>NC_059162.1:42134706-43384706 GCF_019923935.1 Bubalus bubalis | reverse complement strand
AAATAAATAAAATAAAATAAAAAACGATGAATACACCAAAACCATTTTATATACAAAGTTGCAATTCAGAGAATGAATTTTTACAAATGTTCGCTCCTGCTAATCTGAATTTGTAAAGGACAACATGAGAATTTACCTTCCTCTCTTAGTCTCCTCTCTTGTGATTAATAGTTAGTCTTGGTTGATGAAGCTCCTTTGGGGAGTGGATTTATGACAGTTGACTTCCTTTTAGAGGATTTATGTTTAAGCAGATAAGGGAAATTCAGAGAAGGTTTCCCTGCGTTTTAATACCTACAACTCAAAATAATATGTCAAAATAGCATATTTTGGGAGTGACATATTTTGTTTCCCATCACCACCTTTTAAATGAGAATATTCAGGGTGAGACAGATCAAACCCTGTGTCCGACATACACGGTCTGGGCTGCCTCAGTTATATTTGAAATGGGTATCAGTAGAAAGTATGTTGGATGAATGACTGGACAGATAATTGGAATCAACTGAAATATTCTCTCCCTTAAAGCCTAATCATCCTTCAGTAGCTATGAAGTATAACTTTTGAGTTTATTTCCCTTTATTAGAGAAGGAAGTTTCTATTTGATAACAATCTGCTGTGGATTTGTGTGTGTGTGTGAAATTATAAAAAACTGAAGAGTAAATTGTAGACCTGTCTGGGTTACTGAGGTAGCTTGAACATCATCAAACTAGTAGTTAATAATGTGTGTATGAATTTATTAAAGTTCAGATCAATATGAATTGGTAGCTTAATATTAGATTTCACCTGTCTGAAAAACAGGTGTATCCTAAGTACATTAAGCTTAATTGTTTCCTTTAATGAAGGAGTATAGTGCTGTGGTTATATATGGGTTTTGTTTTTTTTTTACTTTTTTTTTATATGTTTTTTTTTATACGTATTTTAATGATTGGTTTTTGGATGTCTTCTGCTATATAAATTTGAGAGTGTTTGGTATATAAATATGAGTGTTTATTTTATAAGCTAAAGTGTAACTCAGCTGCTCAATCCAGATTGCCTACCCAAAACTCTTACTAGTTTATCATCCATGTTGGAGATACCATCCCAAATGGAACCAAAGAATCAGTTGCTGCCTGGAGATAAGCACTTTAATTTAAGAGCTTTGGTAAATCAGGTAATATAGTAGAAAACAGAGTTAAAATGAAGCTGGAATTTTAGATCATGTCAGATAAGTGCTAAGAAAGAAAATTATTCCAGTAAGGAAATGTCCACACATGACTTTATACCTACTCTGCCTAGTTTTTCTGTAAAAGGTAGATAAGGTTTTTCTAAATTCATATGTGCTATAAAAAGCCAATTTTAAATGTTATTAGATGTTATTAGATGTATTAAATGTTATTACAAAATGGCATTTTGTAACATGAGTAAGTCTTAGTTCAGTTCAGTTCAGTTGCTCAGGCATGTCCAACTCTTTGTGACCCCATGAACTGCAGCACGCCAGGCCTCCCTGTCCATCAACCAACTCCTGGAGTCCACCCAAACCCATGTCCATTGTGTCGGTGATGCCATCCAACCGTCTCATCCTTTGTCATCCCCTTCTCCTCCTGCCCTCAATCTTTCCCAGCATCAGGGTCTTTACAAATGAGTCAGCTCTTCACATCAGGTGGCCAAAGTATTGGAGTTTCAGCTTCAGCATCAGTCCCTCCAATGAACACCCAGGACTGATCTCCTTTAGGATGGACTGGTTAGATCTCCTTGCAGTCTAAGGGACTCTCAAGAGTCTTCTCTAACACCACAGTTCAAAAGTATCAATTCTTCGGTGCTTAGCTTTCTTTATAGTCCAACTCTCACATCTATACATGACTATTGGAGAAACCATAGCCTTGACTTAACAGACCTTTGTTGGCAAAGTACTGTCTCTGCTTTTTAATATGCTGTCCAGGTTGGTCATAACTTTCCTTCCAAGGAGCAAGCGTCTTTTAATTTCATGGCTGCAGTTACCATCTGCAGTGATTTTGGAGCCCAGAAAAATAAAAGTCAGCCACTGTTTGCACTGTTTCCCCATCTGTTTGCCACGAAGTGATGGGACCGGATGCCATGATCTTAGTTTTCTGAATCTTGAGCTTTAAGCCAAATTTTTCACTCTCCACTTTCACTTTCATCAAGAGGCTTTTGAGTTCCTCTTCACTTTCTGCCACAAGGGTGGCATCTGCATATCTGAGGTTATTGATATTTCTCCCGGCAATCTTAATTCCTGCTTGTGCTTCCTCCAGCCCAGTGTTTCTCATGATATACTCTGCATATAAGTTAAATAAGCAGAGTGACAATATACAACCTTGACGTACTCCTTTTCCTATTTGGAACCAATCTGTTGTTCCATGTCCAGTTCTAACTGTTGCTTCCTGACCTGTATATGGTTTTCTTAAGAGGCGGATTAGGTGGTCTGGTATTCCCATCTCTCAGAATTTTCCACAGTTTATTGTGATCCACACAGTCAAAGACTTTGGCATAGTCAATAAAGCAGAAGTAGATGTTTTTCTGGAACTCTCTTGCTTTTTCAATGATCCAGCAGATGTTGGCAATTTGATCTCTGGTTCCTCTGCCTTTTCTCAAACCAGCTTGAACATCTGGAAGTTCACGGTTCACGTACTGCTGAAGCCTGGCTTGGAGAATTTTGAGCATTACTTTACTAGCATGTGAGATGAGTGCAATTGTGTGGTAGTTTGAGCATTCTTTGGCATTGCCTTTCTTTGGGATTGGAATGAAAACTGACCTTTTCCAGTCCTGTGGCCACTGCTGAGTTTTCAAATTTGCTGGCATATTGAGTGCAGCACTTTCACAGCATCATCTTTCAGGATTTGAAATAGCTCAACTGGAATTCCATCACCTCCACTAGCTTTGTTCGTAGTGATGCTTCCTATGGCCCACCTGATTTCACATTCCAGGATGTCCGGCTCTAGGTGAGTGGGAGTGATCACACCTTCATGATTATCTGGGTCATGAAGATCTTTTTTGTACAGTTCTTCTGTGTATTCTTGACACCTCTTCTTAATATCTTCTGCTTCTGTAGGTCCATACCATTTCTGTCCTTTATCGAGCCCATCTTTGCATGAAATGTTCCCTTGGTATCTCTTAATTTTCTTGAAGAGATCTCTAGTCTTTCCCATTCTGTTGTTTTCCTCTATTTCTTTGCATTGATCACTGAAGAAGGCTTTCTTATCTCTCCTTGCTGTTCTTTGGAACTCTGCATTCAGATGCTTATATCTTTCCTTTTCTCCTTTGCTTTTGGCTTCTCTTCTTTTCACAGCTATTTGTAAGGCCTCCCCAGACAGCCATTTTGCTTTTTTGCATTTCTTTTTCTTGGGGATGGTCTTGATCCCTGTCTCCTGTACAGTGTCACAGACCTCCATCCATAGTTCATCAGGCACTCTGTCTATCAGATCTAGTCCCTTAAATCTGTTTCTCAACTTCCACTGTATAATCATAAGGGATTTGATTTAGGTCATACCTGAATGGTCTAGTGGTTTTCTCCACTTTGTTCAATTTAAGTCTGAATTTGGCAATAAGGAGTTCATGATCTGAGCCACAGTCTGCTCCCAGTATTGTTTTTGCTGACTCTTTTATCCAGTGAATACATAGCAATGAGGCAATGTAGAATTATAACCACTGTTTTGTAATTTATATCCTTTAAACCATCCTATGAAGTGCATACTATTGTTTATTCCCATTTTATAGGTAAGAGAAAGGAGGGACAGAGTTAAAGTACTTTGCCCTGGTTATGGTTATGTGGAGACAGAATGTGAACTTACACAGTCTGGTGGAGGCATATGGTGACTGACCCTCTAAAACTTAGACATGTTTCAACACTTAGGCATTATTGCAAAGACCATGCAATAGACTCCTTGCAAAAATTCATGGGCCATGAATTGTACCTTTGACTGAGAGAAATCATGCTTCGTATCTGAATTCTGCCGTATTATGCAAAGGAAGTTATAGACTTAATATCTCAGAACTTCAGTTTTTAATCTGTAAAATGAGTGGTATCTCCTTTACACATTAAATGAGTTTTAAGTGAGATGATGCCTATAAAGCACCTAGCACAATGTCTGATTGGTTGCAGGTGCTCAGTAAATAATTATTTCATTAACTTCTCTTGTGAAGTTGCAACTGTTAGAAAATATTTAATGAAAACCAGTTGCATTTGTTTAAAAGTGAAAGTGAAGTCGCTCAGTCGTGTCCAACTCTTTGTGACCCCATGGACTGTAGCCTACCAGGCTCCTCTCTCCATGGGATTCTCCAGGCAAGAATACTGGAGTGGGTTGCCATTTCCTTCTCCATATGTATGTACTGAGAGACTTAATTCACAGGGTCATTTTTCCCTTCTGAGAATTTACATATTACAGAGTTTATTTGTTCTTTAATAAATCTAACATAGAGTAAATGACTAATATGTGACAGGCCCTGTATTTCAGTTAAACTTTACAAATAGGAAAGGCATGTGATTAGATCTACATTTTATTAAGACATTTGCTATATGGACGGTAGATTTAGAGCTGTGAAACCCTGAAGGCTGTCACAATCAGAAATGAAGCAGGACATGAGATAGATTCATATTGTATTCAGAAATAGAAACAGAAACTCACAGACATAGAAAACAAACGTATGATTACCAAAGGGGAAAAGCAGGAGGAGGGGTAAATTAGGAGTTTGAGATTAGCAGATAGAAACTACTATGAAACTACTATGTATAAAATAGATAAACAAGATCCTACCGTTTGGCACAGGCACCTATATTCAATATCTTATAATGACCTATAATGAAAAATAATTATGCATGTATAACTGAATCACTTTGCTATATACCAGAAACTAATACAACATTGTAAATCAACTGTACAGTACTTCAGTAAAAATTTTTTACATTTTGGAAACAAAAAAGCATAAAACAAAATATTTTTATATCCTATATAGTTAATACAACCATAGCGAATAGAAACTTCTAAGACTATTATAGGTTTACTTGGGAGTGGTTGCGTTGTCAGATTTAGAATGGATTTGAATTTTAATATTGGAATTTTGTCCTTATGGTAGTGTGGTAATCTTTCATTAGTTACCCAAGCACAAATTAACAGCTTAGGATTTTTAAAAATTTTTAAATCTTTGATAGTTTGTCAGGCCATAAACTATAACAATTCATGTGAAGTTTCAGTTAAAAATTATTTTCACTGATAAACATATTTTTCTAAAACTTTTACCATTTGTGAAGGCTGCAAAGAAAAATATTTTAAGGCCTCTTATCTTAAAGATTTATCCTCAGGCTGAATTATATAAAGAGCTAGACATTATTCTTGATTACCCTAGTACAGTTTAATACTTAAACATTTTTTAAATGTTAGAAAATACTAAAACCCTATTATTAATGTTAGTGCTTGAAAATCAAAGCTATTTTATAGGACTATGTTTGACTTTCTGCATATATATAGATATATTTCAGATGATATGTTTTGACAAATGTAGTATACCTGAAATTGGTCAATTTGAGGGTAATTGAATATTGACTTTAGAAAACTTAAAATTGGAAAATTGTTTTCCAGCTTGTACATTTATCTCTGATTATCTACTATTAATATTTCAGGTTATAAAAACAGAGACTAATAAACATGTAATCTGTACTTTCTTTTGCCTTTATATTCTTTAAAATAGCAAAGAAATTGATGTTTTATAAAATTAGCTGTAGTAGAATTACTTTGTAATGTTTGTCAAGTCTTTACCTTCCCTGTAGAAGTGTTATTATTAATCATTTAGTTTTATCAACCAAGTGGATAGGCTTCAGATTTTCCATGATGGATAATCTCTAGACTGATATCTCATTTTTTTGTATCCTTGATTTGTTACAGATTTTGGCATTTATTTTTAAAAATATATTTATTGAGCACATACTATGTGCCAGGAACTGTTCTATGCACTTTTCAGTATAACCCAGTTTTCTTGTTAACTTATTAATATCTCTTTTGAGTAGTGAAAGCTTAATTTTAACCAGTCTTTTTCCAGCACATAGTAAATGCATTCTTCCCGACTACACATGGACTGGAGAACAATTACATTTTTTCATTATAGACTCAGATGCTTGGTTTGGTTTCCTGGGGCTGCTGTAACAAATTACCACATGTTTGATTGCTTAAAATAAAGAGTAATGTATTTTCCCACAGTTTTGCTGGCAAGAAATCCAAAATCAGTATCATTGGGTTAATATCAAAGTGTCAGAGGGACTCTGTTCCCTCCGGAGGCTTTAGGGGATAATCCACTCCACTTTTTCTTCCAGCGTCTGGTGGGCGCCAACATCACTTGGTTTGTAGCTACATCACTCCAGTCTGAAACATCACTCCAGATGCTCAAGGCCAGCATCTTCACATTTCTTTTTCCTCCATCTTTACAGTGCTGTCTTCTCTTTCGTGCATCCATATTCAATCATGTCCGACTCTCTGCAACCCTTTGGACTGTAGCCCTCCAGGGTGTTTTTAGGCAATAATACCAGAGTGAGTTGCCATTTCCTCTTCCAGGATATCTTCCTAGCTTAGGGATCAAACCTGTACCTTATTTTTCCTGACTGCAGGTGGATTCTTTACCCACTGAGCCATAGGAAAAGCCTTCTTGTAAGTATTTGTATTTTCCTCTTTTGTCTTTTATGAGGACACTTGTGTTGGCATTTAAGATTTACTTAGCAAATTCAGAATAATTTTCCCATCTCAAGATCCTTAACTTGATTTCATCTGCAAAATTCCCTTTTCCAAATAAGGTAACGTTTTCAGGTTCTAGGGATTAGGAAGTGTTGCTCAGTAGGGTCAGCAGTTGGGAAGAGTTGACTTAGAGCAGGGAAGAGAGGATGAATGGGACCTGCTAGCACCGTTGTTTCTGTTTCATCACATTTAACTCTTGAGAATCTTCTGGAGTAATGGCTCTTGCTTCGTTCACTCTGCCTTCCAAAAATTGTGCAGGTTTTGTGTTTAGTTGATTCTGACCCAGCACCATCTAGAGAAGGGGATTTGGGGAAATGTGTTTCAGTTTAACCATTACTGTATACAGTAATAATACAAGGACTGTAATTTCCCTGTGATACTTGCCTATCATACACTGTGTCATAGCAGTTTACACCTTTATATTGTTTTTGTTTAGTCTCTTAAGTCGTATCTGACTATTTTGCGACCCAATGGCCTGTAGCCTGCCAGGCTTCTCTGTCCATGGGTTTTCCCAGGCAAGAATACTGGAGTGGGTTGCCATTTCCTTCTCTTGACCCAGGGATCAAACTTCTATCTCCTGCATTGGCAGGCAGATTCTTTACCACTGAGCCACCTTGGAAGCCCTTGCATCCTTATACTATTTCTTATATTATTTGAATAATCTGTGTCTTCCAAGCTAGAGGATAAGCCCTCCGAAGAAAAAGATTATATTTGTTTTGTTCATCATTGTATATCCAGTGCTCATTGTAGTGCCTGACTATGGTATGTATGTATTTAAACATGGATGGTGAATTGTGTGATACCTTTATTTTCTACTTCTGACCCCAATCTCCTGAGTCTTGAAACTATCCTAATGGTTAGTGCCTGTGACCCTGTCATGGAGGAGGAATTTTTCCTTTAATTTTTTTGGGTTCTTCTGACTGGTCTCAGAATTGAATTGACATGAGATAGATTGAGAAAAGAAAAAGCACACAAAAGTTTAATAACACATGTACATACAGAGACCCAGGAAAACTGAGTAACTTGTCAAAATGGCTGAAACCCTCATCTTAAATACCCTCTGCAGCTAAAGACAAAAGAGGATGTTGGAGGTAGTGGTTTGTTTCTTCAAAGAGAAGGAAAGCAATTGAAGTGAAGATGGAAAAGTAAAAGTTTGCTAAGTAAATATTTGCTAGGCCATGCCGTGACAGTGGGACCCAGAGTGGACTATGATCTCTAGGCTCTGCCTAGAGTTTCCACCACACACAGCCCATATTCCTTGCAGATATCTCTGGTGACATTCTGGGAACAGGCCCTCTGTCTAAATTCCTTTTTTTTTTTTTGGTCAGTTAGGGGAAAGGTCAAAGTTTCTTGCTGAGTCTTTAGGGCTTTCACTGTTTTCAGCTTGAAATAATCTGCATGTTGAAGACATACTTTGGGGTGGCAACTTCTGGCACTCTACAGACCCTACCTGGATTGTACACTAGCCTCTCTTCTTTGTAGAATGCCTCTTAACTTCAGCCTTTAGCTATCAATGGCAGGATGTGACCACAGCAGAAAGTGGTAGATCAGAATAGCAAAGGGGTAGGGAAATGGATGAGTGAGAAAGGAGCACCTTTTTACGTGGCACCTACCTACAGTAGAAGGGACTCTTAGAGCTGTATCTTTTAGGTCATTATGTTTCCCCAATCATTAACGTGTGTAAAGAGTATGATAATACTGGACAATTTTTAATCTAAAAACTAGAATGCAAAGAGGTTTTATATTTGTGAAGTTGAAGAAATATTTGAGTACTATTGATTTTATCTGAATGTAGAAGTGAAAAATCTGCCATCTGTAAAGAAAAAAACAAGTTAAAAATTGACAGTACTCTAACTTACATACAGGTCATACTGTCTTATGTACACAGAAAACCTGGCACCTTGAAGAAGAAAAGGGAGGAGAAACAATGAAAGGTTGTTTAACTTAGAATGTAATAGGAACCACAGACTGTAGAGTCAGTTGGTAAGTGTTACTGAACAGGATTTTGCTTTTCTTAAGCACTCAAGAGTGAACTTAAGCTCACTAGTTTAGTGGAGGTTATTATTCTACTGTAGAAACAAAATTGACTATATTGATAATATAAAGTACCTTTAACTCATGTTTCTTTTCACTTTTATAAAAAAATAAGACTTTTGGATTTTCCACAGGAGTATTATGAACTTCAGGTACAACTTGGAAGTTGCTACTTTGGGGGGAATATTATCTCTACTGAGATAGTTTGGAAAGAAGACATATAAATGCCAGTTGTGATGAATTTTATTCATCATTATTTAGCATACAGTTATAGGTTGCAGTTTTAAAGTTTTGGCATCATGGAAGATAATGGACAAAAAATTGCAGCTGAACTCAGCATTTCTGTATGTATTTGCTTTTTCTGTTCATTTACTTAGAAAAAACTTGGAAAGTTTTTTTTTATACTAATAGCTGTTTCTGACTACTCTGAATTTATATTTGCATACCACTTTATAATGTTTTTATATGTTCTCTATTATGCATCAATAATGTGTGATATATAATACTTAGGAAGTGTATATCAGAACTAATGTTTAGAAAATGTAAAAGTAGCTCACTCTAAGAAATCTTAAGTTAGAAATTTAGCCTTTTGTTTTTATAATGGAAGGAAAATTAATTAGAATTCCTTAGGTACTTGTCTTTCAAAATCCACATAAATTGTACTACAATTTAAAAACATTAATTAAATATTTAGTTTTGCAGGACTTTTAGTGGCTGGAGACATAACAGCAAAATACAGATATTGTCTCCATGGAATAATGGGCTTCATACACAGACCTAAAGATTATACATATAAGTTATTGGAAATAACTTTGTAGCCAGGCTGATTTTCAGATTTATCTACAAGTAAAAAATAAATAGAAATTTTTATTATATAGTATTTTTCTTTCCTTTTTTTTTTTTCCAGTCTTGTTCATCTTACAAGGCCTCAAACAATTGAAGTAACACTCATGCTTCTCCCCCCCAACAAGGATCTTTAGTAAAAGGCAAAAGATTCAATTTGAAGAGAAACACGAGTATAGAGTTGAATGTTTCAGAATTTGGTTAATGCCTGTCTAGTGCAATGGAGAAGGAAATGGCAACCCACTCCAGTGTTCTTGCCTGGAGAATCCCAGGGACGGGGGAGCCTGGTGGGCTGCCGTCTGTGGGGTCGCACAGAGTTGGACACGACTGAAGTGACTTAGTAGTAGCAGTAGTAGTAGTGCAATAATAATGGTATAAACAAACAAATAATTTCTCACTAACCCTGATTAACATAAGGGTGAAAGTAGTAGTAGTGTGCATTAATGATAAATATACTTTATGTAATATATATTTTTTAAAAATGTTTAAAGGCTTTAAGTAACTCAGAATTGGTTGACAAAGCCTTATAAAGGCAAGGATCTTAGGGAGCTACTTTAATGAAAATAAGGGATATGTAATTAGCATATCAAATATGCTTAAATTATACCTTCTAGTATTTTTGAAAAACCTTTTTTTTCCCCTGAAGATTGTTAATTACTGAGAATTTTTTGAACTCTTAATAAGTTCACTAATATTTTTTACACACAATTCTAACCAAGTCATCATACAAACTCATCAAATCCAAATGAATGGAGGTTATTAGGTGAATGAAGTTTTTGTTGTACATTTTTCTTTCAAGAAGTGAGAGGGATTTAAAAATAATAAAACTCAACTTTGTAAATATCAAACTTCTCTGGCAATTCAAAAGAAAAATAGTGATCAGAAAGCAAATACAAGATCTTTTCTAGTGACTAAGCAAATCCTGAAATATTCCTGTGCAAAGGATTTTTAGAAGGACTTGCAGTGTGACTGTATCAAATTAGTATGATTATAGTATACACACACCAAGATTACAGTTATACATTATTATTATTATACACTAATAACTTTATAATAGTTAATGATAATATATGTTATGTATTGCTATATGTATACTCACTGTATACAATGTAATTTTTTTTTCTGCACTGGGTCTTTGTTGCTTTTGTGCAGTCTGTCTTTAATTGCAGAGAGCGGAGTCTGTTCTTCTTGAAGTGCTTCGGCTTCTCACTGCAGTGGCTTTTCTTGTTGCAGAGCACGGGCTGTGTGGGCTTCAGTAGTTTAGCATGTGGGCTCAGTGGTTGTTGAACTACTACTTAGTTGCTCCACAGCATGTGGAATCTTCTCAGACCAGGGATTAAACCTGTGTCCCTGCATTGGCAGGCAGATTCTTATCTACTGTGCCAACAGAGAAGTCCTCAGAGTTTACAATTTAAATATTGAGATAGTACTTCTGGATGAAAAAATTGAAATTACTTTAATAAAATTGTGTATAGTTAGAACTAGAAGTGATGGCACCCCACTCCAGTACTCTTGCCTGGAAAATCCCATAGACGGAGGAGCCTGGTAGGCTGCAGTCCATGGGGTCAAGAAGAGTCGGACACGACTGAGCGACTTCACTTTCACTTTTCACTTTCATGCATTGGAGAAGGAAATGGCAACCCACTCCAGTGTTCTTGCCTGGAGAATCCCAGGGACGGGGGGGCCTCATGGGCTGCCATCAATGGGGTCGCACAGAGTCGGACACGACTGAAGTGACTTAGCAGAACTAGAAGAGACCTGAGAAGTCATATAAAATATTAAATTTTAGAAAAATAGCTGGAAACAAATTAGCTTATATAATATTTAGGAGCTACTTGTTGAAAAATGTTAAGAAAATTTTTAAATTTAAATCTTTAAAAGGAGAAAAAAGGACCTTAAATGTTCATCAGTAGGAGAATGGGTAAATAGAAGGCCCGCTTATTTGATGGAACATTATAGAGTTATTAAAAGCAATGAACTAGGTCTGTATGTCAACATAGAAGGCAAAACAATGCTGAATACAGTAAGGAAGATGCTAAATAATGTATACCATGTTTGTATAGGTATGTATATTAAATATAAACCATTAAATGTATTTAATATAATTATATTAATATACTGTATATTATGTTATTACATGTTCTATACAGATATAATTCTGTTAATGTTAAATAATATAAAATATTGGAATATTTTATGTTAAAAGTTTGATGCCATGTATATATATATTAAAATATTTAGGATTACACATATTTCTGTGTAGGTATATAAAATTTTAAAAGTACACTGAAACACATACTCCAAGCGCATGATAATAGGGGCACAGTGAGGAATAAGACTTAGAGTTGTGGCTTAGAGAGAATTTTGACTTTAACTATAATGTTTTATTCCTTTAAAAACGGAAAGATAAGCAAAGCGACAAGATTGATAATTGTTAGTTCTAGATGGTGGAATTGTGGACATTTGTTACATTCTTGGTATTTTATTATATTTTTAAAATCCATTCTTTTCCCTCAAGAAAGATCTACTGTTTTTTAGGAGAATTTAGAACTTTTGATTACAAGACTTTATTTCCTATGTAACTAAGAATCTCCAAAAGTTGTTGAAGTCCTTTCAGTGGGAATATGAAATGGCCTAGGTACTTTTATCTTTGCTGCTAATGTCCTCAAGGTTTAGAGATTTCCCAAAAACTTAAGAAAAATTGACAGAATCTAAATCAAAATATCTTCATATGTCTTTGAGTAGTGGGATTGGGTTCAATATAATTTTTGTTTCTACATTTTTCTCACTAACAGTAACTACTTTTTAAAGTAAATAAAATAAAATGCTTTTTTAGAAAAACCATAACAAACCGAACCAAAGAAAGTCATCAGAATGAAATAGTGCTGTTTATTGATCAGGAACAATACATTTTTCATGTCTTAGCTTTAAGGTGAAAGTGGAGCATCTAAGCATCCTGACCCTTCTAATACTGCTCTAAATCTGAGAGCCTCACTGAACTCTAGGTGGGTTCAGGGAGCTTAGTAATCGGGGTCTTTAAAGGAATATGGGTGTTAATTTGTTGACTGGTACATGAGGGTTTTGACAGTAAACTGAATATGGCTACATTTGGGAAAGAACAGTTTATTGTTGATTATTGATATGTAAGTTTCTTGGATAGGAAATTTTTATGAAACAAAGAATAATCTGGAAACTAGATGATTGGTGTCACCTGAAAGGATAAAAGAAGGGGGATTAGACAATAAGAGAAAAAAATGTAGGAGAGACTGAAATTAAATATTAAACATGAAAATGTTAGAAGTTTGTTTGCAGTTATAATGGGAAAATATTATAGATATAATCAGATCAGATCAGATCAGTCGCTCAGTCGTGTCCGACTCTTTGCGACCCCATGAATCGCAGCACGCCAGGCCTCCCTGTCCATCACCAACTCCCGGAGTTCACTCAGACTCATGTGCATCGAGTCAGTGATGCCATCCAGCCATCCCATCCTCTGTCGTCCCCTTCTCCTCTTGCCCCCAATCCCTCCCAGCTTTTCCAATGAGTCAACTCTTCGCGTGAGATGGCCAAAGTACTAATATAATATTATCTATGTATAATATATATAATATAAGACTGTCTTATAGAGGTGGAACATAATCTTTGTTTTCATCTATTTTGTTTTTATATATTTGTTTTGCATATAGGGGTTTATTAAATGAAAGTACTTACTTCTACCTTATATTGTACTCTAAAATCAGACTAAGTGTTTGTATGTCTTAGAAATACACTTTTTGACAGAGGATGAGATGATTGGATGGCATCACCGACTCGGTGGACATGAGTTTGAGCAAACTCTGGGAGATAATGAAGAACAGGGGAGCCTGGTGTGCTGCAGTCCATGGGGTTGCAAAGAGTGATTGATGTTAATTTATTTGATAATCATTTAATCATACATGAAAGTCATCTTGTACTGCTTAAACTGACACAGTACTAGATATCATATCTCAGTAAAACTGGAAATAAAAGAAATAGGAAAAAAAAAAGGAAATACTTCATTTTTTTCATTTTGAGTTTTTTTTCTTCCTTTAGGCAGAATTGTAAATTCAACTGTAATTCTTTACAGGTGCTCTAGTGCAAATAATCATGTGTTTGCATATATTTTACTTCTTGACTTCATATTAGAAAAACAACACCCCTCTTTCCTCCTGCATGTTCCTCTACTCCTCATACAGAATATTTCACTTCTGACACTTCTAGTCATCAAATCTGTGTGAGGTTTTTCCCCACACCAAGGCAAATTCTCTGCAACACCAGCTGGATGTCCTTCTGCGGTTCTGATACTACCTATCTGGATATGGTGTCGGATCCCATAAGTTAAGGGCTCAGTCTCACAAGACTGCTCCCACCCTACTTCATATGCTGATCACAACCTGGGTCCCCAGTTACCAACTGACTTGGATTTAGCTATAAATCAGAGGTCCTCAGGCTTGATTAAATTGCTAGAGTGGCTCGTAGAACTCAGGGAAACATTTATGTTCACCAGTTTATTAAAGGATATGATGAAGAATACAGATGAACAATCAGATGAAGATTAGGGCAGGGTCTGGGAGGGTTCCCAGCACAGGAACTTCTGTACCCATGGACTTGGGGTGCTTCACCTTCCCTGTACACATGTGTTCACCAACCTGGAGGCCCTCCACACCCTATACTGTTGGGACTTTATGGAGACTTCATCATGTAGGCATGATAGATCATTAACTCCATATTCAGCCCTTCTGCCTTCTTCAGACAATGGGGGAGTAGGGGAGCTCAGAGATGGGGCTGAAAATTCCAAGCTTCTAATCATGGCTTGTTTTTCCTGCTGAGCAGCTCTCATTTAGGACTCATCCAGAAGCCCACCCAAGTTTGCTTTATTAGAACAAAAGACACCCAGAAAATTACAAGGATTTCAGGAGTAATGTGTCAGGAACTGGGGTCAAAGACCAAATATTAGAATAAAAGATGCTCCTAGTGCCCTTATCAGTTAGGGAACTACCAGGGTTTCAGGAGCCAGGGGCAGAAACCAGTGTATATTTTTTTCTATTCTCTCACAGACTTAGAAAAACAAAAAATAACATTGAGAGAGACTAAGAATATTAAGAACTCTATTATCACAGTGAATGTTTATATTGATGTTGTATATACTTGGAAGTGGAAAAGCCACATTGTAGAAGTAATGTATCCTGGCTTAGAATCTGACCTTTACATTTTCATTTGAAAAGAAATCAGAGTATTGCCATTATAATATGTACATTATGGTCTTCAGTTCAGTTCAGTTCACTTGCTCAGTCATGTCCAACTCTTTGCGACCCCATGGACCACAGCACGCCAGGCCTCCCTATTTGTCACCAACTCCCGGAGTTTACCCAAACTCATATCCATCGAGTCAGTGGTGCCATCCAACCATCTCATCTTCTGTTGTCCCCTTCTCCTCCTGCCCTTAATCTTTCCCAGTATCAGGGTCTTATCAAATGCTCAGCTCTCCTCATCAGGTGGCCAAAGTATTGGAGTCTCAGCTTCAACATCAGTCCTTCAAATGAACACTCAGGACTGGTCTCCTTTAGGATGGACTGGTTGGACCTCCTTGCAGTCCAAGGGACTCTCAAGAGTCTTCTCCAACACCACAGTTCAAAAGCATCAATTCTTCGGCGCTCAGCTTTCTTTATAGTCCAACTCTCACATCCATACATGACTACTGGAAAAACCATAGCCTTGACTAGACGGACCTTTGTTGGCAAAGTAATGTCTCTGCTTTTTAATATGCTGTCTAGGTTGGTCATAACTTTCCTTTTAAGGAGTATGCATCTTTTAATTTCATGACTGCAGTCACCATCTGCAGTGATTTTGGAGCCCCAAAAAACAAAGTCTGTCACTGTTTCCACTGTTTCCCCATCTATTTCCCATTAAGTGATGGGACCAGATGCCATGATCTTAGTTTTCTGAATGTTGAGCTTTACGCCAACTCTTTCACTCTCTTTGACTTTCATCAAGAGGCTTTTTAGTTCTTCTTCACTTTCTGCCATAAGGATGGTGTCATCTGCATATCTGAGGTTATTGATATTTCTCCCGGAAGTCTTGATTCCAGCTTGTGCTTCCTCTAGCCCAGCGTTTCTCATGATGTACTCTTAGTTAAATAAGCAGAGTGACAATATACAGCCTTGACATACTCCTTTCCCTATTTGGAACCAGTCTGTTTTTCCATGTCCAGTTCTAACTGTTGCTTCCTCACCTGCATATAGGTTTCTCAAGAGGCAGGTCAGGTGATCTGGTATTCCCGTCTCTTTCAGAATTTTCCACAGTTTATTGTGATCCACACAGTCAAAGGCTTTGGCATAGTCAATAAGGCAGAAGTAGATGTTTTCTTGGAACTCTTGGTTTTTCGATAATCCAGCGGATGTTGGCAATTTGATCTCTAGTTCCTCTGGCTTTTCTAAAACTAGCTTGAACATCTGGAAGTTCACTGTTCACGTACTGCTGAAGCCTGGCATGGAGAATTTTGAGCATTACATTACTAGCGTGTGCTGCTGCTGCTGCTAAGTCGCTTCAGTTGTGTCCAACTCTGTGCAACCCCATAGATGGCAGCCCACCAGGCTCCCCCGTCCCTGGGATTCTCCAGGCAAGAACACTGGAGTGGGTTGCCATTTCCTTCTCCAATGCATGAAAGTAAAAAGTGAAAGTGAAGTCACTCAGTTATGTCCGACTCTTAGCGACCCCATGGACTGCAGCCTACCAGGCTCCTCCATCCATGGGATTTTCCGGGCAGGAGTACTGGAGTGGGGTGCCATTGCCTTCTGCGTACTGATGTGTGAGATGAGTGCAGTTGTGCATAATTTGAGCATTCTTTGGCATTGCTTTTCTTTAGGATTGGAATGAAACTGACACTTTCCAGTCCTGTGGCCACTGCAGAGTTTTAGTTGTACAGAATAAACAAAAGAGTTTCTTGACCAGATTTGAAATAATTTTGTAACATTTTCCAGGAAAATCAAATGCCTTCGCCAAATGTAGATTGCTGGCAACTTATTCTCCTTTTATACAGAGATAAAAGGCCACCAGGAAGTCTTTTGAAATTTTACAGTAGCATGTAATGGGATCTAGAGAACCTGATATTTGACTTCATAACTGCTATTTCCTATTAGTAGTTATAAGGCCTTGAAGAAGTCATCTGACTTCTCTGTTCACTGTTTTCTTTATTGTAAGATGAATAGATTGTACTGGATGATTTCTAAAACATTTTCCACCTCTAAAATGCTACAGTTTTATTTCACATTAGGATTGTTTTGCTCACGCAGATCTGTAAGAATGAGATAGGTGGGTGATAAAGTGGTTGTACCACTTTACATTCCCACTAGCAAAACTGAGAGTTCTTTTCACTTTAAACCCTCTTCAACACTTGGTAGCATCAGTTTTTAAGACTTCATCTGTTCTCGTAGGTATATAATGTTATCTCATTGTGGATTTAATTTGTATTTCTCTAATGACTCTGATATTGAACATTTTTTCATGGGCATATTAGCCATTTTATCTTTTGTTGGTGAAATGTTTATCAAATCTTTGGTCCATTTTCATTTGGGTAATTTTTTTCTACTCATTGTGTTATAAGAGTTCTATATACATTTAGATACAAGGCCATGGTCAGATTTTTGTATTGAGAATATTTTCCCCCATGATGTGGTTTGCCTTTCATTATTTTTACAGTATCTTCAGAAGAGCAGATTTAAATTTTGATGACGTCCACTTTTTCCATATTTCTCTTTTGTGGTTTGTGCGTTTTGTAAGAAATGTGGATATGATTTTCTCCTGTGTTTTTACCTTGAATATTTATATTTTTAGCTTTTATAACAGCTCTATTTCTAGTTAATATTTGGCACGAGGCAGACAAATAGTGGTTCATTTAAAAAATTGCAGATAGCTCATTGTTTCAGATTTATTTGTTAAAAAGACTATGCTTTCTTTTTGGTACCTTTGTCAAAATTATTTGACCAAATATGTATGGATCTTGTTCTGGAATTCATTCTGTTCCATTGATCTATTCTTCTGTCCTTATGTTAATAACAGTCTATTGCTAGAGCTTTATAGTGAGTCTGGAATTTCAGTAGTTTAACCCCTTCCAGTTTATTTTTCCTTTTCAAAATCCTTTTGGTTGTCCAGGTCCTTTGTATTTTCCTATAAATTTTCAAATCAGTTTGTCAGTTTCTACCAAAAAAAAAAACCCTTCAGGGATTCTTTTTTTTTTTTTTTGAGATTGAATCTTTAGATGAATTTGAAGCAAAGATGTGGCTTGGGGCAGAGAGGCAGTTGACTGACCATGCACACTACATTAAGTCCTTCCTTGAAGGAGGATCTTAGTGGATCGTCTCCAAGTCTACAGAGTTTTAGTGACTGATGGTGTTATTCAGATCTTCTGTATTCTTACTGGGTTGTGTGTGTGTGTGTGTGTGTGTGTGTGTGTGTGTGTATTCTATCAATTACTGAGAAAGGTGGATTAAAATCCCACATTCTGACTGTAGATTTATCTGTTCTTCCTTTTAGTTCTGTCAACTTTATGTATTTAAAGCTATGTTAGCACATGTACATTTATAATATCTTCCTGATGTGTTGACTCTTTTATCATTATGAAGTATCCTTTAATTCTAAAAATAATTCTTACGTAATCTGTTTTGCCTGATACTAATCTAACTCCTCCAACTTTCACTTAGCTATTTTTATCATGGCTTATCTTTTTCCATTCCTTTTACTTTTTAACATATTTGTGTTAATATTTAAAGTGAGTCTCTTAGAGTTAATATTAAATTACTTTAGGAAAAATATTGGAGCTTTGCTTCTTTTATTTTTGGGGGACACTGGATGAAGTGTACATGAGAACTTCTGTACTATTTTTTTCAATGATGTAGATATAAAATTATTTCAAGAATGTTTATAATTGCTTGTTGGTGGTACGTTTTTGTAGTGACGGCTTTAAAATTCTTGACTGATAATTCCAACATCTGTACTAACTATGTGTTGTTGCCTGTTGATTGTCCTTATTTATCCTAGTTGAGATTGTTTTGTCTTTGAGTATGATGAGTACACTCATTTTGGATTGTATCCTGGGCATTTAGAGCGTTATGAGACTTTGGTTCCTACTTAAATAGACAACTGGAGAGGGAGGGATGGTTCTGCACCTTCAATGCCATTCACCTTGTATAGAGCAGGAGTGGTTGGCAGAGCTCTGCCCCCATGATCTGTTTGGCTACAGTGTCTGGTGGGGCTGGGAGGGCCACCAACTCTGTTGTCATTTGTGCGAGTTAGGGATGGTCATCAAGGCTCTGCTCACAGATTACACAGCACTCAGTTGGGGAGGTCGCATCCTGTAGGACTGCTGTCTTCCCAGTCCTTGGTTGGAGACGGTGGGCTTTTTCTTACGGCCTTTTTCTTAATTGACCTACATCTGTTGGTGGTTCCAGGTTGTGAACTGCTATAGCACCCAGGGTGAGATACATGAGTGGCAAAAATCTCCAGGGAATTCACTGCTACATTTCTCAAGATCTGCAGTCTCTAGCCAGTTTGTCTTATTTTTTCACCTTTTCAGAGTCTCCTTATAGTTGCTTTGTCTTTGGTCCAAGATTTATAGTTGTAACTAGCAGGAAAAATAGGGTGGAATGCACTTTATCTTCTTTGGAATGAGACATCTCTTACTGGTTTTTAATGTTTCTAATTTCTATGTTTTCTAACTTTATTTGCCCTGTGTATTTTGTTTTTCAGGCAAATGAAGATAAAACAATGTCAGCCAACCTAAAATACCTTTCTTTAGGAATTTTGGTCTTTCAGACTACCAGTTTGGTTCTGACGATGCGTTATTCTAGGACATTAAAAGAAGAGGGGCCTCGTTATCTGTCATCTACAGCTGTGGTTGTTGCTGAACTTTTGAAGATAATGGCCTGCATTTTATTAGTCTACAAAGATAGCAGTAGGTATCTAGGGTTTTTTGTTGTTTTTTTTTAAGTCACTGAAGTTTATTTAATTGTTTTGGAGTTATTCATATATATGTGTGTGCATGTATATACACACACACACACATACATACATACATAGACACACACACACACACACACACACACACACACACATATATGACTTCCGTATTGGCTCAGCAGTAAAGAATCCGCCTGCAACACAGGACCCGCAAAACACTCGGGTTGGATCCTTGGGTCAGGAAGATCCCCTGGAGTAGGAAATGGCAACCCACTCCAGTATTCTTGTCTGGAGAATCCCATGGACAGAAGAGCCTGGCGGGCTACGGTACATGGGGTCACAAAAAGTTGGACACGACTGAAGCGACTTAGCTCACACAGTACACACATACATACATATATATATATAGGTACGGATATGTATATGATATATATATATATATATATGTGACTACACATTGGAACACTATTGCATTAAGAACATTTCAATTTTCATTTTATTAAGATAGTTTTAGTCTAGTAATAAAAGTATCTTATTCTAATCTATATCGTGATTTTATGTCCTGATTAATGCTATAAATATGAAGCATCGTTTCTTACATTTACAATAATTTTGAGAATAAGAATAATTTAGAGGAATCATAATTTTTTACTTAAGTCTAAGCTTTTTTATTTTATTTGCTGCATGATTAGTCCAGCCATGACCAATTTTTTATATACACACACACACACACACACACACACACATATTGTAACATGTCTTAGAATTTATTTCTTTTTATGGCTAAATAGTATTCCATTGTGTGTATATGTGTTTGTATATATATATATATGTATACATTGGAGGTCCCCAACTTAATGATGGTTCGACTTAATGATTTTTTTGACTTTGTGCTGTGCTCAGTCACTCACTGATGTCCAGCTCTTTGCGACCCCATGAACTCTAGCCCACCAGGCTCCTCTGTCCATGGGATTTTCCAGGCAGGAATACTGGAGTGGGTTGCCATTTCCTATGATGGCATTAAAGTGATATGCATTAAGCAGAAACCATACTTTGAATTTTGATCTTGTTCTGGGCTAGTGATACGATACTCTCAGGGTGCTGGGCAGCCACAGCAACCTGCAGCTCCCAGTCAGACATGCAATCTCAAGGATAAACAACCAGTTCACTTACAACCATTCTTACCCATACAACCAGTCTGTGTTTCCTTTCAGTACAGTATTCAATAAGTTACATGAGATATTCAACACTTACTATGAAATAGGCTTTGTGTTAGATGATTTTGCCCAATATTAGGATAAGGTTTAAGTGTTCTGAGCACATTTAAGGTAGTCTAGGCTAAGCTATGATGTTTGGTAGGTTAAGTGTATTAAATGCATTTTTGACTTAAGATGTTTTCAGCTTATAATGGGTTTATTGGAATATAACCCATTGTAACTGAAAAAAGATCTGTGTAACATTTTATCCATTCTTGTATTGATGGACACTTGAGTTGTTCCACTCATTGGCTATTGTAAATAATGCTGTGATAGACAATGAATAATCCTGCATTAGACACACAAGTCTCTGCTTTCATTTCTTTTGAATATATACTTCAGGATAGAATGGCTGAGTCATATGGTAATTCTGTTTAACATTTTGAAGAACAGTGAGACTTTTCCACAACAACTGCACCATTTTAGATCCCTACCAGCAATGTATAAGAATTCCAATTTCTCCATATCCTCACTAGCACTTATTATTTTCCATTTTTTAAAAATTACAGCCATTCTAGTAGGTGTGAAGTAGTATCCCATTGTTGTTTTGATTTGCATTTCCCTGATGACTGATAATGTTGAGCACCTTTTCATTTGCTTATTGGCCATTTGTGTATCTTTAGAGAAATGTCTGCTTAAGTCTGTTGCCCATTTTTGAATTGGGTTGTTTGTAAATTTTGTATACTTTTGAAACTGTCATGTTGGCCATTGTAGCTGGAGTGTATCGATCTGGGAGAGACAAAAAGAGATTGCATTTGTATTCAGAAAATAATAAATGTTTAAAAAGATGCTCTACCTCTCTAGCAATGAGAAAAATCAAATTAAAGCCACAACACTCAATTTCACTACCCTCAGACTGCTAATAAGAAAAATGTGATAACATTAATTATTTAAAATTTTAATTTTAAGAATGAGCTAATATTTTAGATTTTTTTCTGCCAAAACTAAGAAAAGATCTTGGTAATTTTTAACTACTTACATACTTTTTTGACTATCTTAGAGTCA
Source organism: Bubalus bubalis (assembly GCF_019923935.1). NCBI lineage: Eukaryota > Metazoa > Chordata > Mammalia > Artiodactyla > Bovidae > Bubalus > Bubalus bubalis. The sequence goes on along the minus strand of NC_059162.1, from coordinate 43,362,886 downwards.
AGAAAGGATGAATATCTAGCAGCATTTTTAAAAGTTATTTTCATTTTAAAACAGTTTTCATAATCAAAGTTTTCAGATTTTATGTTGAGAGAGACAGTCATCTATAAAGTGTCATTGTCGGTAGAGTGGTAGGGTTCCTTAGACTTTCTCCTTTCTTTGGGAGATTATGTATCTCTTAAAGTTCTTTGGACTTTTTTTGTGATTGATACTGTGGATTGGCTAGCTCAGAGTCCACTGTTAACTCCTTCCCCCCTTTCTTATCTCTAAAGTGGAGAATATAAAAGAAAAGGGTTGATTTTCCAGCTCCCTTGCAGCATGGGGTAGGTATGCAACACACAGTCCTGATCAGTGAGAGGGAAGAAGATGCCTGCTAGGCCACTGTTCCCTCCTCTTTTTTTTTGGTCGCCAAAAGGAAGAACCAGAGGTGCTCAGTCATTTGGTAACCTGTTGCAAAAATCACGTAGACAATAGATGAAAAGCGTGAAATTAAAAACCTTATATATAGAGAGAAAGAGAGAGAGAAAACTTAGGTCCCTGATGGCATTACTGAGCTGCTGTAGCAGCTTTGGACCTGGACTCATGATAATGTGAGACAAATCCTTGTGGGTTTGAGCCAGTGTTGGTTGAGTTTTCTGCTGTTTGAGCTAAACCCACTTCCTAACCGATACCATTTTATGATTAAAGTCTTCATAATTATTAATTGGCATGAATGACTGATAGAATATATTATAAAATACTAGGTATTATAATGTTGCTATGATAAAGTAAGAATACTTGGTTGACAAATTAATACTATGAGATTTTTATTATCATAAATATATGTGTGTGCATATCAATTTATTTCCCAGTGAAAGATATATATTATTATAAAGATAAGGCACTTCTTAAGACACTATCTTCTGAGATTTAACATTTGAAATATTAGCATCATTAAAGGTATAGATATACCTTATTTTGGAGAAGGCAATGGCACCCCACTCCAGTACTCTTGCCTGGAAAATCCCATGGATGGAGGAGCCTGGTGGGCTGCAGTCCATGGGGTCGCTGGTGTCGGACACGACTGAGCGACTTCACTTTCACTTTTCACTTTCATGCATTGGAGAAGGAAATGGCAACCCATTCCAGTGTTCTTGCCTGGAGAATCCCAGGGATGGGGAAGCCTGGTGGGCTGCCGTCAATGGGGTCGCACAGAGTCAGACACAACTGAAGTGACTTAGCAGCAGCAGCAGCATACCTTATTTTATTGCAGATATTGTGTTTTTTTACAAATTGAAGATTTGTGGCAACCCAGCATTGTCAAATGATAATGAGCATTTTTTAGCAATAAAGTATTTTTTAATTAAGATGTAGATTTTCTTAGACATAATCCTATTGCACAGTTAACAGACTATCATACAGTGTGCACATAACTTTTATTTGCACTGAGAAACCAAAAAAGTTCTGTACTTTATTGTGATATTCACTTTATGGCTGTGGTCTAGAACTGAACCTGCGATCTCTCTGAGGTATGTCTGTAGATCTCGAAGTATCTTAATAGGTAGCTGAATTTCCATTTTTTTACAGGTGAAAAAAACAAGGATTTGAGAGAGAATATGGAACGGATTCAGAGTTACTTAATTACTGATTTTGTCCATTTTGTGTTTTTTCCTAGAATGTAGTCTAAGAGCACTGAATCGAATACTACATGATGAAATTCTTAATAAACCTATGGAAACGCTTAAACTTGCTATTCCATCAGGGATATATACTCTTCAGAATAATTTACTCTATGTGGCACTGTCAAATCTCGATGCAGCTACTTATCAGGTATCTAAAATACATTTCTAGTAATCCTTCTAAGAAACAGACAAACAATAATATTAGCTGTTTTCTTTTTCAGGTCACATATCAGTTGAAAATCCTTACAACTGCACTATTTTCTGTGTCAATGCTTAGTAAAAAATTAGGTGTGTACCAGTGGCTATCCCTAGTAATTTTGATGACAGGAGTTGCTTTTGTACAGGTAACTATTCAAGATAAGTATAACTTTCATTTTTATCACAGTTTCAAAATCTCATTTTAGAGAGTATGGTTGTTCTTTGTTGATGCAAATTAATGCTTATTCTCACAACTGTTTTTGAGGGCTTCCCCATGAGGAATATACCACATTGGGACTATAAATGATACAAAGAAATCAAATCAAATAATCTGAGGCAAAGAAGTGAATAGTCTATTTAGGGAAATAAGACACTTTGTAAAACAAAGCTGATTTTTACTTAGTATCAGATCATTTGAGATCAGTCACTCCCTTCCTATTGTCTGTCAGCTTCCCTGATAACACTCCTTCTTGGTTCTTTTCATATCTTTCTAATGGTTCCTTAGTGGTTTCCTTCTGGGGGTCCTCTTCCCTCATATACACATTGGAGATTGGGGTTGTTGGATAGGCTTATTGTTTCTCTTAAATTATGTCCTTATTTTTGGAGATTTCATTCTTTCTGGATGTTTTTATTAATTCATATGCTGATGGGTTCTTGATCTGTGTCATCAACTCTGGTTATCACCTCTAGTTTCAGATTTGTATATCTAAAAGCCCATTGGACATCTTTGGTTGGTTGTGGGCTTCCCTGGTGGCTCAGACAGTAAAGAATCCACCTGAAATGCAGGAAACCTGGGTTGGATCCCTGGGTCAGGAAGATTCCCTGGAGAAGGGACTGGCTACCCACTCTAGTACTCTTGCCTGGAGAATTCCATGGACAGAGGAGCTTGGCAGGCTACAGTCTATGGGGTCACAAAGAGGTGGACATGACTGAGCGACTAACAGGTTCACTTTTCACTTCAGTAGGCCTTAGAAACCAAGTGTATCCAAAACTAAACTTTACCTTTCCCCCACCAAACCTGTTCTTTATTTCTATTTTTTTCCAGTCATTCTTTACCTAGCCTGAGAGTTGTCCTAGAGTCTTCCTTCAGCCTATACATCCAATCACTAAGACTTTGTGACTGTTTTCTAATACTTCTTGATTCTGTCCTTGTCTGTCTCTACTAACATTTCCCCATTTCATGACTTCTTTGTTTCTCAAGTAATCTTTTGCAGCAAATCCTAATTGATGGTTTTGTTTTGTTTTTTACTATCACTGAAAATTCAGCCTCCACTTATTCACCACTGTGGGCTATCTAAAAATAAATCTAATCATGTCAATTTCTTGCTATCCAAAGTCCTCCTTCCCTCTCCCCGCAGTCACTTTCCTTAGAGTGTGGTATGTATTGTATATTTTCAATAAATATTTCTAATATTTATTTAAATGAGTATTACTGAAATATAATTGGCATATCAAACCCATATTTTCATAGGTCCTACTTAAGGTAAAGTAGTTGGTATTCAATTTTTAAAAGTGAGGTATTTTAAAAAATCAAGTAACTAATAGTTCAGGTAGGCAAAAACCATGAGAAGGATAGAGAAATAAGTGAAGTTTTAGGAACACTGATCTACAGAATAAAACTCAGAATGATTAGCTTGATATGGACCTTCCATAATACAGCAACCACTCTGGACTTATTTTTGCTGCTCCAATACTTCACACTCTGAATTTCTATAACTGATCTGCTTGTAGAGGCTGTTTTGTGCATCTGTGCATTTATTCATTCTCTCTTTTTTATGGAGAAGAAAATGGCAATTCATTCCAGTGTTCTTGCCTGGAAAATCCCATGGACAGAGCAGCCTGGCGGGCTGCAGTCCATGGGGTTGCAAAGAGTCGAACACAACTTAGTGACTAAACTGCAGCAACAGCAGCTCTTTTTCTTAGGATATTTTTAAAATTATAGATTGTAAAGGCAATATCACTATGGGAAAAAAAATGATTCTAAGGTTTTTTCAAAAGCTCTCCTCTGTAATCCCCAGGAATGGAAATGGTTGCACTTTTACCTTAAGGTCTAAGAGTGGGCTCTAAACATGTATTTTGTAAAATATTATAGGAATTAAACTTGTGCTGTTTCTTTTTGTTCAGTGGCCCTCAGATTCTCAAGAGCTTAATTCTAAGGAACTTTCAGCTGGCTCACAATTTGTAGGCCTCATGGCAGTTCTCACAGCATGTTTTTCCAGTGGCTTTGCTGGGGTTTACTTTGAGAAAATCTTAAAAGAAACCAAACAATCAGTGTGGATAAGAAACATTCAACTTGGTAAGTTTTAAATGTTCTCTAACATTACTTTTAAAGTGATTATATTGTTATATTTAAAGATTTCTATGTATCTTTAATTAAATAAACCTTATAAAAACTGCTTGTTGCTGCAAATAAAATTTTAGAAAGAACATTTCACATCCCTTTTGGTTCCTTTTTCATCGTGGAATACTTTGATTAGTTGTGACTTTATTTAGAAATTTGCTTTACCATGCACTCTTTGCGTATGTTACCAGAGAATTTCCCCTAAAGAGGTGACTCCTGTAGTATAACCATTTCTTTATTCGTAGTTTAGGATTGCTCCAGGAAATCTTAGTTCCAGTAGTCATAAGGGGTAAGTCTACCATAAGCTCTGTGGTAGAAGTAAGGGATTCAGCAGTGAACAAGACACATTTCCTTCTCTCACTGAGCTGACTTTTCCCTAACGGTGAGACTTCAGTAACAACCTTCTGATGTTGCCTGTGGCTGACTGTTTCTTTTCTAACTTTTTGGATATTACTTATCGTACATCCAAAATTTCTAATTAAAAAAAAATGCCATACCACATACCTGAGTTATTATATCTGCATATATGAATGTGAATATATGAAAATGTAGATCTAGCAATAGGAAGATACAATGAAATATACAAAAGTGCACATTTTACAAATATTTGAATGGGGTGTCCATACAGTCCTGTAATGTATACACTCTATTTTTTCAGTGCCCCAAAGCTGGTAATCTGTTCTGTTTTACATTCCCATGTCTTTTTCTTAGTCATAATATAGTACTAAGTATATTTTTTCTAAGTTTATATAATTGTACCACTAAAAAAACTTTTAATCAAATTTTATCAAAATGGAAAAGTTTAAAATTATTGGTAATGTTAATGGAAAAATCTCTCTCCTGACAAACCAGAGAACATATAACATAGACTTTACTTTTTTTTTTTTAAGGTTTCTTTGGGAGTATATTTGGATTAATGGGTGTATATGTTTATGATGGAGAACTGGTGTCAAAGAATGGGTTTTTTCAGGGATATAATCGACTGACCTGGATAGTTGTTGTTCTTCAGGTAAAGCATTTAAATTCTTGTATTTATGCTAATAAATTTTATTTTAACATAGAAAATCAAAATAGCTATGATGTACTGATAGGAGGAAAAAGGGCTTCTCCTGTTAGTACTCTCATTATATCTAGTTTATTCAGGGAAGTTAAAATAGGACTGATCTAAATGCCGTAATGTGAACTTTGTGCTATTTAAATTTAACATAATGAAAATGCAAGATTAAGAATAATAAAAGAGTTAAAATTGAGGACAAATACAACTCTTAATTTTTCTACAGTTCTAATCATTTCACAGGAAGTCTAAAGTCAGTTCATTCAAGCTCAAGAAGCAGATCTAGATATTTAAATCTGTAACAGTTTAAAAGTTTAATATTCATTACATATTGGAGTATCCCTATCAAATAACCTCAGTTTATAACTTGAAATTATTCAAGGATTGAGTAATTTCATCTTCAAAAAATACTTAAGTACTCTGGAGGAAACAAAAATGAAGATACAAGTTTCTGCCTTCACAGCCTTTCTCTAGAGATATTTGAAGCTGAAAGTCCCTTAGGGAAGATGGGTGAGAAGGTAGCAAAGGATAACTGTGTTTTGAAAGCAGGAAGGATACTTCTATTTTTAAGATAAGAGAAAAGGAGATAGGGATAAGTGAAAATTCAGAGAAAATTTGAGAAAGATTTTATGATGGCTTTTATCCTGTTGAAGAGGAAAGCCCTCTTTCCTTAAGAAGGGACTACAGCCTTGAGAAGAATTTAAAAGGTTTGGTACAGCTGGTATGAGGGAGAAAATAGAAGAATGAGAGCACTGCCAAGAAATAACAGGACTCAAACATCTATTTATAGTGAGCTCATTGGCATAATTTGTGACTTTCTCTCTTCAAGCTTTTACCATTTGAAGAGGTGCAATGAAAGTGGGTAACTCAGATTTGGGAGTTGATACGTAGAGTTTGGTGAAATGAAGTGAGTCATGTCTGATTCTTTGCGACTCCATGGACTGTAGCCCACCAGGCTCCTCTGTCCATGGAATTCTCCAGGCAAGAATACTAGAGTGGGTTGCCATTCCCTTCTCCAGGGTTTGGTAGAAAACAAAACTATGAGATATGGTAAAACCATTATTTAAGTAGCTACAATTTGGAATTTGAGAGGGATTTGGCAGAAAGTTCTTTCTATACTCTTAAAGAGAATGATTAAAGTGCTTCAGGAAGAGTACTCTGACAGCAATTTGAAAGGTAGATTAGAATGGGAAGAAACTTGAGGAAGAGAGCCAAGTTAGGCAATTAAAAGGCTAGTAAAATATCAAGTTACATTTTATTTTTAATCAAAAATAAAAATATTTCACTAATCAGAGTATTCAATCTTCCCACATTTGTCTGAAGAAGTGATGTTTAATTACTAAATTGGATAAGGATAGATATTTTATTCATAATATGGTCAAACTCCATTATAACAAACTGCAGATTCTTCTGGTAGTTATTTTATCCGATACCTTTTGAAATAGAGAGTCTGTTGAACAAAACCTAGATGCTCATATGTTACAAAATGTTTAATAAAAATCACTTATTTAATGGAATCAGATTATAGGACAAAAAAGTATTTTGAAAAGCAGTTTTATATGTGTCCATTTTTGAAAATAATCTTTTAAAACTTCTGCAGGCACTGGGAGGCCTTGTAATAGCTGCTGTTATTAAGTATGCGGATAACATTTTGAAAGGATTTGCAACCTCTTTGTCCATAATATTATCAACACTAATATCTTATTTTTGGCTACAAGATTTTGTACCAACCAGGTAGTGTATTCTTTTCTATTTCTTTAGATCTTATTTATAAAAATGAGTCCTTCATATGATCTGATCTGAAAAATTTTGTTCTATTACAGCTTTTAAAGAAATATAGTAAGATTCATTTAACTATTTTTTTAAAAGGGTTTCAAACTAAATGCATGAAAGAAAGTCTAACACTAGACAGTTTTTTATACAGTTTGGCTGGCCAGAATTTCCCCAGTAGATCTGAATGGTGGTCTTTCCCCCAAAGTTAAAAGTCATATTTTTAAAAATTATTAAGTCATATAAAGTCATTTTAAGAATTTATATAGCTTAAGCCAGGAAAGGAGGTGACATTCTTGAAGAAGATAATTTGTTTATAAGATAATTTGAGTCACCTTGAAAAGGTGGCTCATGAGAAAGTTCTTTAGGGAGAAAAATAGTCTAGAGAATTGCAAAAAGAATGATGGGTGAAGCAGGAGACCCAGGACTGTGTAGTGTCATGGATACCAAGAGAGAAGACAGAGTGAGGAATAATAAAGTATAACATATAACATAAAGTTCTATTTGGTCTACAGTTATTAACTTGTAATCCCAGGGTAATGAGATTATATTTTAATGGATTCTAGGATACCATCCTTAGTTTCCTGTAATTTCACTCCCTCTTCATCTTCTCATTTTCTAAACTTTGGAATACTGTCTTCATTCGTCTTTGGGCTTATATCTGCTCTCACTTCCTTGGTGATCTTTATTCTCATGACTTTAAATACTGTTTATAGGCTAATAACTTCAAATTTAAATTTGAACTCCAGGCCTTTATATGTAATTGTCCATTTGTCTATTTTCTCTTCCGTGTCTACTAGATAACTCATTCCCCATCTCTGTCAGGGTTCTCAATTGTTGTACATACCTTCATTCTTTCAATTGCTTAGGCCTTTTAACTTAGGAACACAATTTATCCTTCTTTGAAGGCAGAGTCTATAGATATGGACATAGTTTTATAAGAGAAAGTTAAAATATATGAAAATTTTTTACTTTCTCAGTGAAGTCATCCTCTTTACTCTCCTCTCACATGTCATTCTAACACAGAGACAAATCCTATTAACGCTTCCTTTTTAATATTGCCAGAGTCTGACTGTTTCTCACAACCTCTAATGCTATTACCATGATCCAAGTCACCCTCATTTATCATCTAGATTAAGGAAATAGGCCCCTGACTTGCCTCCTTGCTTCTTCACCTGTGTCTCTGAATTTTCCCCATTCAGTAACCAGAATGATTATTTTCAAAATCAGTGTACTCAGGAACCTTCTGATTGCGTCCCATGTCACTCAAAAGTTGTCACCATCAGTGGCCTATTTGGTTTGGCTTTTATCTATCTTTCTATCCTCATCTGACATTACTTACCTCTTGTTTGCCTTTTTTTTTTTTCTTTTAACCTTTTTGCTATGGGCTCTGATTTGCCCTTTATTCTTCTTGGAATACTCATCCCCTACATATTCACATGGCATACTCCCTCATGTCTTCAGATTTTAGCTCCAACATCCCTTTATCAAGAGATGTCTCTAAAAAAAGAGCAACCCCTCTTTCAACATTCTTTCCTTCTGTCTTCCAAAGTCTTATCACCATCTGATAAGTAAGCAAGGCCAGAACTTGGCATATAATAGATACTCTGATTGTTGAATGAATGTTTAAGATCTTAAAATTACAAAATTCGTTTGTGTTAGTAAGAGTAACATAGGATTATGGATGGAATATGGTAGTAGAAAAATGTAATATGCTTGTTATATTTCTATGTTGAACATTTATCGTTTGGTTCTTCTCTAGAAACTTGAACAGTAGGACTGGGACATGCGTGTTGAAATCTGTAATTTTTCTGAGGCATGAATTTAAAAGTGTTACTGTTTTTAGCTTGGTTTTGGAATGAATTACTTACTAGTGAGACTAATAATTAAAACCTCTATCTTAATGATGTTTTATTCCCTACCTAAACTACCTAAGGGCTTCCCAGGTGGCTCAGCAATAAAGAATCTGCCTGCCATGTAGGAGACATGGATTCAGTCCCTGGGTCGGAAGATCCCATGGAGAAGGAAATGGCAGCTCTCTCCAGTATTCTTACCTAGGAAATCCCTTAGATAGAGGACCCTAAGGGCTACAGTCCATGCATGGGGTCTCAAAAGAGACAGACATGACTTAGTGACTAAATACAACATTAAATTCCCTACCTATTAAATGGGGGAAATTACATGCTTTAATATTATTTGAGAATGTTTAGTACTTGTAGATTTTAAGGGTAACTTAAAAAGGCATACCTTAAAAAAAATTAAAACCTCATATAAGGCCAAGGTGGTAACTTTAAATCTTTGAATCATACAGGGAATAAAATAAGTAAATGAACAAGTAAACAAGCAGAGGGACAAAAGAGTAGGAGTTTTTTTAGTAAGGTGCTTACTTGCATGAGTAAATCCGTGTTTCTGAGGGAGCATGTAGAGTATGTTGGGATGAAGATAAAAGGAGAAAAGACAATGATACTGTTATTATTGAATGAATGAATGTTTTGAGAATATGCATAGGACACCAAGTTAGATGGAGGAGACAGGTTATTTTTCCTAAAATAGATAGCTAAGCCTTCCATCTTTATGTATTTTTACTTTTGTGGAAAACTTCCATTATCTAATACATGCAAAGATCTATATTCTGAATGTAATAATATATTTTCCTTTGTTATCCCCATTTCACCTACTGAAACAGTTTTTTGGTTTCTCAGTACTACCCTTGAGCCCTGTACTTGCCTTTCTAATTGTTCCTTTGGTAACCTGTCAGTTCTCACTCACTTTCTTATCCATCTTATCTACTGTCATGTCTTAACCTGTCCTCTCTATGAAGAAGTCCCAACTTCACCTTAACTCTAAATTCCTATTTTCAGCTGGCTGCTGGACATCTCTACTGATATCATATCACCAGTATTCCCTTTCCTGTTTTTAGGTGCTCATTTTTTGCTTGTTGGTGTTACCATCCTTATATTTAGACTTGCTTATTCTTTTATTTGGAGAAGGCAATGGCACCCCACTCCAGTACTTTTGCCTAGAAAATCCCATGGACGAAGGAGCCTGGTAGGCTGCAGTCCATGGGGTTGCTAGAGTTGAACACAATTGAACGACTTCACTTTCACTTTTCACTTTCATACATTGGAGAAGGAAATTGCAACCCACTCCAGTGTTCTTGCCTGGAGAATCCCAGGGACAGGGAAGCCTGGTGGGCTGTGGTCTATGAGGTTGCACAGAGTCAGACACCACTGAAGCGACTTAGCAGCAGCAGCAGCATTCTTTTATCAAAAATTTATTGTTTCCACTATGTGTCTGTCAGTGTACTAGAAGATCCTAGAGAAATAGGAATGCATGAATAAGATATGATTTTCTATCTTCAAGGAGGTCTCAGTGATCGGAGAAACAGAATAAATTATAACTATGATCAATGCAGCAATGGAAGTACATACACAATCCATTAGAAAGAGGGGGTGCACATCCTTTAAGTATTAAATTCTGGCAGCTTCTTCCTTAAAATTTTTTTCTCTCAGAACCATCTAAAACTAGCTGGATTGGGAAAGCAGGGGCTTCCTGATAGTAATAGATATTCTAGTAGATGCTGTTAGAGATATCATAGAATGGATTCCTAGAAAGTGGATCAGACAACTTTCCAACTGAGCATGTGATTTTATACAATTCCAGGTTTCTGGAAAGCTAGGAAAAGCTCATTATGATTGACCAAGAAAGTGCTCAGTCAGAGTCTAAGTAGTTAACCAAATATTCCTGTGGTAGTAATTTTCTTCAGGATACATTGCAGGAAGTATTATGTTCTCTTAATTGTCTACATATACCTGTATTCAAGGCTTTTGAAAAGTTGCCCATCTGCAGCAAGTCAACACTAGACGTATCATAACAGGTAGTGACTAAGCTCCCTATATATCCTAGGTTCTTAGAATATAATGATGAGTGAGGAACACATGGTTGAACAGAGGAGCAGAATGTAAATATCATATTATTTACTATAGTGTGATAAAGTGTTACCATAGAGTAACTTTGCTTGGGGAAGTTAGTCTTAGAGACTTTAGACCTGAGTTGTTATCAATAAGCAGTTTTCTTGGGAGGAACATTGCAGGCAGAGGAATAACATCTACAAAGACAGTGTCCTGAAAGGCATGTTGTGTTCCCTAGAGGGGGTTGGGTGGAGTGTGGGAGATAAGACTGCAAGGACTGGATTATGAAGGGCCTTTAAATCATAACTGTTAATAAAACTTTAAAAACAAGACTAATTCATATCCCTGTAATAGCACTTCAAAGAATATACACATTAAAAGTTAAAATTGATATTCTAGTTTATATTCAGTTTAAGTTCCAGTACCAGTTTCTATTCATTTCTAGTTTATAGTAAGGTATATTATATATATGTGGATAGATGAAGAAAAAAACAAGTCTTCTTGCACTTAATCTAATTTCCTTTTTTAAAGCATCCTATAAAAACTGATCTTCCCCATAGCTCAGATGGTAAAGAATCTGCTTGCAATGCAGGAGACCCGGGTTCAATCCCTGAGTTGGGAAGATCCTCCGGAGAAGGGAATGGCAGTCCACTCCAGTATTCTTGCCTGGAGAATACCATGGACAGAGGAGCCTGGTGGGCTTCAGTCTGTGGGGTTGCAAATGGTCAGACATGAATGAGCAACTAACACTACTACTATAAAAATTAGTCCTGAGTTTTATTTATTAATACCTTTGACTTTAAACTGAACTTTGGTTTGAAAAGAGTGCAGTTTTCCCTGCATATTTTCAAATTTTGTTAAAAAATCGAAATCTGTTAGTCTTCAATGTATTATAGGCAAAAAGCATACTAAAATGAAATACTTTATATACACATACATGTCTAATGGAATAACTTTGCTGTATACCCAAAACTAACAAAACGTTATAAATTAACTACAGTTTTTAAAAAAGGTTTTAAAAAAAGATGAAACACAACATTTTATACATACTTATTTTGGGAGACTACAGTATATATAGCACAGTGGATGGAAGTGCAGGTTTGGCTCTAGAGTCAGACATACCCAAGTTTGAATCCCATTTTCTGCTTCAAGCTGTGGGACTTTAAGACAATTATTTAAATTCTCTAAACTTGTTTCTTCTTATATTAACAAATGAGGGCAATGCTAGTCCTTCATAAAGTTGTTTGAGAACTAAATGAGATAATGCATGTAAAACACCCTGCTGAATATCTGGAATCTAGTAACCACTTAGTATTTGTTAGCCATGTTACTGGAACATTTTTTCCCAAATTATATTTGTGTTTTATAGTAAAGAAATATAATTTGTGTTGTTTTTAATCTGATTTTCTTTTCTTCATTTTTTCTTCATCTATTTAGTGTCTTTTTCCTTGGAGCCATCCTTGTAATAACAGCTACTTTCCTATATGGTTATGATCCCAAACCTGCAGGAAATCCCACTAAAGCATAGTGGTAATTTATCTGGTTTTTCACAGTGGTGCACTGGGAATCTCAACATTAATGCTGCACAGAGGACTTCTACAGATTCTAAGAGAAAATCATCATGCTGAATCTGATCATAATGTTCAAATGATTTGAAAATATAAAAGTTTAAGGATAAAATATACATATATGTAACAAAATGCCTATTGCATCTAAAAATCAAAACTTGAAAGTATTTCCAGGGATTAGAATAATTACTAGAGGAAATTTAAAATTTGAGTTTTTTAAAAGATATTATGTTTTTGATTGCTGCAGAAATATCCTATGCACTCTTTGAAACAGCACACAGCAAGTGTCAGACAACAATTTTGCAAATTATATATATTTAATTTTATTAAATGTTTTTTATCTTATTCTTTCTGTACAGATATATCAAATAACATGGATATTCAAAGTTTGAACATTATAATTATCTATAAAGCTGTGAAGAAATAGTATGATTTGAAAACCATTTTCACATATCTCAGATTTTTATATTTATACAGAAGATTACTAAACAAAGGATTGCTATATGTTGCAAATGTTCAAATGCATAAAAGTTGATAAAGTAACTTTCTGGGTCTGATCTGTCAGAGAAAAAAATTCATACTTAAATTTAATATAAAGAAATATACACATCTGTTTCTCCATCTAAACTTTAAGATCTTTTTAGTGCTTTGAAACTGCTGAATGCAATCCATTTGTTCCTGTGCTAGATAGTAGCCAGTGACTTTTACATTAATGGAGTTTTGTCCTTTATCTTTTAATTGTATTTCTTTTCTGTAAATTGGATAAATCCTTACTATTACTTTAAAATAAATTTCTCTCTGTGTTAATTTCCATTAAAGTTTTAAAATGTATTTTAAAGGGGTTAAATACTCATTTAATAATTTAAAATAATAATTATTGTCTAATGTCTCCATTTGGAGAATTTTAAACTATCAAAGCATATACTCTACACAACTAGAGCATTTTTAGATGACGATTTTATTCACTGATCTATAACTGATGACAAAACAACCAAATGTATAATAGTATAGACATGAATAAATTGAGACCAGAATGAGACATTCCAGATTGCCATGATATATTTTAAATGGCACTATAACTATAAATTCAGAGTGTTCAGAAGAACTTTCTAGGCCTCTCATAAACCCACCATTCCTAGGAATGTTCTGATCAAATGTCTGAGAGAGGCAACCAAATTCTGAACTCCCTTTTTGTGACCTTACAAAAGCTGCCAAGAAAGAGCCACAACTTTGCTTTACAGTAGTAGTTTATTTTCCATTTCTTTTCCATTTGATTAGCACTGGAGTTGAGATTGCAAATTACATGAGTTATGGTTCAGGGAGAGAAAATATAGCAGAAATGATCAAATGAATTGGTGGGCACATTACTTTCTAAAATTGAAATAGGAGTTTAATTTATTGTTGACTAGAGACAGAATTACCTATTGTGTATAGAAGTATTGTACTTTATTTTTTCCTTCATGCATTATGTATTTTTAAAAAGTCTCTTGTTCTAATTGTATAAAAACTGTAAAAAATAAATATTTTTATATAATTCTATTGAATTTTGTTAAAATTTGGCTGAAAATACTATGTTACAATCTGTTGGCTAGTCTTGGCTAATTAGGACTGGCTGTGTTACTTTGCTGAGGCAAACCTAGTCTCAACAAGACACAGGCCTAATATATTCCATACAGAGTTTTTTAAAATGCTTAAAATTACAAAGTATTTTTACATTAATTTGCTGGTAATTCCAAATTGGTACCAAGCAAACTTTCTGGAACTCTGACTTACATTTTTCAGTGACTACTTTTTAGAGTATTTATTAAATAACTTTACTACAATTTGAGAATGGTGTTTTTAAACTATAACAACATTCACATTTACATTTACTACTTAATGCTAAGAGAAATCTAAAACCTGTAATGCAGAGAATTCAAGACTAAATATAAAGATTTATGTTCAGCTTACACTGAAGTGTTGGGTACTTATGTATTAATCTGGTATGCATTCATCATTAATTGTGAATTCAAGTTTAGTCTCTCCCAATTTTAACACTTCAAAAAATGATACAAGCAAATTATTGGACATCAGACATGTTATAGTAGTAGTATATTTTCAGATTCCCAAAAATAACACAATTTTCAAGATTCCCTCCAAAGTTTATAAAATGTAGTCAAGAGTTTGGAGAATGAGCAAAATAGTCTAATATATTCTCAAAGCAAACTTTTATTAGACAAGCATAATTTATATGTTGCTTTTCTAGTAGGTTGGAATAGAGAATTGGTTGTATAGTCTATAGTTTTTGATTCATAAAGAAATAACCATATTTGAAACAGTGGACCTGTGTCCTAGATCACGTCATATGTACACATAATGCCATTTTCTTCTGTGTGTGGTGTGTGTTTTGATGACCTCCAAAAGCCTTATTATGTCAACCTTCTATAATGATGATTCCTTGATTATTTAAATTCTTATACTTTTTAAAGTTTACATTTATCTCTCAACAACTTTGTTCATTTTAAAGAAACGTGCTAATGCGTGGGAGAAGAGTGCCAGTTGATAGTTCTACAAAACTTTAAAACTATGGTATTTTGGAAGAAAAGCTTGAAATGCAACATATAGATGTAATCAACACAGTAATATTACCAATTCTTTAATAAGTGATTTTTAGAGAAGTCATAGACTACTTTTACAGTGGAAAATGTAATTTAGACATGCAAAACTTGAATGTTTACATCAATTTATATTGAAGGTCACAGTTTCGTAGAAGGAAAGGTGATTTGAGATTTAATCTATAGTCCAAGGAGACAGAATCTGAGTGGAAACTAATAGACTTTGTGCTTAGTAGACCTAGTGTAATAAGAGTATTTGTAAGAACTGATAAACTTTTCCTACATATCAGATTATTAAACTTTAACATGTCATTGTATAGTCACTCATCTGAGTTTTGTATTTAAAAACAGGGTTTAGCATCACTCATTGTATTTACGCATTCATTGTTATAATATTTAATTACATGTGAATGTATGCTCTACATGATAAAAAGTTTATAAAAGTTATTTATGCTATATTGAAAGTCATCTTAAGAATCTCCCAGATATGTAGCATATTTAAAGTACTTATAGGACCAAAGAAAAAGCACCTTTATCAAAATCTGGTCCTGTGTGCCTTGCTTTACCAAATACCTGGCTTTTCTTGAGGATATTACTGTAATTCACAATTTTGAACACATAGGCAAAATTAGGATGTTTTAAGAATAACTATAATTCAGTATTTTCATTGTTTCAACAGTTGCTATTTAAATTCATTATCTAACAGAATATTGAAATAGGTATATTGTATAAATATCAGTAAATAGAATTTATTTAAAGAAATTATGGTACCATTGCTCCATCATTGAACTTTTGAAACTTTAACAATTGTATATAACTCTCATTTTGATTTTTTTCTTATTATAAGATATAATTTACTGTGATTTTTAAAATATTTTTTAAATGATTTGGATTCTGAATTTGTCATTATATGTATTTCATTTGTTTAAAAAGATTCTTCTGGGTTTGGGGTTGTGATTTGTATATTTAAATCTTTTATGGACATAATTCAAAGGAATGTATAAATTGGTCTTTTGTTTAAATGGCTTTTTAATTGATAAATTTCTCTTTGTCATTTTTTGGTATCCAGTTATTTTCTATTCTCTAGATTTCTGAAAATAGATTAAAATGACTCCCTGAGGCCTTTCCTACCTCTCTGGTTACCTTCCTTTTTACTATGCTCTTCCTTTTTACTTTGCTCTAGTGTGAAAGACTGGATCTTATTTAAACTAGTTAGAATTTCTCTACCTGTATGATTATAACAGTCTAAAACTTTTTGCTTTAAACAAATTGTCTCTTTTGATAGCGTCAAAGTTAAGAGATTACAGTAATTGGTATATGTTTTCTTCATAATTTATTTTTTTGGCTGTGTTGCATGGCTTGCAGGATCTCAGTTCCCCAACCAGGGATCAAACCTATGCCTCCTGCAATGGAAGTGTGGAGTTCTAACTACATGAGAAGCACCAACTGAAAATCTTTATATTTGTACTGGAATACTTCTGTTGAAAGTATATCAAAATTCTTGAATCCTGTGCTAATGCAAATATGTTTCATAATCTAAATCTTATAGATACCACTGCTATTCGGCAGATTCAGATAGTGACCAGTAGTAGTAATCATAATTGTCTTTATTGTTCTTAAAGAGAATTTTTTCCAAAGCAGGATTGATTACCTACACATTCTAGAAGAGAAAATATCAGAGGAAATAAACTGACCTCAAATCCCGAAGATTTTAAATTCTACTATTGTAGAGCATCTTGGTGACTATAAATTCAGAGGTTTCCCAAATTCACCTAGGTCCAATAATTCACTGGAAAGACAGAACTCACTGAAAGCTATTATATTCACAATCATAGTTATTCCAGAGAAAGGATACAAATTAGAACCAGCCAAAGGAAGAGAACACTGGACAGATATAAGGAGGGGTCTAAATTCTAGTCATCCTTTCCAATTGTCCATTCCTGGTGAAGCCTTGGACGATGTTGTATATATACTCCAAGCTAAAATCTATGATACTCCGTGCAGAGTACTGCCAACTGGGAAAATTCACCCATGCTTTGGTTTTCATATTTTTACCAAAGTTTTATTTTATTTTTAAATTTTATTTTATTTTTAAACTTTACATAACTGTATTAGTTTTGCCAAATATCAAAATGAATCCACCACAGGTATACATGTGTTTCCCATCCTGAACCCTCCTCCCTCCTCCCTCCCCATTCCATCCCTCTGGGTCATCCCAGTGCACCAGCCCCAAGCATCCAGTATCGTGCATCGAACCTGGACTGGCAACTCATTTCATACATAATATTTTACATGTTTCAATGCCATTCTCCCAAATCTCCCCACCCTCTCCCTCTCCCACAGAGTCCATAAGACTGTTCTATACATCAGTGTCTCTTTTGCTGTCTCGTACACAGGGTTATTGTTACCATCTTTCTAAATTCCATATATATGCGTTAGTATACTGTATTGGTGTTTTTCTTTCTGGCTTACTTCACTCTGTATAATTTATTATTTGGCATGCTTGATTAATTCTTTGATCACATAGTTGAACTCACTCTCCAGCCCTGATTCTGCCTGGAGAACTAGCAGACCTCAGATACCAGGGTCTCATGTTAGCATAAATTAGCTCGTGTAATTTGAGGAGCCCAACATGAATAATAAAGACACTTCTCCTACTGGGACCTCCTGAGGATGTAGGCCAGAACTTTTTTGGGGTAAGACCAGATTCCTTAACATTCATCACTAATATACATTTTTCTGAATTGATGAGAATGACACAGGCAATGACAATTGTTTATAGAGATTGTGCATGCTGCATGCTAAGTCTCTTCAGTGATGTCTGACTCTTGCAACCCTGTGGACTGTAGCCTACCAGGCTCCTCTGTTCGTGAGATTCTCCAGGCAAGAATACTGGAGTGGGTTGCCATGCCCTCCTCCAAGCGTTCCTCCCAACCCAGCAATTGAACCTGTGTTTCTCATATCTCCTGCAGTGGTAGGTGGGTTCTTTACCATGAGCTCCACCTGCGAAGCCCATAAAGACTTACACACGTCATTTTTAATTTCAGATATTTTGTCAGATGCTTCTGAACATACGACTGAAGGGTAGAAAAACAATCAGATACAGTACTAAGTAGCACTTGTATTTTTTATTTAGTTTTCAGTTCTGATGTTTAATGACAATTTTATTAAATGTTGGGATAATTAAAAGACATTAAAAATTTGTAAATTTAACCTATGCTGTATATTTATGTACAGTTTTGAGCTAATTTTATTTATATATTTATTTTTAAGATCTAATTGGCTTTTTTGGCAATTGAACTGAACAGCATCCCATCTAGCAACTAGAAGGGTGTTTCCTGAGCTAATTTTAAATTACCATTAGGCATCACTACTCTGAGGAGGAGTTCATAGAATAAAATTGGTATCAGTTGCTAGTATGGCTCATAATAGACCTTCACTGTTAACTGATAGCTCCACATTTCCAGTCATCCTTTACTGGTGTTAAGTATCAAACCTCATTAGATCTAACCAGGTTTTTTCATTTTTGCATTTATTTATGTTTACTTATTTAGGGTCTCTGATATGTTAAAATAACTTCTTTAAAATGAACAGTAATGATATTCCTTTGAAAATAGTTTACCTGAGATACACACTTTCATCTTTTTTTTTAAATTAAACTCACTAAGGATTTAAAAGAATAATGAATGCTGTTACAGTGTTTTGGGGTAATCTGAAAATGCACTCTTGTTAAGATGTATTTTAAACATAGAGTATTAAAAGGTTTAATTAAATGTGTTAAATCAGACTTCACTTAAATATTTTAAACAAAATGTCGATGTGGGTTTATGTGTTTGCTGTTTCTTAAAAGACATTGTATATACAAAAACACAATTTCTAATAATTGGGGATTTAAGTTTTCTCCTTAGGCTGAAGTTTTATTATGTTTCATTTTACTTTATTCTGCTTGGATAGTAAATACAGCCATTAAAAATTAAGCGCTTTTTTCTAATATATGCAAGGTGCTTCAATACATTTTAAATATTATAACAACAGTAATGTTTCTTGGGTGATGATAGGATTACAGAAAATAAGGTGAGTTTATGCTTCATTTTATGACTTTTAAAATACTGCTGTGAATTCTAAAACTTTAAGGTCTCAAGCTTACTTTGGATGTTTTATAGTCTTCCCTAAGAATCTGCCTGTCAATGCAGGAGAAGCAGGTGCGATCCCTGGGTTGGGAAAATCTCCTGGAGAGAGAAATGGCAACCCACTCCAGTATACTTGCCTGAAGAATCCCATGGACAGAAGAGCCTAGTAGGCTGCAAAAGAGTCGGACATAACTTACTGACTAAACAACAACTCTCTCTCTCTCTCTCTCTCTCTCTCTCTCTCTCTCTCTCTCTCTCTATATATATATATATATATATATATACACACACACACACACACAATGCCCCAAATTTCCATTACTTTGTATCCGTTACCTTTTTGTTGTTCATCAGTCGCTACTAAGTCATGTCCAACTCTGCAACCCTGTGGATTACAGTGCACCAGGCTTCCCTGTCCTTCACCATCTCCTGGAGTTCGCTCAAATTCATGTGTCCATTGAGTCAGTGATGCTGATGCTATCTAACCATCTCATCCTCTGCCACTCTCTTCTTTTGCCTTCAATCTTCCCCAGTATTGGGTCACAAAGAGTCAGACATGACTGAGCGACTTCACTTTTCCCAGCATCAGGGTCTTTTCCAATGAGTTGGCTCTTCGCATCAGGTGGCCAAAGTATAGAAGTTTCAGCATCAGTCCTTCCAGTGAATATTCATGGTTGATTTCCTTTAGAATTGACTAGTTTGATCTCCTTTCTGTCCAAGGGACTTTCAAGAGTCTTCTCCAGCACCAGTTCAAAAGCATCAATTCTTTGGCACTCAGCCTTCTTTATGGTCCAACTCTCACATCCATACATGACTACTGGAAAAACCATAGCTTTGACTATACAGGCTTTTGTCAGAAAAGTGATGTCTCTGCTTTTTAATATGCTGTCTAGGTTTGTCATAGCTTTTCTTCAAAATAGCAATCAAATTTTAATTTCATGGCTGCATCACCAGCCACAGTGATTTTGGAGCCCAAGAAAATAAAATCTGTCACTGCTTCCACTTTTTCACATTTTATTTGCCATGAAGTGATGGGACCAGATGCCATGATCTTAGTTTTTTGAATGTTGAGTTTTAATACAGCTTTTTCACTCTCTTTCACTTTCATCAAGAGGCTCTTTAGTTTCTCTTTGCTTTCTGTCATTAAAGTGAAGTGAAGTCGCTCAGTCGTGTCTGACTCTTTGCGACCCCATGGACTGTAGCCTACCAGGCTCCTCCGTCCTTGGGATTCTCCAGGCAAGAGTACTAGAGTGGGTTGCCATTTCCTTCCCCAGGGGAATCTTCCCGACCCAGGGATTGAACTCGGGTCTCCCGCGTTCCAGGCAGACTCTTTAACCAGGGAAGCCCCTCTGTCATTAGAGTGGTATCAACTGCATATTTGAGGTTGTTGATATTTCTCTGGGCAATCTTGATTCCAGTTTGTGATTCATCCAGCACAGCATTTCGCACGATGTACTCTGCATATAAGTTAAATAAGTAGGGTGACAATATACAGCCTTGTCTTACTCCTTTCCCAATTTTGAACCAGTCTGTTGTTCCATATAAGGTTCTAACTGTTGCTTCTTAACTAGCATACAGGCTTCTCAGGAGGCAGATAAGGTGGTCTGGTATTCCCATCTCTTGAGGAATTTTCCACAATTTGTTGTGATCCACAGTCAAAGGGTTTCAGGCTGTCACTAGTCAGTGAAGCAGAAGTTTTTGTGGAATTTCCTTGCTTTCTCTGATCCAGTGGATGTTGGCAATTTGATATCTCGTTTCTCTGCCTTTTCTAAAGCTAACTTGTACATCTGAAAGTTCTTACTTCACATACTGCTGAATCCTAACTTGAAGGATTTTGAGTATAACCTTTGAGCATGTGAAATGAGTGCAAATGTATGGTAGTTGAGCATTCTTTGGCATTGTGTTTCTTTGGGATTGGCATGAAAACTGACCTTTTCCAGTCCTGTGGTCACTGCTATTTTCCAAATTTGCTGACATACTGAGTGCAGCACTTTCACAGCATCATGTTTTACGATTTTAAATAGCTCAACTGGAATTCCATCACCTCCACTAGGTTTTGAACCCCGGTATTCTGCATTGCAGGCAAATTCTTTACCATCTAAGCCACCAGTGAAGCCCTGGGTTATCTTTAGGCACTCACAAAGTAAGCATTGTTAAAGACCTTTTTTTTTTTTCCTATTTAAATTTTCATTCTGCTGCTGCTGCTGCTGCTGCTGCTGCTGCTAAGTCGCTTCAGTAGTGGCCGACTCTGTGCGACCCCATAGATGGAAGCCCATCAGGCTCCCCCGTCCCTGGGATTCTCCAGGCAAGAACACTGGAGTGGGTTGCCATTTCCTTCTCCAACACGTGAAAGTGAAGTCGCTCAGTTGTGTCTGACTCCTAGTGAGCCCACTCCTAGCGAGCCCGTGGACTGCAGCCTACCAGGCTCCTCCGTCCATGGGATTTGCCAGGCAAAGAGTACTGGAGTGGGGTGCCATTGCCTTCTCTGAAATTTTCGTCCACTTCTCATTAAAAAATAATGTTTGAGTATATAAAAGTTGAAATAATGGTTATGCCCATTTGCCTTCCACCTGAACTCAACAATTATTAACATTTTGCATACTAGCATTATCAGGACACTTTACTCCTAAAATAAGGACATTTTTTCTAATTAAATTCAATCCCATTGTCACACTTAAGAAAATTTAAATTGTACCATCTATATTCATATTCAGATATTTCCAATTGTCTCAGAAATGAACTTTTATAGGGTTTTTCTTGTTGTGATCTATTCAATTAAGGTTCATACTTTCTATTTGATTGTCTCTTTTAGCCTGGAAGAGACTTCCTCATACCCTGATGGCTTTTTTTCCCCTGTCGTGACTTTTTGAATAATCTATTACTTGACATTATCCTTGATCTGTCTATATACTTGATTTGTTTTCTTTATTTGCATTTCCTTTGAACTGGAAGTCTATAGGTTTGATTAAATTCAGGTTAAATGTTTTTTGAAAGCATTTCATGGATTATCTTATAGGTTTTATATTGTATCATATCAGAAGACACGCAATTCTGGATTGTCTCATTATTGATGATAATTGTTCAGTTAAGATTATGACTAACAGATCTTTCCATTGTAAAGATCATTTTTCTCCCTTTAGTAATAGTATTCTTTAGGGTAATATTTTGGCACCATGAGAATGTTCTTTTTTCTAACATCCTTTTATTTAATGTCTCTAGCATCAACTGATGATCTTAATTGAATCGTTTATCACATTGAGGTGCAAAATGATGGTTTAAAATTTTTAATTCTCTAATTTTCTTTTACATTTACTAGTTTGTTCTCTATTTTAAAAAGACTATTTTCCCTCCTTCCTTTTTCCCAAAGTCCTCTCTCTCTTTTTTTCAAGAATCAGTGTTTTTGTTCTTCAATGTATTATAGTCAGTTACATCATAGTTCTTTTTGATGTTCCTATTGTGAGCCAGTAGCCAGTGTAAGTCACTGTAAACTAGCTTCTGTATCTTTTAGACATGACCGCATTAGTCTTTGAATTTCCTTTCTTCAGGTATAACAACATGTCCCAGACGTGCCTCGTACTCGTCATGTTCCCAACCTGGGGAATATCTATTCCTTTTCAGGGGAAATGAAATTTTAACTCCCATTTGCTTCTGGGCCATATTTCAGTGGGCATAGCTAGGAGATAACATTTTTAAGAATTCATAAATTCAAATTGATGTTTACAATTAAAATTAAGCATTACAGGCTTTTTTTATTATTTTATATTTTCCTCTCTTTTCTCTTGCAGTGAAAATAATGGTTTTGAGTAAAAATGTATTTCTTTGTGCTGTATGCTGTGCTTAGTTACTCAGTTGTGTCTGACTCTTTGTGACCCCATGGACTGTAGACGTCTAGGTTCCTCTGTCCATGGGATTCTTCAGACAAGAATACTGGAATGGATAGCCATTCCCTTCACCAGGGGAATTTTCCCAACCCAGGAATTGAACCGGGGTCCCCTGCATTTCAGACAGATTCTTTACTGCTGAGCTACCAGGGAAGCCCATAATTGCTTATATGCTTTACTTATAGCTTATGTTTCAGCACTACAATAGCAGTATTACTAATGGTAAACATACAAAATAAAATTTAAGATCTCTGCAGTTCTCTGTCCTTAGAACAATAGCCCACTAAGAAAGTGTAGTCAGAGTACAGCGTTCAAAAGTTAATGGAAATTACTCTTTTCTCTACATAGTTATGTTATCAATGTGATATAACTAATTTCATTTGTTTTTGTTTGTATTCAATTTTGTATTTGTTTCAAATTTTTATGGTTTTTGAATGTGAAGCATTTACATGGCTCAAAGTTAAATTATGTAAAAAGTACACTCAGAGTAACCTAGCTGTCAGGCCTATGCTTCTACTCCATTCCTAACCACCTCTTATAGGTAATTATTTTCATTAGTTGCTAGTTTATCTTTCCTGTGTTTCTTTTTAAAAAAATAAATGAGTGTATATATTGCTGTATTTACTGTTTCTTTCACTATGTGGAGTGTTCCTTGCTTTTAAAATTTCTTTTTATCTTTAGAACATAAAATGTTTTTATGTTCTAATGGTTTACATTTATATTGATAACATTTTATGTAATGCTGTAAAAGACCCCTTTTTGCTTTTCCAAGCTTCTACTATTGTTTGTCATCCTGTGTATTTATTTTTTTGGCCACACCACAGAACATGTGAGATCTTAGTTCCCCAACCAGGGATGGAACTCAAGCCCCCTGCAATGGAAGGTGGAGACTTAACCACCAGACCACCGGCAGACCCTTTGCTGTTTTAGATGATATGCTTTGACTCCCATGTAATTGCCTTTGTGACAACCAACAAACTTATTCTACTCCTTTCTCCCATCTTCCCATATTTATTTAGTTGCCTTATTTCTATTTGAAATTTTTAGAACATAAAACATTTACACACTATTTTCTCATCCTAGTTTGTGTATTTGTTATAAAATTCAATAGTATACCAATATACTTTATAAATATATTTAATGTAATTAAACATATTTAAGTACATTTAATACTCTTCAATACTTTAGCCAAGGCTCCCAAATCAACTCTTTGAAACTGAATGAAGCTTTGCTAGTTAAGTACTCAAGGAGGGCTTGTAAGTATAATATTCCTCAGGTTCTAGCATGTTTAAACTTTCTAGAGCCTAGACACTCTTAAGTATAGCTTGACATACTATAAGATCTTTGGCTCACACTATGTTTCCTTGAGTTTTTTTTAAATGTTCCATTGTTGTGTTGCTTGGTGTTATTTTCAAGAAGTCTGGCACCATTTGATTTTTTTTCCCCCCTTTGGAAAAAAATGCTTTTGTTTGTTGTGGTGGTTTTCCTGGAGGCCCAAGTAATTTTTTCCATGTCATTTTCTGATCCTTTTTTCTCTCTTTTTCTTCATAGCTGATTGTATTCCTCTCCTCCATATTTCTTACTTTCATGTTTTTAGAAACCCTGTAATTTAGGTTTCACATTTTGCATGATTTTATTTTTTCAGTATATTGCCTGAGTTTGCTCAAGTCTCATCTTCCTATTGAATTTTTAACTCAGTTCTTTCACATCTGCAATGTGAAAGATTATTTAATGATATTTAATTCATATTGGAGTGATATACATACTTTTCCTCTGTTTCATATTTTCTAGAGGGTAGTATTTTCTATTAACTGAAAAGTTGTCATTTTCTGTTTGTTTTTTGTTTTTGTTTTTTTTTTTAAAGAATAGGCTTTTATGGGGTGGGGCTTTGGTGGCTTTTTTTGTTCTTGATGAAACAGGATTTTCTTAAGTCAGCAAGAGCAGGTAGTTCTACAGAAGCGAGGTGACTGTTTCATAGTTAAGGAGGCCCTCTTCTGTTCACATGACAAAATGCAATTTCTTTAATACAGGGCACATTTAGAGAGTTGGAGAAGGAAATTGCAACCCACTCCAGTATTCTTTCCTAGAGAATCCCATGGACAGAGGAGCCTGGTACTCTACAGTCCATGGGGTTGCAAAGAGTCTGAGCAACTTCACTTTCACTTTACTTCACTTTTTTGACTTCACTTTCACTTTAGGGGGTTGGATTCTGTAACACAATCTTGTTTCTTTAGGAATATTTAGATGCAGCCACTTGCTGTTCTTTACCAGGGATTTCTCTCATGAAAGGGTCTAAGGAACTTTCCAAAAATAGGTTTTTGCCTGTTTTCAAGTCTGATTCTTGACTTTCCAATTAATTTTGGGAACTTTAATATCCTTTCAAATCATTCCTTTTTGCATATGTTAGCTAATGCTAGTTTCTGCTATCACCAGAGAACCCTAACTGACATGTCAACCTCTCAATGTAAAGTCTGAATCTTCTTGACCCAAATCACATATAAAGCCACAAGAATTATATATTCACAGTAAGTCTGGTAGAACAAGACTCATCTCT
Organism: Bubalus bubalis; assembly: GCF_019923935.1. Lineage (NCBI taxonomy): Eukaryota > Metazoa > Chordata > Mammalia > Artiodactyla > Bovidae > Bubalus > Bubalus bubalis. The sequence continues at coordinate 43,337,227 of NC_059162.1, read as the reverse complement.
CATGTTGACTATTGCAGCTCTTCTAGCTCAATGCCCGGGACATTCTGACAGTGTGTGTTAAATTTTATTGCCTTTTTTTTTTAACAACAGCACTTACTACAATTTGAAATTATCTTCCTTTTGTGTTTGTTTTATAGCCTGTCCCCCAGTATAATTAAGCTCTATGCAGATAAATACCATGTCATTCATCGATGTATCTCCAGTGTCTAGTAAAAGAGTGACAGAGGTACTCAAATATTTTTTGAATGACTGAACCAGTTCTTAGGATGATAAAACTGGTACAGCTGGATGAAGGATGATTTTAATAAAGAGTAACCACAAAAAACATGGTCTTACCAGGCTTCTTCATTCATCCAAAACAAGCTCCTAGGTATTTAAATTATGAAATCTATCTCATCTTACTTTCTCTAAAGTTTCATGTCAATTTCCATAAGAGAACATTTTAAAACAAATGTTGAGTTTACTTATTGTAGTAACACATAACTTGAATAATCAAGCTAAAATGCCTTTCTTCTTCCTTCCATGGAAATTGATTTGCTTTCCATTTCTAGTCAGTTATTAAAATAGAAAGGAAAATTCAATCAAATTTAAGCTTACAGAAAAGTTGCAATAATAGTACCAACAACGCACATTCCCTTTACCCTGTGTATTAGTTATCTATAGCAGTGGACCAAATTACCCCAAGGTTTAGTGGCTTAAAACAAGTACTTTTTTATCTTACAGTTTCTGAGAGTCAGGAAACTGAGTGGCTAAGCTGGGTGGTCCTAGCTCAGGGTTTCCTGAAGTCAGTCAGGATGCTGGCAGGGGTTCTTATTGTTCTGTCACTCAGTCGTGTCTAACTCTTTGTGACCCCATGGACTGCAGCATGCCAGGCTTCCCTGTCCTTCACAGTCTCCTGGAGTTTGCTCAGACTCATGTCCATTGAGTCAGTGATGCCATGCAGCCATCTCATCTTCTGCCACCATGTTCTCCTGTCCTCAACCGTTCCCAGTATCAGGGTCTTTTCCAGTGAGTCGGCTCTTCACATCAGGTGGCTAAGGTATTGCAGCTGCAGCTTCAGCTTCAGCATCAGTCCTTTTATTGGATATTTAGGGTTGATTTCCTTTAGGACTGACTGGCAGGGGCTGCTGTCAGTCAAAGCCTTGATCAGGAATGGAGGACTGGCTCCAAGATGACTCAGTCACGTATCTGTTGATAGGGGGCCTCAGTTCCTGGACACCAGGATGTCCCTACAGGCTGCTTAAGTGTCTTCATGACATGGCAGCTGGTTTCCACTAAACCTGTGTTCTGAGTGAATGAAAAAGAGAGAGCTAGCAGGAAGATCGGAGAAGGCAATGGCACCCCACTCCAGTACTCTTACCTGGAAAATCCCATGGATGGAGGAGTCTGGTAGGCTGCAGTCCATGGGGTTGCTAAGAGTTGTACACAGCTGAGCGACTTCACTTTCACTTTTCACTTTCATGCATTGGAGAAGGAAATGGCAACCCACTCCAGTGTTCTTGCATGGAGAATCCCAGGGACGGCAGAGCCTGGTGGGCTGCCGTCTATGGGGTCGCACAGAGTCGGACACGACTGAAGCGACTTAGCAGCAGCAGCAGCAGGAAGATGCAGAGCCTTTTATGACCTAAGTATTACTTTGCCGACAAAGGTTCATCTAGTCAAAGCTATGGTTTTTCCAGTAGTCAAATGTATGGATGTGAGAATTGGACCATAAAGTTGAGCACAGAATTGATGCTTTTGGAACTGTGGTGTTGGACAAGACACGAGATTCCCTTGGACTGTAAGGAGATCAAGCCAGTCAATGGTAAAATAAACTCCTACGCATCAGTCAGTTCAGTTCAGTTCAGTCCCTCAGTCGTGTCCAACTCTTTGCGACCCCATGAATCACAGCATGCCAGGCCTCCCTGTCCATCACCAACTCCTGGAGTTCACTCAGACTCACGTCCATCGAGTCAGTGATGCCATCCAGCCATCTCATCCTCTGTCGTCCCCTTCTCCTCCTGCCCCCAATCCCTCCCAGCATCAGAGTCTTTTCCAATGAGTCAGCTCTTCGCATGAGGTGGCCAAAGTCCTGGAGTTTCAGCTTTAGCATCATTCCTTCCAAAGAAATCCCAGGGCTAATCTCCTTCAGAATGGACTGGTTGTTTCTCCTTGCAGTCCAAGGGACTCTTAAGAGTATTCTCCAACACCACAGTTCAAAAGCATCAATTCTTTGGTGCTCAGCCTTCTTCACAGTCCAACTCTCACATCCATACATGACCACTGGAAAAACCATAGCCTTGACTAGACGGACCTTTGTTGGCAAAGTAATGTCTCTGCTTTTGAATATGCTATCTAGGTTGGTCATAACTTCCCTTCCAAGGAGTAAGCGTCTTTTAATTTCATGGCTGCAGTCACCATCTGCAGTGATTTTGGAGCCCCAAAAAATAAAGTCTGACACTGTTTCCACTGTTTCCCCATCTATTTCCCATGAAGTGGTGGGACCAGATGCCATGATCTTCGTTTTCTGAATGTTGAGCTTTAAGCCAACTTTTTCACTCTCCACTTTCACTTTCATCAAGAGGCTTTTTAGTTCCTCTTCACTTTCTGCCATAAGGATGGTGTCATCTGCATATCTGAGGTTATTGATGTTTCTCCCATTGATCTTGATTCCAGCTTGTGCTTCTTCCAGCCCAGCGTTTCTCATTATGTACTCTGCATAGACGTTAAATAAGCAGGGTGACAATATACAGCCTTGACGTACTCCTTTTCCTATTTGGAACCAGTCTGTTTTTCCATGTCCAGTTCTAACTGTTGCTTCCTGACCTGCATATAGGTTTCTTAAGAGGCAGGTCAGGCGGTCTGGTATTCCCATCTCTTTCAGAATTTTCCACAGTTTATTGTGATCCACACAGTCAAAGGCTTTGGCATAGTCAATAAAGCAGAAATAGGTGTTTTTTTGGAACTCTCTTGCTTTTTCCATGAGCCAGTGGATGTTTACAATTTGATCTCTGGTTCCTCTGCCTTTTCTAAAACCAGCTTGAACATCTGGCAGTTCACAGTTCATGTATTGCTGAAGCCTGGCTTCGAGAATTTTGAGCATTACTTTACTAGCGTGTGAGATGAGTGCAATTGTGTGGTAGTTTGAACATTCTTTGGCATTGCCTTTCTTTGGGATTGGAATGAAAACTGACCTTTTCCAGTCCTGTGGCCACTGCTGAGTTTTCCAAATTTGCTGGTATAGACCTCCTTATATATACACACGTTAGGAACTATTTAATAGTTAGGAACTATTTAAGAGTAGGTAGCATGCATCCCACTCCAGTACTCTTACCTGGAAAATCCCATGGGCAGAGGAGCCTGGTAGGCTGCAGTCCATGTGTTCGATAAGAGTTGGACACGACTGAGCGACTTCACTTTCAGTTTTCACTTTCATGCCTTGGAGAAGGAAATGGCAACCCACTCCAGTGTTCTTGCCTGGAGAATCCCAGGGATGGGGGAGCCTGGTGGGCTGCCGTCTATGGGGTTGCACAGAGTCGGATACGACTGAAGTGACTTAGCAGCAGCAGCAGCATGCATCACCGGGCTTCCCAGGTGGCACTAGTGGTAAAGAACTCACCTGCCTGTGCAGAAGACATGAGACCCAGGATCGATCAATGGATCCGAAGATTCCCTGGAGGCATGACAGCCCACCTCTGTATTCTTGCCTGGAGAATCTCATGGACAGAGGAGCCTGTGGGACTACAGTCCATAGGGTCTCAAAGAGCCAGACGACTAAAGCGACTTAGCACGCACACACGCAGCATAGCATGCATCACCTTCCTTCACTCGTTAAGACTTCAGTGTATATTTAAGGAAAAGAATATTCTTTTATATAACAGTTGGAGAAGACTTGAGAGTCCCTTGGACTGTAAGGAGATCCAACCAGTCCATTCTAAAGGAGATCAGCCCTGGGATTTCTTTGGAAGGAATCATGCTAAAGCTGAAACTCCAGTACTTTGGCCACCTCATGCAAAGAGCTGACTCATTGGAAAAGACTCTGATGCTGGGAGGGATTGGGGGCAGGAGGAGAAGGGGACGACAGAGGATGAGATGGCTTGATGGCATCACTGACTCGATGGACGTAGTCTAAGTGAACTCCGGGAGTTGGTGATGGACAGGGAGGCCTGGCGTGCTGCGATTCATGGGGTCGCAAACAGTCGGACACGACTGAGCGACTGATCTGATCTGATCTGACAGTCATCACAATCAAATTTAACATCGTGATACTTTAATCTGAAGTCCATAGTCCACTTGTGACAGCTATCCTTTTTCGCAATTTCTCAAATTGATTTTTAAACAATCGGGTAAAACAAGTAGTGGGCTACAAAGGGTGCGCTCAGTTCAGTTCAGTCGTTCAGTCGTGTCTGACTCTTTGCGACCCCACGGACTGCAGCACGCCAGGCTTCCCTGTTCATCACCAACTCCCGGAGTTTACTCAAACTCATGTCCATTGAGTCGGTGATGCCATCCTACCATCTCATCCTCTGTCGTCCCCTTCTCCTCCCTAGGTTCTATCAGTTTTTACTGGCAGGGAATAAAGAAAAGGTCCCATCTGGGGCCAGGGTGCTGCTGGAAACAGGCTTGCTTCAGTAGAGCTCCTGGTATCCCTCAGCCGCCGCCCGTGGCACCCAAATGAAAACTCATTTTATCTCCACTCTTTCAGTTACCCACAATTTATGGAAAACGATTTCAACGTCTCCTTCGGTTCCAGTGTTGGTCACAGCGGGAGTCAGCCCTGATAGCTGAGGACGCCTGGTTGAAATTCCAGTATAACTGTATATCCAGCAGTATTTCCTCGAGCATTTAACATTCAGAAACTTAAACTCTTCCTCGGTTAAGGGCTCTATCACGGCCCCCAGCGCCCAGGGTTGCGGTGAGGCCTGAACGAGTGAAGGGCACAGGGCTCCCTACACAGGCAGCCCGCCCGCAGGTGGCCCCTTCCGCGCGCCGCCCGCTTCCCTCCCGGCCTCCCTCCCAGCACCGACCGCCCGGCGGCCGAGCAGGCGGGGCGCGTCACGTGGGCGGGGCGGGGCGCACTTGTCGGCCGATCGCACGATGTGACGCGCCGCCGGAGGCAGGCCGGGCCCTCAAGATGGCGGCGGGTGCCCCGAGCGGCTCGGCCCGGCAGTAGTAGCGGGACGGCACTCGCCGCTGGGGCCGGCCGCCCCGGGAGTGGCTGCAGCAGCACCAGGAATCGAGGATGGTAAAATGACCCAGGGGAAGAAGAAGAAAAGGGCCGCGAACCGCAGTATCATGCTGGCCAAAAAGATCATCATTAAGGACGGAGGCACGGTGAGCTGGGGTATCAAGCCGGGGAGTGTCGGGCCGAATCTCTTTCTGCTCCCGACGCGGCCGTCTGCAGTCGCCCCTGACTGCCCCACCGCTCCCGGGGGGCCGGTATCTCGGGCTCCCGGGTCTTTCCTCTCTCGCCCCGGCTTGCGGCCTCTGGGGCACATCCTCCCGGATGGAGAAGGCACACTCCTCTCCCGCACCTGCCGCCCTGCCCTCCGGCCGCCGCTGGAGGCCCTGCGGCCTCGAGCCTACGCGCGCCGCCGCCGCGGGCAGGAATCGACGCCGGGCTCCGCCGCCCGCCGCTCCCCTCGCCTTCGCAGCCTCGTCAGCGCCGTCCAGGCCCCGCGAGGAGGTAGCCGCTCTCTGGAAGCGGCCGGCAGCGACCCCTGCCCTCCCGTATGCTGCTCCCGGGGTGGCATCTGGCGCTGCGACCCCACTGTGGCCCCGTAGTGCGCTCGCCCCCTTTCTCCACGCCGTTCGGGATCAGTGCTTCTGCTCTCGGCTGCGTCCGGTGCGGTAAACACTGGCCGAAGGTGGGCTCTGCTCCTCGCTGTCCGCTGTCGGGACTGTGCCGGAGGACACCCGGGGCCTAGACTTCAGTGTGTAGTTTTCAAAGAAGAGTTACCACCCTCTTGTTTTAAAATCATCTGGTGTATTTTAAAACAAGAATACTCGATAGAGTTGATCATGGCCTGAGCGTTAGAGGACCTTAAAAAGGAAGACAGATTGAGGACGAGAAATTTTTTTTTTTTTTGCTTTTTAGAAATAGTGTCATCAAAATCAACTTTAGGCATTATGCTGCTGTTAACCGGCAGGGGAGATAGGCCTTTTAACTGAAAATAACTCACTTTTTTTTTTTTTTTTTTTTTTTAATGCTGAAAATTCCTCGTTGCTCCTCTCTGGTCTTTGCTGCATTCTTTAATATCAGGTTCTGAACTAGAATAGAAAAGTGAATTTCACTTTTCGAGAAATGTGCAGGAATGGTTCCTTTTATTCCATGTTTGTTTGGAGCCCTCCATTGCTAGCACAGTGCTAAATGTGTAATTAGGCCACCATTGAGGATTTGCTAAATTAATTTGAAATCAGTGACAACTTGGTTTGGACATTTCAGAATATGGCCGTCAGTATGCTAAAATTTAGAAAGCCTGGGACATATGTAGCAATTACATTATATACCTTTGAAGGTGAAAGTGAAATTGCTCAGTAGTGTCCAACTCTTTGTGACCCCTATGGGCTGTAGCCTACCAGGCTCCTCCGTCCATGGGATTTTCCAGGCAAGAGTACTAGAGTGGGTTGCCACTCCAGGGGATCTTCCCGACTCATGGGATCGAGCCCCGGTCTCCCGCATTGTAGGCAGACACTATACCGCTGAGCCACGAGGAAAGTCTGTATACCTTTAGTAACTGTCAAATCTATAGATGTCGTAGCTTTGACATTTGGTGAAAAAAGAATCTTTGAAATTCAAGTCCTCAGATCTCATGTTTTAATTAAACATTAAAAACATTTGATTACATCAGTTACGAATTGTCAAACTTGGTTAGAACTTCATTGATGGGAGAGAAATGGCTTGAAAAAACACTGGTGCCTTTACCAGTCATAAGGACTTAATATTTTAATTTCTTCATACAATCAACAAAATAGAAGCAGCAAAGAATTGTATTTTGTAAAAGCAATTAATATTTAAGATTAATATTGTTTCTAAAAGAGAAAGAAGCTGTGTTCAGGAAGCATACCTCCTTTTTCCTTGTTCTATTTTGTTACCTCTCAAGTTTTTTTTAAACTCACTTTATAGCAATTAAATCTTGTGAGATTTGGAACAGGTTTTTGTTTTTTTTTAATCTTGGTATTTATTAAAGTTGTGAATTTATAGTTTACTTTTGGACACAAAACACAATTTTTACCCCAGCAGTAGGTTTTTAAGAGGGCATAGAGAATAAATGAATGCTTCTTTTGAGGGATGTGCGCATGGGGGTGTCATCATTTGTCATCTTTGTACCCTTATGCTGCACTTTCAATTCTCAGAGCACTGGACACCTCTTTAGAATAGGAACTTTGTTTATGCATCGTTCAATCCCACAGGGCCTACTGTGTGAATTTAAAGTGATAAAAACACATTTAGAGTGATTTTTAAAAATGAGTAGCACATTCTAAAGATCATTTTTTAGTGTAATTTTATTCATTCCTATATATAATCAGGGGATATTTCTGTTTCTTGACGTGCCAGGGTAATTTTTTTACACTGTGTTTTAACCTACTCTAGCCATAAGTGAAAATGCATATAATTATTATAGTCATAAAAATTGTTTTAAAATCACATTTGTTTTTCTTCTCTACTTAAAATTGATCAGATTACTGTTATGAACACCTTGGTGTCTGAGGCTGTTTGGTCATACATGACAGGCTCTGAACAGTGTTTCACATCCCTGGCCAATGGTACTGACCTGAACCCCTTCCATTTTCTTCCTAGTGTTCAACAATGTTAAGATTATTTTGCTTTGTCCCCTGCAAATGGCATCTTTTTAAGCTTGATCAGCCAGTTGTAATGTTCGTAAAGCAAAATTAGTAATGAGTTGTTAATGATTTATCAAAAACTTAGCACATATTTGTTGTAGTTTTTAACAGTTGAAGAAGTGAACCTTTCTAAACAAGCCAGGTTAATCATAAGTTACTAAATGTTTTTCTTTTCTTGAAATTGTATTTCAGTTGGCTCTGAAGCCTAGGTAAGACTGACTAATATGTTGTCTATTTGAGTAGTATGCAATTAAGGTACATTATATGAGTGTGTGATTCTATATCAGGAGTTCTTAACTTGGGTTTGTTCACCCTGAAGTTATTTGTAAAATTTTCTTTGTACATCTCTCTAGGGAAATTCCATAAAGGTTTCATACTTCCTGAAAGTTTAAGAACAATTGTTTTGTATGAAAACAACGTAAGTAACTAAAGAATAGTTTCACAGGTTAAATTAAATAAATATTTACTGGGCTTCTCTGGTGGCTCAATTGGTAAAGAATCCGCCAGCAATGTAGGAGACATGGGTTTGATCCTGGATTGGGAAGATCCCCTGGATGAGGGCTTGGCAACCCACTCCAGTATCTTTACCTGGAGAATCACCATGAACAGAGGAGCCTGGGGGGGCTACAGTCCATGGGGTCACAAAGAGTCAGCTACGACTGAGCGACTTTAACTGTCGGTTATCTAGTGTATACCATTTTACTGATGAAAGTAACTGTGACGTTATTGGTGAATTTGCTTTGGGAAGCATTTACACGTAGAATTGGGCTTCCCAGGTGGTTCACTGGGCAAGTAATCTGCCTACTATGCAGGAGATGGAGGAGACATGGGTTCGATTCCTGGGTTGGGAAGATCCCTTGGAGGAGGACATGGCAACCCACTCCACTATTCTTGCTGGACTATGCCATGGACAAGAGGAGCCTGGTGGGCTCCATGAGGTCGAAAGAGTCGGACACTCCTGAAGCCATTGAGCAAGCGCACATAGGATTACTGGGTTTAGTTATGTTTTAATGTATGTAACATTTTGCTACATCTCTTATTCATTGCAGACCACTGAGGAGAGTTAAATTAAAACTGCATTCTGACATTTTAGAATGCTTCCAGTTTTGTTGTTAAATCATTACTATGTTTTGTTGTTAGTCACTAAGTTGTGTCAGACTCTTTGCAACCCCATGGACTGTACACCACCCCACCCCACCCCCAGGCTCCTCTGTCTGTGGGATTCCCCAGGGATGGAACCGTGTCTCCTACATTGGCAGGTGGATTCTTTACCACAGAGTCTCCAATTTGTTTATAAGTATTCTTGGTAGAGCCTAAGAGTTATTTACATGAGTTATTTGTATTAGCAAAGATAGAATTTTCCTTATGATTTTTGAAGTTTGCTTGATTTTTATTCTGATTTTTATTGTTTTGTGAATACAGAGACTACATCTCTGATAAAGTGAAAATATGTAGATTTTTTTCACAAATGAATTGGTAAAATGACTTTAAAGATCAGATAGAAAGTAAAGCACATGTGAATTGATTTATTAGAAGTACCTGACAAAAGTAGAATTGACATTTCAAATATGCCCAGAGATGCAGAGTACCAGATTTTTACTCCTGATTTCTCTGATTTAATCACAATAAATAGGAGTCAAAAACCATTTCAGAAGTCTGGCCCTAAGCTCTGATCCTTTGCACTCTTCACCTGCTAGGGTGACTGAAGGAGTTGCAGAATAGCTCTCTGAACCCCCAGAGAGCAGCTACTGGTTCCTAGAGTGCAAGTAAGCCAGGAAGGGGGCCATGGTGCCTTTCAAAAAGCAGTTGTTCTTTGATATCACTAGCCTTTGCCTAGAATCTTCAGGTTGTACACATGTCCATGGCAAGCTTGTGGCAGGCAGAACCATGGATGATTTACCTGTCTACCTCTGTGAGTCAACACTTGCTTTAGGGTAGTAAATGAGTAAGCAGTTTTCTCCATTTATATTTCCAGTTTGTCTTACTATAGTTTGAAAACCTGCTTCCCATCATCATCTGTGGAAATTCACTTATAGTTGAAGTGTTGAAGTTTAGGAAAAAGAATAGTTTTTCTCCAAAATCATTCTGACAAGTATATATGATTTAAATTTTCAATTATTTAAAAGCTCAAGTTGTCTTTTAGCATTATTTTGAATTGGAAGTGTCAGTTAAAGTAACAGTTGACCATTTCAGCCAGGGTACATATATCAGGATCCCTAAAATGGGTTCATCTCTTTCAGTGCCAGATCACAGTAGCTTGTTCTTAATAATAGCTCTATTTTCTCAATAGTGTATAAATACAGTTATGAATTCTACCACAGGAAATACTTCTTAGGGAGTCTTTAGCAAGAGGTGGTCGATATTTCATCACTTAGCTATATAAATTGGGTAATCAGAGATCACACTAGGACCATTCTTGAGCTTCGGCTCTGTCCTAGACATTGGTGACAGTTTAAGTTTTGTGTTAATGGTCTTGTGTTTTGTTTTGTTTGTTTTTAATTTTTAATTTTATTTTACCTTTTTAGTGAACTTTGTAGTTATTTCAACTGTGTAACCCATTCCGTGTTCATGAGGATAAGCATTTAATGTAATGATGATTTATCTTGATTTAACAGCCAGCCACATATTTTCCTCTTCAGAGAGTGCTGCAATAGATTGTCATGTTACTTATCTTTTCAAAATTTATCTCAAAACAGTACAATCATGGGACTTCCTCTGGTGGTCCAGTTGTTAAGATTCCGTGCTTCCAATACAAAGGCTGTAGATTGGATCCCTGATTGGAGAACTAAGATCCATGTGGTGTGGCCAAAAAAATAAAAAGCATATGTGGCAATAACAATCTTAAGCTGTAGATCTTTTTTAATTTTTTTAAGAGTAAAACTTGATCTCACTATATTCTTGTCGAATATTTATAAGTGTATTTCATTCTATTTAGGAGCAGTCTAACCCATACCTCTTCACTTCTCTGATAATATACAAATATTGAATAGCTCTTTAAAATTGATCATAACATGTCAGTAAGTAATTTTAAAGTCTCACTGCAGATTAAGCCAAAGTGACTCAATTAGTATGCATGCTTGCCAAGTCAATTCAGTCATGTCCAACTCTTTGCAACCCTATAAACTGTAGCCTGCCAGGCTTCTCTGTCCATGGGATTCTCCAGGCAAGAAAACTGGAGTGGGTTGCCAGGCCTCCTCCAGGGGATCTTCCCGACCCAGGGATCGATCAAACCCACGTCTTTTGGGTCTCCTGCATTGGCAGAAGGGTTCTTTACCATTAGCACCACCTGAGAAGGCCCTTAATTAGTATAATAGTGTCTTTACATGTTTACAATGATTTATACCTTGAGGAAATTAAGGATCAGTTTTCTTTTTGTAAAAATGTAGTGAAACTTACCTTGCCTGATTAAAGTCACAGAAAATAAGAAAACACACACAACATGATACCAGATGCTAGCAGTAAAGTCTTATTTCCTCTGGTTATTCCAAATGTGCCAGGATCCTATGAGAGCATAGGATTACAGTTACAGTATTCTCTTTAGGAATTGTTTTTTTTTTTAGTATTCTTCCATGAAAAGTTCCAGGTCTTAGATGTCTGTGATTAAGCACTTTTGTGTGTATGTGTACACACAAGATTTTTACATTAAATTATTTTAGTTATATTTTGTTTTATTATCAAGTTAGTTATGTTTTGCTCAGAGAAAATTCAGCATTTCATTCTGAAGATTTGTTTTATCCTCATTATTGTTTGTTTTTGTTTGTTGTTGTGGCCACACTGCGAGGCATGCAGGATCTTAGTTCCCCAACGAGGGATCGAACCCATGCCCTCTGCAGTGGAAACACGATGTTGTAAATACTGGTCCCCCAGGGAATTCCCTGGAGAAGGCAATGGCACCCCACTCCAGTACTCTTGCCTGGAAAATCCCATGGACAGAGGAGCCTGGTAGGCTGCCGTCCATGGGGTCACTAAGAGTCGGACATGACTGAGCGACTTCACTTTAACTTTTCACTTTCATGCCTTGGAGAAGGAAATGGCCACCCACTCCAGTGTTCTTGCCTGGAGAATCCCAGGGATGGGAGAGCCTGGTGGGCTGCCGTCTATGGGGTCACACAGAGTCGGACACGACTGAAGTGACTTAGCACAGCATAGGATAGGGAATTCCCATCTTCCTCATTCTTGATTAGTAGCTTCTCAGTATTAAATTTTAAGTTCAAAATTATTCTTCTTCATACTTTATTTTGGTTTTTGTCATTTTTTTTCCAACTTTTGAGAATTTTCAAAACTACAGAAAAGTTGCAAAAATAACATAATGAATATTTATTTGGCTATCCTAGAGATTCATGATTCAACAGTTGTTCACATTTTGCCGCATTTGTTTTTCCTTTCTCTATGCGTGTTTTTTTCATTTTTTTTTTTCTGAACCATTTGAATTAGTGGTAGACATCATGATACTTTATCCCTAAAAGTATCACCTGAGAATAAGGATATTTTTCCAGTAGTCATGAGTGGATGTGAGAGTTGGACTTAAAGAAATCTGAGTGCTGAAGAACTGATGCCTTTGAACTCTGGTGTTGGAGAAGACTCTTGAGAGTCCCATGGACTGCAAGGAGATCCAACCAGTCCATCCTAAAGGAAACCAATCCTGAATATTCACTGGAAGGACTGATGCTGAAGCTGAAACCCCAATACTTTGCCCACCTGATGTGAAGAACTGTCTCATTTGAAAAGACCCTGATGATGGGGAAGATTGAAGGTGGGAGGAGAAGGGACAACAGAGGATGAGATGGTTGGATGGCATCGCTGACTCAATGGACATGAGTTGAGTAAACTCCAGGAGTTGGTGATGGACAGGGAGGCCTGGCGTGCTGTAGTCCATGGGGTCACAAAGAGTCGGACACAACTGAGTGACTGAACTGAACTGAGTTGAACCACATAACTACAATATAATCACCACGTTCAGAAATTTAACACTGATAAAATACTCTTGGGTAGTATATAGTCCATAGTCACATTTCCCCAATAATCCTAATAACTACTTTATAGTCTTTTTTTGGATGTGGAATTATTACGTTTAGTTGCCATGTATCTTCTGTCTAGATTAGCTTTTTGGTTTTTAAGCTTAAAAAATATCAATTGATTTTTTTTTTAAATAGGCCGTTTTGAAAAAAGAGCCTCAGTTTCGCTTATTCTTATGTTTTTCTCACATGGTAACATCCATTTAACAAGTAGGATTATAATGCCCAGTTACTAGTGGACTTACTTCTTTCTCCTGGCCAAAAACCCGTATAAGTCCCTGATTCATTGATAGGACTGTAACATAAGTTATTACAGTCAGTATTCTCCATAACAACTGCTGGATTCATAAACTCGTATTTATTGGGCAATTATAGACTTGGTATTTGAGAATTAGATGAGGATTTAGGTAGGAAATTAATAGTTTACCCCGTAATTGGTAAGAGAGGTAAAGTGACTTACTTAAGTCATCTCATAGCTTAATGACTCTCTTGATAAGGGTTATCTAATCCATGACCATGAAATACCCTTTCCATCTTAGGCATTGGGCTATGCAGAGAGATACTAAAATGGTTAAGATTGGATCCCTACTCTTGGTGAGTAACAGTTTGTGATGATAATACATGCGTCGCGTAACCACTGAAACTAGTGTAGCTCCAGACTTGAGCTCTCATCTCTTACTTGCTATATTGGGCTCTAAAGTGGAGATAGTGATATGTAACTTAAAAGGTTAGGAGGGGTAAATAAGACTATGAATGTAAATCATTATAAGTCTTCAGTGATTTTTATTATTTTAATCTCATGTGTATGTACAGTAAACGCATGTGAGAGATGATACAGTATTGAACAGTGGGATATCAGAGGATGTGTGTGTGCATGCGCTCAGTCACTCAGTTGTGTTCGACTTTGTGACCCCATGGGTTGTAGCCCGCCAGGCTCCTTTGTTCATGGGATTCTCCAGGCAAGAAACTGGAGTGGGTTGCCATGCCCTCCTTCAGGGGATCTTCCTATTCCAGGGATCCAACCCATGTCTCAGGCATCTCCTGCATTGGCAAGCGGATTCTTTACCTCTACGCCACTTGGAAGCCCCATCAGAGGATAGAGGATGGGGAGAAGTTGTAAATTTCATTAATGGATATATTGCCCTTTTAACAGTGTTTAAATACAGTAACCATATACTGAATACCTGAAGTAATAGGTAGAGGAGACTTACAGAGTAATTCATTTCATTTCTACAGACACATACTAAGCACTTTCGTGCTGTGCATGTATTGCATACTCTAGATTGTAGAAGAATGAAGCATAGGGCCTGCCTCAGAGAGCATGAGCACGAGAAAGGTAAAGTTTAGGTTAAATAAAATGAAACAGATACTTTACAAAGCAAAATGCAACTGTGAAAGTTATCAAGTGTTAAAGGATAGAAGAATAAGTAGATTTTTAAAAGGCTTAGCCAAAAGCTTACGTGATGAAATATGAAAGTATGCATTGAGAAATGGGAATTAGATTGGAGAGTGGATTCAGGGTTAAAGGGGTTTGTCCCCTGACTTCTGAGTTGAAGTTAGAGGTGACTGCCATGGAACCATGGCAGTCTCATGGAGGCAGTCTCATGCCTCCATAAGAAAAAAGTTACTCAGCTGAATGGACTTTTGATACAGTAATAATTATGTTTTTAGGTGGAATATCTTAGCATTTGGGGTTGGGTATGTGTTAGTTTATCCAGAATTTTTCACATTGTACCTCTTTAATTCTTTCAAGAATCCTCAAATATTATCTGTTGATATGATCTCATTATGCTGAACCTTGTACTCTTGATGCTATAAACATAAGTCAGATATTTTCCCTCTAATCTGGCTGTTAACCCTCTTGCCCTGGTCTTTCTCCTCAGGCCATGACCTTTGTATTCTTTCCAAATTGTCCTGGAATTTTGATTATGGATTGCTATTCCATTAAACCTACCAGCCTTATGTCAAAAGTGCTACCTCTAACTTTATGTACTTTCAGACTAGCAAAATATTTTAAAAATTTGTCTATTTTATTAATATCTTATATTACTTTTGAATTTATTTAAAACAGGATAGATAGATATGTATATAACAACAGCTCTCAAAATTACCAGTCCCTTGGGGCAAGGAACTGTCTCTCCCCCTGCCCTTCTTTAAAATATTGGATTAATCAAGAAGTTTCTCCAGTTTTTTCCATACCATCTTACACATACACCCACACACAATTTTTTCTCCCACCTCTGGGGACATATGAGAGAATAGCTTAGGAGGGCCAAGCATATACAACTACCTATCTTTTTCCATTCTAGTTTTACACAGTAGTTTTTCTCTTAGATAAATAAAACATTTTCCTCTTATTTAAAGTACAATCATGCCTATTAGAAAAGATTTAGAAAACTCAGAACAATAAATAATTTTATGTCACTTAAAATCACTACCTAATATAAACACTATTAACGTTGAGGTTTTTATTTTTGTTTTTCATAGTTGAAATTATTATACATACACAATTTTGTATCCTGCTTTGATTTTTTAATTTAACATTGTCATAAACATGTTTACATGTTATTATAGATTATCCATAAACAGTTTTTGGCTACATATTATTCTATGATTTATATACCATGATTTGATTATAGGATGTATAATTAGGTTGAACATTTAGATTTATATATTTCCTCCTATAAGTGACACTGCTATGAACATCTTTTATGGTGAAACTTTTTCTGAGTGGTTATTTCCTTGATAGAATTTTATGAGCTGTTTTATAAGTTGTTTATATTCTTTATAGTGTCTTAAGTGCTTTTGTATTGGTTTTCATGAATGCTTTACCTAGTTAAGATATTAATCTTTTGCTGTTTCTCGCATCTTACTTTGTTTTCTTTAAATTCAGCTAATGCTGTCCACCGGAGAAGGCAATGGCACCCCACTCCAGTACTGTTGCCTGGAAAATCCCATGGATGGAGGAGCCTGGTAGGCTGTAGTCCATGGGTTCGCTAAGAGTC
Source organism: Bubalus bubalis (assembly GCF_019923935.1). Lineage (NCBI taxonomy): Eukaryota > Metazoa > Chordata > Mammalia > Artiodactyla > Bovidae > Bubalus > Bubalus bubalis. Next base: position 43,321,383 of record NC_059162.1, on the reverse strand, counting down.
GGACACAACTGAGCGACTTCACTTTCACTTTCCACTTTCATGCCTTGGAGAAGGAAATGGCAACCCACTCCAGTGTTCTTGCCTGGAGAATCCCATGGACAGAGAAGCCTGGTAGGCTGCAGTCCATGGGGTCGCACAGAGTTGGACACAACTGAAGCAACTTAGCAGCAGCAGCAGCAGCAGCAGCAATGCTGTCCACAGTTTATTGTGATCCACACAGTCAAAGGCTTTGGCATAGTCATTAAAGCAGAAATAGATGTTTTTCTGGAACTCTCTTCCTTTTTCCATGATCCAGCAGATGTTGTCAATTTGATCTCTGGTTCCTCTGCCTTTTCTCAAACCAGCTTGAACATGTGGAAGTTCACAGTTCACATATTGCTGAAGCCTGGCTTGGAGAATTTTGAGCATTACTTTACTAGCGTGAGATGAGTGCAATTGTGCAGTAGTTTGAGCATTCTTTGGCATTGCCTTTCTTTGGGATTGGAATGAAAACTGACCTTTTCCAGTCCTGTGGCCACTGCTGAGTTTTCCAAATTTGCTGGCATATTGAGTGCAGCACTTTCACAGCATCATCTTTCAGGATTTGAAAGAGCTCCACTGGAATTCCATCACCTCCACTAGCTTTGTTCGTAGTGATGCTTTCTAAGGCCCACTTGACTTCACATTCCAGGATGTCTGACTCTAGGTCAGTGATCACATCATCGTGATTATCTGGGTCATGAAGATCTTTTTGGTACAGTTCTTCTGTGTATTCTTGGCACCTCTTCTTAATATCTTCTGCTTCTGTTAGGTCTATACCATTTCTGTCCTTTATCGAGCCCATCTTTGCATGAAATGTTCCCTTGGTATCTCTAATTTTCTTGAAGAGATCTCTAGTCTTTCCCATTCTGTTGTTTTCCTCTATTTCTTTGCATTGATCGCTGAGGAAGGCTTTCTTAAAGTCTCTCCTTGCTATTCTTTGGAACTCTGCATTCAGATGCTTATATCTTTCCTTTTCTCCTTTGCTTTTCACTTCTCTTCTCTTCATAGCTTTTGTAAGGCCTCCCCAGACAGCCATTTTGCTTTTTTGCATTTCTTTTCCATGGGGATGGTCTTGATCCCTGTCTCCTGTACAGTGTCACGAACCTCATTCCATAGTTCATCAGGCACTCTATCTATCAGATCTAGTCCCTTAAATCTATTTCTCACTTCCACTGTATAATCATAAGGGATTTGATTTAGGTCATACCTGAATGGTCTAGTGGTTTTCCCTACTTTCTTCAATTTAAGTCTGAATTTGGCAATAAGGAGTTCATGGTCTGAGCCACAGTCAGCTCCTGGTCTTGTTTTTGCTGACTGTATAGAGTGTCTCCATCTTTGGCTGCAAAGAACATAATCAATCTGATTTCGGTGTTGACCATCTGGTGATGTCCATGTGTAGAGTCTTCTCTTGTGTTGTTGGAAGAGGGTGTTTGCTATGACCAGTGCATTTTCTTGGCAAAACTCTTATTAGTCTTTGCCCTGCTTCATTCCGTATTCCAAGGCCAAATTTGCCTGTTACTCCAGGTGTTTCTTGACTTCCTACTTTTGCATTCCAGTCTCCTATAATGAAAAGGACATCTTCTTTGGGTGTTAGTCTTGTAGGTCTTCATGCTATGCTATGCTAAATCACTTTAGTCGTGTCCAAAACTCTGTGCAGCCCCATAGACGGCAGCCCACCAGGCTCCCCCGTCCCTGGGATTCTCCAGGCAAGAACACTGGAGTGGGTGTAGGTCTTCATAGAACCATTCAACTTCAGCTTCTTCAGCGTTACTAGTTGGGGCTTAGACTTGGATTACTGTGATATTGAATGGTTTGCCTTGGAAATGAACAGAGATCATTCTGTCGTTTTTGAGATTGCATCCAAGTACTGCATTACGGACTCTTGTTGACCATGATGGCTACTCCATTTCTTCTGAGGGATTCCTGCCCGCAGTAGTAGATATAATGGTCATCTGAGTTAAATTCACCCATTCCAGTCCATTTGAGTTCGCTGATTCCTAGTATGTCGACATTCACTCTTGCCATCTCTTGTTTGACCACTTCCAGTTTGCCTTGATTCATGGACCTGACATTCCAGGTTCCTATGTAATATTGCTCTTTACAGCATCAGACCTTGCTTCTATCACCAGTCACATCCACAACTGGGTATTGTTTTTGCTTTGACTCCATCCCTTCATTCTTTCTGGAGTTATTTCTCCACTGATCTCCGGTAGCATATTGGGCACCTACTGACCTGGGGAGTTCCTCTTTCAGTATCCTATCATTTTGCCTTTTCATACTGTTCATGGGGTTCTCAAGGCAAGAATATTGAAATGGTTTGCCATTCCCTTCTCCAGTGGACCACATTCTGTCAGATCTCTCCACCATGACCCGCCCGTCTTGGGTTGCCCTACGGGCATGGCTTAGTTTCATTGAGTTAGACAAGGCTGTGGTCCTAGTGTGATTAGATTGACTAGTTTTCTGTGAGTATGGTTTCAGTGTGTCTGCCCTCTGATGACCTCTTGCAACACCTACTGTCTTACTTGGGTTTCTCTTACCTTGGGCGTGGGGTATCTCTTCATGGCTGCTCCAGCAAAGTGCAGCCGCTGCTCCTTACCTTGGACGAGGGGTATCTCCTCACCACTGCCTCTCCTGACCTTCAACGTGGGATAGCTCCTCTAGGCCCTCGGGCGCCTGCCTAGCCACTGCTCCTTGGACATGGGGTTAGTCCTCCCAGCCGCCGCCCCTGGCCTCGGACACAGGGTAGCTCTTCTCGGTGGTCCTGTGCTGTTGCAGCCTGGCACTCTCGGCCGCTGCCCCTGACCTTGGACGTGGGGTAACTCCTCTTGGCCGCTGCCCTTCGGGCATGGGGTCCTCCCGGCTTCTGCCTCTGATCTCAGATGTGGGGTAGCTCCTCGCGGCTGCGCTTAATGCGCTGGTCGCAGCTGCCTACGCTTGTGTGGATCACAGTAAACTGGAAAATTCTGAAAGAGATGGGAATACCAGACCACCTGACCTGCCTCTTGAGAAATCTGTATGCAGGTCAGGAAGCAACAGTAAGAACTGGACATGGAACAACAGACTGGTTCCAAATTGGAAAAGGAGTACGTCAAGGCTGTATATTGTCACTCTGCTTATTTAACTTATATGCAGAGTACATCATGAGAAACGCTGGGCTGGAAGAAGCACAAGATGGAATCAAGATTGACAGGAGAAATATCAATAACCTCAGATATGCAGATGACACCACCTTTATGGCAGAAAGTGAGGAGGAACTAAAAAGCCTCTTGATGAAAGTGGAGAGTGAAAAAGTTGGCTTAAAGCTTCACATTCAGAAAACGAAGATCATGGCAACCGGTCCCATCACTTCATGGGAAATAGATGGAGAAACAGTGGAAACAGTGTCAGACTTTATTTTTGGGGGCTCCAAAATGACTGCAGATGGAGACTGCAGCCATGAAATTAAAAGACGCTTACTCCTTGGAAGGAAAGTTATGATCAACCTAGGTAGCATATTCAAAAGCAGAGACATTACTTTGCCAACAAAGGTCCGTCTAGTCAAGGCTATAGTTTTTCCTGTGGTCATGTATGGATGTGAGAGTTGGACTGTGAAGAAGGCTGAGCGCCGAAGAACTGATGCTTTTGAACTGTGGTGTTGGAGAAGACTCTTGAGAGTCCCTTGGACTGCAAGGAGATCCAACCAGTCCAGTCTGAAGGAGATCAGCCCTGGTATTTCTTTGGAAGGAATGATGCTAAAGCTGAAACTCCAGTACTTTGGCCACCTCATGCGAAGAGTTGACTCATTGGAAAAGACTCTGATGCTGGGAGGGATTGGGGGCAGGGGGAGAAGGGGACGACAGAGGATGAGATGGCTGGATGGCATCACTGACTCAATGGACGTGAGTCTGAGTGAACTCTGGGAGTTGGTGATGGACAGGGAGGCCCAGTGTGCTGCGATTCATGGGGTCGCAAAGAGTCGGACACCACTGAGCGACTGAACTGAACTGAATACTGTCCATGTTTTTCTGAAATCAATATGCCGAAAACGAATTGATGTTTTATTCTTTCCCCTTTCCTCACTGTCCAGCTGACCAGGCAGAAACTGACATCTTTCATCTTCGATCTTCTCTACCCTCCTCTGCTACATCTAGTCATCCCCAAACTGAGTCCTTATAGTTTCTCAAATATTTTTTGTATCTATACAGCTCGCTCCATCCTCACTGCCTCTGTCTTATTTCTCTGATAGGTTTTCCCAGCACTGTCCTTGAGTGATTAAGTATGCTTCACTGAAGCAGCCACTTTTAACACACTTATTTTCTTCTAGGCTTTTGGCTCTATGTGTATATTTATACTCATTGTCATGTAATTATCATCTTACTTTTTATTAGCATTTCCCAATTTTCTAAGAAACTCAGGTGTTCTTGAGATACATCTTTTATATGACAGAAGGATTTCACGGTCAAATTTGGAAAACAGTGCATACTGTAGCTTTCTGGAGATTCATAATATGCATTAGTATGTTAAAGGTCCTCAGAAGTTCTATGTATTCTAATAGGTATTGAATATATGTGATGAACAAAACTAGTTTGGAGCTTACGAAATCCTACGGAGTTTTTTCCTAACCTTGTCTTACTATACTTGCTGTGTTTGGTACTGGGCATTATTCTTTCCTCTCTAAAACTGCTCCTTTGTCACCTGTGACACTGAATTCTCTTGATTCTCCTGATATTTCTCTGATGGCTCCTTTATTTTAATGAGTTCCTTTTCCTCTGCGCTATACAGTAGACCCATGAATGTGGGTTTGAACTGCGTGGGTTCATTTATATATGGACTTTTTAAAAAAATAAATACATACTACATGGTCTGCAGTTGGTTGAATCTGCAGATGGGAGAGCCTGGATACAGAGGGTTGGCTGTAAATTTATACATGGGTTTCTGACTATATGAGGCCTGATGCCCCTAACCCCTGTACTTGGTGATTCTTGACTAAGCTAGTCCACCTGTCTTTTCACACTTTATCTCACCTACTCTGGTGGTTTCAAACATCATATTTGCTAATGACTAATTGTTTTAATCAGCCCTCAAAGGACAATAGAAATGTTTTAAGTATAAGGGCTATCTCTTATATAGAATCTGAAGTAATTTTGAGCCTTCTAGGGGAAGACAAGCTAGGAAGCTACCAGCCTCCACTAGTAGACAACCAAGCTAAAAAGCTGAAGTCCTCTTGACGCTCCCTCTCACATTTGTCAGATTCTCTCAGTTTCAGATCCTGAAATCTCATATCCATTTCCTCCCCTGCAGCGTCCATGCCTCATCCCTATTTCATGCCTTCGTCATCTCTTGTGTGAACTGACTCAAATAGCTTGCTTCTGCATGCAGTTTGTTCTTCAGTTACATCCTTTAGAAAAAAAATCACCATGATGTATTGAAAAATGCCGGTCTCATCACACAATTCTCTTGCTTAAATACCCTTAAGTGGTTTTCCTGTATCTCTAGAGTGAAGACAAGAACCTCCTTAACAAAGGATAGAGCCATCTCTTCTGTCTTCCCATTACCTTTAACTGCCATGGCTGTTGTTTACTTCATCTGCGTTTTTTTCTCTAATGTAATTGTCCACACTACTTCATTGTCTTGCAATAACCTTTTCTTGGTTCCTAACTTGTATGAATTAATATCGCTTTTATTGCAGTTTTGTATAAGCAGATGATTATAATGAGACTTCTTCCTCTCTAGACTGAACTCCTTGAGATCAAGGAGTGTGTTTTACTTCTAGCACCTCTGGTACTCTGTGTTTGTTGAATGAGTCATGTACAAACTCATTCCTGTCATGGTCCTTCAACACTTATGTCTCCCAACTCCCACCCCACCTCTGTTGAATCTAATTCCTCAGCTGCAGGTTCTACTAAGGGAGTTTCCAGGTACCTAAATTCTGCAGGTTGGGAAAGACATCTACTTTTTGAGTACAGAGTACAGAGAAATCCAAACAGTGTTAATATTTTGCACATAAGACTGAGTATGTTGAATATGTTGCCAGAAGAGGGACCCCTTCTAGGGTCCAAGAGTGTATGTTCTTGTCTAATACTGGAAATGAATTGTCTGAGGAGACACACGTGGTGACAAAGTAAGAGATTTTATTGGGAAGGGGTGCCTAGGCAGAGACCAGCAGGGTCCGAGAACCCAAGAAAATTGCTTTGCCACCTGGCTTTCAGTCTTGGGTTGTTATGGTGATAGGGTTTGTTTTCGGGTCATCTCTGGCCAGCCATTCTGACTCAGGGTCCTTCCTGGTGGTTCATGCATTGCTCAGCCAAGGTGGATTCTAGTGAGAAGGACTCACAGGTTGGTAGGAATCAGGGGCTGGTGTCTCCATTCCTCTTTTGACTTCTTGCAAATTCTTTTGATTGGTGATAACTTGTTAGTTTGCATTCCTTACCAGGACCTCTTTGTTAAGACAACTCATGCAAGTGACTGCTATCTTGCCTGGCCAGGGTGGCTGGTGTCAGTCAGTGTTTCCTCTAACAAATATATTTTTAAAACTTAAGTATGATATTGTTATATGTATTGATTAAACTTGTTTTTCTGTTACACAAACTTGTCAGTGGAGACCGTGTTAATGTTACAGGTCATTTGCATTTCTATCAATTTAATATTGTCTTTAGAAATACAAAATCCAACAATTGAAGTAATTTTTTTAATATAATTTTATTTACTTACTTTTGGCTGTGCTGAGTCTTAGTTGCTGTGCAGGCTTTTCTCTAGTTGCTACACGAGGGGGCTACTCTCCAGTTGCAGTTGACAGGTTTCTCATTGCAGTAGCTTTTCTTGTTGTGGAGCATGGGCTTTAGGGCATGCAGGCTTCAGCAGTTGTTGCTCCTGGGCTCCAGAGAACACACTCAGTATTTGAGATACATGGGCTTAGCTGCTTCACAGCATGTGGGATCTTCACAGATCAGGGATCAAACTGTTTTCTTCTGCATTGACAGGCAGATTCTTTACCACTGAGCCCCTAGGGAAGCCCTGAAGTAATCCTTAAGATACATCTAAGCCGCAGTGTAAGATACTGCTAGCAGAAGCAAAAGGCAAAGGAGAAAAGGAAAGATACACTCATCTGAATGCAGAACTCCAAAGAATAACAAGGAGAGAGAAGAAAACCTTCATCAGTGATCAGTGCAAAGAAATAGAGGAAAACAATAGAATGGGAAAGACTAGAGATTTCTTCAAGAAAATTAGAGATATCAAGGGAAAGTTTCATGCAAAGATGGACACAATAAAGGACAGAAACTGTATGGATGTAACAGAAGCAGAAGATAGTACGAAGAGGTGGCAAGAATACACAGAAGAACTATATAAAAAGATCTTAATGACCCAGATAACCATGATCGTGTGATCACTCACCTAGAGCCAGACATCCTGGAGTGCAAAGTCAAGTGGGCCTTAGGAAGCATCACTATGAAGAAAGTTAGTGGGGGTGCTGGAATTCCAACTGATTTATTTCAAATCCTAAAAGATGATGCTGTGAAAGTGCTGCATTCAATATGTCAGCAAATTTGTAAAACTCAGCAGTGGCCACAGGACTGGAAAAGGTCAGTTTTCATTCCAATCCTAAAGAAAGGCAATGCCAAAGAATGTTCAAACTACTGCACAATTGCACTCATCTCACACACTAGCAGATTCTCCAATCCAGGCTTCAACAGTATGTGAACCGAGAACTTCAGATGTTCAAGCTGGATTTAGAAAAGGCAGAGAAACCAGAGATCAAATTGCCAACATCCATTGGATCATTGAAAAAGCAAGAGAGTTCCAGGAAAACATCTACTTCTGCTTTATTGACTACGCCAAAGCCTTTGACTATGTGGATCACAACAAACTGTGGAAAATTCTGAAAGAGATGGGAGTACCAGACCACCTTACAAGCCTCCTGAGAAATCTCTATGCAGGTCAGGAAGTAACAGTTAGAACTGGACATGGAACAGCGGACTGGTTCCAAATTGGGAAAGGAGTACATCAAGGCTGTATACTGTCAACCTACTTGTTTAACTTATATGCAGAGTACATCATGCGAAATGCTGAACTGGATAAAGCAAAAGCTGAAATCAAGATTGTCGGGAGAAATAACAATAACCTCAGATACGCAGATGACACCACCCTTATGGCAGAAAGTGAAGAGGAACGAAAGAGCCTCTTGATGAAAGTGAAGGAGGAGAATGAAAAAGCTGTACTGATACTCAACATTCAGAAAGCTAAGATCATGGCATCTGGTCCCATCACTTCATGGCAAATAGATAGGGAAAGAATGGAAACAGTGACAGACTTATTTTCTTGGGCTCCAGAATCACTGCAGATGATGACTGCAGCCATGAACTTAAAGACACTTGCTCCTTGGAAGAAAAGCTATGACCATCTAGATAGCTTATTAAAAAGCAGAGACATTACTTTGCCAACAAAGGTCCATGTAGTCAAAGCTCTGGTTTATCCAGTAGGCATGTATGGATGTGAGAGTTGGACCATTAAGAAAGCTGAGCACTGAAGAATTGATGCTTTTGAACTATGATGTTGGAGAAGAGTCTCTTGGACTGCCAGGAGATGCAACCACTCCATCCTAAAGGAAATCAGTCCTGAATATTCATTGGAAGGACTGATGCTAAAGTTGAAGCTCCAATACTTGAGGCATCTGATGCAAAGAACTGACCCATTGGAAAAGACCGTGATGCTGGGAAAGATTGAAGGCAGGAAAAGAAGGGGAGACAGAGGATGAGATGGTTGGGTGGCATCACGAACTCGATGGACATGAGTTTGAGCAAGCTCCAGGAGTTTGTGATGCATAGGGAAGCCTGGTGTGCTGCAGTCCATGGAGTCGAAGAGTTGGACATGACTGAGCAACTGAACTGAACTGAAGTGTAAAGCTGATTTTGTATTGTCTTTCTTGTGTGTATCAAACCCAAGATCTCTCACATACTGCTCAGAACTTTTCTGTTTTTGAATCATGTTGGTATCTGTTGTGATTCTTGCAACATAATTCATTTATGTTTTGGAATCAGTGCAGTAGTCTCTTAACTTTCCTTAGTTTTGCCCCCTTTTAATCTATCTGTTACACCTTTGCCAGGATGATATTTTCTTAAAACTTTTATCTGATCACGAGCCTTACTTAACATCTTTTAGTGGCTCCCCATTGCCTTCAGAATTGAGCAGACACCTTAGCCTGGAAGTTAGCCCTGTGTGCCTCTAGCTGGTCTCTCAGTACTCTGAGCACGCAGCCCATGCTCTGGGTGTACTGAACAGTGGAGTCCTGTGATTCCTGCTCTCAGGCATTACCACCATTGCACAAAAAGCTTCCTTGACTGCTGCTCTCCTCCTGCCCACTCCTACTCCTCACCTACCTCCTTTCCATCCTTTCAGCCTTCCTCCTGGAATGTTCTGACATTCCCATCCCCACCCTGGACTTCTGTTCCCATTGCACATGGTGTTTAAATAATGTATTTATTTGTTTCTTTGTCTGCCTCCATCATCTTGAGGACAGGGATAGTGAACGTCCCGAAGTGTGGCAGAGTACCTATTGCATGTATGTTCTCCATGGATATTTGTCGACTGTTTGTCTACTGTTGTTAATTCTGGAGTACACTGTTAACTTTTCAAACTCTTGTTTTTGTAGCCTCAAGGAATAGGTTCTCCTAGTGTTTATCATGCAGTTATCGTCATCTTTTTGGAGTTTTTCGCTTGGGGATTATTGACAGCACCCACCTTGGTGGTAAGTAATCCTTTAACTTATTTTTCACTGACTTTAAAATCTTTTTTCTTCAATTGGTGGGTGAGGAATGGCTTTGTTACCTCTCCGAGGCTAATTCTCCCACCAGTGTCGTCAGCCCTTTAGTGTACTGTATTTTACTGCTTTAGTTGTCTTTTCCAGCTTTCACTTCTCCCTTACTTTTTGATAGGGCTTAGGTGGGTGTGATTCGTCTGATGAATACTGGACAAATTTAAGCGGGGGCTCAGTCCCCACTCTGCGTAGAGTGGAAACGATTCTTATGCAGGCTTAGGAAAAATGATGTCTAGCCCTGAATCACTCAGCATTATCATTTTGAGATTCATATCTCTAGTTACATTTTCAAAATATAAGTTTCTTTTAGTTTAGGCCAAGTATCTAGAGGTGACCATCTAGGAAGGTCATTCTTTCTATATCCCTAAGCTGATTTTGCTCAAATATTCCCAGGTTTAGAATCTTAGAAAAAACCTCTCTGTAAGATTGAACATCTTAGGTAATAGCTAGTTTTCTCCTATCAGTATAGAGGAGAGGAATGGAATGAAGGAAGAAGTAGTTACAGTAGAACTCTGTAACATCTTGAAAAGTATAATCACGGCTTGCCAAATCCCAGAAGAACAGATTTTTAAGATAACTTTAAAGAGATACTTTCTTATATTTTCATGAGCTTGTGTGTAGATATCCAAAAAAGACTTTTATAAAAAGTTTATTATAAATAAATTGAATGATCATATAAGGATAGTTTAAACTAGTCTAAGAAAATTTATGTTCCATATTTCTTGACATGTTTATTATATGGTTATATAATCATTACTGTATCTACATAAAACACTGATGTCTAACAGTTACTTTGAATATACAAGGCATATTTACAAATACTGCTAAAACAAGTTTCAAAAGAAAATGAAATCTCAAGTAAATATAATTCCTTTTGTAATAAACCATGCTTTGCAAGTTATGGCAGTTCCCTGAATGAATGACAGTTCCCTGACATATAATTTTAGGAATTCTGATTTGATTATGTTTTGAAATCCTTTCTTTTTTAAAAAGGAAACAACTCATTTACCTGTAATGGGCGATCAGTTTTACATAAATGAATTTTCAAACTAATTGATATGTGACATTTAAATGTCTGACTTTTTTTAAATTTAATAATTTCTGATGGGAATTTTTCAAATAATTTACACATTTCCTGCTGTCATAATCCATGAGCACTGATTTGAAGCTTTATCATATGATGCAGGTTCGTTATGACATTTGTATGTACATTACACTGTAATAACCTGATGTCAAGTGCTACTGGGGTTATAATAACTGTTCTCTCACAGTGTTGAGCTGTTTGTTTATTTGGTTGCACTGGGTCTTTGTTCCTATGCGCAGGCTTTCTCTGGTTGTGGCAAGCAGGGGCTACTCTTGGTTGTGGTGCCTGGGCTTCCCGTTTTGGTGGCTTCTCTTGCTGCGGAGTGCAGGCTCTAGATACATAGACTTAAGTAGCTGTGGTTCGAGGGCTCTAGAGCAAGGGATTGTGGTTGTGGCACACAGGCTTGGTTGCTCCACGGCCTGTGGGATCTTCCCAGGCTACACATCGAGCCCTGTCCCCTGCATTGGCAATTAGATTCTCATCCACTGTACTGTATTAGCTTTCTAATATTTCAGTGTGCTTATTTATAATCTACCAATTTAACACATCAATCTCTCTGGCTGGTGTTTAGTTTAAAGGACTTGAGCTTTGTAATAGCAAACAGTTTGTATATATTTATATTATGATGAGTCCAGGCACAGTCTTAAGCACTATAAATACATTTTTATTATTAATCCTTAAAGGATTTCTTTGCAGCTGAAGATGGCGAAGCTCTAGACAGTCAGCAAAAACAAGACCAGGAGCTGCCGGTAGCTCAGATCATGAACCTCCTTATTGCAAAATTCAGACTTAGATTGAAGAAAATAGGGAAAACCACTAGACCATTCAGGTATGACCTTAATCAAATCCCTTACAATTATACCATGTAAGTGAGAAATAGATTCAATGGATTAGATCCGATAGGCAGACTGCCTGAAGAACTATGGATGGAGGTTTCTGAAATTGTACAGGAGGCAGTGATCAAGACCATCCCCAAGAAAAAAAAATGCAAAAAGGCAAAATGGTTATCTAAGGAGGCCTTACAAATAGCTGTCAAAAGAAGAGAAGCGAAAGGCAAAGGAGAAAAGGAAGGATATAACCATCTGAGTGCTGAGTTCCAAAGAATAGCAAGGAAAAATAAAGCCTTCATCAGTGATCAATGCAAAGAAATAAAGGAAAACAATAGAATGGAAAAGACTAGAGATTTCTTCAAGAAAATTAGAGATACCAAGGGAAGAAATTTCATGCAGAGATGGGAACAATAAAGGACAGAAACAGTATGGACCTAACAGAAGCAGAAGATATTAAGAAGAGGTGGCAAGAATTCACAGAAAAACTATACAAAAAAGATCTTAATGACCCAGATAACCATGATGGTGTCATCACTCACTTCAGTTCAGTTCAGTTCAGTTGCTCAGTCGTGTCCGACTCTGCGACCCCATCAATTGCAGCACACGAGGCCTCCCTGTCTGTCACCAACTCCCAGAGTTCACTCAGACTCACGTCCATCGAGTCAGTGATGCCATCCAGCCGTCTCATCCTCTGTCGTCCCCTTCTCCCCCTGCCCCCAATCCCTCCCAGCATCAGAGTCTTTTCCAATGAGTCAACTCTTCGCATGAGGTGGCCAAAGTACTGGAGTTTCAGCTTTAGCATCATTCCTTCCAAAGAAATACCAGGGCTGATCTCCTTCAGACTGGACTGGTTGGATCTCCTTGCAGTCCAAGGGACTCTCAGGAATCTTCACCAACACCACAGTTCAAAAGCATCAATTCTTCAGCGCTCAGCCTTCTTCACAGTCCAACTCTCACATCCATACATGACCACAGGAAAAACCATAGCCTTGACTAGACGAACCTTTGTTGGCAAAGTAATGTCTCTGCTTTTGAATATGCTATCTAGGTTGGTCGTAACTTTCCTTCCAAGGAGTAAGCATCTTTTAATTTCATGGCTGCAGTCACCATCTGCAGTGATATTGGAGCCCAAAAAAATAAAGTCTGACACTGTTTCCCCATCTATTTCCCATGAAGTGATGGTACCGGATGCCATGATCTTCATTTTCTGAATGTTGAGCTTTAAGCCAACTTTTTCACTCTCCACTTTCACTTTCATCAAGAGGCTTTTGAGTTCCTCTTCACTTTCTTCCATAAGGGTGGTGTCATCTGCATATCTGAGGTTATTGATATTTCTCCCGTTGATCTTGATTCCAGCTTGTGCTTCATCCAGCCCAGGGTTTCTCATGATGTACTCTGCATATAAGTTAGATAAGCAGGGTGACAATATACAGCCTTGACGTACTCCTTTTCTGATTTGAAACCAGTCTGTTTTCCATGTCCAGTTCTAACTGTTGCTTCCTGACCTGCATACAGATTTCTCAAGAGGCAGGTCAGGTGATCTGGTATTCCCATCTCTTTAAGAATTTTCCACAGTTCATTGGGATCCACACAGTCAAAGGCTTTGGCATAGTCAATAAAGCAGAAATGGATGTTTTTCTGGAACTCTCTTGCTTTTTCAATGATCCAGTGGATGTTTACAATTTGATCTCTGGTTCCTCTGCCTTTTCTAAAACCAGCTTGAACATCAGGAAGTTCACGGTTCACGTATTGCTGAAGCCTGGCTTGGAGAATTTTGAGCATTACTTTACTAGTGTGTGAGATGAGTGCAATTGTGCGGTAGTGTGAGCATTCTTTGGCATTGCCTTTCTTTGGGATTGGAATGAAAACTGACCTTTTCCAGTCCTGTGGCCCCTGTTGAGTTTTCCAAATTTGCTGGCATATTGAGTGCAGCACTTTCACAGCATCATCTTTCAGGATTTGAAATAGCTCCACTGGAATTCCATCACCTCCACTAGCTTTGTTCTTAGTGATGCTTTCTAAGGCCCACTTGACCTCACATTCCAGGATGTCTGGCTCTAGGTGAGTGATCACATCATCATGATTATCTGGGTTGTGAAGATCTTTTTGGTATAGTTCTTTTGGTACAGTTCTTCAGCGGTTAAAGTGTCTGCCTGGAAGGTGGGAGACCCAGGTCGATCCCTGGGTCGGGAAGATTCCCCTGGAGAAGGAAATGGCAACCCACTCCAGTACACTTGCCTGGAGAATCCCATGGATGGAGGAGTCTGGTAGGCTACAGTTCATGGGGTCGCAAAGAGTCGGACAGGACTGAAGGACTTCACTTTCACTTTCACTTTCAGCTCAAGGGTGGGGTTGCTGATAACATTAGGACCTGTACTCCTTTAATCTCATCCAGGGTAAGTTTCTTGATGAGTTCATCGGGTGCCTTTTGTCTGGCCTTAGGTGGTCTGTGCTATGGAGAATACTGACATCTTCCATTTGTTGGGTTTTAAATCTATAAAATGACTCCCCTGGTGGCTCAGACAGTAAAGCATCTGCCTACAATGAAGGACACCCGGGTTCAATCCCTGGGTCAGGAAGATCTGGAGAAGGAAATGGCAACCCACTCCAGTACTCTTGCCTGGAAAATCCCATGGACGGAGGAGCCTGGTAGACTGCAGTCCATGCCATCGCAAAGAGTCAGACACACTGAGTGACTTCACTTCACTTCAAATCTATAAAAGAGCTTAAAGATATTAATTTGTGTGTCTATAAAAGAGCTTAAAGATATTATTACTGATTTGGAACCAGAACCCTGCTCCAAGGCTTACTATTGTTTTCTGGTTTTTGGTCCCTTAACTCTGCATCCCTTCCCTTCCTGGATTGGCAACTGTTTGAATTCGCCCTTTGGAACTCAGGAAAGGTCATGAAGACTGAGCAGAAAGGCTCCCTAGGTCCAGGAGCCTGTACACTGTCCTGCTTGGTTTCAGTCGTACAAATGAGGAAATTAAGGATTTCAAGAGTTAAGCAGCTTGTTTTGTTCCAGTTCTCAGTCTTGGAGAACACTGGCAGTAAGTGGTTCACACCCATGTTTTAGGTAGCTGAGGTTATTGGCAGCCCAACCACTAAGTAGAGAGATTTAAATATTGGCTAAACTATGCAAGCCATTGAAAAAAAGTTTTTTGTGATGATCCCGTAATTTGTGTAGCTGTTTTTTAAATTGATTTCTGGTTTATATTTTTTTCAATATCTCAACTTTTTGTCTAATTTTGATATCATTTCTTTTTTAATTAGAAAGAGATTGTCTTCTTTAAGAACAAGGAAGACGTCCAGTTATTTAATATAAATAACTTACTCGTTTTTTCATAGCTGTGGGAAAACTGTGCTTAGTATATTCTTAACTGTTTTTGTTAATTAAAACATGGAAAGTGCCTTTGATTTTGATTTTCCTGTTGCTTTCTCTTTCTTTCACTTTTTTGAATTCTGGTCAGGAAAATGAAAAGTGCTGTTTTGAGACTTAATGAATTATTTTTCCTTTGCCAGCATAAATATACTTCTCAGAATTATTGCTCTTCTCCCCCCATCATTATTGTAATAGTCACTGTTAATTCTCATTTGTTTTTCGTACTTGAATTTTTTAAGATGGTGAAATGATGAGTTGTGGTTACGTGGGACAGTTGTCCATATTATCATAGTCATAATTCTTTACCTTTTTCAATTTTTTACTTTATTTCTTTAAATCAAGCATTCTCTCAGAAAAAATAAGTTTCAAATATTATTGACTGTTAAGGTCAGAGTTTTATCTTTATAATTCTTCTTTCATCTTTAACGTATATGCATTTTTTAAATTGGAAGTTTTTATGCTCTTTATTTTTTAGTTGTTTGATGGGGAAAACCTTGGCTGAAGAGATTTAGGCAAACCAGAGATTGAGTTGTAGAGATTAGATGTATGTAAATTGGTAGAGATTGTTAAACTCCAGGTATTGAATCCTTCCTGGTGTTTTGGCCTTTGGGCCTTGGAACTGCAAGAATCTTTGAAATATCGCTGAAGAAATTGTACACGAGAAATCTGTATATACACAAACCTCTATATATTATATCAATGTATGTATGTACTTTTTTTTTTTTTTGCTGTGCCATGCAGCTTGGGGGATCCTAATTCCCCCACTAGGGATTGAATCTGTGCTACCTGCAATGGAAAACGCAGAATTCCAACCAGTAGACCGCCAGGGAATTACCTATATGTTACTTTTTTAATAATCAGTAATGTGTGCCTGTTGTAACCCTTAAGCAATATATAACATGTCAGGACAGGAAAGTTCTCCTGAAGTCCTGTTTATCCCTCCAGGCACCCTTCAGTTAGGCAATTTTAGCTTCAGGTTATGCTTTACCAGCCCCAGTGAGACAGATTGGCCAACTGGAGGTAAAGATTTCAGCTTTTACAATGTTGTTGTTGTTCAGTCGCTCAGTCAAGACCCCATGGACTGCAGCACGCCAGGCTTCCCTGTCCTTCACCGTCTCCTGGGCTTGCTACTCATGACCAGGGGTAGGCTCAGGCATATGTATTTTTTAGAAGTGATTCTCATATATCTAGTATACATCACTAATTAAGAACCAATATAGTAATTCAGTGTGGGCTTTTAAAACAGATTTTGCTCATTTTGAGACTTTCTTTGCAATTTTTTGCTGTTGACTTTATTAGCAGTCCTCTTTTCTCTGTTCTGGACTCCTACACTCCCCAGTGTTGGTGTGTGGGGAGAAGTGAGTTCTGGGGTAGAAGGCACCAAGCTGTAGCACTTTGTTCTTTTTTCCAAAAATCTGTTAACCTTTAAACATTTTACTCTGCCTCATGAGTTTTGAAACTGATCGTGCATGGTGCCTGCTAGAACAGCTCTTAATGTACATCTAGAAAGGGAAGATGAGAGTGAAGATATAAATGAGTTTATTTGTATTTTATGTTCATCTCTCTTCCCATACAGAACTCTCAAAAATTACAGAGCTTAAGTATTTCAGTTTTCAAAGATACTCTTTGAATTAACTCATTTAACAAATAACCAAACTTAAGATGTATTAGTTATAATAAATATTTGGTTTTGGATTTATAATAGCCTTTGTTTTAAAAAGTAAGGTGAAGTTAAAAGAATTAAAAAAATATTTTCATGTGTTTGCAGTTATCTTTGAGTTTGAAGCTCATAGAGCTTATAGAGTGTTGTTCTAGAATACAGTCGAAGAACACAGAATACAGTCAAAGAACAAAAGCTGTGTTCTATGTGGCGGGCCTCTGCAGGAGAGGATGGTGAAGTCTCCATGAAGGGGATGTATGTTAATTACATAGGAGAATTTTATACTGACAAATACTTTTAAGAACTGTAATTTTAACACTTTGAGAGGTTATGACTATATGGTTCGTTCATCAGATCAGATCAGATCAGATCAGTCGCTCAGTCGTGTCCGACTCTTTGCAACCCCATGAATCACAGCACGCCAGGCCTCCCTGTCCATCACCAACTCCCGGAGTTCACTCAGACTCACGTCCATCGAGTCAGTGATGCCATCCAGCCATCTCATCCTCTGTCGTCCCCTTCTCCTCCTGCCCCCAATCCGGATCTCCCAGCATCAGAGTCTTTTCCAATGAGTCAACTTTTCGCATGAGGTGGCCAAAGTACTGGAGTTTCAGCTTTAGCATCATTCCTTCCAAAGAAATCCCAGGGCTGATCTCCTTCAGAATGGACTGGTTAGATCTCCTTGCAGTCCCAGGGACTCTCAAGAGTCTTCTCCAGCACCACAGTTCAAAAGCATCAATTCTTCAGCACTCAGCCTTCTTCACAGTCCAACTCTCACATCCATACATGACCACAGGAAAAACCATAGCCTTGACTAGACGAACCTTTGTTGGCAAAGTAATGTCTCTGCTTTTGAATGTGCTATCTAGGTTGGTCATAACTTTCCTTCCAAGGAGTAAGCGTCTTTTAATTTCATGGCTGCAGTCTCCATCTGTAGTGATTTTGGAGCCCAGAAAAATAAAGTCTGACACTGTTTCCACTGTTTCCCCATCTATTTCCCATGAAGTGGTGGGACCGGATGCCATGATCTTCGTTTTCTGAATGTTGAGCTTTAAGCCAACTTTTTCACTCTCCACTTTCACTTTCATCAAGAGGCTTTTGAGTTCCTCTTCACTTTCTTCCATAAGGGTGGTGTCATCTGCATATCTGAGGTTATTGATATTTCTCCCAGCAGTCTTGATTCCAGTTTGTGTTTCTTCCAGCCCAGCGTTTCTCATGATGTACTCTGCATATAAGTTAAATAAACAGGGTGACAATATACAGCCTTGACAAACTCCTTTTGGTTGGTTCATAATGGTATTCAAATAGTGATTGTTGGTTGACTAAATAATATACATTTAGGTTAAAAGAATTAACAACAGCAGGATCTATAATGCTAAGAAGTGGCTTCACTTTTTCAGTGGATTGATGGCTCTAGAAATATTTGATGTTTCAAACTGCTAGATGCACAATCTGTGTTAAGGAGCAAGACCCTGGACTCCAGACCTCCTGCGTCTCTTCTGTATAAATGTCTTAGTATTCTTTGCTGAGAGTTTCTGTTTTTTAAATTGGTTAAGTCAGTTTGCATGTTATATTAAGTCATTTTGAAGGCAGAATTTTTAACCTGTTAATTATGAATGTTTAGTGAACAGTTACTATATAAAGGCACTATCTCTGAGGTACCAATAGAGATAAAAATATATTAGATGCAAGGCATATATAGTAGATATAGTGCCTGTCTATCCTTAATAAGTTTGAAGTATAATTGAAATATTTATTAAATACCTTGAGAGAAAAAAGTATAAGAACGAACTAACACAGAAGTGTAAGTTGATCAGTCGTGTCCAACTCTTTGCTACCTCATGGACTGTAACCCACTAGGCTCGTCTGTCCATGGGATTCTCCAGGCAAGAATACTGGAGTAGGTGGCCATTTCCTTCTCCAGGGGATCTTCCTGACCCAGGAATCTAACCTTTGTCTCCTTGTATCTCCTGCATTGGCAGATGGATTCTTTACCTCTAGTGCCACAGGCGAAACCCCTTACAAAGCTGTATGTGAGAGTATTGTAACTGCCTATTATATGGTCCTAAAGGAGAAATAGATTGTTTTGGATAGGAAAGTTTGGTAGCAATGTGAAGATTTGCAGGAAGACTCATTGGAAGAGACCCTGATGCTGGGAAAAATTGAGGGCAAGAGAAGGGGGTGACAGAAGATGAGATGGTTGGATGGTATCAGTGACTCAATGAACATGAGTTTGAGCAAACTCAGGGAGATAGTGATGGACAGAGAAGCCTGGCATGCTGTAATTCATGGGGTTCCAAAGAGTCGGACATGACTTAGTGACTGAACGACGACCACAAAGGGGAACAAACATTTAAGCTGGACAGGATATCATGTATAAAAGTATGAATATTGGACAGCACAGGAATATTCTAAAAACAGTAGAGACCAGATTGATTAGAATGAAAAATAGCTTGGCAAAGTGAATTGTTATCAATAGGATTGAGCATATTATAAAATTTCTTGTAGGTATTCATTATGTCCTTCAGTCTTTCTAATACCAAACCCATTCTTGTCCCTAAAAAAAACTGGCCGTTAGTAGTAACTGGAAGAAAAGCAGATTTGAGTTACGAAAGGTTTGGGGAAGCTATGGCCAGAGCAAATACTGCTAGCCTGTTTTTTTGTAAATAGAGTTTGATTGGAACACAGCCATGCCTATTCATTTACATATAGTCTGTGGCTGCTTTTATTGAGTTGAGCGTTTATGACAGAGGCTGTGTGGCCTGCAGAGTTAGAATAAACTGAAAATATTTACTCTCTGGTCCGTCACAGAAAAAGTTTGCAGACACCTTCTTTAGATCCATGAGTCTTTACTATAAATAACAAATAATAGTATTTCTAAACTACTAAGATTTCGGGCCACATGATTATTTGTCGTGGAGGGTGGAACAAGGGGAGCTGACTTGTGTATTGTAGGACGTTCAGCAGCTTTCCTAACCTCTACCTAGTAGATGCCGGTAACACCTTTCCTCTCCCTCTCCACTGCCACCTTCCTCCATCCCTCAGGTTGTGACAAAAATGTCTCTGACGTTGCCAGTTGTCCTTTGAGGATCAAAATCACCCTTGGTTGAGAATCACAAAATATATGAATACCATAAATGTGATTTTTTGCATGTTAGTGATTTTTGAGTAATATTTCTTAATTTTATTTTTGTGTGCTTTGTTGCTTAGTCATATCTGACTCTTTGTGATCCCATGGACTGTAGCCCACCAGGCTCCTCTTGTCCATGCGATTGTCTAGGTAAGAATACTGGAGTGGCTTGCCTTTTCCTTCTCCAGGGCATCTTCCCGACCCAGGGATTGAACCCAGGTCTCCTGCATTACAGGCCGATTATTTACCTTCTGAGCCACCTGGGAAGCCCGGTTTTATCTCTAGATCTGCTTTTGGCAATTAAAATTTCTCTATTTATTCTCCTAGTCTTCTATCTTAGATAATACACCTATCTGTAAAGGGAGTTGTAAGTCAGTCAGTTATATGTAGGAAGCAGGATAGCATAGTGAATAAAGCATGGACCTTCAAGCTTGACTTCCTGCCTTACTGTGATGTTGGATAAGATATTTAACCTCTGTATGTATCAGTTTTCCAATAGGGCTGTTATGAAGAATTAAAGGAGATAATGTGCTACAGTGTGCAATTTAATGCCTTGTGATATAGTAAATGCCATGTAAATGTTTAGTATTATTAGTATTTACTCATACTCATAGTGTCCTACAAACCTAAAAATTATAGGAAATAAAATTCGATTGTATTATGAAGAGGCAGTTTAACTTTTACTAGGACTGAAATGTAGCATGAACTTTTTATTGTGTTTTTATTTTTTAGGTATTACATGAAACCTTCCCTAAACATACATTTCTGATGAATGGCCTAATTCAAGGAGTAAAGGTAAGATCAGTCCTGTGTATATACATATGTATATGCATATACACAAACATGCACACATACACTTATATATATGTAATTCTGCCAGTCCATCATGCTATTAGATCAACCTGCTAAGTGTTAATTTTTACAATTGGAGTATATACCTCAGGGGATTGCTTAACACTTTTTAAATGAACTGAGTTTTAAATCGATTTGGCTCAGATATAGCCAACTATGTATAATAATGATAAGCCACATCATAACATATTTCCCCTGTGTGTTGGCATTTTATATGTTGGCATTTTCATTATGGAGATCTGAACACTTCTGTAAACTAGCAACAAGAATATATATTGAAGAGAAAAGAACTATTTAAAAAATACACGAATATGAAATATATTGTTATGGTAAAGTATTGATTATTCTACATTTTCTTTACTGTTGATTCCCTGTGATCAACAGGTTTATAAACAGAAAATAAGCATATAATATTCCTTCTAGAATTGCTAGTGTAGAGTTGTAGTCAAAAATTCATTAGAACATTTAGTATTTAATGTGCTACCAAAGCCCTGCAGATGATTCTGGACAGTCTTGGGAATTTTCAATTATGTACAGACAAGAAATAAGCTTCTTAACTAAAATTTGGTGATGTACTTATTTTAGAAATAGACTTGTTTAAAATTCTTCTTTAAAATGATTTATTTTTGGCTTATCAGTATACATAGTATATGTATTTTCTTCATTTAACTTTTTTTTAGGGTTTGTTGTCATTCCTCAGTGCCCCTCTTATTGGTGCTCTTTCTGATGTTTGGGGCCGAAAATCCTTCTTGCTGCTAACAGTATTTTTCACGTGTGCCCCAATTCCTTTAATGAAAATCAGCCCATGGTATGTACACATTCAGATTATAGCAATTAAATATTAACTGTTAATTGTTTTCTGAATATTCCCTCATTTCTTTCACTTTTTTCCATCTTATTTATGTAGGTTTTAAATATATTTTTCTAATATATTGATTCTTTGATACAGATAAAATACAGTAGCTGAATAATACAGCTAATTAAAAATATAGTAATAAGTAATAAAATATTTTGAACTTGTTGCCCCTATAGAAAGCATGTAGACTACTAGCTAACCTGCTTTTGGATTTCATAGCCCAAATTTCAAAATGATATTTTAGGGATCAGATAGAGTTGGTAACTTCTAATTTTCTTAAGTAGAATGTTTAAAAAAAAACAACACAGTTTATCATCATTATCTGTATTAATTAGGAAGAGATCTAGTTATATATCAGTTCCAAATAGTAGTTTCCTAAAATCAGGGAAATTCATTGCTAATTTCTCTCTCCATGTGAAAGAAGTCTGGAGTTGAGCAGTTCAGAGCTGATATGGCAGGTCCTGGAAACTAAATTTTTTTCGTCTTCACGCTCTGCCATCCTCTGCTGTCACCTTGCTGTCCAGGATGGTTGCTTATGTGAGTTCCAGCTTGTTGTCACCTTCAGGCAGCAAGGTGGAAGGAGTGACTTAAGAAGAGCACATCACCTTCTTTTAGGGAAACTTTAGCATTTTCACCCAACCTCTGCTTGCGTCTTTTCGGTCAGATTTCAGGCACATCCTAGTTAAGAGAGACTGGGCTCCTTGCCACCTTGATTAGAATCAAAAGTCTTTCACTGGGGAAGAAGGGAGGGAAAACTCACAATGAGAATGATTTTCCCAAGATAATAAAGCCCAGTTTAGTTGTAGATAACTGTGTTAATTCTTTGACTAACATTCTTCGCCACTTGAGTGTTAATGTTAGTTACTTCTACATCATAGATGGGCTGTATTTCCATCGTGTATCTAGAACCAGGGGTATTTATGGGGCAGGATCTTCCTTTCGCATAGGTGAGATATTGCCCTAAAGGCCAAACCCCTGAAGAATGCTAATCATGTAAATGAAATCTTACTGAACAAATCTAGGGCATGAACAAATTATTGGCTGTGAAAAGCAGCATGTTAGAAAAAAATGTAGTAAGCGGTAAAGTACTTGTGGCATGGTATTTTGAAAGTGAAGTGTAATTATATTTGACTTTAAAAACTGAAAGTCATCATTACAGCAGAAACTTCTTATTCTCAGCAAGGGATGTTTGAATCATGAATAGCAAAATGTAGTTTGCTTTTTAAAATGGCTTTTGTTCATTTTATAGTATTTATATTGGACACTGCCATATAGGTTTCTTCTATATATATGGAAACTGAATTCTTTGTTTTGGCAACATTTGAAGAGCTAAAGATAACTTATGGAAAAACATCTAGTTTTTTATATATAAACTTAAGGTAATAGAAACTGAGGAACTAACTTGCCCCCTCAGTTTTATTTACTCAATTTTGTTTTTTTGTGTAGTACTGTGATGGGAAATAAGATGAATTACAATAAACTCTAGTTTTTTGCTATTTTTAGTAGAAACAACAACAAAGCCACTTACCCAACAGTTGGGTAAAAAATTGACCTGAAAACATTATCTAATTTTAAATATTCCTGCATAGTAGCTGAGCTGCTATTGAAGGCCCACTTCTAGCCCAATGTTTTTGTAATATCTGGAGCTTATGATTTATAGAAGGATTAATCTATGAATTGTCTACTAGCTGTTGACTGAAATTAGCTATTCTTACATTAGTTCACTTATAAAATGAAGGTAGATCAAGGTAATGGTAATTGTTCTAACCTTTTCTTGTCAATTGTCTTTTAATCCTAGGTGGTACTTTGCTGTTATCTCTGTTTCTGGGGTTTTTGCAGTGACTTTCTCCGTGGTATTTGCATATGTAGCAGATATAACCCAAGAACATGAAAGAAGTATGGCGTATGGCCTGGTATGTTTAGTCTAATACCTTTATTTGCTGAAAAACACCCCATATTGTCTCTTATTACAGGGAGTACAGCCTTTGCATTATAAGATTTTTTTGCATAAATACATTTTATAAAAATCATCCATTAGATTACATTAAAAATTTTTTTCAGTACAAAAGCCATGTAAGTTCTGTTATTTTCATACAGTATTTGTCAGACATGTCAGATTTGAAATTATAGTGAAATATTTTTACCTTATAGAAGTTCTTTTTAATAGACTACTAAAGGAACTATTTAATATGTAATAAGACTAAAAATTACTAATATTTAGTGGTTCATCTAAAAGATAATAGGTTAATATCCATTTCCGGGATCACAAACCTTTTCTGTGGCTTTGTGGACCACATATAGTCTCTCTCTCATATTCAACTTTTTAAAATTAATTTTTATTGAATAAATCTGACATAACATTATTTAACTTTGAAGTACACAAAGTGTTACTTTGATACATTAATATATTGTAATATAATTGCTGTTGTATATTTATTATACTACGTAATTGTAGTACAATATTGTTGTCTGTATTCATTTTACCTTGCATTGGTGCTCTCTGGCCTATTTACTAGTCCTTGCAAGTTTGTCTCCCATATTCTTTTGTTTTTCCTTGTGGGCATGTGTTTACATCACTTTTAATGTGAAAAAACCATTTATAGGTGGATTTAGCCCACAGGTGGTAGTTTGCCAAACACTGAACATTGTTTTGGTAAACTAAATACTTAGTGGCAGTAGAGTCTGTTGTCTATCAAATCAGGTTAACAGATCATGATTAGATAGCCAGAAATGGGATGAGTTTCAGCAGATATGCGGCAAGCATCTCATGTTAAATAAGGATTAGAACATTGTGTCAGGCTGAATCTTACTTTTATGAGAGACTGTTTTATCTTTGATTCAGAGGTCAAAAAGAATATTAAAAAAATCATGGAATTAAGAGGATTTTGAGAGAAGTACAGTAAGAAACTTAGAAAAAACTAATCAGCTGTAAACTCAAGAATAAATGATAAAAGGTTGATGATAGCCAGGATGTTTTTAAGCAGCTTCCCGGGTGCCGCAGTTGGTAAAAAATCTGCCTGCTCAATACAGGAGACAGAAGAGATGCCAGTTTAGTCCCTGGGTTGGGAAGATCCCCTGGAGGAGGAAATGGCAACCCACTCTGGTATTCTTGCCTAGAAAATCCCATGGACAAAGGAGCCTAGTGGCTGCAGTCCATGGGGTCACAAAGAGTCAGATGTGACTGAGCATGCACACATACGAACTATAAAATTATCCATTTTATGTGGATAGATAAATCAGTTTTGTGGCCATAGTCCAGATTGTTTCTGTTTTTGCTAAAGTAATTTATTTTGTCTTAGCTAAATCCTTGAAATTAATAATTTTCAGCCTGGAAGCTTTATGTTTTAAAGGCACAACTAGGAAATGACAACTTCAGTCTTCTCAAAGTTATATGGATGCAGATAAAAGAGGTTAATGTGATCTTTGTGGCCCTCCTTCTGTTCGGTCAGGAACAAATGGCCACCAGGTGGGAAGAACTGAGGAGAAGGGAAGTGACATGAAATAACCTACACTCTGATTGATTAGGCCTTTTCACTCTGCCTTTGCACTGTGATCCTGAGAATATTCATTGACTTTCACAATGAGAGCCATTGCCCCTTTCCCAGCTCAGTGCCAGAGCTCTGCTTATACCCAGGTCCCTCTGAGACCACAGCCCACTAGAATTAATTTCTAGAGTTACTGAAACAAAATACTACCAGACTCCAGTTTTAAAACATTTCTATCAGCCTGAAAAGTTCCCTTGGGCACATCTGGCATCCATCTCCACTTCACCCCTGACCTCAGGCAGCTACTTTCTGTCTCTGTAGTTTTGCTTTCAATAGAAATTTCATATAAAGAAATAATGTAAAATGTAGTCTTTTGTGTCTACACTTAGCATAATCTTAGGTTTATCTATGCTGATATATAGATCAGTAGTTCCTTTTTATTGTCGTGTAGTATTCCACTGTGTGGGACGTACCACATTTTGTTTAGCCATTTACTAGTTGATGAATGTTTGGGTTGATAGCTAGATTGTTGATAGTTATTAGAATTTTATGTATTTGTCAGATAGTTGACCACTGACAATTGAATTGCTTATCCTTAACATGTATGATTAATAAACAGCTATAGGAACTTGCCCAGGTGGTCCAGTGCCCAAGACCCTGCACTTACAATGCACAGGGCCCAGATCGGACCCTTGGTGAGGGAACTAGATCCTGTATGCCACAACTAAGTTTGTGTGCTGCAGCTAAAAATGCTGCATGCTGCAGCCAAGACCAGTGCAGCCAAATACATAAATCATAAACATTAAAGAAATACTAAGCAGCTATAAATAAGCACTCCTGTGCAGGTTAAATGCTCCATGCAAAAGTCAGAAAGAGCATAGAAACAATAAAGCACAGAGTAGTGAGCTCTGGACCTTCAACATTAATTTCTAACTGCCCTCTGAAGAGTGTGGTCTCTATCAGGTGTTACGTGCCGTCACATCTACTGTTCGTTTGCAGAACACTTTGTTCAGTAGGGCAGATATGTCTGCGATTAGTGGTTTTTCTCCACCTCTGTGTCCTCTGTTTTAATCTGCATCTTCAACCAGACGTGTATGGACTTCCTCAGAATTTGAGAGAGACATGGTTAGAGATGTGCTCAATGTCAAGGATCAAAGCTCTCGTTCTTCCTAACCCTACCACCTAATGATGACCAAGCTCAGTTTTGTGTTGTGGCTTAACACTGTTACTGCTAAAGAGATAAACTTTAAAGTCTTTCAGCTGTATTTCAGCCAGTAAAAATTCATTTAATTTTAGTACTGGGGGAGGAGTCTCAGTGGCATTGAATTTCCATAGAGTATCGTTTTAGACTCTTTCCACAGAGCACCATGGGACTGTGGAGGCACCCTGGGGACCAGCATGCCCGGCAGCTGGGGTAAGGGCGGGTATTTGGACAGTAATCCAGGCCCCCAACCCTTCTTCAACTAAAACAATTCTTGTTTATTTTTAAATATATTTTTACTTATAACTTTGTCAGCAGGATTTATTTAAACAGAGGGTGCCAACTCTTAAAAGAAAGTTTGAAGCCACTATCTTAGAGGTTATTACATATTTTTAGTTAAGAATCTAATTCTTTTCTCCTGCAAAAGAAGAATGTGTAAAAAAACCGGCACAGGGAGGAGGAAAGGGAGCAGTAGGAGGACTGACGTTAGTCCGAGTCTCCCTGGTGTGGAAGGAATGGAGCCAGGGTGTCCTTAGTGATCTCTTTCTGTTGATATCGATTTGCTGCAGGTTTCGGCAACATTCGCTGCAAGTTTGGTAACCAGCCCTGCAATTGGCGCTTATCTTGGACGAGTGTATGGGGACAGCTTGGTGGTGGTCCTGGCGACAGCAATAGCTTTGCTAGATATTTGTTTTATCCTGGTTGCTGTGCCGGAGTCATTACCTGAGAAGATGCGGCCTGCGTCGTGGGGAGCACCCATTTCCTGGGAACAGGCCGACCCCTTTGCGGTAATTTTATACATTTTGGCTAAAACATGAATGTGTGATTCAATGCAGCATTAATGTTTTGTTGCAGATGTTTCTTTGGGGAAAACATCGTGATGGATTTTTAAAACTACTTTGGAAACTTCAGAATAGTTTTGGGGAGGATGAGAATAAACTGGGGGAAAAATATGACAACTAGGTGTCTGTATGTACACTGCCAGAAGGTACCTCTGCATGTTCTTAAGCATAGTTCAGTGTTTTGATATAAAACCTTATACTGGTCTTTTTCTTGTTCTAGTCCTTAAAAAAGGTGGGCCAAGACTCCATCGTGCTGCTCATCTGCATTACCGTGTTTCTCTCCTACTTACCAGAGGCAGGCCAATATTCCAGCTTTTTTTTATACCTCAGACAGGTAAAATTCTTTTCTACTAAAGTGGACTTTTCTTTCATTGTTTAGTGCCTTAATAAAAAATTTTAATCTTGAGAGAGCTATTAGAGACTTTTTTAAATGACTATCATTTTAGAAATAACGGCTCACTAGAATTAACTTCCTAGTTAGTGTGACCGATGCATTTCTATTAAGACTCTTGGCTTAGGCAAAAAGAGATAATCTTCCTGTCAATGTGTGTGGTTTGAGTTTATGTGTTCCTTACAGAGGTGACGGAATGCTTTAATCCATTTACCCAGACAGTCTCTTTGGAGAAGGAAATGGCAACCCACTCCAGTGTTCTTGCCTGGAGAATCCCAGGGACGGGGGAGCCTGGTGGGCTGCTCTGTGAGCCTGGGTCTCACAGAGTCGGACACGACTGAAGCGACGCAGCAGCAGCAGACAGTCTCTTTGTGATTTAGAGCATATACTAATAAAGCAGCTAGCCAGAATGAGAGCATTAGTTTTTTTCTTCTTGACACTAATCTTACTTGGCAGAGCTTAAGCCTTTATCAATATACATGAAAATTACAAAGTGGTATGATATTTATTTGTAAAATAGATTTTAAATGCTTGATAGCAGTCTCCAATTTAGGAAATCAAAATTAAGGGATCAGGATTTAAATTTACTTAATCTGAGTTAAGTAGCTGTTATTTTCATCATCTTAACCTTGTTATAATTTTGGTTCTCAGTGAATGCCAGATTCTTCCTTTGAGGAGTTCTTTGATTATGAATGAATTGCATTTTCTTTTCTTGGCCTATTTAATGTTAATATACAGGTAGTTATGTTAGTATGGTATTTGTTCTGCTTTTATATTTATTAACATTACTTTTTTGGAAATCCTCTAGATAATGAAATTTTCACCAGAAAGTGTTGCAGCATTTATAGCAGTCCTTGGCATTCTTTCTATTATTGCACAGGTGAGTTTCTTTCTCATTAGAGGGAGAGATGCTTGAAGGTTCAGAGATAACAATTCTGTTAGTATAGGTAGTATTGATTGACACATACTAATCAACATATGATGTGTAAACAAGAAAGACAGTTTATCGATTTACACTAGAATATAGTCACCTGCATAAAATCAGAAATTTTATGTTAGTCTTGTTCTACTGTTGAATGATTCATTCAGTAAATATTTATTGAATATCTGTCATGAGTCAGGCTCTTGTGATATAGCAGTGAACTTAACTAAATCCCTGCTGTTGTAAACTTAGCATTCTTGTGGGATAAGAAGATGAATAAAGGTGTTGGTGTAAACATACCTGGTGTAATGAAAACTAGAGAAAAAGTGTATAAAAGGGGTGCAGCACGTGGCTAGGGTAGGGTGTTGTTTTATCTGGGAGAGTGAGAAGGCTTTGCTGATGTGACATTTGAGCCGAGACCCAAAGGAATGAGGAACGACTCACTAGAATACCTGGAGGAGGAGGATTCTAAACCACCAGCACAGATCTACACCTCTGGAGACCATTCCTAGATGTGTGATAAACAGCTAGGGGACAGGATGGCTCTGGTGGAGTGAACAAGGGAGAGTGCAGGAAATTAAATCCAAGAGGTGCAGAGGGACCAGATTTGTGTGGGATCTTCCAGGTCTCCATAAGACTTGACAAGAAGATAGGAAGCCATGGAGCGTTTTGAACAGAGAAGTGACATGAAGGTATTTTTATCTTGGAAACCCAGTTGGGAGCCAGTGGTTGTTTGAAGAATAAGATATTAATTAACACAAGAATCTGGATTTCCTTAGATATTTCAACCTGACCTTCGCATTATCTCTGTTCCATACTTTCCCCAAGGTGGAAAAGACTCTCGCTTTTCTTCCTGTTTGGCTTTGATTTTCTAGATTCTGTAAGAGAGTGCACGCACATACATACATACACGCACACACACACACACACACACACACATACTTTCCCATCTGAAATCCAGTCTCCTGGTTGCAGCTTTGTCTTACTGTACTCTTAAAATGGTAAGTAAGCTGTATTTGATAGTATTAATGGATGGTTCACCATCTCCTAGGTAGGATTGCTTCTGCAGATCTCATCATTTATGAATTTCTGGTAGGTTTAGTTAAAAACTTTAAATTCTGTAATATACTTTCCCCATGACCTCACACATGCATACATATGGCACTAATTATTAGTCCTATTTTTTAACCTCAGTTTTATCCTAAGAATCCTTGATCTGGAAAAACACTGCATTCCTTGCTACCAGAAATGTGTTCTTTATCTTTGGAGGAAAATACAGTATTGCCAGTATATACAAATAGCTTTAAAAAAAACACCTTTCTGAACATGAAGTAAAGTGTACTAAGACTAAAGCTTGATGAGTTATCAAATGTTAACTGACCTTGAATCCTGAGATAAATCTAGCCTGATAGTTACATCTTATCTTTTTCATATATTGCTGTGATTAGATTTGCTACTATTGTATTTGATTTGGATCTTAAAGAGAACAGGCTAACAGTTCCTATAATGACACTTAAGAGGTTAGTAGCTGTACGGTCGTAAGTTCTGTTTCATACTTAACTGAGTATGGAAGCTGTAGGTGGGCACCTGGTAAATTTGGGCACACTGTGGACTGCTTGAATGTGTAATTGAAGGTGCTTTAGAGCAAATTTTCCCTTTGCTCAGTAGATAGTATCAGGTACAAAGGATAAAAAATGGAAAACAGCCCTAAGAAGAGCTCAGAATCAGGGTGGGCAGACATGTGAACCCAGGAGAGAGCCTGGTTGGGTTTGCCTTAGAAAGAGTCCTGCAGTAGCAGGTTCATGAGGGCTGTAAATCTGGGAAGGAACACGCCTCGGCCCAGCCGGCATTGATAGCACAACAGATACTGTATACAGAAACATGGTCCACAAAGAATGCAGTATTTAATTGACCAGTCACCTTTGGGGGCCTACGTAGGGATGTAGTGTTTGAGATGTAAAATCACATTTCTGAAAGTGAGAAAATTAGTTAAATTTCAAAAACAGGTGAATAGGAGTATGTAGATCAGTCCTGGGTGTTCATTGGAGGGACTGATGTTGAAGCTGAAACTCCAACACTTTGGCCACTTGATGCGAAGAGCTGACTCATTTGAAAAGACCCTGATGCTCGGAAAGATTGAGGGCAGGAGGAGAAGGGGACAACAGAGGATGAGATGGTTGGATGGCATCAGTGACTCAATGGACATGGGTTTGGGTGGACTCCAGGAGTTGGTGATGGACAGGGAGGCCTGGTGTGCTGCGGTTCATGGGGTCGCAAAGAGTCGGACATGACTGAGCGACTGAACTGAACTGAACTGAGGCTGCATGTAAATATTGATAATTATAGTTTGTCATTATATGAATTAAAATATCAAGTATAGTTTATAGCCCTACAGGTAGAAGCATTATGTTATGTTTTCATTTCTGGCAGGTATACAATTGAGAATGACTTCTCCCCTGTTGACCTCTCAAGGCAGTGAAAACTAGTGTCTTTGTGTCTCTCCAGCAGCACAGAGCTGTTTGCAGCTCCCCACTGGTGCCTCCCTTTGTTTATTTTCTTGCTTGCGCCCCTGTTCCTGCCGTGCTTACTGCCTCCCCCTTTTACAACTTGAGTATTCCTTCTCTGCATTCTCATATTAACTTGCCTATATCTCTATCATGGTACAAAATGCACTGTATTATGAATTTTACCTATTTATTTCTGATTATTTTCACCTCAGTAGATCATGAACTCTAGTAGAGCTCTTAGAAGATGTGAGGTCAGAATTATATCATAATTTGTTTTTGTCACTCTAGCACCTTAAACTGCACCTGCAGCCCCACGGGTGCTAAATCAGAGGTCACTTTCTTCCCCATAGTAAATATAGAAATGTAGCTTCTCACCCAAAATTATGAGATCTAATAACATGGTACAGCCTTTCAATAGAAGCCACATGGTTGCCGTCCCCTTGGAGGCCTTTACTCTGGTTTGCCATAGGCCCATCACTTCCATGGCGCCAGTAGGCAGGAGTTCATTACATTTGCACTAAATATTTACACGAGTGCATGAATACAGTTAGTTCTGCACATTTCTCTTCTTTGGTGCTGTCATCTGGTCACCTGTGTTCTGGTGACATCCAAATTTACCAAGCCAGTGTGTCAGACACATCTGCTGGACATCTCAAACCTGATATGGCCATGACTGCAACCTGGCTTCCTTCCACCCACGCTGCTCATCTCATTCAGTCCCATCACTGCTCTCCCAGTTGTTGAGGCCAGGAACCTCAGCACCATTCTTGATTCCTTTCTTTCTCCTTCTCCTACATCCAACCCATCAGATGGCATCTCCTTTCACCTCTCTCTGCAAAACATATTTTGGGTATTTTTGTTTGTGTGTTTATTTTGTTTTTAAACTTTTAACTTTTGTTTGTTTTTGCTTTTAAGCTTTTAATTCTATATTGGAGTATAGCTGTTTAACAATGCTGTGGTAGTTTCAGGTGCACAGCAGAGTGGTTCCGCCATACGTATACATGTAACCATTCTCCCTCAAACTCCTTTCCCATCCAGGATGCCATATAGCCTGTGCTGTACAGGAAAGTTCCCTTGTATAATTTCTTTTTAGAGTCTTCATATAAGCAATATCATAGGATATTTTTCTTTCTCTGACTTACTTCACTAAGTATGATAAGCTCCAGGTCCATCCATGTTGCTGCAAATGACATTATTTCATTCTTTGCAATGGCAGAGTAATACTCCATTGTGTATATGTACCACATCATCTTCATTCATTCACCTGTGGATGGACTTTTTAGGTTGCTTCCCTGTCTTGACTATTGTGAACAGTGTTACAGTGAGTTCAAGTGCATGTATCCTTTCAGACCTCGTTTTTCTCCAGATGCATGCCCAGGAGTGGGATTGCAGGGTCATACGGTGGCTGTTTTTATTTTGAGGAACCTCCATACTGTTCTCTGTAAAGGCTGTACCAATTTACATTCTCATCAGTAGTGTAGGAAGGTTCCTTTCTCCCCTCACCCTCTCCAGCATTTATTGTTTGTAGATTTTTTTTGATGATAGCCATTTTGACTGGTGTAAGGTGATACCTCATTGTAGTTTTGATTTGCATTTCTCTAGTAATTTGTGATGTTGAACATCTTTTCATGGGCCTGTTGGCCATCTGAGGTGGATTTCTTTTAGACATCATATATGGGTCTTGTTCTTGTATCCATTCAGCCACTCTGTGTCTTTCGGTAGTGCATTTAATCCATTTGTTTACATTTAAGGTTAAGTATTGATGTAAATATCCTTATACATTTAAGGATAAGTATTGTGTTCCTATTGCTATTTTCTTAATTGTTTTCAGTTTGTTTTTGTAGGTCTTTTTTCTTCCCTTCTCTTTCATTCTCTTCTTTTGTGGTTTGATGACTATCTTTAGTGTTGGGTTTGGTTGCTTTTTCTCTTTTGTGTGTTTATATAGTGTAGTTTTTGGGTTTGCTGTTCCCCTGAGGTTTCAGTATAGCAGTTTGTATATGTACCAGATTGTTTTAAGTTGCTTGTTTCTTTCTCGCCTAGAGCAGTTTCTTTAGCATTTGTTGCAAAGCTGGTCTGGTGGTGCTGAATTCTGTTAGCTTTTACTTGTCCGTAAAACTTGATTTCTCTGTCAAATCTGATTAAGAGCCTCACTGGACAGAGTATTCTTGGTTGTAGGTTCTTCTCTTTCATCATTTTAAATATACCATGCCATTCCCTTTTGGCTTTCAGAATTTCTGCTGAGAAATCAGCTGAAAACCTTATGGGAGTTCCCTTGTATGTTATTTGTAGTTTTTGTCTTGTTGCTGTTAATATTTTTTTCTTTGTCTTTAATTTTTGTCAGTTTGATTACCATGTGTCTCGGTGTGTTCATCCTTGGGTTTTTAAAAAAAAAAAGCCTGGGACTCTGCGCTTCCTGGACTTGGTTGACTGTTTCCTTTCCCATGCTAGGGAATTTTTCAGCTGTTCTCTCTCCATATATTTTCTTGGGTCCTTTTGCTCTTTTCTTCTGGGACCCATATAATGCAAAGGTTGGTGCATTTAATGTTGTCCCAGAGGTCTCTTAGGCTCTCTTCATTTCATTTTTTTCTTTATTCTGTTTGTCAGGAGTGATTTCCATCATTCTGTGTTCCAGGTCACTTATCCATTCTTCTGCCTTAGTTATTCTGCTATTGATTGCTTCTCGTGTGTTTTTCATTTCAGTTATTGTATTGTTTATCTCTGTTTAGTTCTTCTAGGTCTTTGTTAAACATTTCTTGCATCTTTTTGATCCTTCCCTCCATTCTTTTTCCAAGATCCTGGATCATCTTCACTATCATTATTCTGAATTCTTTTTCAGGAAGGTTGCCTGCCTCCACTTCATTTGTGTTTGTAGGATTTTGTCTTGTCCCTTTATCTAGGACATAACCCTCTTCCTTTTCATTTCATCTAACTTTTTGTGATTGTGGTTTTCATTCTGCAGGCTGCACGATTGTAGCTCTTCTAGCTTCTGCTGTCTGCCCTCTGGTGGATGATGCAAGAGGCTTGTGCAAGCTTCCTGATGGGAGGGATTGATGGTGGGTGCAGCTGGGTCTTGCTCAGCAAAACTTTGTTTGCTAACAGGTGGGGCTTCTGTTGGTTGGTTGGCCTGAGGTGAGCCAGCACTGGAGCTTACAGACTGTTTGTTGGGGCTGATGTTGGGGCCTCTTTAGAACTTACACCATGAGTACTTCCAAGAACTGCTGCTCCTTGTCCCTGTGGTGAGCCACAGCCACCACCACTGCCCCTTACCACCACCTCTGCAAGAGACCGTCCAACACTAGCAGGTAGGTCTGGTTCAGTCTCCTGTGGGGTTACTGCTCCTTTTCCCTAGGTCCTGGTGTGCACAAGACCATGTGTGTGCCTCCAGGAGTGGTGTCTCTGTTTCCCCCAGTCCTGTAGAAGTCCTGCAGTCATCCTGCTGGCCTTCAAAGTCAGTTTCTCTGGGGATTCCTCCTTCTGTTGCTGGATAGCCAGGTTGGGAAGGTTGATGTGTGGCTCAGAATCTTGAGCCCAGTGGGAAAACTTCTGTAGTATAATTGCTCTCTAGTTTGTGAGTCGTGAGTCACCCACCCAACAGTTACAGAATTTTATTTCACCATGATTGCATCCCTCTTAACATCTCGTTGTGGCTTCTCCTTTGTCTTTAGATGTGGGGTATCTATTGGTGGGTTCCAGCGTCTTCCTGTTCAATCATTGTTCAGCAGTTATTTGTGATTCCAGTGCTCTCTCAAGAACTGGGTGAGGGCATGTCCTTCTACTCCACCATCTTGAACCTGTCTCCCCCAAACCTATTTTAAATCGAAGTGTTTCTCACCATCTCCATTACTAGGAACCTTGTCTAAACCATGACAGTAGCCTCCATTTGGTCTGTTTCCATACCTGTCTCCCTACTGTTTGCCACTTGACAGAGGGATTTTTGTAAAGTTGAAATTGAGTCTTGTTTAATATTCTCTTTCTGTCACAATCAGAATAACATCTAGGCTCTTGACAAAAACCTCCTTTTCCTCGTTTCTACATATACACTTAAATTGGAGTGCCCTTTTCCCCTGGGTACTCATACAACTACCCCTCCTCTTCATTCAGCTGTCACCTCAGAAAGGCCTTTCCTGCACATCCTGGTTTGAACAGCACCTCTATCACACTACCTTATTTTATTTTCTTCATAGCAGCTACAACCTCAAATTTGACTATTTTCTCTCTACTTGGAGGTGATCTAGTGGATTGGCCAAAAAGTTCGTTTGGGTTTTTCCATCTTATGGAACAAGTATTTCCATCTATGGAACAAGTATTTTGACTAACCAAACATATTCTGAACAGTACTTTGATCTATTCACTGTTCCCAAGTTGGTGCCCTCATTCCTAAAATAGCAATTGCATATTGTAGGAACTAGGCAAATATTTGTTGACTGAGTGACAAGTTGATGTCAGTTAACTGTTAATTAGCTGTGTCATCTTGGTTAAGTCATAAGTCATTTTAACTTTTGGGACTTGGTTCTTTTGGTTCTGTTGAAAATGAGAATTATATTGAATTCAATTCAGTTCAGTTCAGTCGTTCAGTCGTATCCAACTCTTTGCGACCCCATGAATCTCAGCAGGCATCCCTGTCCATCACCAACTCCCGGAGTTCACTCAGACTCACGTCCATCGAGTCAGTGATGCCATCCAGCCATCTCATCCTCTGTCGTCCCCTTCTCCTCCTGCACCCAATCCCTCCCAACATCAGTCTTTTCCAGTGAGTCAACTCTTCGCGTGAGGTGGCCAAAGTACTGGAGTTTCAGCTTTAGCATCATTCCTTCCAAAGAAATCCCAGGGCTGATCTCCTTCAGAATGGACTGGTTAGATCTCCTTGCAGTCCAAGGGACTCTCAAGTCTCCTCCAACACCACAGTTCAAAAGCATCAATTCTTCGGCGCTCAGCCTTCTTCACAGTCCAACTCTCACATCCATACATGACCACTGGAAAAACCATAGCCTTGACTAGACGGACCTTTGTTGGCAAAATAATGTCTCTGCTTTTGAATATGCTATCTAGGTTGGTCATAACTTTTCTTCCACGGAGTAAGCATCTTTTAATTTCATGGCTGCAGTCACCATCTGCAGTGATTTTGGAGCCCCAAAAAATAAAGTCTGTCACTGTTTCCATTGTTTCCTCATCTATTTCCCATGAAGTGATGGGACCAGATGCCATGATCTTTGTTTTCTGAATGTTGAGCTTTAAGCCAACTTTTTCACTCTCCTCTTTCACTTTCATCAATAGGCTTTTTATTAAATTAAGGCATACCAATTTTTTTCCCCACCTAGCTCAGTCTAGATAATATAAGAAATTTCTTCTTTATATTATTAAGAATATTGTAACATTTAAAATCATGCATGCTTTCTAAAACACTTACTAAGAACTTATACTAGGTACTGGGGATACAGAGAAAAAAATCCTTGCCTTTGGGAGAAAATGTTAGAGTATCATATACAAAGGAAATTTTTATTTTCTAACTGATTGCTCTGATTGCTCCCTTTTGTGGCTGTGGTTTTTGAAGAATGTAATCCAACAAGGTTTCATGCTTTGTGGAATTCAACACTATGTTCAGTTGATTTAAGGGAAAATCTCAGAGAAGAAAGCTGTGAATGTTTATTGTTCAAGAATCATGAAAAGAATCTACATTTACTACCCACTGGCTTATTTGAATCTGATTAAACTCTTAAATGATTGTCTCAATTTAATGAATTTTAAACTTATACTTGATAATTTTGAGTTGAGTGCATCAGCCAGTCATCTAATAGTGATTTCCTGAATTATTTTCACTTCTTCCTCTATGGACTTACCAGCTATCTAATGGGGTGTAATTAACACTAAGGTACCCAAATCATTGCTGAATTTTTCTTTGAAAGAAAAGCAAGAAAATCTATAATATTGTTTATTAAATGTGCTGGGCACAATGCTGAGTTTATCATTTCATCTAACTCATGACCAAGTTTTGAAGTGGATACTATTTTAGTGATCTTGTGAGAGACAAGACTGAGTTTCAGAGTGAAGTGACTTTCCCAGGGTCACATGATTAGAGCCAAGATTATGATTAAGGCTGCTTTTCCCAAAGCTATATTCTTATTTATTATCCTACACTCCTCCAAGTCATACTTGTTAAACTGATTTACTGTTCATAAAAGCATCCTAGTTTCAACAATAGGTTAATTTAGTGAAGGATATATAAGTTACTGTTCCAGTTTTCTTTAGTCAGGAGAGTAAGCATTTTGGATTAATTTGGACCTGTAAAAAAAATTTTTAAGCTATTATGTAAGAGGAAATCTCCAAACCGTGAGTTAGAACCTTTCATTCTTCCTTTTTACAATTTCTGATTTTAAATAGTCCTCAGTAGAAATATACTGAACACAAAGTTCAGCTTTCTATTTTCAGTTTTCTGACTTTTCCCCTGAATCTGGATCTGTCAGCAGAGGAACCTTTCATCTGCTTATTTCACCTGGTATAATTTCAGGTCTATTCAGGGTAATTGTTGCTGAAAAACCAAAATGTAGAAATAGTCTACATTTCTAAAACCAAAATGTGGTAATAGTCCTTTTATATTAGATACTGAAATAAGTTACCATGTATTTTTTTTTTTCTTTTCAGTGTTAAAAAGCTTATTCTGTTCTAATAAACCATTTTGATTTTTCTTATTTTCCAGACCATAGTCTTGAGTTTACTTATGAGGTCAATTGGAAATAAGAACACCATTTTATTGGGTCTGGGATTTCAAATATTACAACTAGCATGGTATGGCTTCGGTTCAGAACCTTGGTATGTACAAATCTTTTAATTTTCTTAATTGTGGTGTTTGCCTTGTTCTTATTTTTCACCTTTTTTGGGGTATAACTGACAAATTTTTTATATTTCTTAATTTGCTTCTCAAATAAGGATTAGACTTTAATCTGTCTTTTGGTATGCTCTTTTTTTTCCCCCCTCAAAATGTATATAAACAGATTTCTCATTTGCGTATTCTTTAGTGGCTTGAGGACAGTGGAGTGACATTTTATATCTAAGCAACAGATTGGGTTTTTTTAATGAGATTACTGAGTTTTTCAGTCCCCAATGAGCATTTAGTCCAGTTTAGTTTGTTAGGAAATAACATGTAATCCCAGAGCAGCAAGGTTAAGAAAGAAAAAGTGGAGTAATACCACTTTTTTGATCATTACTGATGGCAAACCAGGAATCCAGTTGTTCTGGTTCTGGCTTCCTGCTTGGAAGGCTCTCTGCTTCTCTTGCCAGCTTGGCTTCCTGCAGGGAGGTGATGGTCGTGGTGCTGCTGCGGTCAGGCTGCCCGTGTACACTTCTGTGCTCAGATACGACAGGACTGAATTCCATAGTGTTTGCAGTAGTGTTTCCTTCAACTGAACACATCATCTGTTTGGGCGTGGATATGAGTAAGCACCCAAGAGTGTGTTCTGATGGACGTTGTAGTTTTCAGTCTAGCTTGTAAAAGAGATGCTCACAACTTAGTGAAAACATTTCTTTTTTAAACATCAAGCCAGAAGCACATTTAGATCAAATAAGTGCTTTTTTTTTCCACACTGAATCACGGATCTCTGGGAACCTTGCCATAAGTTACAAGAAAACATTTAATGTTTCATTCTGTGTACTATACAGGATTCCAACATCCTCCACCCACCCCCAGTCCTGCAGAAATAATACCCAACACACTTTACAGTTTAGATGTGATATGTGATATCCCAACTCTACATTAATACCCACAGCATTCTTGTGAATAAGCGACTGTATTTCTGCTTTCTAGAAGAGTAAATAGGGTTAGACTTTTAAGTGACTTGCCCAGAGTCAGGAAAGAAGAGCTAGATCTCCTTTCTCCTGTACCACAGCTGTTTCTCAGTAAGAGGTACTTGATTTTAAATACGTATTCACACACAGGCACGGTGGAGAGTAACAGTGTGCTATTTTTGTCTCGCCGCTGCCCGCAGGATGATGTGGGCTGCTGGGGCGGTGGCCGCCATGTCCAGCATCACCTTTCCGGCCGTCAGTGCACTGGTCTCACGAACCGCTGATGCTGATCAACAAGGTGGGTTGATAGGAACCAATGATAATTACTTTAAAATACAGGACACTCTAATTCTCTGTTCTCTTTCCTAAGTACTGAAGCATATGCATATCTTCAGAGTAGAGAGTTTTAAATTGCTTCATTGTACTAAGTACTCTATTGTGGTCTATATGGGAGAATCCAAAAAAAGAGTGGATATATGTATATGTATAACTGACTCACTTTGCTGTACAACTGAAACACTGTAAATCAACTGTAGTCCAATAAAATTTAAAAATAAGAAGTTGCTTTCATCGTAAAGAGGAAAAGCAGACTCTAGGATATTATCCTTAGGTGGATATCCTTGTCTCTCAATGTGAATATGTGGCCCTATCTGTTCTTTTGCTAAAAAATTTAGTGATGAAGGTTGACGACCTTATTTCACTAACCACTTAGTTATTACACATTTGCTGTGATGTGTTAGATATCTCAGGGGCACATACACTGATAAAGTGAAGTGAAATTGCTCTGTCATGTCACTCTGTAACCCCATGGACTGTAGCCTGCAAGGCTCCTCCATCCATGAGATTCTCCAGGCAAGAATCCTGGAGTAGGTTGCCATCTCCTTATCCATACCCTTTCATTAATATTGTATGTTTGTTATCTAAAGAACATAAAGAACTTATTTTTATTGTCTTACGTTTTTGTGGCAGGAACTCTTTAATTCTTAAAATTCTAAGAGATGAGGAATAATTCTTTGAAAAGCTTGTTTATGTCAAAAGGAAAAAAGGGCATTACAAAAGAGTAGCAGAAGTCACTTGGCTGATAAATAAGGAAAGGACCCTGGCCAAATCAAGTTGCTTTTTAAATTTAGGAGATCCCAGAGATAAAACAAAAATCAGACTATAAAAGGGGGCTTAGGGACTTATCTGGTGGTCCAGTGGTTAAGAATTAACCTTGCAGTGTAGGGGATGCAGGTTAAATCCCCAGTCAGGGAACTAAGATCCCACATGCCACTGAGCAACCAAGCCTGCATGCCACAACTAAGACCCAAGGTTGCCAAATAAATAAGTATTTTTTTAAAAGGAGGGGGAGTGCTATATTTGACCAAGTGAGATCCTAAGGAGCTGCTTGGGGACAGGTTTTTTAGTATCTGTGCTTATGATGCTTATGAACCAATGCCTGATTTTGAGCCAGATTTTTTTTTAGGGAAATAATTCTGCTCACTTTTTTCTAAATTAGGCCTATATCTCAGTATACCTGAGCTTACATTTGCATCAAGACAGCTCACTGTACTTTGTAGAGCTTATAGCGTCAAAGTAATCTTGATGCCACTGCAGCCAGTGTCTGGTAAAAGCTTTGGCTTTAGAATAAGTGATTTCAGGTCTTAGTTATACAGCAGGAAAAACTAAGTGGTACACTAATTTGTTTAAACAATTCAGGTGTCGTTCAAGGAATGATAACAGGAATTCGAGGATTATGCAATGGTCTGGGACCAGCTCTTTATGGATTTATTTTCTACATATTCCATGTGGAACTTAAAGAACTGCCAATGACAGGAACAGACTTGGGAACAAACACAAGCCCACAGCACCACTTTGAACAGGTAATTATAAGAAGTCCGTTCGTTTGGCTGGGCTGAAAGATGATAGTTTTTGGTCATTTTACAAAAGTATTTGAGATTCTTAGATTGAATAAAAACACTTAAAACCAGAGCCCAAGGGACCATATCCTTCTATACACACATTTCTTTATAAAACTGGCTGTGTATTCCTTTCTTCCCTGGATAATTTTTTATTATTATTATATATTAATTTCTAGTTTGTCTTACTGTACCTAGTGGCATAGGTAACGGCCATTTGTGTAAACTATTTGTCTTTCATGTAAGGCTTCTGGAATGTTTGAGTGCCCTGTATCAGATCTGCCTTTCTATAGAAGTCAGTCAGGTGCTGGTAAACATCTTTGTTCACTAAAGTTCCCTCCTTAAAACTGAAATATTAACCGTGAAACATATTATCATTTTAGCCAATACAAACAACTCACTAGTTTCTTTGTATTTAGCAGAGTTCTACATTCCTCTTCTAACCAGCTAAGACTGCTTTTAAATAAAAAAGCATGCTTGTTTGTGGGCTCTACACAAGCCCACAGGTAAAACTGGCAATGCAGGTTTTTGCTAAGGATGAATGTAATTTGGGACTAAAACACAAGTCTGTTTGATTCTTCTCATAGTAACAGCATTATCTGTTTTTCTCACTTTCAGTCACTAAAGAATATAACCACCTTTTAAAGAAAATGGTCAGTCATTCTGCTACGGCAGTTAATATTATATATTACTTGATTTCACTTTTGACATCTCCGTTTTCTTCTTAAACTAACAATAAAGTGAAAGTTCACAGACTGTTCATATTTTATGCTCTAAGTGACAATATATTTTTGCATGTGTTGTTTTTAAAAAAAATTGGGGCTATTTCTTGGGTCAGCTGTTATTGCACAGAATTTTATATTGAGAATATGAGAGTATTTCTTTTCCCTTTGAAAACTTTTTTTTCTAACTGTGGCTTTAATGAAGAAGAATCATTGGCTTATAATTCACAGCCATCAGTTATTCTAAAAGATACGCAATTTCTTATGAGCAAAGAAGTCTGTGCAAAAATCTTAACTATCTTTTTCTTCCCCAGAATTCCATCATCCCTGGACCCCCCTTCCTCTTTGGAGCCTGTTCAGTACTGCTGGCCCTGCTTGTGGCCTTGTTTATCCCAGAGCATACCAACTTAAGCTTGCGGCCCAGCAGCTGGAGAAAGCACTGTGGTAGCCACAGCCACCCTCACAGCACACAAGCGCCAGGAGAGGCCAAAGAACCTTTACTCCAGGACACGAACGTGTGACAACCGAAATCAGGAAGACTTTTCTATCAGTACCCAGGTCTTAGTTTTCACCTGTAGTTCTGGATGTACATTCCATTTCCATCCACAATGTACTTTAATAAGATTGTCTTAAGAAATGTATCTGCATGAACTGCGTGGGAACTAAAGAAAGAAAAAGAACCGGACAGTTTTCCAAAGATGTTACAATTTCTTTTGAAAAGAAATCGTTTATTAGCACCAGTTTCTTGCCACTAAGCTGTTTGTTTTATTATACATCCTTTAATTAAAATTTAAAACTATATATGGAACTTCTTTAGATACTAGCAATGTCTCTGCTACCATTTCCTTCAGGTGTTGAGCTTTAACTCTATTTATGCTGACTCAACAGTGAGACAGAGTAGGTAGTATAGTGTGGACCTGTTCATTTTAACATGGTAAAATCCTGAGTCAGATTTTAATATTGTAAAATCTTGGGTCAAATAATTCAAAGCCTTAATGCAGATGCACTAAAGAAATGGTAAATGTTTGCATTTAAAAAACAAAATTCTTAAGAAAACTATACTAAATCTGAATCATGTTTCAAGCTTGTTTTTAGTAATTTTATTTTAAACATTATTCACTACTGTTTTTGAAATGAGAAAAGATCAGCCCTTTAGAATTTAAATTCGGGTGTCTGGAGCCTGTAAATCTAAACGCTGGCTCGAATTTGTTTCCCAGCTACTTA
Source organism: Bubalus bubalis (assembly GCF_019923935.1). Taxonomy (NCBI): domain Eukaryota; kingdom Metazoa; phylum Chordata; class Mammalia; order Artiodactyla; family Bovidae; genus Bubalus; species Bubalus bubalis. Next base: position 43,278,807 of record NC_059162.1, on the reverse strand, counting down.
TACCACTATCTTTTAATGTTTGCATAATCATAAGGACCTCAACACTTGAATACATAATCTAAAAACTATATAGTAAAGCTGGTAGCCTTGAAAACTGTCCATGTGATATCTATATGTAGATAAATATCTCTAGTGGCCTTTCAGGACTGTCACGGTAACACTTGATTTACAGAGCTAATGTTTGTCCTCAATTTCCAGGACCCTAGAAGAGAGCTTTATACAATTACTGATGTGAATTTCTCTATAGTGTATATTTTTGTGTCCAGTTATATTATTTAAAAAAGTGTTACTTTGTAAAAATTGTACATAAAGTACTGTATAGTTTACACTGTTTTCATCTTGTGTGTGGTTATTGCTTAATGCTTTTTAAACTTGGAACATTCACTATGGTTAAATAAGGTCTTAAATGTAAATATTCTGTTAATAAAATTAAATATTTTAATGATTTTTTTTTTAAAGAAAGTCTTGATCTGTGATTCCCTTATAAGGCCTGTTTTGGCTTTGTTACTGTACTTTTACAGTAACAATATCTCCTCCCTTTGAATCCATTTCACTTCCCTCAGTACTGTAACAGGAAGCAAAGCAATGAAAACTTAGTCCATAAATTAACTGAAAATAATTTTCTAAGCACAGGTGCAGGTGTTATAGGTCAGTCCTATTTGTTTTTATACACATTTAAGTATCATATTCCCAAAATATTAATACTTTATTAAAACAAAGCTCAGTTTACAGAAATACATTAAATGCAATATTTTGATTATTAACACATGTACAATTGTACACAGCAGAACAATTTCAAATAAAAGTTTAAGAGGTAGAGAAAATAATTAGCACTCAGAAGTCTGTATTTAATACCAAAAAGTCTTTAGGAAGTTGACATCAAAATGATCTCTATCCTAGCTGTTGTATCCTTATGTCATATATCCTATCCAAACCCTTGTCACAACATTTTATATTACACAGTATTTACAAGGAAGAGTCCAATATTGCCGAGAAGTTGCTTTCCAGATGATTAGTGTTTTCAAGTTACTGTAACTGAGTATTCTTACTAATATAGTATATCTAAATGACACACACCAAAAAACTGTATAAAAACTAATAATGGTTACTAAGCTTTTTTTTTTACAATAGATCCCTATTTTAAGACAGTTTGCAATTCCCAGCAGTTTCAAAGTGTGAAAAGACTCAATATTGTGGCTTCACCAAAGAATTAGCAAAGATTCTCTATTTTACTATGGAGGCTAATAACATTGGTGGGTTGTCAATATCCTGAAATGTCTCTTTTCCTCATCTGTGTAATAACATTCTTGAAAATATTTTGAAAAAGTATCACAAGAGTATTAACAATCTATAAACAAAAAATGCTTTAGAGGTTTCTTAAGAGAATGCTACTCTACTGGATGGCTGTTAAGAAAACAAAATGGAGCCCTGTGATTGTGATAAGTTTTTTTTAAATCACCTCATTTTTTCCAAGGAACAAATTCTTACTTGAAACTTTTAATTATAGGGAAGAAAAGAAAGCTGTCACTTCTAAAATTATTCACCCTGCCTACTTTACTAAGCCAACATGAAAATGAACCTATTTTGATATTATAAAAATTAATATTCATTATGCTCTTGTAAATATTTTGTATAAGTACTAATTTTTAAAACAATATTCCACTAATACAGATTTAAGTGAATAACAAAACTTCAAATGAAAGAGAACAACTGGATGACTACAGGCTTCCAGGAAGCATTAAAATCCTATTAACTGGCTCAAATGACTAAAGCACTTTGTACCTAATCTGGTCATGTAATTAGACTGTCCAAAATTGTTTGTATAATTTATTAAAATTACAGACTTACTCAAAAGATAATTTAAAGGGTTCAAGGAAAATATTTACTTGCTATGAAGAATTTCATTCATTTAAGGTAATTTCAGGATTTTTCCCTTTAAATATCATCAATAATAATATCTCAAGAGATAATCATTTTCCCTCATAATTCTCAGGTGGCAAATTTAAAATTTTATTGTACTGATGAAAATGATAAAGTGAACTGATAGCATTCTTTGGCTTCATTAAAATATTAATATATCTGAGCAGGTTTTAATGAACTAAGATACTGAATGATCAGGCTCTCTCTTACAAGGATCAATTCTTTCCTTAGAACTTCTGAGAATTTCTAAGGATTAGTTTAATAAAATTCATATTACTCTATAAAACACTACATTCCAAACTAAAAAGTGTCATTTGTTCAGAATCTTCACCAATTTCCAAGTACAGATTTGCTCCTCTAAACTGCATAAATGATGGCAGTAAAGGATCCAATCTAATACAGCAGTAACTCAAGTAAACCCTGAAACCTGCGTGTTCAGAATTTGAGCTATATGCTGTTACCATATTTTTAAGCCATGTCAATTTCTAAAATTTCAAAAAAAAAAAAAACGACACTAGGATTAACTGTTCTGTAGCTGCCCGGGAAAGTAAGCTGAAGATGCAGAAGGGAGCACTGTGGGTTTTGAAGATGTCTGTAATGCTCCTAAAGTGCCATCTTTCTGATGGTCTGCAAATGAGGACAAAAAAATTATTTGTATTTATGTTAGTCCTTATATAATACATTTAATTAAACCACAGTATACAATCCACACTACTTCAGAAATGTCTTCTCACCTGGATTATTAAATAGATTTTGGCTGAGTCCACGCAAAGGAATGCTATCTTCCCTTTTCTTCAGATATTTGGATTCCAGTCCTAAATTTTCACCACTTGAAAGGAAAACACTAATTATGAACTTAATTTAACAAAGTTTTATTTTCTCTACAGTAAGGTCTGAATGTTTATATACAAATAAATGTATATGACAATATAACTAACATTTATAGCTTTGTTCAAACCAGATCATGCTTTCCAGTGGATTCTTAAGCAAATAATTTATCCATAAGCCAAAGTATACATCTTCTCATTAAAAAAATTAAGATTTTCCTTTGACCAAAAGCCCCTCAAAATTTTGTGGTGCTTCAAAGTGGTCATTATTAACTGTTAATACTCACTACACTAATAAATTCTGGTCAGATGAATAAAAACATGAAATCTTGAAAAAAACAAAGGAGGGGGTATTCTGTAGTTGTAATTTCCCTCTTTCAACCACTATATTCCTTCCTTTTAAATCTGTCCACTGTTAACATTTTCTCTAATAGTACACTTGTAAGAAGTTAAAAGATCTTGTAAAGCAATGACATTTTATCTTTAAAATTAAATGATGATCTTTTCTCAATTTTCAGAAAAAAATGGGTGAATAGGTGTTTTTTCAATTTTAATATTCTTCTTTAACCTTTGCCACTTATTACTAGCAGACTACAAATAAGTTCTAAACAACTCAAAACAGCACAACAGTCCTAATTTTATAGACATGTGATTATGTTGACTTTGTACCACAAATATCATTTTTTTCTGTTAACTAAAATTGTTCTTGATGTATATGATAAAGTTAAACATCATGGTGTTCTATTAATTCCAGGTGTTCTGGCACTTGAACAACTATGAGCTTCAATACAGCAAGCATGAACATTTCAGGACCTGAAAGAATTCTCACCTTTTTAAAAAATGGAGGCTCACAAACATTAACTATTATAATACTCATCTTGGTGCTAATTTTAGAGGAGCCAATGAATAAAGGCCAGAGACCTGGAATAAGAAGCCTCTTGGAGCCATGTCAGTAATTTCGTTTGCAACATATTGGGGATGGTGATGGCTCATGATAAGTACCAGCAGACAAACCTTAAAGCAATTAACTTTTAAGTAAATAAACATAATGGTAAGAAAAGAGTATTACAAACATAAATACTAATCAGACAGACAAATTTGCATCTATAAATTGTTTACTTTAGCCACAACTCACTGATTCAACAAACTTCACTATGCAAAACCACCTTAACTAAAAAATAGGCAAGGAATCTAAGTAGGCAAAATTGGCATTAAAGCTTATTTATGTTAGCTTGGCTAGGGCGCAACCTCAAAAGCCTTTTCACTCTTCTTTACCACAGAATTTTAATTCTCAGAGTACACTGGAAGCAATTACTTGGACAAAGAGCTTCCAAAGGTAGACATAGCCATATAGGAAAATAAAAACAAAACCGCCAACTCTGATGAATTAAAGATTTCTATCTAATTGCCCAAGAATATCTGAAAGGGTATTCTTCAGTTATGTAGGGAAATCCCTTTTAAAAAATTAAATTTTACTGTTGCTGCTGCTAAGTCACTTCAGTCGTGTCCGACTCTTTGCGACCCCACAGACGGCAGCCCACTAGGCTCCCCTGTCCCTGGGATTCTCCAGGCAAGAACACTGGAGTGGGCTGCCATTTCCTTCTCCAATGCATGAAAGTGAAAAGTGAAAGTGAAGTCGCTCAGTCGTGTCTGACTCCTAGCGACCCCATGGACTGCAGCCTACCAGGCTCCTCCGTCCATAGTTTTAAAAAAATGAGAAACCACTTTCTTACAGATGAAAGTGACTAACTTAATCCCACTGCTCAGCAACTTAACACATCACATAAATAAGTGGTCATCACAGCTTTCAAACACTGTTAAAAACTCCTTAAGATGACTCTCAGAATTACAAACATTAAATTTTATGTCAAGAACTTACTTTTCCTTATCAGTTGAGCAGGGCATACTAATAGTTGTTCCTGACTGAACATCTCCTAGTGATGGATTTGGTTTTGTAAACTGCAAGTTAAACTGAACCTGTGAAGAAGGAAAACATCATATAACTGATTAGTGAGAACTGAGACTAAGCAGGAGTAACCAAGACAGTTCTATATAGAGATAGGTGGCTAAATTTTTTCTCTGATAAATGTAGACCACAGAAGTTCAACCTATATTTTATAACACAAGCACATTTTATTGAGAAGGTTTAATTTTAAAATCCTATTTCTCCTTACCAAAAAGTTCCCATCATATAAGAGTAATAGCACAAATTATTTAATTCTTTTGAAATGAAAACATAAACATTATACATTTAAGTAATTAAGTATAATACATTATACACTGCTTTAATGTTAAAAGTAACCAAGAACCACAATGATGCATTTATTTACCACATGCATTCTGAAAATTCCCTTTCAAGAATTTAAACTCTTATCAGAGTTTAAGAATTCTAAATGAGTGCTAGGAATCTAAACTTTGAAATAATCAAGAACAATCCAAGAATCTATACAAAAGTCCAAAATAAAATATCAAGCATATGGGATGTAGTAGCTTATTTAAAATAATAATGACTATGACTGAGGGGGTTTCATACCAAAAATATACATATGGGCTTTATGTTATGGAAATCCATAAACGTAAGTCACCATTCTAATAAATCAAAAAAAAAAGTTATGATGACTTGAATCCAAAAAAAAGGCATAAGGAGATAAACACCTATTTTTTGTTAAAAATCATAATAAAATATAGATACTAGCTTAATAGGAAAAAATTATAAATCAGAAAGGTATATGCTGCTTTCCTCAGCTATCAAGGCTTAACATTCTAAAGATTACAATTCTCCCTATATTAATCTACACATTTAACAAGATCACAAAAAATACAAGTACAGGACTTTTAAAAAGTGAAATAAGGTGATTCGCATAGTCCTTATAGAAAACATGCAAGAGGGAAGAAAGTTTTAAAAGAGCCTAACATCTTTATACATAATATAGTTTCCAGACACCAATGATAAATAATTAGAAAACTGGACAAAATAAACAAAAAGAATGGTCCCCAAAACTAACCAACAGGTAGTGCAGGACTGTGATCTCTGAGAGAAGCTGTGATCCATATAACTGACCCAGCTTTCTAATCAGAGGCCCTTCCTGACTCACCACAGTACAGACAAAGAAGGTACTGCTAAATGGAGAAGATAATCAGTTTAGGGAGGATGAGGTAGGTCACCTGGAAGCTGCAAGGCAGAATTCTGATGAAAAGTGAGGTATAAAGAGAAAAAGCGCCAGAAGTCAACACATGAATGCCCTGAGTTTTTTCTGAGTACTAGGCACAGGCATGGGGCTTCCCATGTGGTTCAGTGGTAAAGACAGTAAAGTGGTAATGGCGGTTTGCCTGCCAATGCGGGAAATGGAAGAGACCCGGGTTCAATCCCTGGGTCAGGAAGATCCCCTGGAGGAGTAAATGGCAACTCACTCCAGGATTCTTGTGTGGAAAATCCCATGGACAGAGGAGCCTAGTGCGCTACAGTCCATGGGGGTCACAAGGAGTCGAACATGACTGAGCACATACGCACAGCACAGGTACATTGAAAGAGTAAAACTCCACAACGCTGCGCAAATAAACACAGCGGAGCTTTTAGCTGAACATCTTCCAAGGTTCAAAATCATGAAGACAAAGTGGACAGTCTTGGTGATCATTTAGGACATTCAGTGCGGAGCATTTGTAAGAGGGCTGAACTATCCCTTGAGTAAAAGCTACTGCAAATGCATCCGAGGCACAATTCTAAGCAAATGCATCAACTCAAGGTTCACAGAAATTCAGTAAGATAAAATTATTGCTCCACTTTACAAATGGAGAAACTGAAGCAGGACAACTAGATATTTTTGTTTGTTACTGGCTTGCCCAACTTCATACTAATAAGAGGCAAGATTTAAACTCCAAAATCTGATTCCACATTTTAACCATTATAATTGGGCAGTATATGCATTCAATTCACAAATAAATATTCAATTAGAGTTTCAACTTCAAAGTGTACTGTTAGTATTAGGGCTGTTTGGTTGCTTTCGTGAGGGATGCATACCAAAAGACTACGGAGGCCAATAATATAGGAAACACTAGAAGTCTGGCTTTGATATTTAAGAACAGGATTGTTATCATAATTCCTCCGATTCCAGAAGAGCTATAAGAAAGGTAATCTTATTATAAGTCATATTTAGTCCTACCAACTAAACAATTATCTGCAGTAGTTCTCATCTTCATTTTGAACATTATATATATATTGCTGGAAAGCTGTTTAAAAGCAATTTTGAATTTAATTATAATCCTCAAGAAAAAACTGATACCAATATGTAAGCACATTTGAGCATACTGATATTTATGAAAAAACAACAGTATTCATTTGATTACATGTATCTAATTTTCAATAAGCAATACAAGAAAAGCCAATTAAATGCATCTAAATACTCTTTACATAATAATATTCTAAATATAAAAACTCAGGCTTAATTCTCGATTCACTGAGAATTCTCAATAGTTCCAAATAATAATAAGGCTATTTAATAAGGCTATTGTAAAAAAATATCAATAACCTCAGATATGCAGATGACACCACCCTTATTATGGCAGAGAGTGAAGAGGAACTAAAAAGCCTCTTGATGAAAGTGAAAGTGGAGAGTGAAAAAGTTGGCTTAAAGCTCAACATTCAGAAAACAAAGATCATGGCATCTGGTCCCATCACTTCATGGGAAACAGATGGGGAAACAGGGGAAACAGTGTCAGATTTTATTTTTCTGGGCTCCAAAATCACTGCAGATGGTGACTGCAGCCATGAAATTAAAAGATGCTTACTCCTTGGAAGACAAGTTATGACCAACCTAGATAGTATATTCAAAAGCAGAGACATCACTTTGCCAACAAAGGTTCGTCTAGTCAAGGCTATGGTTTTTCCTGTGGTCACGTATGGATGTGAGAGTTGGACTGTGAAGAAGGCTGAGTGCCGAAGAATTGATGCTTTTGAACTGTGGTGTTGGAGAAGACTCTTGAGAGTCCCTTGGACTGCAAGGAGATCCAACCAGTCCAGTCTGAAGGAGATCAGCCCTGGGATTTCTTTGGAAGGAATGATGCTAAAGCTGAAACTCCAGTACTTTGGCCACCTCATGCGAAGAGTTGACTCATTGGAAAAGACTCTGATGCTGGGAGGGATTGGGGGCAAGAGGAGAAGGGGACGACAGAGGATGAGATGGCTGGATGGCATCCCTGACTCGATGGATGTGAGTCTGGGTGAACTCCGGGAGTTGGTGATGGACAAGGAGGCCTGGCGTGCTGCGATTCATGGGGTCGCAAAGAGTCGGACACGAATGAGTGACTGATCTGATCTGATTGTAAAAAAAGAAGTATATGCCTAAACAACATAGCCAACTTATTTTTAGGGCAGCCCCAAACTAATTTGATAAAGTTTATAATAGCAGTTTCAAAGTCCTCAATTCTACCTTTCATAAAACAGTCTTCTCAAAAATGAAAACAGAATCAGTGGCTCATCTGGGTAGAAAATTACTGTGAAAACAATTATAATACATGTGAAAACAATGTATAAATCTAAAATATTAGTAATAATGATGATGATGAAAAACTCAAGCAGGCAGAAAAAAGCAAATGAATCAAGGTTTGGAGAGATTGCTAAGTATATGCTATTCGAGATAATGTTGTCAGAACTACATTTTACAATTTATTATAACCCTGCCAATCAGACCGTTAAATCCTAACAATGGAATCCAAAAATTTCAGTACCGCTAATATACCAGCAGCATGAAACTGGTAATCCTAGGTTAAGTTTGAGAGTTGTAGGAGATACAGGTAGAAGAATGAATTAAAAAATGGAGAGATAAAGAGGAATAAAAATAAGTTTAAACATACTGCTATCTAGGTTATTATAAATTATAGTGACTCAAAAAAATCATATAGTGCATTTAATATTTCCTGTAAGCATAACACACTAGATATTCATAAATATATTCAGAATTATATTCATTTAATACTAAGCAACTGATCAAAAATAGATGTTTTAAATAAAGTAAATAAATTGCTATTTTCTTTTTTTTTAAAAAAGGTGTTAGTTATTTTGCCTACCTTTGGTCCTGAAACTGGGTGGATGGTATTTTTGGCAGATATAGGATGAGAAAAGGTATTCTGGAATGCAAACGCAGAGGAGACAGGATAACCAATCCCACAAGCTGGGTAAGTCAGTCTACCCTCAACCTAAAAATAAAAGCATAAAAAAGGCTGAGGATGAGAAATTTGTTCTAAATAGTATTTGGCGATGCAGGAGGCATTAGCATCTGTCATAATAACTAAGAGTTAAGAACACTCTCTGAGAGGCCAAACTTGTGTACCATGACACCAAACTCTGCTTCATTATATACTATGAAACTGGAATATCTTTGGCCCAGAGGGCTTTTCAGAGTGGCTGTGTAAGCTTAGACCAAAACAAACAAAACAAAACAAAAACCCACACACTGGACCTGATTTTGAACTGAAGTAAAACAAAGACCTCTGAATCATCTTGGTTCCCTCTAGGCCCTGAATTCCTGAAAATGGAGTTCAGGGGTAGTCCTAGACCAAAAAGCCAATAAGGGATAAAATAAAAATAATCGAGCAATACCTTTCACACAGCTATTTATCATCAGTCGGTAAGATTAAGCCTGTCGTCTTTTCATGTTTTTAATTCAGTACCAGTAAGGACCACTTAAAAATTTAAGTACCACTTAACTCTGTACTTTTTCCCAAGTTAGCAAAAATCCTTACCCTTCTTTAAACATCAAGTACTATCTCATTTACTAGAGTAGATTAAAAATTCTACTATGGATTTGCACTTTAAATCCTCTGCCAATGCCCTCCAGTCAAAGACTTGGACCAGAAATACATCTATAGGTGTACACACGCTTTGCAACAAGGAAAACTGAAGACCAGGTGAAACCTAGAAAGAGACGTGTCTCTGTAAGACAATGTTAAAAAGGAGTATTTATTGGACTTTGTCATGTGTTAGATGAATCAAGGAACAGTTTAAGAATGTGGGGCTATACTGTGGACTGGATGCTATCAAGAAATGGGGATAACTATATGACTAGGTATATGAATAGATTTTATCCAGTAAGGTAGGATGAATGCACTAAGACCAAAGTTATAACTGGTAATGAGCAGCAGTCACTCACTCTAGCCGGATCGGAGGATACGTGCCCATTTTTATGGTTTGGCAATGTCCTATTTTTGTCTGTGTTCAAACATGACTATGAAGTGGTCTTGTTTTTGTCTTGATCCATCACAGTCAGGGCATGGCCTTACCTGATGTTGATATTCTGTGAATTTGATTATGTTCAACAGGAAAGCCTGAAAACCTAGCTCTGAGTGCAAGGCCAATTCCTAGCCAGGCCCAGGCCTAGTTGATAGTACCAAGCCAGATCCAGGTACTCAAAGCTAAAAAGCTTAACTCTTGTAAATCATTTCTTCCAGAATCTAAAGCTGACAAGCTTGGTAATAGGGTTTCTCTTTCTCTCTTTTTTTCCCAATAGAATTCAGATTAGGCTCCTCCAGTATAGTGCCAGAGCTGAGCCCATATCCTGTTCGCCCTTACTGAGGCCTCCTAAATACTTGCTGTGTTTGTTAACAGTTTTCAGCATATTTGGCCTTACTTCAGTCAATACTGAATGATTTCTGTATCCATTAAAATGTTACAAAGTAGTGTACCCTTAAAATAGAGCCTCTGTTAAGAATAAGTGTACCTTTATGTCCCTCTTCCAAAGGTAAAACTACTTCAGTGCTAAAAATTGTAATAAGACTCTAGTCATATTAGGTACCAGCACCTAACAATCTGAGAATATTTTTGTTTTAGAAAATTTACCAAGACCATTCACAACATCTTAATTTAAATCTTACCACATTAGAGGTAGGAGAAATCCCACTTCTGATGGTATTGCTACTGGTATGTACAGGTGGAGTGGTAGAAGGTCCCAATACATCTTGCTTTCTCACTAGCTGATTTTCATTTAATTCTTTATTTAACCATGTGATTACTTAAATAAAAGAACAAGAAGAAACTTAATACTTCAATTTTTCTAATAATTTTAAGTATTTTAAAATTATATTAATTTTTAAAATTTTACATTTTTAAAACTGTTTTATCATAGGAAAACAAGTTCATCTAAATATTTGTCACTAAATATTTTTATTTTACAACTGCCACAAGCACTCTTTATCCTTTTACTGTCTATCAGAAGTACGTATTTCTGCAAGTCAAGGATCTCTTTGAAATCTCTTTGATTTCATTTCTAGAATATCTTCCAGTTTATTTAAATTCAAACTCTTATTTCTCAAAATCAGTATTACAAACTGAGAAAAATGTAGAAGACTTAATCTCATATTTTTGTTTTAAATATTTGTATTATTATCAGTGGGTAAATACAGCAATTATAGCAAGTAGTAGGAAAGAATGTAAATTACAGTCAATATTTTCAACATTTACTTCTGGGTTACTGACACATGTGATAGGGTTTCTTTTAATGATGGTAACTGTTTTACAGGATAGTTGATTTTAATTTACTACAGCAAAGACATTAAGATGGTATATTTAAAGCAGATTATATGTATACAGCAAAACCTTGATTTAACTAGACTTATGAATTCAGTAAAAATTGCAGGTTAAGAATAAAACTAAAAACCTCATTTAAATGAAAAGGTAAAATACTTACACTTTTCATTATTTTTTAGAAGTTGTTTGCTTTCTTCAAGTTTTTGAACTGTAGCTTCTAATTGTTCTTGTAATTTGCATACCTAAAATACATTAATCCTTAAAGTAAGTATAATAAAGGCTAAAATAAAAACTGAAGAGATATATTACTATTCATTAAATAATTACTATTAAATATGAAAGGAATTAGCTCAGCTGTGTAATAAAATGTATGTGCACATAATTATATATACACACACATATATATGAACACTCAACGTATTTGAGTCATAATAACTAATTTTTCAAACTGAAAAATTTGTTGATTGTAGTCATGTATTCTTGGGGAAAAAAGCCAAAACTTTCTCTAATGTAACAAAGTAGAAATGTTTAAAATATATGAGGAAATACATTAAGCTTTGCAAATAGTCAACACATACTAAATATAAAATATTAACTACCTCTTGTTCTTTAATTCGGAGAGATTGTCCAACATCTTGTAATTCTTTTTGTTCCTTTTGTAATTTTTCTTCCTTTTCAGCCAAGAGTTTCTCTTGCTGAATAGTTACTGTATTCTTCAATTTCAACTTACCCATTAAAGTCTTCAGATCCCCTTGCAGTTTTTTGATAATTTCATTTGCCTGTAGAAGAGTTTCACATGAATGTCTCTACACAGTCCAATGAAACATCTCTACATAATCCAATGAAATATTCTATTGTTTTAAAAAAACAAACCTTAAGAAGTTCAGCTGATAATGATTTTATTGTAGCTTCAAGTTTTCCTAGTTGTACCTGATTTTTCTCACCATTTTCTTCCAGAGCCACCTGATATATATTTTTAAAAACATGAACAATTAGGAAGTCTGTGTTTATTTAGGAAAAACATCATATATGTATGTGATCATCAATTTGTTTAGAAAATTTTAAAATAGACCTTTTGTTCCTGGATTGTATCAAACGCTTCTTTTGTTCTTAAAACAAGCTGGTCCTTATCCTTGATTTCCTGTTCTAAAACAGCCACTTTTGTTTGCAGCTGATTAATATGCTTTTCTTTTTCATGGCATTCAGCATCAAGTGTAGAATTTTCTCTTCTCAAAGAGAGGACTTCTTGCTTAGCCCGCTGGAGCTCCTAGACGAGGGGGGAAAAAAAGGAAAGTTGGCTGGTCTGATAATTTATAATTAAGATATTTAAAACAGGAAAAAGTCTTTCATAACTTTGAAGTTCCAGTACTAATGCTCTTTTAAAGAAATAACGGTCTCTCTAAAGGTATATGTAACTGAGATTTGAAACATAACTGTAAAATACACTAATATCTAATTCAATCACAGTAAGGGAAAATTAAACAATCCTTATGAATTACTGAAACTTTTAAAACCTAGTAACAAGAATTTTCTGCTGTCTTGAAATTTACAAATTCAAAAAATTACTTAGGTAATAAATGCTCAGATATAACAGAATTTCAAAATATATACAATACATAAATAAAAAGAAAGTCCTATCATTCTACCACCAAAGCAGTGATCCTCTATCTAGTCTGCATAATGAAATCACCTGGAAAGCTTTAACAACTACTGATGCCTGGTATCCTGCCCAAGAGATTTTGATTTCATTCGTATGAGGTATGACCTGAGCTCTTCAACCTGTTTCTCAGGGTAGCCAAGAAATCATGAGATATTGTTAATTAACAATAAGTCAGAAAGACAAATACTACATAATATCACTTAGATGTGGAATCCAAAATATGACAAAAACGAACATATTTACAAAACAGAAACAGACTCATAGAAAACAAACTTATAGCTACCAAAGGGGAAGAAGGGGGATATAAATGAGGAGTTTGAGATTAGTAGATACAAACCACTATATAAAATAAATAACAAGGTCCTACTGCAGAGTACAGAGAACTATACTCAATAATACAAACCATAATGAAAACACGAAAAAATATTTTAAATAATTTTTTTAATAGATCTGCCTTCCAATGCAGGAGACACCAAGAGATACAGGTTCGATCCCTTGTCAGGAAAATCCTCTGGAGTAGGAAATGGCAATCACTCCAGTATTCTTGGCTGGGAAATCCCATCAACAGAAGAGTCTTGTGGACTACAGTCCACAGGGGTCGCAAAGAGTCAGACATGACTGAGCACACACACATACTAAATAACACCTCAATCATCTAGTATCAGTCCAAATGTTGCCAGTACACTAAAGTACAGTACGTAATAGTATTCCTAGTTTTCAATTTTAACAATAACCATATAAAATAATTTTGTAGTATATACCCTAGTGGTTTTAGAAGCACAGACTCTGCTATCAAGCAGTGCATGAGTGCATGCTAACTTGCTTCAGTCATGTCTGACTTTTTATGACCCTATGGACTTTAGCTAGCCAGACTCTTCTGTCCATGGGAGTCTCCAGGCAAGAATACTGGAATGCGTTGCCGTACCTTCCTCCAGGGGATCTTCCCAACCCAGGGCTCAAACCCGCTGTCTCTTATGTCTCCTGCATTGGCAGGCAGGTTCTTTACCACTACAGCCACCTGGGAAGTCTACTATGTCACCTCGAGTATTACTTAACCTCAGTAAATTTCAGTTCTCTCATTTGTAAAAGAGAAACAATACCACAAATTATTTCACCTTTGCAAAAACCCTTATATAAACTCTGTTTTATGTGTCAGATGCTCAGTCATCTCTGTGACCCCATGGACTGTAGCCTGCCAGGCTCCTCTGTCCATGAGATTCTCCAAGCAAGAATACTAGAGCAGATTGCCATTCCCTTCTCCAGGGGTCCTTCCTGACCCAGGGATGGAACCCAGGTCTCCTGCAGTGCAGGCAAATTCTTTACTGTCTGAACCACTAGGGAAGTTCAAATGCTTAATAAATGGTAGTAACTATTAATTTTAGGGTACTAATCTCTAAAAGGTATAATTTAACATAATTAGGTAACAATACTGAAGTTTAAAAAAAGTTTTCAGGACTCAAAATTTCCAAGTCCTATGCAAACCTTGCAAGAAATATTTTGATTACATTATATGGCACCCCACTCCAGTAGTCTCGCCTGAGAAATCCTAGGGACAAAGGAGGCTATTTAGTCACAAAGAGTTGGACACAACTGAGTGACTGATCATACACACACACATGAAAATCAACATAACAAAGCACAGTTTATACACTGGCCAGTGTCAGGGCTAAAAGAGAAGAAACCACACAGGATTATAATGAAGTACTCATCCAATGTGCAGGGTGAAATGTTTCACCAACTGGTGTGAAAGGTGAAGAGGGTAGCGAGAAGGACTGAAGCATCTAATAGGGCAGAATGCGATGAGGATCTGAACATAAAATCAGTCAGGCTTTATTCAGAATTGGAGGTCTTGTGAGCTAGAATAACACTGTTTATTTGAACATGATAGGTTTAACAAAATCTACATACATTTTCTAATAACTCATATGACAATAATGTATAATAGTTATCATAGGAAGGAGTTTATCATCACTGCCAAAGTATCAACAAAAGTACTACTATAGCAATATTTTTTAAATGTCTCTGTTGCCTGAAAGAACATGACAGTATTAGAGATAGGCCAATAATAGAGAATTTCAATGGCGAGGCTTACTTGGGTAAATTACTTAAGCTCTCAGTGCCTTAGTTTCATCATCTTTAAATGGGGTAATAATAATACCTTCTTTAAAATAACTGCTATAAGAATTAAATGAGTTAATATAGGTAAAGCACTTAAAACAGTGTTATAGTTATTATCATTACTTTTATTATTATTATTATTATTGTTACTAGACACGAAACTTCACACAGTTGTTCACCATGTTGAGCAGACTGGAAGATCAGCCTGCCAATACCCTGAGCCACAACACTGGGCTGACACTGAAAGTACACTGACAAACCTGAGGGCCATGCCAAAGGGCCGCTCAAGACCCTAACCAGAAGTGCCCAGGTTTACTTTAGCTCTGTTTTGAACCAGCCCATTTTATTAGATTTTGGTTTCTCAATTATTTTGGGTATTCTCTGAGCTGATTATCTAAAGAGATCCTTGCAAAGCATCCAGAAGAATACTACCCATAGAAGTAATAAAGTAAACAAATTCAAATCAAGTTACCAAATTAGACCTTGCTTTTAAACTGGGGCGGGGAGGGGAACCAACTCCAAGATTTGATACCTCTTCAACACCAGACAGCTTTGCTTTAAGTTCTCTGATGGTGGAGTCTCCTTTATATTTCCTTTCAGTGAGGTCTTTATTAGCCGTTTCTAACTCAGACAATCTGTTCTGTAGCTGCTGGATGTTCCGTTGATGAAGGATTTCTAAATCTTTTTTCTGTTGTTCATGTTGCTGTTGGTATTGAACCTGGGCCTATTATATAATAAAATACAGTACCAAAATTCAAAGAAAAAAACACAAATATGAGAATATTTGAGTAAAAAAAACATCTTAATTATTCTTCTTTGTAAGATTTCCCTGCTTTTAAGAGATTCTATTTTCAATTATGGATTTTATGAAAAAGAAAATTAACAAAACAAAGGCAAATTTACCACTATGATCTTGTTCATCATTTCTTCTTCTCCTAAACCCACCTGTTTAGAAGTAATGGCCTTCAATTTAAGGGAAGAATGGTATGTGTTAAGGGGGGAAAAGCAAATCGCAAAACACTATGTATAGTGTCAAACTACCCCCACGAAAAGAAAAAATGAGCAGGTATATAAGGAACTTTCAGTATTTGCTTTAAACCACATTATTCTGTTTCCGTTTTTTACAACTAGTATAAATGTTTTCTAATTTAAAAAAAATCTAAACTTACAGTAAAATTGACAAGGTACTGCTCAGTCTTACATTTAGTTGTTAAATTTCACTATCAACAATAAAATTTGAACATGGTTGTAACTCTGAAATCTTTGTTTACCTGTTTGTATCATACCAAAAATCTATCTTAATAATTTCTGTCATAAGACATAGATGGCATTATGTTAAGTGAAATAAGTTACTGTAAGACAAATACTGTATGATATCACTTATACATGTAATCTAAAAAACTACAACAAACTAGCGAATAAAATAAAAAAGAAGCAGACTCACAAACAGAACAAACTAGTGGCTATCAGTTTGAGAGAGGGAAAGTCTAGGGGCTACATAGCATTAGAGGATTAAAAACAGGATTATTATGGGATTATATAAAATTGTGTGTGTGAAACGTTTGAAAATTATAAAGCACAATAGAATTTAAAGACTTTCATTCAGTAAAAAAATTTTAAATAATTTCTGTTGATGAACACTGCTGCTGCTGCTAAGTCATCTCAGTCATGTCCGACTCTGTGCAACCCCTTAGACGGTAGCCCACCAGGCTCCCCCGTCCCTGGGATTCTCCAGGCAAGAACACTGGAGTGGGTTGCCATTTCCTTCTCCAGTGCATGAAAGTGAAAAGTGAAAGTGAAGTCGCTCAGTGGTGTCCGACTCTTAGCGACCCCATGGACTGCAGCCCACCAGGCTCCTCCGTCCATGGGATTTTCCAGGCAAGAGTACTGGAGTGGGGTGCCAATGCCTTCTCCGTGATGAACACTAACAAACCTAAATACATTTTAAAAATAAAAAATATTTTTCTAATTATGCAAGCTATACATTCTTTTAAAAGGCATAAAGAAAGAATCACAAATAACCGATAACCTCCATCCAGGAAGTCATTATAAATATTTAGGAATATTCCTTTCCAGCTATCTATATACTCAAAACTGACATCATACAAATACACATAACACATAGCTAAATTTAACAAATTGAGACCAAGCACTTTACACAATTATGCTTTTTAATCCTTTAGCACTTGCACTTCCTCATATCGATAAAAACTCTTTGTAAATACTTTCAATATCCACACAGTACCCCAATCCATGGCTATACCATAACGCAATTAACCCCTGCCCTACTATGGATACTGAGTTTCCAATTTTTCACTATTACAAATAAAACCATGGTTAAAACTTTTCTTCATAAGCATAGATCCAAATTCAGATTATTTCCTTATGATCAATTATAGCTTGAAAATATGCAAACAAGTATAAAGGTTGGTACTAGTTACAAATACCACACTCCAGAAAAGTTGTATTCATTCAAAAATTCCTAACACAAAAGCAGGGGAGTCTCTCATAAAATACTTAGGATATTTTCCATGATTATTTTAGGAATTTCCTCATTTTTGGAAAACTGAAATGGAGAGAAGAAAGAAGCACAAGAAATAAAATAGGAAAGAGTCCAATATAAAAATGAAAATGCAACCATGGAAGAAAACACTGAAGGAGCAATCAAGGGAGAAAAGCAACAATGAACAAACTGGTTTATGATGCTAACTGTTAACTGTCTAAAAGGGTAACCAAACACACTGAAGGCAACAAGAGGCCAAAGGCTGCAAAAATAAAGAACTGGCTTTATCCCTGTGATGATCAGAATTTCAGAACTTTTGTTTTAAAAAAAAAAAAGTGTAATGGATAGAATTTCAACATTTACATTTTCTGCTCTGTTTATTTCAGGTGATTCTGATGCACACTCAAGTCTTAAAATCACTGCCCTACAGAGTATCTATCAGCAGGAAGAGAGGAGCAGCTTGCTTGGTTTTAAAGTCTCAAAGCACTGATTCACAAGCCTATTAGAAAAATGCAGTCAGGAATGCAAACAAATCCTTCAGTCGTTTTCATGTTATACACA
The DNA here is from genome assembly GCF_019923935.1 of Bubalus bubalis. Classification (NCBI taxonomy): domain Eukaryota; kingdom Metazoa; phylum Chordata; class Mammalia; order Artiodactyla; family Bovidae; genus Bubalus; species Bubalus bubalis. The sequence goes on along the minus strand of NC_059162.1, from coordinate 43,260,700 downwards.
AATATACTTAATGATGAGACTTTCAGAACCTAACCTGTTTGAAAATAGAGGCAAAAAATATTTAGTAAACAATAGAAATTAATGAAATCAGATGGGAGCATAGAGACAGTGCAGAACTAATTAATGAAACAAAGAACTGCTTCTTTAAAAACACTAAAGAAAACAAACTATCAACTCTCATTAAAAAAGACAAGAACATAGGAGAAATGGTATGGAGATTTTAAAAACTATAAGACTGCTTATAAGATATTTTACTAATTAAATACAAACATGAAATAAATAGATTTTTAATGAAATATAAACTAACATAACTCAAGGAAAAACAGAAAATCTAACAGGACCGATAGGGACTTCCATGGTGATCCAGCTTGTATAAGACTCCAAGCTCCCAGAGCAGCAAGCTCCCAAAGCAGCAAGCTCGAGTTCAATGCCTGATTGGAGAACTCTGATCCCTCATGTCAAAACTACTGAGCCCACACATTCCAGAGCCCACGTGCTGCAAGCAGAGACCTGCACCTACAACAAAAACCCACCAAAGCCCCCAAAAATACACACACACAAAAAAACAAAACAAAAAAGAATAAAAAATCATGACGGAAACGGGAAAGAATCTAAAGAAAAATGCCTAAAATAAAATAAAATTTAAAAATAAATAAATAAAAAAAAAAAAGAAAGAAAAGAAAAACGCCTTAAGAAGGCATCGTACCCAAATGGTAAAAGGCTAATTCTATCAGGCCTTCAAGGAACAGATAATTCTTCATTTGACTGTTTCAAAGCATAAAGAAAACCAGAAAATGTTTTCATACCTTTCATGACACTAGCATAATTCTAATACCACAGTGCAAAACCTATCACTGTAATTAGCAGACTAAGATAGGAAAAGAGTAATCTCAAACCAATCTCACCTATGAATATATACACAAATGTTCTAAACTAAATATTAGCAAATTCATTCAACAGGATATTAAAAATCTCTGAATACATATTATTCAATGAATTCAAAGATGGTTCCACTTTTAGAAATCTATCATTATCATTAATATATTAGAAAAGTGAAAAAAATGATATTATTTGGTTAAATCTCCAAAAGTCACTCCATCTGACCTAGCTAGCATTCTTTGGATGCCAGACAGAAGAAAATTTTCTCAAACACAGAGTAAATATCACATATAATGGAAAGATAATTTAGTTATTTACCAAAAAACATTACCAAAGTTAATATACACAAATCTCTTGCATTTCTATACAGTTACAATGAAAGATCAGAAAGAGAAATTAAAGAAACAATCTCATTTACTATATCAAGAAAAATAATTATTCTACACAAGGAGGAAAAAGATCTATACTCTGAAAACTGTAAGATGCTGATGAAAGAATCAAAGATGACACAAACAGATGAAAAGATATACCATGTTCTTGGATTTGAAGAATCAGTACTGGCAAAAATGACTAGCCAAGGCAATCTACAGTTTCAATACAATACCTATAAAATCACAAATACCATCTTTCACAGAACTAGAACAAAATTTTTTTTAGTCTGTATGGAAACACAAAAGACCCTGAGTAGCCTAAGCAATCCTGAAAAAGAAAAACAGAGATGGAGGAATTAGGCTTTCTGACTTCAGACAATACAGCAAAGCTACAGTCATCAAAACCATATGGTACTGGCACAAAAACAAAAATATCTATCGATGGAACAAGATAGAAAGCCCCAAAATACACCCATGCACCTATGGTCAATTAAACTACAGCAAAGGAGGCAAGAATATACAAACAGAATGAAACCAGAACATTCTCTAACACCATACACAAAAATGAACTTACAATGGATTAGACCTAAATGTAAGACCAGATACTATAAAGCTCTTAGAGGTAAACATAAGCAGAGCTCTCACTGACATAAATTGAAGCAATATCTTTTTGGATCCACCTCCCAAATTAATGAAAGCAAAAACCAAGGTAAACAAATGGGACCTAATTAAAGATTCTGCATAGCAAAGAAAACCATAAACAAAATTAAAAAATAACCCACGTGAGAGAAAATATTTGCAAATGAAGCAGACTGTTAAGGAATTTATCTCCAAATGACATGAACAGTTTATACAGCTCAACATATTAAAAACAAAAAAAATCAAAACATGGCAGAAGATCTAAGTAGACATTTCTTCAAAGAAGACATACAGATGGCCAAAAAGCACATAAAAAGATGTTCAACATTGCTAATTATTAGAGAGATGCAAATCAAAACTATAATGAGGTATCACCCACACCAGTAAGAATGGCCATCATCAAAAAGTCTACAAACAATAAATGCTGGAGAGGGTATGGAGAAAATGGAACACTGTTGCTAAGAATGTAAACTGGTATAACAGAGAACAGTATGAGCTTCTTTAAAAAACTAAAAATAGAGAACTACTGTATGACTCAGCAATCCCACTCCTAGACGTATATCCAAGGAAAACCATAATTTGAAAACATACATGTACCCCAATATTCACTGTAACACTATTTACAATAGCCAGGACATGGAAGCAACCTAAATGTCCATCACAGAGAAATGGATAAAGAAGATGTGTTACACATATACAACGGAATCTTCAGTTCAGTTCAGTTCAGTCGCTCAGTCGTGTCCGACTCTTTGCGACCCCATGAATAGCAGCACGCCAGGCCTCCTTGTCCATCACCAACTCCTGGAGTTCACTCAGACTCACGTCCATCGAGTCAGTGATGCCATCCAGCCATCTCATCCTCTGTCGTCCTCTTCTCCTCTTGCCCCCAATCTTTCCCAGCATCAGAGTCTTTTCCAATGAGTCAGCTCTTCACATCAGGTGGCCAAACTACTGGAGTTTCAGCTTCAACATCAGTCCTTCCAAAGAAATCCCAGGGCTGATCTCCTTCAGAATGGACTGGTTGGATCTCCTTGCAGTCCAAGGGACTCTCAAGAGTCTTCTCCAACACCACAGTTCAAAAGCATCAATTCTTCACAGTCCAACTCTCACATGCATACATAACCACAGGAAAAACCATAGCCCTGACTAGACGGACCTTTGTTGGCAAAGTAACGTCTCTGCTTTTGAATATACTATCTAGGTTGGTCGTAACTTTCCTTCCAAGGAGTAAGCGTCTTTTAATTTCATGGCTGTAGTCACCATCTGTAGTGATTTTGGAGCCCAAAAAAATAAAGTCTGACACTGTTTCCACTGTTTCCCCATCTATTTCCCATGAAGTGATGGGACCGGATGCCATGATCTTCATTTTCTGAATGTTGAGCTTTAACGGAATCTTAGTTAACCATTAAAAAGAATGAATGCCATTTGCAACAACATGGATGGATCTAGAAATTATCATACTAAATGAAATAAGTCAAAGATAAATATCATATATCACTTACATGTAGAATCTAAAAAAATGATACAAATAAACTTACAAAACAGAAACAGAAATGACTCTGAAAACAAACTTATGGTTACTAAAGAGGAAAGCTGGAGGAGAGATAAATTAGGAGTTTGGGATTAACAAATACACACTATGACATATAAACAGATAATAAACAAGGATCTACTGTATAGCTCAGAGACCTGTACTTAATGTTCTATAATAACCTATGTAGGAAAAGACTTTGAAAAAGAATGGATATACACAAATGTTTAACTGAAATCCTTAGTGGCTCAGATGGTAAAGGATCTGCCTGCAACACAGGAGACCGGGGTTCTATCCCTGGGTTGGGAGGATTCCCTGGAGAAGGGAATGGCAACCCACTCCAATATTCTTGCCTGGGAAATCCATGGACAGAGGAGCCTGGTGGGCTGCAGTCCATGGGGTCGCAAAGAGATGGACATGACTGAGCAACTAACACTTTCATTTTTTTCATAACTGAAATCACCTTGCTATACACCTGAAACTAACACTAACATTAAATCAACTATACTCCAATATAAAATAAAAAATTTTTTTAAAGACTAGATCAAGATAAGGATTCCACCATTACCACTTTCTATATAAGGGAAAAAGGCAAACCTTCAGAAGAAACAAATTACCATTTTTTATAGTTTATCTATTTGAAAAATCTAAGAGAATTAACTCCAAAACTACTAGGTTGGCCAAAAAGTTCCTTTGATTTTTAAGTAACAATAAAAGACACATTTTTCGTTTTCACCAAGAATGTTATAGAACAATGTATTCACCATTTTGTTGCACTACCTTCTGCCATTTTTCAGGCAACTTCGTAATTCCATCTTCCCAAAACCTTTTATCTTTTTGAGTAAAGAACTGATCAAGGTATCTTTTACAATCTCCCAGGGAATGGAAAATTTCTTCCATTAAGATAATTTTATAAAGACCAAAATACATGTTGATGTTTGGTAGAAACTAATGGAATACTGTAAAGCAATTATCCTCCAATTAAAAATAAATAAAGACCAAAATAAATGGAAATCTGAAGTTACAACGTCTGGTGAATACAGCAAATGAGTCAAGAGTTTTCCAGCCAAACTGCAAGTTTTTGCGTGGTTATCAAAGAAACACGCAGTCTTGTGGTATCCTGATGGTAGATCGCATGTTTTCCATTGACTGATTCTGGACAGTTTTGTCGAGTGCTGCTTTCAGTTGGTCTAACTGAGAACAGTACTTGTTGGAATTAATCCAACAAGTGTGGTTTCCGGGAAGGAGCTCATAATAGATAATTCCCTTCCAATTCCATCATATTCACAACATCACCGTCTTTGGATAAAGATCAGCCTTCATGTGGTTGGTGGTGGTTCCTTTACATTGCCCCATGATCTCTTCCATTCCACATTATTGCACAATATCCACTTTTCACTGCCTGTCACAACTGGCTTTAAAAAGAACTTTCTCATTATGCTTAAGTAGGGAATTGCATGTGGAAATATGGTCAAAAAGGTTTTTTTTCACTTAACCCAAACAAAGTGATTAACATAACCAAGCTGATGCAAATGATTTTCAACACTTGATTTGAATATTCTGAATATGTCAGCTGTCTCCTTGTGGTATAATGCTGACTGATCTCAAATAATGTCTTGATTTGATTGCTATAAATTTCAAGTGGAGCCTGAATTGAGGGCATGGCAACCCACTCCAGTATTCTTGCCTGGAGAATCCCCATGGACAGAGGAGCCTAGTGGCCTACAGTCCACAGGGTCACAAAGAATTGGACATGACTGAGCAACTAAGCACATAATATCCTTACTTTGCACCAGAAATGAAAAGGCAAGCCATAGACAAAAAATATTCACAATGCATATATCTGACAAAGGATTCATGTTCAGAATATACAAAGAACTCATATAAATCAATAAGGAAAACCATTAACTGCCCAATTAAAAATGGGCTGAAGGACTTCCCTGGTGGTCCAGCGGTTAAGAATCCACCTGCCAATGCAGAGGACATGGGTACGATCACTAGGACAGGAAGACTGCACACGCCACAGGGCAACTGAGCACATGAACCACAGCTACTGAGTCTCCATTCAAGCCCACGGGCTCCAACCACTGAAGCCCACACACCCTAGAGCCCATGCTCCACAACAAGAGATGCCATCAACCACAGTGAGAAGACCAGCACCGCAACCAGAGTAGCCCCTGCTCGCCGCAACTAAAGAAAGCTGGCACAGAGCAATAACCCAGCACAGCCAAAAATAAATAAATAAAACTTTTTAAAAATGGGCTAAAGACACGAATGGGCACTTCTCAAGAAAACATCCAAGAGGTCAATACACATACAAAAAAAAATGTTCATTATTATGAGGTACCACTCTACACCCACTGAATGGCAGTGTGACCTGAATATCCACTTTGGAAAATTGTGACAGTTTCTACTAAAGTTAAACATATGCCAACTGCTAGAATCTAGCCATTCTAGTCCTAAATATTGTATATACCCAAGTAAAATGAGTACATATGTTCACAAAGACACTACAAGAAAGTTCGTAACAGTTTAATTAATAATAGAATGTCAGAAACAATTCAAATGTCTACCAAGAGGAAAACAGATAAATTATGGGATATTCATAGAACAGAATCCTACACAACAACAAAAAGAAACAATACAAGAACATAATCTCAGAGACACTATGTTACTAAGTAAAGTAAGCCACACACAAATTAGGACATACAGCATGTGTCCATTTATCCAAAGTTAAAGAACAAGCAAAACTAATCAATGATAACCAAAGTGATACGCCTTCTGTGAGAGTAAAATGGATTGGGAAGGCACAAGGGAACAGAGAGGGGTGATACAATTTTCTGAATCTTAATTTAGGTGAAAAGTACACATAAACTGTTACCAAGTTGTACCCTTAAAAGCAAACCTTAAGTAAAGTGCATAAAAATAAAAATAAAATTTAATGTTAAATAACAATTTAACATTAAAGAAATTAATGATATAAAAGGTATACAATAAATCCACACTACAAAGCAGTAAAAGTCACACAGAAAAAGCAAAAGATTTAAAATATAATCCACAGAAGAAATACAAGGGGCTAAAATCATATTAAAAGATACTTATCTTCACTAAAAAAATCTAAGAAATGTAAATTAAAACTAACATTACTACCATACCTATCATGTAGCAGATACTGAGAAGGCTGACAGCATCAGGAATACATGAAAGTATGGTCATACGCTATCTTTGGGGTTCTATTTGGTACAGCCTTTTTGGGTGGCAAATTTGCAATATCCATTAATATTTTATATGGATATATTGTACTCACTTCTAGGAATAAAAATGTTCACTGCAGTACTATTTGCAATAACCAAAATTTAAAGCATTTCAATCTCCACCAGTTAGCTAAGTTCTTAAATAATTTCCTCTTCTTGAGCCATTTCCAAACTGATAAAAAATGGTATCTATGATATTGTAAGGAGAAAAAAATTACAATCACTGTATCCAGTTGACCTCATTGTTGTTGTTCAGTCTACCTGACCCTGCGACCCCATGAACTGCAGCTAGCCAGGTTTTCCCGTCCTTCACCATCTCCCTGAGTTTGCTCAAACTCATCTCCATTGAGTCAGGGATGCCATCCAACCATCTCATCCTCTGTTCCCCACTTCTCCTCTTGCCCTCAATCTTTCCCAGGTTCAGGGTCTTTTTCAATGAATTGGCTCTTCACTTCAGGTGGCCAAAGTATTGGAGCTTCAGCTTCAGCACCAGTCCTTCCAATGAATATTCAGGGTTGATTTCCTTTAGGATTGACTGGTTTGCTCTCCCTGCTGTCCAAGGGACTCTCAAGAGTCTTCTCCAGCACCACAGTACAAAAGCGAAAATTCTTCAGTGCTTAGCCTTCTTTATGGTTAAACTCTCACATACATGGGCTTCCCTGGTAGCTCAGCTGGTAAAGAATCTGCCTGCAATGCAGGAGACCCTGGTTCAATTCTTGGGTCGGGAAGATCCCCTGGAGAAGGGATACGCTACCCCACTCCAGTATTCTTGGGCTTCTCTCTTAGCTCAGCTGGTAAAGAATCTGCCTGCAATGTGGGAGACCTGGATTCAATCCCTAGGTTGGGAAGATCCCCTGGAAAAGGGAACCCACTCCAGTATTCTGGCCTGGAGAATTTCATGGACTGTATTATATGTAGCCCATGGCATCGCAAAGAGCTGGACATGACTGAGTGACTTTCACTTTCACTTTTGACTATACGGACCTTTGTCTATAAAGTGATGTCTCTGCTTTTTAATACACTGTCTAGGTTTGTCATAGCTTTTCTTCCAAGGAGCAAGCATCTTTTAATTTCGTGGCTGCAGTCACTGTCTGCAGTTATTCTGGAGCCCAAGAAAATGATATCTGACACTGTTTCCACTTTTTCCCCATCTATTTGCCATGAAGTGATGGGAACCTCGTTAGCTTAGTGTGTGAAGTCGCTCAGTCATGTCTGACTCTTTGCGACCCCATGGACTGTAGCCTATCAGGCTCCTCTGTCCATGGGATTTTCCAGGCAATAGTCCTAGAGTGGATTGCCATTTCCTTCTCCAGGGGATCTTCCCAACCCAGGGATCAAACCCGGGTCTCCCACATTGTAGACAGACACTTTACCATCTGAGCCACCAGGGACATATCTCCCAATTTATATATTTCTAAATTTATAAATATAAACAAGTATTTATAAATTATATACTATTCACATATATAGAGAAAAATTTGGGAAAACAAACATCAGAATGTTTAGAAGTTATCTCTGGGTAGTTAGGATTTTTAAGGAGAGACAATTTTTACATACTTTTGTACTGTTTGAAAATTATTAACAAAATGACTAACAACAATAACAAAATATTTTTCCATTTTTTAATAGTCATACCTGCAAAGCTTTTTCCTTCTCATTCGTTAGTTCCTGAGAATGCTTATTTGACAATGTTGCTGTGTGCGACGCCCATTCATTCCGTAACTTATCTAATTCTTGGATCTTTTCTGATAATGTCTATAGTAGAGTTCAGTACAAAATATTAAAATTCTTGAATATGTTATTAGATTGGAACATGATCATATTTGCAAAGGATATAAAAGAAAATGAAATCACATCTTTTCTTACATTCAAAGTCTTTTCTTACACAGATTTCTCTGTATTTAAAGAAATTAAGATTAGAATAAAAGCAATTTTAGAGTTAACACAGCCCACAGTATAACTATCACTAACCTTTTAGTTAAATCTGGCTCTTCACCACTCAATCCTCTCCTCTGGCATTAAGAAATAAAGCAACCCAGGGTAGAGCAAGTCAGTCATAAGTAGTACAGATGACCCTTAAACAACACACAGGTTTGAAATGTATAGATACATTTATACTCAGTTTTTTTCCAATAAATACGTACTACAGTACTACACAATCCATGGTTGGCTGAACCTGAGGACGTGGAAACATGGGTATGGAGAACTGACTACAGACTTATACAAGGACTTTCAACTGTGCAAAGGGCTGATGTCCCTAACCCCTGCGTTGTTCAAAGGTCAACTGTAGTTTACTTATACACCTAAAAACCAGTAACACAGCTTCCCAAGATGGTCCATATGGTGCAGAAAAATTTTCTACCTGAAGCCATGCAGCTTATCAGATACTTTTATCCTCAATTTCAAGGAGAAGCTATTATTGAAATGATGATTAATCTATCAGAATTAATTCTAAACAGAAGGAAGGAAAGATTTAGAAGACAGGAACTAAAATGCCATTTAGACAAGAAGAATGAGGTGAAAAAAAGAGGAGCAGAACATGGACAAATACTATACATTATTTAATGAAGACTTGGAGAGAATGTGTCATATATTGGGGATAACAGAAATGTTTGGATAGAATAAGAAAAAGGACAGATTAAGACAATTAACTGGTAGGCGAAGGGTGACAAAAAGGATGAATTCAACAGTAGCATGCTTTGAAAATAAAAATACATAAAAGCCTAGACTTAAGAAGCAATTCAGAGCCCATGTTTGGATGACTTACAAAGAAAAAATCAAACTTGAATTACCTTTTGGGTGAAATTCAGTTGCCTCGTAACATCATCCAGTGATTGTGTTAATGATAATTTTTCTTCCTATTTATAAAAATAATAAAATTATGCAGCTTACAATTTAATCATCTGTAGCTGGGCTACACAAAGTGCAATGAAGTATACAGCATCAGCACCAGCCTGGGCGTTTATTAGAAAGAGAGAATCTCAGGCTCCACCTCAGACCTTCTGAGTTAGAATCTGCACTGGCAAGACCTAACCTTAAATCCAGAGATGTCCTGATTCATAGTATTTGACTTTCTAAAAATTCTCAAGAGGCATCCCAATGTTGTTTTCTTGAGCGTGTATTTTATATAGTTATAGAGCACTTTGTAATCTTCAAGATACTTTCATATATTTTATCTTATTTAAGATAGCTCAGAGGATAATTATTTCCATACATATCCACGAACTAATGAAACCAAGACACCATGAGCTTAAGTGACCTGCTCAAGGTCACAGAAAATTAGTAAAAACCCTAGGATCTAAGTTTCTTAATTCCTGGTCTGTTTTATCTTCTAGTACTGTGCCTAAAACAATAAAATAAAGTCACTGTGTGTTATAAAAATTTCTTGGATACCTTTAAAAAGACTTTATTCAGAAAATAAAATCTAGTAGCAATATAGCTTTTCAGTGGATTACCACAGAGCTTTGGGACTTATTTTAAAAAAACAATTTAAATTTAAATCTTACCTTACTACATTTCAAACAGTCTGCTAGAAACTTCTTTATTTCCACATCATTTCCAGGTAAAAGTTTTAGTGAGAGGTGTGTCAGATGCTTAAAAGGATTTGTCTCTACCACATTTAAAAGAGCAGGTGAGTTATCCAAAATAGCTTCTGTAGAAACTAACTGCAGCAAAAACCTTTGAAGAGAAAGTATCACATAACACATTTATGAGACAGTGACAACTCTCCCATTGAATAATGAGCCTCACTGGATTATCAATGATTAAAAGGATCAGAAAAGGGAACATGCTGGAATCATAGGGGCCAACATGAAAGGACTCCCAACAGTAAAACTGGATTAGTGTAAATAGCAAAATGGATATTTACCTACTGATTGAAAACAGTGAATATATAAATCTCCATGAGTTCATAATGAGAAACAGATAAGGAGAGAAAGCAAAAGACTAAACACAAAAACAAATCAAAACCCACTGAAACCAGAAAACTAACTACAGTAACAATCCTTACTCCGAAAACTGACAATTTAAAAATAAGAACTGAGCATTTATCCCTTTCTGTATGAATTTTCATAGTAATCAAAGAGCTCTTACTGATGAAGGAAGCTATTTTTCATAGAAGAATTATACCTAATAAATACAGAAAGAAAGATGGAACTGGAAAAACATAATTTTGTACTTACTAATGAAATAATTCATTCAAACAAGAATCACCAACTGATGAAACTTATAGATAAAAGGTTGGAAAGCTTTACAAAGAAAGGATCAGGCGTTAGCACTAAACAAATATGGATACACTTGGACCCAAAATCTTCTTTGTCCAAGTTCATCAGAAAAACATATACTTGAACACTAACAACAAACTATCAAAAAGAGAAACTACAGGAACAATTCCACTTACAACTGCACCAAAAAGGATAAAATTTCTAGGAATAAACCTACCTAAAGGAGAAGGCAGACCTGTAATCAGCAAACTGTAACACAAGACACTGATGAAAGAAATCAAAGACAATAGAGATGGAAAGATATACCATGGATTAATTAGTGTAAATAGTGAAATGGATTGAAAGAATATTGTTAAAATGACCACACTACCCAAGGCAACTGACAGATTCAGGGCAATCCCCATCCATTCTCCAAGGGCATTTTTCACAAAACTAGACCAAAAAAATGTTTAATTTGCATGGAGAAGAATAGCAACCCACTCCAGCATTCTTGCCTAGAGAACCCTGTGGACAGAGGAGCCTGGTGGGCTGCCGTCTATGGGGTTGCACAGAGTCGGACACAACTGAAGCTCCTTAGCATGCATGCATGCATTGGAGAAGGAAATGGCAACCCACTCCAGTGTTCTTGCCTAGAGAATCCCAGGGACGGAGGAGCCTGGTGGGCTGCAGTCTATGGGGGTCGCACAGAGTCAGACACGACTGAAGCGACTTAGCAGCAGCAGTGGCATGGAAACACAAAAGACCTCGAATAGGCAAAACAATCTTGAGAAAGAAGAACAGACTACTTAGATGAATCATGCTTCCTATCTTCAGACCTTACTAAAAGCTTTGAAGTCAAAACAGTCTGGTTTGGCATACTGGCACATAAACAGACACTGATCAATAGAACAGAACAGAGCCCAGAAATAAACCCACACACTTATAATTAACTAACCTACCACAGAGAAGGCAAGAATACATAATGGGGAAAGACAGTCTCTTCAGTAAGTAGTGCTGGAGAACTGGACAGCTACATGTAAAAGAACAATATAGAACATTCTCTAACATCATACATAAAAATAAAACTCGGATTTCCCCAGTGGTTCCTGGAGCTCAAACAGTAAAGAATTTGCCTGTGATGCAGGAGACCAGGGTTCAATCCCTGGGTTGGGAAGTTCCTCTGGAGAAGTGAATGGCAATCCACTCCAGTATTCTTGCCTGGAGAACACCATGGACAGAGAAGCCTGGGGGGCTACAGTACGTGGGGTCGCAAAAAGTTGGACACAACTGAGCAACTAACACACACCCACCAACGATTAAGAATCACCTTGCCAATGCGGACATGGGTTCAATCTCTGCTCTGGGAAGACTGCACATGCTGTGGGCGACAAAGCCCTGCACCGCAACCACTGATTCTGCTCTAGAGCTCACACACTGCAACCACAGAAGACTGCGCCCTAGAGCCATGATCAATAAGAGAAGGCACCTCAATGAGAAGCCCACACATCACAACCAGAGAAAGTGCAGCAATGAAGACCCAGCACAGCCAAATATAAATAAATAAATAGAGCTTTTAAAAAATAACTCAAAATGGATTAAAGACCATAAGGTAAGACCAGAAATCATAAAACTCCTAGAAGAGAACATAGGTGGAACACTCTCTAACATAAATTGTAGCATTTTTTTTAATTTGTCTCCTAAAACAGAAGTAAATAAAAGTAAAAATAAACAAATGGGACCTAATCAAACTTAAAAAGCTTTTGCACAGCAAAGGAAAACACCAACAAAAGAGACAATCTACTGAACGGGAGAAGACACTCGCAAATGATATGACCAATAAGGGGTTAATATCCAAACTATATACATAGCTTACACAACTCAATGTGAAAAAAATAAACAAACTGACTAAAAAATGGTCAGAAGACCTGAAAAGACATTTTTCAAAGACATACAGGTAGCCAACAGGTACATGAAAAGATACTCAACATGGCTAATCATCAAGGAAATGCAAATCAAAACCACAATGAGATATTACATCTGTCAGAATGGCTATCATCAAAAAGAACACAAATAATGAATGCTGACAAGCATGTGGAAAAAAGGGAACTCTCCAACACCGCTGGACTGTGAAAAACAGTAGGGAGGTTTCTCAAAAAACTAAAAATAGAACTGTCATATGACCTAGCAATTCCATTCCTGGGTTCATATTTGAAATAAAAACACTAATTCAAAAAAATACATGAACCCCAATATTCATAGCAGTATTATGAAGCTTGGCTTAAAACTCAACAATCAGAAAACTAAGATCATGGCATCCGGTACCATCACTTCATGGCAAATTCATGGGGAAACAATGGAAACAATGACAGACTTTATTTTGGGCGGTTCCAAAATCACTGCAGATGGTGACTGCAGCCATGAAATTAAAAGACGCTTACTCCTTGGAAGAAAAATTATGACCAACCAAGACAGCAAATTAAAAAGCAGAGATACTTTGCCAACAAAGGTCCGTCTAGTCAAAGCGATGGTTTTTCCAGTAGTCATGTATGGATGTGAGAATTGGACTATAAAGAAAGCTGAGAGCTGAAGAATTGATGCTTTTGAACTGTGGTGTTGAAGAAGACTCCTGAGAGTCCCTTGGATTGCAAGGAGATCCAACCAGTCCATCTTAAAGCAAAGCAGTCCTGAATATTCATTGGAAAGACTGATGTTGAAGCTGAAACTCTAATACTTTGGCCACCTGATGCAAAGAGCTGACTCATTGGAAAAGACCCTGATGCTGGGAAAGATTGAAGGTGGGAGGAGAAGGGGACAACAGAGGATGAGATGGTTGAATGGCATTACCGACTCAATGGACATGACTTTGGGTAAACTCCAGGAGTTGGTGATGGACAGGGAGGCCTGGCGTGCTGCAGTCCATGGGGTCGCAAAAGTAGGACACAACTGAGCGACTGAACTGAACTGAAGATATGAAGGCAACCCAAGTGTCCATCAACAGATGAATGAATCAAGAAGATGTGGAATACACATATTCTTGATATGTGTGCATATATATATAGATACACACAGTACAATACTTCTCAGCTATTAAAAAAGAATGAAATTTTGCCATTTACAACAACATGAATAGACCTAGAGGGTATTATGCTAAAGTGAAATAAGTCAGGAAAGACAAATACTACATATTGCTTATATGAGAAATCTAAAAAATACAATAAACTAGTAAATATAACAAAAAGAAACAGAGATAGAGAACTAGTGGTTACTAGCAGGCAGAGGGAATGAGGAGGCAATTCAGGGATTGAGAATTAAGAGGTACAAACTGCAATGAAGAAAATAAATAAGCTACTAGGATATATTGTAAAACACAGGGAACATGGCCAATATTTTATAATAACTATAAATAGAATATAACCTTGGGAAAAAACACATACTTGATGCTATTAAATACTTCAGGTAACTTTAATGGCTTTGTCAAGATATGAAAATTAGGGGGTAAATATTTCTGGTTTTATAAATTTGAGATTTATGGAGCTCTTTGCACAGCTTTGAAAAGAGACACAGATACTCAAAATACACAAATATTTTGCTGTCTTCTTACAAAGACTCTTCTTACAAAGAAGAGTGTTTCTCGAGAGAAGTTTAATGATAAGTGCTCTCCTGAGACTTACCTTGGAATTTCTTTCGCATATTCTTGAGTACACTGCTGGAGGAGATCTATGAATTTTTGTGGGAAAGCTAAGAAGTCTACCAGAAGACCTTGCTGGAATTTTAAACTATACAGAAGACAGGAAAAGAAATTTTTTTTTTAGAATTTTAATTACTGTATGTAGTTATAAATAACATCCTGAAAGGTTATTTTTTTATTTACTGAACACCCATCATAGTCAAGAACTAAGCTAGGAAACTTTGATTTTTATAGAGCTTATTCAGTGGGAGGGAAAAGGTCAATAAATCTAGATAAAGCTCCAAATTTCTGAGCTGTTTTAAACAGAATGCTAATAATCTATGAAATATGTATTTTCAAAAACAGCCTGAAAAATTACAGTATAAATAGTCCAGTGATCCCCAAATACTTAATTGTTCCTAATGAGTACGTGTTTCAAAGGAATAGCACTGATACATACATAAAACTTAAAAACTTACTTATTCTTAGATTAAATATAAGATCAGAAAAATAAATTTAGTTACCTCTGAAAATCTTCCTCTGAAATAACAAGGTTATACAGAAAAAATGGATCCGCGTCATCAGTCAGACGGATAACTAAATCCTAAAAGAAAGATTGTTATTTTTGATGTTTTCAGTAGATCTGGCTTTCAGAGTAATTTCTTCCTCCATGGAAGTGAAATCATAATAGCATCAATGCATCTCTGTTATAGCTCAGAGGGCTCTGTTTTCTGGTGCTGCTAGGTTTTTAATGTCTTTGGAGATTTTAGCATCTTAAACAGCAATGGATACTCTGCTCCTTGAGAGCCACATGGGGTGCAAGGTGAGAAGTGATGGGGTCTATAATAGTTAATTAAATGCTAGGAGCTGAAAGCTGACGAGTATCATTCTATCAGAGGCTTAGGAAAGTTCAGACCTACCTCTTGCTCTACTAAGATAATACGACAAAAATATTCTTTACCACTGATGTCACATTCAAGTATATTTTCAGTTTCCCTCAAGTTAATTGTCTGGTATTTCCAAAATGGCAAATACATCAGCAGAAATGACAGTCATCTACCCAGGTAAGAAAGGAGCGTTTGTTTCTCAGGCAGAGGACAGGGGTATCAGGTGACAGGTTGCCAGGGTTTCTTCCTAAAAGCCTATTCTCTACCACTCCAGGTGGCCACTGATGTGGAACCCCCATCTGTTTTCAAGTTTCAAACGAAGTGAATACCTTTCACAAAGACCACTTTTCAGGTAGTTAAATTTACTGTATGGCAGATCATCACAGCATCTAAAGCCAACAGAAAAGTCCTGTACTTCAGAAAACACTGGCAGAAGGAAAACAGGACTAGCAAGATGTCAGAGCACTAATAAAGCATAAGCATTCAGGTTAAGAATAAGTTTCTGCCTTGAAATAAAATCTACTTGTGGCTACTGAGGAATTGCTAAGGTCCTAGAAAAATCTAAACCACTTATGAGTAGAGCTAGAAAATAAAGAGGTATAGCAGGCATAAGGAATAAATATAAGAATATATACTCTCTTTCCCAGAAAATTTGTGGCTCAGCTGGTAAAGAATCCATCTGCAATGCAGGAGACCTGGGTTCGATCCCTGGGTTGGGAAGAGCCCTTGGAAAAGGGAAAGGCTACCATTTCAGTATTCTGGCCTGGAGAATTCCATGGACTGTATAATCCACGTTGGTCAGTCCATGGGGTCTCAAAGAGTCGGACACGACTAAGCGACTTTCACTCTCTTTTTCACCCTGGAAGATTAGCAATCTAGGTATTTGCTCTGTCTCAGAAGGCCCTGTTCTTAAAGCAGCTTTATTTAAATATTTTTTTAAACCCACCCCAAGATGCTATAAAAAAAAACTGAAGCTGTTACTATTAGATCCTTGAATATGTTAAGGGAAAGCTATAACACAGAGAAAACAGATGTATTTCTTCACCCTCCTTTCTGTATCACATCTCTGTTAATGACTCACACTTTTAAATCAGATAAGACTGATGCTCTTAACAACTATTGTCAAAAGGCAAAAAGATTCAAGAATATCTCCCTGCAGTGCTTCAATTCATTCTATACTCACATTTATATGAAATGCCAGTTCTATATATATTCGAGTAACTTTAAAAAGTGCAATGAGGGAATTCCCAAGCAGTTAGGGACTCCAAGCTTCCACAGAAGGGATATGGGTGTGATCTCTGGACTGGGAACTAAGATCCCTCAAGCTATGTGATGCAGCCAAAAAACTGCAACGGGGAAAACCTAAGGAGACTGTTGTCCCAATCTCCAACTCTTGCATGCTTTAGAAACATATGGTATATCATCTCTCAGTTGTTGTCTTAGATTTTACCATCCCAGATCTGCAAGTTATTAAATGGCCCAAAATTAAAAAGCAAGATGATATTAACACAAGATCTCACATTCTTAAAGAATTAAAACAACTATAATGTACTAAATTACCATTTTTCAGAAAAAGAAAAATATTTATTTCAAAATATATAATACCAACCTTTCTGTGAACGGGGTTAGAAACTGATTGTAGTTCAATGCTCAGTCTAATACTCACTCTCCTGTATGAAAAGATATGCCCAACTATCAGAAACATTCACATGCAGTAAATTATTACTACCATTTGTATAGCTAACATTTTCCATTTTAAGCCACAAGATCCTCCACAGGTTGTCCCTAACTTATGAATACATGTTTGGGAAACTCGATGGATTTGAAATTTAACTTCCTGTTTTTCCACAAGTAATCAGGTTTTTAACCTGATGCTAAATTTTTTCTCTCCTGTAAAAAGAGGATGTTGTGAGGATTAAATGAGATAAATGATGTGGAATGCCTATTATTAGCTTGGTATACAACCTCACTGGACTGATTTTCAAATAGCATCTACTGAAAACCAAACCATCAGGTTTACGATTTTTCACATAAAAATATGAACTGAAAATAAATAAAAAATAAAAAACTGAAATGACCAAATTAATTTGAGAATTAGAATACTCTGAATGTCTACAACCAAGGAAATAAGATAACATATTCACTTTCCTTATGTACACACACACACACAAATTTTTCAGATCCACAAACTACGTTGCTCAACGGACTCTCCATACAATATAAGTACTATCAACAAGTTAATTATCTATCTAATCCTAGAGCAACTCTAAACCCTAAAAGAAAAAAAAGAAAAAACACAGCTTTTTGCACATTCTATACTGCATCTTAGAAAATTCAGTATCAAACAGAGGTATATAAATAAAGGTGTTCATAAACATTAATCAAACCGAGCAAAAATGTTAAAAAAAAAAACACTCAGGAAATAAAGGGGTAATGGTGAAAATACATCTCTGCACAAGTGGTTCTCAAACTATTCTGCTAGAATTAAATAATAATGGTCTTTTCCTGATGTGCAGGGAAAATAAACTGAATTTGTTCGATATTAAGTTATTTTTTTAAAGATGTGTTTTAAACTTTTTTCACATTCTACCACAGAAGTACAGACATAACAACTGAGTGTTGATGGAAAAACCTGGTAATAGTTGACTCAGCCTAGATTCAATAGTTTAGTCTTTTATGCTCTGACTTGCAGTTTGCATTGGTTCAATCCATGTGATTTTAGTTAAATTTCTTATTGAACATATGATTGGATGTTAAATTTTAGTTCACATGATGCGATTACCATAATTTGTATATTAATATCTAAAAAAGAACAGTACCGGTAAACAGCACCAAGATAGGAAGAATTATCTTTAAGTAAGAAAATGTTTCATTTCTATTTTTCTAGTATCTAAAGCAATATATGTGAAAATATTGAATTCCTACTCCAATTCCATTTATGTATTCTTAGGCAGTGGTGGGCAGAGGGGCAGAGGGGAGGAACACAACAACTTTCAATTTCCTAACTTATAAGAAAAGTGAATCCAGAGGGATGGAATGGGGAGGGAGGAGGGAGGAGGGTTCAGGATGGGGAACACATGTATACCTGTGGCGGATTCATTTTGATATTTGGCAAAACTAATACAGTTATGTAAAGTTTAAAAATAAAATAAAATTAAAAAAAAATAAAGTATAAGATAAACCAATAAAAAAAAAAAAAAGTGAATCGAGTCAGGTTTGTGAGGGCCATTCAGCTCTACAATGTCATTATGTTTGGTTTTCATCTTCTGAAGCTTTTCCTAGTACATACTCCCATAATGATATGACACTGTGGTTGATAACTTTACACTTTTTAAAATGTGTGGGTTTCTCAGGTAGCTTGGTGGTAAAGAATCCACCTGCCAATGCAAGAGATGCAGGAAGATCCCCTGGAGTAGGAAATGGCAACCCACTCCGGTATTCTTGCCTACAGAATTCCATGGACAGAGGAGCCTGGCAGGCTACAGTCCATGGGGTCACAAAAAGTAGGATATGACTGAGCGTGTAACACACACATTTCAAAAGCCTATATGCATTAGATGACGGGAAGAAAAAGAGGAGAACCCCATAAGTTAAAACTATTTCCCACATTCAGTTCAAAAACCTCCAGAGCAGTAACTTGTAGGAAAATGTGAGCTTTCAGAGGATCCAAAATCAGAAATCTTTTCTCCACTGTAATGGTGAACATCATAGGAACAGTACAAAACAAGTTTAAAAAAACAATTTTTAAAGTGCTGTTTCTCAAAATAAATTTCATAAATCT
The DNA here is from genome assembly GCF_019923935.1 of Bubalus bubalis. Lineage (NCBI taxonomy): Eukaryota > Metazoa > Chordata > Mammalia > Artiodactyla > Bovidae > Bubalus > Bubalus bubalis. Next base: position 43,241,489 of record NC_059162.1, on the reverse strand, counting down.
GCATAACATCCTTCCTGTCAGTTAGATTTGGCATTAGCAGAACTGGATCCTAGCCACCTCTGCCACCTAATAGCTCTGACCTTAAACTCTCAATTCAAACAAAAGCTGCTCTACGCCAGGTACTATGCTGGGTGCCAGGGATACAAACAGAAATAAACATGGTTCATGACCTCATACTGAGATGATATTAAATGACTTTATCCTAGATTTGCTTCTGATGGTATTCTAAGGCTTTAATACATACACTATTAAGTGTCTGCCAGGCACCTTGCTTATATCAACTTATTTAACAACAATGTTGTTAAGTAAATATTATCTCCGTCATTCAAAGAAAGAACCTGAGATGCACAGAGTTGCAAATTTGGGTAAGGTCACACTACAGAGCCCAAATCTGAACTCAAATCTTTCACTTATACCATGCTATCTAACAAACAAATAAGGACAATTAATTTCAACATAGGCAACTTTGAAAACGTCCTTATAAAGAAAGAATTTAAGACAGACATAGAAGTCGTGAAAAAAAAAGCATCTGAGGTAGAAGGGAGAGCTGGAGTAAAGATAAAGTATTAAGAGAGTATCAGGTGCACTCAGAGGATAGCACGTAGGCCTGCATGACTGCTATATTGGGAAGAGGAGCTTAGGGGAAAAATAAAATGAAAAAGCAGGTTGGTGTCAAACCATGGGCTTCAAAATTTTGTACCACTTTTCTCCAGACATAGTTCTCTGAGCCCTATCACTGTCTTCAACTGAAGTTCCTTTTTCTCTATGACTTTAGTTCCTTTACTTTACTTCATGCATTAATCACTCTTCAATAATAGCTAATGGTTAGTGAATGCTCTTAAGTTCCAGGCACTGTTCTAAGTACTTTATATGTATTATTTTATGCTTATAATAATCCCACAAACAGGTACTTTATTTTTATCAATTATAAGGATGAGGCACAGAGAAGTAAGAAAAACTGTACAGAATCAAGCAGTAACTGGTAAAGTAGAATCTAAACAGTGTGGCTCCATAGCCTATTTTTTTTAATGTAGAAAACAGAGGGATTATAAATCCTTTTTTTTTAAATTTAAGTACAGCTGATTTACAATGTTGTATTAATTTCTACTATACAGCAAAGTGACTCAGTCATACATATTCTTTTGCATATTTTTTCATTATGGTTTATCACAGGATATTAAATATAGTCCCAGACCTTGTTGTTTATCAGAGCCTGAACTCCTAACCTGTGCTATACTACCTCTAGATGGAAGAACTTTTTGTTTCCTCTATTAAAGTGAGTTCCTTGAGAGCTAGAATGAAAATAGTTTTGTTGCTGTTGCTGTCATTGGAGTAAGGTGGTAAGGAGAAGAGCTTTATATTCTCAGCACCTAGGACAGTGCCTGGTACACAGCAGGCTTTCATAAATATTTGAGCTGAACTGGCCTTGACTACGTAAGTCTGGACTATTTTTCCCATAAGAGGTTGGCAAACTTTATCTGTAAAGGGTCAGATAGTAAATATTTTCAGCTTTGCCAGCCATAAGGTCTCTGTCACATTTATTCATTTCTCCTCCTATACCACAAAAGCAGCAATAGACAATTCTTAAACAAATGAGAATGGCTGAATTTCATAAAACTTTGTCTACAAAAAAAGGCAATGGGCTAAGGAGCTTCAATACTGGAATTAGAAATTATGCCCCCCACCTTTCTTTCTTCTTTCTATAATCATTCTAGAACAGGGCTATCCAATAGAGATACAATGGAGCCACAAATATAAGGCACATATATAATTTTTAATTTTCTGGAAGTCACATTAAAAAACATAAAAGAAACAGATAAATTTGTTATACATTTAATTAACCCTACATATCAAAATATTGTCATCTTAACACATAATCAATATAAAAATTGAAATGTTTTCCATTCCTTTGTTTCTCATAGTAAGTCTTCAGTCTAGTGTGCATTTTACTCTTATGTACCTTAGCTCACTTAACATCCATTTCAAATGTCAACTATAGTTGCTCCCATATTGGACAGCACAAAAGAACCACCAACTAACCTATAAATCTCCACTTAACAGCTGCTGGTCTTGGTACCATCTACTTGCCTGGCCTGCCAGTTGATTTTGAACCTAATTCTGAACTATACACCAGTTTCACATTATTGGTAGCTCAATATACCAACGTCTTCATTTTTAGTCACATTTCCACACGTGATCCTCCTAACAACCAACCATGTAGGTAGGCATGTTATGTCAGTTTTACAAATGAGACAGCTGCCACTCTGGTGGAATTGAGACAAAATTGAAGTCTCCTGACCTTTCGCCAGAAGAAGAGGAGAAGGGGACGACAGAGGATGAGATGGCTGGATGGCATCACTGACTCGATGGACATGAGTCTGAGTGAACTCCAGGAGTTGGTGATGGACAGGGAGGCCTGGCGTGCTGCGATTCATGGCTTCGCAAAGAGTCGGACACAACTGAGCGACTGATCTGATCTGATCTGACTTCTCGCCAAGATCTCTCTACTTAAGCCTCAACAGCACCACCTCATTTGTCAAAGTTGTAATTCTGCATTTATCTGTGAGACTATTTCCTACCCCACTAGAATGTGAACTCCACGAACGCAAGGACTTTTTCCTGACCATTGCATCCCCAGTGCCTAGCAGGTGTTTTGCAAACATGCAATATTTGTTTAATGGATAAATGAATTTACGGTGTTCCCCAATCGTCTTTAGTCTATTAAAAGTAATTTATCTTATTTCTAGTAACTAATGTGAAAAAGAAGCAATATACCATATAGTTGATTAAATCGAAGCTTAATTTACTTCCAATATAACGCAAAAAAGAGTGGTAAAATGGCTAGGAACCAAGGCCTGAGTTCTAGTGCCCGCCCTGCGTTGAACTCGTAAGCCCTCGAGTAAATTAATTTTCTCAGCAGGAGTTCTTATCTGTCAAAGAGCAAAGGACTATAATGTCCACGATAACGTTCAGAGATAAGTTTTTCTTTAAATTAATTTGATGCAGGTCAGCGTCCCATTCCTCACACCCTTCCCTTTTCGGCGACGGAGAACTTACTTAGTGAGAGAGAGCCAGGTCCCAGATAAGTCTCTTCCCGGGGACTCCTGCTGGATACCCTCCCGCAGGCCGCTGCGCACTGGCGGGGGCCGCCATCTTTCCCCTTGGCCCGACCCCAACCGCCACCCACGGGCACGGGGTAACGCGAACCTCACCTCTCCTCGCAGTCTCTGCATTTCACCTGCAACGGGACGAGTTGCTGGAACAAAATCTGGCTCATGCTGAACCGCTGCCCTGGCCGGTGTGCGAAAAAATAAAACACAACAGGCCCGGCCCGAGATATTAGCTTCAAAGACTTCCGGGTCCTGTTAAGTTTGAGTTTGCCGCTCTGCTTCCGCGGAGGAGGCGGAGAAAGCGAAACAGAGGGAATACAAAGGAGGTTTGGACCTCGCCGGCCACCATCAACTTCTTCCGGTTTAACGAAGCTGGGGTGGTAAAGTTCCGGGTATGGCATTATCCTGCGTGGAGGGACCTGACGCAGCCATATTTGTTACGGGAAGGGGGCCGGAGTGAATCTGAGAACTTTTCGTCTCTTCAGCCGATCAATGCTTGCCACCCGGAGTGAGCCCTGAATTATGGCGGCCGCTGCGCTGACGCCGCATGGAACTGCCTTTCCAGAAGAGGGGCGATGCGGTTATTTTGTGGAAAAGAAGAAGCGGTTCTGCAGGATGGTGGTGGCAGCCGGAAAAAGGTTCTGTGGTGAACACGCTGGAGCCTCGGAGGTCTGGTATCGCCTTACCCTCTCGAGGGTCGGAAATAAGTTTCCTGGTCCGGCACCTCCCCTCTGACAGATTTCTGCTTCAGCCCCCTGGATTTTGCAGCTTTTCCTGTGATAAACGCAATACTGGCCTCTCTAGGGAGAAATGATGAGCCGTAGTGAAGTGCATTGTTTTATTTAAGTAAAGCGCCAGCAGTGACCCGTTTATCTTGATACCAACTCATGGTAATGCTAGATTTTAGTTTTACTGCAGACTACCGCTTCTTGCGCTCGGCTCACTCTCCGCCTTCCTGATGGGAAATGGTGGTTTAGAAAGAAGAGTGATCAATGAAAGAATCCAAGGTTTCACTAATTGTGTTTTCATTGTTTCGTGAACGATAATCACGTCTTGTGAATGCGGTTGAGAGAAACTTCTAAAAATTTTTTATTTAGACGTACAATCTTTTGAAAGCAACTAGTAACTACTTTGCTGAAAAGGGGAAGGAAAGATTTAAAAAACACGTAAGAATGAATTCTTTTAAAATTGAGAACAGAAAGTGTACAGTTTTGCTCGATTGTACATATGATTGTATTGTCAAGCAGCCTATATTTTTATGTATGTGTATTTCTTTAGAGTATATATGACAGGGCATTTAAAAACAAGATCAGCATAATGCTTATAGAAAAAGAGCATGTTTCATAGGTTTTAGGAAGATTAAGCCATAGAGAAAACCATTTGATTTCCTGCCTTCTGAATATCCAGTATTATTTACATTATTTTTGTTTGTTAGATGGTTTATCCTCCTAGGCAATATCCAGTACCAATACCACTGTAGAACCCCTTCATCTGCTACTGATCCCTCATAGCTATAGCTCTAACTCATATTTTGATTTAACCGATACTTGGCTGGAATGAAGTGTACTGAAACAAGCTTATTCTTCTTTTGACCTGTGACTTACAGGAACTCTGAAGTACACTTTCTGTTGTATTTTGAGAGGACCAGCAAACATCCCCTGACTGAAAAATGAATTTTATGATTGCAGGAGGATTTTGTTCTCCCTGTTATAAGGCCTGGTATTTCACCTTAACCAGACGTCCAGAAGATGACAGCAGATGGAAACAGTAGTAGAGTATGACTAGATCCTTACAGGGTAATCCATATTCCTGCAGAGGAATGACATCATGTTATTAATCTCTTGAAAAAAGACTGAAAGCTCCAAGTGGAAACACTTTCAATGACTATAGTTTGGTTTTCAGTTTGGGGTATCCTGGACTTGCCTGGTGGCTGAGACCGTAAAGAATTTGCTTGCAATGCTGGGGACCCAGGTTCAATCCATGGGTTGGAAAGTTCCCTTGGAGAAAGGCATGGCCACCCACTCCAGTATTCTTGCCTGAAAAATTCCATGGACAGAGGAGCTTGGTGGGTTACACAGTGGGAGACACTGAGCAACTAACACTTTCACTGAATCTTTAATTTTTGTTATGATTGAGTATATTGTTTTCATCTCTTTTCTTAAGTGTCATATATGGCTGAGTTATAAGTACAAGTATAACTTGTACTTATTTTTACCCAGTGTTTCTAATGTGGGGGTGATTTAGCCTCCCCAAACAATGTTTGAAGACATTTTGGTCGTCACAGCTGAAGACTGTTTCTTGCATCTAGTGGCTAGAGGCCAGAGATGCTGCTAAACATCCTACAGTGGGCAGGACAGCCCCCACAAAAAAGAATTATCCAGCCCCAAATATCAGTAGTGCCAAGGTTGAGAAGCCTTGTTTCTAACAAATAACAAATTCTAAAAGTACTTTCTTCCCGTACTTATCATTCATTATACTTTGGGAAGTTAACATAGAGTCTTCTCCTTCATGGAGTTTAGACTTTAAAGTCAGCAAATAGGGAAGAATATGTGCTTTATCTTCAAAAGATATTGAAAAGTCTCTTAACTTGTTCATGAAGTTCAGTGAACATCATTTTGTGGATTCGCTAGGAGACAGAACAGAACTGAAATAGACTGAAAAAGAAATTGTTAATACTAGTAATGAACACAGCATTTGCTGTATGAACAGCACTGTGCTAACATTTCTTTTGAAACCTATTAGCTCAATTTTTACAACCCTTGAGAAGTAAGATACCTTATTCTTATCTTTCATATGAGGCAGTAAGACTTCAGATCATAGAGTTAGGAGCCGATAGTTAGGAACTGTTAGAAAAATTAGGAATCTAAGCAGTCTGACTGACCTTTGGTTTTGACTGTTATACACACTTGCCAACACTATTAACTATTAACTCCTTTATTTTTTCTGAGTACTTGTAATTAAATCAATGTAACTTAGAAATGAATAGGATGTTATTATTCTGTACCAAAAGCTGCAAAGCCAGCAGAGTATGATCACGTACCAAGTGGTTAAAAGACCGTATAGACATCCCTAACTGACTGTGGCTCAACTTATGATTCTTTGGCTTTATGATACTGCAAAAGCAGTGGGCGTTCAGTAGAGAGCATACTTTGAATTTTGAATTTTTCATCTTTCTGGGGCTGGTGATACACAGTACTGGGCAGTGTCAGGAGTCAGGGCTCCAGGTCAGCCACAGTATCACAAGGGTAAACAACTAATATGCTAACTGTCATTCTGTACCCACACAATCATCTGTTTTTCACTTTCAGTACAGTAGTCAATAAAATACATGAGATATTCAACACTATTATGAAATAGGCTTTTAGATGATTTTGCCCAACTATAGACTTTTGATAAATGTTCTGATCACATTTGAGATAGACTAGGTTATGCTATAATGCTCGGTAGGTTAGGTATATTAAATGCATTTTTGAGAATATGTCAACTTAGGATGGGTTTACTGCTGCTGCTGCTGCTAAGTCACTTCAGTCGTGTCTGACTCTGTGAAACCCCATAGACGGTAGCCCATCAGGCTCCACCATCCCTTGGATTCTCCAGGCAAGAACACTGGAGCGGGTTGCCATTTCCTTCTCCAATGCATGAAAGTGAAAAGTGAAAGTGAAGTCGCTCAGTCGTCCGACTCTTAGCCACCCCATGGACTGCAGCCTACCAGGCTCCTCCGTCCATGGCATTTTCCAGGCAAGAGTACTGGAGTGGGGTGCCATTGCCTTCTCCGCACAATGGGTTTATCAGGATGTAATTCCATCATAAGTTGAGGAAGATCTATCTTTAGTTGTGTCTGAGACACACTTTTCCCACACATTTTAACATCTCTAAAATCAGAATATTTTCTAATATCAACGATATTACGATTACATAATATAATCAATATGTCATAATTTAAACCGGCAGCATTTTTTTCCTTAGTGTCCCTAGAATAATAGTGTATATCTAGTCAGTGCTGTCATAGATTGAAAATTACATATGTAGGCTTTCTCTATAACCTGTTTGAAGCTGTAGATCAATGTTATCCAAAGCAATATTTGCTCATATATACCTAAACGAGCTACACTAAAGGTTTTTTTTTAATTGAAGTATAGATGAAGTGAAAGTTTAGTTGCTCAGTCCTGTCTGACTTTTTGCAACCCCATGGACTGTAGCCTACCAGGCTTCTCCGTCCATGGGATTTTCCAGGCAAGAGTACTGGAGTGGGTTGCCATTTCCTTCTCCAGAGGAACTTCCCGACGCATGGATCAAACCTGGGTGTCCCACATTGTAGGCAGACGTTTTACCATCTGAGCCACCAGGGTACAGATGTATAATACAGTGATTCACAATTTTAAAGGTTATACTCCATTTACAATGGTTATAAAATACTGGCTATGTTCCATGTGTTGTACAATATATCTTTGTAGTTTATTTTATACATAATAGTTTGTACCTCTTAATCCTCTGCCCCTATAATGCTCCTCTCCCCTTTCCTCTCTTCAGTAGTTTGTTCTGTATATTTGTGACTCTGTTGCTTTTTTTCCTTATTTTTGCTAGGAGTATTGTTTTTTTAGAGTCCACATATAAGTGATATCATACAGTATTTGTCTTTCCCTGTCTGACTTATTTCTCTGACCATATCCTCAAAGTCTATCCATTTTGTTGCAAATGGCAGAATTCCAGTCTTTTTAAAGGCTGAATACTATTCCATAGGGGGTGTGTGTGTGTGTTTACCACATCATCTTAATCCATTCATCTGTTGATGAATATTTATGTTGCTTCTATATCTTGGCAATTATAAATAATGCTATTGTGAACATTGGGGTACACATATCTTTTTGAATTAGTGTTTTTATGGATATGTACCCAGAGGTAGAATTGCTGGGTCATATAGTAGTTGTATTTTTTGTTTTTTGAAAACCTTCCTTACTGTTTTCCACAGTGACTATACCAATTTACATTCCTACCAACAGTGAATGAGGATTTCCTTTTTTCCACATGACTGTCAGTATTTGTTATTTATGTTCTTTTTAATGATAGCCATTCTGACAAGTATGAGGTGATATCTCATTACACTAGAGATTTGTGTTTTAAACTCGATGATCTGATTTTGGGAGTGTTTTGTTAATGTGCCTTTAAGGTTTCCTTAATCTTGTTTTGGGATAGCATAAGCTTAGGATTATACTGAAGTTGTATCTAGTATCTGTAAGCAATAAACTTGATATATAGTTAGAATAAATATGTTCTTTTTTTGGTGGTTGTTTTTAGGAAGAAAATGCTCGGAAAAGAATTCTGTGTCCTTTAGATCCAAAACAGTAAGTATGGGTTGGAGAAGGGTTTTTCTATGCTAGAAACAGTGATTATCACAGTCTTATTTTAAATAATTTTCTCTTTAAATTTAGCACAGTATATGAAGATCAACTAGCAAAGCATCTGAAAAAGTGTAACTCAAGAGAGAAGCCGAAACCTGTAAGTGTTTGGTCAGTAAAATGGAATGATAAAATAGGTGCTATGTAATATTTATATATACTTAGTAGATTACAAATATGAGCTTTTAACAAAGCTCTTGCTTCAAGAGACTGAAATACGGTAAATACATCTGAGTGTATATAGGACATTAGACTGTGAATCCACTAAGAGTCCTAATTCAGGTAACAGATGATTTTGCAACAAAAATAGTATTCAGAGAGTAATTCCACAGTTTATCTATTCAAAAATACTTAGTGCCAACGCTAGTGGTAAAGAAACCACCTGCCAGTGCAGGAGACCTAAGAGACACAGGTTCATTCCCTGGGTCAGGAAGATCCCCTGGAGGAGGGCATGGCAACCCACTCCAGCATTCTTGCCTGGAGAATCCCATGGACAGAGGAGTCTCGGGGGCTATAGTCCATAGGGTAAAAAAGACTCAGACACAACTGAAGCAACTTAGCACATTAGCATACAAGTTTATTTCAATAAAATATGATCCCAGTCTTCAGTGAACTCTTAAGTTCAATGAAAGAAGTAAGTGTACATGTGATAAGAGCACATACTTGCATTAAAATTAAATCTGAGGGATCAAGAAAGACTTTCCAGAGAGAGTAACACTTGAACTGAGTCCTTTTTTAAATATATAATTCTTTTTTTTTTTTTTTTTTCTTTTTTTTGGCTCTGCTGGGTCTTCGTTGCTGTGTGGGGTTTTTTCTAATTGTGGAGAGCAGCGTCTACTCTCCAGTTGCAGTATGCCAGCTTCTCATTGCGGTGGCTTCTCGTTGCAGAGCACAGGCTTTAGGGTGCGCAGGCTTCAGTCATTGTGGCACATAGGCTCAGTAGTTGCTGCTCCCAGGCTCTAGAGCACAGGTCCAGTAGTTATGGCGCATAACTGCGCCTGGATAATAATCTTCCTGGATCAGGGACCAAATCTGTCTCCTGCATTGGCAGACAGATTTTCAACCACTGGACGACCAGGGAATTCCCAACACCACTGTCATTTGACAACAAATTATCCCCATACATTTCCAAATGCCTCCTAATTGAAACCCAGTAGGCCAGATGGCATAAGTTTAAAAAGAAAAAATGTTTACATTAAGATGTGTAGTAGAAAAGTGATGACTATCCCTAGTTAGCCTCTTAGTAAAAAGAATGTTGCCTTTACTTTCAACTATGCATGGAGATTATCTGGCTTCCCTGGTGGCTCAGACAGGTTCTTTAGAACCTGCCTGCAATGCAGGAGTTGTTAGTGTTAGTCACTCAGTAGTGTCTGACTCTTTGCAACCCCATGGACTACATGTAACCAGCAGGCTCCTCTGTCCATGGAATTCTCCAGGCAAGCATACTTGAGTGGGTTGCCATTTCCTTCTCCAAGGGATCTTCCCAACCCAGGGATTGAACCTGGGTCTCCTGCGTTACAGGCAGATTCTTTACCATCTGAGCCACAAAGGAACCTGGGTTCAGTCCCTAGATTGGGAAGATCGCCTGGAGAAGGGAATGGCTACCCACTCCAGCATTCTATCCTGGAGAATTCAATGGACAGAGCCTGGCAGGCTACATTCCATGGGGTTGCAAAGAGTCGGACACAACTGAGCAACTAACATTTTCACTTTCACAGGCATGGAGGTTCTCTTCCTTACCTAACTGTTAGGCTTTAGTTAAAGCAAACAGATTGAATATGTGTTCTGAGAACAGTTTGAGATAAAAAGTGAATTTATTAAAACTGAAATACCCCTGTAAATTTCCTGGTGATCCAGTGATTAGGACTCCATGATTTCACTGCTGAAGAACCAGGTTCAGTTCCTGGTTGGGGAACTAAGATCCCACAGGCTGAGTGGCACTGGGCCCCCCAAAAAAATGGAATACCCATGCACAGATTTCATTGCATGCTAGGGACACAGTGAAAGGAAAGGGAGAAAAGCAGTGGGGTGACCAGATAGAGAAAAGAAACATAGAACAGTTTTTGTCTAGTACACTATGTAAAACATGAAACCCAGGTTTTGCTTTACTAATAGTTGTAGCTATTAATAATTTTCTGTTATAGTTTTGTCAGTTATCCAACAAAACACTCTAATACTCACTTTCTAACCTGTTCCACTTAATCACTAGTTTCTCTTATTACCCATATAAGTAAAAGTAGCAACCCACAATCCGCACATTACTTCTCTGCCATTTGTATAACTAACGCCTGTGCATTAATGTCTAATATAACTAAAGTACTTTACATAATGTCTCAGGAGTTCTTTTCACCTTCAAAAGAGAATTTGTAGAAAATTACACTATTTCATTCATTTATGTCTACATGGTCTAATACGTAGCCACTGCTGCTGCTGCTGCTAAGTCGCTTCAGTCATGTCTGACTCTGTGCAACCCCATAGACAGCAGCCCACCAGGCTCCACCATCTCTGGGATTCTCCAGGCAAGAACACGAGTGGGTTGCCATTTCCTTCTCCAATGCATGAAAGTGAAAAGTGAAAGTGAAGTCTCTCAGTCGTGTCCAACTCTTCGCGACCCCATGGATTGTAGCCTACCAGGCTCCTCCATCCATGGGATTTTCCAGGCAAGAGTACTGGAGTGGGTTGCCATTGGTTTCTTCAATGTAGCCACTAGCCATGTGTAACTATTTAAATTTGAGTTAATTAAAATTAAGCAAAATGAAAGTCCAGTTCCTCAGTCACACTAGCCATATTTCAAGGCTGTAGCTACCATGTTAGCTAGGGCAGATATAGAACATTTTCATTATTGAACATGTTGAACTAGATCCTTACTTAGAGTCTTTCTGTCTCTGAAAATGGACTAGAAATATCTCACTATGTTAATTTATACAACATAGTATCACAGGACATTTCTATATTCTGTTTTAATTAGTATTTTAAAATAGAAGAAATCAGACCTAAACCATTGTAATATTTTTTCATATCTGTTTGTGGCCATGCTACCTATCTGATAAACAGCCATTTGTAGTTGGGCCTTTGTTTTTGCTTTAACAGTTAGCAAAAGTAACATCCTCAGTCTATGCTAGAGATAGGTAAAAATGTTCATAGAAATTACTAATGAATTTCTTTAGACTATAAATGTCTATTCAGATAGCCAGCTCACTAGAATGTAAGATCCAGCAACACAGAGATTTTTGTCTGTTCTGTTCACTCTGGTGAATCGTCAGCAACTAAAGCAAGTTAAGGACCAGACTAGTCTCTCAGTAATTATTTATGAATAATTTTTTCATGAATAAATGAATGGAAGAAAGAGAAGGTGGCAGGTGCAGAGTATTAGAAGGAATGAATCAGTTTTTGGCCTTAATTTTTGTGAACTCTTCACATTAATAACTTTTGTTATCATTTTGTTTTTGTTAAGGACTTCTTTATTCAAGATATTAATGCAGGTTTAAAAGATGAAACTGAAATACCAGATCAATTAGTAAGTACTTGACTTTTTAATTTTATGAGGTGTTCTAGAGCATCTCCACACTGTAAATAAGCTTACAATTATTGTTCAAATTTTTGAAATAAATTAACTATTTTGACGTAAAGTGCGTTTTCTTATAGAATCAATGTTATCAGTTCCCAGACCAGCTCATGTCCCATTTTTGTATATAGGTTCCAATTTCGTCTCTCTCTGAAGAGCAGCTGGAAAACTTAATTAAGAAATTGAGAAAAGCAAGTGAAGGTAAGTCTGCCTAAATTTACAAGTTAAATTTTATTAGAACAATGAGGTAGTATATGAGTTGAACTTCCGTGGTAGCTCAGACAGTCAAGAGTCTGCCTGCAATGCAAGAGACCCAGATTCGATCCCTGGATTGGGAAGACCCCTGGAGAAGGGAAATTTCTCTGTGGTTTAATATTACTACCATTGCTTAGAACCCTACAGTTTCACACTTGGTTGTTTAGGCTTGTGTGCTTTTATTTGGCACAGGTTTGAACTGCACACTTAAAGATCAAATTATGTCCCATCCAGCATTGCATGATGCCCTTAATGACCCTAAAAATGGTGATTCTGCAGCCAAACATCTGAAACAGCAGGTATGTTTAAGCCATAGTAACTCCACTAAAAATGGCCTTTTTGTTCATTTGTCAGAAGCTAACATTCTATTTTTTCTAAAATAGTATTAATGAAATTTTGTTTAGATTATCTTTCATGGTACAGAATCTCCATTTCAAACAAGGTTGTTCAAACATATATAGAAAGTCCTTGGCATGGATAGGGTTCTGAGTACTGCATGTTAAGTATTTAAAAGCAGGAGAAAAACTTTAAAGCCAAACAAAAATTACCATTGTGAACATGGTGCCCTATACAGAAATTGTCTTGCTGTTTTTCCATTTGAGCCACATGTTTTTGTTCTAGTTTATAAAATAATCTCGTGAAGTTTGCAGGCTTCTATTTTAGGTAATATTGAAAATTTAAAGTTACTTGGTCCAAGAAGATGCTTTGTTGAATTTGGAGCAGGAAAGGGAAAATTATCTCATTGGGTTGATATTGCCTTAAAAGATGCTGAAAAAGTTCACTTCATCCTAGTAGAAAAGGTGACCACAAGATTCAAGGTAAGTGAAATCCACACTGTGGTATATTTGTAGCCAGATTTTGTTTGCACTTAAAAAGCCTCTAAAAGAAAATGAGTTTTTTGTGTTTATTTGATTGTAGTTTTTTATTCTAATTATATTGGTGACTTAAAAAAAAAAAAAAAAATGATGACTTAAAGGTAATTTTTTAATCTAAATTTCTGAGTTCTTAAAATAATAACAAAGACAAGGAGATATGTGAAAAGAGCCAAGCTCAAGCTAGCAGTTAAAAGTCTTGAGTCCTTACCTACCTCTGAAACTTACTGTTTGTTCAGTAAACATTTATTGAGCATACCACCAGAACCATGACAGATAATGAGTAGATAAAGTCAAATAATACAAGAGTCCCTGTGTTCTATTATGTTCAGAGTGAAAGTGAAAGTCACTCAGTTGTGTCCGACTCTTTCGACCCCATGGACTATACAGTCCATGGAATTCTCTAGGCCAGAATACTGGAGTGAGTAACCTTTCCCTTCTCCAGTGGATCTTCTCAACCCAAGAGTCAAAGCCAAGTCTCCAGCATTGCAGGCAGAGTCTACCAGCTGAGCCATAAGGGAAGCCCACTTATATTTAGAAAGAAGAGACAAATAGATAAATGATTATTTTTTTAATGGTGTTAAAATATGAAGAAAAAAAAAGATGCTGCACAGAATACAGTGTGGGTTCAAAGGAGGGAGTGACAAGTTTTACTGCAGGGAAGGGATGATAAATGGCTACATAGAAAAAGTGATGTTTGAGGTCTGTCTTGAAAAGTGAGTATTTGCTAGGTACAGGGTTTGAGAAGCATTCTAGGAAGCAAGAACAGTGTAACAAAATGCCTGAAAAGACAGGGGAACACAGGAACATTTCTGTGTGATGGAAGTACATGGTGTGAAGTAGAGTTCAACAGTGAGATGGGAGAGGTGGGACAGATTCTGGAAGGGGTCATATTTTATGCTATGGAAGGAATTTGACTTTATCCTGTTACATGCTGGGGATACAGTGGAAACAAGATTTAATTCTTGTCTTCAAGAAGCTTACATCTAATGGGACAGTTTTATAAGTATATTGGTTTAGTACACTAAGTGATAAGTACCAGATATGTAAGAGTTCTACCAGAAGATGAAACACCAGCCTCAGGTTTCCTGAGGAGAAGGAAGCAGCAAAGAAGAGATTTAAGGAGTATATAAGGATTGGTGAAGTAAATAGAGTTTTTAAAAGTTCATCTTAGCAGTATCAGAAGAGTATGAAACTTGAACTAGAGAGATTAATAATAAGATACTATCCTATGATCCCGGAGAAGGCCCTGGCACCCCACTCCAGTACTCTTGCCTGGAAACTCCCATGGACAGAGGAGCCTGGTAGGCTGCAGTCCATGGGGTCGCTGGGAGTTGGATACGACTGAGCGACTTCGCTTTCACTTTTCACTTTCATGCATTGGAGAAGGAAATGGCAACCCACTCCAGTGTTCTTGCCTGGAGAATCCCAGGGACGGTGGAGCCTAGTGGGCTGCCGTCTATGGGGTCGCACAGAGTCGGATGCGACTGAAGTGACTTAGCAGCAGCAGCAGCAGCATCCTATGATCCAGGTAAGAAATGGGCCAGAGCTAAGGATGTTGCAGTGAGACAGAGAGGAGGGAAAGAGTATGAGAAATGTAATGATAGTGGGAGCCATGAGACTTGATTAAGTAAGACGGAGGAGTTAATTCTGGTGACCTTTTGTGCCTTAAATGACTTAAGTGGTGTTCTTCCCTCAGACAGGGAATGTGCCAGAATGAAGGGGAAGAATAGTTCAGAGGGAGAAATAATGAGTTCAGTTTTGGGTGAGTTTGCTGTTGAAGTAGAACTTTCTGTTTGACAATTGAATTTGTGTATGCTCATCAGAACGGTCTGGGCCACAATGTAGATTTATCAATCATAGGTATATGGATATAGGTGAGAATGGTTGTGATCTTTCAGGGAGAGTAAGAAGAGAAGCAAGCCACAAATAGTGTATTAGGGCCTGATAAAGATAAAGGAACCGGCAAATAATCTTAGTTAAGTCAGTTAACATCTATGAACATTAATGCCTTCATCAGTGAATTGGGGATTTTTAGAATTAAAGGAAATAATGTGTACATTATAATTTATGAAATGTTCAAGGCTTATAAAAATGTGATGGCTTCCCTGGTAGCTCAGCTGGTAAAGAATTCACCTGCAATGCAGGAGACCCCGGTTCAATTCCTGGGTTGGGAAGATCCGCTGGAAAAGGGATAGCATACCCACGCCAGTGTTCTTGGGCTTCCTTGGTGGTTCTGTTGGTGAAGAATAACCTGCAATGCAGGAGACCTGGGTTCGATCCCTGGGTTGGGAGGATCCCTTGGAGAAGGGCAAGGCTACCCACTATAGTATTCTGGCCTGGAGAATCCCATGGACTTGTTATTTTCTGTCACAGAATATACAGTTAACAATTCTACTTTTAAATACTAAAAAATAAAATGGAAAATTATTAGCTCTGACTTTTGAAAATAAATAGAAATCTTTTTATTTTCATAAAGCTTTTTTTTCCCTTACGTGAAACCCATTGTTATAATAATGTTCTATTTGTACAGGTAGATGGCAAACACAGAAAGAAAAATTCAGTGTTTGAAAGACTTCAAATTGATATTCAACATTTGTGTTTGAGTAAGTTGCATAACTTTCAGTTGCTCTTCCATAAATCAAAGAACTTTCAAACTCTTGAGGGTTGCTTAGAAATCCAATCAGGCAGAACAGTGCTTCAGGAAAAACAAAATTAATCCGTTTTTAATGTAGAATTTTATATCTAACATTTAGAAAAATATAAATGGGATGAGGGTTGACACTCTAAGAAATTGTTTTTCAGGATCAGCTAGGCATGAAATGTCATACTAGAGAATAGTTTAATTCCCTATTTATCTACATCTTATCCCACATCTTCCTCTGTTGATTTTCTCTTCTTGGGCAAAGACCTCCTCTGTAGCTTCCTGAGAAACACTTGCATCAGAGAGAAATTTGATGCCTTGCATTGTCTGAAAATATCTTTAACTTTACCCTTACACTTGATTTGGCTGGGTCTTTTCTGTTTCTGGGGCTTCCCTTGTGGCTCATCTGGTAAAGAATCTGCCTGCAATGCAAGAAACCTGGGTTTGATCCCTGGGTTGGAAACATCCCCCGGAGAAGGGGAAGGTTACCTACTCCATTATTCTGGCCTGGAGAATTCCATGGACTGTATAGTCTATGGGTTCACAGAGTTGGACACGACTGAGTGACTTTCTATTTCTAAGAATTTTGAAACTATTACTCCATTAGTATTGTTGTTCAAAAGTTCAGTGCTGTTCTGAGTCCTGACCCCTTATATATCATCTCCTTTTTTCTTTCTAGAAATTTATAGGCTCTTTTCTTTGTCCTCAGAGTTTCACAGTAATGTGTCTTGTTGTAGTCGTATGTTTACCTATTGTGTTGGGCACTTGGTGTGCTCTTCTGTTTATAGCAGTGGTTCTCAACTAAGGACAGTTGTGGCCCTCAGGGAGGATTGACAACGTCTGAGATATTTTTTGTTGTCAAAAGAGGAGACATGTTGCTGGCTAGATGGATACAGACCCGAGCCCTGCTAAATATCCTATAAGGTACAGTACAGTTCTCCACAACAATGAATTATTGGAGCCAAAAGTTAATAATGTCAAGGGTGAGAAATCCTGATTTAGAGATTCCAGTATTCTCAGCTTTCTGGGAAATTTTCCTGCATTCTGGGTAATTTCTTTGCGTTCTTTCTTTCTTAATTTTCTCTACTTCAATTTTTATTTTCTCCCTTAATGGGAGAACTTTTATGATTTAGTTATTAGACCTCCTGGAATAGTTCTCTACTTTTCTTGAGTTTACTTCTCTGTTCTATATCTTTTATCTTTTTTTTTTATACTTTCACAAATTTCTTCAACTTAATTTCTTCTATCATAGTTTTAATTTCTAAGATCTTTTTCTCTGAATTTATCTTTGTTATTTTAACTGTTCTTTTTTTCATAATGCAGTATCTTTGTGAGGATATTAACAGTACGTTTTTTAAGAAGTATTCTCCCTTTAGAGTCTGTTTGCACTCAGTTGCTCTTTTCCATTTGTTTTGGTCTATCTTTTTCAACTTGGAGGCTCTGCTCAAACATCTGTGCTTTTTGATGGTGTGTTCATAGTGAGGATCAAGGGACTATGAACTCTTGAGTCTTCAAGTGGAATTGTTGACTTCAAGCTCCAGTTTGAAGTAACTTGTCTAAAACATGATCTTTCCTCTTGGGCTGATCGGGTTCCCCAAATAACACTTTTTGATCACCTGCCTAGAGGGTAAGAGTCTAGTTACTAATGTTGTGGGACCCAGTGAGGAGTAAGAGCTTCATCCATATGCATACTCACTTAATCCTGCTATTTTACCACACATCAACTTTCTGCTTTGGGCTTCCCTCATGGTTCAGACAGTAAAGAATCTGCCTGCAATGTGGGAGGCCCAGGTTCGATCCCTGGGTTGGGAAGATCCCCTGGAGACGGGAATGGCAACTCATTCCAGTATTCTTGCCTGGAGAATTCCATGGACAGATGAGCTTGTCAGGCTACAATCCACGGGGTCACAGAGTCAGACATGACTGAGTGACTAACACACACACACACACACACACACACACACACACACACAACTTTCCACTTCTTACCGTCCATCAGTCCAGTGACCTCCTGTCTTAATTGCTTCAGAGGATTATCCAGTTGTCCACCAGTTGGTAGAGGTAATCATCAAGTGGCGATGAGATGTGGATCTGACTACTTCTTAAACAGACTTTCTGCCAGTGCGCTGTTACTCATAACAGAACTGTCTCAGCTCTTCTTCCAAAATCCCTGATGCCCCCAGTTCCATAAGGGCTTGCTTAGACAACCTTTCTCTTCACTCTGATATGTAAGTTTCTTAAGTCACTTTACATGGGCAAACTGTTCCACTTGTTAGCAATTTCTCCTACCATGTGATACCATCTGAAAGCAAGCAACAGAAAATTTGAAATATTTACTAAGGACCTCCATTGGACAAATAACTGTGCTGGGTGCTATAGCTGAATTTGTAGGGGGAAACATACTTTTCATTTCAGAAACTTATAAAAAGGAAAATGAATTGGATGGTGGGGGGGTGGGGGTGTTGGGAACAGAAGCCATAACTGTGTGTGATGTTCTGCATTTTGCTACATTACCTTGTAGATGTCTTTTTTTTTTTTATACTAATATTATGACTCTTTTATTCAGAACAGTGTGAAAAGCTAAAATAATGTCTTATTCTTATATAAGATTATATCTTATTCAAGATACAATAAAAGCTATATTTTTAGTTTGATAATATGGAGTATATAATATTGTGTAATGTAAAATGTTGGTTGTATTATTCATGTGTATTTGTCATATATATTAGTTATGAAAAATAAACCTTGTAGGGAAATTTTTTAGTCCTTTTATCAATCGGTAATAATATTGAGCTAAATAAGGCTTCAACAGGGTAAAGTCCTGAGTCAGTATGGAATAGCACTGGCCTAAAAAATCAAGAAGCTTTAAATTAGGAGTAAAGGACCTGCTGGGGATGAGGTGGGAAGAAAAGGAAAACAAAAAACTTTTTAACTAATTCTCTCCATATCAGTAGTCATCTTATGTTACTTATCAAGTTACTACATCTTTGAGCCCCTTATTTCTAAGCTATAAAGTGAGAATTTTTTTGTTTGTGCCTCTTTTGGCCCTAAAATTCAAAGATTCTAGTTAGTTCTCTTTGGAAGCCCACTTAATGCCTTATCTCACAAGAGAACTAACTTAGTTCTTACTTCATTTCAGACAAGATTCCTTTGCTAAGCAAAGAAAAACTACCTGTTGTAGGAATTGGAAAGCATCTGTGTGGTGTGGCAACAGGTATGTAAACATATGAGTAATGTTGAGATGAACACATTAAGTTTTAGCATGAAAGCGTCTCTTTTCAGTAGTTTTAATCCCTTGTTTGTAACTCATTATCTTCTTAGTAGCACTCGCCCTGTATTATATCCAGTTTTAGAGCTTTCCTATTTAGTTGCTCATTTTGGCCACTTTGCAGGATAAATTAGGAGTTTTTGTAAATGCTGTATCATAAGGGCTTCCCTGGTGGCTCAGACGGTAAAGCGTCTGTCTGCAATGCAGGAGACCTGGGTTTGATCCCTGGGTCGGAAAGATGCCCTGGAGAAGGAAATGGCAACCTACTCAAGTACTCTTGCCTGGAAAATCCCATGGACAGAGGAGCCTGGTAGGCTTCAGACCATGGGGTCGCTAAGAGTCAGACACAACTGAGTGATGTTAAAAAAGGGTGGGGGTGGGGGGAACCTTAAAGTTCTTTGGGTTATATTTCATCCAAAAAGGAAATCAGTCATTTACAGAAGCTATTATGGTTCTTTTCCTGAAGCTACTCATTTTTTTAGAATTGCTTAGAAAGGACTCTCCCACTAGAAGATGATTATTTATCAAAATTCTAGGGGAAACAAAAAAAGAAATGTTAAGATGTGTTGTCTTAAACTTGGATCCATCAGATGTAGTATGATAAAGTAGACAGAACATGGGCTTTGAAATCAAACAGTACAGGGTTCAGCTTTGTTGTGTAACTCTGGCAGATTAAACTTTGAGCCTCCGTGAGGCCTGCTTTCCACATTCTGACCCTGTTCTTCTTAACTCTTCACTGTTTGCTGTGAATATCTTACATTTCAAGACTGACTCTGAACGTCAGTTTCAGCAGATGCTTAGCTGATGCCTTTCTTCTTTCTTTTTTTGGGTTCTTTAAGCTCAAAACTTCCCTGGAATATATATGTAGAAAACATAATTTTTTTCTTTGCAAGTCATTTCCTCAACAAGGGTAGGAAAAATGAGAGCCAGTTTGAGTAGTTGGACTATAGTTTTTCAAATTTTAGATCTTAAGCTTCACATAGTTTTTTGGGGGTGGGGGAGTTGACTTTTTGCAGAATAAATCATTAGAGAAAATTATTCAGTAATGAGAAAAGAGCAAATATGAACAAAGTTGATATTAGCACAGGTATAAAGCTAAGTAAGTTTTTGTTGTTGGGCTTTTAAAACCATACTGCCTAATAAATGTAAAAATGACTTATTTTTAAAGATGATGTGGTTTGGGGGGGCCACATAATTGTGTTTGCAGATCTTGCATTACGATGTTTGGTTGAAACCTATGCTGCCAGTTGTGAGGAAAGGAATGAAGAACCTTTAGCCAAACGCATAAAGAATGATAAAACAGAAAAAGAAATTAACACTTTGGCCAAGGAAGGAAATGAAAAAAAAACCCCAGAGAAGCGGAGCCCTGTGGCTGGCATTGTTATTGCGCTCTGTTGTCACCACAGGTGTGATTGGAGACATTATGTGGGCAAAGAATATTTCAGGGCTCTGGGCCTTGGAGCAGTGGATTTCCACTATTTCCAGCGAATGAGTAGTTGGGCGACTTGTGGGATGCGAAAAACGACTTTGGAAGCTTCAAATAGTTCCACAAAAAGAAGAGATAAACAGAATGATGGCAGTGAAGAGCACGATGATGGAGGATACAGAATCACTGATGACAGCCCTGAGGGTTTGCCTGGGTGAGTGACTACTTTGAAGCGCACCGCACTAAGGCAGAAATACTTTATTATTGCTGTACTTTATTTTTAGATGAATACTGCCAAAAATTCATTCATGAAAATATATTTTACCATCTAATTTTAGAATAAGTTAAACTACACACACTTTTATTGTGGCATTAACAAAACGTATCTTTGAAGCATACCTAGAACATACGGTGGGTTATGTAGCAGTTTGTCAATAAATAGGAATAGCTAAAATAATTTTTATAAGGTTTTATAGAATTTTAATAATGTGTTATATGTGTTTATTCAATTTAGGTTTCTTACTGTTGAAGAAAAGAAGAAAATAGGGCATCTTTGTAAATTGCTGATTGACCAAGGCCGAATCAAGTATTTACAGCAGAAAGGCTTCAGTCCTGCTTTACAGTACTATATAGACCCTCTGGTGTCTTTGGAAAATGTGTTGTTAACTGCTTTACCAAATCATTCTTCATCACCAGAAGCAAGTGTTTAAAAGGAAAGAAATTTTGAGCAACATCTGTCTTCCACCAAAAAAAATTTTTTTAATTGTATTTTTATATCCATGGAAATATTTAAATAGCAGATAATGTGAACTTTAAAAATGTTGTGGCCTCATTGAACTTAGATAATGGCTTTGTTTTTTACTTTAGAAATCCAAACATTAGAGAATTCACCAAATTCCCAAAGCAATCCTCTTCAGCAGGGCATCTTGAATTATACTATCCATCAGCATCTATGGAGTTTGGGGAAGTAGTCGAGCAGTTGACTTGGTTACCTGAAACACATACCATGCCAGCATGTAACTAGTACATTCACTTTCTATTTGCATTAATTTTAGAAACTTATTTTCCTTTGGTTTTATTTAATACTTTTTATTTTTCAAGTTCAAGATGTAATGATCAATTATCAGTTTACAACAAGGACCAATCTGAGAATTTGGCTTATGTATGGATTTTTTGTCCAGGCAGATCTGGAAAGAATAATTAATTGTGATTATTTGTTTCTATTACAAATAAATACAGAAATGTTCTCAATTAATGAATTTATCTTCAGATTTCAAGAGCCATACCTGTATTTATATATTATCAAAATTTATCATGACAGACACTAAAACTAAAGAGGTAATTGGATAATTACCTCTTGGATAATAACTAATTGGATAATTATCTAGTTAAAACTTCAAAAAGGATACTTATAAGCCTAATTCACAAATTAAATTGAAATTTGTAAATAACTTCTGAAGTTAATTAGGCATCAGCATCTTTTAATGGGTCATTTTTACATATATAAGGACAATTACAAGTATATTCTCTCCTGTTTGGGAAGATAATTTGGAATAAAGTAGAAATTAGATAGTGATACCAAAAACCTCACTTTTGGGCCTCAGCTCATAAGCAGTTTCTATGCACAAGTAAACATTAAACCAAACATATGGTAGGACTGTTAGTCTTTTCCTCATCTCATCCTTGGTTTATTTCTGCTTTATTTGTAAAAATTGTCTTAATCATTGTACATTTGCCAAGATAAAGATCCAGAATTACTAATTTAGATACTATAATGATACTCTTAAATAACTAGTATTTGTAGGTCTGTGAGTATGTTAATTATAAAGTCTAGCACATTTTTACTTTCTGACCTTTCTACTTAGGACTTACATATATCTCATGAGACTGCCTAGGTTCAGATCCTTACTACTTGATCTCTTTGTGCCTCAATTCCCCTCTTGAAATGGGGATGACGAAGATAATACCTCACAGGGTTGTCATATGAGCATTAAGTGATATAGCATATTAAAATGCTTAGAACAGTTCTAAGTACAGAGTAAGTACTTAATAAATATTATGTTTTTAATAGTACTAATTCATAAAAATATTTTTAATGACAGACTTGGTTTTATTATCTCTGTTTAAGTTGTAACCTTTTTTCTCTTGTTGTAAGTTCTATGTCAAATATTAAAATAAAGTAGTTGGATTATTTTTTAAATTAGCTATTCATGCCTGCAAATTGAGACCATAAAGGAAGATAATAATACATTGTAATAATTAACCCCAATTTTGCTGAGTTAGGCAATGCTAATTTGTGTCATACAGTCTGTTTTACTTTATTCAACAATTTATGCCTGGAAATAAAAAGATATTCTACAACAGACATTATCTCTGTTATATTTCATAAAACATATATACGCACACAAGAATTACACTGATGAAGTCCTGTGGACCATTTAGCTTAATGAATGTTTCTGACAATAATACCAGGTACTCTATGGGAAGATAAGCCATAGAGTACTTGCTGTAGATCAACATGCCAGCTGTAGGTAAAGATTATTGTTTTCCCCAACCTTGCTTATTTCCCTTAAGATAACATGAGACAGTGAATATGTGGGATATACATAGGAGCTATTTCTTGACCAGAAAAATTTGCAGGTTCAGTAAACTCCTTAAACTTTAGATTGATCTACACAACTACCTCTTCCTGCATGTCCCACAGGTACATCACATATACTGTGTTGAAACTTAAGTTCATGTTCCACTTCTACCACCAAACCAGCTTCATTTCCCCATCAGCATCACCAGTCATCTAGTAGTTCCAGCCAAAACCAGATTCATCCTGGATGACTCCTTTTCTCATCTTCTTTCAGTCATCAATTCTGTCTCCTACCTGTCTTTTATATATTTATACTCTGCTATCCAAACCTAGGCCCCACACTATCACGAATTTTTTACGTATCTTCCTCCGGTCTGTCCTCCATGTTACTGTTTTCTGCAACCTTGCTACAACAGATCTAATGACCTTCCTTGGATGTTGGTAAAAATATTTTTTCCAGCTGAAAATACTATTTACCTTTTGCTTGGATTATACCTGCTCTTCAAAATAACTGAAGATGTAACTAAAAGAACAGTCTTTTAACTAAATTCTTCACATTTTAGTGAATTATAAAATGATGTTTTCTATTACTATCCTATTGCTTATTTTTTATTAACAGATAATTATGCCTTTTGTCCTCTTCCCCTTGGGTTAAGTCATTCTATCCATAGTTTAAAAAAGCAATCCCACTGCTGGGCATACACACTGAGGAAACCAGAAGGGACAGAGACACGTGTACCCCAATGTTCATCGCAGCACTGTTTATAATAGCCAGGACATGGAAGCAACCTAGATGTCCATCAGCAGAGGAATGGATAATAAAGCTGTGGTACATATACACAATGGAGTATTACTCAGCCATTAAAAAGAATACATTTGAATCAGTTCTAATGAGGTGGATGAAACTGGAGCCTATTATACAGAGTGAAGTAAGCCAGAAAGAAGAACACCAATACCATATACTAACGCATATATGTGGAATTTAGAAAGATGGTAATGACAACCCTGAATGCGAGACAGCAAAAGAGACACATGTATAGAACAGTCTTCTGGACTCTCTGGGAGAGGAAGGGGGGGGGGATGATTTGGGAGAATAGCATTGAAACATGTATAATATCAGAATCACCAGTCCAGGTTCGATGCAGGATACAGGAAGCTTGGGGCTGGTGCACTGGGATGACCCAGAGGGATGGTATGGAAAGGGAGGTGGGAGAGGGGTTCAGGATGGGGAACACGTGTACACCCGTGGCAGATTCATGTTGATGTATGGCAAAACCAATACAATATTGTAATTAGCCTCTAATTAAAATAGATAAATTAAAAAAAAACACCCAATTAATAAAAAAATAAAAAATAGAGATTAAAATGCTTAGGCCAAAGAAGATAATAAAATTTGAGGCATAAAAATTAAAGCCAAGTAGAAAAGTCTCCTCCAGAAACACTGAAAACATCTGTAATTCCTGACTATAATAGGGATGACAAAATAAAATGTATCAAATCACAAAAAAAAGCAACAAAAAGGTTTTAATTCTAAATTATCAGTGATCAAAATCTACACATCAAAAACTCACATTGTAACTATTGGCTAAAATCTATGTTCTCTTGATACATTTCACTCCTAGGCACAGTAGCAAAATCTTTTTTCTTTTTCCTAGTCAATTTTTTCTGTTTGTGGATTATTGCAGAAAAAGAGGAAACAGTAGGGAAGGTAGTGTTTAATGAGTAACTGACATAACAAACTGATAGAATGAGGCAGTGAAGCTTTAAGAATTACATCTTCATGGGGTCGCAAAGAGTTGGACACGAATGAGCGACTGATCTGATCTGATCACTTGGTCCTGCTTCAAGTTCCTGACCAAAGAAATTTATTTCCTGACTCTATTTAAAAGACTTCTTAACATTTTTACAACCTTTCTCTCCAAGGCTTTATCAAAATTGTGAACACATTTGAATTTCACTTTTTTTTTCCTTCAACAATATTGACTAAGAGACTAGGATTTGACAGAAAAGGTAAGATGGAATGAAACTCTATAAAGGAATTCATATATATATATATACACATATATATATATACACTTACACACATTACTAAAAAGAATTTTTAACCTGTGTTATATACAAATCTCATACCTGCTCTCCGTGACTCCTGTATATATGTGTGCATAAACTGAAGGCCGAATAATTCCCGTTCCTCTTCCTCTTCTATGTTTTCACTGGGAGGAAGTGTTACTTCCAGTTTCAATGGGTTGTCTCGGAAGTTGACAAACCTAGCAGTTCACCAAAAAACAGTATTTTTATAGGTGCCATAGAAGTGTACATTTATTTTCCTGGAGAAAGATCAAATGATAATATACTAAATTACTCTTTTTTAACTGGTTTCAATAACTGAACATCTTGGTGAGATGTGATATATCCCAAGAATCTTTAAGTTTCTTTCCTAGAAGAAAAAAATATTAGCTTTAGACAACTTATTTTTCAAGCTTGTAAAAGCAATTATTAGTCCATAGCATATGTTTAATGTGGTATAATTTAACTTGCAAGAGCAATCCCAGTGCATCTCAAAAGTACAATTAATGCTATGAACTTAAATTTTCTGCATATTTTTAAAAGTATGTCTTATCGTATTTTCACCACTGGGTACAGGGCAATAGTTGCTAAATAAATGAATGATTCTGTTGAAAGTTGCGGGATTTGTTCTGAATTCTAATGTCTTATGCTCACTGTCAGGAAATTAAGTTTTGGAAGATACTTGAGGAAGATGTGTTAGTAATTAGTAAAAAGTTATAATTGCCTGTGTCCATTTGTAGTTATTTAGAAGGAAAATAATCACTGTTCTTACAGTTTTGGTGTTTATATCATGGATAAAGTTTGTTAGCAATTATAAAGATGATTTTCAGGAAGATGTCACCAACAGATGGCATTCCTTAAAGCTCATAAATCCCGCTACTGTTTTAGTTTCAAGGATTCTTGAGTAATTTAGGCCAGTATTATATGAATCCTATTTATAAACTATAGTCAAAGTTGGAAGAGATTTTTAAATGTATTTATTTATGTGAATGAGAACTCAAATCTATTCATAATCATTTCTTCATATTACTTTGTTCTGCAGTCAGAAAGGAACATGTGAGTTCCGTGTCTACAAGTTTTACCTTAGATTGGTCATCTCTTCCATACACACTGGAATATCTTGCAGTTTATTGTTGCTGAGAACAAGAGTACTCAGATTTTTCATACTGCTGATTGTTTCTGGCAAGCATGTTATTTCATTCCGTTGCAGCCATAATGTATGTAGATTTTGCATTCTGAAGAATTAAAAGAGGTTTCTGTGATTAATCACATATAATATGAAAACCCTGGTTCTTATTAACTTAAAAAAAATTTAATGTCATACTATATAATATTTTGTTTAACCAGTCTATCTGAGTTAACCGACTTAACATTACCTGATTTTAGGGAAACTGGATCAGAGAGCTAATCTCCATCCACAGTACAACTCCCATGTAGTAGTAGAAATGAAATCAAGGTATTCTACAATTCTTCACTATTTCATAGGCTATCTTGCAGAAGAACTGCTAAAATGTTATCTAATCTTAGTTAGAATCTTAAAAGCAAAGTCAGAAATTATTAATATGCCCATTTAGAGCAAGGCAAGTATGCATATTGTTTAACAGCATGGGCTCAGGCGAGGGTGCAGGCGAGGTGTTGATTAGTCACTAAGTCATATCTGATGCTTTTGAGACCCCAGGGGACTATAGCCCGCCAGGCTCCTCTGTCCATGAGATTTCCCAGGCAAGAATCCTGGGGTCGGTTGCCATTTCCTTCTCCAGGGGATCTTCCAGACCCAGGGATCGAAGCCCACATCACTTGCACTGCACGCGGATTTTTTACAGCTGAGCCACTGGAGGGTGTGGATGCCTGGGTTCAAATCGTAGCTGTCACACCTCCTGTGATCTTCAGCAGTTCACTAACATCTCCACTTCAGTTTCCTCAATCAGTTTTTAAACTGCACAGAGCAAGCACTAAGCAATGTTATTGTGGCGTATTCTTGTCAATTTGTTGATGTCAGAAGGCCCATTTTTCTGTCCCAAACCTCATGCCCCCTCCTTTTTTTGTCTGCACCACACGGCTTGTGGGATTTTAGTTCCCTGGACCAGAGATGGAATCCGAAGTAGCACTAAACAGATGTATTGTGAGTGATTATCTCTGGGGTCTCCTTTGTTTTGTTTGTTTTTCTTATTTGTCATAGATGGCTTCAACACATCTCTTGGTAACAAAAAAAAAAAAAGTTATTTTACCTGTCTATAGTATCAGGAAGTTGTTCAAGTCTGTTGCTTCCCATATCAAGCCACTCAAGGGCAGGCATGTTCAACACAGCAGGAGGGATTGTAGTAAAGAGGTTCATACTCAAATCAAGGTGAGTAAGCTTTAACAAATTGCTGAGCTGAAGAGGAAGGCAAAGTTTTTCAAACTGTCCACAATGTAAGCTACTACAACACTCACATTGGTAAAGGAGATATTTCACGTCAAGGAGTGTTTACGTTATGCTTGGGCTTTATTCAGTCGTAGAAATCCACAGCAAATTTGAGAGAACAATAAAGCTAAATAGCCTCCAGATAAATGAAAAGTTCTCATAGAAAATTCATCTATTCAAAGAAAACATATCTTCCAAAATCACCAGGCTCCAGGGTTTAGAGCATCCACCTGGCAGAAGCTTTTGTTTTTCTTTCTGTGAGTAAATATGTTTTCCTTTTATCTAGTAGTGAAGATTTTCTTGGGAAAACCCAAAGTTCAGAATAATACTTATCTTTGTTAAACCCTCTTTTTTGTGCCTGATGCTTTACACGTGTTATCTCCGTCATAGAATTTACTGTTTGGTAAATTCTGTTTTTTAAATGAAAACATCAATAAAAAATTGATTAAGACTAACAGCATGAGTGTGCTCAGCTTAAGAAAGCAAATATATTGATATCACTGCCCTCTATATACATCTCCCTTCTTCCTCTTGAAAGATAACTCTATCCTGAATTTGGTATCTATTATTCCCATGCTTCAGATGTTTTTATTACTATACATAAATATATGTTTTCTATGTTTTTTTCTATATATATTACTATTATGTGTATTTTTTCAGAAACAAAATTATCTTTTTATAAGTTTTAAAGATGATACTATACTTATCTATCTTTAACTTGCTTTTATCTCTCAGTGTCAGTCTTTATATAAATCCTATTGATGCATACAGCTCTAGTTTAGTCATTAACTTTACAAAGTTAGTACCTTTTTTCCCTTTTACGGACAAAATGGTTTAAAGAGAAGGGAGAGCTATGGTGTGCACTCAAGTTTTCATGGACCTAAAGTCACAAAATTTCTAAATTTCTCTTTCTTCTGTAGTGAAAATTTCAAAATGTAAGAATTTAGTTAAGTTTTACAAAAGATTCTCCATTTAGTTAGGCAACTCTATGTTTTCCTTCTGTCTCAGGGCACATTCAGATTCATTCCACAACTTTAACTAAACTTCAAAAAATGCAGAGATACAGTGATTATGGGTAATGCAAAAAGGCAGTTTTCCATTTAGTAGTGATATTTCTCCAACTTTAGAATTCAAGTGATAAAAAAAAAACTTTTTCAAAACCTGTCATCAGATTTTAAATTTTTCAGATGGTTCAGAATGGTATATAAAAAGATTACTTTTGCATTAGCATAATTATGTTTGTGTGTTACAGTGTTGCATCTTAATGGCTTAGAGATACATCTCCTGTAACAGGATTTCTCAATGGTACTAAGATCCTTTGGTTCTAGAAGAATGAAGAAAGATATTAAAACCATTATAATCTAAATCTTCATTTTGCATATGTGAAAACTGAGACCTAACTTAGGTAAAGTGGTATGTTCAAGGCCTCACAGCTACTTAAAGGCCACACTTGGAAATAATTCCAGGCTCATGATCTCAGTTCAGTATTTGTTCCTATAAAACCTTTAAGTAAAGACATTAAGGTTAAGATAGGTTATTAGACATGCCCAAATTCACTTTTTACTGACAGAACCAAAGCTAAAAACAAAATCACAATAATTAGGAATTAGAAATGAAATATTTATTGGCCTTCTCTTAGATAAAAAGAAATTGTCCCTATGATCATGATTTTCATCATAATCAAGTATGATAACCAAGATGAAGTGAATTTTATTCTTTTATATAACTCTTATCCTGCAAAATCATTGTTTTCTAGGCAAAGCACCATGGAAATTTCCTTTGCTGATTCATAAGAGCCTTAAATATGCTTGAAAAATAATACAAGAATCTGTATCTCTATGATCAGTTTTACCAATAATAAGATATACCAATGAAAAGTTTGAAGGCTTCACAAGCCCATCGCCTTGGCTTTTCCTTGATAGAGCCTGGGAAGCTAGCAAATATACTTCCTAACCTGAAGAATTCATGTCCTTTCACTTCACCTGTACCTCAAAACCTGATCACCTATAAAAACCAACAGATAAAAAGAGTTTTTCTGTCACCACACTGCCTGTGCTTTATGATAAGGACATTCATTCAGTATTGCGTAATGACTTCATACTGAGCTGAGCCTTCAATTCTGGGAATAGAAACATGATTCTCACCCTGGCCTTCAAGGAGATCATAGTCTAGTCAACAAATATTGTCGGTATTGTGCCAATAGTAGAAATATCTTTTATGCTAAATAGGTCTTTCTCTAATTAAAAACATGTTTTATAATAATAAATTGTTCTCTCTAAATATTTTCTGAAATAAAATTTATAGCATTTTTTCACTAGTGATCTTACAGGGGAGAAATAAATCACTATTAGATGGAAAATATAATCATAGGCATTTACATCATTCTGACCTCTTGTGGAAGATCACTGATGTCTCTGTTAACAGCAAGTTCAAGTTTCTCCAAGCTGGCACAGTAACTTAGTTCCATGGGGACAGTTTTGATTCTATTGTAACTAAGAATCAGTTCCTGAAGTCTAGTGAGCAGTCCTATGGAAAAATAATACACAATAAATAGCAGAGGGATATAAAATACTGTTTCCAGTTATTAAGTATTACAGTATAACTTACTTTCCAGGTTCAAATTGGGAAGTTCACATTTGGGCTCTTCCCTTTTCCTGGTATGTTTCCTGCGCCTTCTTCAGAAAAGCAGCAGATGATTTATCAGTACATGCAAAAAAAATTTTTTGTTCTGGTTTATCTGTACTATATCCTGACCACTTTTCCATTTGGGGATTTTTTTCCCCCTCTTTTAAAGAATTTTATCTAATTTTTCTTTCTTGTCTTCAATCAGTTCCCTTGTAGAAGGAATAACTGAACTAACAATATTGTTTCCAGAATCAGTACAATATTATTTCCAAAGAGACTTTTCTTGCATTAAAACCTCATCTTGAATCACCTCAGGAAACCCAGAAGCTTGGACCTCCTGGAAGCTTCAACTCAGATGTTTAGAGTTTTCTCAAGATGTAGGACTATATAAAGATGAGATCTTTATTCCATGTATCAAAAAAAATTTTTTCAATAAAAAACACAGGAATAGAAGCAATCTTCCTTACCAATTCCTCGAGGTATCTCAGAAATTGTGTTTCGAGATAAATCTAACACAATAAGGTTCTGGAACCTTCCAATGAATTCAGGAATTTTCAGCAAGCCAATTCTATGAAGTTGCCATTCCTGTAGCTGATTCAGTTTTAGTAGAGAAGAAGGGAGAGTCTAAACTCAAGAAAAAGAAATGATAGGGTTACTATATTACTTAAATTATTTCAGTATCATGCCACATTGAAATGTGATTGTAGAGATATTACTTGATTTGTAAAAGAAATTAGGAATATTTTTTCTTTAATGAGTTACATTTCCAAGTGCTTTGTGCTACTTCTAAGTTTTAAGAACTTTACTTTCCAGAGGGGATGCTAAACCTTCAAACCCCAGTCAGAATAACATAAACAAAAATAAGGTATTTTAGTCAATATTGCTCACACATACAGCTGTGTTCTAAAGATTCTTTATTAGGCTTAATGAGAGTACATATGTTATTGAAAATGAGAATATGGTGGTTAATTGAAATTATAGAAGAAAAGATCATTTTAATCAGTAATTCAAACTTCTCTTGCCTTTCTTTTTTTTAAATTATTTATTTATTTTTGGCTGCTCTGGGTCTTTATTGCTGCACACAGGCTTTCTCTAGTTGCGGTGAGCGGGGGCCAGTCTCTAGTTGCTGTGGCCTCTCTTGTTGAGAAGCACAGGCTCTAAGCAGGCAAGCTTCAATAGTCGCGGCACACAGACTCAGGTGCCCCATGGCATATGGGATCTTCCAGGACAAGGGATAGAACACGTGTCCCCTACACTGGCATGTGGATTCTTAACCACTGGACCACCAGGAAAGTCCCTTTCCTTTCTGTTTCGAAATAGTATAGTGTTTTAAAGACGATTGTCTTTTAAATTAAGAGTTTTAAAGTTTCAACTCTTCTGAACTTTATGCCTTTTCTCTATCAGCCTACAGCAGCCAAAAGACAAAATAAAGGTGGTAACCACCTAGCTAAATATACCAATGTGTATGAAGACAAACACTGAGTTAAGGGATAAAGTTGGCCCTTGTTAAAATTATACTAGGCCTAACATACAATAATTAAACAGATATCTGTTTGTATATGTATATGTGTATGTGTGAAAGAGAAAGAGAGAGGGAGGGAAGGAGAGAAAGAGAAGATAATATGAATCCGATTGTGGACCTAAGAAAAATTAATATACATTTCCATTTTGTGAACTTTTACCTGAGCATTAGCTTTGGAAAGCAATATGATTTTCGTTAAGCAGACAGTCTTTATGAAAACTGAGAAAATGCCTATTAGAAGGATTAGTGGAGAAAATACTACAAATGACTGAAATTTAGGCAGCATTAAAGCACACTGGTTGAATTTTTGCACAAAAAAGTTGGGAAGTTATGTTCATTTTCAGTTCCTGTCGCCCAAATTCATTTGATATTAAACACTATTAAAATCAGAATTCCTAACTATTTCAGACTTAAGCACACACTCTAAGAATCATTCTCTCAACTCTCCCACACAATGCAAAATATAAAAAATATTGCTTCTATAAAACTTACCTTCCATTCCTCTTTTTCTATCTTTAAAATGACTCTTCCATCTTCCTTGGTGACCTTTTCTCTTAGCTTGGTTAAGCATACTCGTTCTTCCCAGATTCGCACTAGCCTAGGAGACCAGGAAATCATTTTAGGTCACAGGTAGTAACATAGGTAGCATTCACTTTTGTATGAAAAAGTAACCCATTAAAAACAAACATTTGATTGACAGTATCTGGAAATCAGACAAGAATTATTTTGCAAGACATTTAATTTGATTAATATGATAAATGCCCTCTTTTTAAGTTTCTGAAAAGTATTATACCTCTCCTTAGATTTTTTGTACAGATTTGTTAAGATATAATTCATATACCATAAAAATCTGACACAATTTGGTGTTTTCTGGTATATCTGCAGAACTGTGCAACCATAACCACTGTCTGATCCAAACATTTTCAGCACTCAAGAAAGAACCCATGCCTGAGCAGTCACTCCCTATTCCTCCCTCCCTCAGCCCCTGGCAGCCAATAACCTCCTTTCAATAGCTATGCATTTGCCTATACTAGATATTTCATATAAAAGGTATTCTATAATATGTGGTCTTTTGTGAAGCAGAGTTTTATCCAAAATTTGTGCATGTGTGTATCAGTATGCATTTCCTTTTTATAGAAGAAGAATATTCTACTGCATCAGTTCAGTTCAGTTCAGTCGCTCAGTTGTTCCAACTCTTTGCAACCCCAAGGACTGCAGCATACCAGGCCCCCCTGTCCATCACCAGCTCCCAGAGCCTACCCAAACTCATGTCCAC
The DNA here is from genome assembly GCF_019923935.1 of Bubalus bubalis. Classification (NCBI taxonomy): domain Eukaryota; kingdom Metazoa; phylum Chordata; class Mammalia; order Artiodactyla; family Bovidae; genus Bubalus; species Bubalus bubalis. The sequence continues at coordinate 43,208,478 of NC_059162.1, read as the reverse complement.
TGAGTCAGTGATGCCATCCAACCATCTCATTCTCTGTTGTCCCCTTCTCCTCCTGCCTTCAATCTTTCCCAGCATCAGGGTCTTTTCAAATGAGTCAGCTCTTCACATCAGTACTAGAGTTTCAGGTTCAACATCAGTCCTTCCAATGAACACTCAGGACTGACCTCCTTTAGAATGGACTGGTTGGATCTCCTTGAAGTCCAAGGGACTCTCAAGAGTCTTCTCCAACACCACAGTTCAAAAGCATAAATTCTTTGGTGCTCAGCTTTCTTTATAGTCCAACTCTCACATCCATACATGACTACTGGAAAAACCATAGCCTTGACTAGACGGACCTTTGTTGGCAAAGTAATGTCTCTGCTTTTTAATATGCTGTCTAGGTTGGTCATAACCTTCCTTCCAAGGAGTGAGCATCTTTTAATTTCATGGCTGCAGTCACCATCTGCAGTGATTTTGGAGCCCCCAAAATAAAGTCTGACACTGTTTCCACTGTTTCCCCATCTATTTGCCATTAAGTGATGGGACCAGATGCTATGATCTTAGTTTTCTGAATGTTGAGCTTTAAGCCAACTTTTTCACTCTCCTCTTTCACCTTCATCAAGAAGCTCTTTAGTTCTTCTTCACTTTCTGCCATAAGGGTGGTGTCATCTGCATATCTGAGGTTATTGGTATTTCTTCCAGCAATCTTGATTCCAGCGTGGTTCATCTATCCCAGCGTTTCTCATGATGTACTCTGCATAATAAGTTAAATAAGCAGAGTGACAATATACAGCCTTGATGTATTCCTTTCCCAGTTTGGAACCAGTCTGATGTTCCATGTCCAGTTCTGAGTGTTGCTTCCTGACCTGCATACAGGTTTCTCAAGAGGCAGATCAGGTGGTCTGGTATTCCCATCTCTTTCAGAATTTTCCACAGTTATTCATCTCAGCACTGTTTATAATAGCCAGGACATGGAAGCAACCTAGATGTCCATCAGCAGATGAATGGATAAGAAAGCTGTGGTACATATACACAATGGAGTATTACTCAGCCATTAAAAAGAATACATTTGAATCAGCTCTAATGAGGTGGATGAAACTGGAGCCTATTATACAAGTAAGCCAGAAAGAAAAACACCAATACAGTATACTAACGCATATATATGGAATTTAGAAAGATGGTAACAATAACCCTGTATACGAGACAGCAAAAGAGACACTGATGTATAGAACAGTCTTTTGGACTCTGTGGGAGAGGGAGAGGGTGGGATGATTTGGGAGAATGGCATTAAATATGTATAATATCACATATGAAACGAGTCGCCAGTCCAGGTTCGATGCATGATACTGGATGCTTGGGGCTGGTGCACTGGGACAACCCAGAGGGATGGTATGGGGAGAGAGGAGGGAGGAGGGTTCAGGATGGGGAACACATGTATACTTGTGGCAGATTTACTTTGATATATGGCAAAACCAATACAATATTGTAAAGTTAAATAAAATTAAATTAAAAAAAAAGAATTTTCCACAGTTTATTGTGATCCATACAGTCAAAGGCTTTGGCATAGTCAATAAAGCAGAAATCGATGTTTTACTGAAACTCTCTTGTTTTTTCAACGATCCAACAATGTTGGCAATTTGATCTCTGGTTCCTTTGCCTTTTCTAAATTCAGCTTGAACATCTGGAATTTCACAGTTCATGTATTGCTGAAGCCTGGCTTGGAGAATTTTGAGTATTACTTTACTAGTATGTGAGATGAGTGCAATTGTGCAGTAGTTTGAGCATTCTTTGGCATTGCCTTTCTTTGGGATTGGAATGAAAACTGACCTTTTCCAGTCCTGTGGCCACTGCTGAGTTTTCCAAATTTGCTGGCATATTGAGTGCAGCACTTTCACAGCATCATCTTTTAAGATTGAAATAGCTCAACTGGAATTCCGTCACCTCCACTAGCTTTGTTCGTAGTGATGCTTCCTAAGACCCACTTGACCTCGCATTCCAGGATGTCTGACTCTAGGTTGGTGATCACACCATTGTGATTATCAGGGTTGTGAAGATCTTTTTTGTACAGTTCTTCTGTGTATTCTTGCCACCTCTTCTTAATATCTTCTGCTTCCGTTAGGTCCATACCATTTCTGTCCTTTATTGAGCCCATCTTTGCATGAAATGTTCCCTTAGTATCTCTAATTTTCTTGAAGAGCTCTCTAGACTTTCCCATTCTGTTGTTTTCCTCTATTTCTTTTCATTGATCGCTGAGGAAGGCTTTCTTATCTCTCCTTGCTATTCTTTGGAACTCTGCATTCAAATGGGAATATTTTTCCTTTTCTCCTTTGCTTTTCACTTCTCTTCTTTTCACAGCTATTTGTAAGGCCTCCTCAGACAGCCATTTTGCTTTTTTGCATTTCTTTTCCATGGGGATGGTCTTGATCCCTGTCTCCTGTACAATGTCACAAACCTCATTCCATAGTTCATCAGGCACTCTGTCTATCAGATCTAGTCCCTTAAATTCAACTGCATGGATATACCAAAGTTGTTGACCCATTCATCAGTTGATGGACATTTGTAACTATTATAAATAATGCTTCTATGAATATTCATGTAAAACTTTCAGGTAGATCTATGTTTTCGTTTCCCTTGAGTGTGTGTATATTCCTAGGAGTGGAATTGCTGGATCATTTCATAAATCTACATTTAACTTTTTTAAGCCAAATTGTGCCCAAATTGCTTGCGTCATTTTCCCTTCCCACCAGCAGTGTATGAGGGCTCTAGTTGCTCCATAGCTTTGCCAACAGTTGTTCGAGTCCATCTTCTTGATCATAGCTATCCTAGTGGGTGTGAAGTGGTACCTCACTGTTGTTTTGATTTGCATTTATTAAATATCTAATCTATAGCTATCTAGTTTAAAAGTTTTTAAAAGGGTTGCAAATGATATAGTTCAACTTCAGAGTTAAATTGTATATTACTATATTCCATTTTATCGAGATTTAGTTTTCCAGATATAAAAATGCACAAAATTCTGGAATACATCCTATTGAATTTTGGTTCATAGCAAAAATACATAATGTCAAGCTATAAAAATGATTAACAAAGGTTACAGAAGGTTACCTATTCCTATACTAGAAATTTTTCACGTATGAAAAATAATGAGTTTAGAATTGAAAACTTTACACTTTTAGCCTATTAGAATGATACAGAATAAACAAAATATAAGCAATCATTAAAGAACAAAGGTTTAATCAATTTGAATATTTATTTACCAAAATTCTCTTGACAATCTGAGAGTTAATATATATACTTAGCAATTTTACATACTAACTGATCTTCAGAGAGGGTTTTATTTTAATGAACAGAAAACCAAATATCTCTAAAAGTGTAATATTTGCTATCTCTGTATGTTTGTGTTTGCAAAATATTTCTATGGAGCCTGCATATTTCCATCCACTACTTTTCTGAATATTAACTAATTTGCTAACAATTGCACTGCGGCCATGACTGTGTGTGGCCTTCCAGACTGAACAGTCGCTCACTCACGCCCAACTCTTCGCGGCCCCATGGACTGTAGCCCACCAGAATCCCCTGTCCATGGAATTTCCCAGGCAAGCATACTGGGATGGGTTGCCATTTCCTTCTCCAGGGGCTCTTCCCAACCCAGGGACTGAACCCAGGTCTCCTGCATTGCAGGCGGATGCTTTACCGCCTGAGCTACGAGGGAAGCCCTAGTAGGGAAGCTTGCAATAAATGTGATTAAGTGAGACAAAATATATGATGCCTTATATTCAATTATACCATGTTTTATAAAAATAGAATTATTCAAATGGTAGACATAATGATTATTAATTACTATACTACTCACTTAGATATACATATTCAGAGTAAGATATAATGTTGAGCAATGAGGTGTCTTACTCCCTATACTCTAACTTCAATTAAAGATCTCCATCAAGCACCTATTATATGCCAAATATTATGTTAGACATTGTGGATACAAAAACCTCTGTCCTTAATGAGTTTATAGTGAGCGTAACTATTACCAGATAAGTTTATTTCCATTTCTTTAATGATTCACTTATTCTTTCTGGCTCTGTGTGATCTAAATCCAGAATGTATCACTTAATTCAGAGATCATGGACAAGACATCTCACTTCCAAGGATTTTGCCAATAATATATGGGGTTTGGATTAAATAATATCTAGTGTTTCTTCTAGCTCTAATATTCTGTAATTCCTACACTGCTTATTTTAAGCTTGAGGCTCTTTCAAGTTTTGAATAGAAATTTTCTACCTCCTCTAAAACCCTTTTATTATACTCTAAAGCATTTGATGCTTTTGAAACTGTGGTGTTGGAGAAGACTCTTGAGAGTCCCTTGGACTGCAAGGAGATCTAAACAGTCCATTCTAAAGGAGATCAGCCCTGGGTGTTCTTTGGAAGGAATGATGCTAAAGCTGAAACTCCAGTACTTTGGCCCCCTCATGTGAAGAGTTGACTAATTGGAAAAGACTCCGATGCTGGGAGGGATTGGAGGCAGGAGGAAAAGGGGATGACAGAGGATAAGATGGCTGGATGGCATCACCAACTCGATGGACGTGAGTTTGAGTGAACTCTGGGAGATGGTGATGGACAGGGAGGCCTGGCGTGCTGCGATTCATGGGGTTACAAAGAGTTGGACACGAGTGAGCAACTGAACTGAACTGAACTGAAAGCCTTTGTCAAATGTCGTTATATCAACTCTTACCCAAGTGCTTAATTTTTTTCCAGGCCACCTTGTATCAAAAGACAGAACAATTTCTGTTTACATGTAAGGCTTGGGGGACTTCCCTGGTGGTACAGTGGTTAAGACTTCATGCTTCCACTGCAGGAAGTATGGGTCAGATTCCTGGTGGGGGAAGTTAAGATCCCGTGGTGCAACCAAAAAAAAAAAGTTAAACTTAAGGGTTTTTAGTTAAATCTTTAGCCACTTTTAGCTGAGAAAAGAGCATTAGATTACATTGTTATCTTTTTTTGGCCCTTGCCTGTTTTGTGCAGAGAAAATTGAAGCTGCTGAAATTAAATGATTCTTAGCCAGACATGTTTAATATTAATAGGTGAAAGTCAGGAGTAAAGTAATAACTCATGATTTCTGACCACTGCTTTTTAAAAAATTGGATAGGATTTATTAAGAGTACTTGAGTTAAAAGAGAACAGTCTTATGGTTGCCAAGGATGGGAGTGTTGGAGGGGGGAGGATTGGGAGTTTGGGATTAGCAGATATAAAGTAGTGTATATATAGGATGGATAAACAACAAGGAACTATATTCAATAGCCTGTGATAAACCATAATGGAAAAGAATATGAAAAAGGATATATATATATGTGTGTGTGTGTGTGTGTGGTGTAACTGAGTCACTTTGCTATACAGCAGTAATTAATATGACATTGTAAATCAACTATATTTCAGTAAAAGTTTTAAAAAAGAGTACTCAAGTTTATCATAATTGTATAATATAAACATAATAGGTTTTGTAAGAGTAGTTTTACTGTAAAGGGTCAATCTAGGGAAATTTAAGACCTGAGGTTAATATAATGCTTACTGAGTCAGATTGCTTAGGTATGAATACTAGTGAATACCAGTTCCACATTTATTAGCAGTATGATCTTTGACAAGTTACCTAGGCCTATCCTTCAGGTTTTCTGACTTTAAAATGGAGAAAATAACATCACCCATGTGTCACAGAGATTGCTTATCATTCTCCAATATGTTATTCCTCTTCTTCCTCATAATAGATCTCTAAATATAACTGGGCACAAGACTTCATTTAGCCATCCTCCCTTGCTGTTAGGAATGGGTCATGTGAAGCTTTGGCTAGTGAGATGTTAGCAGAAATAGTAATGTGTGCAACTTCCGGCTGGCTGGAATCAAGTACGTTGGCCACAGTTGGTCTATCTATGTATTTCGGGCCATGAAGTAACTAAAGTCCGTTCCTAAAGGAATGGAAACCATGCCCAGTTGAGCAACAAGATAAAAAGCCTGAATGTCTGACGCAGTGGAGTGCTATGCCAGTCCTCTTCTTTTCTGGGAGAATACCAGTTATTTCCAAGTTTTTACACTCCCTCCAAGTTACCGAAGTATAAATCTTCATTTGTCTAAACCAGTCATACAATCTCATTCCCCTAAAAGGTTACTGGATTAAGGGTATAAAAATGACCTGATTCTGGCCCATGAGAGGTGAAGGAGAGGCTAGCTAGGGGACCTCAGAAAGGTATTTTCATTCTTAAATAAGAAACAGAAATAAATATAATTGTTCCCACTCTTCCGATAACATAATGATGTCTGGCTGCGATGCCTGAAAGTGTACCAGCCACCCTGCAACACTGAGAGAAGCTAACCTGAGGACCAAACTGGCATACCAAAATTAGCTGTGAAGGTGGAAGAAACAGAGTCCAGAAAATTGTGCAAGCTTTGGAATTGCCTAAACTCAGGACTTCCCTATTGTTTAAGCCATTTTTAGTCACATTTTCTTTTATTAGCTGACACAAGACCATTTTTTAAAATGAGATATAATTGGCATATAACATTATATTAAGTCTAATACAACATAATGGTACAAGCCTAATGGTACAACAAGTCTAATGTTCAATGGAACAACAATTCAAGTCTAGTACAACATAATGGCTTGATATTTGTACATATTGCAAAACACTAAACATTGCCATTCAATGTTTAGAAAGAGATCTAATGAATGATAACTGTAGGGAGCTATATGGAATCTATGAGGACAGGGGCTATCCTTGTAAAAGTAATGCAATACTTTGGAAACATCCAGTGAGGAAAGTAGGTAGGTATCAATAAGGCAGAGGAAATGAGAGTCAAACTATAACCCAAAGAGAGGACTCAGGTGATCCACAGTGGCCCTGGCTGGAACTCACAGCTATTTAGTTAGGTGAGAATCGACTGAACTTCTAATGCAAGATGTTGTTTTAACTCCTAGGGAATATAATGTTGAACAAACAATCTCTGAAAAGTAGACTGCTGCTGCTGCTGCTGCTAAGTCACTTCAGTCATGTCCAACTCTGTGTGACCCTATAGACGGCAGCCCACCAGGCTCCCCCGTCCCAGGGATTCTCCAGGCAAGACTGGAGTGGGTTGCCATTTCCTTCTCCAGTGAAAAGTAGACTAAATGATACTAATCGAACTTTGATGAATGTTGAACAGACTCCTAGGATAATTACTAAATTCATTTGTATTTTTTGTGGCTAGCATCATATGGCCACACTTCATTGTCAGGTGCTTCCTTTAGTTATATTTTGAGTTTTCTGTAAATAAAAACTTCTATAAAATTCAATAATAAGGCAATTAATAAATACTATTTTAATAATGAAGATGTTATAAATTTTTGTTAATTCAAAATAATAAACATGGTTTAGCATACTTTTGTTGGAATTCCTTCTCTCGCTTCAGGTCTTCATTGAGTTTCTTTATTCTTTTTTCCCAAACTTCCTTTACAGCATTGACAGCCCCAGTACTAACCACATTTTCTGACATGATTTCTCCACATTGTCACAGGGTCACCAACTTCATTAAATTTTGAATAACTGAATCACAGATGCCATCTCAGAAAGGACCTGATTGAACCAGAGAAGATAGGGGGAAATGTGTTTCAGAATGTTTACTGAGTGCCATAATGAACATAATAGCTTATATTTATTGAACACATTCTATGTTTCCAAGACTATTTAATGTACTTTACATGCCATATTTCACTTAATAATTCTCATAAAAATGTCATGACATGGGTACTTTTATTGTCTTTGTATAAAGAGGAGAAAATCGAGCCCTAGAAAAGGTGGCTAAGTGGTTTACATCCTGTCTCTAATAAGTGACAGAGGGTGGAACTGATGCCAAGTCTACTTCCTTTGTTACTATTAATTCACAGTAATGAAACACTGCAACCGCTTTACATGTCCAATTATAGGGAAATATGCAGTAACGGATATACAAGATGAGCAGGCATCTTGACAGAGCTACTTAATCTAGACCCTATATACACAAGCTGGAATTCAGTTAAGTGGTAATATGGTGGGATTGTTTGCCCTTGTGGAAAATAAATTGCAAATGGACTCATCTAACATTGAGGATTGTGACCTGAAGCTCGGAAAAGAGAGGCAAACAACAATAGGGGAATGGTTGTGTAAATCACGGTAGATCTATTTGATGAGATGTTCTTTGCCTCTCATGTAGTGGTATTGATTTTTCACCAAATTAACTAGCAATAATGAAAGAGTTTGATTCACAATTAAATTATTTCTTCAAAATTCAAGGAGTAAAAGATGTCCACAATTACCACTTCTATTCAACATTATATTGAAATGCAATAAAGCAATATCGTGAATAAAATAGACAGGTATACAGTTTGGAAGGAAGTAAAATTTGCAACAGCATAGGGAAAAAGGTGCTCTCATACACTGAATGTGACAGCGCACATTGTTCAAGTCTCTACGGAGAGAATTCTGGTAACATCTATCAAACTTAAGAGTCACACCAACACTTGTAGGAATTTACACTGAAAATATTTTCGATTTGAAAATGACACATACAAAATTATTCACTGTAGGGTTTTTCATGACAGCAAAAGGTTGGAAACAACAATAACTTTCTACCAGTAAATTACAGTAGATGCATATTATGAGGAATTATATAGCTCCATAAAGAAGGAAAAGCATGTTATACACTGACAAAGCATGATATCCAAAATGACACAATTTATCCATTCTAATTAATGTGGATATTTAGATTCCAAATTTTTGCTCAAATGAGCAAAACTGTTTCTGAAATTCCTGTTCTTATCTTCTTGCTGCTCAAGTGGTATTATTTCTATTGAGTATACCCAGAATTAGAATTGTTAGATCACTATGTTCAAATTTATAAGATAGAGGCCAATTGTTTTCCTTGTACAGTTGTAGTAAGTAATTTCCAATGGAAAACAAGTGGCCTCTACCTTAATTATAGGAACAGTTTTCATTGGAAATTGTTTCCCCATTGATGTATATCTTCACCCCATATTACTGCATAAAATGATATCATGATCATAATTTATGTTTTTTGGATTATTAACTGCTCCAGGCTAATAAAGATTGCCCGACTAAATGAAAGACAAAATCCTGTGTATTATTTACAAGGTCATACCTAAAACATGAAAATAGAAAAAATGGAAGGCACAAAATAGAAAAAGATCAATCTAGGTTTATACCCAAGAGAAATTAAAATATATGTTCACACAAAAACTTGTACATGAATGTTGATAATAGCATTATTCACAATGGCCCCAAAGTGGAAAAGAAGTAGCTGACAAGTGTAAACAAATGGCCGTTAACTAACAAATGGCTATTAATGAACAAAATGTGACATCCATACAATAGAATGTTATTCTGGCATGAAAAGGAACCTAAGCACTGCAACATCATGGGGAAACTTTGAGTAAAATGATGTTGATAGAAGACACAAAGCACCAAACATTGTATTATTCCATTTATATGCAATGTCCAGAATAGGCAAATCCATGAAGAAAGAATGTAGATTAATGATAACCACGGGGCTTTGATAAGGGCACAAAGTTTCTTTTCTGAGTGATGAAAATCAACTTTTGAAATAAATCAACCTATGAAAAAGCAAAGATTATTTGTGGCTAAAAAACCAGAATGTAATACATCTTCAAAATATAAAAATAAAAGTCCTTTTAATAGGGTATAGAAGGATATGAGAAAATAGAGAGTGAGGGAGATAAGAGATATAGTCTATACTTTATGGAATGAGAGAGATTTAAGTATTGAAGCTATAAGGCAACAAAAAAGAAATTAAAAGAGATATAACTCTATGGGAGTGCAGGTAAATTTAAGCATCATCTTTCATAATGAGACAATAGATAATGTCTAAAGCTGAGAAGACACAGCATACTGCCTTGAAAAAGAAAAAAAGTATTAAGGAGGTAACCACTGAAAACTAAATACTGAGTTAAAATGGTTACTTTTAGGGTGATAAAAAGGGTACATAATATTGCTTTTCCATTATTAATCTCCTCTAAATTACTGATTTCTTTAAACTAAAACTATGTAATTTGTGTGTGAGAGACAGAAAGGCAGACAGAGAGAGGAAGAAAAATGTATTAAAAAAGGGAAAATTTTAACATTTGAGGATGAATATATAATTACTGATATGCAGGAAATTATTAGGAGGAGGTCCTTACTTAAAGCAATAAATGCAGCATTTAAATGGGAACAGATTTGCAAGATCTTTCTCCCATCAAGAAACTAGGAGTATTTATGCTGATAATCCAACCCTCTGGGTAATTAATAACATTGTGCAGTTATAATTTGTTGTCTCAGATGTAAGCAGGTTTGAAGCATGCATTTATCAGATAATAAAGAATTCAAATCTCAAGTACCTACATGTAAATGTGTATTTTACTAGACATGTATAACTTCATGTGCCAATTCATTTCCCCATTTCCCATTAAACTTTGATCAACTTTGATCAATTTTCCTATAACAGTAACCAATGTCCCTTTGAGGAAAACAAGTCAGTAGTGATATATGTATTTCTGCCTCCCACGTGGGATTGTGTTCTCTACCTTGGTTATTACAACAGAAGAACAGAAACCATGGCAGTAAAGTAAGCATGGTTGTGACATGACTGAGCAGTCAACTCCCCAGAGTCAAAAGAAAACAAAAGAACTACAATCTCTGAAGAAACACTTCTTGATTTCTGGGGAAGTCAGTCTTCCAGAGGAGGACAACTAGATGAATGACTATGAACCTCCAAAGAGACTTTTAAATTCAATTCCAACTTTAGTTGTACCTTCCAGCAAACACAGACACAGTAAAAGCATCAACAGCTATCTATTTATAAGTCAAGAGTAGGAAAAAAAATGTTTTTGAAAAATACGTACCGCGGTCAGTGCATACAGGAGCTGACATGTCCAAAGTTAGTGTATCAACTAGGAGTGGACTGAAGGCAGAATTGTTTTCAGTGTGACTCCCAGTGATGAAAATCCTCAGACTGTAGCTGGGTGAAATGTAATGTCAGCCTAGTTCTAATTTTAGTTCATGGACAAAGCTGAGAATAGCAAAAATCACATGGAGCTTCTGTGCAAAGGACCAACTGATAACACATGTGAGTGCATTCCATGTGCTGCAAAATGCTGTGCTGCAGGTATTATAAAACTATCTGCATGCATGCATGCTAAGTTGCTTCAGTCATGTCCGGCTCTTTGTGAGCCTATGGACTGTAGCCCACCAGGCTCCTCTGTCCATGGAATTTTCCAGACAAAAATACTTGAGTGAGTTGCCATTTCCTACTCCAGAGGATCTTCTTGACCCAGGGATTGAACACATATCTCCTGCGTCTCCTGCATTGGTTGGCAGATTCTTTATCACTAGCAACATCTGGGAAGCCCCAATTATTCCACAGAAATTCTCTAATGCCTCTATAGTGAATAAGTTCAGAGAGTTGTGGGGTTTCTTAAGATCACAGAAACAGTAAAGGAGATCACAGAACCTAAACTCTATAATCTCCCTATCCAGAGAGCTGGCACCATTCCACACACAGCTGCCTTGAATACATTCATAAGTCAACACCGAAATTCAGGGAGGAGCTTTGTTTCCATAAAAAGAAGACTAAATTGTCCCCTTGGAAAGAATTTAGATTTATTTCTGTGTTTGGCACTGTCTACAATTAAATTTTAATTTGACCATATTTATAGAAAATCCACAAATTTCAAAGTTTCGCTCTTCTCTTATCTAGCCTCTTATTTTCCATAATGCAGATCCAAGAGGCAACAGGGCAGGGAGTGAGACAAGTTGAGAAGTTGTTAAAGTGACCTACACTAGAGAAATGGCAGGGAGAGTGGGGAAAAAAGTGAACAGATTTATGAGCTATTTATGAGGAGATTAGGCAATTTTGGTTATTTGAGGAAAATAAGGGATTAGAAAGGGTTTCTCTGGTAGCTCAGCTGGTAAAGAATCTGCCCGCAATGCAGGAGACCCCAGTTCAATTCCTGGTTGGGAAGATCCCCTGGTGAAGGGAAAGGCTCGGGCTCGCCTGGTGGCTCAGACTGTAAAGAATCTGCCTGCAATACAGGAAACCTGGGTTTGATCCCTGGGTTGGGAAGATCCCCTGGAGGTGGCATAGCAACCCACTCCATATTCTTGCCTAGAGAATCCCATGGACAGAGGAGCTTGGCAGACTACAGTCCATGGAGTCTCAAAGAGTCAGACATGACTGAGCAACCAAGCACACACACAAGGGATTAGAAAGAAGAGATAAGGCATGTATAGTGACTATCCGTCATTCATGGCTGCCCATATCTTCCAAACACCCTCTCCATAGCTTGATAACCCCTCCCCCACCCACATTGTGAATTTACTCTACCAAGATAGAATTAGGGGGAAATATCCCAATCTCCCTTGCTACTGGATTAGGGATGGGACTAAGATTTTGCTAATCATCTACTTTGATTTAGAGGCAAACTAGGTGAGGACACAGGCTGAGTGACCAGAGTCCATTTTTGCTGGTGTGGGTACAGCAGAGGAAATATATTCAAGAGTTAGTTTGGGCAGCAAGAGTTTTCAGGACACAGTTGATGAAGCTGGTTCTGGGGACAGCCTCAACAGCCCCCTCACCAGGCCAGTTCCGTAATGTAGTTCCAAGAGTTGTTTTGTGAACTAACATCGCTTCCTTAAATCTGCTTGGGAGAATTTTGTTATCTGCATCTGAAAAACTGACACAAGTATTGTAACTATGTCTTGTTAGATTTCCAAAAATATTCTTATTCTGCTATTTATTCATCTACGAATTGCAGAATCACCTATTAACTTTGTACCATGAAAGATGAGTATTCTGCTGTCTTAAACCACCCATCATTATCCTACAGTCCCCTTCTCCTGTCCTCTCCTAGTTCTACTATAATTTTTGTTAAATCAGTAGTGATCATTATTATTATGAAAATATTATTCATAGATGAACTAAATAGTAGATATGATTACATTTCTTTGCTTTGGTACTTTCTGTGTTTTCTGGAGTTAAGTGTACTTTTTTAAACTTTTTAAATTTCCTGTGTATGTTTACCATATCTTTATACACTTGAATGTCCCAATTCCCACTGTATGTAGCTCAGACAAGTTACTTAATCTCCCTGTGCCTCAGCTCCTTATTGGTAAAATGTAGATAAAAATAAGAGCTGCTCATGGGTTTTCATGAGGATTAAGTGAGTTAAGATATGAAAGAGCTTGCTACTGCTAAGTCACTTCAGTCGTGTCTGACTCTGTGCGACCCCATAGATGGCAGCCACCAGGCTCCCCATCCCTGGGATTCTCCAAGCAAGAACACTGGAGTGGGTTGCCATTGCCTTCTCCAATGCATGAAAGTGAAAAGTGAAAGTGAAGTCGCTCAATCGTGTCCGACTCTTAGCAACCCCATGGACTGCAGCCTACCAGGCTCCTCCATCCATGGGATTTTCTAGGCAAGAGTACTGGAGTGGGGTGCCATCGCCTTCTCCGATGAAAGAGTTTGGACAATGCCTGAAGATAATAAGTCTTCAGTGAGGGTTTGTTATTTTTTCCACCCTCCAGCAGTGGAGCCAATGGAAGAGCTGGGTGTGGAAGTCAGTGCTGAAGATTGTCTAAGTTTAAAAGAATTTTCCTCTGAGTCTGAGACAAAACAATTTTTTTAAAGCCTTGATTGAATTTGTTATAACATTGCTTTGGTTTTTGGTGGCACAGCATGTGGGATCTTAGTTTCTCAACCAGGAATTAAACCTGCACCCTCTGCATTGGAAGGTGAAGTCTTAGCCAGTGGACCACCAGGGAAACCCTAAACTGAGATAAAATTAAGAAGACAGCTTCACAGTGGAGGGGAGATAAATGAGCTCATCTAGCTTAGCTGGTAAAGAATATACCTGCAAGACAGGAGACCCCAGTTCAATTCCTGGGTCAGGAAGATCCCTGGAGAAGGGATAGGCTACCCACTCCAGTATTCTTGGTGGCTCAGATGGTAAAGGATCTGCCTGCATTGTGGGAGACCTGGGTTCAATCCTTGGGTTGGGAAGATCCCCCTGGAGGAGGGCATGGCAACCCACTCCAGGATTCTTGCCTGGAGAATCCCCATGGACAGAGGAGCCAGGTGGGTTACAGTCCATGGGGTCGCAAAGTCGGACACGACTGAGCTGTGCTTAATAGCTAAATGGCTCCACTCTTCACACACAGTTAGTATCTCATTTTAATGTTAAACACACTGGTCTATCCTCTCCTCTCACTGTGTGTTTCCAGCTGCTTGTTACCCAGGTTTGCGTTCTGAGGTCCCTCAGGCATATATTTCATCAGGATCCATGGCCCTGACTGGGTTCAACTGTGATGCTTGTGTTTAGAAAAAGACAACAAATCTAGAGGAGGGACAAGTGGGATGGCCGGGTGAGAGAGGGAATAAAACACATTAAAAATACAGCTCCTTGGAAGGAAAGTTATGACCAACCTAGACAGCATATTAAAAAGCAGAGACATTACTTTGCCAACAAAGGTCTGTCTAATCAAGGCTATGGTTTTTCCAGTAGACATGTATGGATGTGAGAGGTGGACTATAAAGAAAGCTGAGCACTGAAGAACTGATGCCTTTGAACTGTGGTGTTAGAGAAGACTCTTGAGAGTCCCTTGGACTTCAAGGAGATCCAACCAGTCCATCCTAAAGGAGATCAGTCCTGGGTGTTCAATGGAAGGACTGATGTTGAAGCTGAAACTCCAATACTTTGGCCACCTGATACAAAGAGCTGACTCATTTGAAAAGACCCTGATGCTGGGAAAGATTGAGGGCAGGAGGAGAAGGCAATGATAGAGGATGAGCTGGTTGGATGGCATCACTGATTCAATGGACATGAGTTTGGGTAGGTTCCAGGAGTTGGTGATGGACAGGGAGGCCTGGTATGCTGCAGTCCTTGGGGTCACAAAGAGTTGGACACGACTGAGCGTCTGAACTGAACTGAAAAATATAGCATCATCCAAAAGAACTCAAAGTAAGATCATTAAGAGATATTCATACACCCCATGTTCATCATAGCATTATTCATAATATCCAGAGGTAGAAGCAACCCAAGTATCCATTGACAGATGACTGGATGAAGAAATTGTGGTCTATGCCTACAACAGAATATCACATACTACAACATGGATGAAACTTGAAAACATGATACTAAATGAAAAAACAAAGTCACAAAAGAACAAATCATCTATCATTCTACTCCCATGAAGTATCTAAAGTAGTCAAAATAACAAAAACAGAAAGTAGAAAGGTAATTAATAATATGAGGAAATGTTCATGATACTAGTTACAAGAAAGAAACAGTTACAGACGTTTGTTCAATTCAGGTCTTCGCCTGATTAGATGAGGTCCACCACACTAAGAATTACAATCTGCTTTACTCTGTCTACAGATTCAAATGTTAACATCATCAGAAACACCCTCACAGATATACCCAGAATTATGTTTGACAAGTGTCTGGGCATCCTTTGGCTGAGCCAAGCTAAAACATAAATTAGCCATCAGAGTAGGCATCCTTATTGTATGTACAAAGAAACCAAGAGTAAAGAGAGTAAAGGACTTGTCAAAGACAAAGCTGGAAAACAGCTGAGCTAAATTCTAACTCAAATGGATCTGGCCCCTAAACTTTGACCATTTGGGCTATTCTACTTCCTTTTAAAGACAAGTTTATGGAAGTTACACAGAATTGTATTGGTAGGTAGATACCCATAACATCAAAACAATGTTTTAATTACTGCTTAATTTGTCTATTGAGAGGCAGTGAAAATGAAGATGGGGGAACAAATAAATGTAAAAGCAACAAGGGGGCTGAGAATAGTTCATGATACATAGTTTCCATTATTTTTCACTCTATGCCATCATAACCTGTGTTAATAAATAGGTAGAAATTTAGAGAAAGACTATAATGTTTTTAAACATAAAACACTAAAATAGCTATTACCTTGTTTTTCTTAAGTTGGTTTTATGAAACCTAGAGTGTTTTCCTTTAAAAAATTGTAATAAAAGGATTAACAGTCATTAGTCAAATTTCTTTCCACAAATTCTGACAAGACTACAGTACTGTAAGTAGTCATATCAAGCATGTGCTGCTGCTGCTGCTGCTGCTAAGTCGCTTCAGTCGTGTCCGACTCTGTGCGACCCCATGGACTGCAGCCTACCAGGCTCCTCCTTCCATGGGATTTTCCAGGCAAGAGTACTGGAGTGGGTTGCCATTGCCTTTTCCAAGCATGTGCTATGCTGTCCTTAGTCACTCAGTCGTGTTTGACTCTTTTTATCCCATGGACTGTAGCCTTCCAAGATCCTCTGTCCATGGGGATTCTCAAGGCAAGAATAAAGAAGTGGGTTGCCATTCCCTTCTCTGGATCTTCCCAACCCATGGATCGAACCAGGTCTCCTGCATTGCAGGTGGATTCTCTACCATCTGAACCACCAGCATACAAGCATATATTTCATGCGTGACCCATTCTTTCAAATAAGAACAAGAAAAAATAATGAAACAGGGAAAAATGGAAAAAAATAAGCATATTATCTAGGGATTTTGGACTATATCACTTTTTATGACTTTAATAAAACAAGTAAACTAGCAATTTGTCAGTATTTAGGGCTTCGAAGAAGAAACAAAATATAACTCTAGAGGACTGAGAAAAATAAATATATCAGACTTGCTCTTATTGATCAGATCAATAATTCTACAATGCTAAGAATTCTGTTTTACAAAGATAGAATTTGAAGACTTTATAATTGCACTTCAAATATTTGAAAGACAAACAAGAATACTTTTAAAGCTTCTGTTCAGCTCTAGAACTTTCAAAAATACTGATATATATATATATATATATATATTTTTTTTTTTTTTTTGGCTGCACCACATGGAATATGGAACTTTCCTGCCCAAGGATCAAACCCATGCCTCCTACGTTGGACGCATGAAGTCTTAACTTCTGGACCACCAAGGAAGTCCAACACTGGTATTCTTTAATGTGGAAATGTTCCAGGTTAAAAAAGGCTGGGTGAATGTGTGTGTATATGTGTACCCAAAGTCCTAGATAACAGATCACATACTTGCCAAATATTAAGGAGTCATCTCTTCTCCACATTTTGATACTTATATTAGAAAGTTATAACTACATACTAACTCATTTCACTTTGTTTAACAAAACAGAGCTATTTCCTGAGGAGATGGTAGGAAATTTATTAGGCACCAAAAGTCTCTCCTCTGGAGCTTGAGCTCCTAGATTCCGGTCAGTCTCACATGACTTCTGCCACATGACTCTACAGAGTTGCAATCATTAATAATGAAGTTATTAAAATGGCTGGGGAAAGCATTTCATTAAAAATGTTAATTATTCCCTTTTTCTCCTATTATTGAATATGTGTTTTATAATAAAAAGTTAATGTATTTAACCAAGAATGTACTTAAAATGTAGGTGACTTAGTTGTAAAGAACTGGCCTGCCAATCCAGGAGACACAGGTGATGCGGTTCAGTCCCTGGGTTGGGAAGATCCCTTGGAGGAGGAAATGGCAACGCACACCAGTATTCTTGCCTGGAGAATTTCATGGATAGAGAAGCCTCGAGGACTGAGTCCATGGGGTTGTGAAGGGTTGGACATGACTTAGTGACTGAGCACACATGCACATACTTAAAATGTACTTGTGACCTTGGATTTTTGTGCTGGCTGTCATTTTTGATAGATATACACATACAAACACAAACACATCATTTCCCTAAGTCAGTCAATAGTGGAGACACAAGAAAATATTATGTGAAAATAATTTATTATGGAAACAGTGCGAGACTTTATTTCTGGGGCTCCAAAATCATTGTAGATGGTAACTGCAGCCATGAAATTAAAAGATGCTTGCTCCATGGAAGAAAAGCTAGGACCAACCTAGACAGCATATTAAAAAGCAGAGACATTACTTTGCCAACAAAGGTCCGTCTAGTTAAAGCTATGGTTTTTCCAGCAGTCATGTATGGATGTGAGAGTTGGACTATAAAGAAAGCTGAGCACTGAAGAACTGATGCTTTTGAACTATTGTGTTGGAGAAGACTCTTGAGAGTCCTTTGGACTGCAAGGAGATCCAACAAGTCCATCCTAAAGGAGACCAGTCCTGAATAGTCATTGGAAGACTGATGCTGAAGCTGAAACGCCAACATTTTGGCCACCTGATGTGAAGAACTGACTCATTAGAAAAGACCCTGATGCTTGAAAAGATTGAAGGCAGGAGGAGAAGGGGATGACAGAGGATGAGATAGTTGGATGACATCACCGACTCAATGGACATGAGTTTGAGCAATCTCTGGGAGTTGGTGATGGACAGGAGGCCTGGCATGCTGCAGTCCATGGGGTTGCAAAGTATTGGATGTGACTGAGTCACTGAACTGAACTGGAAATGGGTCAAAAATTAGAAAGTCATGGAAATGATTTAATCCTCATTTGTGTTAAGTATGCTGTGAGTCTCTATAAACAATATGTTATTCAGCAAACAAAATACAAGTGAACAAAACAATTTCTCTTATGGATGAAGTGGTTTGCCATGGTCTTTCCCTTAAACTATCTTTCTTGTGCAAGGATAATTCTCATATAAAATATAGAACCTAAGCAGTAATAATCAATATTATTCAACTTCCTTGGGCAATTTAAACCTAACATCAGATGAACACAGAATAAAAACCATTATAGTCTTTTTTCAAAGAAACAAAAAAAGAGAAAAAGCAATAGCCCTTCCACATCTGTCAAATATTGACCCCCGAATTACACTAGTTTCCTATGTTAAGGTATTTTTAGCCTCATAATACTGAAAAGATATGTTTCCACTTTTATTTTTATGCACTACTCTTTATTTCTATAGAAATGTTAAACTTTCACTGCATAATTTTATATGAATTACATAATACTTTGTTTCTAGGATATTGATCCAACTTTTGAAACGTGGTATACATTTCAATAAGCAACCACGAAAATGATTTTTTCGTATGTCCACAAATACTATGCAGAACATTTAACAGCTCGTAAAGATGGGAGCTATGAGAATTTTTGTTGTATTAAGAAAGTATTACAAACTGAAAAGAAACATCTTATGGAAATAACAGCATTTTATTGAAATTGGAAAGCAGGCACAAACCCGGTGGTGGCCAGGAGCCAGCAGCGTGCAGCTCGCGGCCTGGGCTGGAGGCCAGGCGTGGGGCATGCGCCCCCTCCGAGCGGCCCGCGCGGTGAGGCTGGGGCAGTAGGTTTCTGTACACACATGATTGAGCCACCGGCCAGCTGCCGCCACCCGCCTTCCCACCCGCCTCCCCAGTGCCCAGTGTGAGAAAGGAGGCGTCGCCCACGGGCCACTGGCATGCCCAGCCAGCCCTCAGCCTGAGCCCAGAGGCGCCTGCCCCTGCCCCCTGCCACTCTGTACTGCCTTGGCTCCCCCGCGGCCCCCACACTGCAGTGCAGCCAGGCCCCCTCCCCACAGGGGCCGACCCCATGGCCCCCTCCTGGTGCCCAGGGCGGCCCGGCCGGCAGGGCCATGAAGCTGCAGGCTGTGATGGGGATGCTACCACTGCGGTAGCAGCAGGCACACCAAGAACTGGAGGCCCGGCAGCCACCGCTGTCCCCTGAACCCCCAGCCTGCACCAGGGTCACTCCGGAAGAGGACAAGGAGCCTGAAAGTGCCTAGAAGCAGTGGGTGCAGATGGCCACCCTGGCCGCCATGCAGGCCACTGCTGCCGGCCTTGGCCATGTGCCCAGTCCCAGCTCGGAGGACGGGCCCCCCCAGCTCAAACGATGAGGATGCAGCCCTGGAGGGGGCAATGGGCTCACCCACCCCACCCAGCCGAGGCAGGGAGGCAGCCAGCCTCCCCACGGGCAATGGCCGCTTTGAGGATGCTGGCTCCTACGATGACCTGAAGCCAAAATGGGAGGAGGAGGAGCTGGAGGAAGACCTGAGGGATGACAAAGAGGACGAGGAAGATGAGGACTATGAGGACAAGGAGGGGCTTGGGCCCCCGGGCACCGCCAGCCTGGGCCCCTCAGCCCTGTTCCCCACAAGGCTCAGCCGCTCCAAGCCTTCCGCTGTGACAGTGGATCCCGGCACTGGGTGGCCAGGAGCACCCGGGGACTGGCCCGGCTGTCCCCGGAGGGATTGCCCATCCTGCACCTCAGCTGCAGCCACCAGACCATGGGGACTGGACATATGAGGAGCAGTTCAAGCAGCTGTATGAACTAGATGCAGACCCCAAGAGGAAGGAGTTCCAGGATGACTTGTTCAGTTTCATGCAGAAGCGAGGGATACCTGTGAACTGCATCCCATCGTGGCAAAGCAGGTGCTCGACCTGTTCATGTTGTATGTGCTGGTGATGGAGAAGGGCAGCCTGGTGGAGGTCATCAACAAGCAGCCGTGGCGGGAGATCACCAAAGGACTGAACCTGCCCACGTCCATCACCAGTGCTGCCTTCACGCTGCGAACCCAGTATATGAAGTACCTGTACCCCTAGGAGTGTGAGAAGCGTGGCCTAAGCAACCCCAACGAGCTCCAGGCAGCCATCAACAGCAATCGGAGGGAGGGCCAGCACCAGAGCTTTGGGGGCTCCCTCTTTGCCTACTTGCCGGCCGGGGCCCACAGCATGCTGTCCTCGCCCAAGCTGCCTGTGTCCTCCCTGGGCCTGGCCACCAGCACCAACGGCAGCTCCATCCCCCCAGTCCCCAAGGTCAAGAAAGAGGAGGATGTGGCCATCCCCATCACAGTCCCCGGCCGCCTGCCAGTCTCCCTGGTCACCCAGTGGTGGTGGCCCAGGCAGTAGCAGCCCAAGCGGCAGTAGCAGCACAGGTGGCTGCCCTGGAGCAGCTTCAGGAGAAACTGGAGTATGGGGAACCTCCTGAGAAGAAAATGGCCCTGGTGGCAGAGGAGCAGCAGCGGCTGATGCAGCGGGCACTTCAGCAGAACTTCCTGGCCATGATGGCACAGCTGCCCATGAGCATCCAGATCAACAGCCAAGCCTCCGAGAGCCACCAGGACTCGGCTGCGAACCTGACCAGCACCAACGGCAGCAACAGTATTGGCATGTCAGGAGAGATAAACGGAATCATGTACACAGGAGTGCTGTTCGACCAGCCGCCGGCCTCCATGCCACGCTCCGCTCCCAGCAAAGGTGGAGGCGGCAGCAGCCGGGGAGGAAACAGCGAGACCAACAGCAGCAGCAGCTGTGCAGGCAGCCAGGCAGGGCCAGCAGGGATGTCTGCACCCCCGACAGCTACCTCAAACACTCTCCACCCTGGGAACCTGCCAGACTGGGCAGGGGGGTCCAGGTGGGCCAAGCAGGGGGTGGGATGGTGGAAGATACTGGTGGGGAGGGGAGGTATCCACAGAGGAGCGACTGCTTAACACCAAAAGGAAAAGAAAAATATACATGCATATATATAAAGAAAATTGAATAAAACAGGGGAAAACCAAGGAACGCTTGAATTAATCAGGTTTCGGACATTCAGAGATGAATTGTGAGAATATCAAAGGAAATTAGAAATGAGAGAGGCAAATGTTTACTAGGGCCTGCAGCCCTGGTGGACCCACGTGGACTGGTGTCTGGTGTCAACAGGCCAATCCTATTTACCTCATACATCCCTGCACTGTGTTTTTTCATTTTTAATCTTGTTTTTTTCTTTGCTTTTTTTTTTTGGTCCATCCATTTGTCACACACTCACCACACCCAGCTCCTTGTGTTGAATGAAACCCCTGAGCCAAGATCAGTTGAATTTTTTTGTTGTTGTTGCTTTCGGGAACTTTGTTGTTTTTTTTTTAAAAGAAATAGTGAAATTCAAACTCTATAGGTTTTTAAGAAGTTTTGGGGGTTTTGTTTTGTAAATATTCTATTTTATTCTTGGGGGAGGAATCAAACCTAGGAAAAGGGTATATGTATATCTATATATTTGTGTTCATTCAGGGCAACTAGACTTAAAAAGAAAGAAAAAAAAGGCAAAAAAAAAAAAAAAAACAAGTTAAAAAAAAAGAAATTGGAAAGCATTGCATTTATATATCAATATTTTTAATATCCACAAACTTATTTGAGGAAGTGCAGTCAGCGGCAGCAATGGTTTTAAAACATTACACCAAGTCTCTGACAGTTTGTCCTGCTCTGTACACAGAACGCTTGAACCAAGGCCCTTCTCATCTTATGCCAGAAACAAAATAGGACTAAGGTCAGGTTCTGGTGCAATTTGTGAGGCCCTGGTTTGCAGAGTTGTTGGTGTGATGGCTTAGCCTGTGGACTCCTCTCTGTCACATTTGAACATTTATTATGTTTCAAATTGTCAGTCATGTTCAAATGTATATTCATGCCTGCAGTTTCCAATTACTTAATTATACCTGCCATCAACCTAGTTAATCTGCCTTGGTTACTGCAGTCTGAACTCTGGTTGCATTTTTCAAGGAAATTAAATTGCTAGGTTGTTCCAGATGATTAGACTTCTGTACTGGCTTATAACTTTTGTTTTTTACTTTCCATTCTTACCATGTTTTTAGAACTATCTACATATTTTGGGCTTCCCTTGTGGCTCAGCTGGTAAAGAATCCACCTGCAATGCAGTTTGATCCCGGGGTTGGGAGGATCCCCTGGAGAAGGGAAAGGTTACCCACTCCAGTATTCTGGCCTAGAGAATTCCATGGACTGTATGGATTCGCAGAGTCGGACACGACTGAGCAACTGTACAGTCCAGGGGGTGAGAAAGAGTTGTACATGACTGAGCAACTTGCACTTGGCACCACATATTTAGAAGCTTCTTGCAGCAAACTTCAAGTTACATAGTTTACTGCAAGTTTAACCCTGTCAGGTGGCTCCCTGGGAATGCGGGCAGGCGGGAGCCCTGTGCTACCTGTTGGGGGAGGCTGCCCCCTCCTCAGCTGAGATGAAGGTAAGCCTATCTTTAACCACCCTGACTCTCCCCCTAACTCAAACCTAATTCTTGATCTCTCCTACCTGTTCTCATTTCTTCTGCCATCTCTTGTTAGGATCCACAGCAGCTGTCCCCCATGCTTTGCCTTGTAACATTCCACATGGTACTCAGTAAAAGCCTGATATAGATGGCCTCTTTCTAATAGGACTGCAATTATTCTTGTCATGCTTTGGCTGTTTATGTGGCTCTCCTCTGGACTGTCTCCAAATTCTTCTGCTCAGTTTAGCCAGCTGGCAGAGAGTTCTCTCAGAGGACTCTGACTTGCATACAAATTAGCTCGTGGTTACAGCCCTTCTGCTCAGTACTGGGACTGCCTCCTAATGAGTTTATTTTTCTTTAATTCTGAGCTTGAGCACAAAGATTCATGTTACCTTCAATATTTGCCTGCATAGGAATGCCTTCTGTCACATGAAAAAGCCTGCGGTTATTTTGATGGGACAACAATGGTAACATGACTGATCTCAGGTTCGGCACAAATAGTTCAGAGGTGACCTGGTCTGTCTGGTGAGATGTCGCTGAGACGTGTGGCGACCTTGAGTTGCTAAAGAGTGAAAACGAGCTTAGGAGAAAGGTGGATCCAGAGAGAACTATTTAGTAGACACTGGGGAGAGAGATATGGCCGGACCTCTTGCCAAGCACACCATGATTACAGGCAAGTAGTGGGGAAGAAAGTCAGACTGCAAGGAGTTCAAGTTCACTGGTTCATCCTAATTAATTGAACTCAAGTGAGGCAAAGGCAGGAAGGAGCAGGACGGGAAGCTTGTCCCTGCAATGGCAGGTAGAGGTAACAATGCAAGAAAGAAGTGTTTCAAGTCTACTTTTTCTGGGATTTTAGTTCCCCAACCAGGGATTAAACCCAGGCCCTCGGCAATAAGAGTTCACAGTCCTAACCATATGGACCACTAGGGAATTCTCTGAGTCTTCTTTTAGACAGAGGGAAATTAGCTATTAAAGAGGTAGGGAGGTTTTCTGTTTGTTTTTGTTTTGGTCAGGAGGGGACTTTATTTTAAAAATAAGTTTTCTCAATAACTTTATTAACTAGAGCAGCCCTATCCAACAGAATTTTCTGTGTTGATGGACATATTCTGTACCTACAATGTCCAATATGGTAGCCACTAGCCACAGGTGGCTCTTTAAATTTATTAAAAGTTAAATAAAATTAAAATCAGCTTCTCAGTTACACTAGTCACATCTCAATTGCACAATAGCCATAATAATTAAAACTTAAATTTAAATAGTCATATTTGGCTGGTGGGTATTGCACTGGACAGCTTAGAGTATTATTTTGAGATTAGTCCCAAAATAAGAGTCTTCGAACAATACAAGTTTATTTTTCACCTGCACAGATCCAACCAGTCCATCCTAAAGGAAATTAGTCCAGAATATTCATTGGAAGGACTTATGTTGGAGCTGAAGCTCCAATACTTTGGCCACCTGATGTGAAGAGCTGACTCATTTGAAAAGACCCTGATTCTGGCAAAGATTGAAGGCAGGAGGAGAAGGGGACAACAGAGGACGAAATGGTTGGATGGCATCAAGGGCTCAATGGACATGAGTTTGAGCAAGCTCTGGGAATTGATGACGGACAGGGAAACCTGGTGTGCTGCAGTCCATGGGGTCGCAAAGAGTTGGACATGACTGAGCGACTGAACTGAACATGTAAACCAATTAGTGCCAGAATATGGGGTGGTGGGGGTTTCTCCACCTGTTCTGTGTTTAGTCATGTCCTACTCTTTGTGACCCTGTGGACTGTAGGCTATCAGGTTCCTCTGTCCATGGGGATTCTTCAGGCAAGAATCCTGGAGTGGGTTGCCATGCCCTCCTCCAGGGGATCTTCCCAACCCCAGGATCGAACTGAGGTCTCCTGCATTACAGGTGGATATTTTACCATCTGAGCCACCAGGGAAGCTCAAGAATACTGAGTGGGTAGCCTATCTTTTCTCCAGGGGATCTTCCTGACCCAGGAATTGAGCTGGGATCGCCTGCATTGCCGGCAGATTCTTTACCAGCTGAGCTACCAGGGAAGCCCTTGCTCCACCTAGTCATTTGGAAATATTGGTGCTTCCCACCTTGTATGTCTGTCATTTCCAACATGCAGGCTTCAGGGCTGTAGAGGGGAAGGAAAGAGAGTATGGAGGAGCTCTTGGGAGGTTTAATGGGCCACATCTGGAAATGGTCTACATCATCTCTACCCATATTCTAATGGCTAGAAATAATCACATGGCCCTATCTGTCTGCAGGCTAACCTGTAAAAATATAACTGTGTGCCCAGAAGGAAAAGGAAATGGTTCTATGGACATTCAACACTGAACTTCCACATTTATCAACAATATAATTTTTTAAATTTAGAGAGTTCTGAGTCTCCAATAACTTCACCACAAAGAACTGGAAATTAATCTTAACTAGTGTGCCAAGGGACGGTAAAGCATCTGCCTGCAATGCAGGAGACCTGGGTTCGATCCCTGGGTTGGGAAGATCCCCTGGAGAAGGAAATGGCAACCCACTCCAGTACTCTTGCCTGGAAAATCCCATGGACGAAGGAACCTGGTAGGCTAGAGTCCATGGAGTCACAAAGAGTCAGACATGACTGAGAGACTTCACTTCAGTGTGCCAAGGGAATGTTAACTAGTTCTGGATACAAGGAAGACACTGATTGATCAAAATGGAATTAAATGTGGAGCAAAGGTCAGGAGAAAGGGCATTTTATTTGATGTTTCAACCCATCTGTTAATCTTTGTTGTTGATTAACCTAAGCCAGAGCCCTTGTTCTGTTTAAGAGATAATACAATGCAGCAGCAAGCAGACTTACCTGGGTTGAGCACCAGCTTGCACTTTAGTGGCTATATGACATCACTTTACATTTTGTAGTTTTCTCTAACCTGAAATGAAGAAAATATCTTCTATGACACAATCTGGCAATTGTCCCCTAATATCCATTTTCTTCACTTGTAGTAACATAATACTTAGCTAAGCGTAAAGCCACTTATTTCCCAGCCTCCCTTGCAGCTAGGTGTGGCCCTATGACAAAAAGTTAATAGTCAGTGGGATGTAAGGGTGGTGTCCAGAGCTGTTTCTAGGAATCTTCCCTAAGAGATAACTTCTCTTTTTCCTCCATCCTGCTGTGTGGAATGTAGATGTGATGGCCGAAGGATTGTTCTGGATAGTTGAAGACAAGTATGACAAAGGAATGGCAAAACAGAAAACTGGAAGAAGTCTGGATCTATAAGGACTTAATAGGGAAGAGACACCATTCCAGCTAAGGGCCTTAGAGAGAGATAAGAATTTTCTTGTTGCTTAAGCCATCATTTTTGGGGTCCCTCTTAATATAGCCAAACCTACTTCTGATATACTTTCTGTGAAGTGCTATTATGAAGACTGAGACACAGACAGAGTTGAGCATGGTTCCTGGTGCAGAGTAAACATTCAGCAACATGGGTTTCCTCCCTCCCTTTTCTACCTAAAGAGGAAACATGGCTGAGTGACTAATACACACTCTGGAGACAGAAACCTATTCTGGCATCAGATTCGCTCTATACCATCAATGTTAAAGTAAAATTACAGGAAATTTTTTTTTCTAGGATAATTGAGACCCATAGAAGATTTTCTTCCATTTTCCCTTGTCTTGGGCAGCTCAGAAAACAGCCAATCTAATGGAATAACTTTGCTTAAATACACATTTAGGGAACTGGGAGAGTATATTCCACAGCATTAATCATACTAGGTTGGGCAGAAGTATGATGAAGTACGTAAGAGTCTTTGCTTTATGAAATGATGTTTTATGACTTTGCTTTATGAAATGATGGATGCTCACTAAACTTACTGTGGTTATCATTTCATGGTGTATGTAAGTCCAATCATAAAATAAAACTGGAGGGAAAAGAAAGAGGTTGATTTTGAAGACAAGTCTGCTTGTGTTTCCCCTCTCCACCACTTACTATAGGGACATGGGCAAGTTATCCTTTCTGAGACTTTGCTTCCTCATCATTAAAGTGAAAGGATGACATTATGTAAGGTTGTTGTTAGGATTAAATAAAATAATGTATTAAGATGCTTAATTTAAAATGTTTCATAAAGGTATCTATAAATGACAATACAACAATGATAATCATAATATTCTCAAATGTGGTGATTATGATTATGGACACAGTTATTTTCTTAAATTTTTTTCTGAAGGTGGCAGGGCATAAATCAGTAAATCAGTAATTCCCATATAAATAATATTGGGAAACTTGGCTGTGTTATTTCCTCCTTGACATTAGATAAATCATTGCTTTGTTTAATCACATGGTATAGTGGCATATGATTAAACAAACCAATGATTTATCTAATGTCAAGCAGGAAATAACACAGCCAAGTTTCCCAACATTATTTATATGGGAAAACATTACCTACCCTATAGATGCATTTACTATGTCAAAAAGGAGAAACTACCTAGTTTATTAACTTACTGATTTACTGATTTAATCACATAGTATAGTGACATACGGGCTTCCCTTTGTGGCTCAGCTGGTAAAGAATCTGTCTCCAATGCGGGAGACCTGGGTTCAATCCCTGGGTTGGGAAGATCCCCTGGAGAAGGGAAAGGCTACACACTCCAGTATTCTGGCCTGGAGAATTCCAAGGACTGTATAGTCCATGGGATTGCAAAGAGTCAGACATGACTGAGCAACTTTCACTTCACTTCATAGTGGCATACATGAATTATTTGTAAAAAGGCATTTTAAATAGCAAAATGCTGATCTGAGTTTTATAAAATTTAAAATGAGCTTGAAAGCACTAAACTTCCTGATTAAATGAGGAATTGCAATGAACTATGAAATAGACATACAACACAAAAATTTAAAACAAATGCCTCCTTACCAATTATAAGATTTGAATAGATTCATTTTCCTCTAGATACTTCTCTCCTTGTAGCAAGCCATTCAGAGCCATTCCATAGATATAAGAGTCACTTTGTAGCCATGGTTGCTTCCAATTATACTTTTCTGGGACATTGGCGATCTTTATGCTACATTAGGACTTCATAAAGAAACATAATCTCATCCAGGACACAGATTTCTTTTTAAATCAACCAGCAATTGGAGAAGGCAATGGCACGCCACTCCAGTACTCTTGCCTGGAAAATCCCATGGACGGAGGAGCCTGGTAGGCTGCAGTCCATGGGGTCGCTAAGAGTCGGACACAACTGAGCGACTTCACTTTCACTTTTCACTTTCATGTATTGGAGGAGGAAATGGCAACCCACTCCAGTGTTCTTGCCTGGAGAACCCCAGGGATGGGGGAGCCTGGTGGGCTGCCGTCTATGGGGTCACACAGAGTCGGACACGACTGAAGCGACTTAGCAGCAGCAGCACATACTGAGTACCAGACCCAACTGAGCCATTGAGAGGGTTCACAGGCCAGCAGTGAAGACAGACGAACTCATCCAGCTACATCACTGAACAAGTCCTGCTGGAGTTGTGAGGAGAGAGAGAAGAAAAGAGATACTGATTCAGACCTAGGGAGGCAGTCAGAGGAGGTCTAAAAGAGGAAGTCACTTTTGTTCTGGATTTTCTTTTTGTGGAGAAATAAGCCCAGCCAAGGCATGGAAAATAAACTGTATGTTGTTTTCAGGGAATGGGACTTGTTCATTGTGATGGGAGCTTAAGACCACAAAGGGCCAATGTGTGTGTGCTCAGTTGCTCAGTCATATCCGGCTCTTTGCAACCCCATGGGCTGTAGCCCTGCCAGGCCCCTCTAATAAACTACTGCTACAGATAATTCCTAATGCCCCAAACCCCTTCCTTTTGGTACCAGGAGCACGTAAGGCCTTTGGGCAGCATTTCAAACTGCTAAGACCCCTAAGACAAACTTTCTTCCTTTTACCCCAATAATACCAATTGCTCAATGAAGTGAAGTTGCTCAGTCATGTCCGACTCTTTGCAACCCCATGGACGGTAGCCTACCAGGCTTCTCTGTCCATGGGATTTTCCAGGCAAGAGTACTGGAGTAGGTTGCCATTTCCTTCTCCAGGGGATCTTCCCGACCCAGGGATCAAACCCGGGTCTCCCGCATTGCAGGCAGACGCTTTACCATCTGAGCCACCAGGGAAGCCCACAATTGCTCAAATAGCATAAAATCATGGACCGTCCTGGCATTCGGAACATGAAGTGGCATATACTCATTAGCTTGTTACACTTTTAGAGTATGTTAATCCACGTACATCTAAGTACAAAAACTCTGTTTCCTCATCTTTCAAACAGCAGAAATCATTGTACTTACCTGATGCTTCCCTGGTGGCTCAGTGAAAGAATCTGCCTGCAGTACAGGGGCCACAGGAAACTTGGGTTTGATCCTTAGATCAGGAAGATCCCCTGGAGGAGGGCATGGCAACCCACTCCAGTATTCTTGCCTGGAGAATCCTATGGACAGAGAAGCCTGGGGCTAAGGTCTGTAGGGTCACAAAGAGTCAGACATGACTGAAGTGACTTAGCATGCACATAGTGTTGCTGGAGGGATGAAATTAATTAATATATGTAAAGCATTAATGATGCCTGACACTATCATAATTATTGTCTCGAATTTTACTCAATTTTCCCCTCTCTATCAATATGAGGTGAGCATAGAGGCTAGATGACTCACTGATGTTACATTAATCAGAAGCTATTTTATATGCTCTGAAAATACCATGCTCAGATGGTACAACTCTCACATACTGCTCCGAAATGAATGTCTAGGGTCATGTAGGTGTCCCCTATGCTGCTTGCCTCATGAAAAGCAACCTTTAAAAAAAATTATTTATTTAGCTGCACTGGGTCTTAGTTGTGGAATGCAAATTGTTCATTGTGGCCTGTGAGACCTAGTTCCCCGACCAGGGATTGAACCCTGATCCCCTGCATCGGGGAGATTGGAGTCTTAGCCACTGGACCACCAAGGAAGTCCCCCAAACTATAACCTTCTGAAGAGCGTGAATGGCCTGTGCGGCCTAAGGATAGAGTCTCTATCTTACAATTATGTGTATGGTTTGTGAGGCAGAATTGCTGAGGCATGGCTACTGTGTTAAGGAGACACAATGATCCAGTCTTGGTAAGAAAACAGTTTATAGGGAAGGAACAAAACCACCACTAAGAACTGACCAAAAATACAACTCAACTCTGGAAACACTGCTCTTCTCCGTGTTACTGGCACAGACCCACTTCTGGTGAAGACATTAATCACCAGCCAGAGCTCTCACTGTGAGGGGAGAAACATCATCTATCTTCTCCATCTTTATCCATAATGTCTACCCCAGGGCCTGGAACTGAATACATATTCAGTAATCAATGTGTACAAAGTAATTAATTAATTACAGGGTGAATGTTAAAGAATTCTGAAGACTTCAAGGAAAGGTTTTATACTTTTAGTGCTGCAGGATACTGCTAAGCGAGTGCCATCATATTTTCTCAGACTGTAGTTTACTTAGAAATCAGCAAAGAAACCCATCAAGTGATCTTTGGGACCCGCTTTGACTGGAAGCCACAGGAAATGCCGAAACAGGCCTTTGGGCTCTCTTCTTCCTACATAACCACTTCTTCGAATGTTTCAGGATTTGCTACATTTTGATTTCTAAAATGAAAATTAATACCACTTGAGCTTCTGACCTGCAAACTTCCTTCCTTATTGTGCTTCTTTTTCAGAATCAATGGAATGCGCTACATAATGAATGGAACCTTGATTTTCTCGTTGGGCACTCCCAACAATAATTTGGGGCCAATAACTTTGGCTTCTCCCCCATGGACATTTTGTACCTCCCAACTGCCCAACATGCTAGTGAAGAACTTGAATCTCCTGAATTCTCCCCTTAAATTTCAACCTTTAGGAAAATGGCCAAGGCCCTGTTCTACCTAACTCCCACCCTATGACGTGTGGAGCCCTGTGGATCAGCACTGCTGCTAGGACTGTGCCCCTGGCCCCCTCCTCCCTTCCAGGGGATCCTCTTATCTTAAAGGTCGCACACACAATGGGAAGCCAATCCTTCACTGAATTCTCAAAGGATGAGACAAGAGAGAAGGTGGTAATGGCAGGGATTTGTGATAGAATAGATAGCTCAAGTATTTATTCTGAGTCAATGATGCTGGACTGTTAGGGGAACTTATTACATACTCAGGCTTCCCTGATGGCTCAGTGGTAAAGAATCCACTTGCAGTGTAGGAGACGCGGGTTTGGTCTCTGGGTTGAGAAGGTCCCCTGAAGAAGGGAACGGCTACCCACTCCAGCATTCTTGCCCAGAGAATTCCATGGACAGAGGAGCCTGGCAGGCTACAGCCCATGGGTCATAAAGAGTTGGACACAACTGAAGTGACTGAGCTGCTGCTGCTGCTACTGCTGCTAGGTTGCTTCAGTCGTGTCCGACTCTGTGTGACCCCATAGACAGCAGCCCACCAGGCTCCCCCGTCCCTGGGATTTTCCAGGCAAGAACACTGGAGTGGGTTGCCATTTCCTTCTCCAATGCATGAAAGTGAAAAAACAAAGTGAAGTCGCTCAGTCGTGTCTGACTCCTAGTGACCCCATGGACTGCAGCCCACCAGGCCCCTCAGTCCATGGGATTTTCCAGGCAAGAGTATTGGAGTGGGGTGCCATCGCCTTCTCCGAGTGACTGAGCACACATTACATATTCACTTCAAAACTCCTATTCTCCTAATTTTTGACATTTCTTAAGTGAAGGAGAAATTTTTACTGATCATGCCTTTCTTCACTTAAAATTCTGTAAATGCCATCAGTACAGAATTGGTTAACTTATGATACACCCCTTCCTGAGTTTCCCAGATGAGATCAATAACCTCTACTAAATGTTCTCATAGCACTCTGTTTTATCTTCTTAGAGGTTAACTATATCCTTATTTTTATGATTATTAAGTATCTGTCTCCAGCCCAGACTGTAAGCCCAGTGAAGGCAAGAACTATGAGGACAGGCATTGTATACCCACTGCTTAGCACCACACTTAGTATACAGTTAATATTTAGATGTAAATAATCGAATACTATGCAGCCATTTAAAAGGATTATAATATGGAATCGTTTATTGACTGATAATATAATGTTAAATTAAAAATCAAATTATAAAATAACAGATCCAGCACAATCTCATTTTCATAAAAAGAACAGCCATGTATACAGATACCTTGATCTAACTGTTAATAGTGGTAGGATTATGGATGATTTTATTTTCTTTGCAACTCTTCATATTATCTGAATTTTAAAAAGAATAACATTTATTAGATCCATTATTTTCTGACTTACACATGATTTCTAATTTTGAAAAAAATCAAAAAGACATTAAAACAACTTTTTCTGTCACAAAACTTCACTTGAACAACAGGATTCACTTAGACAATATCAGAAACAACCTGACTTTCTGATTCAAGTGGGCTTCTAAAAAAATGATCATGAGGATACCTTTATTTCTGTGCAAAATTTATTATTTTAATGTCCATAATTAGCCATTAGTCTTCTCTCTCCCCTGATTCAAATTCCTTCTAGGGATATGGAGAACGGAAAAGACTCTAATTTCTTAGTCTATCCTTTTTAGCTGAACACCAAGAAATTTACTTTAACTTTTACTTTAATTATAAAATAAAAATATAATTTTATTTATAAAAATAAAATTAAAAGGTAATGGATTTCTCAATGTAAGACAATGTCAGTGACTGGCACATTTCAAGTACCTTCCTCACATTGAAGCAAGGTTGTAAAAGTGAAATTTCTCCCAATAAAACACTAAAACATTACCAAAATTCTAAAAGTTTATCCACTTTAAACAAATACTTTTAATGGCCTTATAGGTTACAGAACTATAATTGGACATTTTAAGATTAGCTTATAATTTTCACTTTTAAAAGACATTACTTTATACAAATAAGACATTTACAGATGATAATAGCTACAGAACAACAGACTCCTGGATATCTTAAAAGGTAAATGTAATTGCACTTACTTTATAAAATAATTTGCATTATTGTGGGGAAATAGAAAATATATTTGCATATAAATTCCTTTTCCCAACTAGGTATAATGAAACTCTCTAAGTTTCATTAAGAGTCAGTTTAAAATAAAATTTAAAAAAAGAGAGAGAGAGAAAACAGGGTGAATACTGTATATGGCTGTCTGTCTCTCAGTAATATTCACTGTGTTGTTCCTGCCAGTTTCAATCTATGGACACAAAGACCTCAGCACCATATTAAGAAGTTATACTGTGACCTATAAAATGTGACAGCCCTGGGAGAACTAGTACACCATTATTCCTTTACAGTAAAAGCCTAACAGAACAGTTGATCCACTTTGTGCCTTGGAACCATAATCATATGTTACAAGTCATTTACAATACAAACTGCAATGAGGAACATGTGCTGCACAGCTGGGCTCTGTGCGTTCTTTGGAAGCTCAGAAAGTTCAAGGATGTCTGATCAATCTTCATTTCAGATCTAGTAGCATAAAAGCTGGGTTTTCTAAGTAGGATTTCCACAAATTAGAGAAGCGTGACACTGTAGCGCCATCGATAATTCTGTGATCAGCTGACCAGCTCACGTTCATTATCTGGGCCTTAAAGACTTCCCCTTTCTCGTTAAATCGGGGAAGGGCCTACAAATAAGGAAAATAACAAAGAGTCAGCCTTTACTTGCACAAAGTAAGCTCTAGCAATAGCAATGCTGAAAGATTAGGCAAATCTCCCTCCCTATAACAGAGAAGAAGTGGGCATCCCAACTAACTTTTGAAAATGCTGACTCCTACCTTTCCCATCTTTGTGAGTGTGTGCTTCAAGCTTTCAGAGTTTCTCCAAGGTATTTCCTGTCCCCTGTATAATTTCTACAAGTACGGTAAATTTAATTTCAGATTTCTCAATTATTTAATAACTATTTACCAAGTACCTACTATGTACCAGGTACTTTCTAGACTCTGGGGATAAAGCAATGAATAAACCAAATAACAATCCTCACCCTCTTGGAGCGAACATTTTATTATATAGTGTTAAATAGCGAAAAGTGCAAAGGAAAGAAGTAAAGCACTTTGGAACAGAGACAGAGATTGTAGGCAGGAGGTGGGAATAGGGGAGAAGGTGTATTTTTTTTTTTTTTTTTTTTGACAGGGAGGCAGGGAAAGCTTCACTAAGAAGGTGTCCTCACTGTAGGCAGCGGGGAAGCTAGCCATCTGGACACCTGGACAGACAGAAGGGAAGCTTGGCTGGAGCACTAGAGGACCAGCAGAATCAGCGAGGCAGCTGCAGTGGAGGGGCCAGGTGAGAGATGGGAGGTGAGGTCACAGAGGGAGCAGGCTCAAAGTGGGGCATGTTGTAAAGACAAGAGTGATGGTTCCCAGTCTTTGATTTTTTAAAAAACAGATTAAAAAAACTTTAATTCATTGTAAGTATTTTAAAATATATATTAAAATGAATTACTAAAATAAATATAAAGGTGTACAAAATACAAGACCCATTTTTTATTGATAGGTTCATTAGACATAAAACCACTCTGTCGGAAGGCAGTGATTTTTTTTTTTTTAATGCTAGGCTATCTACCAGCTAATACAGACTTCTGTGATGGCTGCATTCCTCATGGAATATTTAAAATTAAATATTAAAGCTGGAATGTTTAAAAGCTTTCCATCTTTGTCCCATTTTAACATTACCTAATGAGCAGACAACTTTCTGAAAAAAACTGGAGATCATTCTTTCCTGGTCAGTTATTCTTGGCTGTGGTGATGATTAATCCCTGGAAATTTGCCCCATTCCCAAATCACAATTAAAGAAGTGATCTGTTTTTGTAAGTAGCTTGTTATTCTTGATAATGTAAGTCTCCACACCCTATTGTTGAACCTGGCATGCTCCATAGAAATAAACCTAAAAAGATGCCTCTGTCACATTTGATGGACCTGAGTATTTAAGACTCACACTGGTGACTTCCTCGGTGGTCCAGGGGTTAAGACTCTGAGCTGCCAATGCAGGGAGTGCGGGTTTGATCTCTGGTTAGGGAACTAAGATCTCATATGCTGCATACCTCGGCCAAAAAAAGAAAGACCCACATTGGAAGAATTCTCCAAAAATAAGCCTATCTTTCCATTGTGATTTGTCAGTGTAATTCTAACATTCCTGGGAAAAATATATAAGAATCTCATGGGCAGAAATACTGTCCATATATTTCATGCCTATCATCTGAATTTACTAAAAATGAATCAAATTAATTTATAACCATTCTGCCTTTTCTACCTAAGCTAATAAACTTCTTACTGTGTTTTATTCAGGGAAAAAGGGGAGAGCTGGCAATGAAAATTTCTAAGCCCTACCCTCTTTCTATAATTAGTGGTAGTTTAGTTGCCAAGTCGTATCTGACTCTTGCCACCCCATGGACTATAGCCTGCCAGGCTCCTCTGTCCATGGGATTCTCCAGGCAAGAATACTGGAGTGGGTTGCCATTTCCTTCTCCAGGGGATCTTCCTGACCCAGGAATTGAACCTGGGTCTCCTGCATTGCACGCAGATTCTTTGCCTACCCTCTTTGTGTAATTATTGCTTCATAGCCCAGATATGACAGTCACGGCCTGACACGGGTCCCCCTCACACTGAGTGGCGCCAGCCTAGGGCCATGCAGTCCACTACAGCTATTTTCCCTTCCCTTTGGAGTGAGGTGAGAAGCCATTGGAAGTTTCCGAGCACAAGGGCCAGTCACTGAAAGGGGACGACTTCAAGAGCATGTGTGAGAATGGGTGGTAAGGGACAAAGCAGGAAACTGGAGACGCTTCTAAAAGGTATTTAAAGCCACTGAGACTGGATCAGACAAAGAAAAGGGCTGGAACTGAGCCCAGGGGTACTCCAGCGTTTAGAAATTGGGAGATGAGGAGGTATGGGCAAAGGAGACTCAGAGAGAATAGGCACTAGACAGGGAGAAAACAGACCACCAAGGTTTTCTTCATGTTACAATGAAAAAGGTTTTCCAAGGAGGTGGTATTGATCAACTTAAGTGTAGCTAATAGGTCAAGAAAGATAAGGACTGAGAACTGGGAAATGTGGAGGATTTCATGTTTTAACACTATTTAGTGACAGTTTAAAATTTACACTGAAAACAGAAAATAGCAAAGGAGAGATGACACAAAGGGAGAAAAAAATGAAATATTATTTGTCCCTACCCAACAAAGATTAGTAGCTCTATTAAGTTGCTATGAAGATTTATCCTCTAAGAGATATACTTCATAGCCTGAGAAAACCTTGGGTAAGATCATTCTGGAAAAAATACATCTCACACAGATCACTGTACACCAATGTTCATAGCAGCGTTATTCACAATTGCTGAAAAAATGGAAAAAGCCCAAATATTCACTAGCGATGAATAGATTAACAAAATGTAGTATATGCATACAGAATTTCAGTTTGGGATGATAAACGTAGCTCTGCAGATGAACAGTGGTGATGACTGCAAACAATGGGAATGTAACTGTTGGTGCGACCATCTACTTAAAAATGATTAAAATGGTAAACTTTGTTATGTATAGCTTACCACAAGAATATATCTATGTGTATAGTTCAGAAGAAAACAAATCACTTTCAGAGGAGATGGGAAAACAAAACTTTGTCAAATAGATATGATGGCTTGTTTATAAACTGAAAAAGGTCAAAAATTAGTGAGAAACAAATGCTGAATTCTTGCTGGAGGGAGAGTGAGTAACTGAAGTTATCCCTTAGAGAAACTCCTGATTTGGACGGAACAGTGTCATGTATGTGTTCTTATTTTTCACCCCCCATCTCCTCTGTGTGCCAGAGGGGAAAACAGAGCTAGAAGAGAGAGCAACTTCGCAGCCAAAGTACCACCTGCTAGAAAACAAATCAAAGGCTGAGTGCAAGTTTCTGTGAATGTTTTGAATGCTGACATGAAAGTAGTAAACTCATGAAAAACAAGTCTAAGAGATGCTCCATGTGGAAGCATTACAAATACAGAGAAGAAAGGTTCTTCTGAAAACATGAAGATCAAAATCAAGGTTAATGTAGTGACAATGACATTTAATAATGGAAGCACTGAAATGTTATCTATGAGCTTATTTATTTAACTCTGGTGGTTCTCAACCCTGAATTAATGGGGATGCCCAAGTCCAAGGCCCCCAGATTCTGGTGCAGTTGGTACAGGGTGAGCTTGGGCATCTTTTTCACACCCTCCAGATGATTCTAATGTGTAACCAGGGTTAAGAATCATTGTAATTCTTATTCTAAGTCAGTGTCATATAACAGGGCCATAGTTCACTCATGCTGGAACCACCTGCGTTCTTGTTTAATATGTAAGTTTTGGAGGCTCTGTCCCCAAGGCCAAGAAATCTGCATTCTTAACTAACATTCCCAGTGATTCTTGAACAGAGCAAAGTTTGAGAAAATTGCTCTCAGTGGTGTCTCATCACTATAAATAATAATTTGGATTGGCTTACTGTTATTCTTTGGCATTATGAAATTAAGATATTTTGATAGACTCAGACTGGCTACATTTGTGATTACTCATACACACACACATTTGTGCCTGGCATAATCCACAATGTTTGATCCATACGGAAATGATCCAGATCACGAGTATTTACTCTACAGAGCAGTGTAGGCCTAGTTCTGAAGAAATAACTGGCCTATTATTAAGCCCAATACCATACTTGAACCTGCAAAGTGAGGGGGA
Source organism: Bubalus bubalis (assembly GCF_019923935.1). NCBI lineage: Eukaryota > Metazoa > Chordata > Mammalia > Artiodactyla > Bovidae > Bubalus > Bubalus bubalis. The sequence continues at coordinate 43,170,854 of NC_059162.1, read as the reverse complement.
AAACCTCAGAAATAGTTCCTCTTTGTTTTCACTCTCTCAATTTGCTTAAACTCTTCTGTCAACTATTTAACAAACATACCTTAATTGTTCCCAGGGCCCCAATTGCCACTTCAGGTGGAAGTATCACTGGTTTGGCATAGGTACCACCGATCTAAAAAAAGAAAAAAAGTAAGAGTAGAGAAATTAAGCTTTTGAGGAACAAATGGCAAATGAAAGTTTCTATTTTTAACTAAGCATATGATCACAATTCTTAAGTTATGGTTTATGTACTTGAACACTGCTACTACTCACTGATCCAATGTTGGAAAGAGTGAACGTTCCTCCTATAAGGTCATTAGTGCTGAGCTGACCCGCAGAGCCCAATTTCTGGAGGCGGTTCAATTCAGTGGCAATCTCAAATATGGAGCGGATCTGAACATTTTTCACATTAGGTACAATCAAGCCCTGCTCTGTATCCATTGCTATTCCAATGTTATGAGAAGCCTAAAAACAAGCAAACAATTATATAGTAGCCATTTCACAGGCTAACAGAAAAGAAAGGCTCAACCCTCACTGCCTTATGAACTTAACTATCAAAACCTATTTTCACTAGATTGATGGTAATTTTTTAAAACTTTTCATTTATTTTTATTCCTTCATTTTTGGCTGTGTTAGGTCTTCACTGGCACATGCAGGCTTTCTCTAGCTGCAGGGAGCATGGGAGCTACTCTCCAGTAGTGGTGAATGGGTTTCTCATTGTGGTGGCTTCTCTTGCAGAGCACAGAGGGCACGTGGGCTTCAGTAGTTGTTGCTAGCAGGCTCTGGGGTGTGAGCTCAATAGTTGTGATACACGGGCTTAAGTTGCCCTGTGGCACATGGAATCAGGGATTGAACCCATGTCCCCCGCACTGGTTCACTGATTTTCAAAAATAAATGAAAAGTTTTTAAAAAATTACCATCAATCTAGTTTTTAGGTGGATTCTTATCCATTGGACCACCAGGGAAGTCCAGTGATGACTTAAAAGGAATGATTTTAAAAGGTTTTTTTGAAAAAGATAAACTAGGGCAACAGATTATTTTCACACATTGTTAGTGGAAGTGTAAGCTGGCACAGACTTCAGGGAGAACATTTAACATTAGGTACCAACATTTACAAAAATGTGTGCTAAAGGGATAAATGCCGAAGAATGTAGAGATGCACAGAGATGTTGAGTCAGATTATTTCTAAGATGGAGAAACTACACATGATCAAAATGTCAGTAAGTCACTGGCTAAACAGATGATAAAGCTGTATTTATTGACATACAATGATGTCTGAAATACATTATATGGAAAAGAAAATAGTTAAAATTTTAATTAAAAACTATAATATTATATATATATTATATATAGAATTCCATATCTTTTTTAACTGCATAAAAATAAAATCCTCCTGCTGCTGCTGCTAAGTCGCTTCAGTCGTGTCCGACTCTGTGCGACCCCATAGATCGCAGCCCACCAGGCTCCCCTGTCCCTGGGATTCTCCAGGCAAGAACACTGGAGTGGATTGCCATTTCCTTCTCCAATGCATGAAAGTGAAAAGTGAAAATGAAGTCGCTCAGTCATGTCTGACTCCTAGCAACCCCATGGATTGCAGCCTACCAGGCTCCTCCGTCCATGGGATTTTCCAGGCAAGAGTACTGGAGTGGGGTGCCATTGCCTTCTCCAATAAAATCCTAGATAGACATAAATCTCAGCATAAAGTTTTCTTAGGGTCAAGGGACTGAAGGTGAATATCAATATTTTCTGGTTTGAATTATTTGCAACAAGTATATAGTTAATGAGAAAACTGTATTAATCATATGGAAAGATTTTAGATTCAACCCCTCCCCCACCCCTGAATATAAAGCTCACTTCTTGGTTGTCTGTTTCTAATAAGAATAATAAGTAAGAGCCAACATCCTCAAAACAGTTCTCAGTCTTCATAAACTTTGACTCCAAACAGAAGAGTTCACTCAACGGAATTTAAACTTTCATTAATTTGCTCGTTTAAATTGGTCTTGCTTTTTAAAACTGCAGGAATTCCACTTCAAGCCTTCTTCTGTTTGAGGGGAGTGTGTGTAGTGTAAAAAATGTAACCCACTGCCTCACAGCTGTGTATTTCCAATATTCTAACCAGAAAACCAAAAGGGGTTAAAAATGGAAATCTGCATATCTGAAGAGTGTTGTTAATTATTAACCTACAAGCACATTTGCACTTTTATTTAAACAAAATATTTTCACAAAACATAGCCAACCTTGTATGTTATGTTCTGGCAGTTTTCATCCACAGAAGCATTAAGAATAGGAAACTGTAGTAATCCCAAGGAAGCAGCCTGTTTAAGAGGGAGAAAATGCAACATTAACACTTCTGACTCTGAAAGGATAGGAGATTTAAAGTGTTAAGAGGTGAAAGGATGGAGGGAGAGAACTCTTCTGTAAATTGAGTTTAATCTCAAGTCTACAGGTACCAGGCATATTACTCCTAACTTATCGTTCAGAAATGTGGAACTAGGTTACCCTTATCAATTAAGAATAAAAGATAAAAGTAGTCAAGGTAGCTTGTACATGCTAAGGAGATTTTCAAAACAACTATGAAGATTGACCAAAATACCAAAAGAAAAGTCTAAATTCTTGTGTTTTCCTCATTTACATGTAGAGTGTTAAGATTTCCACCATGAGAAGAAAACCTGCAGTTCAAAGAAACATTGTTAATTAAAACCTCAAAAAGCAGTTAATTATTTCCCTGTGTAGAAAGAACAAGTGACAAGGATTTGAGAGGCTAGGGTTGTAGCTGGAGTCCCTGGCCAAGAGAAGGGCAGAGCTGATGCAAACACTGACTTTAGAGCTCGTCTCCCCAAATTGATGGCATTTCTGCCTTCCCACTCTGTCTTTCCCTGCTTTAATCTCTCTCCTTTGTTCTCTTCTGTCCATATTCAGATTTCCCTGTCTCCAAAATGTTCTCTATAGCTGTTTCTCTGCCCATTCGGGATATAATCAAAGTCAGACATCGCATTTGGTTGTCATGCCTTGCAATCAGTTTAAAAACTAAAAAACTAAAAATGCTTAAGATTGACGGTAAAAAGAATTCCTTCCCCTACCACCTTCATCTTGTCCAATTAATGGTCCGTTATATGCATTGTGTTGTGTTATTTTTGTCTGTGGGTGGGTGGTCTTGACAGAAAAAAAGAAATCATATCCCTGAACTGGAAAGTTAAGGAGTTTCATAAAGCATTTGATTTGATAACTTTAATCTTCTTTATTTAAAAAAAATCCATTCAGTTCAGTCAGTTCAGTCACTCAGTCATGTCCGACTCTTTGTGACCCCATGGACTGCAGCACTCCAGGCTTCCCGGTCCATCACCAACTCCCGGAGCTTGTTCAAACTCATGTCCATCACGTTGGTGATGCCATCCAACCATCTTATCCTCTGTTGTCCCCTTCTCCTCCTGCCTTCAATCTTTCCCAGCATCAGGGTCTTTTCCAATGAGCCGGTTCTTTGCATCAGGTGGCCAAAGCATTGGAGTTTCAGCTTCAGCATCAGTCCTTTCAATGAACACCCAGGACTGATCTCCTTTAGGATGGACTGGTTGGATCTCCTTGCAGTCCAAGGGACTCTCAAGAGTCTTCTCCAACACCACAGTTCAAAAGCATCAATTCTTCGGTGCTCAGTTTTCTTTATAGTCCAACTCTCACATCCATACATGACTACTGGAAAAACCATAGCTTTGACTAGACAGACCTTTGTCGGTAAAGTAATGTCCCTGCTTTTTAATATGCTGTCTAGGTTGGTCATAGCTTTTCTTCCAAGGAATAAGTGTCTTTTAATTTCATGGCTGCAGTCATCATCTGCAGTGATTCTGGAGCCCCCCAAAATAAAATCTCTCACTGTTTTCTTTGTTTCCCCATCTACTTGCCATGAAGTGATGGGACCAGATGCCATGATCTTAGTTTTCTGAATGTTGAGTTTTTAAACCAACTTTTCACTCTTCTCTTTCACTTTCATCAAGAGGCTCTTTAGTTCTTCTTCACTTATAAATTATTTTGAGTATAATCCAAATTTTGTAAAAGGAAAAACAAGGTATGTGTTCACAGATATGAGGTCATTTTTTCCCCTGAACAATACTTTAACTGTCATTTTTATTATGCCCTGTCTGCCTTAACATATTTTTTCAGGTTCTCCTCTTCCTCAATTTCTTTCATTCCCCAAACCCAACTAACAGCAACCAAGCTTCAACCTCAGCAATCCTTTATTTAGTAAGTTCTGGTTGACCTTTTCTTCTCTCTTGGTGAGGGAGGCTGAATCAAAAGCCCCAGTCTCGCTCGCCTCTGTATACAAATCCTTTGGCAGTGCTCTTGCAAGCTGATTCTGAGCTAAGTTATGTGACTCGCTTTGGTCAGTGAATTAAAAACAAACTAGGTGCAGTGCAGCTTGGGCAAAGTGCTTACATTCTGCTTCCTCTCTTCATCTGCCAGTACTGAGCCCATGTGTAGGCTGGTATACTGGGCAGATAGGAGAGACATGGGAAGAGAAATGAGTCAAGCTCACTGAGGTCATCCCACAGCAGCTGGCCCCTTAGCCAAGCTACTAGCTGTCTGTAGACATATGAGTGGGCTCTGCCAAGATCAGCAGACTGGCTGTGCTCATGAGAAAGAATAAATGTAGATTGTAGACTACAGAGAAATAGACTGTAGACCCATGAGCAATAATAAATGGCTAACTGTTTCAAACCATCAAATCTGGGGGTGGTTTGTCATTCAGCAATAGACACACTTGGCTTTTAAGTGATTTCTTGTTTCTGCTATCATCAAACCACTGACCCCACTGACCCTCTGCCACCGCCTAGGCAACTCAACTTCTATCTACCTCTTAAACACTGATGGAAAACCCTGAGCCTTCTTTTCTTCTCCTTTGCACATAATTTGAGTGATTTCATCCACGAGTTTCAACTGCTGTGCCTCTACAGATGACCCTCAGAGCTGTAACATAGTCTAGAGCCCTCATTACCGGCACCAACTACATCTCATGTTTATACAGCATCTCTTTCTTTGTTAGAGTAGTTGTTAAAAAGGTGGAGATACAGGAGAACAGCTTATGTCTTACAAGACTCAGCATCAGTGAAGAGACAACTGAGGATAAATACTTTCAATACACTGAGTTAAGCTGAAATGTGAAACAAAAGGCTTGTTTAATTCAAACTATGAGAACCACCAGCTTTTGTAGGAAGCTACACTGGAACAAAATTTGGTGTTTAGGATGTACACACATTTGATCAAAGGAGGAGGCAGTACTTCAGGTAGAGTTGTATATTCCAGGAGCTACACATAGCTTAATCTGACTATAGCGGGGGGCTGGCCGGGGGGTGACTGAGAGAGAAGACATGAAAAGTGGGCAGCAAAGGCACATAGAAATATTCTATTATGCCACAATAAGGCATTTACAAACTATCCTGAAGGCAATCCTGAAAGGGAACCACTGAAAAGAAACAGGGGATAATACAGTAATTTGATCTACGGGGGAACAGTCTTGGTGGAGTGTGCCAAGTGCTTGTGGGAAGCCGCACTGGAGTTAGAGACAACAGTATATACTTTTTAAGAAAAATGGACCAGAAGGAAAACTTAACTTCTCCACTTGTTATATAAATTCTTGACAAGTTTGTCAACTTCTCTGCATGCCAGTTTCCTTAAATGGAAAGAGGGAATAGCAATTATTTACACATTAGCATTATTCTGATAGTGAAAAGAGATCATATATATAGCATGCTTCGTACAGAGTTAGGCAGAAGGCAGCTGCTTCCTAAACAGTGGTTAGTGAGCTATGCAAGCTCAGCTGATGGTCTTATTCTTTTTATATTGGTCCCAAGGTCCTAGAAATGATTCCTAGAAGCCTCATATGTTCATTGAAAAGTGAAAAATCAATCCTGAGTCTCACTTTTGTTCAAATCAGGACTTTGCTGGCATGATTCTTTCTGAATTAAAGGCTTTACCTTCCTGGCAGGACAATCCCAACCTAGTTCAAAGAGATAAGTAGATAAAAATCTGACACAAAAAATTTCAATTTTATAAACTTCTGTGAAACAAAGAGAGTATATCTGTACATTTTTCTAACTATGTGATATCATGAGAAATATTACTTTTATTCAAACCCATAGTTAACACACTGGATATCTGCAAAACAAAATTTATATGTCTAACTCAAGCCTTGCTTGAAATGAATGAAATCTTACTTTTAAGAAGAAGGGCATAAAGGAAAGTTTAATTCCACGAGCAAAAGCAATGGGTTTTAATTCTTCTCGTAGCTTAACCAGTTCAGTAAGGTCAACCTCATCACAATACCCAAAATGAGGGATCTTCAGGGCTGCAGACATGGTCTTGACCATTGCTTTGTGAAAGCCTAGAAAAAACATACATATTTGTTTTTATTCTTAAAACCCTTGATCCCTTCAACAACTATAATAGAAGGTTCTCTAATGTCACTTCAGTTCAGTCAGTTCAGTTCAGTCGCTCAGTCGTGTCCGACTCTTTGCGACCCCATGAATTGCAGCAAGCCAGGCCTCCCTGTGCATCACCAGCTCCTGGAGTTCGCTCAAACACATGTCCATCAGGTTGGTGATGCCATCCAGTCATCTCATCCTCTGTTGTCCCCTTCTCCTCCTGCTCCAAATCCCTCCCAGCATCAGTCTTTTCCAATGAGTCAGCTCTTCGTATGAGGTGGCCAAAGTATTGGAGTTTCAGCTTTAGCATCAGTCCTTCCAAAGAAATCCCAGGGCTGATCTCCTTTAGAATGGACTGGTTGGATCTCCTTGCAGTCCAAGGGACTCTCAAGAGTCTTCTCCAACACCACAGTTCAAAAGCATCAATTCTTCGGCACTCAGCTTTCTTCACAGTCCAACTCTCACATCCATACATGACCACTGGAAAAACCATAGCCTTGACTAGACGGACCTTTGCTGGCAAAGTAATGTCTCTGCTTTTTAATATGCTGTCTAGGTTAATCATAACTTTCCTTCCCAGGAGTAAGCATCCTTTAATTTCATGGCTGCATTCACCATCTGCAGAGATTTTGGAGCCCCCCAAAATAAAGTCTGACACTGTTTAGCCATCTATTTCCCATGAAGTGATGGGACCAGATGCCATGATCTTCATTTTCTGAATGTTGAGCTTTAAGCCAACTTTTTCACTCTCCTCTCTCACTTTCATCAAGAGGCTTTTTAGTTCCTCTTCACTTTCTGCCATAAGGGTGATGTCATCTGCATATCTGAGGTTATTGATATTTCTCCCAGCAATCTTGATTCCAGCTTGTGCTTCTTCCAGCCCAGCATTTCTCATGATGTACTCTGCATAGACGTTAAATAAGCAGGGTGACAATATACAGCCTTGACGTTCTCCTTTTCCTATTTGGAACCAGTCTGTTGTTCCATGTCCAGTTCTACCTGTTGCTTCCTGACCTGCATATAGGTTTCTCAAGAGGCTGGTCAGGTGGTCTGGTATTCCCATCTGTTTCAGAATTTTCCACACTTTATTGTGATCCACACAGTCAAAGGCTTTGGCATAGTCAATAAAGCAGGAACAGATGTTTTTCTGGAACTCTCTTGCTTTTTCCATGATCCAGCGGATGTTGGCAATTTGATCTCTGGTTCCCCTGCCTTTTCTAAAACCAGCTTGAACATCTGGAAGTTCACAGTTCACGTATTGCTGAAGCCTGGCTTGGAGAATTTTGAGCATTACTTTACTAGTGTGTGAGATGAGTACAATTGTACAGTAGTTTGAGCATTTTTTGGCATTGCCTTTCTTTGGGATTGGAATGAAAACTGACCTTTTCCAGTCCTGTGGCCACTGCTGAGTTTTCCAAATTTGCTGGCATATTGAGTGCAGCACTTTCACAGCATCATCTTTCAGGATTTGGAATAGCTCAACTGGAATTCCATCACCTCCACTAGCTTTGTTCGTAGTGATGCTTTCTAAGGCCCACTTGACTTTGCATTCCAGGATGGCTGGTTCTAGGTCAGTGATCACACCATCATGATTATCTTGGTCGTGAAGATCTTTTTTGTACAGTTCTTCTGTGTATTCTTGCCACCTCTTCTTAATATCTTCTGCTTCTGTTAGGTCCATACTATTTCAGTCCTTTTTTGAGCCCATCTTCGCATGAAATGTTCCCTTGGTATCTCTAATTTTCTTGAAGAGATCTCTAGTCTTTCCCATTCTGTTGTTTTCCTCTATTTCTTTGCACTGATTGCTGAGGAAGGCTTTCTTAAAGTCTCTCCTTGCTATTCTTTGGAACTCTGCATTCAGATGCTTATATCTTTCCTTTTCTCCTTTGCTTTTCACTTCTCTTCTTTTCACAGCTATTTGTAAGGCCTCCTCAGACAGTCATTTTGCTTTTTTCCATTTCTTTTCCTTCAGAATGGTCTTGATCCCTGTCTCCTGTACAATGTCATGAACCTCTGTCCATAGTTCATCAGGCTCCTGTCTATCAGATCTAGTCCCTTAAATCTATTTCTCACTTTCACTGTATAATAAGGGATTTGATTTAGGTCATACCTGAATAGTCTAGTGGTTTTCCCTACTTTCTTCAATTTAAGTCCGAATTTGGCAATAAGGAGTTCATGATCTGAGCCACAGTCAGCTCCCGGTCTTGTTTTTGCTGACTGTATAGAGTTTCTCCATCTTTGGCTGCAAAGAATATAATCAATCTGATTTCGGTGTTGACCATCTGGTGATATCCAGGTGTAGAGTCTTCTCTTGTGTTGTTGGAAGAGGGTGTTTGCTATGACCAGTGCGTTGTCTTGGCAAAACTCTATTAGTCTTTGCCCTGCTTCATTCCGTATTCCAAGGCCAAATTTGCCTGTTACCCCAGGTATTTCTTGACTTCCTACTTTTGCATTCCAGTCTCCTATAATGAAAAGGACATCTTTTTTGGGTGTTAGTTCTAAAAGGTCTTGTAAGTCTTCATAGAACCGTTCAACTTCACCTTCTTCAGCGTTACTGGTTTGGGCACAGGTTTGGATTACCGTGATACTGAATGGTTTGCCTTGGAAACGAACAGAGATCATTCTGTCATTTTTGAGATTGCATCCAAGTACTGCATTTCAGACTCTTTTGTTGACCATGATGGCTACTCCATTTTTTCTAAAGGATTCCTGCCCACTGTAGTAGATATAATGGTCATCTGAGTTAAATTCATCCATTCCAGTCCATTTTAGTTTGCTGATTCCTAGAATGTTGACGTTCACTCTTGCCATCTCCTATTTGACCACTTCCAATTTGCCTTGATTCATGGATCTAACATTCCAGGTTCCTATGCAATATTACTCTTTACAGCATTGGACCTTGCTTCTATCACCAGTCACATCCACAACTGGGTATTGTTTTTGCCTTGGCTCCATCCCTTCATTCTTTCTGGAGTTATTTCTCCACTGATCTCCAGTAGCATATTGGGCACTTACGGACCTGGGGAATTCCTCTTTCAGTATCCTATCATTTTGCCTTTTCATACTGTTCATGGGGTACTCTCAATTAAACTCTTTCTCTTGGACCTACCATCTTTATTACATATATTACATAGATTGAAAGCCACTAATTTCAATGCTGAAGCATGGACTGTAGCACAACACCAGGGTCAAGTGTAATATATAATAGGTGAGTGTTGCTAAGTCACTTCAGTCACGTCTGACTCTTTGCAATTCTACAGACTGTAGACTGCCAGGCTCCTCTGTTCATGGGATTTTCCAGGCAAGAATGCTGGAGTGCGTTGCCATTCCCTCCTCCAGGGGATCTTCCCTACCCAGGGATTGAGCCTGTGTCTCTTATGTCTCCTGCACTGGCAGATTCTTTACCAGTAGCACCACCCAGAAAGCCCAATAGAATAGGTAACTGCTTTCCAAGCTGTAGTGTATAAAAAATTCAAAAGGATGCAAGCCACGTATTTACACAATGGCTTTCTTGCAAAGTCACTTCTGGAAGTTAATCATCCTAAGAGTTTGTACATAAATCAGAAGTACTTTTGAAATCTAACAAAAAATAATAAATATTTAAAATATCCTGAACAAGTCTTCAAACAGAAAAATTATCTCCAAAGTCATTGCAGATGGTGACTGCAGCCATGAAATTAAAAGATGCTTGCTCCTTGAAAGAAAAGGTATGACCAACCTAGACAGCATATTAAAAAGCAGAGATATTACTTTGCCAACAAAGGTCTGTCTCGTCAAAGCTATGGTTTTTCCAGTAGTCATGTATGGATGTGAGAGTTGGACTATAAAGAAAGCTGAGCACCGAAGAATTGATGCTTTTGAACTGTGGTGTTAGAGAAGACTCTTGAGAGTCCTTTGGACTGCAAGGAGATCAAACCATTTATTCCTAAAGGAAATCAGTGCTGAATATTCATTGAAAGGACTGATGCTGAAGCTCAACACTTTGTGCACCTGATGCGAAGAACTGACTCATTTGAAAAGACCCTGATACTGGGAAAGATTGAAGGCAGGAGGAGAACGGGACGACAGAGGATGAGATGGTTGGATGGCGTCACCAATTCAATGAACATGAGTTTGAGCAAGCTCCAGGAGGTGGTGATGGATCAGGAAGCCTGGCACATGCTGCAGTCCATGGGGTTGCAAGAGTCGGACACTACTGTGCGACTGAACAGAACTGAGCAAGTCTTGAAACATAGAAATTATCTGTAGACAAGTTTATATGCTAAGAAACCTGCTAACATATTACTCCTCAAAAATTATCAGTATATATTAAAGCTTTTCCTAGAAAAATTATAATTTCATAATGCTGAAGCAACTTCCCCCCAAATAAATGGCACTATTCCTTTACATTACTGTTATTATTACCTTTCACGGGTTCAGTTCTGTCTTTGCCTGTGAACACTGGAGGCTTTGATATTGGAATAGGAATAGTTCTGTCTTTTGGTTTTGGTGGAGGTGGCATAATTTCAGCTTTTGGTGAAGGAGGTAGTATAGCTCCTGTTTGCTTTTCCAGATAGTTGAGAATATCTTCTTTAAGTATTCTGCCATCTTTTCCTGAGCCAATAACTTCACTCAGCTTAATCTAAAAAAAATGATACCTTTTTAATGCTAAAAATAAAACTACCTAAAAATGAATAAATCCATCATATGGTCTCTAAGTGGAATTAAATGAGCTGAAGGTAAAGTATCTCTGACCAATAAATTAGTATAAGGAAATAACACTTTCTTTACCTTAACAGAACACTATAAACTATAACATTTTCATCATCTCAATAGAATACCATAAACTACAGCTACACTGGTCATTTGTTACTTTTCTACATACTGTTCATTTACCCATGTAGTGACAATGTAATATCTACATTGTATATAGCTACTTTTGAAAATATATTTTTAAACAACTATTTCTAAATGTCTTGCATAATTCTTATTGGATTTTTTTTTTTCCTTTTCCTGAAGACTACATAAGAAGAACTGAGCATTTAAAGGAGAGTTAAACACTGTAACAAATGCAGACCAATGTTTCTGACCCTGGCTACCAGTATACACACAATGACTAAAATAATCATCCAACAAAAGCTCTCTGTAACAGCTACATCCTGCTATATTTAAAATGGATAATCAACGAAGACCTAATACATAGCTCAGAGAACTCTGCTCAATGATATGTGGAAGCCTAGATGGGAGGGAGTTTGGGGGAGAATGAATACATGTATATGTGTGGCTGGCTCCCTTTGCTGTCCACCTATATCTACCATAACATCATTAATTGGCCATACTCCAATATAAAATAAAAAGTTTAATTCAAAACAAAAAAGTCTGTCAATTAGTTTTTTCCTGATGGTTCTTTTAGAAAGATCAGGACAAAACACTGAAATGAACTTTATTGAGGCGTATTTGGAATGTGACTTCCTCAGCCCAAGTTAAGGATCAACACCTAAGTTTTATTAAGGTATTCCACAGAATAAACAATAGATGATGTAATTCCACTTTCTACTAGTCACTCATGATACTTTTTGGAAACATTTATGATCTGGCTTTATTTAATCACTTCCTATGTTTGGTTATAGAGATAAAATATTTTCACTAAATTGAAATCTGCATAAAAAGACATATAAGCTTGGATGATACCCTCCTGCATAGTGTATAATAATAATCTCTCAAGGCTACGTCCTGCTTTATTTATATTAGTGTTTCTTTAAGAATGATTTCAAAAGAATAAAGGACTTTATCACATCAAACATTTAGTTTATACCAAGTAAACTCTTTTAAACAAATAGTTTTTAGGTAATTACAAACTCTGAGTGCCACTGGTTTTAAACTCTATTTATTAATATGCCAATGTCAAAAAAAAAGGGGGGGGAGAAGAGTTGTTTTGTAATAATAAATCTGCTATTTAATTTCTAGTAATTATACAAATGCCCTAATTATATATATATATATCTTTAGAAAGACACAGGAAAGCAACATCATACATTTCTATAGGTAGTCCTTCTATATAATTTTTTAAAATGGTAAAATGTTTATAGCTTTCAAAGCAATATAGAAGATCATTATTTCATCTAATACCTTAACAATCTAGTATTCCATAATACTATTTCTATTTCTCTATTTCAACAAATCATCTTCATATCTCAACACATTTAATGGCTAATAAATTTTCATTAAAGGTGAGAACATAATTTTCCTAAGCATTTCCCTGATTTTGACCACATATGTGCCTTCTAGTTTCTGGCTATATAGAACACTTGGAAGAATATATCCTAGATGACCTTCCCCAGTGGTAGGATAACTAGCTGAAGAGATATGAACATTTTAATGACTCTTACTACATATTCCCAAAATGTAGACAATTTTTCCCACTGTAACTAAACTACTTCTCTCAAAAAGAGACAAACAAAAACCTTGCACTGTGGGGCATAGTGGAAAGAACTCAGGCTTTGGGACCAGAAAGATCTGTGCTCACATCCCCAGTTGAGCTATTTATTTGATTGTAGGCAACCCAATCAACTTCTCTTCCCTTTCTCATCTCATCAGAGAGAGGATAAGACCAGCTTGCAGAGATACTGTGAGGATTAGTTGTAACGTTATGTATGGCGTCTGGCTCAGAAGTGCTCAAACGATAGGGGCAACAATTGTTGAGGCAGTATTAATAATTGAGAGCACTGGTTTTAGAGTCATGGAGATTCACTTTGGAATCCTAGTTCTACTATTGTGTTAGCTATGTGACCTTGGACCAGTTATTTGACCTCTCCAAGTCTTATAAAAGTCTGTTATTTCACAGAGTTGTGAAGATTAAAAACAAGATGACATATGAATTATTAGCACAATGCCTAGCAGCCATCTTGCTTTGAAGATTAAGCATCAGTGACTGGCAAGTAAGAGGGAACACAAAAGACCAGCCTCCATGACTGAAGTCAATACTATGGTGTTTTCCATCTCCCTGGGATCCAGCAGACCCTTGAGACCATATCTGTGCCTGGACCATTTCCCATCCCTTCCCTGTACTGCTTCCTTTCTTCCTAGTAAAGATGATCACTCTTTCAATTAATCAATCACATGTTCCCAAACCCCTGTCTCAAGCTATGCTTCTAGGGTACCTGATCTATGACTCTAGTATTTATAAGTTATTCAATAATCAGTAGCCCTGACTTTTATTAGGCTCTCAGAAAAAACAAAAAACCCACACTTCTCACTTAATATGAATAATAAGTTCACAATTTTCTTCTCATTTCTCATAAAGACTAACCTTTTAGTAACTTGAGCTATGTTTTCTTTAATCCCAACTTGAACCAACTCATTATGGAATATCTGGGCAATTCTTCATAGATACACATGGAGACCTTCTATGTGATCTCACACTTAAATATTAAGAAAACTTACATTGTTTTCCATTGCAAGACGACGAACTGCAGGAGTTGCCAGTGTTTTCTGGCCCTTTATCTCTTGGTGTGTGTGTTCATCATGGGACACAGCAGGGGTTTCAACAACATCTTCTTCTGAATCTGGAAACAAGGTAAAATATTACTGTTTAGTAGAAAATATTAAAACAACAAGCTTGTTGTTCAGTCCTTAAGTTGTGTCCGACCCTTTGCAACCCCAGGGACTGCAGCATGCCAGCATGTCCTTCACTATCTCCCTGAGTTTGCTCAAACTCATGTCCATCAAGTCAGTGATGCCACTCAACATCTCATCCTCTGTTGCCCCCTTCTCCTTTTGTCCTCAATCTTTCCGAACATCAGGGTCTTTTACAATGAGTCAGTTCTTCACATCAGGAAGCCAAAGTATTAGAGCTTCAGCTTTAGCATCAGTCCTTCCAGTGAACGTTCAGGATTGATTTCCTTAAGGATTGACTGGTTGGATCTCCTTGCAGTCCAAGGGACTCTCAAGAGTCTTCTCCAACACCACAGTTCAAAAGCATCAATTCTTGAGCACTCAGCCTTCTTTATGGTCCATCTCTCACATCCATACATGACTACTGGAAAAACCATGGCTTTGACTAGACAGACCTTTGTCGGCAAAGCGACATCTCTGCTTTTTAATATGCTGTCTAGGTTTGTCATAGCTTTTCTTATAAAGAGCAAGCGTCTTTTAATTTCATGGCTGCAGTCACCACCTGCAAGTGATTTTGGAGCTTAGTGTCTTATATAAATAAATTTCATTTAAAATATATATTCAAAAAGTATGATAGATGAGCTACTTCAGAATGGAAAAGCACAACTTTAAAACAGAAAAACAAATAAGGGTACTAGAGTGAGTGAGAGGGGTGTACTAGTACCAGGTACTGTTTAATGATTATGATTATCTTCTATTTACATCACTTCTGTTAAAATTATGTAGCAGCTGCAAGTTAAAAAATGAGTTTCTTTCATAAATTTTAAAACACGTAAACATTTTCTTAATAAATTTCTCACATTCGTATATATGTACACTATATATACATTTGTATATATACAAACATATGTATATATAGCATGAATTAAGAATCAAATGTGAGGTAAATTACATGAATCATGTAAAATCTGTGAGAATCTTAAATGCTTTCCTAAGATAATTCAGCATTTAAAATTTTTTCTCTGCTTTGAATGCAACAAAGAATGCTGTGGAAGGTTTTATTTTCATGGCTAATACTAATTTGGTAGTTTTGTTCTCTGCTAATACTAATTTGGTAGTTTTATTCTCTAACTCTAGAGTAGTGATATAAGAAAAATAATCTTGGGCTATTAGCACGCACTTTTGCAACCAAAAAAGCTTTTGAGAGCATTTAATTGTCAAGGTTGGATGCTAGCAAATCAATACTGAGTACAGCAGAATCTCTGTGGGAATAAGGAAATTAGAGACAGCCTCTGAACATCATCAGGCAACTGAGTTATCTTTGACATTCAATTCTAAGCAAATAAATTTCCACTGCTGCAACTGTGGAAAGACATTCTATTCATTCACCCCCCCTCACTAATCTACGAACTGGCCCAGTGGAGCTCTCAAAGTTCCCCATATGGGTAAGGAAGAGAAAAAAGAAACAAACAAAAGCTTTGTATTGAACATGAAGGGTAGTAGAAAATGTGACGGGTGGAGTTCAGGACATACTGCCCCAAAATGTGCCACTCTGGTGTACTGATTATTTTGAGCTGCATGCAATTGGAAAACATCAAACGCAAGGAGAGGTTAACGGAACTCTCATTTACCTGAAGACATCCAAAAGGAACTCAACTACCATAAGCTCCCTCCCCAGAAGAGAGTCTGAGTTCTAGAGAAGATTGACTTTTATCACAGAAGTGAAGTGAAGTGAAGTCGCACAGTCGTGTCCGACTCTTTGCAACCCCATGGGCTGTAGCCCACCAGGCTCCTCAGTCCATGGGATTTTCCAGGCATGAATACTGGAGTGGGTAATTCATAACACAGACAGACAAACTTTTGTCACAAATTATCATCAGTCAGTCAGTTCAGTTGGTCAGTTGTGTCTTGCTCTTTGCGGCCCCATGGACTGCAACATGCCGGGCTTCCTTGTCCATCACCAACTCCTGGAGTTTACTCAAACTCATGTCCATTGAGTCAGTGATGCCATCCAACCATGATCAAACTATCACACCTCCCACATATTCCACGAAGAGCCCATTTATCTTTCCTAAAAATGGTTTACTCTCCCTTAAGAGGCTTCCTTCCCTCCTACTCTTTTACTTTAACTCTAAAACACTGTATTGTCCTGGCAAACATCTTTAATACTATAAACTCTATACGACACCTAACGTGTTGTTACCGCAGAATGTACAAACAGACACATCGTTAGAAATGTAGTGCCAGTGTTCTAGGTGCAGAATGGAACTGATATTCCATCTCTGCAAACAATTTTCAGTGTAATAAAGTGGTTTGGAACATGGGTTTTAGAATTAAACAGAGCTGGGATCAAATCATAGCTCTACCAATTACCAGCCATGTGGCCATGGGCAACTTAAACCTCTATGTATCTCAATGTTGCATGTGTCAACTGTGGATAATGATCTGTATGATTTAATGAGTTTACATATATATAGCACATAAGCACATAGAAAGCATTCAATCAATGATAGATGTTCAAGTTAAAGGGTGAATGCAATATAATGGCAGAAGTGAAGAAGTGAACTGAAGTTGCTCAGTTGTGTCCAACTCTTAGCGACCCCATGGACTGCAGCCTACCAGGCTCCTCCGTCCATGGGATTTTCCAGGCAAGAGTACTGGAGTGGGGTTGCCACTGCTTTAAGAAAGAGCAAAATACATAGGATTTTAAAAAATAAAACTAATGAGTCCCATTAAATGAATTGGTTTGAAAAGTTTGGGTTCAAAATGTTTTAGTTGTTTAGAGAAGTGAGGAGTAATCTTACCTTTTAAAATAGAGGTTAGAGAAAGCCAAGTTAGCTATAAGGAGAACTCACAGCAATAGTCTAAAAATTGAGTTTATAGTAGACAGCACACTGAGGCATGAATCAGCTTTGATATAATCTTGATAATATTAAGTAACTAAATCATCAATTTGTAATTGTTAAGAGTATATGCTTTTTAAATATCACAGATACAAGTTGGCATAAGTGAGTCTGGTGAGGTCTCTTCAAGTAGAGGTCTGTCTACAGCCAAAGCACTCATAAATAGGACTTGGAGGTCACAAATACATTTTTCCTTATCAAAATTATCATGATACCCTAATCTTAAAAAGCAGGTTGAAACACCATGTTACAAAAGATAGTACCATAGAATATTATTTAAACAAGCATTAAGATAGGATTTTGTGTCCAATATTACTACTAAGATTTCTACACTTGATCCCTTGCACTCTAGATGCAATTATTTTCTACTTGAAAAATGTACAAAATATATGTTATACTCCTAAAAAACTTTTCATTAGGTAATTTTCTTACTCATAGTATAACTGGTTTTCTCGGCACTAGAACAGGGAATAATACAAACAAATTCAGTATTACTACAATTTTTTTTTTTTGGCTGTGCTGGGTTCTAGCTGTGGCATGTGGGATCTAGTTCCCCAAACAGGGAGTAAACTTGGGCCCCTGCATTGGGAGCATGAAGTGTTAGCCATTGGACCACTAGGGAATGAATACCTTACTATAAATTCTTGTTTAAGACAAGGTACATGAGATATTTAGAAACCTTTTCCATTTCCATAATTTAAAAAGAGGCATATATAAATTTCTTAAAAAACAATCCACTATTCTATAGGCTCACTTATTTGATATATAGGATTATGCTTCATAGTTTTACAATATTCATATTGTACATATTCTTACAATAAAATATTCTTCATATTCTAACAATAAAAGATTTAATACAAATTATAAAAAATATAAATACAAAAGCAAAAAGGTACACACAGAAAATAAAACTAGCATGCAAGACAATTATTCAGAATGCACTATGAATAGCAAATGAAATAGTTAGCAATGATCATTTTTCTATGAGGAAAATTACCAGATAATTTTTACTCTTGCAATCTATCCAATCCCGTTAAGTTTTTATAAATAACACATTGCACATTCAAAAAATATAAAATTTGTTGAGTGTTTAAATACATATATATCCATAATCATCACTGCAATCAAGTCAATGGATGTATCTATCACCCCTCAGAGTTTCCTTGTATGCCTTAGTAATTCTTCCTTCTCAAACCTTCCCCCCTCCCCACTCTATCAGCAGGCAACCACTAATTAGTTTGCTGTCATTATAGATTAGTCTGGATTTTCTAAAATTTTATTAATCTCCAAAATATATAAGCAACTCATGCAGCTCAATATAAAAAAACAACCCAATCAAGAAATGGGCAGAAGACCTAAACAGATATTTCTCCAAAGATGCACAGATGGCCAACAAACCCATGTAAAGATGCTCAACATCACTCGTTATTAGAGAAATGCAAATCAAAACTACAATGAGATATTACCTCATACCGGTTATAATGGCCATCATCAAAAAAATCTATAAACAATAAATGCTGGGGAGGATGTGGAGAAAAGAGAATCCTCTTGCGTTGTTGGTGGGAATGTAAATTGATATCATCACTATGGAGAACAATATGGAGGTTTCTTATTAACTAAAATTAAAACTACCATATGACCCAGAAATCCCACTACTGGGCATATACCATAATTCAAAAAGACACACGTCTCCCAGCATTCATTGCAACACTATTTACAACAGCCTGGACATGGAAGCAGCCTAAATGTCTATCAACAGATGAATGGATAAACAAGATGTGGTACATATATATAATGGAATAATATTATTCAGTCATAAAAAGGATCAAACTTGGGTAATTCGTAGTGATGTGGATGAACCTTCAGTTTGTCATACGGAGTGAATAAGTCAGAAAGAGAAAAATAAATACCATATGTTAATGCATATGTATGGAATCTAGAAAAATGGTACTGATGAACCTATTTGCAGGGCAGGAATCCAGATGCAGATGTAGAGAACAGACTTGTGGACACAGGGGAGGAAGGAGAAGGACAGATGAATCGAGAAGCTACCATTGATATATGTATACACTACCTTGTGTAAAATAGCTAGCCAGTATGAAGCTACTATATGGCACAAGGAACTCAGCTTGGTAATCTGTGATGATGACCTAAAGGGGAAGGATGGGGTGGAGGGATGGGAGGGAGGGGTAAGGATGGGGGTGGAGGGGTGGGAGGGAGGGGATATATGTCCACATATAGCTAATTTACTTCATGGTATAGCAGAAACTAACACAACATTGTAAAGCAATTATACTCCAATTAAAAACTAAATTAATATACATAGAATCATATAGCATGTTCTCTTTATTTCTGGTTTCTTTGACTCAGAATAATTTTTCAAGATTCATCCATGTCATACACGAAATTAACTTCTGTAAAAAAGTTATTTAGAAAAAATATACCCCTCGCCTGAAAAAGTTTTTGATTTTATAATTTGCTATATCAAGACTTACTAAGTTGGATTTCACTGGGGATACCAAAAGAAACTTTAAAAATAAAAGCAATCAATAAAACCCCCCTCAAATCCCAATTGCTCACTTGTTCATACACAGTCATCCCTGGGAATCCACAGGCTCTAGATTCATGGATTCAACCAACTGTTGATTGAAAATATACAGAAAAAAAATTCCAGACAGTTCCAAACAGCAAATCTGAATTTGCTGAATGCCAGCAACTATTTACATAGTATTTACACTGTATTAGGTATTACAGGTAATCTAGAGATGATTTAAAATATAGGCTATATGCAAATACTACAGCATTTCATATAAGGGAGATGGGCATCTGCAGATTTTGGTATCTGTTTGTGTGCGTATGTGTCTTGAACCAATCCTTTGCAAATACCAAGAGACTACTATAATCTGCTTTTGTGGATGGCCGAGATAGATACCTAACCTGGTCTACAGCACCTGATTGGTTATTCTAACTTACTGACATCCACAGTAATGTTTAGCATCTTTGCTTGTTTCAGTTTATGTCAAGAATATAATTCTTTCCTTTTAAGGTCTTTAACTGAATGATTTAAAAAAGAACCTATATCTATTATCTTGTTGACGTATCAAAATAATTCTGTACTTATTTCAGGTAATTAAAAAAAATTATTTGCTTATTTCTGGCTGTGTTGGGTCTTCCCTGCTATGCAGGCTTTTCTCTAGTTGCAGCAACCGGGAGCTACTCTCTAGTTGTGGTGTGCGGGTTTCTCATTGCAGTGGCTTCTCTTGTTGCTGAGCACAGGCTCAACAGTTGTGGTGCATGAGGCTAGTTGCTCCGCAGCATGTGGGATCTTCCCAATCACGGATTGAACCCGTGTCTCCTGCATTGGCAGGTGGATTCTTTACCGCTGAGACAACAGGGAAGCCCCTATTTCAGGTAATTTTTAAAGATAAAGTCTTTCTTGTTTTTAATATTTCTAAATCATGCCTTTCAATAGAAATCTGAAATCAAGACAATAAGAAACACCCCTAGAACCCAGATCATGGTCTCTTATTCATTGACATTAAAAGAACAAGAGCTCCTGAAGGAAGAGATGATTCCGGGTCTAGGCAGGAAAAGTACAAGATGATGCCAAAAGCAAGGAAGTTTTTGAAAATTAACAAGGTCGTGTTAAAAGAACACACATCAACCACCTTGAAATGGTCACCACTATTAATAATTAGAAATCAAATAAATAATAAGAAAGCTTCAAGAAGTTTTGGATGCAACATGTTATAGTGGAAAATATTCTGGACAAAAACTCAGGACATCTGAGTTCTAAATTTGGCTTTATGACTGCCATGGGCAAATCACCCAACGCTGAACTTGTTAAACTGGATTACCCCATGAATAAGAATAAATAAAACATTAAGCGTGAAACATTTTCTAAACTGTGAAGTGTGCCTATGACATTAGTTATATTATTGTACAGACTGAAGGACTGAGTCAGCCAACCACTGTAGTTCAGACTCCTTCTAAACTTCCCAACTTCACTATACTGAATGGGCTTCATCTCAGCACTTCCAGAGAGATTGCTGGCTTAGGTTTGCATCACAGAATTATGGTCCCCCCTGCCCCTCCTCCACATCAAAGCTTCCTAGATGACATAACCTTGGTATATCACACCAATGCCAAACGGAACTTCTGATGTAGAGGGTCAGCTATTTGTTAGCATAGCGACAGCGCACAGCTTTAATTTTCCTATAACATTCTCATAATGAATTCCCTGTTGTCAGAACACCTAATGATTATAAGTTCCATGGCTGCTGCTGCTTCTGAATGCTAGTTTCTTTGCTTCCCACTCTGGTTTTCCCTCTTTTCTACTTCTCTTTAAAAATTTGGCTTTCATAACCACCACCAATGAGAATGTGTTTTGGTTTTCTTATCATTGGCAAACAGAGCAATCCCATCATGGGAGATTTAATCTTTGCACATTCCAATTTTTATTAGTGACCAGTGTTCAAAGCTTGAATCTTTCATTCCCAAGAGAGTTTGTTGCTTCTTTGAACATAAGGTTTCCAGAAGGCAGACCTCCAGATAAATAAAGTATTACTATACATGTTTTTATATCTAGTAATACTGATGCTTACTCCTTAGAAGGAAAACTATGACAAACCTAGACAGTGTATTAAAAAGCAGAGACATCACTTTGCCAACAAAGGTCTGGATGGTCAAAGCTATGGTTTCTCCAGTAGTCATGTATGGATGTGAGTTGGACCATAAAGAAGGCTGAGTGCCAAAGAATTGATGCTTTTGAATTGTGGTCCTGGAGAAGACTCTTGAGAGTCCCCTGCACTGCAAGGAGATCAAACCAGTCAATCCTAAAGGAAATCAACTCTGAATATTCACTGGAAGGACTGATGCTGAAGCTGAAACTCCTAATACTTTGGCCACCTGATGCAAAGAGCCAACTCATTTGAAAAGACCCTGATGCTGGGAAAGATTGAAGGCAAAAGGAGAAGGAGGTGGCAGAGGATAAGATGGTTAGATAGCATCACTGACTCAATGGACATGAATCTGAGCAAACTCCAGGAGATGGTGAAAGGCAAGGAAGCCATGCGTGCTGCAGTCCATGGGGTTGCAAAGAGTTGGACACTACTTAGCTACTGAACAACAACAACAAATACATGTTTTTAACATGGTAACTGGTCAAAAGATAATCATGTATCACAGAATACCTTTCTATTTTCCTTATCTCAGTTCTAAACCCTCAAATCAAATCCTGTAAATTATTCAAAGGAAACACCACTTTGAACTGGTACCGAAAGACAAAAGAACGCCATTAATAAATTTGGCAAGATAGATGAACATATACATATATATACAGTACCTTTTAAAGCTTCCGTTTCTATGTCTACTAATGGCTTTCCCACATAGGCAGTATCATCTAGATTATAATACAGTTTTTTAATGACTCCATCATAACGACTAGTGATAGTAACAGAAGCTTTATCACTTTGAACTTCACAGATGCTATCAAACTGAGACACTGTATCTCCTTCTTTTACATACCTAAAAGAAAAAGTCATAAGACACTTTTACATGAACCATAGTACAGATCATCTGAAACAATAAAAATGCTACACTGAATTAGATGAGTATCCATGGAGCCCAGTATTGAGTCCCAAATGATACACTGAAGGATGTTTCAGAAGAGACTACAATGGCTTTCAGAGGTTCTTTGATGCTTCTTTAAGAAGTATAAATTTTTAAAAAACAATGAAATATTCGTAATTTATAATCCAAAAATTTAATTAATGTATCAGGTTTTTCTGCCTCACCCATTTCTTAGATGAAATATGAACAATGTATTTTAAAAGTGTTATTTTCTTTTATTGTCTCAGCCTTCATCACATTTTAAGGGATACCTATTATTTCTAGAATTAAATTTTAAAAACTGATGTCCTCAATATACATTTACTATACTTTTATAAATTGTAGTTTGAGTTCTTTGTCTTTATCTCTAACATGGCTAATTAATTTCAGAGTCAGCCTCTTCTGACCTGAGATCCATCACTCTTTCCTTGATCCCACAATGCCACAGAGACACAATTGCAAGGTACATTTCTGTGATTATGGTTCTCTCCTAACCTACAGAGCAATTATAATGAAAACTACAAGGAAAGAATGTTTAGGTATCTAAACGAGGTTCTTAAAAGGATCTTTAACAGTATAAAATTGTGGGAGACAATCTATTGACTCACCTTAACTGCTAGTTCTCGAAACCTTTGAAAATTAGTTCAGTACTCGGAGGTGTTTCTGTTTTTCCAGAAAGGGAAAGAAAGAAAAGGGGTAGAAGGATGCCTAAGTAGAGGTCTTTTTAATTTTTGTTTCAAGCCTCTTTCTTTTTTACTTTTTTTTAAAACCTTTGAAACAGTATTCTTTGATTCATGTCTTTTGTTTTAATATTTTAACCTGTTCTAAAAATATAGGCAAACTCTCAGGCAATGGTGAGTCAAATGTACTTGCATTCTTGCTGAAACCATTTTTAATAAACACAGCTTAGACTACATAACGATTTTAAAACAGTTTGGAAAGAAGCTCTAAGTTCATTCATTAACAGCTTTTCAAAACACACGGTCATATCAACTTAGCATCTTTTAGAGACTAATTTATCTATTTCTAGCTGAAGTGAAGAGTAGGCAGTGAAAAAAAAATTCAAAAAGAGCAATAAACAAACCTTAATAAATTACACTGAATAAAATGCCCTGAGGTATGATGAACTGTGCCACCAGTATATTGGCAACATACACTAGATTTACCTTAAAGCTTAAAATATATATATTTTATGTTATAAAGAAAGGTATTTCAATTTAAATAGATTGCTATTTATTTGTACTCAAATTACTTTTATACTTACTTAAAAAAATTTCAGAATAACTTACCATTCTTTAACAGTTACTTCTCTAATACCTTCTCCAATGTCTGAGAGTTTGAACTGAACAATCTGTCCCTGGAGAGCTTCCAAAACAAATAAGAAACGATGATCATTAAATACATAATGTACTGCTAATAGACAGATGCTTTAACATCTAAAATGAGAAAATATTCTCAGAGGCAGAAACTATTCTATTTCATAGATTCAAAACAGCATTTTATAATGTTTAAAAGCATAACCATCATTCATAACCATCAAAGATTTATATAAATTACTCAGTGACAAAGACCTGTTGATACTGCCAAAGAATTATCATTTTCCAATTTCCAAAATAATGTTGTTTTACAAGAGTATAGAAGGCCGTTCCAACAAATGAGATTTTGCACTAATAGCAATGAACAAAAAATAGAACTGGATATTGTACAAAGGGAGATTCAGCTGGATCTCCTTGCTTTATGTTATGAAACTATAATAAACATTAATGACCTGCTCTTAAAATATCTTGTTTTCACATAACTCTTCTCACTCCCAGAGTCTAAAGATCAGGCAGATCCATATTAGAAGACTTGGGAAATTCTTAATCTGCCCAAATAATGTTCTGCCAGCTTATTAAATTTTAGTTTTCTATGTCATCTTTCCATTTTTTTTTAAACTCCTTTTTGAAGTTCTACATCCTTTTTATGACACATAGATGCCAATGATACTTTATGGTAATTATTCCCAAGACAGATATTATTTCTGGTCAACAGAAAGTGTGTATGGATCCTCTCACTTTTCTAAATTAATGAATAGCTCTGAAGTGACTGAAGAATGCTCCTCTCTCTTTTTCTTTGTTCAGTCGCTTAGTCATGTCCAACTCTTTGGGACCCCATGGACTGAAGCATGCCAGGCTTCCCTATCCTTCACTATCTTCTGGAATTTGGTCAAACTCATGTCTATTGAGTCGGTGATGCCATCCAACCATCTCGTCCTCTTCTCCTCCTTCCCTCAATCTTTCCCAGCATCAGGGTCCTTTCCAATGATTAGAATACTATTAAACAAAATTGCTTATAAAACACATGTTAAGGTAGGAAACTTTTCTTTAAGAAATATGAGATTAGTACTTAAGAAATACAAAACATATTTTGATAAGAATGGCCTTTTGTTTCCACTCCGGTAAGTTGTGTTCTCACAGCCTGCTGCTCATAGTATAAATGCGAACCCTTCTGAAAAACAGTTTTGGCATTAAGTATCAAAAACCTTAAAAAAAAAAAAACAACCAAAAACTCTGTATCTTTGATTCCATAAGTAATTTTAAGATTTTCTTCCCTGAAGAAATAGAGAGGTACACAAAGATTTCTGCTCAGGAATAGTTATCATGGAGTTACAATGAAGAACTGGAAACTAACTGAAGTAACCAAAAAATGACAAGTAATTATACCATGGCACCTCTACAAAAAGCAATATTATGTAAGGAGCAGCTTGTGCAAGGGCATGGAAATACAATAACGTACAGCATGGTCAGGGAATGACAAACACTTGTGTACAGCTGATGATAGGATATGTGGCAAGAAATAAGCCCAGGGTTAAGACTTTGTGTGCCATGAGGAAGTGGGGTGTTTGGAATTTATCCTAGAGGTAATCAGGAAAGTGAAAATGCAAGTTGCTTAGTCGTGTCCGGCTCTTTGCGATCCCGTGAACTATACCCATGGACTACAGAGTCCATGGAATTCTCCAGGCCACAATACTGGAGTAGGTAGCCTTTCCCTTCTCCAGGGGATCTTCCCAACCCAGGGATCAAACCCAGGTCTCCCGCATTGCAGGCAGATTCTTTACCAGCTGAGCCACAAGCAAAGCCCAAGAATACTGGAGTGGGTAGCCTATCCCTTCTCCAAAGGATCTTCCCAACCCAGGAATCGAAGCAGGGTCTCCTGCGGTGCAGGTGGATTCTTTACCAACTGAGCTATCAGGAAAGCCCAGGTAATCAGGAATCAGTGGTAAATAAATATGGTCTTAAATTCTTTTGAAGCTGTTCCCCAAAACGGTAAAGTTTACTTTACCACTACTTAAATCTATGCTGGCCCATGACTTGTTCTGACCAATAGAATATAGCAGAAGTAAAGTGTGAGTTCTGAAATTACAAGCCTCCCTATGACCTCTCAGATTCCCCCTTCTTCCTCCTGGAATGTGTCTTGAAATCCCCATATAAGGAAGCTGTTCTAGGTTACTGGAGGATGAGAGATGCTAAGTGGAGGAGAAAAAAGAGATGCCCCAGCCAAAACACAGCACCAATTGTCAGACATATGAATAAGACCATCTTGAACCTTCTAACCCAGAAGACCTTGTAGCTGAATCTAGCCACACTAGTGAGCCCAGGTGAAACCAGCAGAGGAACTGTGCACCCAACCAACCCCCAAGGTGCTAAGGAACAATAAATCATTGTTCCTGTAAGCCACTAAGTTGTGGGGAAGGTTATTATTTAGCAATAATTAGCTGATAGGGAGTCCCATCTACAATTTCACATCTGTAACTTTGTATCTATAATTCAGAGAAAAATATCTCTGGCAGGGGTGTGATAGAAAAGGTTGGGAAGGGGTGCAGAGAAAACAGGAGGTTATTGTAGATAAGAAATTGAAGTATAGAATTTAACATATTTATATATTTTCAAAGCTGTCTGAAAAGGAGAAGACAGGTTTAAAAAATATACAAGATATAATATTACTAGATCTTTGTAGTCAACTCGATGTGAGACAAGAATCAGGATGGCTCCAGGTTTCTAGCTTAATTGTTTACTGAGTTAGGGAATAATAGGAAGAGGATATATCCTAAGTATGTACAGCAATGCCCTTGGCACATAGTAGGTGATCAATCAGTTATCTGTGTTGAATGGCTGTACTCTCACAACAAAACAAAGTTGTATAATACTATGATTACTCTGTTTCCAGATGATTAAACAGACAAGTAATTTGCTTATGGTCACACAGCTAGCATCTGGTAGACCAAAGAATCCAAAGCCTGGGTCCCTTCACTGTTCACCCAAAACTATCACAACATTGTTAATTGGCTATATTCCCCAATACAAAATGTATTTGGTGTTAAAAATAAATCAAATTAAAAATAAATAAATAAATAAACCCAAAGCTTGTGTTTAGAGACTAGAGCAAGAAGTTGGAATTTCTGCTTGAATTGCCTTTATTTTCTCTGAGAAGAGAAAAGATCAACTTTTAAAAATAGAAATCTTTTTCTTAATGGTGAAGATATGGTTTACATATTTTCGGGTGTTGTGGATGATTACATACACAAGGAATAGGAGGATTAATTTATATCAGGGGTTAGATTCCGCTGAAATCCTTTTTTCTCCCCCTATCACCAGCACAGACTAAGGCACCAAGTATCAGTCAAAAGCTTAATGATGGAACAAAGGTCTAGGGTCACCAGAGTTCTAAATAGAACTCTGAATAGAACAGCAGAAAAAAAATTTTTTTTTCTCCTTTTGCCATATCTAATACTTAAAGTCTCAAGTTCTTTGCAAGAGTAGAAAAAGTTGAAGAAAGGTAATTAAGTGGTGGAAGCCGGAGAACTTTCTCTTGACAAGCACCTCACATTGCTTTCATCACGCTATCTTAACAGGACAGATTGAATGCCTTAGAGAACAAAAATAATAATACAGTGAGTAGAACACAGTCCACTAAATCAACAACCTAAGTCATATCAGTGCTGACTATTGCATTTAGGTAAGTCATATGATAAAGAACAGAGGACTCAAGAGAACACTTAGATGTTAAACACAAAGAACACATTTACAGCATTATAGAGACCCAGTATTAAGGGAAACTATGTGAAAGGGGAATGGGAGGTGGGGGTGCAAAAAAAAAAGAAAAGAAAATGAGAATTGGATAGATGTGTGGAGAGCAAGGACGGCCAGACTAAAACTAAAAGATCAACTCTTTTACTGTGGTGAATAAATATACAAAACTTTATTTTGTATAGGCTATTTTGAGATCATACTTACCAGCAGTTGTTTTTAGCCACTGATGTGGATGACTGTACTTGAATGGAGGATAACCAAAGAAACACACATATTTTGGCTTCAAAACATGAACATTACCACGTGTTTGAAAGTAGCGTACACAAATCTAGAGATGAGAAAACAAAAAATTAAGAACTTTAAAAAAAAAAAGAGCTTTTAGAAATTATCTTAATGGCTTGTCTCTAAATATAAACTGAATTTCAAGTTTATTCTAAAAGTAGAACAATCATTATCACAATGCAAACAATATGAAATAATCTAGGCCGAAATCAGAATACTTGGCATCAGTGATGAGTTTAGAAGTATTTCTGGTCAAGAAACCAAAGGAATTCAAACCCTAGCACACAGAATACATTGTTGCTCATTTGTTTAGTAAAATTATATCCTTAGAGTCTGATTTCCGAGAAGGCAATGGCACCCCACTCCAGTACTCTTGCCTGGAAAACCCCATGGGCAGAGGAGCCTGGTAGGCTGCAGTCCATGGTGTCGCTAGGAGTCGGACACGACTGAGTGACTTCACTTTCACTTTTCACTTTCATGCATTGGAGAAGGAAATGGCAACCCACTCCAGTACTCTTGCCTAGAGAATCCCAGGGACAGGGGAGCCTGGTGGGCTGCCGTCTATGGGGTCGCACAGAGTCGGACACGACTGAAGCGACTTAGCAGCAGCAGCAGCAGCAGCAGAGTCTGATTTGCCCATATGCTTATTATCCTTGACTAAAATTCCCTATGAAAGTAAAAAAATTTTAAGTGTATTCTATATAAACACATCAGTGTAAGTATATCTGAGTCATTAAAGACTTCCTGAAATAAAAAGTGACTGCTACTATTTACAACAGCCAAGACATGGCAGCAACCTAAATGTCTATCAACAGATCAATGGATAAAGATGTGGTACATATATGTAATGGAATATTACTCAGCCATTAAAAAGAATGAAATAATGCCATTTGCAGTAACATGGGTGGACCTACAGGCTTTCATAATGAGTGAAGTCCGTCAGGCAGAGAAAGACAAATATTGTATGATACCACTTATCTGCAGAATCTAAAAAAAAAAGATACAAATGTATCTATTTACAGAACAGAAACAGATTCCCAGACTTAGAAAATGAACTTATGGTTAACAAGGGGAGGGGTCAGTGTGGGGATAGGGACAGATGGGGTCTGGGATTGACAGGTACACACTGCTAAATTTAAAATTAATAACCAACAAGGACCTATGGTATAGCACAGAAGACTCTGCTCAATATTAATGTAACAACCTAAATGGGAAAAGAATTTGAAAAATATATAACTGATTCACTTTGCTGTACACCTGAAACTAACACAACATTGTTAATCAACTATACTCCAACATGAAATAAAAAAGTTAAAAGTGACTGCTAGCATTTAAATACACTGAAAAACACATGTAGTATTGTACCCAAACGTTTTCTTACAGTAATTCATAGATTAAATTTAACTATTTTATATAAAATTTTAGTATAATACAATGTTACAGAAAAAAAAATTAAAGTAGGGCTGAATGTATTTCATTTGATAAATCATATATATATAATCTAAGTGTGTAAAAGGTACAATTTTTTTCTGAAAGTTAACATTTCAATGATATGAAATGTTATGGCAACACACTATTCCAAAAATATTCCAGTATTCTTGCCCAGGAAATCCCTGATTAACTACATCACACTTTTTAAAATTTTTATACAATTTAAAAATATTACGGTTTAAAATTATTACAAAGTTTTGACTATATTTCCCATTTAGTACAATACATCCTTGAACCCATCTTTTATCTTCCATACTCCTACCCTACATTGCCCTCCCTCCCACTGGAAACCACTAGCTTGTTCTCTATATCTTCAAGTCTGCTTCTTTTTTTGTCCTATTCACTAGTTTATTGTATTTTTTAGATTCTACATATCAGTTCAGTTCAGTTCAGTAGCTCAGTCGTGTCCGACTCTTTGTGACCCCATCAACTGCAGCACGCCAGGCCTCCCTGTCCATCACCAACTCCCAGAGTTCACTCAAACTCATGTCCATTGAGTCGGTGATGCCATCCAGCCATCTCATCCTCTGTCGTCCCCTTCTCCTGCCCTCAATCCCTCCCAGCATCAGGGTCTTTTCCAATGAGTCAACTCTTCGCATGAGGTGGCCAAAGTACTGGAGTTTCAGCTTCAGCATCATTCCTTCCAAAGAACACCCAGGACCGATCTCCTTTAGAATGGACTAGTTGGATCTCCTGCATCCAAGGGACTCTCAAGAGTTTTCTCCAGCACCACAGTTCAAAAGCATCAATTCTTCGGCACTCAGCTTTTTCACAGTCCAACTCTCTCATCCATACATGACCACTGGAAAAACCATAGCCTTGACTAGACGGACCTTTGTTGACAAAGGAATGTCTCTGCTTTTTAATATGCTGTCTAGGTTGGTTATAACTTTCCTTCCAAGGAGTAAGCGTCTTTTAATTTCATGGCTGCAATCACCATCTGCAGTGATTTTGGAGCCCAAAAAATAAACATAAAATCTACACATAAGCAACATCATATAGCACCTTTTTTCCTCTGACTTATTTCACTAAGCATATCGCTTTTCAAGTCCATTCATGTTGTTGCAAATGGCAAAATTTTCATTCTTTTCTATAGCTGAGTAGTATCTCATGTCTTCTTGACCCATTCATCTGTGGACAGACACTTAGGTTGCTTCCATATCTTAGAAATTATAAACAATGTTGCTATGAACATTACAGTATGTGTACCTTTTCAAATTACTGTTTTGTTTTTTCAGATATGTACCCAGGAGTGGCACTGCTGGGTAACATGGTAGTTCTGTTTTTAGTTTTTTGACAAACCTCCCTACTGTTTTCCACA
Source organism: Bubalus bubalis (assembly GCF_019923935.1). NCBI lineage: Eukaryota > Metazoa > Chordata > Mammalia > Artiodactyla > Bovidae > Bubalus > Bubalus bubalis. Next base: position 43,140,154 of record NC_059162.1, on the reverse strand, counting down.
GTGGCTGCACCAATTTACATTCGCACCAACAGTGTATGAGGGCTCCCTTTTCTCCACGTCCTTGCCAACATTTGTTTTTTGTGTTCTTTTTGATGATAGCCATTTTGACAGGTGTGAGGTGATATGATATCCCAATGTGGTTTTAGTCTGCATTTCCCTGATGATTAGCAATATTGAGCATCTTTTCATGTGCCTGTTGACCATCTACATTTCTTCTTTGGAAATATGTCTATTCAATTTTGCCCATTTTTTTAATGCTGAGTTGTATGATATGGCTTGATCAAATTTATCAAAGGCAGCAATGGAAGGAGCTCAAGGACCAAATTGTTGACTGGAAATATCAGATCAAGGACTTTGAACTCACACATTATGGGTTATTGTGAGTATGTATGTGTATATGTGTTTATTAGATTATAACAGTAAAGCCTGGAGGGGCTTCTCTGTTGGCTCAGTGGTACAGAATCCACCTGCCAGTGGAGGAAATGTGGGTTTGATCCCTGCGCTGGAAAGATCCTCTGGAGAAGGAAATGGCAACCCACTCCAGTATTCTTGTCTGGGAAATCCCATGGACACAGGAGCCTGAGCTACAGTCCATGGTGTCGTAAAAGAGTCTTAGTGACTAAACAATACTAACAACAATGCCTGAAGAGAAAGGACAAAGTTAAAAAACTATTATTGTAGTTGAGTCATGAAATCACAGGCTCTTGGCTGAGATGATGACTGGAAAAAGAAAGAAAGCAACACAAATGCAAAATGATTACTAGCAATTGGATGTCTAGTAAGAGACGGCTAAAACACAGTAGTGAAGCTGCTGACTAAAAAGATGAAAAGGAAGGGAGAAGGAGAAAAAAAATTTTTCAAGTAGGAAAGACTTTTTTTATACAAACAACACAGCAAAAAATAAAAAGTAATGAAAAGAAGATTTAGCAGACTCTCATAATAAGGAAATACATTAGTAATAATACATCAGGCAGTCATTGAGCACACTGTAAAGACAGGATTATTCTGCACTCATGAATTCAAAACTAAATAAGAAAGAACAGTCTCTGAATTCAAATTGTTTATACTTCACTGCAGGAAGGCAGACAAAATAGATAAATTCAGGATGATAGGGTAAGTAATCAAGAGTCAAATGCATGATGCCATAGGAAAGTATAAACATATTAAGGTTTTCTTAATAATTTACTGTAGGTGATAAGATCTCTTGCTCTTTATGATTTTTTTAATAACACATGGAAAAAAATAGACTTTTTTACTAAGCAGTTCAACAAAGGTTCATTGAGTACCTACTATGTGCCAAGCACTTAGGATCAGAGAACAAAATTGCTGTGATTCCTTCCTTTATGGAATGTGTAGCCCATACTGTGAAAGATGAAAACAGGACTACCGGTGATTACAATAGTGTCATAATGGGAGAAAGGGGAGAAGTAGTGTTAAGAAAACACAAAGGAGAAAACTTACCTGGAGAAAGTGAAGCAAGACCTAAGGGATGAGTAGGAGTCAGCCAAGGGGTAAATGTGTTGCAGATAAGGCTATAGGGAAGTAAGGCAAGAGTCTTTGGAACAGAGGAAATACATGTGCAAAGGTCTGGAGGATAGAAAGGAAGGGAGAACAATGTGCTTAATTAACTGAAATTTTCAATATTCTTCTAGCATAGCTTAGAGTGTGCTAAGGGTGATGTTTCAAAAGTGGGTTTTAGGTGACTGGAAAATCCAATGGATAGAGGAGCCTGGTAGGCTGCAGTCCATGGGGTCGCTAAGAGTTGGACACAGCTGAGCGACTTCACTTTCACTTTTCACTTTCCTGCATTGGAGAAGGAAATGGCAACCCATTCCAGTGTTCTTGCCTGGAGAATCCCAGGGATGGGGGAGCCTGGTGGCTGCCATCTATGGGGTCACACAGAGTCGGACACGACTGAAGTGACTTAGCAGCAGTAGCAGCAGTAAGGAATGAAGCCTGGAGAGATTGGAAAGATTCAGATCATAAATAGCTTCATAGTCATTTGAATTCTGAATATTTTGCTGAGAGCAGTTTTAAGCAAGGAAATGACACTCTCAAATTTATGTCCTACTTTATAAAATGACTCTGGCCATGCTCTGGAGAATAGGTTGGAGAAGTACAACATTAGAGACAGAAAGTCCAACTGAGGAAGGTCCAGGATATCTGCAGCTGGCAACAAGGTGTAGAACAATGACCAGATTTTTGAGAGACTTCTAGGCTAGAAGAAACAGGTTTGAGGGTTTAGTTCTAGAGCCTAGAGTCTGATGTATCTTGGAGGCATTATAGGAATCACTGTGAAACAGCTAAAGGCTAGCCCTTCCAAACTCTCTTGGGCTAGCAGTGGCCAAGTTACATCACTAATCAATGAGTCTGGCTGGTACCACCCCTTCCTCCTTCCTGCCCTGAATACAAAGTTGTAGAGCCCTGATAATGATGAGCCATTTAATCAATCCCAGCTGCCATCTAACTTTCATATGCTTTGTATACACAGATAATTTCCCATTTACTGGTTGGGTTTATTACCTACAGCTGAAAAATGCCTAATATACATGAAATTTGGAGATTTTCAGGGCAGTAAGATATATGGGTCTGTAGTAGAGCTGGCTGGAAGACTGGGGGATCATCAGCATATAAATGGCAACTAAAATTCAAAGTGGATGAGGTAACCCAGGAAGTGCAAGAAGTACACAGATGGCCAAAGTCACAATCCTGAGAAACACCAGTGATTAAAAGTTGATCAGGGAAAGTGGAGAAGATTGGGATGAAGTGTTCAGAGATGTACGAAGAATATTGGGAAGCGGGTGTCACAGAAGCCAAGGATGAAGAACTTTCAAAAGAATATCTAGTGAGGTGCTGCAGAGAACTTATTTCTCCTGGTTACCTCCTTTTTGTGTCTGTGCTCAGTCACATCCAGCCCTTTGCAACGACATGGACTGGAGCCCACCAGGCTCCTCTGTCCATGGGACTCTCCAGGCAAGAGTACTGGAGTGGGTTGCCATTTCCTCCTCCAGGGGATCTTCACCATCCAGGGATGGAACATTCAAAGTCTCCTGCATTGGCAGGAGGATTTTTTTTTAAACACGGCGCCACCTGGGAAGCCTTATCTCCTAATTAGTTGTCACAAATCTCAAATTATATACTATCCATTGGGAAACTCGTTGACCCCCCAAGACACCTTCTATGTGTTCCTGTAGTTCTATGTACTTGCGCCGTTTTTTCACGCAGTGCTGTAATTGTTTGTCTAATGTCTCTCTCTCTCTCCCCGCTATGCCCCACCACAAAGCTGTAATTAAACTCTGAGAGGGCAGAGATCAGTGTCTTTCTTATACCTATTTCCATCCCCAATTCCCGGTACCTGGTATAGAGCAGGCTTTTGAAAGGTTTTTGTAAGATCAGGGATCAAACGCTGTAGGAAAATCCGAACAGGGGACCCAGGAAGAAAAAAAAAAAAGCCTCTATGCAAATAGATAAAACACTACGATCAGTGGGATGTTAACTGTTTGGTGCTAAAAGGCTGTATGAAAGGGGAGAAATGAAGGGGAAATGTTGGTGGGTCGTAGCTCTGGTGATTTAAAAGGTTGGAAAGATACTGGTGCAAATGTGGGAGACAAGTCTAAGTCCAAAGAAGGAAATGAGCCTCCCAGATGCTCGGAGGCAAGGGCCTATGGTGTTACGGTTTTCTTGCCCAGTCTCTTCCTCTAGATTGTAAATTCCTCGAGGAGAGGGGTCGTATTATCAGTTCTGAAACAAAGTGGTGCTCAATAAATATTTGACGAATATAGTATATTTCAGTATCCCCAGTGCCAAACACAATGCCCGGTACCCAGATGGTGCTCAACGAAAAGCTATTGGGCGAAAGGCCAGCTGGGCTTTGGGGTGCAAATGAAGCGGGAGGGAGAACGAGTCACAACAGATGGGCGCCTTGGTATAGATCGAGAGAGTGGGTTTCCAGACAGGTTGGTTCGCCACCGTCGCTGCCCTTCGTTTTGCATACATCCCTCCACCTCTCCATCACGCGAGCCCTGTACGCGAGGCACTCGGAGGAAAAACCAAATCATCTCTCCCAGGCAACTCCAAATAAACCACTCCGTCCCGACCCCAGATGGGCCCAACCTACTTACCAGCTGCCCTGCAGTCCGGCTCCAGGTCCTCAGCACAAGCGCTGCAGCCATCTTACTCCGGAAATGACAACTGCTCCGAGGTTGGAGGAGTTGCCTCAGCCGCAGACAGACTGGGGGCGGGGAGACGCGCCCCCACCTGACAGCCAACCAGGGAGCGGGGCGGGGCTGAGAAAACCCCCAGGGGTGGGTGGAGGGCACTGCTGAGGGGGAGGGGAGCGAAGTGAGGAGTGGGCCGTCCCAAATTTAATTTCAGGGACAAAGTTGGGTGGGGCACTGCTGTGCAAGTACTTATGCGCCAACAACGATCATCTTTTCAGCCCAAGTAAGGGGGGAGATAGAGTGTGTTAAGGAAACATAAAGGAAGGGCACTACCTGGAGAAATTTAGGTTGAACTAAGATCGGAAGAGTTAAGTAGGAAACAAACAAACCTTCCTTCAACTCGTATTGTAACCGCTTGATTATAGAAAACGGGACATTTCTATACATGCAAGACTCTGTAGAAGCAAGTGTTAGTCGCTCAGTCGTGCCCGACTCTTTGCGATCCCGAGGACTGCAGCCCACCAGGCTCCTCTATCTATGGGATTTTCCAGGCAAGGACACTGGAGTGGTTTGCCATTTCCTTTTCCAGGGGATCTTCCTGACCCAGGATAGAACACAGGTCTCCTGCACTGCAGGCAGTCTCTTTACCGACTGAGCTACCAGGGGAGCTAGTTGAATCAAGTCTATACTAGAATACTTCCTAATAACTGGCATTTTTCTTACTGGCATTGTGTCCTTGGTTACCAAAAGTGGCTTTTTTTTTTAATGGAAAATGAACAAGATTATTATATTGAAGACAAACGTCATCAACATTATCTTTCCTTCTTAGGGAATTTGTCAGATATAGCTGCCCAGCATATGCAATATATGTCACAGGCATACTACCTTGAATTATTTGCCTCTGGTAGAAATGTCAAATTAAGCTCAGTGGAAACAGTAAAGACAAGATCAGAACTTTAATGGTCAATCCTCTTCACAGTAACTAGGAAATCAGTTTCTAGAAATGTCCAGGATGAGATTTGTTTTTTTTTTCCCTCTTACGTGGGAAAGAAAATCTGTACAGATGTTTACAGCATTACAGAGAAAAACCCACAGCAAAGACAAAATCATAAATCTCAACACTGAAGATTAGTGGCTCTAAAACAAAATCTCAGGTACGTCACAAATTCACTGTCTATACTACTCAAACTCACACTTTCAATTTTGCCTATGTGCTTTTCAGTATAGTTCTTACACACACACACCTGTAAGCAATAAATCTAAATCATTACCTTTATTAGAAAATCTGGGGTAGTCAAAGAACTTTGATTTTTTGTTTTAGCATTTCCCCTAATAAAATTAAAGAGCCTCTTGATGAAAGTGAAAGAGGAAAGTGAAAAAGTTGGCATAAAATTCAATATTCAGAAAACTAAGATCATGGCATCTGGTCCCATCACTTCATGGCAAATAGACGGGGAAACAATGGAAATAGTGAGAGACTTTATTTTTCAGTTCAGTTCAGTCGCTCACTCGTGTCCAGCTCTTTGCAACCCCATGGACTGCAGCATGCCAGGCTTCCCTGTCCATCACCAACTCCCGGAACTTACTCAAACTCATGTCCATTGAGTTGGTGATGCCATCTAACCATACTTCCTATAAGGTGGCCAAAGTACTGGAGTTTCAGCTTCATCATCAGTCCTTCCAATGAATACTCAGGACTTATTTCCTTTAGGATTGACTGGTTGGACCTCCTTGCAGTCCAAGGGACTCTCAAGAGTCTTCTCCAACACCACAGTTCAAAAGCATCAGTTCTTCGATGCTTAGCTTTCTTTATGGTCTAACTCTCACATCCATCCATGACTACTGGAAAAACCATAACTTTGACTAGACAGACCTTTGTTGGCAAAGGAATGTGTCTGCTTTTTAAAATGCTGTCTAGGTTGGTCATAGCTTTTCTTCCAAGGACCAAGCGACTTTATTTTGGGGGGGGGGGTGGGGGTCCAAAATCACTGCAGATGGTGACTGCAGCCATGAAATTAAAAGACACTTGCTCCTTGGAAGAAAAGTTATGACCAAAGTAGACAGCATATTAAAAAGCAGAGACATTACTTTGCCAACAAAGGTCTGTCTAGTCAAAGCTATGACTTTTCCAATAATCATGTATGGATGTGAGAGTTGGACCATAAAGAAAGCTGAGTGCCAAAGAATTGATGCTTTTGAACTGTGATGTTGGAGAAGACTCCTGAGAGTCCCTTGGACTGCAAGGAGATCCAACCAGTCCATTCTAAAGGAAATCAGTCCTGAATATTCATTGGAAGGACTGATGCTGAAGCTGAAGCTCCAAAACTCTGGCTACCTGATGTGAAGAACTGACTTATCGGAAAAGACCCTGATGATGGGAAAGATTGAAGGCAGGAGGAGAAGGGGATGACAGAGGATGAGATGGTTGGATGTCATCACCAACTCGGACATAAGTTTGAGCAAGCTTCAGGAGTTGGTGATGGACAGAGAAGCCTGGCGTGCTGCAGTCCATGGGGTTGCAAAGAGTTAGACACCACTTGAGTGACTGCACTGGACTGGCTAACAAAACATTTTATAGACATTAATAATATGTTTCCTAATACTCCATGCATGTGTTTGTATAAAAAGATTAAGTAGCTGTGTCCTTGAACTGAATTATTTTTCTTCCTAGAGTCCCTATACTACCTTTTCCTTCTAACTTTCCCTTTATAGAAACTCTTGGTTTTGAGAGGACAAGTACCCTTCACCTCAGTCTTTTTAAGTTATTCTTGGCCTTTTGTAATTTCATAGAAACTTTATTTATTTATTTTTTTTATTTTATTTATTTATTTTTATTTATTTTTTTTAATTTAATTTTATTTTTTAACTTTAGAATTGGCTTGTCAAGCTCTTTAAAAAAGTCCTGGTGGACATTTGATGGAATTTGATTGAAATTATATTTTCAATAATATAGCTAAAGATTCTTCAGGGTTTTATTTGTAGGTATTCATATCATTTGAGAATAATGATGGTGCTGTTTTTGTCTGTTCAGTCTTGTGTCTTTTATTTCTTTCTTGTAGAATCTGGCTAGACTCCCATCATCTGTTGAAATTATGGCTTAACAAGCCATAATTGTGGACATTCTTATCTTGTTTTAACTTGAATTGGTGTCTTACGTTTTACTATTATTTACTGTCATTAAGAAAGAAATTTTCTGTAGGATTTTCCAGATGTCCTTAATCAGGTTACGGGAGTTTACATTCATTGCTAGTTTTGTTTGATTTTGTTTTACCATAAATAGGTCTTGATTTTTTTCAAATGCTTTTTCTTCATCTATTAATGTGATCTTAGGTTTTTGATATATTATCATAACATTTTTCTAATGTTAAAATGATAATCGATCTCAATTTGGTTATAATATACAATATTTTATAAACATTGTCAGATTTATTTGTTAATATTTTGATTGATTAGGATGCATCTAAATTTATAAATAAAATTGGCTTATACTTTTTCTTCTTGCTGTCATCTTTGTCTGGTTTTGGTATCAGAGATTGGGTAGAATATATGCATTCCCAGAGCTTTCCCTATTACAACGTTAGAACATTGGGATTAGGATCATTAGGAGACAATGATGTTCACATCAAAACACAGAGGTTCATATCCCAGTATTCCTTAACAACTGTGTAGCTAGCCTTGCAGCAAATTGTTTAACACATGCAGCTGTAAATCAGAGTAAAAACAGTAAATATTTTAGCAGGTTGTGCATGCATGCACCGGCCAAGTGCTCAATCAATGTTGGCTGTTATCCGTATGATTTATCATATTCTAATTGCTGCTCCCTCTTAACTGTAAGATAGGTACAGTATATTTTTATCCTGAAGATTGACATCATAATTGCTTACTTCTCAGTCTGTCCAAAATACTTCCAGTATCTTCGGACAGAGAATACCTTACTCTCCTTTGCTTACATAGAAAGCCTTGCACGTGATTTGGCACTCAATTAATGTAGGAATTGAACTACAGCGGAATCAAGAAGCTGGTTGTCCTTTCTGTCCTGGCCTGAGGTGAATTACGTTAGTTGCACTGTTCATTGCCGCCATGAGCTTGTACTCTTTCTCCGACAAAGTCGGGTTAACTTTGGCTTTTTGAGAATTATACTGCCGATTCTGATTCTGTCCTTTTCCACTCATCCCCAAAGAATTGATGTCTCACAGGAGAAAAAAAAGATAATATTCTACACACGTGCGCGCACACAGTAACAGACACCAGTGTAGAACAAGAGGCTCATGGGTATCATCAATGCGCCAGGGGAACACATTTCAAGGGCTAGGCTGCAGAGAAGGCAAACCCGACCAGAGAGAAGGTGGTCAGTGCATTGCAGGGACCTTTCCTACTCTTCGGCTTTAAGAGTTTCCAGTTTTGGTACGGCAGGATCCCCGAGAAAACAGTGATAAACACATTTGCACAAGCCTGCGAGACAACTGGAAGATACGACTAGACGTGAAAGGGAAGCTTTCTGCAATCTGTACGTTTTGCTGTGTTCAGGGTGCAAGTCTATTAGGGACAGATTTCCTAAGATGCTCCAGGGCACCTTCCCGGCCACCACCCCTTCTGCCGGAGAGCTTCCGATTTGTCGGAATTTTCTGGGCGCCGCCTCTTTAAGCGGCGCGCGGTGCGCAGCGCGCACGCGCACTGGTTGTGGGCCTGAAGAACCCGGCTTCGGGGCGCGGTGCGTCAGGATTCGTGTCTACGGAGTTGGGCGTTCCCGGAGCCGGCGAGTTCCCTGCTTTTCCGCGGAGCCCGGCGGCCCTGAGCGGGGAGCGAGGACTCAGGCTCCGGAGCTGCGGGGCAGGAGTCCGCGTATCCTCTTTCTCCGGTTCCGGCCGAGGCTGCGTCGCGGGGGGCCGGGCCCCAGCACGCTCCCCATGGCGGGGCCGCGGGTGGAGGTGGACGGCGGCATCATGGAAGGGGTGAGTGCCGAGCAGGAGGCCTGGCGCGGTGCGGCTGCCGCACGGGCTGCGGCGGAGAGCTTGCGGGTCTAATCTCTCTCTTCTCTCGGCACCAGGGCGGGCAGATCCTGAGGGTGTCTACGGCCCTGAGCTGTCTGCTGGGCCTCCCTTTGCGGGTGCAGAAGATCCGAGCCGGCCGCAGCACGCCGGGCCTCAGGTAAGTCGGGGCGCCGGGGAGTCTGGTCGTGGGACTAAACGATGGGCGGGTTCGCCGGGCTGGGGACGGGGGGAGAAAAGGGGACAGGCCGTGGGACTGGAGGGTGGGGGGCTGGCGCCTGGCTAGGGATTGGGGGAGAGGAGGGGATAGGCCGAGGGACTGGAGGGTTGAGGGGGTGGTGCGCAGGGCCGGGGACTGGGGGAAAGGAAGGGACAGGCCCTGGGACTGGAAGGTGGGGTGCGGGGAACAGGCCATTGTTGGGGGGCAGGCGGGCAGGACGTGGAGCTGATGGTGATGCTAAGATCTCTGCCCTAGGATTGAGGACTCTGCGGCCCGGGGATGGTGCTGTGGCCTCGGTAACCGGGCTTGGGTGCTTTTGAAAGCCTCAAGGAGCAAATTCAGGAAATAGGTCCATGTTTTCTCTGTTTAGCTAAAGTTGTCTCGTTTCCTGATGAGTTATATTTTAAAATGTTTCCCATCTCATCGGTCATTACAAGTACTCGGAAAGCTCGTACCAGCGGGCAAGGTAGATCAGGGCAGAACAGCTTCTGGGGCCAAACAAAAATTCCACTATTTTAAACCGGGCCTTTTTCTGCGTTCGCACGTTTGAGTCTCCTAAAGAGCCTGAGATGCGGTCATTCCGGCTTTCATTCAAACCTCTAGGAAGCTGTGGATAGGACGAGGATTATCCGTTGCGAAGAGGGGAAAATGTTGACAGTTGACCGTGTTAAGTCTGGACGCTAGGCATACCACTAATTTAAGTCATGGTGAAGCCAAACTGATTCCTTTGTACTTGTACTTTGTATATATTTCCTTCTAGCGGATCAGCTGTCTCTCAGTTTTTTATTCAGACTCCATGTTGAAATTATTAAAAAGCAGTTACTGCTGTGTATGAACAGTAGTTCTCTTTGTCATGGCAGTAGTTTGCAGTAACCCATTTCATCAATAGGGAAATTAATTCATTAAGGCTGTGTTAGGTACTTTATTAGTTTTCTAGGGCTGCAATAACAAAATACCACAGACTATGTGGCCTGAACAACCAAAAATTGATTTTTGCAGTTTTGGAGGCTGGAAATCCAAGATGAAGGTGCTGGTAGGGTTGGTTTTCTCTGAGGGACATAAGAGAAGATTCTGTTCCAGGCCTCTCTCCTTGCCTTGAATATAAGCAGCCTCTTGCCACCTCTTCCCTGTGCTCATGCCTCTGTACATATGCCCTGCTGGTGTGTCTTAATCTTCCCTTTTTGTAAGGACACCAGTGAGAATGGGCTGGGGCTCACTCTGACTGCCTCTTTTAACTTAATGAGCTCTTTAAAGGCCCTATTCCCAAATACAGTCACATTGTGAGGTACTTCAGCATATGAAATTTAGAGGAACGCAGTTCAGCCCGTAACAGGTATGTAGATTACTCAGTGAAGTGCAAGTGAGACTGATGGCACTTGGGTTGTTTTATTAGTTTTACTCTTTTGCTTGCTTCTAATTTGCAACAATATTATCAGCATATGTGTTTATAGTTAAAGTAACATGTGGAAGGAACCCTTAAAAAGATACCTAGCAGGTAGTCCAGGGGCCTAAAAAACCAGAAGGACACTCTGGCACTTACTGTGGTTAGACCTTGCTGTTTTCTTGCCATTGGAGTTTTATAAATGTGTCATAAAGTGTGGGGATATAGGCAGTCTGAATGCACACGTTTTGATGCAGTATTATGACCTGAAGGCCTCAACATTTATCTGGACTGGAAATGATTCGAGATTTGTGTGATGGGCAACTGGAGGGGGCAGAAATCGGCTCAACAGAAATAACGTTTACTCCAGAGAAGATCAAAGGTGGAGTCCATACAGCAGATACCAAGACAGCAGGGTATGTGTCACTTACATTCCATTTTACTATATATTTTTGAATTAGACCTGGATACAGATATAGGTACTACCACTTCCTGGACAAGTTGCTTAACCTCTTTGAAGCTTGGTTTCCTCACTTTTAAAATGGACATAAAACACATTTCAGAGTTAGAGATCCTGTGTAAAGTTTTAAATACCTAATTGCTTATTAATTGTAGCTGTTACTGTAGTTATTACTGTACCTATCTAGAATTTTCTCTCATATATCAGTTCAGTTGCTCAGTCGTGTCTGACGCTTTGCAGCCCCGTGGACTGCAGCACCCCAGGCTTCCCTGTCCATCATCACTAACTCATGGAGTTTACTGAAATTCATGTCCATCAAGTCGCTGATGCCATCTAACCATCTTATTCTCTGTCATCCCCTTCTCCTGCCTTCAGTCTTTCCCAGCATCAGGGCTTTTCCAGTGAGTCAGTTCTTCACATCAGGTGGCCAAAATATTGGAGCATTAGTCCTTCCAATGAATATTCAGGACTGATCTTTAGGATTGACTGGTTTGATCTCCTTGCAGTCCAAAGGGACTCTCAAGAGTCTTCTCCAACACCACGGTTCAAAAGTATCAATTCTTTGGTGCTCAGCTTTCCTTGTAGTCCAACTCACATCCATACATGACTACTGGAAAAACCATAGTTTTGACTATACAGACCTTTGTTGGGAAAGTGATGTCTCTGCTTTTTAAAATGCTGTCTAGGTTGGTCATAGCTTTTCTTCCAAGGAGCAAGTGACTTTCAATTTTATGGCTGCAGTCACCATCCACAGTGATTTTGGAGCCCAAGAAAATAAAGTCTGTGACTGACTCCCCATCTATACATCTTCTCTCATGTATAGCATATTTGTTTCTTTAGTTTTTATTATTTAGAAAATGAATATCTGAAAGCACCTGTACTTTTGTGCTTTGTAGTGATAAGTAGTCTTTGTGGTGTAGTCTCTTTAGTTCTTGGCTTGCAACTAATTATGAATCATATTTTACTTTTAGTCTAGGTATTTTTGTTCTCTTTTAATAGAGACTTATGCAACTATATATAGAAATTTTTGTATGTGATCTTTTTATCCTCATTGAAAAATGGATATGTAACAATTAAGTTGAGCCTTTATTATTTTCCAAAAATCTCTCCTTTTATTGATAAAATATGGAGAACAGTTTTTGTGTTTTCTGTGTTATTGGCTGATGGCTATTGTAAGCAGCATCTTTTTACCAAAATCTTATACATTTACTAGGAAATTTGATATTTACTAGGAAATTTGATAAAATAAGGAATAGTATTGTAAATGTGATGCCAGTTTGTTTCAGAAATGACTGTTTCAATAGATTATGATTTTTTTAGCTTAAGGAAATGTTTAGTGACAATTGAGGTTTCAGTTATGATGGGAATAGATTTATGTTAAAAAGGGCCTCTCGTAGGCCTCAGGTGAAGTTTGCCAAATGATAACTTTCTTAAGGGGATTAAACCATTCTGAAGTATCTTTATTTTGGGGGGCTCCAAAATCACTGCAGATGGTGACTGCAGCCATGAAATTAAAAGACGCTAACTCCTTAGCAGGAAAGTTATGACCAACCTAGACAGCATATTAAAAAGCAGAGACATTACTTTGCCAACAAAGGTCCATCTAGTCAAAGCTATGGTTTTTCCAGTAGTCATGTATGGATGTGAGAGTTGGCCTATAAAGAAAGCTGAGCACCGAAGAATTGATGCTTTTGAACTGTGGTGTTGGAGAAGACTCTTGAGAGTCCCTTGGACTGCAAGGAGGTCCAACCAGTCCATCCAAAAGGAAATCAGTCCTGAGTGTTCATTGGAAGGACTGATGTTAAAGCTGAAACTCCAGTAGTTTGGCCACCTGATGTGAAGAGCTGACTCATTTGAAAAGACCCTGATGCTGGGAAATATTGAAGGCAGGAAGAGAAGGGGATGATAGAGAATGAGAGGGTTGGATGGCATCACCGACTTAATGGACATGAGTTTGGGTAAACTCCAGGAGTTGGTGATGGACAGGGAGGCCTGGCATGCTGTAGTCCATGGGGTCACAACCAGTTGGACACGACTGAGTAACTGAACTGAACTGAAATATCTTTCTTATTTCAGGCATTCTCTTGTACAAAAAGAGGGGAAAGTTATAGTTAGCCAACTATCTAAAACTTAACAAACACAGAATCATAGAATTTTGAATCTGTAGGAAAGAAGATAGAAACCATGTATTCCAACCCTTCCTTTACTTTGTGAATGATAAAATGAAGACCCAGAGGTCATAGAGTCAGGGTCAGAACTAGAATTAGAATCTAGACTTTCTGGCTTCTAATCCACAAGAATGTATGAGAAATGAGTTTGAAGTTGATAATCCAGTTCCATTCAATAGACTAAAACAAGCTTATTCCTAGCAACAAAACACATCTTACATAATTGAATTATAGCATTTTCATCCCTAATTGTGATTATAGTACTATGTTTTTTCAAATGTCTACCTTTGTCTCTGCAGTTCCTTGTGTGTATGTGCTTAGTCACTCAATCATGTCCAACTTTTTTCGAACCTGTGGACTATAACCCACCAGGCTCCTCTGTCCATGGGATGCCCCAGGCAAGAATACTGGAGTGGGTTGCCATTTCCTCCTCCAGGGGATCTTCCCTACTTAAGAGATTAAACCTGTGTCTTCTGCATTGGCAGGCAGATTCCTTACCACTGAGCCACCTGGGAATCCCTTGCAATTCCATACTTTTTTAAAATTAAGGTTTTCTTTACTTTTCTTAGACTCTGATTTTATTGGGTGGAAGAGAAACACTTTAACTGTATTGGGTTTCTCAAAGGGTATAAACAGAAGCTCAGCAGTTGTAAACCTATGGTTTATGGTAAACTGAACATTTCCAAGTCTTTTTCACTTGCCCCTAGGCTTAACTCCTAAAAAGAGGGATTATATTGTCTGCAGTTTCTCTTACAGTGCCTAACATTACACAGTGTTAAGTATTTACTGAATTAATAAAATACAATATCAGTGAGAGACTGTATAATTCAGTACCCATGCATCATTCCCATAGGACAGTTAAATAAAGGCTATCTTTTGGTATGTAGAGGCTGTGTTGGCATTCCCTTTCAAACTATGCAGTCTGTATATTAATATGATTGTTTTCTCCTGACTTTGGAGAAGGGAGATGACAGCTCTTTTAGGAAATATGACCATTTTATTTCATAAAATGCTACATATTCTATAATTATTTCTTATGATTTCTCACATTATTTGACTCTAAGGACCAAAACAGTAGCTACCCTGGTGGCTCAGTTGGTAAAGAGTCTGCCTACTATGTGGGAGACTCGGGTTCGATCCTTGGGTCGGGAAGATCCCCTGGAGGAGGAAATGGCAGACTACTCCACTATTCTTGCTTGGAGAATTTCAGAAGTGCCTGGTGGGCTACAGTCCAGAGTTGGACATGACGGAGTGATTTTCACTTCACTTTCTAGAACCAGACAGAGTTGAGTTGTAGCAAGGATTATCTCCTGAGAAGTTTTTTCGATGTGAAATATTTGGCTGTCAGTCCTTTAAAATATTACTCTGTCTTATCACAAATGCCATGATGGTAGGAACTCCATCTTAATATATGGAATGATGCCTTGTGCATGGTGGAGACTCAGGTACAGTCATTAGAATATTTGCAGACCCTTGACAGTTTTGAATGCAATTACATAAAGTGTTACTTTTAAGAATCCATTTATAAAAACATTGTAAAGTTGCTTTTATTTTTAATTCTTTTTAATTTATTTGTAATATAGACAAAAGTATTAGAACTTAACCTACAATCACACAGTGGGCTTCCATGGTGGCTCAGTGGTAAAGAATCCACCTGCAATGCCGGAGATGTAGAATCAGTCCCTGGGAGGGAAAGATCCCTGGGAGAAGGAACTGGCAACCCGCTCCAGTATTCTTGCCTGGGAAATCTCATGGACAGAAGAACCTGGTGGGCTAACAGTCCATGGAGTTGCAAAAGAGTCGGACATGACTTAGCGACTAAACAACAACAAAGGTCATATAGCTAATATATATAGTATTGGATTCAACCCAGATTTGTTTATTATTTAAGGCCAGTTCTTTCTATTGTGAAATATCAAGCTTTCTTTTAAGATTTAGGATGTTATCATTCAGTCAGTGGGAGTGTTTTTTAACTTTAAAGTTGAGGGCATGTCAGTTGTTGAGAAGGCAATGGCACCCCACTCCAGTACTCTTGCCTGGAAAATCCCAGGGATGGAGGAGCCTGGTAGGCTGCAGTCCATGGGGTCGCACAGAGTTGGACACAACTGAAGTGACTTAGCAGCAGCATGTCAGTTGTCTGTGCTTCAGCTGATGGTAATATGTAGTAATGTCTCTTTCTTGAGACTTCAAAATGAAAACGCAGCTAAGCCTCTTCTGCCTTCTCCTTAGGAGTGTCTGCCTCTTGATGCAGGTCTCAATGCCCTGTGTTCTCTTTGCTGCTTGTCCATCAGAACTCCGTTTGAAAGGTGGGACTAATGCTGAAATGGCACCACAGATTGATTACACAGCCATGGTAAGAGCTTTTATTGCTACTGACCAACTAAGAGGATCTCGTATAGTCTTCTCAAACTCCATTCTCTGTTTAAATACATCCTGAGTGTTTTTGTGTACATACCTCTTTATTTCTTAATGGAGTCTGGTTCTATTGTGGGAGAGGATAATTTTAGATTGTGTGTTATATATAGGACAGTGTTCATAGTGAATTCTTTAAAAACCTCCTGTACATTAGATTATTTATAATGCATACACCATATTTTACTTATCATATAAGTTATTTTCTGAATACAGGGATTATGATTTGGAAGAAAAACTCAAAATAAGAATTAAATGCTATGTTTGATGGGATTGGTGAGGATATGAAGAAATTGGAACCTTTGCACACGATTGATGGGAATACAAAATGGTGCAGCCATTATGGAAAACAGCATGGAGGTTCCTCAAAATATTAAAAAGGAAACTACCATATAATCCAGCAGTCCCACTAGGTATTATCCAAAAGAGTTGAAATCAGGATCTCCAAGAGCTATTAGCATTCCCATGTTCATTGCAACACTATTCATAAAAGCCAAGATGTGGAAACAACCTAAATGTCCATTGACAGATGAAAGAATTTAAAAAATGAGGCATACAGAAAACATATTAGAAAAATGTATTTAAAGAAGTAGTGTATGCACACTGAAAGATAGTCTCTGAAGGCAGTAGCCACTGTTAATAGTTTATTTCTTTAAATTTTCTTCAACAGATTTTCTATCTATACATTTACTATTTTTATATATCCATGGGAATATAGGGAATAAAGCTAGGGATATACCTTTATCCCTATTTATCTGTCTGTCTATCTGGCCCACTACTTGTCCTTGTAAATAAAGTATTATTAGAAATTTAAAAAAATGTGTTATATATGTACAATGGATGACTAGCATTAAAAAAGAAATTCTAGATTCTGTGACAGCACATGGAACCTTGAGGATGTTGTGCTATGTGAAATGAGGCAGTCAGATAAAGACAGTTACTGACATGATTCCACTTACATAAGATAGCAAAAGAAGTTAAGTTATGGACTCAAAGAGTGGAATGGTTACTAGTGGAAGAGGGAAACTGGGGAGTTAATAATCAACGTGGATAAATTTTCACTTAAGTAAGATGACTGCGCTTTAGAGACCTGTTGTGCACATTGTAAGTTTTGTCAGCAGTATTATGTTGTACTCGTAAAAATGCGTTGAGAGAGTAAGAGCTCAGGTTAAATGTTCCTACCATAGTAAAAAAATTTTTTTTAAATAACTACCATATTTTGATTATGAATTTTTAGAAAGTAAAATTCAGTATTGGCATGCTTATATAACTTGTGGGAGGGGAAGGTGGTATCATCATTTTCCCCTAGGTTTATTAAGGTGTAGTTATTTATACTAGAACTCACCTTTCTTAATGTGAGGTTCTTTGATTTCTGATGTATGGTTGTGAATCTGCCACCACAATGATGATAGAGAATTACTGTAAAAAAATTCCCTTATCCCTCTTTCTAGTCAGTCCCACCCCCTCTGGCCCTGGCAATCAGTGATCTATTGTCTCATAGTTCTGCCTTTTTTCAGAGTGTCATATAAAGGAATAATACTGTATATATAGTCTTTTGAGTCTTTTATTTTTTTCAGTTATAATAGCATCTGTTTAGGGGGAGGAGAGTGGAGGAGGGAGGGATTGGGAGCTTGGGATTAGCAAATGCTAATTGTTATATGTAGAATTGATAAACAACAAGGTTTTACTGTATAGCACAGGGAATTATATCCAATATCCTGTGATAAACATAGTGGAAAAGAATATGAAAAAGAATGCATATATATATACACACACACACATATAACTGCATCACTGCTGTATAATAGGAATTAGCACAGCATTGTAAATCAGCTCTACTTCAATAAAATAAAATTAAAAAATACATCCGAGAGTTACCCATGTTTCTTGTATCAGCAGTAAAAGCTAAATAGTGTTCTATTATATGGATGTTTATCTGTTCATCAGTTGAAGGACATTTGGACTATTTCCAGTTTTTTGCAGTTACGAGTAAAGTTACTGTAAACACATCCAGGTTTCTCGTCTGGGCATCAGTTTTGGTTTCTCTTGGGTAAACAGCTACAGAGGATTTGCTCAGTTGTAACAGTGAATTTATGTCTGACTTGATGAGAAACTGCCAGATTGTTTTGGCATCCAAGGTGGCTTCATTGTTTTGCATTTTCACCAACACTGTAGGGGAGTTTTAGCTGTTTTTCATCCTTCCCAGCACTTGATATTCTCAGCTTTTAATTTTTTTTTCCATTTTAATAGATGTTATAATCTTTTAAAATTCAGTTTGATGGGATATATAATGAAAATTAATCTCTATTCACCTAGCAATTTCACTTTAAGGAAATGACCCTAATTAAACATTATAAAACGCAGCAAAAGATAATGTTAAAGGTATTAGAGCAGGGTGCTATATACTATAATTATTGTTATATATATAGTTATATAATAACGAAAACTTGGAGAATGGTTAGATAAATTATGCTGGATTGCCATGTAATCATTCAAATTTTTTAGGAGGAATATTTTATGATGTTGGGAAATGCTTTTATTTATAATGTTAAATGAGGGAAAAAGGATAAAATATTGTATATGCAGTGAAATTTCAACTGTATAAAAAAAGATTGAGAGAACAGAATGGAATGCTTTTCAGCACCCCAGATTTCTTATGGTACGTTATATTAAGGTTAGGAAATGGCTTCTGGAGTAAAACTGCAAGGATCAGGAATCCTGAGTTCTGGGTTTTGTTTTCTTTTGTTTTTTTCTCATTAGATAGGCTTGCACAGCCCTTATTAGTTAAATGTTAAACTTTTAATTTTAGCAGCATGTCAGTTATTTTATTTAAAAAATAGAATTAGCCTTCACATTTTTATATCACTGTTTATCTACTGTGCCTCATTATCACCTCAGTACGGAGCACATTTGTTTACTAAATATACTTGTTGAATCAGCAAATACTGGTATTTAAGGTAACAATAAATTGATTTTTCAGGTTTTCAAGCCAATTGTTGAAAAATTTGGTTTCACATTTAATTGTGACATTAAAATGAGGTAAGGTGCTTATTTCTTAACCCTTTGACCCATTACTTGTGCTGAAAATAGTGGAAAAGTTAGATCCTGGAGAACTGTCTTTCTGTAGTCCATTTAATACATTTTTTGTAGGAAATAGTAATATTTTGTGGCTTAAAACAATAAACAGCAGGGGTGTGGGTACTTGAAAGCAGCTGCATGCTATGTTTGATGTTTGTTTTGGCAGAATATTTTTGAGGGAATGGCTGCATTGAGTGTGGAGTTTTCTGTGTCTGGCACGCACTGAATGCTCACCGTGTGCAGACTCCTGGAGTGGGGAACTGCAGGGTCCTAAAAGGGCTTCTCTTCCACCGCGCAACCAGAATTCTTTTCCTAGGAGACACATTGGGCATTCAAGTTATTTCTCTTATAAGGCTTGCCTTCTGCCACAGAGTAACAAGGCCACATTTCTTGGTTCTTGGTGTGGCATTTAAGTGTTTTGCAGTCTTATTCCAATTTACCTTTCTAGCTATATTCTCCCTCCCCTCCTTTCAGCATACCATGTATTCTAACTACGTGATTGCTGCCATTCCCTAAATATATTTTGTACCTTCAGACTCCCATACCTTTGTTCATGTTTTTCTTCCCCTTCTAAAACGTGGAAAATCTGTGTCTCTTGAAAATGAAACTTGTAATTTCTTGTGTGAATTGTCAGTGATTGTGCCTCAGTTGGAATTCATAGTTGCACCTCTGTTTTAGTCCTCTTCACGGCCTGACGTGTGTTCTAGTTACACGTGAAGCCCATCTTACCAGATGGGGAGTTCTTTGTGGATAGGAGTATTGTCATTCTTATCTATGTGTTCTTAGCATCTTCTGGACAAAGACAGTAAATAATGTGAGTCAAAATTTTATTCAGAGAAGGCAGTGGCACCCCACTCCACTACTCTTGCCTGGAAAATCCCATGGATGGAGGAGCCTGGTAGGCTGCAGTCCATGGGGTCGCTAGGAGTCGGACACGACTGAGCAACTTCACTTTGACTTTTCACTTTCATGCACTGGAGAAGGAAATGGCAACCCACTCCAGTGTTCTTGCCTGGAGAATCCCAGGGACGGGGGAGCCTGGTGGGCTGCCGTCTATGGGGTCGCACAGAGTCGGACATGACTGAAGCGACTTAGCAGCAGTAGCAGCAGCAACAGCAAAATTTTATTAATGGTTCAGCTACTAAATATTTATCATATATTTATTGAGCACCTATAATGTGCCAGACATTGTTTTAGGGCACTGGAATATAGCAAGAAGAAAATAGACCAAGCTGCTATCATTAAGTAGCTTTTATTCTAAAACAGCACTGGTTGAATAGAACCTTCTTCTTCATTTAGCTGTCCCGGGTCCTAGTTGTGGGATGTTAGATCTTTTAGGTGTGGCATGTGGGATCTAGTTCCCCGTCCAAGGACTGAACCCCAGCCCCCTGCATTGAGGGCATGGAGTCTTAGCCACTGGACCACCAGAGAAGTCCCTGAATAGAATTTTCTGCACTAAGGGAATTGTTCCCTGTCTGTCCAGGATGATAATCATTTGCTACATATAACTTTTGAGCACTTGAAATGTGGCTAGTTGGACTGGGGAGCTGAGTTTTAAATTTTATTAAATTTAAATAAGGAATTTTCTGGCAGTCCAGTGGTTAGGACTCTGCGCTTTAACTGCTGAGGGCACAGGTTTAATCCTGGATGAGGAACTAAGATCCCCTCAAGTCTTGATGTGTGGCAAAGAAAATAAATACATAATTTTAGCTCAGTATTGACCAGGGATTTTTGTAGAAACCTAACACCTGTGGCTGGCAATTTTTATTTTGGCTGGATAAAAATTAATTTTGTTATTTTACTAACATTTCGTGGGCTATTACATTCAGTAGTTACACCTGACATACCTGTTAAGTCTTCTAGTTTTTGTGAAATATTGTCTGCAGTCCACTGTTCTGTAGAAGCTAAGGAGCATTCTCTAGCACCATGAGTTTCATTTTCATTTTCTGTATCAGAATGAATCACTAAGATTATTTATTGGCTTTTGTCTGATATTCACATTGTCTGAATCAGAACTATATTCTGAGGAACTATCCTCTTCTGAGACACGAGTGTATATGTCATGTGGACAATCAGAGAAAGTATCTGCATAAAATTTACCAAAAAATTTTTCACTCAAAATTTCATGGTATGTCATTTTCAAAAAATTTACATGTATAATATTCATAGGGTAGAAACGAAAGCTTAATGGAGCAAATTGTGAATGATAACAACCATCACAATTGTATAATGAACCCTTCATCAATTTTAAGCTCTAACAGCTTCACACAGTGATGTTAATTGTATCGCTCTCTAAAATGAATTGATACGCCTCTGGTCAGTACTGTTCTGGTAACAAAAGATAGATTAACATATCTCAGGTCAATAATGGGTTAAATAGTCACATGAACTTGAGTCTTTCTTGCCTGGGAAATCCCATGGACTAAGGAGCCTGGTGGGCTACAATCCATGGGGTCACAGAGTTGGGCATGACTTAGCAACTAAACAACCACAAGCCCTGAGTCTACCATATGGGAAAGCACAAATCTAAAACATTATTTAGAAATGTAAAACATGAATTATGTAGTTGGTATTACTCACATGTTATTTTATTGTAAATATTGAGCTTTATTTTTTTGTCATGCAGTCAGTTTATGTGTTTTATCATACTTTTCACAGGGGCTACTACCCAAAGGGAGGTGGTGAAGTGATTGTCCGAATGTCGCCAGTTAAACAGTTGAGCCCAATAAATTTAACTGACCGTGGCTGTGTGACTAAGATATATGGAAGAGCTTTTGTTGCTGGTGTTTTGCCATTTAAAGTAAGTTGTCTGATTCACTTTACTGTATAAAGTAACACAACATTGCAAATCAACTATAAAAAAATAAAATAAGGTATCAAAAAATAAAGTTGTCTAGGTGATCTTAGAAGTATGTGTTTGTCTTGATAAGTATTATATCATCTAAATTTTGAAATTATTGAGATAATTTTTAAATCTTTTCATTAAAAGTTTTTCTTAAAATTCTGTGCTTACTTTACTCTTTAAAATTGAGTTTTTATATGATGCATGTAAAAATGATTAATTCTGTGTCTTTGAAGGCTGGAAAGCAACTGTCAAAATAATTATTAATTTATTCTATTTTTTTGTCTTACCAAAATAGGTAGCAAAAGATATGGCGGCAGCAGCCGTAAGATGCATCAGGAAGGAGATTAGGGATCTGTATGTTAACATCCAGCCTGTTCAGGAACCTAAAGACCAAGCTTTTGGCAATGGAAATGGAATAATGTGAGACAATATACTTTTTCCTGGATGTTGGTTGAGGGCAGCCTGAAATAGTTATCCTATTTTAATAAAATGTTTTTCATTTTAAAATTTGTAGTTTTAAGGCATATTTTTTAAGGGTATTCCTACCTAAAACAACAGTATGGTGAATTATGATAATTTTATTCTGAATTTTTTTCTGAGGATGGTTTACTTTTTACTACACTATAAGAGCCTTTTTGTTTATATAGTGAGCTTAAATGTTTAAGCTAATCAGAAGTTAGCCTTTGAAGATTATCCTATGAGAAATATTTCCAGTTGCTTTTCTGTATCTCAAGTGTGAATTCAGTTTACAAGTAAATATTAGATGTAGCAAAGGTCGACTTAGAAAAGAAATATTGTATATTTTCCCATTAAGAGTTATTGATTTAAGTGTTATAAAAATGCTTTAATATTTTTGAAGAATAAGACTATCTTTTGTGAATATTTAACTTTTAAACTCTTTTTCATAGCTTCTATTAAGGAGTTTAAAGTAAATGCATTTTCTGCATATAATACTGTTCTGAAAACTATTGATATAAAAGAAAACCAAACATCTCTGTAGAAACACATTTACATTTAAGATTATCAGTATAGCATGCCTCTGAAATGGTGTCACTTAGTGCTGATGACATGATTTCTGGGAATACCATTCCTTACCTGTGTGTGAATCAGAATCTGGTGTGACTTCTTGTCAGAAGTGCTGAAAGACACTAATACCCTGATGAGGATGGAGAACACTAATCATGTTGCTTTCTGTATGAAGAATTTCACTTTTGCATTATCCTAGCCAGATCTAATTCTGTGTATTTAACAGTCACTGTTCTCCTGTGTTGTATCTGCATGTAATATTGGAATATGTATAGCACAGATAGTAACACTGTTTTTCCCTTGCAGCATTATTGCTGAGACATCCACTGGCTGTCTGTTTGCGGGATCATCGCTTGGTAAACGAGGTACAGATAAACGAAGGGTGCACTGTTCCCAGTTCTAGTGTACAATTCTTTAATCATTCTTTAATTATCTCTCAGGATTAGAATATTATAGAATGATGGATGACAAGTTTAAAAGGATATGGTTCAATTCAGTTCAGTTCAGTCACGTAGTTGTGTTTGACTCTTTCCGATCCCATGGACTGCAGTACGCCAGGCCTCCCTGTCCATCACCAACTCCCGGAGTTTACTCAGACTCATGAACATTGAGTTGGTGATGCCATCCAGCCATCTCATCCTCTGTCTTCTCCTTCTCCTCCTGCCTTCAATCTTTCCCAGCATCACGGTCTTTTCAAATGAGTCAGTTCTTTGCATCAGGTGGCCAAAGTATTGGAGTTTCAGCTTCAGCATCAGTCCTTCCAGTGAATATTCAGGACTGATTTCTTTTAGGATGGACTGGTTGGATCTCCTTGCAGTCCAAGGGTCTCTCAAGAGTCTTCTGAAACACCAAGTTCAAAAGCATCCATTCTTTGGTGCTCAGCTTTCTTTATAGTCCAACTATCACATCCATAGATAACTATTGGAAAAACCATAGCTTTGACTAGACAGACCTTTGTTGGCAAAGTAATGTCTCTTCTTTTTAATACTGCTGTCTAGGTTGGTTATAACTTTTTTTCCAAGGAATAAGCGTCTTTTAATTTCATGGCTGCAGTCACCATCTGCAGTTATTTTGGAGCCCCCAAAAATAAAGTCTGTCACTGTTTCCACTGTTTCCCATCTATTTGCCATGAAGTGATGGGACTGGATGACATGATCTTAGTTTTCTGAATGTTGAGTTTTAAGCCAGCTTTTTCACTCTCCTCTTTCACTTTTATCAAGAGGCTCTTTAGTTTTTCTTCGCTTTCTGCCATAAGGGTAGCGTCGTCTGCATATCTGAGGTTATTGATATTTCTCCTGGCAATCTTGATTCCAGCTTGTTCTTTATCCAGCCCAGCGTTTCTCATGATGTACTCTGCATACAAGTTAAATAAGCAGGGTGACAATATACAGCCTTGATGGACTCCTTTGCAACTTTTGAACCAGTCTGTTGTTCCATGTTCAGTTCTAACTGTTGCTTCTTGACCTGCATACAGGTTTCTTAGGAGGCGGGTCATGTGGTCTGGTATTCCCATCTCTTGAAGAATTTTCCACAGTTTGTTATGGTCCACACAGTCAAAGGCTTTGGTGTAGTCATTAAAGGCGAAGTAGATGTTTTTCTGGAACTCTCTTGCTTTTTTGATGATCCAGTGGATGTTGGCAGTTTGATCTCTGGTTTCTCTGCCTTTTCTAAATCCAACTTGAACATCTGGAAGTTCATGGTTCACGTATTGCTGAAGCCTGGCTTGGAGAATTTTGAGCATTACTTTACTAGCGTGTGAGATGAGTGCAATTGTGCGGTAGTTTGAGCGTTCTTTGGCATTGCCTTTCTTTGGGATTGGAATGAAAACTGACCTTTTCCAGTCCTGTGGCCACTGCTGAGTTTTCCAAATTTGCTGACATATTGAGTGCAGCACTTCCACAGCATCATCTTTTAGGATTGAAATAGCTCAACTGGAATTCCATCACCTCCACTAGCTTTGTTTGTAGTGATGCTTCTAAGGCCCACTTGCCCTCACATTCCAGGATGTCTGGCTCTAGGTTGGTGATCACACCATTGTGATTATCTGGGTCGTGAAGATCTTTTTTGTACAGTTCTTCTGTGTATTCTTGCCACCTCGTCTTAATATCTTCTGCTTCTGTTAGGTCCCTACCATTTCTATCCTTTATTGAGCCCATCTTTGCATGAAATGTTCCTTTGATATCTCTAATTTTCTTGAAGAGCTCTCTAGACTTTCCCATTCTATTGTTTTCCTTTATTTCTTTGCATTGATCTCTGAGGAAGGCTTTCTTATCTCTTCTTGCTATTCTTTGGAACTCTGCATTCAAATGGGTATATCTTTCCTTTTATCCTTTACCTTTCGCTTCTCTTCTATTCACAGCTATTTGTAAGGCCTTCTCAGACAGCCATTTTAACCTTTTTTGCATTTCTTTTTCTTCAGGATGGTCTCGATCCCTGCCTCCTGTACAATGTCACGAACCTTTGTCCATAGTTTTTCAGGCACTTTGGATATGGTTAACTGGTTCTGTTTTAGAGTCAGTTAAATTTTAAGTGTTTCCTCCAACTTTATACTTTGAAAAATTTCAATCTTACAGAAAAGTTGAATGATTAGTGAATGTCCGTACACTGCCTTCCTAGATACACTGGTTATGAATATTTAGCTATACATGTTGTGTGTTTCTGAACCATGTCTGTGAAAGGTTGCAGGTACCCAGTCTCCCCGCTGAATACTGCAGTGTGTTCATCCACAGAATAATACCTGCATCATCACATGCCACTTTTTTTTTTTTCTTTAATTGTTTGACCATGCTGTGCTACATGTGGGAATCTCAGTTTCCTGAACCAGGGGTTTAACCCGCGCCCCCTCCCTTGGAAGTGCAAAGTCTTAACCACTGAACCTCCAGGGAAATCCCACATTACCATTTTTATACCTAAAGAATCTGTCTGTTATATTTAGACACAACCAGTTGCCTCCAAAATATTCTTTAGAACAATTTGAGATGTTTTGTTTTGCTTGTTTTTGAGCACACACAGCATTAGTTATCATGTCTGTTTAGTTTCTTTTTTAACTGCAGAATAGTTTCTTTGCCTTTTTTTTTTTCCCCTTTCATGATATTTACATTTTGAAAACTCCAAGCCATTTTCTTACAGGATTTTCCATTATGTGACTTTGTCTGATTATCTCATGATTAGATTTATTCAGGTTAAACATTTTTAGTAAGACTCTTGCACAGGTGATTTTGTATATATTCTATTCTATCACATCAGTGAATGAGTGAGTGCTCAGTCATGTCAGACTCTTTGCGACCCCATGGACTCCTCTGTCCATGGAATTTTCCAGGCAAGAATACTGGAGTGAGTTGCCATTTCTTCCTCCTGGGGATCTTCCCAACCCAGGGATCAAAGTCATGTCTCCTGGGTCTCCTGCATTGTGGGCAGTTTCTTTATAGCTGAGTCATTACATCACATCAAGGTGCACATGATGTCAGTCTGTCCTTTATCAGTAAAGCAGACTGTGGTCACTTGTTATGGTGGTGTCCTCCAGGTCTGTCTGCTACAAAGGTTTCTCCCTTTTTTCCTCCCCTTCTTTTTATTGTTTTTGCCACTGTAGTGAAATCGTGGAGTCCTAACCCCTGGACCACCAGGAAATTTCCCCTTTTCCCTTTGTATTATAATTCATAGATACTCTGGGATAATACTTTGAGACTATCTGATTATTCTATATCAGTACAACTTTCCTCCAGTGGCTTTAACATCTGATGGTTCTTCCCTGCATCAGTTATTACAGTGTTGATTTCAAAATACTGAATGTTTTTGTGAAAGGGAAATTTCTGTAGTATTTGGCGTACTTGGGAGGGGAGATGCATGTATGCATCTGTTAGTATTTAAAGTTACTTTTGCTATTATGTGTGTGTGTGTGTGTGTGTGTGTGTGCTGTCGCTCAGTTGTGTCTGACTCTTTGTGACCTCATGGACTGTAGCCCACCAGGCTCCTCTGTCCATCAGATTTCCCAGGCAGGAATACCGGAGTGGGATGCCATTTCCTTCTATAAATAGTTGAACTCCTCATTATTTGTGTGGTAGTTGATTGCTTTCTTCCTACTTGATAACATCTTTAAAAGATGCTTACACTCATGCCATTTAACTACATTATTACTGCTGAATACACAAATTCAGGTAATTTTAATCTGCTCAGTTGGTAGATCTAGACAGTAGTTGGGTGTCACATTTAACCAGTGTAATAGAATAGGTAGAAATCAACATATTTGGTTGATCAGACATAAACGAATTGTTTAAAACTGTGCTATTCAGTGTGTGGTTGGCGGACAGGTAGCATATCAGCATCATCTGGGAGTTTGCTGGAAATACTAGTTCTAGGGCCCACCTCGTCTGTATGAAACCAGACTCTTTGTGGCCCAAAAATTTGTTGTATAAGCTCTCTAAGGTATAATAAAATTTGAGAAATAGTGATCAAGACTATATATGTAGTGTATATTCATTACTTGTTAGGTGCAGTGAGGAATCAACATGGGTGGTGAGGTATTATATGCAGTATCTTTTAACAATCTTAAGAGGGCAAAGATAATGCAAAATATAAAACAGAGACTAGGAGCCCATATGTCAGAAATTGTACCATGCTTGGCAGGCACTGAGTGAAATGTGAGTTTAGTTTGTATTATCCTTGAGTATCAAGACCTGCTAGGTACTGTAAATGAAGGATTCAGAAGTGAGAACCACCATTTCTGCTGCCTGGCTTAGTCTGGCAGAGGAGACAGACCAGTGCTGTGATTGTTCTATCTCCAGGGTACCTGGGAACACAGAAGAACAGCTAATTCTTTGGGGACTGAGTGATCCCAAATCTGTCTTGTGCTGTTCAGTGATCCTCCAGTGGGTTCTATAGAGAAGTAGAAGTTAGCCAGATAGAAAAGTGAGAGCTGGGATTTCCCTGGTGGTCCAGTGGATAAGACTCAGTGCTTCCACTGTGGGGGCATGAGTTCAATTATGAGTTTGATCCCTGGTTGGGAACTAAGATTGCTTATGCTATGTGGAGTGGCCAAAAAAAAAAAAAAAAAAGGCTGGGGAGAGCTAAAGTAGAGGACAAAGGAAAGGGCTGATGTTGTTTGGGCAACTACAGACAGAAGTGATGAGTAGAGGATCTGGAACAGGGAGGAACAGAGATGAGATTAGAGAGGTCAAGATTTTGAAGAGCTTTATAGGGCTTATAAAGGAGTTTGGGTTTCATCCTGAAAACAGATATTTTAAGAAGGGATATAAGACCAGGTCTTTGGAAAGTAAGTAGCTGTGTAGCAAGCAGATTAGAGGGAAAACATAGTGGAGTCAGGAAGACAAGTCTGTTTTATCAGTTCAGATCAGAAATGAGGGCCTATACACCAAGGAATGCAGTGACTAAGGCTAGAGAGATGAGTACTGATATAAGGGTATTTAGGAGGGTGAATAGACTGGTGATCAGGTGGATTCTTTACCACTGAGCCACCAGGGAAGCTCATAGGGTTCTTTTAATTTAAAGTAAATAAAAAGAATCATCTGACATTCCACTACATTTGATGGATTTATTTTGTATTTAGCATTGTACCAGATATTTGTGGTATATGTAGAGAAGCAGGAAGTAGAACAATGGAATAAATATTCTTATTTTTAAAATAAGGTAATACCAGGGAATTCCCTGGCAGTCCAGTGGTTAGAACTTCCAGGGCCTGGGTTCCATCCCTGGTCAAGGAACTAGGGTCCTACAAGCTGTCAGTGCTGCTAAGAAACAAATAAGGTAATACTTGTTCGAATCTTAAAAGAATAAAACTTTGTATATATAACCTGAGAATCTTTATCTGCTCTTCCTTAGGTGAAAATTATCTGAACTTTTAAAAAATCCTTTAGTTCTAATAGAATTGCCTGCAGACTAATTGTAATATATATGAATTGTGAATTTAAAAATTTGAAATCAAGGCATAGTATTATAGAGTATTATAGGGTCTCATATAAATTGATTCTATAATTAGTACTTCTTAAACAGGGCCAAGGCCTGTTCTCCTCCCCCACCCCCCCCTCACTGGTCCATTTAATAAAGTATTTGCATATGCTTAGCTCTCAGAAGATTCCGTACATGAAGATCTTATCCTAAAAGTTGCAATGGGTGAGTTCAGAGGCCTAAAAGATGTTATGCCAGTGCTAACTGGGATATGTTAAACTTTTTGCCTCTTAGGAATTAATTAATTTTTTTTTTACATTGTGCCTGTTGCAGGTGTTAACGCAGACAAGGTTGGAATTGAAGCTGCTGAAATGCTGTTAGCAAATCTTAGACATGGTGGTGCTGTGGATGAGTATCTGCAAGACCAGGTAATGACACTTTAGGATAAAAACCTCCAAGCCTGTTAGATTTGAATATTGGGCAGTTAGATTGAATATAAATTTTAGTCATTGACTTTCAGACAGTGATTGGTATGTTCTAATTCAGCACATTTTTAAAGTATTATTCTGGAATTTATATACCACAAATTTCAGTGTTCATCTTACTCAACCTGGCTATAGTATTGGGCACACCGAGCACTCCTTCGTTCTTGAAATACTTTCTTCTCTTGATTTCTGAAATACTGTTATCTTTCTCTATTGCTAGCCATACATTCTAGTCCCTTTGCTAATTTATTATTATTGTTGTTGGCCTCTTCTCAACTTCTAAATTTTGGAGAGCCCTTGTGCTTAAGCTCACACCTCTTTTTTTTATCTGTATTTAGTCTCTCAGGTAATTTTTCCAGTCTCACGCTCGAGTACCATCTGTATGCTGATAGCTTCTAAATTTATATCACTGGCCCAGGCCTTTCTCCTTAGCTCCATATCCATTGTATCCCTTACGCCTGTCAGTGTCTCCACTTAGATATGTCATACTTATCTCAAACTTAACATATCTACTCACATTGAGAAATGCTAATGAATATTTCCAAATGCAGTCTTTTTATGGTCCACTGTCTTGATAGATTTTCCTTTCTACCAGTTTTTCCCCTTAATCACAATCAGATGTCTGCTTAGAAAAGTATTCTTCAAGGTTTTTTGACCAGTTTTCTTAAGACAGTTTTCTTATTTCTAGTCTCTTCCTTCTTACTATTCTACAGTCTAGTAATTCTGTATTTGTGTATTTGTTTACCTGTTAAAATGTTGTGATTTTAGAACTTTTAAAGAAACTTGTCAGTTTATATATACTAGCTTGCAGGGACAGGTGGTCTGATAAAATGTATTAATTTTCAACTCTGTATTCTTAAACATTAAGTTTATAAACTTACTCAGCATTTTTGTGCTATTCCAGACTTTTGGTGGCACAGGTTTTCGGTCATCTTAGGATTTTTGTAAACCTAAAGAAATGGAAATTCTTTTTTAAGCTAGGAATAGTTACAGTGTAAAGTGGTAATGTGCATGTGTGCTAAGTCACTTCGCTTATGTCCAACTCTGTGTGACCCTATGGACTGTAGCCCCCTCCGGCTCCTCTGTCTATGGGATTCTCCAGGCACAGATACTGGAATGGGTTGCTGTGTCCTCCTCCAAGGGATCTCCTCAATGCAGGGATTGAACCTACATCTCTTATGTCTCTTGCATTATCAGGCAGGTTCTTTATCACTTAGAGCCATGTATGACCCAGCAATCCCACTACTGGGCATATACCCTGAGAAAACCATAATTAAAAAAGACACATATACCCCAGTGTTCATGGCAGCACTATTTACAGTAGCTAGGACATGGAAGCAACTTAGATGTTCATCTACAGATGAATGGATAAAGAAAGTGTGGCGCGCACGCGCGCACGCACACACACACACACACACACACACACACACACACACAGCACTGAAATATTACTCAGCCAGGAAAAGGAATGCATTTGAGTCTGTTCTAATGAGGAGGATGAACCTGGAGCCTGTTATAGAGTGAAGTAAGTCAGAAAGAGAAAAACAAATATTGTATATTAATGCATATATATGGAATCTAGAAGGCTGGTACTGATGAACCTATTTGCAGGGCAGCAGTGGAGACGCAGACACAGAGAACAGATTTACAGACACAGTTGGGAAGGAGACAGTGGGACGAATTGGGAGAGTAGCATTGAAACACACTTTACCACGCGTAAAATGAATAGCCAGGGGGAGTTTGCGGTGTGACTCAGGGAGCTCAAACCTCGCGCCGTGTGACAGCCTAGAGGGGTGGGATTGGGTGGGAGGTGGGAGGGAGGTTCAAGAAAGAGGATATGTGTATATCTATGGCTGATTCATGTTGATGCATGGCAGAACCCAGCACCATTGTAAAGCAGTTATCCTCCAATTAAAAAATAAACTATTTTTTAGCTATTTTGATATCTAGTATTATTTTCATATGGAAAGCATTAGACTTTTAACTCCAAGTATAAGTAAATGTGTGAGAGTTTCCTTCTTTGTGTTTTTCTTTTTAATAGCTGATCATTTTTATGGCATTAGCCAGTGGAATTTCCAGAATAAAAACAGGACCAGTTACACTCCACACCCAAACAGCTATGCATTTTGCTGAGCAACTAGCAAAGGTGAGCATTCCATCAGAAAGAGTGGTTGATCTTTATTATGGCCAGTTTAGAGTCAAATTTTAATAAACAGAAAACTTCAGTAGTAATTGTAATTGCTATCATTCAGTGAATACTTCCTGTGTGGCAGATACTGAACTCACTCAGCAGTGAAGCCGAATCATCTTACTCTGCATGACCATTGTGGGTAGCTATGTATTATTAATCTCATTTTATTTATGAGTCATGTGAGGCAAAGGGATTAAATTAATTGCTGAAGACCAAATACTTTCTTAGGGTCAGGACTGAGCTTTGACCGAACCTGGGAGAGCATCCATCAAAGCTCATATGTGGTAGGTACTGCCTTTCAGTAAGTGAAGGCATTTTAATGGGAACTATAAGATCAAATCACAAGGGATTTGTAGTTGGCTAAACTTAAATTATTATATAAAAATTTTATATATTTTATTTCCTTGTGATTTTATTTTGGTAGAATAGAATATTTGCTGAGATTCTAACATTTCACCAGTCCTTTCAACTTCGGAAGAGTAGCTGTATATATATTTTTTATATATATATATATATGTATATATATATTTTGTATATATATATATATATACACACACATATATATGTGTATATATATATGTGTGTGTGTGTGTATATATATATATATGTATATATATATTTTCAAGTTTGGCCATACAGTGTGGTTTGCAGAATCTTAGTTCCCTGACCAGGCATCTAGCCCGGGCTTTAGGAGTGAAAGTGCCAAGTCCTAACCACTGGACTGCCAGGGAATTCCCTAGATGTATAATTTTTAGTGAAACAGAATTTAACATGAATAATCTCGTATTCATACCTTGTTTAACAGGATTCTTAAAACAAATGACATGTGTATTTCATCTGAAACTAACTTCTTTATAGAAAGTTTAGAAAATAGAGGAAAACTCCTGTCCCTCACTCCCCTTTCCCAGTAAGACCACTGTTGACATTTAGGTATTTTCCTCCTTTTAAAATTGTTTCTCTTCTCTATTCCTTTTTTTTTAACAGCTAACGCATACCGCAGCATTTCATTCATTTTTCAGTGATGTGTGGCATATTTCTATTTTGCTACAGTCTTTATAATATAAGTTTATAAAGTAATATAAAATTTATAACTCAGCATTTTATGAAGGAACGTGTTGACCTTAAGCATTTTAAAAGGTTACAAAAATAATGTACGTAGTAATAAAAAATGAAGCATAACAGAGGCGTACCAAGCACAAAACCACTGTTACCCTACTCTTGACATTTTATTTGTATGATTCTTAATATGTACCTTTTTTGTTATTAGACAGGATAGGTTAGATTTTGATAAAATTGTGGGAAAAGGCCCAATAGGAGGCAAAAGCAAATTATATTTGATTCAAAAGATAGTTAACTGTATTTTTTATTATTCTACTTATGCTTTATTTTGTAACTACTATTTGTCTGTCTCCCCATGTAGACTATGATCTTGATAGCAGAGACAAGGGTATATTCATTTTTTCTACAGTACTTTGCACATAGTAGACACTCATATGTTATTTGAACTGAATGCACAGTGGAAAGTGTCATGAACTGGATTTTTTTGCTCTGGTTTCTCGTTCAGCATTGTTGTGTTTTAATGCAGTGACCTGGGGCAAGCTGCTTCATCATTCTATGTCTCAGTGCAGGTAATTCATCAGGAAGGTCAGAGACTGTCCCTTATGGCTCCTTCCAACTTTATATGTAGGCTAGAAATTATTTCCATAATTGTTACCTTTTTTCATATATATATATATACTGCTTGTAATTCAAAAAAAAAATGTATATACATATAACTAGTCTATCTAGCTCATAATTCAGGTTCATTGTTTATTCATACAACAATAAATTTCAGTGTATACACAATCTAATCCTAAAACTTGAATAATTTTTAAATATTGCAGTTCAACAGGACCTTGGAGAAGTAGTTTTCAAATTGTATTTCAGAGAATCCTAAGGTTTTATGCATACTTCAAATCCCTCTGTCACAGATTCAGTCAGCCTCCTCCGTTATTTTGATTTTAATTGAATTTTCTTAGAATGAATATATTTGCTTTAAAAAAAAAATCATGTTTCCACAATATAGTGATAGAGATCAGGTGTTGCAAAGCTAAACTTGAATTAGTTAACAAGTAAAAAGTACAGTGTCAAACCCAGTAATGATGAGGGAAGATGTTAATTGTCAACTCTCTCCACCTGTCTCCTCTGAACTAGATATTTTAAATACTGTATTTAGGGAATTAAATTGGCAAGAAAATTTGAGAGAAATTAAAGGGTAATTTGATATTTGACAAGACAAAAGAAGTTTAAATGCTTCAGTCCCATGTTTTAGAAAAAACTTAGAAAGTAGGTATTGAGATTTAAAAATTGATATTTACTTAAAGCTGCACTTCTGAGGAGTTCTGATTCAGTGGGTAAGAAATGGGATCCAGGTTACATATATTCTGGCAAAACTCCACAGACCCGTATACCTCTGAATAAGGACCATGCCTCTGGAATAAAGTATTTCATATGTAGGCTATTGAATTTCTCATGAGTCATTTGATCTTTCTATCTCTAGCTTCTTCAATAAAATGAGTTTGGTATTAACTGCCTACCTGTTTAAGCAGGTGTTATGGGCTCTCCCCTGTGTCCCTCTTCATATTACTTATATACTAAATGCTCTTCTGATTTCAGGCTAAATTTACTGTGAAGAAATCAGAAGATGAAGAAGATGCCTCTAAAGACACTTATATTATTGAATGCCAAGGAATCGGGATGACAAATCCAAATCTATAGGGTATTTGCCTTTTAAATGATACTTCAATGATGTTATTGCACTAATCATTTCATAAGTATTATAGAACAATGGAATAAGATGTAATTTATTAAAGGACCTAACTTTAATTGAAGTATAGAATGTTCTAGATTTGCTGAGAATGCTTCATCCAATTAATCTCACTTTGACTATCTTCTGAGATAGATAGAGACAGTGAATAAGTTGGTGGATATGTATAATAGTTGATTTCGGTATTAAAGTATTGCAATAAAATATTCTTTTCATCTGAAGTGTGTTTTTCTTTTTGATATAATAAGTTAAGGATATAGGTTTGATCTGTAATTTGTATATAATTCTAATCATTGCTGGGGTCTCATAAAATTTAATGAGACAACTTTATACACATGTACTTGCTGTGTCAACAGTAACATTTCATAAGCATTGTCTCATTATATGTATCTTCTCATTGTATGTATCTGGGTGCTAGGTAAATATTGGCTTTGAATCTGTTGTGAAAGCTAAACAATGAGAATTGCAAAATTCTACCCCTTGTAAATTTGGTCATATCAATTCCAGGTATTTTTTTTGTTTGGCTTATAGTATTAAAAATAATTGAGTGCCTTTAGAACAGAATGCTTTTCATTACTCTCTCTTATCTTACACCTAACCTGTTCCACATTTAGATTACTTCCTGGTCCCTGTAGGCAACTGAGGTTGTGACTCAAATGAAACTAGTTTTATGTAATAGTTAAATATGCTGTACTGTAATATAGTGATGATTCATTCAGACTTAGTTCTTTCTTGAAATTTATCCACTAAATGATTAAAACAGTCCAAGATATAGATACAGAGGTTTATATTATAAAACATTCAGAAAGTGGAGAATTAGTCTGTAAAAAAAAACATAATTTAAAAATTTGCTCCATGTACATAATTGTGATTCTTGTCAGTGATTTCTGTGGCTTTATCAGTTGGGTTCAATTTGTTTTAAAGATGCTGATGATAGTATTGCTTCCTGTTTGTACTTAAGGAAGTAAATTTTATAAGTTCATTTTTATAACAAGACATAAATGTCTCTCTTTGGTTTTTTTAAATTATTTATTTATTTTTGGCTGTGCTGGGTCTCCGTTGCCATGTGGTCTTTTCTCTCGTTGCAGCAGGTGGTGGCTGCCCTCTGGGTGCGGTGCTCGTGCTTCTCATTGCAGTGGCTTCTCTTGTTGCAGAACACAGACTCCAGGGTGCGCTCAGGCTTCAGTGGTCGCAGCACGTGGGCTCACGAGCTGCAGCTCCTGGGCTCTACGGCACAGGCTCATAGTTGTGCATGGGATCTTCCTGGATCAGGGATCAAACCTGTGTCTCCTGCTTTGGCAGGCAATTTCTTTACCACTGAGCCACCGGGGAAGCCCTGTTTTCCTATTTTAGAGTAAAACTATGCTGATGGTACAGTTGTTGGAGGGATTGTGATAAATTTGGGGTCTTAAGACTAGTGATACTTCTGACAAGCTGGGCAGCAGTGTTACAGAGGTAGATTGGAATGCAAAGACTGGGAATTTTGGAGCAAGAGATTTAAGGTCAGCTTTGTACATGATGAATTTATGATTAATCTTAGCTTTGACTGTTAAGTCAAAACTTGGGTACAATAAAGCTGGGACTACTGCAAAGAAATTTTTATTAGAAGAAGCAGATATTTATTTTCCCCCCAAAGAAATATATTTCTGTTTCTACCCCTATATCTGAAATTGTATTTCAGTATAAATGAAATATAATGAAAAATAAATGAAATATATAAATGAAAAATAAATGAAATAAAAAAAAAATGCTTCTCATTTTTTTTAATAACCACCTAATACAAGAACTAATGTTGCTTGTACTCTATATGTGCAATGGTCTTTAAAAATATTCTTTGACTAGTGACTTTCAAACAGGGGTATTGTTACTACTTGAGTTTCATAAAGCCTTCCCATGAATTTCAGGTTTGCAGATGTCATTAGTATTTAGAGGATATGTTTCCAGATTTCTCTAATTATGTATTTCTTTCTAAAATAGAGTTGCCTGTGGTTAAAGTAGTACTTTGCAATTTCTCCTTTTTACCTTCTCTTTCACAGCCTCCATTTTTCCTCTTTACAAAAAATAAGGTAACTTTTTACCCAACTTAATTTTACTATAGTGCATTCCCTTGGAATAAAAGAAAATTTCAAAGGCACTAAATAAAGGGACAATTTGAAACAGTCTCTGAGAAGTTTACTCAAAGAGATAAACCAATGCCTTATTTTATATATTTGTGTGATTTCAAGTAAGGAGATGAAATGTTTACTTTCCAAAGATAAACATGACACCTTTAAATAAAATGTACTTTTCTGATTATCAGGAGAAATATTTTCAATATCTTTGCCAAAAGGCTACTGGAAAATTTAAATTTTATTTCCTTTAAACTTTGGGAGATTATGGCTTATTAAGAATTATAAGTTATGTCTCTGCTGTCTATTCATCCCTACCATGTAAAGTGTGTTGTAGTTTCTATAATCTATATTATTAATAATTTATAAATGAAATACATGAGTATTAATATATATTTTTAAGCCCCACACTTGATAATATTTTTGTTATTGATTGCCATTGAGCTCCATCTCATCCCAATAATTAACATTGTCCACAGATATATGATTTTATTTTGTTTTAAAGGAACATCAATCTCATTAATAGATATTTCCATAAATTTTATATTTAGTAGTATATCAAAACATATATTTTTATACTCCATTGTATAATGGTGCTAATTATAATTAATCAAGCCGGAAGAAATTTTTAAAAATTTGAATTGTGTACACTGAAAATTTTAAAGTACAAATTAACATACATATTTTTATTCTAGAGAAATGTGACTGTGAACTTTTAAGCATAAAATTGTGGGTGAGGTGGAATGTATTTTGAAAATGGAGATGGTGGATATTAAACAGCTATGATTTTTAGAGTCTAGTGGATAAATTTGGAGTGATGGAATAGTTTTATTTTAAAATGACAATATTTATAACATTGATTAAGTTCTTTGCTAAAACTGTTGAAACTTAGGATGAGAAATCTTGAATCCCACATCTGTTTAAACAGTATTTTTGGTGTGTCTGTGAGAGGGTTTCCAGAAGCGATTAACATTTGAATTGGTGAACTGAGTAAGGCAGATTGCCTTCCCTAATGTAGGTGTGCTTCATATCATCCGTTGGGGGCCTGAAGGGAACAGAAAGGTAGGGGAAGGTTGAGTTTGCCCTTTCCCTGATTGCTGGAGCTGGGACATCACTGTTTCCCTGCTCTTTATGCTTGTGATGCACCGAAACCTGTACCACTGGCTGTCTGGCTCTCAGGCCTTTGAACAACACTTCTGGCCTTCCTGGGTCCCCAGTTTGCAGATATGGGGCCTCTCAGGCTCCATGATCACATGAGCCGGTATCTGTTAAGTCTCTCTCTGTATGTGTAGGAGAAGGCAATGGCACCCCACTCCAGTACTCTTGCCTGCCTGGAAAATCCCATGGATGGAGGAGCCTGGTAGGCTGCAGTCCATGGGGTCTCAAAGAGTTGGACACACCTGAGCGACTTCACTTTGACTTTCTCTGTATGTATATGTCTTTCTGTTTATCTTTCTTGTATTGGTTCTATTTCTTTGAAGACCCCCTAATACTAATACTAATTTGCAAGCCACTCTAGTACTCTTGCCTGGAGAATCCCATGAATGGAGGAGCCTGGTGGGCTCTAGTCCATATGGTTGCACAGAGTTGGACACAGCTGAAGCAACTTAGCAACACAGCTTTGAAGGAGAGGCTCTCTGGGACTGATGATCATTTCTCAAGAAGGAGTACATTTCAGCTGATTTTCAGACCTCAGAAGCGTTATGGTTGGTACTCAGACTTTTAAAGGAGGGGGATGTAACCTGACAGGTGCTTAGATGGTTCAGGTGGCATGGTACAGCCGGTGAGGAAGCACAGTGGATCGAATGTTCTGACTGCCAAGGGAGCACAGTAGGATATGTGGCAGGGCCAGCTGAAAAAAGCTCGAGTCATAGTTGGCAGTGGCAGCAGCAGCTGCTGCTGCTGTTGGAGCAAGCCTGACAGGAACTGAAAGCAGGAAGAGTCCTTCTTCCTCTTTCCAAGCTCCACCGTAGGCTTCTGTTTTGCGGAATATAACCAGAAACTGGTTGGCAAGACATGGGGAAATTTTAGTACATACACCCAAACATCATGAGCAGAGTCTTGAACGGAGTGCTTGGAGCTGAGAGACAGTGAATAGCTAGCAGAATCTATTTTTTTGGTCATTTAGTATCTATTTACGTGTTTCTGTCTTACAACAATGATGTCCTTTGGTTTTGCTTAACAAAATGCTGCTGTCTTTTTTACAAAGCTATTTCCATCGTCTCCTTCAAAGGAACCTAAAGGGCTTCCCTAGTGGCTTAGTGACAAAGAATCTGCCTGCCAGTGCAGGAGAGATTGGATTTGATCCCTGTTTGGGGAAGATGCCACATGCCATGGAGCAACTAAGCCTATGCCTGCGAGCTAAGTCACTTCAGTCATGTCCGACTCTTTGTGACTCTGTGGGCTGTAACTCGCCAGGCTCCGCTGTCCATGGGATTCTCCAGGCAAGAATACTGGAGTGGGTTGCCATGCCTTCCTCTAGGGAATCTTCTCAAGCCAGGGATCGAACCTGTGTCTCCTGCCTTGGCAGATGGGTTCTTTACCACTGGTGCCACCTGGGAACCCCAACTAAGCCTGTGCTGCACAACTATTGAGTCTGTGCCCTACACAACCCGGGAACCGCAGCTACTGAAGCTCTTGTGCTGTAGAGCCTGTGGTATGCATCAGGAGAAGCCACGCAATGAGAGGCCTGTGCACCTTAACTAGAGAGTAGTCCCCATTTGCCGCAACTAGAGAAAAGCTTGCATAGCACCAAAGACCCGGCATGGCTAAAAATAATTAAATTTTAAAAAGAAAGACACCTAAAGTCCCAGTAGTCACCACAACTATTTCTGAATGATGTTACTATCTATCCTACTCAGTTCAGTCAATCAGTTCAGTCGCTCAGTCGTGTCCGACTCTGTGACCCATGGACTGCAGCACGCCAGGCTTCCCTGTCCATCACCAACTCCCGGAGCCTACTCAAGCTCATGTCCATCGTGTCGGTGATGCCATCCAACCATCTCATCTCTTCCCTGCCTTCTGCCTTCAATCTTTCCCAGCATCAGGGTCTTTTCCAGTGAGTCAGTTCTTCGCATCAGGTGGCCAAAGTATTGAAGTTTCAGCTTCAGCATTAGTCCTTCCAATGAATATTCAGGACTGATTTCCTTTAGAATGGACTGGTTGGATCTCCTTGCAGTCCAAGGGACTCGCAAGAGTCTTCTCCAACACCACAGTTCAAAAGCTATTCTACTCAATCCCAACTAAGTAAATACTCTGTAACATGCAGATTAAATTGTAAAGTTAATCACCAATAAAAGCCCTTACAGAAAATAAAGAGGGACAATAATAGGGAAGGAAAAAATAAGTAAATATGTATCAGTGTCTACATAACAAGAAAGGGAAAAGGTTTGCATAGCCACTGCAGTCATGTGCTCTCATCATCTGCTCTAAATTCTATGTTTCTTTTGCCCTCAGCTGGCATCACAGTCAGTCAGGGTTCTTTTCATGGTGAAGGTAATCCACATCTTTACTCCCAAAGGATCTGAATGTTA
Organism: Bubalus bubalis; assembly: GCF_019923935.1. Classification (NCBI taxonomy): domain Eukaryota; kingdom Metazoa; phylum Chordata; class Mammalia; order Artiodactyla; family Bovidae; genus Bubalus; species Bubalus bubalis. Next base: position 43,100,392 of record NC_059162.1, on the reverse strand, counting down.
GTGGTCTGTGTTGTTGTTGTTTTTAATATGAACAAATAAAATAATGCTTTATTCCTACTATATAAAGAGTAGTCTCAGTTCAGTCGCTCAGTCGTGTCCGACTCTGCAACGTTTTTCTGTATTTTCATATCATTGCACAGTATAATTTAAAAACATTGGAAAATCTGTCAGTACCGTAAATGTGTTCTTAGTGGTCTATCTTTAATATGTTGCTATAGTTTTGCCTTAACTTGTACAGCCACGTTTGAGAGAACTCAGAGAATGCCTTGGGCTCCAGACAGAGTCTTATAGCAGACACTTGGTTTTCCCTTAGTGATTGGGAGCAATTGCCCCAGGAAAAACAATGATCTCTTCTTTGTTATTTCAGTAGCATGAGAAGTTCAACTTAGCCAGTGGAAAGCTTGTCTTCCAGTTCACTAGAACTATTGTCGTGATCTCTGGTGGGAGCATGCTGCCTTAAATTAAAGCCTCTAAAACCAAGAACAATCAAACTTGCAAAGATAGAAAACAAAATTTTGGGGGGTTGTAATGAACTATTGTAGTGGAGGATGCTCTCCCAGATCTACCCCTTATTTAATGTATTCTCGCTATGGAAGAAAAGAGTACCCTATATTAGTTTCAGATCCCAAGAATAGCCCACATCCTACAGAATAGAGCCCTAACCTTTCATTGCATTGTTCCCCAACAGGTGCTCTGATTATTCACTGGGCTTTTTTATCAGTTCTGCTACTTCTGAGGGTGTCTTAACCTGACAGAATCAGTAAACTCAGTGGGCATGAGCTCATTGGCACACTTTTTTAGCTAAGAAATGAGTTCCTTGTTCAGAAGCAATATTGTTTAGAACAACCCATAGATAATCATTATATCTATCTGTTATGACATAGGTGCTGCTGCTGCTAAGTCGCTTCAGTCGTGTCCAACACTGTGCCACCCCATAGACGGCAGCCCATCAGGCTCCTCCGTCCATGGGGATTTCCAGGCAAGAGTACTGGAGTGGGGTGCCATTGCCTTCTCCAGTTATGACATAGTAGGTTGCTTCAAAAAATTGCAGCTTAAAACAACAAATATTTATTTTTCACAATTCCTGTTGGTCAGGAGTACAGGACCAGCTTAGTTGGTGATTCTGTGCATGCATGCCCAGTCATGTCTGACTTTGTGACCCCATGGAGTGTAGCCTGCCAGGCTCCTGTCTGTGGGATTTTCCAGGCAAGAATACTGGAGTAGGTTGCCATTTCCTCCTCCAGGGGATCTTCCCAACCCAGGAATTGAACTTGCCTCTCCTGAGTCTCCTGCACTTTACCACTGAGCCACCTGGGAAGCCGGGCTCATAGCATTTCCTGAAGTTACAATCAAGCCAAGGTACTGGGTGGAGCAACAGTCATTTTAAGACTTGACTAGAGTTGAAGGATCCACTTCCAGCTTCACTCGTAGTTGTTAACACACTTCATTCCGTTCCTTCTAGGCTGATAAACTGTGGGCCTTTCCATAGGGCTTCTCACAGCAAGACAGCTTGCTTGGTTTCTCTAGAGTGAGTAGAGAGAGATAGACATTGGCCTAAAAATGGAAGCCACAGTCTTTTTATAACCTGATCTCACCATGATATCCCAATCACTTATGCATATTAATTAGCAAGCCACTAGTCTAGCTCATGGGCTTCCCCAGTGGCTCAGGAGTAAAGAATCCATCTGCCAATGCAGGAAATGTAGGAGACCCAGGTTCAGTCCCTGGGTAGGGAAGATCCCCTGGAGAAGGGAATGGCAACCCACTCCAGTATTCTTGCCTGGAGAATCCAATGGACAGAGGAGCCTGGTGGGCTGCAGTCCATGAGGTTGCAAAGAGTTGGACATGACTGAATCGACTGAGCATGCATGCATGCATTCTAGCTCGTACCCAAGGGGATGGGATTAAGGGCATAAGTAATAGGAGGTGAGGATCATTGGGAACAATTTTAGAGACTGACTACAACAGTCATACTAGCAAAAGCACAGAGCACTAGGGTTTTGGAATAGATAACTGTTCTTTTCAGAAACAGATCTTGGTTTGCTACTGGATCCTGGTAGAGACTGAGCTTCTGATCTGGACATCTAAGAGACCTTATGACCTGAACTTCCAATGATGAACTAGATGTTTTCTTATCCACCAAGAGATCAAATTGCCAACATCTGCTGGATCATGGAAAAAGCAAGAGAGTTCCAGAAAAACATCTATTTCTGCTTTATTGACTATGCCAAAGCTTTTGACTGTGTGGATCACAATAAACTGGAAAATTCTGAAAGAGATGGGAATACCAGACCACCTGACCTGCCTCTTGAGAAACCTATATGCAGGTCAGGAAGTAACAGTTAGAACTGGACATGGAACAACAGACTGGTTCCAAATAGGAAAAGGAGTACGTCAAGGCTGTATATTGTCAGCCTGCTTATTTAACTTATATGCAGAGTACATCATGAGAAACGCTGGGCTGGATGAAGCACAAGCTGGAATCAAGATTGCCGGGAGAAATATCAATAACCTAAGATACGCAGATGATACCACCCTTATGGCAGAGAGTGAAGAGGAACTAAAAAGCCTCTTGATGAAAGTGAAAGTGGAGAGTGAAAAAGTTGGCTTAAAGCTCAACATTCAGAAAACGAAGATCATGGCATCTGGTCCCATCACTTCATGGGAAATAGATGGGGAACCAGTGTCCGACTTTATTTGTGGGGGCTCCAAAATCACTGCAGATGGTGACTGCAGCCATGAAATTAAAAGACGCTTACTCCTTGGAAGAAAAGTTATGACCAACATAGATAGCATATTGAAAAGCAGAGACATTACTTTGCCAACAAAGGTCTGTCTAGTCAAGGCTATGGTTTTTCCAGTGGTCATGTATGGATGTGAGAGTTGGACTGTGAAGAAAGCTGAGCACCGAAGAATTGATGCTTTTGAACTGTGGTGTTGGAGAAGACTCCTGAGAGTCCCTTGGACTGCAAGAAGATCCAACCAGTCCATTCTGAAGGAGATCAGCCCTGGGTGTTCTTTGGAAGGAATGATGCTAAAGCTGAAACTCCTCATGTGAAGAGTTGACTCATTGGAAAAGACTCTGATGCTGGGAGGGATTGGGGGCAGGAGGAAAAGGGAACAACGGAGGATGAGATGGCTGGATGGCATCACCAACTCGATGGACGTGAGTTTGAGTGAACTCCGGGAGATGGTGATAGACAGGGAGGCCTGGCGTGCTGCAATTCATGGGGTCGAAAAGAGTCGGACACGACTGAGCGACTGAACCTAACTGAAGATACAAGGTTGGTTGAAGGCATTAGCAAACCACCATCAAGTGGAAATGGTATAAATAAGATGAAGTCCTAGCAGCTCCTGAAGACAGAAGCATTTGACTGAAGAAGAAAAAAAAGCTAAGGCCTAGTTTATACATGGTTTTCACAATGTGTTGCTGTTAACTGGCGGCAGATGGCTGCAGCATTGTAACCCCATTCCGAGGTGCCCCTGCAAGACAATTGTAATGGAAAATCCTCTCAGTGGATAGAACTTTGAGCAATATGTTTGTGTCTGGGTTGAGAGAAGGTCAAAAGTGCAGATAGACTGATTCATGGACGGTGACTGGCAGTTCGTTCACACGGTGGGGACCCAGAAAAAAGTTTTGGCAGATTGCTGACAAAGAGGATGGGGAAAGAGTTATGTGGATGAAACTTTCAGAATGAGTACAGAGTGTGAAAAAGTTTTATGCCCCACATTACTCAGCAGATGGCATCCATGTAGCAGAGACTTTAAATAAAAAGGTGGACAAAGTGACCCACTCTGAATGTCAGCCTCTTTCTGCAGTTACTTTAGTGCTTGCTCACCAGCCACAGTGGTGGGAGCAAAGGTTATGGGTGGGCCCAGCAACGTGGGCTTAACCCCATCAAGGCTGGTCTGGCTGAGTGCATAACCTGCCAACAGCAGAGCCTGATGCTGGGCCCTTTACACAGTGCTTTTCTCTAAGAAAGATCAGAAGATAGGCTGATGACAGCTTCATGACAGGTTGCTCATAATGCAGGGGGCAGCAGTTTGTCCTCCCTGGAAAGAAGGCAGTCAGGATATAGATTTATCATCGCTGACCACATGGTTCTGAAACTGGTGTTTTCCGGGCCTCTGAAGAGCTTCAGTATCACAGTGCTTTATGTCTCAGTGCAGAAAAGAATTCAGTAAGAGGTAAAATGATAGATGAGAAGTGATTTATTAGAACAGAATTTTGTGAGCTTTACAAAGCAGGCAGGTGAGAAATGCCACGCCCTGAGAACTTAACCTGGCTACAGTTTTATAAGCAAAGAAAAAGTGGGGAGGGGGAGAACTTTTATCTCTCTTGGGCAGACATCATGCTTCCATCATCAGTTCCTCCTCCAGGTTGAGCAGGGGAGTTTTCTTGTCTCCACATGGTCAAGCTAGGTCCACAGATTACGGTTTTTATGTGTGCAGAAAGCATGTTCTAGGGATCATTAACTCCTGAGCTCACTGGGCGGTATGTAGGTCTCCTGCCACTATTGTTTTATTGTTTTAGGGCGTGTCCTGTGCTGCTGTTGTGTGATTTTGTTGCTAAGCAAGCGTGCCTGATTTTGTGGTTAAGCAAACCTGCTTTCTTGAGTAGTCATTAACTTAAAGGGATCTCCCATATTTTTTCTGCCTACAGGCCACTAGTGGGATTAACTATTTAATCACCTACTTTGTCCCTTTACTCTGACCCTATCAGTTCTGCCAATGTGACTATCCTTGTACTAAAGGAGGTTTGACACAATATTGTTTTTGACTAAAGAGTTCATTTTTTTTTTTTAATTTTTATTTTATTTTTAAACTTTACATAACTGTATTAGATTTGCCAAATATCAAAATGAATCCGCCACAGGTATACATGTGTTCCCCATCCTGAACCCTCCTCCCTCCTCTCTCCCCATACCATCCCTCTGAGTCGTCCCAGTGCACTAGCCCCAAGCATCCAGTATCGTGCATCGAACCTGGACTGGCAACTCGTTTCATACATGATATTTTACATGTTTCAATGCCATTCTCCCACATCTTCCCACCCTCTCCCTCTCCCACAGAGTCCATAAGACTGTTCTATACATCAGTGTCTCTTTTGCTGTCTCGTACACAGGGTTATTGTTACCATCTTTCTAAATTCCATATATATGCGTTAGTATACTGTATTGGTGTTTTTCTTTCTGGCTTATAAAGAGTTCATTTTTAAGTCATCCTCAAAGTTACAAAAAGCCTGCTTTCTTGAAGAAATGAAAAAGAGAAGATAATATATCAAAATATTAAAAGTAGCTGTCTAGTGGGAATTGCTGATTCTTTGCACTTTTCAGTATTTTCCAGATTATTGTGTATCTGCAATAATCCATAAAGTACATTCTGAAGGCAATTCAAGATAGTTTTTAAATTTCACTCTTGAAAAAGTTCAGCTTTGTAACTAAGGAAGGATTTTCCTGGAGGCAACTGTATTCTAATCGTGATTTCAGTTCTATTATTTTCAGGCAAACTGTTACAGTCTCAGTCAATGACATTTCTCCATTATCTCAGTGACTCAAATTTCAATGTACATAAGCCTCCAAGGAGACTTATAAAGATGAAAACTCCCAATCCACCCCTCCATCCTAGAAATACTGGGTAATTCTGGGTGGGACGGAGGAATCTGTATATTTTAAAAAGGAGCTCAAGTGCATGACCCTTATTGAGGTGGTCCACATAACATCCTTAAAGAAACACTGCTCCAGGAAGCTCCAGGGCTGAGGAATAGCTAGAAAGAATTAAATGACTGTGGGGGAGTAAACAGGTGCAAGTTGTTATTCTGTTTACAGTAAGATCAGATTCCAGAAACGCAAGTAGACAACCCCAAATCCTTTTTGCCTTTGCTTAGCATTGATTCAGAATGTGGCACGTCATTGCACTCACATCACCAATCTAGGTATGCAAAATAGTTCTCTGTCTGCATGAGAAAGGCTGCACAGCATAACAGGAACTGGTGTCCGATTGCTCTTTCACAACCATATCACAGCTGTCTCCAAAGCCAGTGGAGACATCTGAATTTGAGTATGAGCGTCATCATTTGTTAGTTTTTGATTTTAGGTGAATTAACTAAGTCCTTCGAGCCTTGGATTTTTCACAGGAATACTATTTTTGAGCTTTTACAGGGTATGACTTCTATTGAAATATTTACTCATTCTGGACTAGGGTTCTTTTATAAAAATAAAGAGCACTAGAGTCTGATGGTCTTTCCAGTTTTAAAATTCTTTGTATATTTTACTAGGATCCTATTTTTATTATAAACTAAGTGGAAACATTCAGATACTTGCAGAGAACAAAAAATGACAATATAGAGAGAAAAGCCATTAAAATATTTCTGCTTTCTTGGGCAGAATTTTATTTCTAAATAATTAGTATATTCTTAAATAAAATAATGAAGAATAAGGCAGTGATTTCTTCAGGTGAAATGAGACTACATGGTGAAGCTATAAGGTCTCCTGAATTACAGGCAATCTTTGGACCTACCGCCTAAGTGCTACCTTTTCAGACAAATCCAGTGAATGCCCAATCCAGTGAATGCCCTCAGGAGACTCTCTGTCATGAAAGAGTGTCCAGTGAAGAGAACTTGGAGTTCTGTCACACTGAGCCTGACGTTACCACCTCCAAAGTGGAGTGTGTGGAGAGTAGATGACGCTGGATTCCTCAGGAGCCTTTGAGCTAAAATAGGGCATGGCATCTCATTTCATTCCTGATGTGTCTCAGGTTTCTACCCACTCTCTGTCACCACTAGACAATACAAAGGGGAAAGATTTTCCAACCAAAGACCAGGAGCCCAGAATCCTGCCTTTCCCCATTTTCTCTCATTTTCCTGGCACCCACTTGTCCACTCCAATGCATTGTCTAGTTCCATGTAGACAACTGACCCCTGCTGCGTAGTGGGGATTCTGAGGCACGAGCACTCTTTAGTTGAGACTTTTCAAGTGCACTTGATAACATTCAGTTGGTTTACATAGTTATTAGATCGCCTAGATATGCATACTTGCCAAACAACTACGCAGATCTTGGCATTCCACCTATCTCTTAGGTCTCTATGGGGACTTCACCACTGGGAGTATAATTACTCTGATGGCTCTTTCTCCCTTTTCCATAATTGGAGTCTTTTTGTTTCCTGGAGGACTTTCCCTCATCCTGGAGGGGTAGCAGGTGGCATCACTGAATCAAGGAGAAACAAAGTAAACCAGGTTCAAGAAAGCCAATGAAAAGGCCAGAATCAAAGTGTTAGTCTGTCAATCATGTCTGACTCTTTGCGACCCCATGGTCTGTAGCCCACCACGTTTTTCTGTCCATGGAATTCTCCAGGTGAGAATACTGGAGTGGGTAGCCATTCCTTCTCCAGGAGATCTTCCTGACCCAGGGATCAAACCTGGGTCTCCTGCATTGCAGGCGAATTCTTTACCATCTGAGTCACTGGGTTTAAGAAAACCAGTGAAAAGGCCAGAGTGAAGTACAATTTAGAAAAGTCCCTGGTGGGAAAAATTTCGTGAGAGTCCAGGGTCGTGGAGAAGTTATAGGTCAAACCAGGGGAGCACTCAGGAAACCAGAAGCAGATGTAGAGAACCACAAACAAGACTTTAAAACTGAGCTCAAGTCTCTGCAGAAAGGAAGCACCATATAGTGTTCTCTCTTGCTGTCTTGCTGAAATCTTGTCGTATGAGGGATGCAAGTCACTTACTTTTCCAGAGAGGCTGGTTCAATGCAGGGTTGAAAAACTCAACCTTGCCTCCTGTGAAAGAACTTGGTTGCATTCTGTATGTGATTTAGATCTATACTCTGGCTTTTGCTTAAAGCTGCACTGACTTTGCTTTGTCAGTTTGGCTGGTGTAGCTTCTCCTTTCCTGCCCTGGAGATGCTGCTCTTTCTGTCACTCCTGTATTAGCCATAAACATCCTAGATAATCTATTTTCCCTGTCTCTTCTTTTGTTTGTTTTCTATCAGTGATACTCTTTGGATTCTTCCTCATGAGTTTCTCTTCTTTTCCTCCTTCGTAGTTGATCTGCTGTCACATTCACTTTTATACCCTGTGCTTTTTTCTAGCAGGTACTTTGATTATTCTCATAGTTTCCCCACCTTTATCTTGCAGGTATTTTTTTAGCTCATTGTTACTTCAGTCCCTGGTTCTCCTTATTGTCAATCAGCTTACATAAAGTAGAGATTATCTTGGAAGAATTTTCTTGGCTCAAATACAGTCTTTTCAGTGTGGCTACCAACTTGATAGAAGCTTTATTGTCTTGCATTGAATCAATGCATATCAAATTGCATGTTCTACACAAGAATTTAAAATAAAAAGAATTTGTTTTCTCACTTCAGTGATTTTAAAAATTACACATATTGATGACCATCTGGGTACCCGTTTTATAACTAAATACTGTTATGAAATTTCAGTATCCACAGTTGCACATATAACTGCATAGAAACCGAAGAGAGCAGGAGTAGACTTAACAAAGTGGAGGGTGAATGAGATGAATATTTTTCAGTGGTTGAAATACAGAGAACTGATGGGAGAAGTGAGTCACCACAGCCAAACTAAAGCAAACTTATGCTGGAGCAATTAATAACATGTCTTGTTTAAACCAAATCACATCATTAATCACCTTAATGTTACTGATTCTCTTGGATTTGATTATAATTAATTTATAAAATTTAAAAACTTTTTAGTTGTATAAGAGTTTTATGTACGAGGGACTTACAACTTTTAAATTTGACGATAGTTATGTAATATAATAAAAAGAAATTTATCTGGCTTCCACTTGCATCCAATATGGAGTAAATTTACCATTCTGCCTGAGATGACATAAAAAGTGAAAAAAAAAATATGGGACGATAATTTTCAAGATATTAAACATCAGACAATGAAGGATAGTGTTCTTTGAGAGATAAAAAACAAACAGTGAGCCCTGTGATTGCCCCAGATGACTGCCAAGAGAAAGTTTTCAGGCCATGGCAGAAGGAGGGAAGACCCTGGTTTAGCCTGGTGAACCCTCTGATTTGAGGATGCCAACTGAGAGCTTGGAGTAATCTGGATGACTAGAGTTTTCAGGACAGAGTACTGAAGAAGAGACAGAGTGAGCATCATGGAGCAGTCCAGAGACCTGCAAAGGGTTTCCTTCCGATATGCAGAGAGCTACTGAAGACTACATGTACATGAGGAAACTACCTGAGATTTGAAAGAATCACCCAAGAAAATGACACTTGGTGTTCACATGGGGCTATGAAAAGTACCTGTCCACTGCCCATTCTTGTTCCCCACACCTCCTGCCAAATTAGAAATCCTCATTATTCACAGGACATGGCTCAGAAGTGAGGAATCATTAGCCCTAGAACAAATACTGAATTGGGCCCACCTAACAATATTGAGGGTTCCCTGGTGGCTCAGACAGTAAAGAATCCACCTGCAATGCAGGAGACCTGGTTTCGATCCCTGGGTTGGGCAGATCCCCTGGAGGAGGGCATGGCAATCCCCTCCAGTATTCTTGCCTGGAGAATTCCATGGACAGAGGAGCCTGGCAGATTGTAGTCCATGGGGTTGCAAAGAGTCGGACATGACTGAGAGACTAAGCACACATACACACAACAATCTTGAAAGACAGATATAAAAGGGCCCAACTGTCTCCTACTTACTTAACTATGGCCTAGACCAATCTCCAGGCTAGTTATAAGAATATATAAATATCCAGCTCCTAACAAGGGAAAAAACAATGTTTGCCATCCAATCAGAAATCACCAGGCAATCAGTGTTGCAGGAAAATATGAATTTTAAGTCTAGGAAAAATACATCAGTAGAAACTCACTCAGAACTGATAAATGAAATTATGCATAACAACATTAAAATATGACTATATTCCATATGTTCAAAAAGCTAGGGAAAAGATTGAATGCTAATTAGAGACATAGACAGTATCTTAAGCTTCCCAGGTGGCTCAGCTGGTAAAGAATCCGCCTGCAATGCAGTAGACCTGGGTTCAGTCCCTGGGTTGGGAAGATCCCCTGGAGAAGGGAATGGCTACCCACTCCAGTATTCTGGCCAGGAGAGTTCCGTGGACTCTATAGTCCATGGGATCGCAAAGAGTCCGACAGGACTCAGTGGCTTTCACTTTCAAGATATCTTAAGACAGTGGAACTTTGAGAGATGAAAACAAAGATCTGACATGTCACAGAGACATACGTCCAGTGTAATTCCCTTATGAAAACTTCAAAACCATGCAAAAGTATTCATTTACTTTATTGGGGTACAATAAATCCCAAGATAATGGGAGAATTCAGTATTCAGAAAAGTAATTACCTTGGGGCAGAGGGAGGGAAAGACAAACAGGCAACAAAAGGCACAAAGCAGGTTTTCAAAGTGCTGTGGATATTCTGTGACTCAAGCTGGTGGTAGGCGTGTGGTATGTTCTAAAAAGCACGCACATATCATCTATGCCATTTGGTATGTATAATATATTTATAGTGTACATAGTTGTAATATATATATTTCATAATATATTTAATAATAACAACAACGACCGTAAAGATTACTCTGGTGGCCATGTGGATGAAGGGAGATTAATAGAGACAGGGAGAAAATTAAAGCCACTTTTGCAGTAGTGATAAAATGGGAAAGGACAACAAAGCTCACAAGTCTTTTGAAATAGAATTTAGGAATGTGAGTTGAATGCAGTAGTTTAAAGGGAAAAAATGAGTTTTTTTCAGTTTCCTGAAACTGAAAAAGCTTCTGAGACTCTTTGAAGTTTTTATAAATTAATAGAAAATTTCTGGAAGGCTAGCTATAAACAGACAATATTGTTGCTTTCATTGGGCAACTAAAAAGTTCCAGGCCCAGGAGGGAGGGTGTCTTTTTTAAATTCTGAACCATGTTTGTGTATTAACTACCCAAAACATGGAAAGCAAAATTAAAGAGCAGAGATTTTTGTTTAGCTCAGAATTGACCATTCTAATTTAATGAGGGAAAATGTTGGGAGAAGCAAGATAATTATGGAAGTGACTTCTCCTGTTTTTAGTTTTCTGCGGCTGAATTAGGCTAAATAGCAAGTCTTTTGTATTCATCATAGGCTAGGATGGGAGTCAGAGTTGACTGTCTTCTAGTCAGGGCTGACTCTTCATGAGGTAAAGTGTGGGGCCCAGGGTTGCCCCTTCAGGAGGGCAATGGGTGGGGCAGTCACTGTGGTTGATGTGTTTAGCAACAGCACAAAGAAACTATAAAGTGTTTCCGGGTGGATCCTTGTGACTGCAGCCGCACCATTTAAAAATGAGGAAGTGAGGCTGGTCCTGTCTTACCTACCCTTTCTATATTTTTTCCTGGTGGACCCGCTCCTGTATATAATCCTGGGCACATATTAGCTAGTCTTCAATAAGCTGCTAACTTACTGATAATGCCTTAAGGCATTTAACCCTCCAAGAGGGTTCTGCATTTCTGCATTTTTATCAGAAATCCTAAAAAAAAAAACTCAATGCTAAAAACAGATGTTGTATGCTGTCTAACATTCTTGCCTTTTATTTATAGTTGACTAATTACTAAGGCTAACCTTGTCTCTCATTTTACAGTATCATTTGCATAATATAAAATTTTGATCATTGCTTAATTTTTATTCATGGTTTGCCTCATTTCACAAAATATTTTTGGAGACTTGTAATAAACACATACCATAAAGTGGCGAGCTATGAATAAATTAAAAATCAGGTTCAGAGAAATAAAAACTTGAATAGAAAGTTGTCCCCAGATACAAAAGCAGAACACAAATGGACCACTAGAACTGAGTTTCTTTCAAGTATGGTCTAGGATTCCTGGCGAAAGTGATAAAGGAGACATGACGTGTTACTACTTATTCCCTGTCCCCCTCCCCCTCTCATCTCCTCCCCCAAACCCACTATTTCCGTAAAGGAAGTATATAGCTTTTCCTACATAAGACCCTAGAAGAAATTTCTCACCTGGATTATAAGCTTTTATTATCACATCCAAATCTGCATGCCTTTGAAAATAAAGGACACAGAACCAAAGAAAAAATAAATTTTAGCTGAATTAAAATGGAGCACTGGGCAACGAAGGGACAGTAGATATATCTGACATTTGAGAGAACTGTGTCTTTGTTTACTAGTTTATATCTCAGTAACAAATAACCAGGGATTTAAGAATCCTCATTGTGTACTTCAGAAATACCATGCAATCACCTGATATGGTTGCATCACTTTGGGGGTTCATATGAAAATAGTTGAAGTGATTTCACTTGAAAATTCTGTTTGCTGAACTTTGTGATACATGTTGTTATTCTATAGCATATTTAAGTTGTTCTTTACAGAATTAAACACCTTTATTTAATGGGCCACTGGGGAAATAATAATAGTTTCTAAGGAAAAGTTTTTTCCAGCATGTTTATTATTGACCTGAAGAGAGAATATATGGATTAAAACTGTACTGGACATGAAGCTGTCAGGGGGAACTGGAACCATGGATGACGGAATCTGGGTCTCATTTCATTTTGAGACCCTAAGTGACCCTTGATGAAAAGAGCCTCTTCATGAAAGTGAAAGAGGAGAGTGAAAAAGTTGGCTTAAAACTCAACATTTATAAAACTAAGATCATGGCATCTAGTCCCATCATTTCATGGCAAATAGATGGGGAAACAATAGAAACAGTGACAGACTTTATTTTCTTGGGCTCCAAAGTCACTGCAGATGGTGACTACAGCCATGAAATTAAAAGACCCTTGCTCCTTGGAAGAAAAACTATGACCAACCTAGACAGCATATTAAAAAGCAGAGATATTTCTTTACCAGCAAAGGTCCATACAGTCAAAGCTATGGTTATTCCAGTAGTCATGTATGGATGTGAGAGTTGGACTATAAAGAAAGCTGAGTGCTGAAGAATTGATGCTTTTGAACTGTGGTGTTGGAGAAGACTCTTGAGAGTTCATTGGACTGCAAGGAGATCAAAGCATCCAATCCTAAAGGAAATTAGTCCTGAATATTCATTGGAAGGACTGATGCTGAAGCTGAAGCTCCAATACTTTGGCCAGACAATGTGAAGAACCAACTCATTTGAAAAAACCCTGATGCTGGGAAGGATTGAAGGCAGGAGGAGAAAGCGATGACAGAGGATGAGATGGTTGGATGGCATCACTGACTCAATGGACATGAGTTTGAGCAAGCTCTGGGAGTTGGTGAAGGACAGGGAAGCCTGGCATGGTGTAATCCATGGGGTCGCAAAGAGTTGGACACGACTGACTAACTGAACTGAGCTGAACTGAAGTGACCCTGTCACAAGTTGTCTGAAACATGTTCGCATCCAGCCAAATCCATTTCCACCTGTCCATGGGATTTCTCAGATAATTCTTCTGAGCTTCTGTTCCTTTCTCTGCTCTGTATCTACACTGGTTCAACCCTCTCATCTCAGGACTTGCTGCAGGTCTTTTGCTCACTGACCTACTTGGACCCTCTTCTCCAGCTCGACCCTTGGTGCTATTTTCTGGAGATGGGCTTATGTTCAGTTTGACTCCATGCCCTGAAGCTCTGTGGCAAGGGTGTTCCTGGCCTCTCCTGCTCCTGCTTACCCGTCTTGGCTCAGCTTATCATGTTTCCTCATGGTATGTGAGTGTTTCAGGGTGTGCTCAGTGTTTATCTCCTTTGTGTTTTGACTGGAGTCAAGGTTGAGGAAACCTTTTGTTTAACAAAACAGAAAAGCTCAAGGGTATATTCATAATTAATTCATCATTCATTCATTGTCCATTGTGTGCTGGGTACTGAGACCACTGAGGCAAAAATAATAGACACTGTGTGTCTTCACAGAATTGAATTAACAGCAAAGGAGGAAGTCATTTTAAGGCAGCCTTTTATGTATGTGATTTACTTGTCATTGAGTTACCTAGTAGACATAGTTGATGGGACATTTAGGCAAGAGTGATAAGACAAAGAGGGAGCGTCAGTATCCTGAATAGCAGCTATTAATTGCTCTAGCACAGTAGTTGTCAAACTGAGGTGATTTTGCTTCCCACTCCTGCCCCAGAGACACACAGCAATGTCTAGAGACATTGGATGTTACAACTGAGACAGTGCTTCATAGTGGTTAGATGTCAAGGTTGCTGCCAAACATCCTACAGCGCTTAGGACAGTCCCCCATAACAAAGAATTATCGAGTCTAAAATGCCAACAGTTCTGAACTTGAGAATCCTTGGCTAGTGTATGTGTCAATTGTATGTTTCTGAGAAAGCAACTCTCAAGAAAGCTTCCTTTAGCCTGTTGTTTGTTACTGTTAGTTGCAGCTGACATTCATTGAGGGCTTACTATATGCCAGATATTTATTGTAAACAGTTTAAGTGGATTATTTCATTTAATCATCAAAAACTCTATGCTGAATAGAGACAGTACCAGGGCAAGTGAGAGCTGGATGGGCACTTGGAAACTCTCTGCCTCTCGGAGGAAAGATAATTAAAAATGGGCAAAGGAGATCCTAAGAGGGAAAATGTTATCATATGCATTCTTTGTGCAAACTTGCCAGGGGGAGCACAGGAAGAAGCACCGGGATGTTTCAGTCAAATTCTCAGAGTTTTCTAAGAAGTGCTCAGAGAGGTGGAAGACCATGTCTGCTACAGAGAAAAGAAAATTTGAAGACATGGAAAAGGCAGACAAGGTCTGTTATGAAAGAGAAATGAAAACTTATATTCCTCCTAAAGGGGAAACAAAAAAGTTCAAGGATCCCAGTACACCCAAGAGGGATCCTTCAGCCTTTTTCTTGTTTTGTGCTGAATATTGTCCAAAAGTCAAACATGACCATCCTGGTCTGTCCATTGGTGATATTGCAAATAAACTGGGAGAGACGTGGAATAACACTGCTGCAGATGACAAGCAGCCCTATGAGAAGAAGGCTGCTAAGCTGAAGGAAAAGTACGAAAAGGATATTGCTGCATACCGAGCTAAAGGGAAGCCTAATGCAGCAAAAAGGAAGTCATCAAGGCTGAAAAAAGCAAGAAAAAGAAGGAAGAGGAGAAAGATGAGGAAGATGAAGAGGATGAAGAGGAGGAAGAATGTGAAGAGGATGAGGAGGAAGAAGAAAATGATGATGATGAATAAGTTGATTCTAGTGCATTTTTTTTTCTTGTCTGTAGAGCATTTAACCCCCCTGTGCACAACTTACTCCTGTTAAAGAAAAGCACTGAAATATAAGGCTGTGTAAAATTTGTTTTAAAACTGTACAGTGTCTTTTTTTGTATAGTTAACACAGTACCAAATGTGTCTTTAGATAGCCCTGTCCTGATGGTATTTTCAATAGCCACTAATCTTGCCTGGTGCAGTATGGGGGTTGTACATAGGCATGGAAATTTAAAACAGGTTCTTATGGTGCACAGTGTAAATTAGGTATATATGGGGATGGTAGTTTTTTCATCTTCAGTTGTCTCTGATGCAGCTTATACGAATAATTGTTCTGTTAACTGAATACCACTCAGTAATTACAAATAAATAAAAAATTACAGCTGTTTTGTTGACATTCTGAATTCTTCTAAGTAAACACAATTTTTTAAATTAGTATTGTCTTTTTCATAGGTCTGGAAATTTTTCTTTTTAAGGGGAAGCTAGTCTTTTGCTTTTGCCTATTTTGGATCACACGAATTATTACAGTGTTTATCTTTCATATAGTTAGCTGATAAATAAAAAGCTTTTGTCTACGCACCCTGCATACCCATGATGAGGGTATAAAAGTTGAATTGAGACAGTTTTCATCCATAACTGAAACTTAAGTCTTGACCAGTTAAAAGCAGATTTCACATAGCCCAGTTATGTTTACAAAGTGAAGAGTAATGGGATTACTCACAGCATGGGATTATTAGAATCAACCATTTTGAAAGTCTGTCCTTGAAGGACTAATAGAAAAGTATGTTCTAATCTTTACATGAAGACTCTATACTCTTTATTTGCAGTTCCCATGTTAAAGATCTGAGAATGTATCCCCAAAAGCATGAGCTTAAAATACAAGGCTGCAGAAGCTTTTAAGTTTAATTTGGTCCTTTTTGTTTATCTTTGCTTTTGTTTCCAGTATTCTGGGAGGTGGGTCATAGAGGATCCTGCTGTGATTTGTCAGAGAGTGTTTTGCCTATGTTCTCCTCTAGGAGTTTTATAGTTTCTGGTCTTACGTTTAGATCTTTAATCCATTTTGAGTTTATTTTTGTGTACGGTGTTAGAAGTGTTCTCAGTTCAGTTCAGTTCAGTTCAGTCGCTCAGTCGTGTCCGACTCTTTGTGACCCCATGAATCGCAGCACGCCAGGCCTCCCTGTCCATCACTAACTCCCGGAGTTCACTCTGACTCACGTCCGTTGAGTCAGTGATGCCATCCAGCCATCTAAAATCCTCTGTCATCCCCTTCTCCTCCTGCCCCCAATCCCTCCCAGCATCAGAGTCTTTTCCAACGAGTCAGCTCTTCGCATGAGATGGCCAAAGTACTGGAGTTTCAGCTTTAGCATCATTCCTTCCAAAGAACACCCAGGGCTGATCCCCTTCGGAATGGACTGATTGGATCTCCTTGCAGTCCAAGGGACTCTCAAGAGTCTTCTCCAACACCACAGTTCAAAAGCATCAATTCTTCGGCGCTCAGCCTTCTTCACAGTCCAACTCTCACATCCATACATGACCACAGGAAAAACCATAGCATTGACTAGACAGACCTTTGTTGGCAAACTAATGTCTCTGCTTTTCAATATGCTATCTAGGTTGGTCATAACCTTCCTTCCAAGGAGTAAGCGTCTTTTAATTTCATGGCTGCAGTCACCATCTGCAGTGATTTTGGAGCCCAGAAAAATAAAGTCTGACACTGTTTCCAGTGTTTCCCCATCTGTTTCCCATAGAGTGGTGGGAACAGATGCCATGATCTTCATTTTCTGAAGTTTTCCAAATTTTCTGGCATATTGAGTGCAGCACTTTCACAGCATCATCTTTTAGGATTTGAAATAGCTCAACTGGAATTCCATCACCTCCACTAGCTTTGTTCATAGTGATGCTTTCTAAGGCCGACTTGACTTCACATTCCAGGATGTCTTGCTCTAGGTCAGTGATCACACCATCGTGATTATCTAGGTCATGAAGATCTTTTTTGTACAGTTCTTCTGTGTATTCTTGCCACCTCTTCTTAATATCTTCTGCTTCTGTTAGGTCCATATCATTTCTGTCCTTTATCGAGCCCATCTTTGCATGAAATGTTCTGTTGGTATCTTTAATTGTCTTGAAGAGATCTCTAGTCTTTCCCATTCTGTTGTTTTCCTCTATGCATTGATCTCTGAGGAAGGCTTTCTTATCTCTTCTTGCTATTCTTTGGAACTCTGCATTCAGATGTTTATATCTTTCCTTTTCTCCTTTGCTTTTCGCTTCTCTTCTTTTCACAGCTATTTGTAAGGCCTCCTCAGACAGCCATTTTGCTTTTTTGCATTTCTTTTCCATGGGAATGGTCTTGATCCCTGTCTCCTGTACAATGTCATGAACCTCCATCCATAGTTCATCAGGCACTCTATCAGATCTAGTCCCTTAAATCTATTTCTCACTTCCACTGTATAATCATAAGGGATCTGATTTAGGTCATACCTGAATGGTCTAGTGATTTTCCCTACTTTCTTCACTTTAAGTCTGAATTTGGCAATAAGGAATTCATGATCTGAGCCACAGTCAGCTCCTGGTATTGTTTTTGCTGACTGTATAGAGCTTCTCCATCCTTGGCTGCAAAGAATATAATCAGTCTGATTTCAGTGTTGACCATCTAGTGATGTCCATGTGTAGAGTCTTCTCTTGTGTTGTTGGAAGAGGGTGTTTGCTATGACCAGTGCATTTTCTTGGCAAAACTCTATTAGTCTTTGCCCTGCTTCATTCCATATTCCAAGGCCAAATTTGCCTGTTACTCCAGGTGTTTCTTGACTTCCTACTTTTGCATTCCAGTCCCCTATAATGAAAAGGACATCTTTTTTGGGTGTTAGTTCTAAAAGGTCTTGTAGGTCTTCATAAAACTGTTCAATTTCACCTTCTTCAGCATTACTGGTTGGGGCATAGACTTAGATTACTGTGATATTGAATGATTTGCCTTGGAAACGAACAGAGATCATTCTGTTGTTTTTGAGATTGCATCCAAGTACTGCATTTCAGACTCTTATTGACCATGATGTCTACTCCATTTCTTCTAAGGGATTCCTGCCCACAGTAGTAGATATAATGGTCATCTGAGTTAAATTCACACATTCCAGTCCATTTTAGTTCGTTGATTCCTGGAATGTCAATGTTCACTCTTGCCATCTCCTGTTTGACCACTTTCAATTTGCCTTGATTCATGGATCTAACATTCCAGGTTCCTATGCAATATTGCTCTTTACAGCATCGGACCTTGTTTCTATCACCAGTCACATCCACAGCTGGGTGTTCTTTTTGCTTTGGCTCCATCCCTTCATTCTTTCTGGAGTTATTTCTCCACTGATCTCCAGTAGCATATTGGGCACCTACTGACCTGGGGAGTTCCTCTTTGAGTATCCTTATCATTTTTTCTTTTCATACTGTTCATGGGGTTCTCAAGGCAAGAATACTGAAGTGGTTTGCCATTCCCTTCTCCAGTGGACCACATTGTGTCAGACCTCTCCACCATGCCCGCCCATCTTGGGTGGCCCCACCGGGCATGGCTTAGTTTCATTGAGTTAGACAAGGCTGTGGTCCTAGTGTGATTAGATTGACTAGTTTTCTGTGATTATGGTTTCAGTGTGTCTGCCCTCTGATTCCCTCTTGCAGCACCTACCGTCTTACTTGGGTTTCTCTTACCTTGGATGTAGGGTATCTCTTCATGGTTGATCCAGCAAAGCACAGCCACTGCTCCTTACCTTGGATGAAGGGTATCTCCTCACCACCGCCCCTCCCGACTTTGAATGTGGAATAGCTCCTCTAGGCCCTCCGGTGCCCTCGCAGCCACCGGTCCTTGGACGTGGGGTTGCTCCTCCCAGCCACTGCCCCTGGCATTGGGCGTGGTGCAGCTCGTCCTGGCTGCCGCCCCTGACCTCGGACCTGGGGTAGCTCCTCGGCTGCAGCTCTGTGTGCCGTCGCAGCTGCCCACACTCTGTGTTATAGTTTCAAGCATTCTAGTTTCATTCTTTTACAAGTGGTTGACCAGTTTTCCCAGCACCACTTGTTAAAGAGATTGTCTTTTCTCCATTGTATATTCTTGCCTCCTTTGTCAAAGGTAAGGTGTCCATAGGTGCGTGGATTTATCTCTGGGCTTTCTATTTTGTTCTGTTGATCTATATTTCTGTCTTTGTGCCAGTACCATACTGTCTTGATGACTCTGGCTTTGTAGTAGAGCCTGAAGTCAGGCAGGTTGATTCCTGCCTGTTCCAGTTCCTGATTCCTGATCCAGTTCCATTCTTCTTTCTCAAGATTGCTTTGGTTATTTGAGGTTTTTTGTATTTCCATACAAATTGTGAAATTATTTGTTCTAGCTCTGTGAAAAATACCATTGGTAGCTTAATAGGGATTGCATTGAATCTATAGATTGCTTTGGGTAGTATACTTATTTTCACTATATTGATTCTTCCGATCCTTGAACATGGTATATTTCTCCATCTATTAGTATCCTCTTTGATTTCTTTCACCAGTGTTTTATAGTTTTCTATATATAGGTCTTTAGTTTCTTTAGGTAGATATATTCCTAAGTATTTTATTCTTTTCGTTGCAATGGTGAATGGAATTGTTTCCTTAATTTCTTTTTCTATTTTCTCATTGTTAGTGTATAGGAATGCAAGGGATTTCTCTGTGTTGATTTTATATCCTGCAACTTTACTATATTCATTGATTAGCTCTAGTAATTTTCTGGTGGAGTCTTTAGGGTTTTCTATGTAGAGGATCATGTCATCTGCAAACAGTGAGAGTTTTACTTCTTCTTTTCCTATTTGGATTCCTTTTATTTATACACAATGGAGTATTACTCAGCGATTAAAAAGAATACATTTGAATCAGTTCTAATGAGGTGGATGAAACTGGAGCCTATTATACAGAGTGAAGTAAGCCAGAAAGAAAAACACCAATACAGTATACTAACGCATATATATGGAATTTAAAAAGATGGTAACGATAACCCTGTAAGCGAGACAGCAAAAGAGACACAGATGTATAGAACAGTCTTTTGGACTCTGTGGGAGAGGGAGAGGGTGGGATTATTTGGGAGAATGGCATTGAAACATGTATAATATCATATATGAAATGAATCGCCAGTCCAGATTTGATGCATGATACTGGATGCTTGGGGCTGGTGCACTGGGACGAACCAGAGGGATGGTACGGGGAGGGTGGAGGGAGCGGGGTTCAAGATGGGGAACACGTGTATACCTGTGGCGGATTCATGTTGATGTATGGCAAAACCAATACAATATTGTAAAGTAATTAATCTCCAATTAAAATAAATAAATATATTAAAAAAATACAAGGCTGCCATATTGTTTTTTTGTTGTTTGTCCCAGCAAAGGCTCTGGGGGAAAAAGTGCTGGCTATAAATGTCTTCTCCTATTTATCTAAATACAGACTGTTTAGGAAACTTGAGATGCTCACTTAAAGGCATTTTTTTAATTACTTAAACTGACTTTTAAAACTGTATACCACATTTAAAATCAGGTTTATCTTCCTATATTATGGGTTGCCCCTTTATAAATTGAATAGACATGAGGGGAAAAGACACTTTGTATTTCAGTATGAGTTATCTGATTTATTTGAATTTTACTTTTGTTTACAAAACTCAAGCTCATTCATTAGGGTCATATGTTTATCTGCTTAGCAGTTTGGGGAACAATTTGGCAATTTTGTGGCTTTTGAGATTATTGTTCTCTTAAAGTGCCAGTGTTTTAAAATGGCATTCTTGTAATTTCACATGCTTTTGTGAGGGAGTGCTGTTTTATTATAGAATTTTGACTTGGGTTCTTTCCATTTGCTTTTGTTGATGTAATTTCAGGGGGAATACTGAACATCTGAGTCCTGAATGATACTAATAAACTAATTTCAAAGGTTTAAAAAACAACAACAACTCTATGATGCAGTCCGCAACCTTTTTGGCACCAGGGACAGGTTTCATGAAGACAGTTTTCCATGGACAGGGGGCAGGGAGGGGGATGGTTTTAGGATGATTCAAGTTCATTACATTTATCATGTACTTTATTTCTATTATTATTACATCAGCTCCAGCTCAGATCATCAGGCATTAGATCCCAGAGACTGTGTATCCCTGCTATAGAAGTGAAGAAGTGAAGTCGCTCAGTTGTGTCCGACTCTTTGCGACCCCATGAACTGTAGCCTTCCAGGCTCCTCCATCCATGGGATTTTCCAGGCAAGAATACTAGAGTGGGTTGCCATTTCATAGAGTAGGTATTATTAGCTCTGCTTTACAAATGAAGGAGCAAGTTTATTGGGATTAAGAAACTTGGCCAAGATCTAATTTCTAACAAGTGACAGAGCAGGGAGTTGAATCCAGGACACCTGGCTCTTCATTCTTCACTACCAGAAATGCTTAGCATCTCTAACTTAGAGTCAAGCGCTCCCTTCAGCTGGGCCTTATAGCTCCTGAGAAGTTGCTGGCATGACAGCTGAGCTAGCTGGCTACGGGCTTCTGCTGGAGGCCTGAGGGGAAAGACAGGTTAATTTAACAGCATGTTAGTCATTCAGTCATGTACGACTGTTTGTGACCCCATGGACTGTAGCCCACTAGGCTCTTCTGTTCATGGAATTCTCCAGGCAAGAATTTAACAGTATAATTCAGCCCAAACTTGGGAAAAGAGAATTTAATACTATATTAAACACCAGCATCTAGTTTAGGATGAATGGTTTTCCCACATGGGTGTGCAGCTAGCTCATTAATCTGACCCGATTAAACTGGATCAACCAAAACTGTTAGTCGTATCTAATTTATCGATGATTGTGTTGATAGAGTGAGCCACAGCACTATCAATAGCAGAATGGCACTAATAGGCTCTGATGCTGTCAGCTTTCATTAGCTTACACCTTAGCTTTACTTTTCATTGTTTTATACTTCTGCCTTTCTAAGAGCTTCTGGGCAGTTTGGGGTGAGACTTTTAGGCTCAGACTGCGCCTTTCGTCAGTTTGGGGTTCTCCAAGGGCAAAGCAGCAGTCCAGTGTCACCCACACCTTTATTAGCATTACGAGGCCTGAACGCTCTTGGACAGTAATTTGATCTAGTTCCTTAACCCTATAATCTAGCCGATAGAAGGTAATTGAACACCACGTCTGCCCATGTGATAGGGCAGAAGTCTTCTGTCTTCTCACCTGAGTACATCAGGCTTGTGCCACCCAGAAGAATGAAAAGGTAACTCAGAATATGTGGGGTCCGTATAGCCCCAGCAGATATCCTTATGAAGAAGAGGAAGTATGGGCCCCACAGATAGCAGGTTAGTGTGAAGTGAGTGTGGTTTTGGTCCCAGTAAGTTTCTAAAGTGACTTGCTCTGAGAACGGTGTATGTGTGTTTCATTTTGAGGTCCTAGGAATTTTTAGAGTAACTTCCATAGAATTCCTGTTTGGCTGACAGGAAAGACACCTTTGTCTTAGGGCCAGTAACAGCTTCTAAGAGGTGGCTATGTGAAGGATGTTGATTTTCCTTTTTATTGTGATCATAGTATGAGCTGTTATGTAAAGGAAGGTTGGCAGGTGAAGGTTTTTGGTGGGCGAGCGTTGTTTTTTCTCTCATCAAGACTTGTGTGTTACCTCTCCCCCATATCATTCAATAGGTCTCTTAGACACTATTTCATTAATTACCTCTCTGAATTCCTGGGGTCAGTGTCGGCATTTTTTTTTCCTCTTGTCCTTTAAAAAGTTATAGAGATGTTGAATATCTTGAACTGAATGACAATGAAGTAGAGATCATAGTCCCTATCATTTATTGACGGCAGTGTGCTAAGCACAGAACTGAATGCTTTAAATGTGCTCTCTCTTTTTATCTGTACAACAACCCTTTTATTCATTCATCCTCATTTTACAGAGCAGAAAAGTTTACATTAAGCAATACAAGTTGGGTTAAGTGTGGTAAGAAGGCAGCTGGGTAGCTAGACTAGGATTTGGACACATGTCTGCTGATACCAAGTTTCCTGTGATTAACCACTCTCCTGCACTGGGGATCCTTCCTGGGCTCAGAATTTAGCTGAAGGATTATAGAGCATAGGGAAAAAGGAATAAGAAGTGAAAGAATAGAGCAGGAGTAAAGGAGTGAAACTTTCCACCAGGAGACAGAAAACAGTTTGTTTCCATTTTTTTTTTTTAGCCAGGTTCTGCTTCTGTATTTCACAACACTTCTAAAAAGTGGCAATGTGCTCTAGGCAAACTGATGTCACCTTCCAGATATACAGTACAATACTTCATAATCATCATTTTTAAGGGCACACACTTAGAGCATTTTACTAGTGTTACAGATCTCAGGCTTATTTCAGATAGAATTTCTCTCCCTTCTCTTTTCCCTTTAAGAGGCAAATAAAAGTTTAAATAAGACTTATCTAAGAAGCTACTACAAGTGTGCTAGTCATTTGATCAGAGATATAATATGTTGAGTTGTAATTTCTATCCAAAAGTCTGAGTGTTTTTAGACAGATGTTTCCCAATACTTAAGCTTCGCAGTCTTTTCACAGACCATAAATCTTTAGGGGGAAATATGGATGTGAAAGTTGGACTGTGAAGAAAGCTGAGCACTGAAGAATTGATGCTTTTGAACTGTGGTGTTGGAGAAGACTCTTGAGAGTCCCTTGGACTGCAAGGAGATCCAACCAGTCCATTCTGAAGGAGATCAGTCCTGGGTGTTCTTTGGAAGGACTGATGCTAAAGCTGAAACTCCAGTACTTTGGCCACCTCATGTGAAGAGTTGACTCATTGGAAAAGATTCTGATGCTGGGAGGGATTGGGAGCAGGAGGAGAAGGGGACGCCAGAGGATGAGATGGCTGGATGGCATCACTGACTCGATGGACATGAGTTTGGGTGAACTCCAGGAGTTGGTGATGGGAAGGGAGGCCTGACGTGCTGCAATTCATGGGGTCGCAAAGAGCCGGACACGACTGAGCGACTGAACTGAACTGAACTGAAGGAAATGTTAGTTCTTCTTCAATGTTTTCCAATACTTCTTGGTTCTTACCTGCTTTTGACTCAGCTGTTAAACCTGCAAAATTTTCACCTGATTCATTTGCAAAAGAAGGTTGTAGGGCAGTAGTTGAATAAGCTGGTACTTCAGTGTAATGTCTAATAATAGCTACTATATATTGAGCACTGAACTATCTGGCCCAGCACTAAAGCTGGGTACGTCACACTGTTAACCATTCTCACAACCCAATATGTAGGTACTAGTGTCGTCCCTTTTACAGATGATAAAACTGAGGTTCAGCGAGATTTGGAAACTAGCATAGTTAGTGACAGGGCCTATACTCAATCACAGGTCTGACTCCAAAGTCAATATTTTCAGTTTTGCCTCAGTGGTGTCTGTGTTGAAACACTCCCAATGCCTCAGCTGGTGTTAGAAAGTGCGCATTATTTTTCTCATATCCTAGAATTTTCTTTCATTTGCCCTTTGCTCCAGTCACATCACATTGGATTACTCATCATACCACAGGCATGCTTCACCTTTTTTTTTTGGCTGCACTGTGTGGCATGTGGAATCTTAGTTCCCTGACCAGGGATTGTACCCATGTCCCCTGCAGTGGAAGTGAGGAGTCTTAACCACTGAACCACCAGGGAAGTCTCTGCTTTACCCTTTTAGGTTACAAATTTGTGTTGGATTTAACAGATATAGGGCATTCCTTAAATGTACGGAAGGTTAAAGAAGAACAGATAGTTCATAGTCAAGTGAAATCCATTTCCTTTCTATAGTTTAAGTATTTCAAATATTCACTCTTCTCCACAGAATCTCTACCGAGTCCCAAAGTTGTTAGGTGATCCCAATTTGTAATTCATAAAGAAAATAGGAGCAATTAGACAAGTATACCATTTTTACCACTTGCTAACCCAATTAATAAATGTAAGTACATTTGCTCTTATTCTTACCTCCTCCCCCTCTAATCTTAGAATTGAGATTGGCAAACTATGGTATCTGGGTCTGCCGAATGCTTTTGTGAATAGAATTTCATTGGAAGGCAACTATGCCCACTTGTTCATGTATTACCTATGGCTTTTTCTGCAGTTTGAAGGTAGAGTTGAGTAGTTACCACAGAGACTCTGTGACACAAAAAACCCTAAAGTATTTACTATTTAGCCCTTTAAGAAAAGTTTGCTAATCCCTGTCTTAGAAGATGGAATGGTCCTCACATGATCAAGGCTAATGTTTCTCATTCTTAATCTTGTTTTCTTCTCTTTCTTCAGATCATTTAGGCTTTCCCTTTGCCCTCTGCCTCTCCAACTCCCTTGGCCCCTTTCCCTCAGTCTATCAGTATGCTATGCTCAAAATACCAGCCTTAAGACAAAACAGAATAAAGCAAAATGAAACTTTCCTTTGGTCTTTCAAGTCTCATGACCTTGCCTTATTTCTTGTCTTCCCTGCTGGCCTACTTCTTAAAAGTGTTGCTTTCATGATTGATCTCACATTCCTCAATTCCTCAAATCACTTCAGCCTTGCTTTTGTCTTCATCATCTGTTGTTAATTAGTTAATTAAACCAATCATTTTAATTAATCAATTATACTATTTAATTAATCAATTAGAATATTTGTTGGGTTACCACCATGTTCCAGGTTCTGTACTAGGCTCTGAGGACACAATTGGGTGAACCAAATTGGCAGAAATTCTTGCCATGAGAAATTTATAATCTGGTTGGGCAGACACAATAAATAAAATAAATAAGCAAAATATCCAACATATTAGAAAGTGCTAAGTACTACTGAGGAAAATCAATCAGGAAAGGGAGATAGGAAGTGTTGGTTGAGAGTGGGAAGTTCAGATTTTAAAGGAGTGGTCATAGAAGTATTCAATGAGAGGATGGCATTTGAACAAAGACCTAAAGGACATGAACGAGTGAATCCCCAGCGGAGAGAACAGCAAGCACAAGAGCCCTGAAGTCGGTGTATGTATAGGATGTTCAGGAGCAATGTGGCTGGAGTGAATGGGAATAAAGGGCAGAGTGATAGGAGATGGGGCTGCAGGGCTAAAGGAGAGACTCTGTCATTTAGAGCCCCATATGCCATTTAAAGGATTCTGGCTTTTACCCTGAAGGATTTGGGACATTTTGAGCCAAGAAGTGATACAATGTGACTTAGCATTTTAAAGATCCTTGTGGTAGTTCTGTTAAGACTAGACCATAGTTGACAAAGGCAGAATGAGGAAAGTCATTTAGGAGATTGTTGCAACTATCCTCGGGTGATAGTGGCTTGGATGTGGTAGGGTGATGAAGAGTGTTCCAGTTCTCAATATATTTTCATGGTAGAGGTGACAAGATTTGCTACAGATTACGTGTGGTATATGACATTATACTATTTAATTAATCAATTAGAATATTTGTTGGGTTACCACCATGTTCCAGGTTCTGTACTAGGCTCTGAGGACACAATTGGGTGAACCAAATTGGCAGAAATTCTTGCCATGAGAAATTTATAATCTTCCCTGCTGGCTCAGAGGTAAAGCCTCTGCCTGCAATGCGGGAGACCCAGGTTTGATCCCTGGGTCAGGAAGATACCCTGGAGAAGGAAATGGCAACCCACTCCAGTACTCTTGCCTGGAAAATTCTGTGGGCTACAATCCATGGGGTCGCAAAGAGCCGGACATGACCGAGCGACTTCACTTTCACTTTTATGACATAAAAAGGGGGGCTGTAGTTAGTTGCTTCAGTCATGTCCAACTCTTTGTCATCCCATGGATGGCAGCCTGCCAGGTTCCTCTGTCCATGGGATTTTTCAGGCAAGAATACTGGAGTGGGTTGCCCTTCCCTTCTTCAGGGGATCATTCTGACTCAGGGATTGAACCTGCCTCTCTAATGTCTCCTGCATTGGTACACGAGTTCTTTACTGCTAGTGCCACCTAAGAGGGGGGCATCAAGGATAAATCCAAGGTTTTTAAGCTGAGGGACTGGAAAGGTAGAATTGCCATTAATTGAGAAGAAGCTTGTATATGGAGCAAGTTTGGGGGGAAAGATCAGGAGCTTGTTTGGGACACGCCTTTTACATATTCAAGTGAGTATATCTAGTTGGATATGTAAGTTAAGAGATCAGTGGAGATGTCAGAGTTGGAGATAAACTTGTGTAGGTCAGCGTATCAATCAGGGTTAAAGCCAAAAATGAGCTACGATTGTAACAGGAGTGGCTGAGATAAGAGAAGAGAAGTGTATAGGCTCTGTGTCCTGGGGTACTCCAGTTTTAAGAGATTGAGAAAATGAGGAGGAACAGAGTCCAAAAAAGCAGCAACCAATGAGACAGAAAGAGAATCAGGAGACATGGTGTCATGGAAGCCAAGTGAGGAAAGTGATTCTAGGAGGAGGAAGCAAACAGTGGGGTCCAGGATTGCAAATAGGTCAAGTAAGAGGAAGACAGAGACTTGACTGTTTAACTTAGCACTATGTGGTCAGACACGACTGAAGCGACTTAGCAGTAGCAGCAGCATGTGGATCAATGGTGACCTTGATAAGAGCAGTTTTGATGGAATGGTAGGTATAGATGCCTGATTGGAGTGTGCTCAAGGGAATGAGAGGAAGAACTGGTAACAGGGAGGAAAAAAACATTTTGAGTTTTGCCATGAAAGGCAGCAGTGAAACAACTTCTAAGGGGCAAATCCAAAGACAGGTCATTTCTGTGTTCTTTATCTGTTATCTTCAACACTATGGACTCTTCAGTTTAATTCAGTCACTCAATCATGTCTGACACTTTGCAACCACATGACTGCAGCATGCCAGGCTTCACTGTCCACCACCAACTCCCGGAGCTTCCTCAAATTCATGTCCATCGAGTTGGTGATGCCACCCAACCGTCTCATCCTCTGTCATCCCCTTCTCCTCCCGCCTTCAATCTTTTCCAGCATCAAAGTCTTTTCAAATGAGTCAGTTCTTTGCATCACATGGCCAAAGTATTGGAGTTTCAGCTTCAGCATCAGTCAATGAATATTCAGGACTGATTTCCTTTAGGATTGGCTGGTTTGATCTTCTTGTAGTCCAAGGGACTCTCAAGAGTCTTCTCCAACATCATAGTTCAAAAGCATCAATTCTTCAGTGCTCAGCTTTCTTTATAGTCCAACTCTCATATCTGTATATGACTACTGGAAAAACCATCGCTTTGACTAGACGGACCTTTGTTGGCAAAGGAATGTCTCTGCTTTTTAACATGCTGTCTAGGTTGGTCATAACTTTTCTTCCAAGGAGCAAGCATCTTTTAATTTCATGGCTGTAATCACCATCAGCAGTGATTTTGGAGCCCAAGAAAATAGAGTCTGTCACTGTTTCCATTGTTTCCCCATCTATTTGCCACAAAGTGATGGGACCGGATGCTGTGATCTTAGTTTTTGAATGTTGAGTTTTAAGCCAGCTTTTTCACTCTCTTCTTTCATTTTCACCAAGGAGCTCTTCAGTTCCTTTTAACTTTCTGCCATAAGGGTGGTGTCATCTACGTATTTGAGGTTATTGGTATTTCTTCCAGCAATCTTGATTCCAGCTTGTGCTTTATCCAGCCCAGCATTTTGCATGATGTACTTTCAGTTCAGTTCAGTTCAGTCACTCAGTCATGTCTGACTCTTAGGGACCTCATGGACTGTAGCACACCAGGCTTCCCTGTCCATCACCAACTCCCAGAGCTTAGTCAAACTCATGTCTATCAAGTCGGTGATGCCATCCTGCCATCTCATCCTCTGTTGTGCCCTTCTCCTCCTGCCTTTACTCTTTCCTAGCATCAAGGTCTTTTCCAGTGAGTCAGTTCTTCGCATCAGGTGGCCAAAGTACTCTGCATATGATGTACTCTGTATATAAGTTAAATAAGCTGGGTGATAATATACAGCCTTGATGTACTCCTTTCCCTATTTGGAATCAGTCTGTTGTTCCATGTCTGGTTTTAACTGTTGCTTCTTGACCTGCATACAGGTTTCTCTGTATACTCTGTATACAGAGTACTTTTTACATTTCTTTTTCTTGGGGATGGTGTGAAAATGCAAAAAGGCAAAATGTTTGTCTGAGGAGGCCTTACAAACAGCTGAGAAAAGAAGAGACACTAAAGGCAAAGGGGAAAAGGAAAGATATACTGATTTGAATGCAGAGTTTCAAAGAACAGCAAGGAGAGATAAGAAAGCCTTCCTCAGTGATCAGTGCAAAGAAATAGAGGAAAACAATACAGTGGGAAAGACTAGAGATCTCTTCAAGAAAATTGGAGATACCAAGGGAACATTTCATGCAAAGATGGGCACAATAAAGGACAGAAATGGTATGGACCTAACAGAAGCAGAAGATATTAAGAAGAGGTGGCAAGAATACACAGAAGAACTGTACAAAAAAGATCTTCATGACCCAGATAACCACAATGGTGTGATCACCTCCACTGATTTCTAAAACTTCTTTCTGTCAATATCTGCATCTCTGTGCCTGAGGATCCTCTCTGAAACAGGCATACACCAAAGCGAAGTGTCAGAGAATTGACATCCATGGGAGCAGCCCACAACCAATAGATAGTGGGAGGTGGTAGAAAAATATCATAACTCCTTTGTCCTTTGGTTGATTTGGGGGTACTCTGGGACAGCTGAGTTTATACCCTTATCCTGTGGCCCCAGTGGCAGCTGGCTTTGAAATATACCCTCCATTGTTTGACTTCCTTCTCTGCCCACGTCCTCACTCCCCATGTGAAGTTCCTTGCATCTCTCAAATAAATTACTTGCACTTGAACCCTTGTTTCAGAATCTACTTCTTGGGGAATGTAAACTAAGACATTGCATATATAGATATAATCTAAGAAATAAAGCTCAAATGGGCCCACATTAATAAATACTGATTTTTGGCTTCAGTCAGTTCAGTCATGTCCAGCTCTTTGTGACCCTGTGGACTGCAGCATGCCAGGCTTCCCGGTCCATCAGCAACTCCCGGCGCTTACTCAAACTCATGTCCATCAGGTCAGTGATGCCATCCAACCATCTCATCCTCTGTCATTCCCTTCTCCTCCTGTCTTCAATTGTTCCCAGCATCAGGGTCTTTTCAAATGAGTCAGTTCTTCACATCATATGGCCAAAGTATTGGAGTTTCAGCTTCAGCATCAGTCCTTCCAATGAATATTCAGGACTGGTCTCCTTTAGGATGGACTGGTTGGATCTCCTTGCAGTCCAAGGGGTTCTCAAGAGTCTTCTCCAACACCACAGTTCAAAAGCATCAATTCTTCGGCGCTCAGCATTCTTTATAGTCCAACTCTCACATCTGAACATGACTACTGGAAAAACCACAGCTTTGACTAGACAGAACTTTGTTGACAAAGGAATGTCTCTGCTTTTTAATATGCTGTTTAGGTTGGTCATAGCTTTTCTTTCAAGGAGCAAATGTCTTTTAATTTCATGGATTTTAATGTCTTTTAAATTAATGTCTTTTAATCATTTCCAGTGATTTTGGACCCTCAAAAAATAAAGTCTGTCACTGTTTCCATTGTTTCTCCATCTATTTGCCATGAAGTGCCATGATCTTAGTTTTCTGAATGTTGAGTTTTAAGCCAACTTTTTCGCTCTCCTTTTTCACTCTTATCAAGAGGCTTTTTAGTTTTTCTTCACTTTCTGCCATAAGGGTGGCGTCATCTGCCTATCTGAGGTTACTGATATTTCTCCTAGCAATCTTGATTCCAGCTTGTGCTTCATCCAGCTTGGCATTTCTTATGATGTACTCTGCATGTAAGTTAAATAAACAGGGTGACAATATATAGCCTTGACATACTCCTTTCCAGATTTGGAACCAGTCTGTTGTTCTATGTCCAGTTCTAACTGTTGCTTCTTGACCTGCATACAGATTTCTCAGGAGGCAGGTCAGGTGGTCTGGTATTCCCATCTCTTTCAGAATTTTCCACAGTATATTGTGATCCACACAGTCAAAGGCTTTGGTGTAGTCAATAAAGAGGAAGTAGATGTTTTCTGGAACTCTTGCTTTTTTGATGATCCAACAGATGTTGGCAATTTGATCTCTGGTTCCTCTACCTTTTCTAAATCCAGCTTGAACATCTGGAATTTCACAATTCATGTATTACTGAAGCCTGGCTTGGATAATTTTGAGCATTACTTTGCTAGTGTGTGAGATGAGTGCAGTTGGTGCGGTAGTTTGAGCATTTTTTGGTATTGCCTTTCTTTGTGATTGGACTGAAAAACAGACCTTTTCCAGTCCTGTGGCCACTGCTGAGTTTTCCAAATTTGCTGGCATATTGAGTGTAGCACTTTCACAGCATCATCTTTTAGGGTTTGAAATAGCTCAACTGGAATTCTATCACCTCTGCTAGCTTTGTTCATAGTGAGGCTTCCTAAGGCCCACTTGACTTCACATTCCAGGATATCTGGCTCTAGATGAGTGATCACACCATCATGGTTATCTGGGTCATGAAGATCTTTTTTCTACAGTTCTTCTGTGTATTCTTGCCACCACCTCTTCATATCTTCTGCTTCTGTTAGGTCCATACCATTTCTGTCCTTTATTGTGCCCATCTTTGCTTGAAATGTTCCCTTGGTATCTCTAATTTTCTTGAAGAAATCTCTAGTCTTTCCCATTCTATTATTTTTGGCTTATAGTTCACATATTTGCAATTAAAAGCTTCTTCTTAACAAATAGTTTTGGGCAATGTACCCAGGCACTAGAAAATGAAAAGGCTGAGAAAACCTCCTTTCTGAAATAATGCCTAGGCAGCTTTTCTACCTGTGGTAAGAAATATGTATTTAGTCTTTTTTTGTTCCTGACACAGAGCTTGTAAAACCCTTGGAATTTCCTGAGTGAAAGGGTTAGAGGAGCATCTTTTGTTATTCATAACAAATCTTATCTGAGTTTATGCTAATGAGGTGACTCCTACAGATACATTCTGGAGGGTGTAGGTGTTGGATACCTTGTAATTCAGTCAGTCAGTTAAGTAGCTCAGTTGTGTCAGACTCTGTGACACCATGGACACAGCATGCCAGGCTTCCCTGTCCGTCACCAACTCCCATAGCTTGCTCCAACGCATGTCGTTTCAGTCAGTGATGCCTTCCAACCATCTCATCCTCTGTTGTCCCAAGGGAACTTTCAGCCCCACCCCTGGACAGCTGAGAAGGGGAGAGAGGCTTGAGATTGAACACCCTAATGGCCAGTGGTTAAAAGAAAGGGTTTGGAGAACTTCAGAGTTGGTGAATGGCTTCCCAGGAGGCTCAGTGGTAAAGAAATTGCCTGCCAATGCAGTAGACCTCGGTTGGATACCTGGGTCAGGAAAATCCCCTGGAGGAGGAAATGGCAACCCATTCTAGTATTCCTAAAGGAGGAAACAGACAGAACAGGCTGCAGCTTGAAAGCAGGACTCCATCTTGGGCCGGACTGTGGACTGAGCCATATGCCCAGTATCTATGGAAATGACATACCAACTGGAAAACCAGACCCCCCCGGAAGGAAGAGCCCCAGGGCTCGTACCTAGACTGTCCGGCTAAAAGAATACCCTAATTATCTGTGTAACTGAACAGAATCATAAATTCTTTTATGCTTATTGGGGTATGACCACAGGCCTATTGATAATTGTCCACTGTTAACTACCTAGGCTTAAGGCATATGAATCACGGGTTAACTTTGATTGTATCTTTCTTTTCCTTTGTACAGGCTAGTTTCAGGGAATTTGGGGAGGTGGATTTGGGCATGTACACTCAGGGTATATAAGGTTTTCACAAAAACTGGTCGGGGTCTTTGGCTAAGAGGAGACTCTGCCTTGGGCCCACCGATGTAATAAACTGAACTCCACTATCTGCATTGTCCTTCTGAGTGAGTTTGTTTCCCGGAACGTGTGGCTACAACATTCCAATCTGGGAAATAGCATGGACAGAGGACCCTGGCTGACTACAGTTCATGGGGTCACGAAAGAGTCAGACATGACTGAGCAACAAATCAACAACAACAAGAGCTGGTGATGACATCGAGGTGCTGGGAGGGTGACATGCCCAGAGAGGACATGGATGCGCTGAGCCCCTCCCTTCCCCAGACCTTGCCTTATGCATCTCTTCCATTTGGCCCTTCCTGATTTGTATCCCTTGTAATTAACTGGCAATAGTAAATAAAATGTTTTCCTTACTCTTGTGAGCTATTCTAGCAAATTATTGAACCTAGGAGGGAGTCATGGAAAACCCTGTTTATAGTTGGTTGATTAGAATTACAGGCAACCTGGGACCTGTGACTGGCATCTGATGTAGGGGCAGCCTTGTGGGACACAGCCGTGTGGTCTGTTCTATCTCTAGGTAGATAGTGTCAGAACTGAATTGAACTGCAGAACATCTAGTTAATATCCACAGAGAACTGGAGAATTGTTTGGTGTGGGGGAAAAAACAACCAACCATTTATTTGGTGTTAGAAGTATTGTGAGTAGAAATAGTAGAGAACTACCAAAAAGTATTTTTAAAAGGTGCATTTCCTGGACTTCCCTGGGGTACAGTGGGTAGGAATCCATCTGCCAATATAGGAGACATGAGTTCGATCCCTGGTTTGGGGAGATCTCACATAGTGGTGATTTATTCGCTAAGGCCTGTCCGAGTCTGGTGACCCCAGGGACAGAAGTAGCCCGCCAGGCTCCTCTGTCCATGGAATTTTCCAGACAAGAATAAGCCCATTCTCCACAACTACGGAAGTCCGTGCGCCTAGAGCCTGTGCTCCGCAACAAGAGAAGCCGCTGCAATGAGAGGCCAGTGTACCACAAGAAGCAGTAGCCCCTGCTCACCAACCAAAGAAAGCCCTCACTAGGAAAGCACCTAGCAACCCAGACCCAGTTCAGCCAAAAATAAAAGAAAAATTAGTTAATTAAAAAAAGGTACATTTCCTGCATTTTGAAGTGTCTGGTATCCTTTTCTGGTTATAAAGAAGCCTCACATTTGAAAAGTTTTGAATTTGCTGCCTTAGAAAAAAATCACAGGCTCTCAAGAGGAGTAAAACTGCTCTGATCATAAAATAGTATCTACTTCACAGATTCTAGGTTGAATAATTAATGTTCATAAAGTGTTCCAAAAGGAAAATCACTTCTCACACATGCCATCTTACTTTTTTCAGTTAATTAGAATATTTTAATAAAGTATAATTCTTGTGTAGTTTACTTTTTACATTTGCTTAGGGTCCTTTAGTAAAAATACCCACAATTTAGAGGAAATATACATTGCCTTATTCCCATTTATTAATATGCAGATTATTAAAAATTTCTCTTGGGAGTATAGGTGCTTTAAAATATTGGGTTTCTACTGTACCGTGAAGTGAATCAGCTGTACATATACATGTGTCCCTTCTGTTTTGGATTTCCTCCCCAGTTAGGTCACCACAGAACACTGAGTAGAATTCCTTGTGCTATACCGTAGGTTCTCATTAGTTATCTATCGTATACCTAGAAGTATGTATACATTAGTCCCAGTCTCACAATTCTTCCCACCCTTCTTCCCCTGTTGGTTTCCATATGTTTGTTCTCTATGTCTGTGTCTCTATTTCTGCTTTGCAAATAGGTTCATCTGTACCATTTTTTCCTGATTCCACAAATATGTGTTAATATACAATATTTGTTTTCACTTTCTAAATTACTTCAGTCAGTATTACAATCTCTAGGTCCATCCACATCTTTGCAAACGGCACAATTTTGTTCTTTTTTATGACTGAGTAAAATCCTGTCATAATATGTGCCACATCTTCTTTCTTCATTCATATGTCGATGGACATTTAGACAGCTTCCATGTGCTGGCTGTTGTAAATAGTGCTGCAGTGAACACTGGCATACATGTATCTTTTGGAATCACATTTTTCTCTGGGTATATGCCCAGGAATGGGATTGCTGGATCATATGGTTGTTTTATTTTTAGTTTTCTAAGGACCTCCATGCTGCTGCTGCTAAGTCGCTTCAGTCATGTCTGACTCTGTGCGACCCCACAGACAGCAGCCCACCAGGCTCCCCTGTCCCCGGGATTCTCCAGGCAAGAACACTGGAGTGGGTTGCCAGTTCCTTCTCCAATGCATGAAAGTGAAAAGTGAAAGTGAAGTCGCTCAGTCGTGTCTGACTCCTAGCGACCCCATGGACTGCAGCCCACCAGGCCCCTCCGTCCATGGGATTTTCCAGGCAAGAGTACTGGAGTGGGGTGCCATTGCCTTATAGTGGCTATATTAATTTACATTCCCACCAACAATGTAGGAGAGTTCCCTTCTCTCCATACTCTCTCCATTTATTATTTGTGGATTTTTTGATGATAGTTATTTTGACTGATGTGAGGTGATATCTCACTGTAGTTTTAATTTTCATTTCTCTAATAATTAGTAATGTTGAGCAATTTTCATGTACCTCTTGGCCACTTATGTCTTTGGAGAAATATGTATTAAATCTTTTGCCCATTTTTTGATTGGATTGTTTTTGTGTTTTTTTTTTTTAGTATTAAGCTTTGTGAGGTATGTATATATTTTGAAGATTAATCTCTTGTCAGTTGCTTCATTTGCAAGTGTTTTCTGAGGGCTGTCTTTTCATCTTGTTTATGGTTTCCTTTGCTGAATATATATAAATTAAATTTCAAGAATCTCAGATAACTCTTCCTTTTGTGCACTTAATTACATTCTGCAAAAATTGGGCAAATTCGACTGTCTTTTTAACAGTGAGAAGAAAAGGAAAGAATGAAAGACCCTATTAAGTGAGCCTTAGTCTATATTGTTATAATTCTGCTTCTTTGGGGATAACTGGGTAAGCTCCAATCTATTTACAGTTAGTTTAACTATTTTGTACACTATTTCCAGCAGTTTTTTTAATCCCCACCTGACTAGACTTTTCCTATTTAATATATTTTAATTTTGGTGCCCTCTTGCCTCTGGATAATGTCCAAATTTTTAACCTTTTCTTACCAAGATTCCTTTCCCTCTTCTCCCTCTTCACACTCTATTCTGGAGCCAAATGAAACTATTTCAGATCTCTAAAGCAGCCTTTCTCATGATGTTTCCCAGCCTATGTATAGACTATTTTCTCGGCCAGAGATTCTCTCTTTGCATCTTCCTCCTTCCCACCTCCCTTGCCCTTTTTTCGCTCTACAACCTGGCTCCTTCCATCTGGCTAACTCTTGCGTGGGGGTGGGGAGTGTGTGTGTGCGCTCAGTAGTTCAGTCGTGTCCGAGTCTTCTCGACCCTATGAACTGTAGCCCACCAGGCTCTTCTGTCCATGAAATTTTCCAGGCAAGAATACTGGAGTGGGTTGCCATTTCCTACTTCAGGGGAGCTTCTGGACCCAGGGATCAAACCTGCATTTCTTGTGTCTCCTGCATTGGCAGGCAGATTCTTTACCACTAGCACCTCCTTATTCAGGCTCAAGTCTAGGTTTCTGCAGAGAAGTCTTCCCTCACTTCTTAGCACTAATGCTGTCCTCAAAAGCTTCCTAATAATACTCTCCACTTTCTCCAACCTATCATGTATCTTGTTTATGGGACTTACTTGCTTATCTATATCACTGTCTAGAATATATATTTCTCAAGAGAACAATCTACCTTGTCCTTGATTGTATTAATAATCCTAGCATCTAGTACACTGCCAGGAAATAGTATCTATTTGTTGAATGAGTGAATGCATAAATATAAAAAGAAAATGTATGCTTGATGTTATGGGAAATAAAACATGGTTATGAAGAGAAGTATTTTATCTAAAATATGTTGTATATATATATATATATTTTATATATATTTTAGGATAAGCAGAAATTATTTTTGTCTGTGTGCACAGTAGATTATTCAAATCATTATTATTCTACACTAACATGTCCAAATTATACTTTAGATATAATCTAAAGAATAACATAGAATCTTCATGTAGGAAGGCTTGGTACACAGAAGACATTAAGTGTGTTTCTTTCAATACAATTATAGGTGTTAATAACAACAGCAGCAAGAACAACCATCAGGAATCATTCAATAATTGTATAGCATGTTGTGATTGGAAAAATGGAAACCAAGAGTCTCCCTTTAGTCTGTTGAAATATTATTTTCTCCTGGAGTTTCTGCACAGGAGTAGGCAAAACCTGAGATTCTAAAGGAGCACCAAGGGTCACCATGGGAACCACAGGGAACAACATTTGTGTTTCAGGCTTCTGGAACAGAACAACTGAAAGAATGTGAGCCAGAGCAGGGGAATTTAGGAATCCATGGAAATTGCTTGAATGGATTGTTGGCCCCAGTCACATTCTAGGGACAGTACGATGCTGCAGGCAATCCAAAATGAAGGACAACATTTACTTGTATCCTGTGGAATTGTCTTCAGTTGATAAAAACAGCTTCCCTGTGAGTGTATATTTTGCTTGTGTTTTTATTCTAGGTATAAATTAAGTAACAATACGTAGATCCAAGAAGACATATTTGGAGGCTTGTGAACATCAGATTTTGGAAATAATTCAGTATTTAATATCGGCTTTAACACCAGTAATGAATGTTTGTATACAATGGCATCATAACATAGTAGTCTTATTGAATTCTACAATTATTCTTGTGAGTTAGAAGTTATTATAATCCCCATTTAACACCAGAGGAAATAGTCTAAGATAATGCATACATTTGGTGATAGAGTGATACCTGAAACCCAGGCTTCCAATGATAAATCCCAGTATTTTTTCTGCTATCTAGGCTACAAAGGAACCAATTTACATATCCAAGTGATTCACATAAGTCCACCTTCCAACATTTTAAATACTCAATTATTTATTCTCCAAATATTCATTGAGCATCTGTTTTGTGGCAGTTTTCTCATCTGTAAAGTGGGAATAATAATACCTGCCTCATAGACAACTGATGTGAGACCTGCCACATAGGCAACTGATAAATCGCTCTGCTTGGTTTTCAATAAACTCAACTTTTATTGCTTTCCTGATAAAAACATGTATAGAGTATAGTAGTGACAGTATTAAATGTACATGTGGGAGTGAACATCGGAAACAAGATTAACATGTGAGCTCACTAATGATATTTTTATCAGGGTGATGGTAAAGGGGTGGTGGTAAGTTGAAGTAGTGATGATCAGGGTGAAGAATGGTGGGAGGAATATTATTTTATATAGTTTTGGAGAAAAAAGTTCACTTCTTTATTTCTTCTTCAAAAAGAGTAGGAATGACAGATAAGTGTAGATGAATAAACTATGTAAATTTTAAAAGTTAATTATTTATTAAGTTTTTGGCTGTGCTGTGTCTTTGTTGCTTTCTCTAGTTGTGGCAAGAGGGGGCTACTCTTCATTGTGGTGCTTGGGCTTCTCACTGTTGTGGCTTCTCTTGTTATGGAGCACCAACTCTAGGTGCATCAGTTCAGTTCAGTTCAGTCGCTCAGTCGTGTCCGACTCTTTACGAACCCATGAATTGCAGCACGCCAGGCCTCCCTGTCCATCACCAACTCCTGGAGTTCACTCAAACTCATGTCCATCGAGTCAGTGATGCCATCCAGCCATCTCATCCTCTGTCGTCCCTTCTCCTCCTGCCTCCAATCCCTCCCAGCATCACAGTCGTTTCCAATGAGTCAACTCTTCGCATGAGGTGGCCAAAGTATTGGAGTTTCAGCTTTAGCGTCATTCCTTACAATGAACACCCAGGACTGATCTCCTTCAGAATGGACTGGTTGGATCTCCTTGCAGTCCAAGGGACTCTCAAGAGTCTTCTCCAACACCACAGTTCAAAAGCATCAGTTCTTTGGTGCTCAGCTTTCTTCACAGTCCAACTCTCACATCCATACATGGCTACTGGAAAAACCATAGCCTTGACTAGACGGACCTTTGTTGGCAAAGTAATGTGTCTGCTTTTTAATATGTGGTCTAGGTTGGTCATAAGTTTCCTTCCAAGGAGTAAGTGTCTTTTAATTTCATGGCTGCAATCACCATCTGCAGTGATTTTGGAGCCCCCCAAAATAAAGTCTGACACTGTTTCCATTGTTTGCCCATCTATTTCCCATGAAGTGATGGGACCGGATGCCATGATCCTAGTTTTCTGAAGGGGCTTCCGTAGTTGCAGCTTGTGAGCTCAGAAGCTGTGGTGCACGGGCTTAACTGCCCTGTGGCATGTTGGATCTTCCCAGACCAGGGATCAAACCTGTATTCCTTGCGTTGGCAGGCAGATTCTTAGCCACTAGACCTTCAGGGATGTCCCAAACAACGTAAATTTAAAAATTCTATTTTAAACTATTTGAAAAAGTAGCAAAGTGGTCAACAAATTGAGCCATCTTATGTATAGTGACCTGCCCATGGAACTTTCTTTTACTCTCTAAAACTACATCCTTCTTTACTGACAGCATTAGTCAAGGATGAGGTAATTATTGAATTATTTTATTTAGTGTTCACTGAAACAATATTTCTTAAACTATGTAGAATGCTGCTATACTATTGATAAATCACAGGGATGGAAAAAGAATTCATAATTTTATAGAAGCCACATGACAACAATAGCAATGCAGATAATTAAGCACCTTTTATTTTTTCATTATGAGTTTAAATTATTTTCTCTAAAATTTTGAAGAAAATAGTTAATAATGTACATTATTGGTTGATATTGTATCATTTCAAAATTTTCAGAATCTATGAACTAAGCAATGTCAATAAGCTAAGTTAGGGGAAAACTTAGAAAAGATGGTTAATAGAGCAAATAATGAATTCTTGATTCTACCACCAATCAGCTACATACCTTGGGAAACTGTTTTTTTACTGTGAACCTCAGTTTCTTCTTTTTTCTTTCCTATATTTTGACACATTATCTTTGACAAATGAAATACTTGATAGAAATCCTATGTGCTTGCTCGTCCTTCCCTCTCCACCTCCATCCCTAGGTGGGGCCTCTGCTCCCTTAGATTCCATGGAATCTGCTTGAAAACTGGACCTAGCTAACCTTCCAGGTCCCTTCTGTTTTTTACTATCTTTGATTCTGGCTTGAAATTCTTAAATCAATTAGAGTGATGCTGAATATGACTGGGTCAGGCCAAGATCTTAGCTTCTGTGAGCAGCCACACCGTCTACAATTTTTTGTGTGTCTGTATTTTATTAAAAGCTGCTGTAAATTATTTTTGACATTAGATAAGCAATCTATCAAAATATTGAAACAATTAAAATTACTTTGAATTTCAAATTACTCAACAGTGTAGGTTTCTACTGCCCCTTGATTCACAGTTAAACTGAAAATTAAATTTTTAGAAAGAATTCAACATATATATTGTGTATTTGCTTTTATTTATGTAGATAACATCATGACTGAACAAGCAACTAAAAGAGCAAGTTAAAATTATAGTCTGAGAAATAATGATAATTTTAACAGAATTGAATATGTAAATATCATAGCTGTCAGGCCTTTGACTATTCTGAGCAACTTTTTTCCCCTCTCTTCTAATGAGAGAATATTTTTCTTTTATTTTTGGCAGCCAAATAATAAAACAGTTCTTGGATGGTTTTCAATCCTTTTATTCCCATCTGAATCTTCATCAGTGCCTTTTTTTCTGATCTCAGAACTAGTCACACCAGGTCATCACTGGCCTGCATTTGGTCCTGGGACAAACTTTATGAAGGATACAGTTCAGTTCAGTTCAGTTCAGTCGCTCAGTAGTGTCCAACTCTTTGCGACCCCATGAATTGCAGCACGCCAGGCCTCCCTGTCCATCACCACCTCCCGGAGTTCACCCAAACTCGTGTCCATCGAGTCGGTGATGCCATCCAGCATCTCATCCTTTGTCGTCCCCTTCTCCTCCTGCCCCAAATCCCTCCCAGCATCAGAGTCTTTTTCAATGAGTCAACTCTTCGCATGAGGTGGCCAAAGTATTGGAGTTTCAGCTTTAGCATCAGTCCTTCAAAGAACACCCAGGACTGATCTCCTTTAGAATGGACTGGTTGGATCTCCTTGCAGTCCAAGGCAAGTTGGAAAAGAGAGTGACTGGATAACAAAGGGGCTTGCAATCCATGTCATTTAAAAAAACGTTGAAGAAAATGGAGATTTCTATATGGGAAATAGTAAGGAGGAAGAAGTGGCCTAAGGGAGCTGCCTTTGCATCTTTGAAGACTTGTTATGTACACAAATAACAAACAGTGTTCAGCACAGTCTTAAGGGACAGAATTAGAACCAGAGAGTGATAACCTATTTTGGAACTGCCTCCAGAAGTGAGTTTTCTAGCTCTGCAGATGTATAAGCATAGGCTGCAGACTGCCTGTCAGGGCGGCAGAGGCAGGATTTAAGCTATGTTTGTAAAGTTGGAATAAATATAGTCAAGTTTTCAAACTTGAGACACTTCTATACTTAGTTAAATTTCTATGTATAACATTACTTTCCCTCTCTCCAGTGATGTCTGAATTCTCTTAGTACTTTCTTTATATGTGAAAC
Source organism: Bubalus bubalis (assembly GCF_019923935.1). Lineage (NCBI taxonomy): Eukaryota > Metazoa > Chordata > Mammalia > Artiodactyla > Bovidae > Bubalus > Bubalus bubalis. The sequence continues at coordinate 43,058,911 of NC_059162.1, read as the reverse complement.
ACTGTTCCTATTGTTGTTTAAGATAAAAGTCAGTTCCTAACATTTATATTGAGTGATTGGAAAGAAGTTTTTCCCATTATCTTCCTCCATAGACTGTGAAATCATGCCTTTATTACGAAACAACCATTAGGAACTTTGACCTCATGATAATTGAGAGAATAAAGTGTTTTATGATCTCATTAGAATCTTGACATGTATGTGCGCTCTGTGCGGACTATTTTGGTCACAATTTTTCTTGTAGGATTTTTAATATACCATTTAGATTGTGAAGATTTTGGTTTAGAGAGATTTGATTGTATGGACAATCACTTATTTTCCTTTATGCAGCTTCAAAAAAAATTATAAAGTCTTATCAACTTGAAAAATTTCATTAGAATACTCATTATAAATATGCTAAAGAAAAAATAAACATTTTGAGTTCTTAATTTTAAGAACCTCTATTTGTTCGAGTCATAATTCACTCCTCATGACCAAAATTTCTAAGCAAGAGAGTTATATGAAAGAAAATGTTTTCATAAATTCATTCTTGAAAACAGCAAGAAATGTTTAATTAAATCTGACTTACCTGAAAGTGTAGATTTAGAGTTCTTTCCATTAGACTATTAACTTAGTAAAATGAAAAGTTCATGCATTGAATGAGAACCAGAGCTGCTTTTTTCTAATGCAATTTTTCTAATACAACACTTACATGAAAAGTTGTTAGGAATTTTGTTAAGGAATTTAGTCTACATGAATTTTACATCATCAAATTTGGAAACAGATTGCCAGCACTGGATTAATATAGCTTTTTAAACAAAGTGGGTAAGTTTATTGAGACATTCACATATTTTGCTTTTCCATAACTTTCACATATTAAGTCTCAAACTTCAGCAAAATAATATGAACTGGCCGACATGACTGCTGATACACGATTTGTGGGAATGAATATCAGGGAAAATGCAAACAATTGTTGAATGTGGACAGGACATTTAGAGATACTTCGTTCTTTAGAATTCCATAGCCATGGCCAGGGGCCCGTAAAACGAGAAGTGCATCTCAGCAGAGTGGAACACTCATTAGAATTCATCTTTTCAGGACTTTTTCGGCTTTAAAAACTCTTTTGAGATAAGCTTTACTCAAGACTAGGTGATGACAGGAAGTCGTCTTTACTGAGTCCCCAGTTTTACATTTATATGATTCTTGTCTTAAAGATGTGGATGTTAGGGTAGGTTTTTCTTTTTAACTATCTTGCAAGGGTTTGTTCGATCTGAATATCCAAGTAATATTCATTTATCATTTTTCTGCGGCTGTTCAGCCTTTTGGATAGCCAGCAAAGCTAAGACCGGTAAATTGAGTTTTACTTGCTGGCCTCAGAGCGCTCCTTGAGTCAGTCGTCTCTTCTCTTGCGCGCCCCCTTCCTCCAAGAGGTAAACAAACGACTGCGAAACCGAAGGCTGGCACAAATCCTTTTCTGTTTCTGGAGAAACCACTCAGAGCGCATGCTCTTCGGGCGATGGGTCCGTAGCGCCATTTTCATATCGCAGGGACTGCCCTTTAATTAAGCTCGCGGGTAGGACGCCCGGCATTAAAGTTGTTCTAGCTGTTCAAAAAGCCTTACAGAATCAAGTCAAGGGCTTCTTTGAGATGAACCACTCCCAGCGCTTCAGCTAAGACTGCGTCAAGAAGTTCTTTTGTGTTTATTTTTCCCGTGGACATGTGGCCGTCTCCCTATACCTCTGTTCCCTCCCCGCCCCCAGGCTGGTCGGGTTCCTCCGCCCCGCCCACCACGGGGACCAGAGCGATATTAAGGTTTGGCATTTGTGATGATTTGCGCCCACAGCGGCGACCCAAATGAGAGGACGTGGGGAACCGGATGGGAACGTTTTACCCCGTATGAACAAAGCACAAGTTAATTCAGAATCCAGTATGTGTAGAGGAAACCAGTAGGTGTTCTTCTGAGCTAGTAGGTAGGGCTTTTTTTTCTTCTGCAGATTTTATTTCTTATAAAGATAGAGATCCATCAGTGGTGGGATGGGCGGTGGTTGAAAGATTAGCTGTAGGTAATCTTATAGATCTTATAGATCCTAGATCTATAAGACTGTGCATGTGCTCGCGCGCATGCAAGAGTTTGGAACAAGGGTGAGTGGGGCGAGAGAAGTAGAGAATGAGAGAGACAAATGAAAACTCTAGAGTGGGAAGAACACTCAGTGGGGTGCAGAAAACGAAGGGGCGCGGGCTCATCCTTGCCTGAAAAACCACAGTAGGGCTGTCCGGGACACTCCCAACTCCACCGTTTCATTCATAAGTTTCTGGTCTGGAGGCCCCTCCTGGCTCCTCTGCCCAGGGCCGCGTATCCCTTACAGCAATTGGTGGACGGCAACAAAGCCTTAGCAACTGGCTCTTAGTGACCTGCGGGGCGCCTGGTAACTGGGGCGCGGACCCGGCGCGGAGAAAGGAGCTGGGCTGTCCCTTTAAGGGATGGCCGCGGAGCCGTGAAAGTGGAGGGAGCCGTGGGAGGGCGGGGAGGAAGGCCTGGGGGCGGACCCAAGGGGAGGAGGAGGAGGAAGAGTTGCTGCTGAAAGGAGGTGGCGAAGGAGGAGCCGGAGCAGCTGCTGCCAGCCGGCGGGCACCAGAGTCCTGCCCGCTGCCTCACTAGTAGCCACGGGCGCGATCGGGGCCAGACGTCTCCTCCTCCATGATCACTTTGGGAGCCGGGGGAAGACTTTGCCCGGCCGTGAGAGCTGGTCTGCGTTTCCCAGGCGCGGCGGCGGTGCAGCAGCGGCAGCAGCCGGGTCCGAATCGGAGTGGCCACAGCCCGGGGCGTGTGCGCCCCGCTCGGAGCGTGCTCGGGTTCCCCACGGAATGTCCCCGGGGCGCCCGGCGCGCTGACCCCCCAGCCGCCTCCGCCTTCGGCGCCTGCTGCCTCTCTCGGGCGGGCTCGGTGTTCGGGACTGCAAGCTTCCCGGCTCCTGGGCACTGGGGAAGCCCCCGGGGGCGGGTAACCTCAGCTGGCCACGACCCAGCCCTCCCCCGTGCGTATCTCGCTTAAGATGGCAGCGGAGTCAGGGGAACTAATCGGGGCTTGCGAGTTCATGAAAGGTGAGGAGCAGTCGCCCCGCATCCTCCAACCCTCTGTCGACACCCCAGCTCTTCACTTCTCGCCCCTGTGTCCCAACCACTGTCTCCGGCTTCTTCTGGGGCCCCCAGCGTACTACAATCGCTGCGCGCGCTCTCATCCCTTTTTTGTACTATCCTTTCCCCCGAGGACCCCCCGCTTCCGGCTTCTCTGTCTTTCTTGCGTCCCTCGTTCCCTCTGCAGCACTTTCGGAAGGCCTCCCAGCTCGGTAAAGGGACCGCACCGTCCTCTGCCGGGCTCCAGCGTGCAGCGGCTCGAGGGGATTCTGCTCCAGGGGATCCTTTCAGTTGCCTTTATCTTACTGTTGCTGGATCTCGGTTTTCGGGACACCTCCAACCACACCCCCTGTCTCTCCTTCCTTCCTCTTCTTGAAGTCTCCGGAGCTGTAGGGGAGAGTCTCGCCTCTCTCTTCCCCTACCGCAGAGGTCTGGAGATTTCTGAACCAAACTTGCATCTCCAGTTCAACGGGTACCCTCAGCTTCTACCTGCTCCCGCTGGCCTGAAACCAGGGAGATCAGGGAGTTTGCACGCCACTGAGTCCCTCAGTCGGGCCCTCGACTCGCTTCTCGAACTGGTGTGCTCTTGGATCTCTGGCTTTCCGGGAGAGATCAGGTTTCTGCAAGAATTCCACGTGTTAATGGGATCTTTAAATACCGGGTAGCAGTTGTTATTTTGTTATAGTGTGTTAGCAGCCCCCTACCCCACCAGCTTCCCTGCTTCTCATGTTTTCTCCCATCTTTTAAACTTGTCTTTCAGATCGGTTATATTTTGCTACTTTAAGGAATAGACCAAAAAGCACAGTAAATACCCACTATTTCTCCATCGATGAGGAGCTGGTCTATGAAAAGTAAGTTTCTATATATTTTTTTAATCTCAGCTATTTAACTTGTTGGCTCTTGGGTAAGGAAATGCTATGCACCTTTATGACAGTTTTATTCTCCTTCCCCAGTGGTGCAAGTAACAAATCCAATTTCTTAGGCTCAGAGGCTGGGGAAGAGGTGCAGGGAAAGTTAAGGTAATTTGAACCTGTCATCACCTCATTCCTTTTAGTCCTCTGTCTGTATTAGTTCTTCTACCACCACAGTAAACTGCAACTGTAGATTCCTAACACTCCCCAGAGCAGGGCCAGGGAGAGGCACCCTCTGTCCTTGCTAGATTCTGTAATAGGCATGTGAATCAGTCACAGGGTATTTATTGGAGCACCTACAGAGTACAGGGCAGTGTGTGTATTACAGGTGCTTCAGCTTTACGGTTCACAAGGCTTCTGCTGTATCTCAGGATGTTTTTGTTTGTGCAGCTCGTATTTGGAAAGTGGGGCACACTTAGCTGTGTCCCAGTCATATCTATGAGTAAGATTTTACCTGGGTGGTAAATTGCTGCGTTATTTTATTTGAGTGTCCCAAGCGTCACTGCATTATTATTTTTGCCTTTGAGGAAGTGGTATAGGAGTGCTGATTTACATTCTTTGGTTACTTTGGCTTTGTGGGATTAGGATTTAAGAGTCAAAGATGCATGTAGGGAACTGTTTTCTGTGAAAGACTGTTGATCTACATGAAAAAGATTATAGTATAGTAAACATGTAATTCAAAGAGAGAGAAGTCTCAATTCAATAAAAGCAACATAATAGTAAGGAATAAGAAGGCTGAGTTGGCTTGATTATGTCCTTTTATCAAAAGAGCTGGTGTTTCAGGGTAGTCAGTATATTCTAACAGAAAATTTAATTTTATTTTCTTGTTGCCTTAACCAAAAGTCCAATTACATGAACATAGTTAAGTGAACTGTATTCATTATAGAAAGTGCCCTAGGACTTGTGCTGTTAAGGGGGATTTTGGGAGTTCTGCCTAAGGATTTGTGAGTACCACCAGGCGTTCGAAGAGTGAGAGTATTCTCGACCATCCAGAGCATATCTTTTCTTTGAGGGAAAACAATCTTTAATTGTCACTTCATCAGAGGGATTCATGAAACTGATGTCTTCAGGACATTTCTCTTACTGGTGCTGGGAGCAGGATGCTCCTTGAATGGCTGAAGCAAAAGTGGGAATGAAAGAACCCTTTGCTGCTGCTCATGAATGCCCAGAGCTGCTGCAGCAAAGAGGTCTAAATCCCTGGTGTCAGATTACAGCTCTGCTCCTAGACCGAATGGAGTACTGCACTGCCTACTCCCTGACCTCAGGTACCTGGGTGATGTCACGGCCAGCAGTGTTTCTGGAGTATTCATTCTGTTGTTGGAATGTGCATTGTTGTCGCTTTCTTTTTCTGTGCGTAGAGTTTGGGGACCTCCCGTGAGTCAGAGGGTAGGGACAGTGTATAGGCTATTATGTTTAGTTCTTCAGTGATGTGCTGGAGGTTAATATGTCACTGAATTAACCCCAGGTATTAAGGTCTCAGTTGCTTCTTTTGGGATTGCTAGTTGATAGATCTAGATCTAACAGGAAATTATGTTTAGTCAATTAAACACAGTGCTCAGTGGTTTGATTCTGATATTTATATATGAGGAAAGATTTTTGTATGATTTTAATGTTAGTATTTTAGGATAGGACTTCAAATCACATTCTTCTTATACTGATTCTACTGTACTTCTGTAAAGAAAGACTTTCTGGAAAGACCATCCAATTTATATTGTGAAATTTTGATGTCATTTGAAACTTTGATAAAGACTTCAGTCTGGGCTGAGTGTGTACTTCTTTTTGTTTGAGGTGCCCAAGTACTGTGCAACAGGAGTAGCTATGGTTTTGATCACCCACAACTCTCATTTTTTGGTCACCTTCAACATTATACAGGGTTAGATGATACAGTGAATACAATGAAGATGGATACACGTTACCTTCATGGAGCTCCAGAGCTGGAGGGAGAAAGACAGGACTTCAGTGAGAGAGAGAGAAAAGATAACTGCCATAGATTCACATAGCCCCTGTGCTGGGGGGAATTCATGGCTGGGAGAGCACATTTGGTTGAGGGGTTCAGAAAAGCCTTCATGGAAGAGTTAAGACTGGCTTGCAGAATGGACAGAGATGGGAGAGGAGAGATCCCAGAAGCAGGAATAGCAAGGATGAGGAGGGAGGCTCTAGAGTGTCCTCAGGGAATAGTGAGACCTCTGGTTGGCCTGGTATGTATACAGGTTCAAATGGGGCTGTGTAATCTGAAGCTGAAAGGTCAGCTGGGCAGATTGAGTGCCAGGGTTTCCTTAGTATGCCATGGGACTCTCTTGAGGATTTGGGGGCAGTCCAGGGTATGACTGGTCCTATGCTAACTGCAAATAATGGCACATTTCATCGAGGATTTAAATGCACGCCAGGTGCTCGGTGCTCCACGACTATTAATTTATTTTATTTTCACATCGGTTTTTAGGCAGTTACTATTATTATCCTTAGTGTGCAAACGATGAGAATAAGGGACAGAGAGGTTAGGTAAATTGCCCAAGGTCACAGAAGTAAGAAGTAGCAGACCTGGAATTTGAAATCGAGCCCTCAAGTTCTGGAGTACGTATGTGTGTTCTGTGCTTAGTCGCTCAATTGTGTTTGACTCTTTGCAACCCTTTGGACTGTAGCCCTCCAGACTCCTCTGTCCGTGGGATTCTCCAGACAAGAATATTGGAGTGGGTTGCTGTTTCCTCCTCTAGGGGATCTTCCTGACCCAGGGACTGAACCCAAGTCTCCTGTGTCTTCTGCATTGCAGGCAGATCCTTTACCACTGAGCCATCTGGGAAACCCTAGAATACATATATGCTCAAAAAATTAATATGATAGCATCGTTTTGGACAGATTAGAGAGGAAGTAGAGCCCGCTTAGAGAAATTCTGAAATGTTCAGGGGGAAGAAATAAATGCCTTGATTAGAACTGGTGGCAATGGTGGTGGAAAGAAGAGCTTGAATCCATGTGACTTGGCAACAGATCATGTGCGTGGGTTGGTGTGGTGCTGAGGAAAAAGAGGGGTCCAAGAAGTCTTTAAGACAGCCTGGGTCACAGTAAACCTGCTGGGACCATTGACCGAAACAAGAAGTAGGGCAGAAGAACTGGCTTTTGTGGGGAGATCAGGTGTTCCATGTTGGTCAGGTTGGAAGGAGGGAGTTTATGGGATGTGCCCATCAGGGCTGGATATCACACAAATTAGAAGTCCTTAAATTTGGAGTTTTTCCTCCAAAAGATGATAAAGCTGTGAGAATGATGTAATTTCTGGGAGATAGAGAAAAATATCAAGGGCTGTATTTCATAGGCATAACCAGGATGAGAGGAACCAAGGGAAAGAGGTAGTAATAAGCAGCCAAAAAGGTGGATCAACGCTGAAGGAGAGAGAAGAGAGGGGAGAGGAATAGATGCAGTGGAATCCATCTTGTCAGCACTGCTTTTAGGACATATTGAGTTAGAGAGACCACAGAGACCTTTGAAGGATGAGTAATATCAGAGTTCTTCTATGACAGATAGCTTATGGTGACAAAAACCTGGACTATTATATCAGATTGTAATTCTCCAAGGAAAGGAGAGGGCTTGCCTGGTGGCTCAGCGGTAAAAGAATCTGCCTTCAATGCAGGAGCCTCAGGAGACTCAGGTTCGATCCCTGGGTCGGGAAGATCCCCTGGAGGAGGGCATGGCAACCCACTCCAGTATTCTTGCCTGGAGAATCCCATGGACAGAGGAGCCTGGTGGGCCATAGTCCATAGGGTCACAAAGAGCCAGACACGACTGAACCGACTTAGCATGCCTGTAAGGAAAAGAGAATATTAGTATATGTGATCACATGGGGCCTTATACAGCCCTATATCTGTGTACTTATTTATGGATTGTGTAAGTGAAATGCTGCCTTTCTGGCTAAATTATCATCCTAGAAATGCAACTATTATTTTTTGAATTAAATAAATCAACAAATATTTAAATAGTGAGGCTTTGTTCCTCTTAAGGGAACTAAGGGCAAAATTTCTCCCGGCCAAAATTTTAGAACTGCTTTCAAGCTGACTTTGCCTGTGGGGTTGTTGGAGTGGGGTGTCCACTGTAGTGGTAGCCCACACCTCTGAGCTGGGTCTGGGAAGGCAGTAAAGGCCCTGAAGTTTCTTAATCCTGGTTTGGTAGCTACCGGCCCTGACACCTGTCAGGGCAGGAGGCATAGATTGGCAACCCAGACCCACAGGTGCATCCGCTACCCCCACCTGGCAACTGTCTGAGAAGCTAGTGGAGAAGGGTTAACAAAGTGGCCTTATGGGATCCCAACTATCTATTAGAAATGAATTTTCTCTTTGAATTTTAAACAGAAGTTACCACATTAGTATAAAGGCACGAGCAATTTTAGTAAAATGTGGTTGATAATAAAGCATACATTTATCCTTGGGTTATGATTTCACAGATCAGAATTAAAATCAGAGTATAAACTACCACACTTGTGGGGAAAATGTAGCCCCCAAAAAAGGGAGCCTTTTAAAGATTTGTCTGTATTTGATTAAGCTATAAATAATGCACAACTTTCCAGAAAGGCTAGTTTTTTGGTTTTGGAATTGGGCCGTGTAATCCAAATAGAGGCTTACTTTTTATAACTTGGCTCAAATTCCTTTTGGCTCGAAAGTTAACAAAATCAAATATGTTAATTGTTATAACTTTGTGGGCCCCTCCTAACTGTGATGGGTAGAGAGTTGAACGTTTATGCATAGAAAGGAGACTGTAGAATTCTTATCCATTTTCATTTCTTCTGTCTTCGTGTTTGCAAAGGTACTGAAAATGCAGGAGAGAACTCTTCATGGACATACTCTGGGTACTGCATATTAAGCAGTTTCTGAAATGATTCAAAGAATTTCACCAAATGTTTTAGCATGGAAGAATGAGCAGCCTCTAATGAGGACTAATTAATTAACTTGAAGATTTAAATAATTTAAAATGTCCAAATTTCATTTAAACTTTATTAAAGTAGCCTGATATTAATGCAACTGGGAATTTTGGAATAAATAATTTATTAAAAGAATGATTTCTTATATGTAGCTTGTAGCATAGGCTTGAGTTGAAATGTGAGACTAGGACATCTTTGAGAGAAAGACAGAAAAACTTCTCTTGCCTGGAAATATTGTAGGAATAGAAAATTTAGGTTAGATCGAGGTAGGAAGAAACCCTTTTGTTTTTTCAGTTTTTATTTTGAATTTAATGTGTAACAAGTAGGCTAATGTCACGGAAAGCTGAATGCCACCTAAGCATATGAACATACACATATATACACAGATATATGATCTTATATAGAGTGAAAGTTGCTCAGTTGTGTCTGACTCTGTGGCCCATGGACTCTATCTAGCCCATCAGACTCCTCTGTCCATGAAATTCTCCAAGCAAGAGTACTAGAGTGGGTAGTCGTTCCCTTCTCCAGGGGATCTTCCTGACCCAGGGATGCAACCTGAGTCTCCTGCATTGAGCCAGGTTCTTTACCTTCTCAGCCACCAGGGAAGCCCCTGGGCCTAGAGCCTTAGGGCCATCATTTGGTACCTCAAATCTCCTTATAAATTGCTCTGATATAGACAGAACAGGGGATACAGTTGAATTCAGAGACACACTTCACCATGAGAATAAAAATAAAATTATAGCAACAGCTAATATTTATAGTCCCATGACAAGCTAATACTTATAGTCCTATGGCAAGCAATGTTCTTTACATACATTAACTCACTCTTGGGAACAACCCTAGGAGTTAGGTGCTGTTATTGTTACCACTTTATAGATGAGGAAACAGACTCAGAGAGGATTATGTAGATCTGAAGGCCATTGAGCTAGTAAATTTACCCTGAAGTCATGCTCTCCTGCTTCCAGCAAGTTCCCATTTGTCCTGAGCCTGAGGCTGGTTAAAGAGGGTGGAGAACAGCTTTGCCCCTCCCTGGCTCATGTGACCCTTCTAACTTGAGTGGTGATGGCTTTGGCAAGGAATGGGCTGCTGACATGGTGTACACAAATTTATGTCCAGGCTGTATCTGGATATGTGCGGTAGTACTTAAAATGTTTTCCCGCAGCTCCACTTTTGTGGATATGAATTTGCTTTTTCTCCTTTCAGTGGTCTGCCCTGCCTAAAAGAGAGAGAGAAAATAAATTGAGTTAATTATCATTGTATGTTAATAGGAGAGGTGAAAACAAAAGAAGCCCAGTTTTTATAAGCTTATGAAAATTCTTTGCAGGCAGACTGTGAAATGTTCTTGCTGCTTAACTGGTGTCACTTAAGATGTAATGATTTGTGCATAGAATTCTCCTGAAAAATCAGAAAACTCTTTAGCATTTAAAAGGTGATATAGGTTTCGACTTTCTTCCCCTTTTCTCCTTTCTCTCATCCTAATCTTGCAGAAATAACAGTTTTGTTCAGGGCCACTTTTTCCATTCTCTGTTTTGAACAAAGAGTTTTAGGTGTGTGCTTATGTATGTATACCTGTGTCTATAACCAGGATTATTATGCTGTATACGTCATGAGGAAATAGATATCTGTAAACATTCACCACTTCCCTGGTGGCTTAGACAGTGAAAGTGTCTGCCTACAATTCAGGAGACCAGGGTTTGATCCCTGGGTTGGGAAGATCCCCTGGAGAAGGAAGTGGCACCCTACTCCAGTACTCTTGCCTTGAAAATCCCATGGATGGAGGAACCTGGTAGGCTACAAGTCCATGGGGTCGCAAAGAGTTGGACACAACTGAGAGACTTCACTCACTTCACTTATACATTCACCAGTCAGTTCTTAATTCTGTGACCCACTAGAGTCAACTTTTACTTTCAGGATACTGATTTATTAAATACTTGCTGTTTTGGCCTCTTTGGCATTCACAGTTGGGTCATCGATTTCTGTTCTTCATAAGGACAATTGCTACTCAGTTCTTTCAATTTGCTTGAGACAAGCTTGGTGAAAATGCAAAAATTAACTGAGGTGCTGAGGTCTCAGTTAAAACTGACAGGGCTAGTCTTAATCAGGAAGCCTGAGAAGGGATTCAAATGGGTTGGAGGAGAGTCCTGTGAGGAGCTGTGTGCCGTCCAAGTTCTTTGTTGGCCAAGTCACCACAGGGCGGCTTCATTATTGTGTTTGAAGTAGATCCCTAAGACATCAGATGTTCTCATTTGTAAGTTCATAAACACATTCCAAAGCCGAAAAGTAAATGACTTACACTTAGCCACAGCTTAATGCATCTTTGTGCTTTAAAAAGAAAGAGAAAGAAAAAAAGACTCTTGACATGTTTTTATGGGAAGTGAAAAAAGCATAATTTAAAAGCTGTAGGTGGTTGGAAATAGAGGAAACAGTGCAGTCCTGTGATTGATACTTCGTGCTTCTACTGCAGAGGCACGGGTTTGATCCCTGGCGGAGGAACTAGGATCCCTCATGCCGCATGGTGGGGCCAAAAAAAAAACCCCACTCCCCCCAAAACAAACAAACAAATGAAATATTTAGATGTGATAAATTTTGGTACAGAGCAGTATGCTAATGCTTTGGGGATACACAAATGCAGAAAGAAGGAAGTGTAAACAAATACAGGCAAGAAATGACAAAGGTTGTAAACGAATATATTAAAAATCCAAGAAAGGAAGAGATATTACTTCCCAGAGTGATAAAGACTTCATAGAGTGATATTTGAACTAGCTTTTGAAGGGTGTGTAAGAGCGAAGAGTATATTTTATGATCTTTGTGAGGACAAGTACCGCCTATTTTTGCTCACCACTGTATACATATATCTAGCACAGAGCTTGGCTTAGAGGTTGTACAAGAAATTTTAGCTGAATGAATGAGAGAAGAAGGAAAGAAAGAAAGATTTCAGTGTTGGGGAATAGCAAGATTTTGTTAGGTGAGGCAAAATACTTGACGTGCAGAGAGGTCATGGGTGAGGCTGGACGCATGGTTGGGGACTGGCTTATGGAAAGCTGTTTGGATCTCAGTTCTGCTGGTTTATGAATGACACAGGGAGACTGAGCAGAGCTCTGCTTAGGGCAAGTACTCCTGTGACTGGGAGGTGTGGCAAGACTGGATTATGGTTACAGCAATGGGAACGGAAAGGCTAGGTGGGAGAGAGGCTAGAGGGGATGGATTGTCTGTATTTGAGGCATTTGAGGGGTCAGGGCAATTGAAGGTTAAGTTCAAGATTTAAGGTTTGGATGATTGGGAGACAGTGACACCTTAAAGTAGGGCATGTATGTAAATCAGAAGGAGAAGCTACCTTTTTGTTGCCTTATTTGGGGGATGGGGAAGGGAAATAAAAAGGGGAGTCTATAATGAAAGTAAAAGAGGAGTCATTGTCTTTTGTGATCTTTAAGCAGAAAATAGACAATGCCTGCCCTGGATATCTAGCTATTACCTTGTTTTAAAAATCTGGGAGGTGGGTGGGACAGCTGATCTCAAGTTCCTTTCTGGCTCACTGATTTGAAGTGGGGTTAAGTGTGGAGTTCATTGTTTCTTTAAAAAATTTTTAAGCTTTAGTTTCAATTTACATTAAAAAAGTTGGTTTTGTTAATCGACATTCAGGACCACCAAAGAATCAGATGTTGAATGAGAACCATCAAAAATATTATTTTATTTATTAATGCATGTAATAATCCCAGCCTTTGACAAACTTGGAAACATCTGGTAAAGCATCACAATTATTTGTGATTATCAGTGAATTTCCTTTATGGAAAATAGTTTCATAAGCTACAGTTTTTGAATAAAGTGTTTCATTTATTAATTTAATATTTTGGTGTTAAAGATCTTCATATCCTATTGATGAACTGAAGAATTTGCTAGTTTGGACATGTTCTTCTTTTATAAAATTTAATTTTCTTTTGAGAACCAGAAGAGATGGTATATTTCAAATTTGCTCTCCTTGCTGCATATACTCTTACAATGTATATACTCTTATCTAGTCTTGTCTGGGAATGTGGCATTTCAGCAGGGCAGCTTCTAAAAAAAGATGGAAAATTACATCTTGAAATATCAAAGTAGTTTTGTAATTTATGGGAATCTTTCTAAAATGAATCTAAATTGTTGCCTTCTTACAAAATTTACTGATTATGATTTACTTATTTTTTTCTGTGAGACTTTATTACTATGAGTACATTGGTTGTACAGTTTCATTGTAATTCAGGTATAGTTTTAGGAGCTCCTAAAGGTGGCTGAGGCAGTAAAGAATCTGCCTGCAATGTGGGAGATCTGAGTCGATCCCTGGGTTGGAAGATCCCCTGGAGTAGGAAAGCGCAACCTGCTCCAGTATTCTTGCCTGGAAAATTCCACGGGCAGGGGACCCTGGTGGGCTACAGTCTACAGGTTGCAAAGAATGAGACATGATTGAGCATCTGAGCAAGCGACTGATCACAGCACAATAAAGAGATCTCTGCTTAAGTATCAGATTTGCTAAACATCTTTTATTTCGTAAATATCTCGTATCTTTTAGTGTTTTTAATCTAGTTAGTTTTTGTTGATGAATAACTCATCTGAGTACTTTCTAGGTATTACTTACTGTTGGATTATGTACGTTAGTCGCTCAGTTGTATCTGACTCTTTTTGACCCCATGGACTGTAGCCCACCAGGCTCCTCTGTCCGTGGGATTCTTCAGGCATCCTGGAGTGGGTTGCCATGCCCTTCTCCAGGGATCTTTCTGGCCTAGGGATAGAACCCAGGTGCCCGCATTGTGGGCAGATTCTTTACAGTTTGAGCTATTAGCTTTTGACATTTCTATCAATGTACCAGCAGCCACCAATAGCTGCCTCCTGCCTATGGTCTGTCTGATGAGTCTAATATGCTGTGGGCATAGAAACCAGATATCATGTTTTATTAGCCTTTGGTGCAGTATAAGGCTAAATAGACTTCCAAGTGAGTTGGAGACTCTCATAAATATTGCTAAAGGGCATGGGTTTGTGGCAGGCTTTAAAAGAAATAATATGCCTTACTTGTGATTCTCATTTATATTCCTGATTGAGATTTCTGAATTGGGGATCCTTGTATAACTGATTTCTGATTCTACACATTTCTTTTTCTTTTAAGAGAGTGTGAAATTGATATAGCACTTATCTTTAGTCCTCATAATCAAATTGTTGATCATCTGTAGCTGAGTTAATCTGAAATGCTAAAAGCATTTTATTTTTATCTAAGTGTGATGCAAAGAAAAAGGGTTAAAAAGGTCTCTTCTGGGGAGCTGTGAACAGTGGGATTGTAAAATAGTGCCTTTCTGTTCTGCAACATACTTCAGTGTCAAATGTACTTCATTCTATATGCTCTATAGCAGATTGCCTACAGCTCTAGAAAACTCTAAAGTTTTAGGCCGATTTTAGCTTGGCAACACTCTCAGATACCACTGAAGGGGCTGCTAAGCAAAAAAAAAAAAAAGGAGTTGGGATGATGTATAGTTGGGGTGAGTCTTTTTAGACTGGGGGCCGCTTCTGGAGCAGGTCACATTTAGAACAAGCCAGACTGTGTAACCCTATGGACTGTAGCCCACCAGGCTTCTCTGTCCATGGGATTCTCCAGGCAAGAACACTAGAGTGGGTTACTGTGCCCTCCTCCAGGGGATCTTGCAGACCCAGGGATTGAACCTGCATCTCTGGCATCTCCTGCACTGGGAGGTGGGTTCTTTACCACTTGCACCACTTGGGAAGCCCTAGTAATAAAGATACAGGCGTAGGGTAGACTGTGGCGGTGGGGAGAAATGGGTGCTCCCAGTTCTCCCTGCACTAGAGAGGTGGATGGCCTCCCATTCTCTATCCCCTTCACTGTCCTTTCCTTCTTAGGTTATTTTTGTCAATTTTTTTCTGTCTAGTCCAGTTTTGTACCCAAAGCCAATACAATGTGCTACCTGATATCTTTCCCCAGATTTAACCTGGTTTAGAAGGATTAAATGGAAGAAGACAACAGTTTTGCAGATGAACCAATACCTCAACATTTCATTCATTTACTTGGTCATCTCTGTGCCAGGTGCTAGGGATACATTACTGAGCAGATTTTAACCCAACCCTTGTTCTCATGGAGTTTATTGTCTGGTGGGCCTGCTGCTACTGCTAAGTCAAGTTGTGTCCGACTCTGTGCAACCCAGTGGACTGCAGCCTACCAGGCTTCTCCATCCATGGGATTCTCCAGGCAAGAACACTGGAGTGGGTTGCCATTTGGGCCTTAGGGAAGCTATTAATGAATATTCAGATATCGGACAGTCTGTAAACTCTCTCAAGGAAAGACCTACGATTCTTTGGAAGCACACAAGAATAGGACCTGGCCTGTAGGATGGAGTGGTGTGTGTGTGTGAGTGTGTGTGTGTGTATATGTGAAGTGGGGTGAGGATGGAGGTGGGGATACAGATGGAGGAGGGATCAGAGAAGAATATACTGAGGAAGTGTGACTGGAGCTGAGTCCTGAAGGGTAAATGGGTGTTAATTAGGCCAAGGAGGGTAATGTGCAAAGGGCCTGAGGCAGGAATGAAAAGAAGTACCTTGCTTGGAGCTTACTAGTACTGAAATGGAAATGGTACAAAATGAGAAATAGGTGGGGGCTACATCATCCTGGCCTCACAGACAAGTTTCAGGGTTTTGGTTTTAATTCCAGAGTTTAGAGAGGTAATGAGATCATTGCCAGATGTTAGAGTGATTATTTTCCTTTTCAGGGCCTCCCTTGCTTTATGACATGTGAGGAGGGTTAGTCTTTTATGTACAGGGGATCAGTCGCCAATCTGTTTTCTACCAAAGTCACATGTATACTCTCTGCATAGCTCTCTTGCCTTTAATACCTGCCACTGAATAAAGGGGTTAATTTACACTGCTTGAGAATGTTCTATGGGAGTGAATTTTAATCTTGCCAGTGCATTCCTGAAGAAGTCTTCTTTTGTTTTCATTAATCTGAGACTCAAAGTGGGAGTGTTTAATTAATTGACTTGCTTCAAAAAGGGAAGTCACAGGGTTACAGACCTTGGTGCTGAAGGTTCTCTGATACCGTTTAGTCTTGTCTTCCGTTGTTGTTCTGTGGCTAAGTTGTGTTCTACTCTTCGCAACCCCATGGCCTGCAGCACTCCAGGCTTCCATGCCCTTCATTATCTTCCAGAGTTTGCTCAAATTCATGTTCGTTGAGTCAGAGATGCCATCCAACCATCTCATCCTCTGCCACCTCCTTTTCTTTTTGCCCTCAGTGTTTCCCATCATCAAAGTTTTTTCCAATGAGTCAGCTCTTCACATCAGGTGGCCAGAGTATTAGAGCTTCAGCTTCAGCATCAGTCCTTCCAATGAATATTCAGGGTTGTTTTTCTTTAAGATTGACTAGTTTGCTGTCTGCTCAGTCCAAGGGACTCTCAAGAGTCTTCTCCAGCTCCACAATTTGAAAGCCTCAATTCTTCGAAGCTCAGCCTTCTTTATGGTTCAACTCTCAGATCTGCACATGACTGCTGGAAAAACCATAGCTTTGAATATATGGACCTTTGTCAGCTAAGTGATGTCTCTGCTTTTTAATATGCTGTCTAGGTTTGTCACATAACTTTCCTTCCAAGGAGCATCTTTTAATTTTGTGGCTGCAGTTACTGTCTGCAGTGAGTTTTGAAAATAAAATCTGTCACTGCTTCCATTTTTGCTCTTTCTGTTTGCCATGAAGTGATGGAACCAGATACCATGATCTTAGTTTTTTGAATGTTGAGTTTCAAGCCAACTTTTTCACTCTCCTCTTTCACCCTCATTAAGAGGCTGTTTAATTCCTCTTCATTTTCTGCCATTCAAGTGATATCGCCTGCATATCTGAGGTTGTTGATATTTCTCCCAGCAATCTCAATTCTAGTTTGTGATTCATCCAGCCCAGTATTTCTCATGATGTACCCTGCATGGAAGTTAAATAAGCAGGGTGACAATATACAGCCTTGACATACTCCTTTCCCAATTTGGAACCAGTGTGGTGTTCCATGTCCGATTCTAACTGTTGCTTCTTGACCTACATACAGGTTTCTCTTTGGCTTTAAGGCAAAGTGGCAGCATTAACCCATTTTACAGAAGCAGCAGCTGGAGCCTGGAGCAGGTGGCCCTGCTACTTGCCCCAGAATAATAAGTGAGTAGGTGGAGAAGGGTTCCACATATTTCCAGTGTTTTGATCTGGACATCCCTAAAACCCTGGATAATGCAGCAAAAGACAGGAGTGAGAGTTGATGTTGGCGTTCTCTCCTTTCTTTGTGATCTCAACAAATG
The DNA here is from genome assembly GCF_019923935.1 of Bubalus bubalis. Taxonomy (NCBI): domain Eukaryota; kingdom Metazoa; phylum Chordata; class Mammalia; order Artiodactyla; family Bovidae; genus Bubalus; species Bubalus bubalis. Next base: position 43,041,694 of record NC_059162.1, on the reverse strand, counting down.
TCAGACTTTATGTAGGTAAATAAATAGTAATGATGTCAAGTTTTCCTATCTTATAAAGCATCTCTCTGAACTGTTGGTTTGTTCTCTAGCTATGTTGAGAGCACAGTGAATTTCAGGGAGAAAGCTGTGAGGGTCTTCCCCTTCTCTGAGGGGGTACTCTGAGAGAAATGCCTTCTGAACCCAGACCCAACACACTGAGAGAGCAGAGTGCATCAATTAGAGTGAGTAGATCTTGAGAAACATTTGAACTGTTGAATAGTTTGTCCAATATGGATAACCAGAGTCATGAACAATCTAGACTATTTTTAATATATATTCTATAATAATCATATAGAATGACTGTGATAGGAAAATGTAATATAATATAATAGGCGGAAAGAACTTTAGAAGCAAATTGAGCATTTTCATTCAATAGATGAGAATGTGGAGTTGCAGAGAGGCTAAGACTTCCTCCCAGGGACATTGAGTGGTTCAGTTGGGACTGGAACCCCTTGCTTTCCAATGGTCTTTAGTTTTCCATCAGTCTGTAGTTGACTGATGTGTGGCTGGGAAGCTTCTTAGATGTGTAGCTTTTCTACCCTAGGAAGTTGACATCATTGTGACTGTGGTTTATTATACATGAGCAACAACTCAGAATTGTACTTTGATCTTAGGTTAATGTTTGCTGAGCATTTGAGGCCTTTTTGAATTTTGATTGTTGTGAGTTTCAGCTATGTACAGGATCTTTTTCATCAGACTGGAGGGGTGCTGATAAGTTTTTGTAATAGGGGAAATATTAGGTGTAGCGTGTAGCCTAGAGGTCTGTGCTGATTAATTTCACCAAAATTTTGCACATATGTACATACATACACATGCACACGTATCACTGTCCTTTGGAGGAGACTGCTGTCTTAGTTAGTGCTCATCAGTGGTAATTATGTGTACTTGTCTGTCATTGGGTGGTGAGCTCCTTGAGGGTGAGGACTGGTGATCAGCAGGTTCTCAGTGATATTTGATTAATGGAATGAATGAATAGATGAAACATGTCAGCAGTGCTGATAAAAAAAAAAATGAAGAGTGGCATTCCTTATAATGATCTTACAGACTTTTGAATATTTTTGGTATGGACAGCACTGTTTAATTAATATGTTAACTTTTAGTGCCTTGCTCAGAGTAGGTGGTCAAAATTTTGTTTAGTGAGTATTGCTTAGAATATAGTTTATCTTTTTTGCTGAAGAGTTGAAAATTTTCAGAGGAAACTTCTGATATATAGAATAAGGTATCAGGAGGGAGGGGACGTAAGTATACCTGTGGCTGATTCATGTTGATGTATGGCAGAGACCAACACAATATTGTAAAGCAATTATCCTCCAATTAAAAAAGAACAACAGCAGCAAAAAAGACTAAGACACAACTGTACTGTAAACAATGATTCCTCTAGGAATGGACCCACTTAAATTAGAGTTTGTTAGGAAAGCCACACAACACAAAATAATGATGCATCATAATTGTCATGAATCTCATGAGAAGAGGTAGACATGTTGGGTATAATAGAAATGCTTCTAGGCCCGATTTTTTTTTTTTTTTTTTTAATTTAATTTTTGGCCATACCCTGCAGCTTAGTTCCCTGTCCTGGGATTGAACCCATGCCCCTAGCACTGGAAGGTGGAGTCTTTAAGCACTGGACCGTAGGGGAAGTTCCTAGGCTTAACTTCCATTTCCTTAAAATCTGTGGGTCATGGGTGACCCTGATCAACATTTGCTCTGTCCTTAGGCTCCCATTTCTTCATCCTGTCCACATAACCCTCCCTTCCCTTTCTTCCCCACTTGTAGGACTCCAGTTCTTTTAATTTCTTTTCTATCAAAACAGGGAAGAATTTGATTTTAGCTACTTAACACTTACTGAATAAAAGTAAGTGTTGATTTTCACTTAAAAATTCAGGAGTTTCATTCTAGATATTGACCCATAATTTGCCAGCCTTACAAGGGGAAATTTATATATAGATACAACATATATTGGGAAAGGAAATGGCAACACACTCTAGTATTCCTGCCTGGGAAATCCCATGGATAGAGGAGGTTGGTGGGCTATATAGTCCATGGGGTTGCAAAAGAGTCAGACATGACTTAGCAACTAAACAACAATAACAATGATATATATGTATTGATAAGGGATAGATATATAGACAAAGGATATTTACTCATGTGTTCATTCATGCATTCATTTGGAGGAGTAGCTCAGGGTACTCTACAATAATAAAATAATACATCCATGGTTTTCCTTGCCCAAAGGAGATATTTCCCCTTATTCCAGCAAAAGTCTGGGGCGTTGCTTGGCTGTGGCTCTGGTGACTCTTCCTGGGAGTTGCCAAAAGAAGACACTATCAAGGGTCATTACCCTCAGGCTTAGGAGCCCACTCAGCCCTTGGGTTTCTTTATTGCATCTCTGCAGGGCTTATCTGTGCCATTTCTCCTCCCCATTTTCACTGTCCCCGGGTTGATGACCTTCCAGTCCTCTTCTACCCTGAGCCCAATTCTTTTATTCTCTTGCCTTGGTTCCAAGTTACCATAGTACGTATTTTATGCCTTCTAGCAATTATTTTGGGAGAAGGCAATGGCACCCCACTCCAGTACTCTTGCCTGGAAAACCCCATGGACGGAGGAGCCTGGTAGGCTGCAGTCCATAGGGTCGCTAAGAGTCGGACACCACTCAGCGACTTCACTTTCACTTTGCACTTTCATGCATTGGAGGAGGAAATGGCAACCCACTCCAGTGTTCCTGCCTGGAGAATCCCAGGGACGGCGGGGCCTGGTGGGCTGCCGTCTATGGGGTCGCACAGAGTCGGACATGACTGAAGAGACTTAGCAGCAGTAGCAGCAGCAGCAGTTATTTCAATAGTTACCAATTGATTTTTCTGTTTTCACATTTCCTACGTGAAAATTAGCTAATGGTCTGTCTTGTAAATGCATTTCCATTTTCCCCACCCCGGGTGAGGAAAATTCTTACAAAGATACATGTTGTAGGGAGGTGTCTTCTTTGTTCCTGGCATTTTATTGTACCTAAGTCAGTGACAACCTGTCTTGGTGTGAGCAGTGAGCAGCTGTGATTGGTTTTTCAGTGCTCTGCACATTTTTGAAATGTATTTAGCTTGTTAGAAAATTGTATATATATATATAATATATATGCCTATATGCATATATATGGTGCTGGTGCTTTAGTCATGTCTGACTCTTTGAAACCCTGTGGACTGTAGCCTACCAGGCTCCTCTGTCCATGGAATTCTCCAAGCAAGAATACTGGAGTGGTTGTCCGTGCCCTCCTCCAGGGAATCTTCCAGACCCAGGGATTGCACCCGTGTCTCTTATATCTCGTGCAATAGCAGGAGGGTTCTTTACCACTAGCTAAAATCCCATGGACGGAGGAGCCTGGAGGGCTGCAGTCCATGGGGTCGCTGAGGGTCGGACACGACTGAGCGACTTCACTTTCAGTTTCACACTGTATTATTATAAATACTGTAAGCACTGTAAGGAAAGGATGTATAAAATGACCGTAAGATAGAGTTTGTTGGCTGTATACTTGTCTGTGACAGTTCTGAACTTTGAAGACCAGTTCTGAATTGCTCTTGGCTGTGCAAAACGTTTTTTAAATTATATTTATTTATCTTTGTGCTGGGTCTTCGTTGCTGTGCAGGCCTTTTTTCTCTAGTTGAGGCAAGTGGGGGCTATTGTCTAGATGCGGTGTGCAGGCTTCTCACTGTGGGGTCTCCTGCCTTAAAGCACAGGCTCTAGGGCACGTGGGCGTCAGCAGTTGTGGCTCGCAGGCTCTAGAGTGCGAGCTCAACAGTTGCGGTGCATGGGCTTCATTGCTCCACAGCATGTGGAATCTTTCCAGAGCAGGGTTCCATGTCCCCTGCATTGGCAGGCAGATTCTCAACCACTGGACCACCAGGGAAGCCCCTCTAGTTATTTTAAATAATTTATCTATTTATTTATATATCTCTAGTAGTGTTAGTCGCTCAGTCATGTCCGACTCTGCAATGCCACGAACTGTAGCCCACTAGGCTCCTCTGTCCATGGGATTCTCCAGACAAGGATACTGGAGTGGATTGCCATTCCCTTTTCCAGGCGATCTTCCCAACCCAGGGATCGAACCCAGGTTTCCTGCATTGCAAGCAGATTCTTTACTGTCTGAGCTACAGGGAAGATATATATCTCTAGTTGTTTGTTATTTTTGTTTTTATTTCTTTAAAAAAAAATCTTGATCAGTATCATCTCTCAGCGCAGAACATTTTCTGCAGGGATGGAAATGTTCCATTTCTGTATTGTACAACTTAGTAGCCACTGGCCACATGTGGCTTTTGAACTCTTGATATGGGCTAATAAGATGGGAGAACTGAATTTTTAATTAATTAATTTACTTTACTGAAATAAATAAATTAATTAATTAATTTAACTTAATTTAAATAGCCACATGTGGCTAGTGGCTGCCATTATTGGAGAGTGCAGATCAACTTAAGAATAATGTCTGTATTTGATTTACTTTTTTCTGTGTTATTGCAGTATACCAATTTATTTTCATGGTTTTGGTGAAGTAAGTTTGTTCATTAACCATGTACTTCCAAAAGTACTCATGGCTAAGCTGGCTGTAATGTTAGAAACAGCTTTGAGTTTGGGATTGAAGTTGGTTTGTAATGGTTAGTATGAAATTAGAGATGACTTGAATTCTTTATGCTTTCCTAAACTTTGTTCACAGTGAGTTAAAAAAGCTGAAATAATTTTAACTAAAGATTCTAGATTTACCTTAAAATTCTACATCTCAATATTTATGTTCAAGTAGCAGAAGAATCAGATGTATTAGTTAAGAGTTTTTCTTACAGTAAGCCAAGGACAAGGAGATCTGTGTGATAGAAACGGGCTGCCTTAACCAGTGCTGATAGGTGCTTATTTGCACAGTCCCTTCATTTTGCCTCTCTTGAGTGAATTCTTGTCAACAGGGCTTAACTGATCAGTAATTAAATGTTATAGGTATAGTTCCTTTTGGATTCATGGGTATTTTGTTTATACTTAGAGCACAATATCACATTGGGGACTTTAGAAATAGATCAAGAATTTTTAATTTCAAATTGTTGCAGCTTTCCTTTTTTGCTAACTCTATTCAACTCTCATGGAGCCTGTGTGGAGGGACACCTAATTATTGTGTTACCTTGAATATAAATTACGTGTTACCAAAATATTGTCAAGTTGTCTGACATGTTTAGTACAAATAAACAAGTTTAGTACTCTTTGCTTAAGTAAGGCAGGAGACTGTTGACAGATTTGTAATGACATATCTATGATAATGTATTTTGGGTAACAGAAAAAATTAAATAAACCCTAATTTTTATTTAAAAAACTTAAATAAGGGTCTTTTGGGAATGCTTTTTTTGGGGAAACGTGTTGATATTTAGTAAACTTATGGTCTAGGTTAAATTGAATTTGGGCATTAATGAGCAAAATATTCATAATGCAGACTCATTTCTGTCTGTGAATGTTGCTCAGTCGTATCTGACTCTTTGTGACCCCATGGACTGTAGCCTGCCAGGCTCACCTGTCCATGGAATTCTCCAGGCAACAATGCTGGAGTGGGTTCCCTTCTGCAGGGTGTCTTCCCAACCCAGGGTTTGAACCCAGGTCTCCCGCATTGCAGGCAGATTCTTTACCATCTGAGCCACCAGGGAAGCAGACTCATTTGCTGAAGTTTATTATGAGCAGTCCATTCTTCTAAGCATATTAGGCATGAGATACTATCACTGAGTGAGAAGCTTACACTATAGTTGGCGGTAGAATCCACACTTAAAAAGATAACTCATAGTATGTGATAGTATATGAAAAGAAAGTGAAAGTTGCTCAGGCGTGTCCAACTCTTTGCAACCCCAGAGACTAAATAGTCCATGGAATTCTCCAGGCCCGAATACTGGAGTGGGTAGCTTTTCCCTTTTCCAGGGAATTTTCCCAATCCAGGGATCGAACCCAGGTCTCCCACATTGCAGGTGGATTCTTTACTAGCTGAGCCACAAGGGAAGCCCAAGAATACTGGAGTGGGTTGCCTATCCCTTCTCCAGCAGATCTTCCTGACCCAGGAATAAACCGGGGTCTCCTGCATAGTATGTGTTGTGGGCCAAAAGAATGGCTCAGATGATAAGTTTTGGGAACTTTGAGAGAAGGATGGCTAGTTTTCCCTTAGGATGAGTGGAGAAGTTAGGACTTGGACTGAATTTTATGGAAGCTAGAAGGTATTAAAAAAGAAAAGGAGAGCACTCCAGGCAGGGAGACCCATGTGAACAGCAGCTTGGATTAAGAATGTGCATGGAGTATTTGGGAATGAAGAATGGATGTTTGGAATGAAGATTCTGTACGGGACCTGTTAGGAGAGATTTGTCTGGAAGCCAAGAGTGTGATTTTTGAGTCAAAGAATTATTCTGAAGGGAGTAAAGAGCCATTAAACATTTTTGAACAGTGAGAGGATATGTGAGAAGCTAGATTTTCTAAAAATTAATTTCTAGTGTGGAGTACAGGTTGATTGGGCAAGAGAGAGAAAAAATTTAAGTACTAAAGATGTGAGATGAAGAAAGACCTGGACTTTTGTTGCCAAAGTAGGAATAGAAGAGGAAGGATGACTTAGAGTAATAGCTTATTTGATATATAAGAACTAAATGGATACTTACTTGCTGCCCTATTGTGATTAGGAGGTTTCATGTCTGGGAGACTGGAAGAAGGAAAATGTTTCAGTCTGGAAGGCTGATTGGAAGGAAAGATGGGTTGAGTTCCAGGTGACAGAAGGACCCAAAGATGGAAAGTCCAGCAGGTAGTTGAAGATGGGAAAGACTGACGCTGGATCTCAGCTTAAAAGCCGTCTGTTTTCCATGGTGTTATCATGTAATTTGTAACAGCAGACTGGTGACTGTATCCTGGAGAGGATGTAAAGGAGTGGAGAGAGGGAGCTGAGCCAGGGTATTATAGCATACAGGAAGTTCAAAGAGAACGAAACTGAAAAAAGACTGGACTTAAGGTACCTGAGGATTGAGAGCAAGGTTTGAGAGGAACAGTTGGAATTGGAACCTGGGGTGCATGAGCTTTTAAATAAAACCAGGAAGTACAGACCACATATATGTTTTGTTCATATTGGTTCTTTCAGTGTCTGCTTTTTAATTTTTTTGACTTAATGTCCTGGCAGGGAGATAAAAGGAGGTGGAACTCAAAGCAGGCTAAATAGTTACCTGTTGCAAGACTGCTTATACTAATTGGAGGGTATTGGCAGGGTGAAATCACTAGTTATTTGGGTCACTCTGAATCAGTTATATACTGACTCTTAATCCTGAAAATAATTGAAACTCGATTACAACTTTAATGAAAATAAAACTGAACATTGATGTAATTGAAAATTATATTTCTACTAAATACTACTTAAAAAAAATCTCAGTTTCTATGCAGATTTTGGACCTCTGAACTTGGCAATGGTGTACAGATACTGCTGTAAACTAAACAAGAAACTAAAAGTGAGTATTGTGGTGATGTTTATATTTTGATATTAAACTTTTAAACTGTGAAATCTAACCAGTGGGATTGCTATGCGCGTACCATTTAGTTAGGTAATCTTGATCTTTGGAAACTGAAGTGAGTAGTTCACCTAGAAGTTGATATTGATCTACCTGACTACCCCACAAAGGACACGTTAACCTCTTTCATTTTTCAGGATCAATGGAAACTTGAGCTGAATGAAGTCATTGCAATAGTGATCTAAGAAAGAAAGCACAAATCCTTTTAGGTTGTTGTTAATGAGTCTATCAAGTTCCCTCCTAGGATGATTTTTCTGAAACCTTCAGGTCTGCTCCTAGATGCTGTTAACCAGGAGATAAAAGGGGCATGGCTCATCATTGCACAGCAGGAGTCGTGGAGCATAAGCTTTTTCTGTCTGATCAAGATTGAAATGTTTGCGTGTTTTTTGAATACCTTCCCTGTCGCATTAATAGCTGATTGAGAATAATGAACTAGCAACAGAGACTGGACTTTACCTTTTATGACAGAAATTGGGTCATACATTCACTGTTCATCTGTATGTTTTTATTTTATATGTAGCTTTCCCCCCCTCCTTGAATTTTAAACATATATGAGGAAAAGTGATATCTATACTCCTAGTTTTGGTAAACATTTCATCACATAGAAGGAAATATTTATCTTTTTCTCTCACCTTTCTAAATGAGGATCTTAAATGTTTCAATTTGGAAGGTGATATCTACACAGCAGATTAAGTGCTAACCTCTAAATTATAACACTCAGTTTAATCTTTCTGTTGGGCAAAATGTTACTGGTGTGACATAGTATAATGCCTTATACATATTATCTGCTTAGTGATAATTTTTTTACTTGATTGATTTTTATCCAACTTAAGCATGAAAAGCAAGTCTGTCATGCAGAATTTCCTGTAAAATATGAATTCACAAATTTTTGTCATTTAACTCAAAATGGTAAATGGACATGGAATGAAACTAAAGAGATATTTTTAAAGTAAACAATTATATAATGTAACATCTGTTGTAATCACCTTTGTAGGGAATTGATTTTGAATTTATTCTCTGACTTGAAAATGCATAGTATGTACATTTCTTTAACTGAACCTACTTAACATTTTTCAGAAAAGAAGCTACTCCCTGTAGTTTAAAAGATAAAGTTAAAAAATTTTTTTGAAGTAGTTTTTTATTTTTAATGAAGTTAAAATTTTTATAATCACTTAGGAAGCAAATAATATCCCCCAAAGGATTTAATAAAAATATTTAATGGATTTTTAATAGATAAGTTAACAAGGATAAGATAACTCATAAATAATTGAAATCCTTTTCTTCCTTTTGAAGACCTAGGACTTCACTTCCTTGATTAGTAGTATGTAATAGTATGTAATTGGTATATAAACTGGGTATTATAATCAACAAAGTGGAACCAGTCTACTATGTAGACTGATTGAAGAGAAAAGAATCATTATTAGGGAAACAAAACTTCTGGTCTGACTCAGTGTTCTATATGTTGTTGTCAGTCGCCCAATCGTGTCTGACTGTTAGAGACCCCACAGACTTCAGCACTCCAGGCTTCTCTGTCTCTCACCATCTCCCAACTACATAAGAGTAGATGGATTGAATTAAGATGATTTTTTTTTATCATATTCTGTACTAAACAATATGAGTAAGTGTATAAAGGACTTGTTTTGATTTGCTTTCGTTTACAAAGCTTTCTTTCAACATTATATAAATTAAATAAAGTTCAGAACAGTCCTCTAGGTTCATTTCGGTGATCAGATAATCTGATGGATGCCTGGAATGAATGACATTTTTAGCTTTAGTGCAGTTAATGGGCACCTTGTTGCTTGCTGAGGGAATGAATTTTAAATGTTAATAAGTCATGGGTTATCTCAATAAAGCATCTCAATAAAGCAGGTAGAATCTCTTTATTAGAAGAAAAAGACTTGCTTTACCAATTCAAAGCTACAGTCACTTCAGCCTTGTGGAATCTCAGTTTGCTCTAAAATAGGGATTATAGAGCTCTTAGAGGGATGGTTAGGATTATATGTCTAGAGGTTAGAAAACAGGTTTAAGAAAGTGTTATGAATTTTGAAGTCCTATACAAAAGGAAGGTAATGTTTGTGAACTCTGATCGAAACTACAATAAAGACAGTTCTTCAACAAAGTTTATGACCGCCTTCTCAGTTTCACAGCTATCATTTCCATATGAGAAAGCTATCTGATATAATTTAGGAATCTAGATGACCATTGAGTCCAGCCTTCTGGTTTCATAAGTGCAGACAGGAAAGCCCCAGAGAGGCATGTGACTTGCTCAAGGATGCAAGGTAAAGTCGGGGCCAGGTTCCCAGGCCTTGACCACATCATTCATGCTCTTTTCTCCACCTTTCCTGCTAACTGCAGCCTCTGGTTTGTCATCTTCCTGTGCTCACCCACAGCCCAGCCCTGACTCACTTCCCCTTGCTGTCCGACTATGGTCTCATAGCTCCTCTGCCTCTTTTTTGCTCCAGTGACTGTTCTGCCACTCTGGCTACTTTGCCTCCAGGAACCCAGATTCTAGGCTTTCTGATGTTGAACGTACCCTCCTTGTTACGTGCCCCATGTTGTCTCTCTTAGCCTTGTGTGATCTCCAGACCTCAGTCTCCCTATTCCTTTCACTTCCTATCCCGTCAGTTGCCTTCTGATGTCTCTTGTCTGTAACCCATGATCACTCATTTTGATGAGACCTTTGGCACCTTACTTCCGTGCCTTTTGTCTTTCTCACCTTGACAGCTCTCATCCTTCCTGGCAGGTGATTTCATGCACCAATTTACTGATTTACTGAAGATTGCAGTCCCTCTGCCTCTCCCAGCTTTGTACTTTACCCCAATCGTATTGCTGCTCCACACAAGTGCATGTGACATCTAGTCTGACTGTGAAGTGCCCTTGCCCTCTGGCTTGATAACCCCTCATTTTAAGACCTTGTTCTGGCACCATCATGTTTTGTAAGCGTCTCCTTGTGCTGCAATACAAGGTGGGAGGTGCTGCCTTGTTTTCCCATAATTCTCTGTGCATATCTCTATTATTGATGAGTTTTAATTTTACCTGAAATTATCATTTCAGTTCTAATTTGCACTTTTTAATTGCATCTTTTTCTCAGTAGACTTTGAGTCCTAGAGGATAGAGGCATGCCTTATAATTTTGTGTCTCCAAGTGTCCAGCACAAGGACGCTAAACACAAAGAAGCCTGTCGATCTTATCATGGCCCCATGACTCAGACATCCTCTTTTCCTTTGCCTCAAGAAGTTTCAAGGACCTGCCCTCAGCATTTTACATGCTCAGTGTGTGCTGATTCCTCAGTCATTTGCTATTGCACCTTGCCTACCTTACTCTACTGAAACTGCTCCAGTGACATGGTCAGTACCCAGTCTGATAGCACTCACTTGGTCCTCAAAGGCCTTTATTTCTCTGAGTAATTGGCACTATTTTAACAAATAACAGCTTCTTAGAATTCTTCTTCTGTGTGATTTCCTAAATCATTTAGGTGCATTTTATTTCCTACTTTGGAAATTTTTATTTCTCACAATAAAGCACTCATGATTTTTTCCCCTTTATTTGATACCTTATGTAGATAGGTAATATGTTACAGTACATTCTATTTATTTTAAACCCAAATTTGTTATTTTTTATATGTTAAAAGATTTTTTTCAAGTTGATGATTTGAGGTGATTTATTGCTGGTTTTGTGTGTGTGTGTGTGTCAGTACACATTCTATTCCCAATAGCCTTTGTTTTAATTTTGTGAATTAAAATGGAAAATTATTCATCAAATGTCTGCTTAGATTGGAAAACCAAAACCAGAAACCACCATCAGCAGCAGAAACCCTGTTTCCTATTTTAAACTATATTTTAAAAAGAGTAAGTATTAAAAGTTGTACAGTAATAGGTTGTAGTTTGTTATTTCTGCTCAAGAGTTACCATAAGAGAATCAGTCAAAGAAAAAAGATTTAATGAAGTGAGAACAATTTGCAAAACTGTATACATTATTTAATTTAAAATGTCTTCAATGATTAATAGGCTAGATGAAGAATTGTTAATCTGATATTTCAAAGAATCCATAAACTCTTGAAATTATATATAAAATTTTGTATGTGTTTACATTTTTCTTCTGAGAGGATTCATAACTTTTTAATAGGTTCTCAAAGGGATTTTTGGTGCACACAATGCTAAGAACTCTAGAATATAAGAGCTTCTTATTAATAATGTAGCTTGCTTTACATTAATGAAAGACAAAGTAGTGGTATTTTGAAAAGTAAAATGCCTTTTTTCATAGTTAATCAGTTAAGAAAATCTTTCAATTACTGATTTAATAACCTGACAGTTTTATAAACATAAGATGGCTGAAATGGCTTATTCTAAAATAAATACAGTTTTAACTGTTGATTTCACTTTTCATCAGAGAAAAATAAAAACCCAGCCTGGGGGTGGGGGAGGGGAGTCTAAGAGCATTGCTGAAAAAAGGGGACATTTTCTAGGGCACTGATTTTTTTTTTTTAATACCTGCTCTATGAATCAACAAGACAATCACAGTAATCTTGGGGACTTAGTTTTAAAAAGATTTAACAGAATATTGACAGAAATGTAATTTGAAGTGTACAAAATGTCCTGCGTGACCCTTTCAGGGTAAAAGGAGGAAAGGGAGTGGGAGTGGGCATGGTGAAATGGATGATTGTATTAGAACAATGACAGTACCCGGCAGATGGTGGGGGCTCAGGGAATGTCCTTGTTGCTGAATGGATCAGTGCAGTAATCCTGTCTGGCAACTGCCAGGGAAGCAGGTACTTCATCCAAGAACTCTTGATATAATGGTCAGACCACCCTCTTATTACAACTACAAAAACATGTGGAAGATTTCTTCATGAGGTTATCTTCTGTTGTAGGTTCAGGACTTCTGGGGGAAGAAAAGCAAGCTACATTCCAGAGAGAGTTCATGTAGTTTTAAAGAGGTTTATCAGGGGTGCCGAAACAGTGTGATCATACATAGAGTTTGCAAGGCCTGGAGCCTTTATGCCCATTCACAATCCTCAAGCAAGAAAACCCCCTTTTATAGAGCAACCCCAAATGCCTTCAGCTATTTTATCAGCCTGATCGAATAATCTTTATGAGCAACTGTTCTTGACATTTTGACTTCTGCTTTAATCGAGGTGCCATTTAATTGAATGAAACGTACTGGGTTTGAAACAAAATGGACCATAAAGAGACACTGTTTTCTTTTAAAAGAAACTATTCAACCTGCTTTATTTTAGCTCTGAATAAAAACGTAAACCATATTTTGTTTTGCACAGCCAAAGAAAATTTTCAAGAATATCCCTTTCCTGGGAAAGTTGGAGGTAAAACATGTAGAGGTCATGGCTGCTCATAGGAAGACCTGTTCATTTTATCGCTTTTGCAATGGGATGACCACTGATTGCTATGGAGACGCTGATTGCTGCGGCCATTACTGGGCTAGACTAGTCACCTGTAAGAGAATGATGCCTTGGTCACCATGGTCCCTGTGCTGTAATCTACTTAATCTGACCGCCATCATTGGCAGAGCTTGCTTGTTTAGGGAAGTGCATGGGCTCTGTTTTTTTTATTAAAGGGCATATTATCCAGGCTGCACTAATATCTTCTTTAGCTCAACCAGGCTGATTCACACAGCTTGATGAAACACCACATTCTAACCACACGACTTGAAGATTTTACTTTTAAGCATGGCAAGCAACTTGACCAAATGGCTGCCCTCTGAAAATCTGTGTCTTTAAATTGGCCATTAACTCTTTTGTTTTTGTATTTTCTGGCTTTGAGCTTAATTGTATCCCCTTTGATTTTGAATGGTTATGTAGTTTGTAGTCTCCTGACCTAACTGAAGAAGTGCATGATTTGTGTCTCTCATCATAATCCAAGGATAGCCTGGTGGTTCTGTGATTTGTGTAACATGTCATCATTTTCTCTCTCTCTGAGTTGCCGTGGCTTGTTTTTCACAGTGACCTCACTAGAATGCAACCTTTCACATAGCTTTCCTTCCTGAGATAGAAAATGTCTGCCTGGGGTCAGTATCCTCATTTTCATTTGTGTTTTTCTACGATTGCAGTCATTGTACTTTGGTTTACAAGTACCATCAAACATTTATATGCTGTGTTACATACTCTTATTATGATGTGCATAAGAGTAGTAGAACTTTAACTCTCACTCAGGGAAACAGTATAGGTCTGGAAAGTTCCATAGCTTTGCTTAGGTTAATTGATAGATGTTCAATACTGAATCCCATCTTTTAGCTAGTATTTTTTTTACCTTGTTAAATGAAACAGTTATTGTATCTGTAATTAAGATCACTCCATTGGTCCTTTCTGTGCTATGAATGCATCCCTAGGTAGTTATTCTCTTCTGTTAAGCCTTGGCCCATATTTTTCCCTCATTTGGCATCAGATATTCATTAGACTGTGAGCCTTATGAGGCTAGAGACTGGGGTTCTGCTCCCCTTGTTACCATGTTGCTCAGCTCTGCGCTTGACACACAACAGCTACTCAGTTCATGCTGAGAGAACCATTAGAACTTTCTTCAGCTGCAGTATCCCAGTACCCAGATTCAGCAAACTGATTACCTGTGGGCTGCTTTCAGTCCACAGACATTTTTTTGGGAAGGGAGCCTGAATGCTGTTTAAAAATTTTGAATTCATGGTCAACATTGCAATTTATGAAATTCTTCCTTCATTAAACTATGAATTTCTGGCTTCTGTTAAATATTGTAGCATCTGATTATGGGCCCAGACTCCTGCACGAGAGCTAGGTCTGCTTCGGGCATACTTTTCTAGTTTGCCAACTGACCCACTTCAAATTCTTGGCCTCTCAGAGCATCTGAATTTGGAACCTCTGGAATTACACCATTTAAAGCAGTTTGGTTACTGAATCAGTAAAGGAACTTTTTCCTTAGGTGTTACCAGCTGGAATGTAATAATTTACAAATTGTAATAAATTTTTCTGAGAACCTGGGGAAATGTGTTTTTTATAACATGCTTTAAAAAATCATATGGCATGATTTGGAGTTCCTAAAAGAATTTAAATGTCTTTTGGAGCTACTTGACTAGATGGACAATATGTTAGGGTCCATATAGTACATTTCCAGGTGTCGGGCTTATTCACACATTTTCATGCAGCTCTTTTTCAAGATTTAGCAATATGTTAGCACAGTGGAGTTCAGTCTGTGGTCCCTGGACCAGCAGCCTCAGTATCACTGAGGAACTTGATAGAAATGCAACTTCTTGGGCTCTTCCCTGCTAAATCAGAAACTAGGGGTGGGGCCCAGCAATCTGTGTTTTAATAAGCCCTCCAGGTGACTCTGAACCAGTCTGTTAAGAGAATGAAATGCAGCATAATAATATAGTAATAAAATATAATTTAGATTGAAATTTAGTTAGTTTTTTTAATTTCTGAAAAGTTTTAAAATTATTGACCAGTTCAACCTGAGAATTATTTAAATTTCGAACCATGAAACTTGTCATGGCCTTATGATTGAGAGTTAAGGTTTACACATGTTATCAAGCTCAGAGAGTTCTGAATTTCTCCTGTCCGCCACACTTGCAGAGAGCGTTCAACTCTCTATGATCTGACCTTGGAGCTCTGGGTCAAGTGTGGTAAGCCAGGACCTCTATGGCTGCAGGCTTATATTCTCTTGGTAAAAGAGAAACCACTGCTTGCCTGTTACACTGTAGCCTTGCCCAGAACCTCCTGTTTGGGATTTGCCGCGTCTGGTCAAACTGGACCCCTCTGGCCCTGTTCTGCTGCTTTGAGAAATGATGGAATGTAGCAAGTGATCAGTAAATATTAGGTGGTTGTTGCTGTTATTATAGAGGAGAGTCCACTTAGTTAAGAAGATTCAGAAGGCTATATATTCCAGTTTCTAGATATAAATCTACAATATAGTATAAATAGTGGCTGCACATTATAATTTGCAATGAGTCATATGCAGTCTTGCTGCACAGCAGACGAACAGTCCAGAGGTCGTAGTATTCCTTCTGTGACATCCTCCCCTTTATATTTAAGACTATATTCATTTGTTTTACTAGTTTATAACTTTGCTTTGCTGTTGTACACAGTGTCTTTATAATCTCAAAGCTCTTCATGTAAAGCAGGAAGAATCTGTAATAGAGCAAGGAACTCACTGGAAGCCAGAGGTGATGGTATGATTTAACAAGTAATGTCCATGAGGGCTTTGGCCAGCACACTGGACTCTAGAGGAGACAGGCCAGGTAAGGAAAAGGCAACTGTCCAATTTGGAGGCAGGAAGTTCTCTTGATATTAGGGCACAACTTGAGAAAAGACATACAGGGCTCATTTATAAAACAGAGTCCTGTGGCTGCACACTGTACCTTTCTTCTCTTGTGTGGTAAAGTTCTACCATGAAAGTTCTCAAAGGATGAGCCACATGTTCCTCTAAAGGCACTTCAGTCATCAGTGTCTCCAATGGACGGTATTGTTCCTTCTAGAGCAGTTTGATATATAATAGGTAGTTTGTGTATGTGTGTGTGTTTTAAAGAAAAAGGGCATGTTTAATATTTGGAAGGCGGAAACATTAAAGAGTTTGTGTACATCAGCCCGATCATGTAAAGCACCACTAGACAATTGGCAGAATGTTTTGTTATCCCTGAAAAATTCATGTGAGTAGCAGAATATCTCCTCTGTTGAACAGCATTGCTGCTGCAAGACTGGGGCAGGCTGACCCGTAAGAGGAAGGCCTGGCTGTGACAAGGAGGGAAATTAGGACAAGGCTTGTAAGGTCTAAGCTTTTCTCTGTTGTCCTTCACTTTGAATTAGTTTTGATTCCCTGAGTGAGAACTCAACTCTGTGTGACCTGAGATACTGGCCAAGCTTCACTGAACAGATCGGTTTTTGACTGTGTGCTTTTGAGAGTTAACTGAGAAAAACACTAGAATTCCAAAATCGCTAAGCAAAATAAATACTAGGAGTTTTAGAAACATCCCTGGAAATCAGATAGAAAACTCTCATTTAAAAAAGTTAGTTATTGTAATATACTGTATGGTGACTACAGTTGATAATACTCGATTGTAAATGTGAAAGTTGCTAAGAGAGTAAGTCCTGAATGTTCTCATCACATGAGAAGAAAATTTTGTGAATAGGTATGATGACAGATGTTTTAAAAAGTCAATTATGTTTCCATCTCATAGGCAATTTCCAATAGGAGGTATTTTAAAATAGTTTAAGTTTCTCGGTAGATTTTATTAAGACTATTCCTTATCTGATGCAATTTCTTAAAGCTTTTAAGGTAAATTATAAAGCCCTTAAAATTTTAATTTGTATTATATTTACTTAAAAATTATATAGAGAGTGAAAAGAAAATTTCCTTCAGAATTCTGTCCTCAGTTTAATGGTTCCCATTGCAGGGTGGTGCTCTGCACTCCAGATACTTTAGAATTAGAGAGAAAAGCAAACAAATACAGAAAATTCAAGAACGAGCCAACAGTAAAGACCATTGGTGATAAAAGTACAGCAATATGAGTTTGTCACTGTTGGCAAGTAGATTTGTAAAATAAATTTAATTCCACATTATTTAATGATAAGTAGTTTGTCATGAAACCTAAACTCTTAGTAGAAAAGAGCCTCTAGATAGGTAATTTAAACTTCCTCACAGGTGTGTTAGAGAGTCAGGAAATAAAAATAGTGAGAGACTGGGAGCCAGAAGAGCTGAGTCTTTGTGTTCCATCCGACTCATGTTAATGGAGGCCTGGGCTTTGTAAGGCATTCTTTAGGTGGCTTGGGATTTAGGGACCATAGAAGAAGCTTAGGTTTTAAGAGCCTTGATTCTCCTTTGAATAAATAAAATATAACTTATTGATGGAGATAAATCACTGGCAAAAACAAAGACACAAACAAGAAATGTCCAGTAGATAATATAGTTCCAGTGGAGGAAGCAAGTAGGCAGGTGTCAGGACCATTGATGGTGACCTTGAAGTCTTTAGATAACTTGTGTGCATTAACTTGACTGAACGGAATCGAATAAAATGTACTCTTTTATTTTTTAAATGAACTCAAACTTTATTTCATAGGGGTATTTTAGTAAGCTTGTTTGGAAATAAGGACTTTGGTACTAAGATACTCTCTTAGAGGCAGACACTTATTTTTCAAAGTTTAATTTCAAAGAGCAATGCTATTTTCAGAATATGAGCCTTGGTTATCAAAGACATGCCTGAATTGGGGCAGTGAGGGTTTCCAGGCTCACAACCATGAAACTCATTTTCTTTGGTTACATGTTAAAGCCAGAATGTTGCAGTTTCATCTTAGAATTGACTTCAGAGTTTTCAAAGAGTTTCTTTTCCTTATAGAAAATAGCAGGGTAAAGAAAGGTATATAGTTGAGTTCTTACGTTTTTAAGAAGAAAGAAAGTGAAGTCACTCAATCATGTCCGACTCTTTGTGACCCCATGGACTGTAGCCTACCAGGCTCCTCTGTCCATGGGATTTTCCAGGCAAGAGTACTGGAGTGGGTTGCCATTTCCTTCTCTAGGGGATCTTCCCAGCCTAGGGATTGAACCCAGGTCTTCTGCATTGCTGCTGCTGCTGCGTTGCTTCAGTCGTGTCCGACTCTGTGCGACCCCATAGACGGCAGCACACCAGACTTCCCGTCCCTGGGATTCTCCAGGCAAGAACACTGGAGTGGGTTGCCGTTTCCTTCTCCAATGCATGAAAGTGAAAAGTGAAAGTGAAGTCTCTCAGTCATGTCCGACTATAGCGACCCCATGGACTGCAGCCTACCAGGCTCCTCCGTCCATGGGATTTTCTAGGCAAAAGTACTGGAGTGGGGTGCCATTGCCTTCTCCTCTTCTGCATTGCAGGCAGATGCTTTACCTTCTGAGCCACCAGGGGCTTCCCTGATGACTCAGAAGCCTCATTATCTACATTTTTAAAGGGGCTCTCAAAGCAGATATTCTGTGGGTTGTAGTCAGTGTGTAAAGTATAAAAAGCTGCTTTGGCAGTAGCAATGAATTTATAGATAAATGTTGAAATGCATTTATGTGTCTATATTCTGAGAATCATTTGTCTGTTTTGAAATATGAAGAAAACCAAATAACTGTTTTGAAATATGAGGAAATCAAGCTGTATCATGTTTTCCTTGTTTTATGTTTGAGTTTATTAATAATTTTATTTTATTTTAATGGATCTTTTAATTTTTGCCTTCTTTTCATGTTTAGCATGTATACAAAATACTGTGTTGCTTATTTTGGATTTGTTTGAGCATGCAGCATATTGGCTGGCAAAGAGCAGCGGGTGCTTAATAACTGTTCGTTTGAATCCATAAATTTAATGTATGGCTATTGTGTTAAGATGTTTGCTGGCATAATCCTTTTGATGGTTCATCTTTTTCCATTAATCATTTATTTTCAGATAATTAAATGGGGATTTTTATAGAATGTTAGAAAAAGAAAATATTAATATTGATACTCTAGTTAATATAGGCATTTAAAATTTTTTTAGAGAGGAAAATAGATTGATACTCTAGTTAATATAGGCATTTAAAATTTTTTTAGAGAGGAAAATAGATTGGTTGGCACATTTAAAAACAAATGGCATAATGTAAAAAGTAAAGATAACTTTTCTGGGAGTGAATATGGTATGCTAGGGAATGAAAAATGATGAATAAATTTTACATGCAAGATCAAGTATAAATCTTCAAAAATGATTCTGGCTAATAAAGATCACAATAATTTAATTATTTCCTACTGTATAAGTCTCCTTTCTTGGAGAGAAACATATTTGATATAGTGTCAGTTCTTATATGGTGATTGAGCTATAAAATGTCTGAGCTGGTAACCTTCCATCCTGTAATACTTATACACCGATGCCCCAGAAATTAAAAAATTGTTAAATGTCACTGATTATGACATGTCTCTGTACTTTAAGAGATGATGTTTTTTGTACATTGTTTCTGTGGTCACACTAACTCTTTTATTCCCTCTTTCTAGTCATACAGTTTATCGAGAAAGAGAATAGTGCACTACACCTGTTTTGACCAACGGAAAAGAGCAAATGCTGCATTTTTGATAGGTGCTTATGCCGTAAGTACTTTTTTCGTGATTCTTTTCTATAATCAGGCCACTGGAATATTAACACTGTCAAATAAAATCCAGGACGCTTTTTCAGTGGATTTGGGAGATGATGAAGATTATTAGCAACTTGCAAATTGATCTGGAATGGAAAGCGTGGACCGATATTGATGAACCATTTACTCTTGGGTCTTCTTTTCCAGTAGCTCATGAGAGAATCTTGGGACTACAACATATAGCTTGTATTCCACAGTTGTATAGGTGTTTTATAAAAAGAAAGGATATTTACAGGAAAAAATATATAGTAGAAGATGATTAAAGACTGTTAAGGGTTTCCTCTTAGGAATAAGGAAATCTTTGATTGCATGGGGGAGGATTATTATTATTGTCAGTCCCTTTATCCATCTATACAAGTGTTTACGGTAAGCAAGCTGAATATAAATCCTGCATATATTACAGCTTCCCTAATAACTAGACATGGCTTTTCAAAATTAATCTTGATTAGAAATTTTGTCCTCTGAAATGTAAATGTGAGTTCCACATGAATGTGCTACACAATTTTGGTGTGGACACTTCTAAAATTTTCTATACATACTAGGATTGGGCAGGGAGGGGAGAGAGGTGTCCTTTTTCCTTCTCATCCTTCGGGAGAGTCTGTGTCTCTAAAGCCTGGAAGCTCACTACTATGTGACCTTTTAAGGGCCTCCTTCTGAAGACCTTGACGGAAGGAGGCACCAGCTACCAGACATCAAACTCTGCCACATCAAACCAAAAGCTCTGGGGGGAAAGCCCAGCTGTGCTGTTGCAGAGACTGTCAGCCGTTGCACGGTGTGGGCTGAGAACAGTGGCAGGCTGACAGCCAGCCTGCGACCTGGGGCCTTGTTTCCAAACGGAGGTATCCAGCTCTGCCCACCATTTCTCATCAGGATGTGGCTACCAGAAAGCCTTGGGCCATCCCTGGTGGTACCTTTCTTTCTTGCTCCGTAGACAGCATGCTCTAGTGCTTGGAATCATGACTAAGAATCAGAAACACCGCTTTTCATCCTGAAGTGGCTCTGGGATGATGGGTAAACCACTTTATCTTTCCTAGCTTTACTTAGTTTCCTTATCTGTTAAATAAGAGGGTTGGATATAATGAGCTCTAAGTTTCCTCCCAGTTCTGAGGATACTAGGATTATTTGTAGCGCCAGCCAGGCTCTTGCTTTTATTTGGAGAGCATGCATGAAAAGCTGGCCGTTGGCATGAAGGTTCAGTGAAGTGCTGGTAAGCTGAATTAAACTGGCATGCTTATTTTTCACTTTACCTTTGATGACTGCTATTTATTTGAAACTGATAATTGACACTGTGTATTTAGAATATGGAGAGTCTGTAATAACCTCTGGATTCAGGCCATGTAAACATCATGTCTTGCTGAGGGGTTTTGTCCTACCTTTGAGCGTGTTATTTCTTGAGGCCTTTATCACAAGTAATTGTCAGGAAGAGGCGTCTGCTGCTCCCGCCTCTCCTTCCTCCTCTTCCCCTCTCTCCCCACTTCTTTCACTTTTTTCTTTCTTGTGCCTGTCCTTCCTGTTTTTAGTGACATCCTTAAGTTCAGCATGGTACCTTAGGGATTTTGATTGGAAGTTTAATTCTAACAGATGTGTTGAGCTTGGGGGTAAAATATATCTTCTAATGCAGAAGTTTCCACCACTATAAAGCAATCAAATGAGAAGAAAGAAGTCTGGGGAAGTGCTGAGGGCAGCTTGAGCTTGTCTTACAGGCTGTTACAGTCCTGAGAAGTAGGGTAATTATTCTTGTATTAGTCATTTCCCAATTGATTTTCTTTTCTAATTTTAGAAATGTGTTCCCCAGGAGGCTTTTGGACACAACACTTAATAAAAATGAAAACCAGGAGTTGCAATCTTTCCTGAAAGAGAATTTTATGCTTTACTTTGTATTGTATGTGTGTGTTTAATTGTTGATTCTTAATTTTTAAGATATCTTAAAAAGACAGTAGTGGCATTATACATCTCAGCTAAGTTTCACATATATTACATTATTGCTATTGGGATAAGTCATAATCTCCCAGGGGAATCTTCTTGGACATAAAAGACTTTGATTTTGGAGCAGCTGTGTAGTCAAATGGCATGAACCATGTACCTGTGTTTTTTTTTCAGAGTCCCCAGCAGTAAAGGTGTCACCCTTTTTGAAATGTGGTTATCATTCTTCTATCAAGGGGCATTGACTACTAAAAATATTTTGTACTAAGACAAGACTTTTTCTCTGAACCTTAGTTTTCTCATTAGTAAAATTTGGTTAGTACCAGGGTTTTCTAGTCTGTCTCACAGGATTATTATCAAAATCAAACATCTAACTGCTGGTTGGGTAGCCCCATATCATATATCTAAATGATCTCTCACATTTATTGTGGTACAATTTTTAAAAATTTATTTTTAATTGGGGGATAATTGGTTTACATTGTTGTGTTGGTTTCTGTTGCACAGCAACATGAATCATCTGGAAGTGTACATATAGCCCCTCTGTCTTGAGCCTCTCTCCCACCCCACCCCTCACCCCTCTAGGCTGTCACAGAGTGCCAGGCTGAGCGCCCTGTGCTATACAGGTACTTCCCATTCGATATCTGTTTCACACTTGACGGTATGTATGTGTCAGTGTTTCTCTCGGTTCGTCCCACCCTCTCCTTCCCCCTATGTCCACAAGTCTGTTCCCTACATCTGCCTCTCTAATCTTGGTGGACAGTCTTACTCCTCCTCTCCACAAATCTATTTATTCTCCTACTCATTGACTTTTTAAGTAAATGAGCTACCATCAGCAACTTACTGAATCAAAGGATAGTAATCATTTTGATTCTTGTCTCCTCCACATTATACTCATCAGTAATTTCTAACTGTAATACATGTACTGAGTCAGAATGCTTCTTTTCATCTCTGTTGCTGTCACCAGTCCAAGCCGCTGTCACTGTTCACCTGGTGACCACCACAGCTTCATATGTTGTCTCCTTTTCACACCCTCGCTTTCCTTTAATTCGGTTGCCACACAATCATCAGAGTAATGTTCTAAAACTATAAATTTGATCATTACCCTCTTTCAAATCTGTCTAATGTTTGCTCACTGTTCTTGGCATGAAATTCAGCCTCTTTACCCAATGCCATTAAGATCTTCCCTCATCTAGCCCTTTCTACCTCTGTGATCTCCTTACTCTAGATACCTTTTAACCATGACATCACAAGCTTATTCCCACCACAAGGCTTGGTATTTCTGTTCTCTCTCTCTGGAATGTTTTTACCTCAGACATATACATTCCTTCTTCCTTCTGATCTTATATCACCTCCTCAGAGAGACTTTCTCTCGAGTTTTACCTTGCTTCCCCCACCTCCAGTATCCTCTGGCCCTTGATGTTTCATTTATTTTTACTGCACTCTACTACTTGAAACTCTCAGATCTGTTTGTGTACTTACTTGTTTATTATCTCTTTCCTAGACTATAAAGTAGGGACCTTGTCAGTTTTGTTCATTGCTGTGTCTAGGAAATGATAAAATATTTAATCAAGAGTTAGGCCCAGGCATTCACTAGTTGAACTGGAAGCTGGCCACAATGGAGCCTTCCTGCTGTGCTGAATCATGGGGAAGTCCAGGGTGGAGGGTGTCCCAGGGAAGAGACAAGGTGGCTAGCAATGGGGGATGGGAGGGGGCTGCGCTGGGTTATTTGCCACTGGTATGAAACTGTTTCAGTACTTGAACACTGAGCATCAGTTTAGAACTGTGCCTAGTTGGTGGCAGGTGCTCCATAAATACCTACTGAATGAATGAATAATGAAATGATAAAATATGAAAGAAAGAAGGAAGATAACTTCCTTTGGGTCACTTCAGAGAGAAACTGAAAACGATCAAATGGAATTAATTGGATATAGCTTAAAGTTGTATCTTCCTCATTACTAGAAATACTTGCAGTAATGACTGAGCCAACCATGGCGTTTAAAAATGCAGGATCAAAGTAAAGGTTATGGACCAAGGGAAGTGTCTGTATACAAAGTCACATCACTACTTTACTTCTCTTTTTTCTCTTTTGATAAACTTTTTTTCATTTATTTTTATTATGGTGAAATACACATATCATGCAATTTACTATCTTAATCATTTTTTCTTTGTTTCTTTTTAAATTATTTTTTAATGAGTTATAACTGACATAACATTATGTCAGTTTCAGAGGTACAATAAAATGATTCAATATTTGTATACATTACAGTATGATCACCACAACAAATCCAGTTAACATCTGTTGCCATATATAGTTACCAAAAATCTTTTTTTTTGATGAGTCTTAAGCATTTTTAAGTGTATAGTTAGTTCAGTGGTGTTAGGTACATTCATATTGTTGTACAATTATCATACCTTGCTTTTGAGTGGGACAATTTGTGCAAACATTATGTACCTGTAGAGTCAGGGCTTCCTGTGGTTTCTCTGTTAAATCGACTTTAAGAATGTCACAGAAGCTTTCTTTTTTGTGTGTTTCTCTTTCCTTATCTATAAGTGAGGGGGAACCTTTCTATGTTCTATCTCCTAGAATTGTCATGAGTATCAAAAAGGAGATAAAATACAGAACATCACATTCAGTAGGAAATCCACAAACCCTTCTCTGTGGGTGATCTGAAAGCCAGAGTTGTTAGAATGATGTGGCTACTGGAGATCACAGTGACACTTCCCAAGTGACAGACATCCATTTCAGGGAAGTCCCCACTCATGAAGCATCTCTTTACCCCTTAAGCTGAGCCATTGTGGTCCCTAAGATGCAGGGTTCAAATTTTAAGAACAGATCAACTCTTTGGAAAAGAGGTTTTCCCTTCCAGTAAAATATGCAGTACAGTTTCAGAGTTAAGAAGCTTAGATCATTATAGCATCCAGAATCCTCTCAGATGAGTTTAAAGAAGATGGCTTTTGAAAAATTATAAGCATGAGTTAATTAGGTTCTTGCTACATGCTTGAAAACCAACTCCTCACTGATTTTTATACTGTTTTCAGTTCATAGAGGGCTTCCCTGATGGCTCAGACAATAAAGAATATGCCTGCAATGCAGGAGACCAGGGTTCGATCCCTGGGTTGGGAAGTTTGCCTGGAAAAGGGAATGGCTACCCACTCCAATATTCTTGCCTGGAGAATTCCATGGACAGAGGAGCCTGGTGGGCTAAAGTGCATGGGGTTGCAAAGAGTCAGACCTGACTGAGTGACTAACAATTTAAAGATGGCTTTTGAAAATTTATAACCATGAATTCATTAGTTTCCTGCCACATGCTTACAGACCAGATCCTCACCGATTTCTGTATTGCTTTCAGTTCACAGAACTGTGCTAAACAGGTCAAGGGGAATTTGCAGAGGCCATGATGATTGAAGGACTGGAAAATAATTCAGGGTTAAAGAATTAAGAATTTTTTCAGATATGTGGAGGATACTTAAACAAAGATGGTAACCACATTATATGTTCCTTAACACATTTGTGGAGGTTTCAGATTGTTCAGTAAGGGGTCTAATTATGGATTAACTGGGACTGGCCTGACCCAGATGTCATGTCTGAATCAGGGATGACAAAGCTAAGGTTTGTAGACTTTCTAACCATGTCTGTGTCTGCTGTTCGCTCTGTAGACTATACTTAAGGCCTTAGCAGTTATATTATACCTCTAAGTCTACTACTAATTGCAAAGAAGCCCTTCTGCCTCTGGTGTAGAGGCTGAGAGCAAAGACTTCAGTGGAGCCACAGCTTGGCCTTGAATTCACTTGTTATTTGTATGTCTTGACCAAGCTCTTTAACTCATCCAAACTCCTGCTTTTTCCATCTTTAAAACAGAGATAATAACATCCCGCCCAACATAGTTGTGGTGAGGACTGAGGAGGTCATGCTCATGAAGGGGTCAGGGCAGTGCCTGGCCTTGCGGCATTGTAAGCACTTAGGAACAGCTGGTGCTCTAGGCGGGAAAGCTGTGTTGCTTTCCAGATTGTTTTCTAAGCTGTTGTCTTACTTCCCCTGAAGAGCCAAGGCCGCTCTCCTCTTTTTGTCTTCCTTCCTTTCCATCCATTTCATACTTGATCCTTCCTTAACTCAGTGACACTCATATGGTTGTTACTCTGATGATTACTTAGAATAATTCACTGGAAGGTGTGAAGTTGTGCCGATGAGTTCTTTTTTTGCCTCCTAGGATGAAGTATAACCTTTCAAAACTGGTAAACAGACCATTCACAAGCACTGAGGTTGAAACTGAAATAAAAAAATCTTCCAGCAAACAAAATCCCCGAGTCAGGTGGCTTCACAGGCGAATTCTACCAAAAGTTTAGAGAAGAGCTAACAGCTGTCCTGCTCAAACTCTTCCAGAAAATTGCAGAGGAAGGAAAACTCCCAAAGTCATTTTACAAGGCTACCATCACCCTGATAACAAAACCAGACAAAGATGCCACAAAAAAAGAAAATTACAGGCCAATATCATTGATGAATGTAGATGCAAAAATTCTCAACAAAATTTTAGCAAACAGAATCCAATAACACATTAAAAAGGTCATACATCATGATCAAGTGGGCTTTATCCCAGGGATACAAGGATTATTCAGTATATGCAAATCAATTTGATACACCATATTAACAGATTGAAAGATAAAAACCATATGATCATCTCAATAGATGCAGAGAAAGCTTTTGACAAAATTCATTACCTGTTTATGATAAAAACTCTCCAGAAAGTTGTTTGTATTCTAAAGGAAGAATTTGCCCAAACCAGATGAATTTCTCACTTTTGAGATCTGTGTTCAGGTATTTGTTAGTTCAGTAAATATTTATTTAGCTCAGATGAGCTCTACTCAGCATTGTAGTGAACTCTGGGAAATAAAAAATAATTAAAGACAAAAAGAAGGAATGCCTAGCTTTAAAATAGGGCAACAGATGAGCAATAAGTAAGTTGGGAAAAATGTGTAGTAAGTGTCAAATTTGAATAAAAATTCATCCAAAGAGTGTTTTTCCAGCCCTTGTCATACATGAGACCTTGTTCTAGGAGTTGATACTAAGGTGAATAGCTCCCTTTCTTCTGGTTTGGGTGTGGGCAGACTGTCAAACCTGGAGAGATTTGAGAGGAATTAAGGATGACCAGTCCCAGTGGGCCAAGTTGGAAAGGGAGAATCAGACAGGGAGCATGGCATGGAAGGGAGGATGCTTTTGGTGGTGGTGGTGGGGCAGTTAGGAGAAGATAGAAAATGATTAAATTATTCTAAACATCTCTTTGTAAAGAGGACAATTTAATAAATTCAATCTAAAAATTGGCATAACCACATTATAGAAGAAAAGTAGGAAACTTCTCTTGCAATTATAGCTCTCTAAAGAAAGAAAGTGAAAGTGAAGTTGCTCAGTCGTGTCCGACTCTTTGTGACCCCATGGGCTGTAGCCTACCAGGCTCCTCTGTCCATGGGATTTTTCAGGCAATAGTCCTGGAGTGGATTGCCATTTCCTTCTCCAGGGGATCTTCCAGACTCAGGGATCGAACACCGGTCTCCAGCATTGTAGACAGACGCTTTACCTTCTGAGCCACCAGGGAAGTCTAAGTCTAGCTCTCTAAGCTTAGGCATAATTGCAGTGTAGTTTTGTGAACTATTTTTCACTTGGTCTAATGGGGTTACAGAGTCAGACACAACTTGGCGACCAAACAACAACGTGTGTTTTGCCTTTTTTGCTACCTACATGACCAAATGGAGAAGGAAATGGCAACCCACTCCAGTGTTCTTACCTGGAGAATCCCAGGGACAGAGGAGCCTCGTGGGCTGCCGTCTATGGGGTCGCACAGAGTCGGACACGATTGAAGTGGCTTAGCAGCATCAGCAGCAGCAGCAGCACATGACCAAATAATATTCCCTTTAGAGTACATACCATTTTTAACATTTTAGATTCCTTTCAAAATTTTTTGTAATGTGACAAACAACTTTCTGCATTATAAATGCTTCTTTTTCTGGGTTTTCATCTTTAGATTGCCACAACTGTGATTAATAGTCTTTTATTTAAAAACAAATCAGCATTAGTTTAGGCTCTTGAAGTATATTACCATATTTAAGCCAGTTTTAACTAAATTTGTTATCATGTGAACTCTTCAGTGTCATATACCTTTGCATAATGGGTATTTAAAAATGGTTAATATGTGTGTGTGTTTAAACCATTGGAAGACTGTAAACCAGACCAGCTAACTCTAAATTTGTTTTTGTCTTTATTTTCTGGACCAAGCATGTTCATTTCCTTAATCTCTGACTCATAATTCATCCATAAATTGCAATTTCAGAACTGCTTTAAATTGTCATTAAAAAACTATAGATTAAACAAATGTTATTTCAAATGTAGAAAAAAAATAAAATGTAGGTAAAATTATCAAGAAAAATGTTGGTTCAAAACAAGAAGGTGTTTTCCTTACATACTTTTAAAATAGTAATAAAGCGGATGTCAGCTACCAGTGTTCTGTCACCCTCTGTGGCTTCTTGGTAAACCTACCAGGTAGCGTTTCTTCTGCTTATAGAAATCGTGGAGGAAGGGAGGAGTGGCCCATGGTTGGGGCAGGGCAATATCCTGTTGCAGTTCCTTCCTTTTATAGCTTGATAGGCAAGAATGCTATTGTGATGGTGCCTGTAAATGGGCCAGAGAGGCTCTTATCCTTGCAGGCTAGTATTTTTGGTATCTTTAAGCAGGTCAGACTCCCTAAAATCATACAGCATTTTCAATTTCAAACTCTTTGAACTTGGAAATTCTGTTTGTCTTCTGCATGTGGATAGAGCAGTATCATCTTTTTCAATTCTCCTTGCATATTTCAGTTAAGCTGTGGGCTAGAAAAATCAGCAGTTTGCTTTTCACTTGTGGAAGGTTTGAGTCTCAAGTTTAACTGAGTATGTCTTTTTAGTATTTTTTTTTTTCCTTTTCTCCTTCTAGCAAGTTTCCTCTGTGTTGTAAACACACACACACACACACACACACTGTATTTAGAACTATACATTTCAGGGCTGATACTATGTCTGCTCACCCAGTTTTGAATCCTATAGTCTTGAAAAGACATATACTTTCTATCTGAAAAGCTTGTGTCCATTTGTTTCATTTACATACTGAATTAAGGGGATATATATTTGTAATGTAACAGGGAACTTCGTTTTGTTCCCACAATAGCCCCACAAAGTCTAGAACAGTATCTGACATATCCTAAGTGCTCAATGAACACTTGCGTGAATGACTGAATACTTAATTGATAAGCATTAGTAACATTGGATAATGTTAATTGGGGTAGATGGGTAATGATGTACATTGGATAATGATAATTTATCCATTTGTTTATGGATAATGAATTATGTCCCACAATTCTTGAAAGTTTGATATGGAGCAATTAAAAAGCTCGAGTGCTTAAAAATAAACTATGAAGTCAGTACTAATTACAGAAATAACAACAAGAATTACAGTGTTTTGAGGCATTATTTTTTAAAGTTACTGAGTAAAATAAGATGTTTTTATAGGTCTCTAAAATTTTAGAATTGAAATGGACTTTATTAATATATACAAACATTTGAAATCAGTGTTATGGGTGATAGCCTTCATTTTTAACCCCAGCATTATTTCTGTTTTTCTCAATAGGGGAAAATCCTTATTTATGCATTGTCAGATATTTTTAAACAGTTGTCCTTGCACTTCCAACATACTTTTCAGTAAGAACTAAGTCAAAAGCTCAAGAAAAGAATACTGGAAAAATTTCCAATTAGTTGCATTAAAAAATTTAACTATTTTTTTATGAAAGAAAATTAGGAAAGAAGCACTGAAAGCCCCTGAAGACATTATCTGTTACATCGTGTAACTTGGTGCTAAAAACACCCAAAAGACTCAATTTTCAGAACCACTGAAGTATCTCTGTAAGAAACTAAGAAAAAAATCTGCTCCAGTATTGCTTTCTCAGATGGAGAATCTCAGCCCAGAGAGGTCAAGTGTCTTGCCCAAGGTCAAATCCAGTTAGTGAAAGAGAAAGACTAGAACCTGCCCCCAAGTTCCCAGTTGGGGGTATATCCCCTCACAGCAGGAAGCTGAGCAGTGCCAATCTTGGAATAATACTGTCTGTAAACTAAGTGAAAGCGAAAGCAAAAGCCGCTCAGTCTTGTCTGACTCTGCGACCCTATGGACTATACGGTAGTCCATGGAATTCTTTAGGCCAATTCTGCAAAAGAATCAAAGCAGCATTCAGTGTGGAAGGGTAGAATTTTTCCATTGGAAAGCAGCGTTTCAAATACACTGGCCACACAATTTCTCTTCCAGGCCGCACACTGGCTAATGGAGCTAACACATGTTTGTGTACAAATCAGGTGAAATGTCAGTTTTCCTCACATTTGCTTTAGTGATGTCTGTGGATGTCCCCAAGTAGTTCAAAGTGTCAGGAGTGATAGAAACACAGGAGAACTGAAGAGTGACATGACATAGTTTAGGGTGATATTAAGGACTGGGTCTTTTTAAGCTTTTTTTTTTTAACTATAATCAATAGTAAGAAACATATTTTACATTGCAGCTTAGTTCACATACACACACACACACACACACACCATTCACATGAATAATTGAAACAAAAGATTAATGAAACAATTCTTACGTTACGATGAGTGAGGTATACTGATGTTTTATATTCTGTCCTATTTTATTGAAAAAAAGAAAAGTCTTTATCCATTACATTGATTTTGTTGCTCACAGCCATTGGAGAATCTGTGCTTAGATCTGAATTACTGTGCTTACTGCTTACTGGGCTTAGATCTGAAATGTATTTGGATGTTTTTTAGGGCACTGATTTTGGCATTGAATGTGCAGGTGATTGTCTGGGTTAGCCTTCAATTAAAATGAACAGCTTAAGGAAATCGAAAGTGTTCTGAACTCCTCAGAGGCTCCTCTCTAAATATCAAGATGTACTGCTGGCTCCCACATGATTTTCATTCAGTTACTACTTGATCCTTAGAAAAATCTGAGTTTGGTTTAAGCCCTCAAATAATACAGTTTATCTTTTCATATCATACTTCCATTTGAATCTCTCTGTTTTCCTCAAACTCCTCTCCTACACATCCCCTTCTTCCTGGTAGTCCAAGTGTGCATTTATTTTTTGGGGACAACCTTGAATGAAAAATGCCTGTGCTTGGGTCAGCTGTGGGGGCCCTGAGGAGCCAGCAATGAGCCTGCCTCTGGCTCTGTTACGTGAGTGCCTTTCCAATTTAATTTATAAATTTGTGCTCATGGCATATAATACCCCATTGACCTCATGATGTCTAATCTTAAACCTTAGGTTTATAAGGGTTTTTGAAAGCATACTTTTTTTGTAATGTGCAGTTTCACATTTATTAAACAACACAAGCAGATTTGAAGATGAATGAAGGTACTTTTACTTTTAAAAATTAAAATATATTTTAAAATCAAGAAATCAGATGCACATTATAAGATAAAGTTAAGAAACAGACTGAAATACATGAATATAAACCAAGAAACATTCTCCCACTTATTTTTTAAAAATGTTCAGATAATCTATATAAAGAATGCTTTATTGTTTAATGTACATAAACATTATTTTTAGAGTTATAGAAATTCTTTGAAGGAAATAGTTTTAGAATGAAAGTATATTACAGATCCACCAATAAAATGTCTCAAATCTGTCAGTTTATGTATTGATAAGTTTAGCTGTTTACTTATTAAACTTAGATATAAAATCAGCATGCTGAAATCTGCTGCACTTCTATGCACTAATAATGAACCATCAGCAAGAGAAATTAAAGAAATAATTTAGAATTTAGCTACTTTAATTTTTTATTTTACTCTCAGAAGTGTCATCCAAAAAGCTTAAATGATCAATTAAAAAAATAATAATAGCTCTACAAGATAAAAATAACACAGATTATTGGTTTTTGTGACTATATACCTACATTCACAAAATAACTGGAAGACCTAAACTTACTGACAGATGAGAGCTAAAATGGCATATAAGATTTAGTTTTTCCTTCTGTGTTTTGATGTTCAAAAATTTTGGCTTTATTTAAATATACCTCAAATGATGTTTTCCCACATATATCTTCTTTTTTAAAAAAAATTTTTATTGTGGTAAAAGTCACATAATATAAAACACGATTTTAACCATATTTAACTGTACAGTTGAATGCATGCTTTTAATTTATATAAATTTTATTTCAAGACTTATTTTTCTATTTGACATAGTGAATAAAATAGTGACCTTTCCCCTACTATGGGCAGTGAACGAAAAGCCCTCTCCATATGTACTTTCTGAAGTTTTAAATAAAAGAGAAGCTAACTGCAGCTGCTGTTGAGCTTGCTGTGTGCTGAGTTATTCCAAAGATGCTTAGTGCCCCACATATGGTCGCTGCTGCCATAAACCTAGACTGTGTCCGTGCTGGCTACTAGGCCTGTGTTAGCGCCACTCTGTCCCTGGATCTTTCTTAGTTCTCTCCTCTCCTGTGCTCTGCCTCAGCCTTGTTTCCTGGTGCCTACCCCCTTGCCCCTTCCATAATAAATGCTTGTAGGGCTTTTAAATTTTCATTATGGAAAACCAAGCTTTTATGATGAGCACCTAAAACCAGCGTTGTAGTTAGTCAGCAAATTCCGGTTAAAGTAAATAACGGGCAAAGAAAGCGTGACTTCAGCCTGAAAGAAATATTTAGAGTTGCTGCAGTACCTCAGAGAGTTATTTAATAGGGGAGAAATGTTTATGGTTCATAGTTTCAAATTAATGAGCAGACAGACAAGCCTTTCCATGTGAAGCTACCTCCTGTAGGATGAATCAGACTTTACAGTTCTTTCACAAGTGGGTGTGTGAGTCAATTAGTGAGGCCTACTTTGGGAAATTTGTAAGTTGACTGAACAAATAAAAAAAACAAAACCCCACAATTCCCTTCTCAGAAACTTTTTCTGATTTTTTTTCCCCATAATTGGTCCAGTTTCCTCACTTCACCCCTATGTTTATTTTGTCATTTCTTATTGTCTGACCCAGAACCTAGCTTAATTATAGCTTTTCTCACCTTGTCTTGTAACTAATTATGTGTAATATAATCCACTAGAATGAGCTCTTTGCTGTTACTTGCTTTGCTTTTCTTCCTACTAGAGAGCTCCTTGGGTGAAAGTATGACTGTTATTCACATTCCTATCCTCACTACTTGTCTCTGTTGTTTTAAGGAATAAGGAATGAACAAGATAGGAGACAGCCCTGGAGGTAGTTCTAATTCCCAGAGGTCTTGTGTTAACTGTGTGAGAATTGATGCAGACGGACTCCAAGCTCAAGGTCTGCATCACAGCACTCCTACCCCCTGGTCCTGCCCTTGACTTCTGTAACCCAGGTCTCAGCTGCAGTGCTTTCAATTTAAAATCCATGCTTATTAAAACCTATGGGAATGGACCCACCCATACAAAGAATTTAGGCTTATGTAGTAACTCTCCTAATAGCATTGGAGGCTATTGTGTGTCTTGGAGTTGGAAAAGCCTTAAATCCTATTAGTTTGAATGTGGTAAAGTATGTTCCCTTCAGAAATGCCTGAACTTTGGAGAAAATCCTCAGTTGTCTGTAAGGGAGTTGTAGTTTTGGCAGTAAACTGCATATTTTGCCAGGAGCCAAATTTTAAGTTTTATTGTTCTTCGGGAAACACATCTGTGAGATAATGGAAATAGTGACAAACTGTGCTTAACATTTTAAAACAGTTTCTAAAATTATTTTGTTTACTTGAATTAAAAAACAATAACTTTTAGGATAGCCTGACGTTAGGCTATGATATTAACATAAAGCTTAAAAAAATTAGAGATTAAATTTTATATGTGTGTTTTGACTGATGACAGTATTTTATTTCTGAATTTGTGGAAGAGGAAGCTAGATTTTAGTTGTCGATTAAGATCATTTTACTACAATTTAAAATTTGGGGATTTACCCAGAATATGAGCAAGTGGATTTCCTTGATAAACTTTATTTTACCTTTTTTTTTTTTAAAGGAACAGTAGTTGACGTAGACTTTGAGTTAAATATAGAGACTACAGAATGAGATGGGGGATAGGGGGTGGGTGGGTGTCTACTCTAGCCATCCAGAGAGTAATTTCTCCTCTGAAGAACTGCTCCCGTGGAGCTGTATTCAGCAATTCTTTCCTAAGTGACAAAAACAGACAGACCTTAGACAGGTCTTCTCTTGCCCTGCCTGCCCAACTCTATGCTTTTCTCTAGGTCTCCTCGCCTCATTGTACTAGGAGACCTAGGGAAATTAAGTAGCTTGCCACGAGAGACAGAGTAGGGACGGATGAGGACCCCCTGTGTAGTTGGCACTCCAGGGCTTCCCTTCATTAGCAGCCTGCCTCCTTAGGTAGACGCCCATAGTCCAAGTTAATACCATGTGTGTAATAACTAGTTACCTCTTTTCTTACACTTTGCTCTTGGCTGTCCTTTATGCCTGTTACTCATTCACATTCCTCTGTGGAGCTCTCCATCTTCATCTTCGCTTCCACCTCCCCTGCCAGCCCCCACTATTTCCATCTCTTTTTCTTCCTTTGTTTCTGATCACGTCTCCCCTGTTGCTTTGTTTCTTTCCTTTAACCCCGCCTTTTTTTTTTTTAAGGTAAACTAATTCAATCTTTTAAAAAATTCTTATTTATTTATTTATATCACTGCAACCAGTCTTGTTCAAGGCAGGCATGACTTGGTAGTTGCCAGTAGCATGTGGGATCTTAGTTCCCCAGCCAGGGATTGAATCTGCATAGTCCCCATTGTAAGGCAGGTTCTTAACCACTGGACCACCAGGGAAGTCTCCCTTCCTTCTATCTTAATTGACTAGTATATAGAATAGCAATATTGTAATAATTAGTGTTTTTTGGTTACATGTAACAGAAATTGGCTCTGCTTTGCTCAGGTTCAAAATTTTAGATGAATTTTCTGGTGGTCAAAAGAGGGAAATAGAGGGCTTCTAATGGCCTTCACTGTTTGATAAAAACTCTCTATTCATTTTAATGGGAAATAGTCTTTCCCTCTCTCCTGTCTGGTTTGTTTGTTCTTTCTGTCATTGAGCAAGTAATTATTGAGCAGCTGTGCCAGATAACTTTTCTAGGCTCTAAGGATATAGCAATGAACTAGAGAGATAAAAATCCTTGTCGTCATAGAGCTTACTTTCTGCTGGGGGAGACAGATGAACAAATGAAAGGTTGGTGATAATGGCTCTGCTGGTGTTTTTCTGGCTACTTCAGGTTGGAAGCTCAGGGAAGCTGTCTTTGAGGTGATGACAATTAAGCTGATAGAGAGGAAGAACATTCTAGGCAGAGGTAATAGCAGACACAAAGGCTTTAGGGTAGACACGAACCTGAGTATGACTGAGGAGCCAAGAGAAAGCCCGTGTGGTTGGAGCATAGAGGATGAAGAGGCTGATTCAGTGATAAGGTGTGAGGTCCCTACCATAAGGTGTGAGGGCCCTGCCAGGGCTTGTATGTGAGGGGAATAGTTTGCATTTTATACTCCGTGACATGGGGAGCTGTTAGAGAGTTGAAATGGTCTGATTTGTACTTAAAAGGACTTTAAAAAGTCATCTTTCAGAACTCTACTCAAAGCTCTCCTTGATACAGTCATCTCTGTGTTTCATATTTCTCTTATGCTGCAGTGCTGTGATGATCTGTATATTTACATGTCTGCCTTCCCTGTCTTTTTTCATATCCCTAAAATATAACTCTTCTTTAATTTCTTCCAGTGTCTTCTAGTTGCCTTGTGCTGCTTTGATTTAATTTATTCTTGTGTTTATTCTTTTTGATGCTATTATGAATGGAATTGTGTTCTTAATTTCTTTTTTGGATTGTTTATTGCTTGCATTTTTGTATATTGGTCTTATATCCTATAATCTTGCTGAAATTATTCTAGTTGTTTTTTGGGGATTTTTAAAATTATTTTCTCTCTATATAAGATAATATCGTCTGTAAAGAGAGATAGTTTTCCTTTTTACTGCCTTTTTTTTTTTTTTTCCGTCTTGCTTAATTACCCTGACTGGAACTTCCAGTGTAATGTCAAGTAGAAGTTGTAACAATGGACATCCTTTTCTTATTCCTGATCTTTGGGGGGAAAACATCTAGTTTTCTGCCATTAAGTATAATGTTAGTTGTGGGGTTTTCACAGATGCCCATGAATCAGGTTGAGGAACTTGTGTTCTTAGTTTCTTGAGTGTTGTTTCTTTTTTTTTAATCATGAAGCCGTGTTGGATTCTAACAATGTGTTTTAATGAAGAGATGGATAGATTTTGTTGTGAGTTGTACTGTCTGTGTCAGTAAGTAAATTTTCTTGAAGTGAGCTTCTAAATCTGTAAAAGATGCTAATAGGTTGAAGCCATAGACGTGCTTGTTGACAGTTTTTAGTTTGTCAATTGATATACATTTAATGGTTTCTAACTTCCCTGGTGACTTAGTGGTAAAGAATCTGCCTGTCAATGCAGGTTTAATCTCTGGGTCAGGAAGATCCCCTGGAGAAGGAAATGGCAACCCACTCCAGTATTCTTGCCTGGGAAATCCCATGGACAGAGGAGTCTGGCAGGGTCATAAAGAGTTGGATACAACTTAGTGACTAAACAACATATGCAATAGATCTGTGGGATGGATTTAAATTACTTTTATTTAAGTTGAAGTTTCCTTCACTTGGTTCAGTTCTACTGTTTGTGAAATTAGTAAACTATTTAGGGAACATGGTTAGTTTACATGGTTAAGAAGTAACAGTGGTTACTTCTTAAAAATGTCTATACATTTAAGAATGATAAATCCTATTATGTTCTCGAAGGATACGTCTGTCATGTGGCATCTGTTTGAGCAGTTTGGGCTAACACACAGTAAAATTGCCACAGAATGCTTTCTGCAAACACCTGACTGGTGGGCAAAGCTCTTGCTTCTCCTGCTTTCTCTAAGCAACAACTCTTTGTAAATACTGGAAAAGAACAACCAGTTCCTTGTTTGTATTCATTGTTGGTTTTCTATTCTTGAGTCAATTCAAAAGAGCAGTAGCTTACAAGTTACCATGAGATTCTAGATCTGAGATTTAGTTCACATGCTGTGTGGCTTCTGTCTTAGAAGTTTTCAGTTTGAAAAAGAATAAGGTGACTATATTCAAAAAGGAGAAAAAAACACTTTTTT
Source organism: Bubalus bubalis (assembly GCF_019923935.1). Classification (NCBI taxonomy): domain Eukaryota; kingdom Metazoa; phylum Chordata; class Mammalia; order Artiodactyla; family Bovidae; genus Bubalus; species Bubalus bubalis. The sequence goes on along the minus strand of NC_059162.1, from coordinate 43,004,946 downwards.
GTTTTTGGTCCTTCAGGTGCATGCTCTAGTTACTAAAATGAATACAGTGGGTTGTCTGGTCTACCTTCTGCTCTCCTAGGAAATCTTAGGCAGCCATGAGTTGTCATTGTCTTACTGCTCTCCCACCCAGGTTGGGTTCCATAACTGGCAAGTTTGGCCATTGTACTCTTGTATGTGCCCAGACAGTTTCTGACTTTTCTTATTCATTTTTCTTCCAATTATTTTGCTCTGTTTGCATTGAGAAAATCTTCTTCCTCTCATACTTGCCCTGCCTCCCTTTGCCTCAGATTTGACATTAGTCTTAATCATATTGCCAAATATTGAGAAAAGCTAAAATGCATTTTGAAGTGGAATTAGATGTAATAAAGTACCAGTCAAACATTTAAAATAATTCAGATTTCGCTTTAGACTCATTATAAACGTATTCGTTGATCTCCTCATGTTTTTCTAACCTAACCTTTCCACAAGTACTAGCATTGAGGGAAAATAATTTAAAAAGCAAACAAACTTATTTAATTGAATTATTTTGTTTTAGTTTTTGAAATAATGTTTTCTACTATATTTTATTTTAGATATGATTGTAGTGATAATATGGAATATAATATTGTTTTTGGACTAGGCTATAAGACTAATAATCATAAGACTTTATTTTTGGGAAACTATTTCCAGAAATCTAAATATTAGCTTTTACAAATAGGCTTTTGGAATAGAATTCATTTGCAAGTTAAAGACTTTCTATAATGGGCCATAGGTGTTAAGAGGATTTAAACACACGTTCTTGATCTATTGCAGTGGATCTATTACCTGCATCTTCATCATAAATGAAGTTATAGGTCTTGCCTTCTAAGCTTGATCAAAAATTCAGTCTTTGCTTTAAAGACTCTTCTCACTTTAAAAAAACTTTTCTTTTTTAATTTGAACGGTTTTATGAAATAAAACTCATATTCTACCCAGAATTAAGCCGTGAAAGTCATCATGAGACATTTCTAACATGAAACCATTTCATTTCAGAGTATGTATTATTCAGGTGATATTCTGGAGAGAGTCTATTTTTGTGCTTTATGCAGACACTGGTTTCTGATGATGACTGATAGTTGATATGCAGGGTTATGTTTATCCATGAGTTGTAACCTAACAGCCTTGTACTCAGTTTGTGTGAGACCAAGGACTTAGCTTTTCTTAGGACCAAGTATTTACTCCTTTTCCCCTTTAAATGGTCTGTATAGACTTCTGTGTGCTGAGAATATTGGCTTAGTGTTTCCTTAGTTTTCTTAAATAAGTGGCTGAGCTAGTTCAGTGAGGTACAACAAGCTCAGCAATATCTGTCCTGGAACACGAGCTCTCCTCAAGCAGGAGAAGCCCGTGGCACTGAGACGCTACTAGCAGGGAATATGTATTTGTCCTGGCTATGGTTGTCAGTTCTGGAAGGACATCTTTTCAAGCTGATCATGAAAGTTCTGTTTCCCATCCAATTAGATGGGAAGATACACATGGCTGATGTTGTCTGCAATTTTCCTAAATTACCCATCAAAGAGTTCCCAGTGGTTTCACTCTAATTACACCCATGAGAATGGTGGAGAGAGTATTTCTATTTTAAACTAATCCTCACATTAATAGAATAAAGTCCACTGGCTACTCACTGAATATCAAATCCCCAATTCAAATTCAAATGTGAAACAAGAACACATGAGAGTATTATAGAGCAGACATGACCTTAACCAAGAGGCACATTTATTTCTAGACCTTGTTCTTAAGAGGATAATGTGGAAGTGATGGAGATAAGAGACCTGACATGAGGCTCTACCTTTTTTCTATAATGAGGGTTGCCTCCATTATTTGTTAAGCAGATGCATTGTCTAATATTCTGCAAGGCTTGTAACCTGTGGTTTATAATAGAATCAAAACCTGAAGAACAGGAAGAATGACTGACTTTCTTTTACGGCATGTTCAAAGACTATAAGAGACAACATACATTCCTTCTGTTCTCATTCAATTAAACCAGTAGAAGAAACTTAAAATAGACTGAATAATGCAAGTTGTTTTAACTATACAGTGCATTTCTGGTTTGTAATTAGTCTTACCTATCTAATTTGTGATTGTTTAACACTGAATATTTTCATTTCCGTAAGCAGTTAGAATTGGCTGTGCATTTGAAAAATGTTTGCCTTTTTCCTGTTTTAAAATTTTATTTTAAAGTTGAGTGCAGATATTGTTTTCTTAGTCACTGGTTATAATGGGAGGAAATGATTAAGAAGAAAAATGTTGCTAAAAATGAAAAAAAATTAAGCATTTTGTTTGTGCTTGTATATGACAATCAAGGCTTAATGCTTTCTTCAGGAAAAAGCAGTTTGTAAATGAAGTGCCCTGACACTTAGGAAGTCTGAGAACCAAGTCTTGCAAGGCAAGGAAGAGACTTTAAAAGTTTTATGTTTCAGCTCTTTGCAGAGCTTCTCACCTCATCCTATGTTTTTATAGATGTTAATTTCATGGACTTCTGTGGTTTTACATCTTGTAGATAACTGGTAATTGCTCTCCTCTCCGTAAAAAAAAAACTCAACCAAACCTGGTAATCTTACTGTTTTGTTCGTGAGAAGTTTGCATAAGGAAAAATGAGTACAACGGCTTTCTCCTGGTTACTTTGTTGGAGAGTGTTGTGGGCCAACAGTGATCTTCTGATAGTTTGACCGTGGATTGATAAAACAGGAGCCAGTGCATGTATTTTGTGGTTGTTGATACTAAGTCACCGGGAGACTCAGGATGCCCTTTGAACAGAAAGAACTGAGAGCAGCATCAATATCTGTACATTAAAAAAATGAGAGGACTGAACTAAATGATGGTCTGCATTACGGCTCTGGTGTATAGCAATCGTGAGGGATGTTTACAGCCTCGTGTTTTGATGTTTGTATGCATACATGGGCTTTGGACTAAGGTGTCAGAAATAATAGCAGTTATGGGTCCGTATTCAGATGGATACAGGTGATGGAAAAGAGAAGAAAAAAATAATTTTGAGATCAAAGTTTATCTTTTTCCTGTGGTCCCTTAATATAGATGAGTAATGTGGCAGGTACAATTCTGAACACTTTATATACATTGTTAATTCACTTAATCTTCCCCAAAAATAGCCTGCTGAGGCAATTACCATGTTATCCCCACTTCATAGGTTAAGGAAATGGAAGCACAGAGAGTTAATGTAATATAGCTCGTAAGTGAAGAGCCTGGCAGCTTGGCTGTGGACTTGGAGTACCTAACCACTACACTGGGTCCCCTACTCCCTAGATAGGGGATCAGTATTCTGTGATCGTGTCATGCATGTTCTCACATAAAATGCTCTCTTTCCCTCCACTGTTTGTTCCTGCAGCCATCAAACATTTTTTTTGTGTTATGTGCCAGGCATAGTGCTGAGTCTCGTAGATATAGAAGAGACAAGAAATCCTGCTCTCAGATTTACGAGCCTAGCCAGGGAGACAGACTAAAATAACCACAGAAACCTTGTGATGACAAACGAGGGTAAGAATTTGAAGGAGAAGGGCAGGGAGCTTTGAGAACGTACAGCAGGGGCCTGAGCTCCTCGAGATGCCAGAGAAAGCTGCCCTCCCACAGTGACTTGAGCTATGATGCCAAGGGGAGCAGGAGACCATCTAAATACTGTAGTGAGGCCAGGAAGGCTCAGGTAGAGTCTAATGTCTTTGTGGACCATTCCCAGCCCCCTTTCGAACCCTTGTTCTCGATATCTCAGTACCAGAATGACCGTGCAGACTTCTTGTGTCCCTGTATGTGTGCAGGTTCCTATGCAGATTGTAAGCATTAAGCAGATACATGTTGGTCTTCGGTGACTGTGTTCTGTTCCACCTCCTGCTTTCTGCCTTTTATCTCATGTTGGGAGTGGCCGAGTGTAACTTCAGAACAGATAGGGGGAAGTGAGAGAATGAATGTCTCAGTCAGGTGGCATGCCTTGGCTCTCAAAATACTTTCTAAAAGCTTATACAGATCATTTGATCTAAAGCCCTCATGTTTGAAATCAATCTCTTTCTTACTTTCTCTTTTAGCACACCACTGAAGTCTTGTTTCTATGTACCTGGTTTGATGCTTTCATATAACTGGGATCAGAAAGTTAATTTCACTAGCTCCTCTGGGCATTACCGCTAAAGTTGTAGTGACACGTTTAAAGAATCTCATTCACTGAATATTAAATAAGCTGAATTAACCCCCTAGGGCTGATGTACTCTTTGTATTTTAACAGTTTAAAGTAGTTTATATTCACTAAACATATACGTATTTATTGAACATCTACAAAGGAGGCTTTGTAAGGCTTATAGAAGTATGAAACACTTGGTTACTGCGCTTAAGGAGCTTCATACTTAGGCTAAAGGAAAATAATTGCAACAGAGCTGTGAGGGGCCCATCAGGAAGTGGTCAGGAGTGCCTATGGGGGCTATGCTGCCTGACTCCACTGCACCCTAGCTGTGTGGCTTTGAGGCAACTGATTCTCAGCATTTTGCATGTAAAATGTACGTTGTGCTTGTGAGGATTAATGATCCATATTATGTAAATTGCTTAGAATAGTGCTTGCCACATAATATAAACTATGTAACTTCTTGTTTTTATTATCATCATCATTGTCATGGTCATTATAAAGAATAAGAGGGAGGGTTTCTGAGCTAAAAGAAAAGACATCATGGAGGTAGTATTTGAGTTAGGTCTAACTCAAACTACCACACAATTGCACTCATTTCAGATGCTAGTAAAATAATGCTCAAAATTCTCCAAGCCAGGCTTCAGCAATACGTGAACTGTGAACTTCCTGATGTTCAAGCTGGTTTTAGAAAAGGCAGAGGAACCAGAGATCAAATTGCCAACATCTGCTGGATCATGGAAAAAGCAAGAGAGTTGCAGAAAAACATCTATTTCTGTTTTATTGACTATGCCAAAGCCTTTGACTGTGTGGATCACAAAAAACTGTGGAAAATTCTTCAAGAGATGGGAATACCAGACCACCTGACCTGCCTCTTGAGAAACCCATATGCAGGTCAGGAAGCAACAGTTAGAACTGGACATGGAACAACAGACTGGTTCCAAATAGGAAAAGGAGTACGTTAAGGCTGTATATCATCACCCTGCTTATTTAACTTATATGCAGAGTACATCATGAGAAACGCTGGACTGGAAGAAACACAAGCTGGAATCAAGATTGCCGGGAGAAGTATCAATAACCTCAGATATGCAGATGACACTACCCTTATGGCAGAAAGTGAAGAGGAACTAAAAAGCCTCTTGATGAAAGTGAAAGTGGAGAGTGAAAAAGTTGGCTTAAAGCTCAACATTCAGAAAACAAACATCATGGCATCTGGTCCCATCACTTCATGGGAAATAGATGGGGAAACAGTGGAAACAGTGTCAGACTTTACTTTTTTGGGCTCCAATATCACTGCAGATGGTGACTGCAGCCATGAAATTAAAAGACGCTTACTCCTTGGAAGGAAAGTTATGTCCAACCTAGATAGCATATTCAAAAGCAGAGACATTACTTTGCCAACAAAGGTTCGTCTAGTCAAGGCTATGGTTTTTCCTGTGGTCATGTATGGATGTGAGAGTTGGACTGCGAAGAAGGCTGAGCGCCGAAGAATTGATGCTTTTGAACTGTGGTGTTGGAGAAGACTCTTGAGAGTCCCTTGGACTGCAAGGAGATCCAACCAGTCCATTCTGAAGGAGATCAGCCCTGTGATTTCTTTGGAGGGAATGATGCTGAAGCTGAAACTCCAGTACTTTGGCCATCTCATGCGAAGAGTTGACTCATTGGAAAAGACTCTGATGCTGGGAGGGATTGGGGGCAGGAGGAGAAGGGGACGACAGAGGATGAGATGGCTGGATGGCATCACTGACTCGATGGACATGAGTCTGGGTGAACTCTGGGAGTTGGTGATGGACAGGGAGGCCTGGCGTACTGTGATTCATGGGGTCGCTAAGAGTCGGACATGACAGTGACTGAACTGAACTGAATGAAACAGGAAGGATTTTAACAGGCAGAGAAGGTGTGGAGAGGATTCCAGAACAAACCTCAGATACTAGAAAGTGTCAAGTATGATTCCAGAATGGTGAGGAGTCCAAGCTAGTGAATGGGGTTCATCCAAGGAACAGTGACAAATTCACCTGGAAATGTGGATTAGGACCTTATCTTGGGGAAGGATTGACAGTCTGGCTGGACTTTTGAGCAGAACTGAGTCTCTCAGGTTCTGCTTTAGAATTACTAGAGTAGGCAGGAAGTGGAGGCAGAGAGAAATGGTGTGAGTTATGGCATATGGAGAGAAGGGTTTGAAATAAGTTGATAATGATGAAAAAAAGGTCATGTGCATATCTTCTGGAAAATAATGAAACTTAAAATTCAGGGCCCCTCCTGTGCTCAGAACCCTAGTGGTGGTTATGTATTAATAAAATTTCAAAAGATATTTGTATCCTCTGTTTCTTTCCCCAAATAATATATTTCAATCCCCTAAAACTGCTTCCACCCCGTAATTGAAAGAGACTGGAGAAAGAATCAGTCTATGTATTGATTGATGAGGGTGGGTAGAGTGAGACAGAGAGGCCAGCATTAAAAATGACTTTTGAGATTTTATCTGAGTGATGGGGAGGAACCTGATGGGAAAGAGGGATGATGAGGAAGCCATTTAGAGAGCACTGGTCTCAAACCAAGTGAATGTTCCAGACTGGTTAGCTACCAGGCAAAGAAACATTTTCTTTCTTTTTTTTTTTTAAATCTCTGCACACCCCTATCCTCAATTGCTGTTGAACAAGTGTGATAATTTTAAGTTATATGAGGCTGGAGAAAGGGATCTAAAGATGACTGCTAATTAATAGGCTAGAACCCAAAGCACATATCATAGGGACTTCTTTATAATGTCCACATTAAGTATGCTGTATAGGCTAAGCCTAATTTTCTGAAACCTTTAAAGAGAGTCCCTCCTTTTTGGTATGATTCTTCTATATTCAGCAACCTTTAGTGCTTCTAGGCTATTTTCAAGTTGAAACATCTGTTTTCTGGAAACTTCTATCTTGAAGAAGTTTAATGGACTCAGACATGGTTGGTAATGCTGATTTCGCGGCTGTTTTAGTGTTCCTATGGCAGTACCTGACTGGGAAAGGCTGTTCTCAGCATTTTATTTCCTTTTTCATAAACAAGTAAAATATTAAATAACAGGAAATCAAAAGCCAAGATTGAAGAATACTGTCTCAGATGGCCAAATTGAATCTTCAGGATTATTTTCACTTTCCAGATCACAAAATATAAAAGTAATTGACAGAGACACTCAGGTTTCAAAAAGGAAACATTTTTGAATTATGGGTGTGTGTGTGTGTATGTGTGTGTGGGTGTGGGTGTGGGTGTGGGTGTTGGCTTTGCCATCAGCCTTTTTTTGGGAAATAATAATACCTAAAAACAAAGCTAAAAACATAGTAAGATCTGAAGCAAATATCTCCGGGGAGGCCCATTAGCAAATTCATGACTCAAGAGTCTGGTTTAGACTTCTGTATTAAGCCATGTGTTGTTTAAAGAATCATCCCTTGTATATCAGATAGATTAAATTATCTGAGTAAGAAAAATTGTTGTAAATTCCAAACTGCTTCTGAAATTCACATGTACCATTTTTTGACCGGCTTTAAGGATTTAATGACCATAGGATATAGTTTAAAGAAATGATTTAGATGTATTTGCAGATTAGTTCTAAGAGGATTTTGTTTAACTTACCAGGTTGGTCTACCTTTCTATGAAATTAGTCCAAACTTCATGTTTGTTACAATGGTCCTCAGTGTGTCGTGAACACAAACATTTTATTTAACTTTTTTCTTCAGTTTTATTGAGATATAACTGACAGACAGCACTGTTTAAGTGTATAACATAATGATTCACTCACATACATCATGAAATGATTATCCCTGTAAGTTTAGTGAACATCATAGTCTCATATAGATACAAAATTAAAGAAATAGAAAAAAATTTTATGATGAAAATTCTTAGGATATATTCTCTTAACTTTCATGTATAACATGCAATAGTGCTAATTATATTTATCATGGTATACATTACATCCCTAATACTTACTTATCTCATAACTGAAAGTTGGTACCTTTTGACTGCCTTCGTTTACTTAGCCCTCCTGTCAGCCCCACGTCTGGTAACCATAAATCTGATCTTTTTTTGTATGAGACATTTATTTTTGAAGTATAATGACCTACAGTACTGTGCTAGTTCCTGTTACACAGCATAGTGATTTGGTATTTCTATACATTTCAAAATGATCACCATGATAAGTCTAGTTGTGATATATCACCATTCAGAGATGTTGTTGTTGTTCAGTCGTGTCTGACTCTTTGTGACCCCATGTGCTGCATGCAGCACGCCAGGCCTCCCTGTCCCTCACCATCACCCGGAGTTTAGCCAAGTTCATGTCCATAGCGTTGGTGATAACATCCAGCCACCTCGTCCTCCGACACCCTCTTCTCCTTCTGCCTTCAGTCTTTCCCAGCATCAGGATTTCTTCCAATGAGTCAGCTGTTCACGTCAGGAAACCAGAATATTGGAGCTTCAGCGTCAGCATCAGTCTTTCCAATGAGTATTCAGGGTTGATTTCCTTTAAGATTGACTGGTTTGATCTCCTTGCTGTCCAAGGGGCTTTCAAGAGTTTTCTCCAGCACCACAGTTCAAAGGCATCAATTTTTCAGGGTTCTGCCATTCAAAGATACTATATACTATATTCCCCACATTGTACGTTTCATATGCATGGCTTATTTATTTTGCAACTGGAAGCTTGTGCCTCTTCATCTCCCTTACCTATTTCTTTTCCTTCCCTCCTCACTGCCTGCATCTCTAGCAATTACCTGTTTGTTCTCTGTCTATAACTGTTTTGTTATGTTGTTCCTTTTTGTTTTTTTAGATTATTCGTATAAATAAAATCATACAGTATTTGTCTTTCTGTGACTATTTCACTTAGTATAATATTCTCTAGGTTCATCCGTGTTATTGCAAATGGCAAGATTTCATTCTGGCTGAGTAATATTCCATTATATATGTGTGTGTGTGTGAGACCACATCTTCTTTATCCATTTGTCTATTGATGGGCACTTGGATTGCTTCTGTATCTTGGCTATTGTGAATAATGCTTCTATGAATATAGGAGTATATAGTCTTTTCAAATTAATGTTTGTGTTTTCTTTGATTAAATACTCAGGGATGAAATTTCTGGATCATATGGTAGTTTTATTTTTAATCTTTTGAGGACTCCCTGTACTGTTTTTCATAACAACTGTACCAATTTATATTCCCACCAACAGTGCAGCAGGGTTTAATTTTCTCCACTTTGTTATTTGTTGTTTTTTTGATAATAGCCATTTTGACAGGTGTGAGGTGATAATCTCATTGGCGTTTTGATTTGTTTTCCCTGATGACTAGTGATGTTGGGCATCTTTTCATGTGGCTCTTGGCCATCTGAATGGCTTCTTTGGAAAAGTATCTATTTAGATCCTCTGTCCATTTTTTAATTGGGTTGTTTATTTTTTGGGTGTTGAGTTGTATGAGTTCTTTGTATATTTTGGATATTAACCCCTTATCAGATATATCACTTACAAATATCTTCTCCCATTCAGTAGGTGGTCTTTTTGCTTTTCTGATAGTTTCCTTCACTGTCCAAAGCTTCTTAGTTTAATGTAGTCCCATTTATTTTTGCTGTTATTTCCCTTGCCTGAGGCTGCTGCTACTGCTAAGTCGCTTCAGTCGTGTCAGACTCTGTGCGACCCCATAGACGGCAGCCCACCAGGCTCCCCCATCCCTGGGATTCTCCAGGCAAGAACACTGGAGTGGGTTGTCATTTCCTTCTCCAATGCATGAAAGTGAAAAGTGAAAGTGAAGTCGCTCAGTTGTGTCTGACTCTTAGCAACCCCATGGCTCCTCTGTCCATGGGATTTTCCAGGCAAGAGTACTGGAGTGGAGTGCCATTGCCTTCTCCCTTGCCTGAGGAGACACAGCCAAAAAGATATTATTAAGACCAGTGTCAAAGAGAGTACTGCCTACATTTTCTTCCAGAAGTTTTGTGGTTTCAATTCTTTTATTTAAGTCTTTAATCCATTTTGAATTTATTTTTGTGCATAATGTGAGAGAGTTTTCCATTTGGATTCTTTTGCATTATAACTGTCCAGTTTTTCCAACATCATTTATTGAAGAGGCTGTCTTTCCTACACTGTGTATTCTTGCCTGCTTTGTTGTAGATTAGCTGCCTAAAGGCACTTCTCACAGAATTAGAATAAATAATTCTAAAAAATGAGCAGAGACACAAAGACTTCAAATAGCCAAAACAATCTTGAGAAAGAAGAGCTAAAGGTATCTCTTGCTCTTACTTCAGACTATACTACAGAGCTATAGTCATCAAAGCAGTGTGGTACTGGCACAAAAACAGACAGGCACACAGATCAGTAGAACAGAATAGAGGCCTCAGAAATGAACTCATACTTGTATGTGCAATTAATTTTCACAAACATTTTTTAATTTTAAGAGTTATATATTTTAAAATTCATTTATGTGTAGACTCTGGCAAGTGATACTAGTTTTCCATTTAAAGAAATGGTATAAACTACTTTAGAATGAATTAAATTAAAAGATTGTGTCTATTCATAAAGAGAACATAAATAGAAATGATAATACATGGTGCTACGTGTGGTGGCAGAAGTTGAGAAAGTTGATGCATGATTAACTGAAGTTTGTGAAACATTGGCTTATTGGAAAATAATATATATTATACTTGCTTATAGTACTATACTTTAATTGTTAAATAAAAATCTCACAGCCATTGGTCATACATATATGTTAGAATGTTAGCTCTTTAAGAATCTTTTTGGAGAAGGCAATGTCACCCCACTCCAGTAGTTAAAAGTTAAAAGAGTTATTTGGATCTTGATGTGTGGCATCAGTGTTTTGTGTGTGTGTGTTCTTAGTTACTCAGTTGTGTCCAGCTCTTTGTGACCCCATGGACTGTAGCCCTCCAGGCTCCTCTGTCCATGGGGATTCTCCAGGCAAGAATACCAGAGTGGGTTGCCATGCCCTCCTCTAGGGGATCTTCCCAACCCAGGGATTGAACCCAGTTTTCCCACATTGCATCAGTGTTAATGAAGCAGAAAAAAATGAGTCTAATTGGTTGACTCCTAAATGTGGGCTCAGCTGGTAAAGAATCCGTCTGCAGTGTGGGAGACCTGGGTTTGATCCCTGGAGTGGGAAGATCCCCTGGAGAAGGGAAAGGCTACCCACTCCTGTATTCTGGGCTGGAGAATTCCATGGATTGTGTAGTCCATGGGGTCGCAAAGAGTCAGCCATGACTGAGCAACTTTCACTTCAATAAGTTAGTTAGGAGTAAGAACATATATGTTAAATGTTATGCTATTGAGAAGAGTTATAGGACTTCCTGGCAAAGAGTGGGAAAATTTTATAAAAGCCATGCATGTACTCACTAATTTCGGGGTAAATTGTTAAAGGGCTTCCCTTGGCTCAATGGTAAAGAATACGCCTGCCAACACAAGAGATGTGGGTTTGATCTCTGGGTAGGGAAGATCCTCTCGAGAAGGAAATGGTGACCCACTCCAGTATTCTTGACTGGGAAATCTCATCAACAGAGGAGGCTGGCAGGCTACAGTCCATAGGATCACAAAAGAGTTGAACACTACTTAGCGACTAAACAACAACAACAAAACCAAGCACTATACAAAGGGCTTTTGTTAAATTTTATCAATCAAAAGTTGGGGAAGATTCTTCCAGTTTGGATTCATATATGCTAATATCTAGTGAGCAGAGCATTATTTTTTTTTCCTGAGAAACAGAAAATCAGGATATTTAGAAGATGCTTTGGAGTTAATTTTATTCAGCAATTACTTTTAGAAATATTAAGAGTATCTGGGAACAATTTTTTGAGTATTAGTTAAATATAGACTTTATTTTTAGCAAGATACACATTTAATACTTTGTAAATGATTTAGTTATTCCACATTTAAAAAAAATAAATGAATATACATTAGTACATAATACAAGAAATGTGAAGATAGTAGAAAATATATAGTCCTCCCTCCTCCCACTAATCTTTCTCCAGCCCTATTCCTTACACACAACTCCTATTAACAGTTTGAAGTCACATAATTTTAAAAGCCAGTGTAATGGCCTTTGTAAATTTGAAGAGTAGGGATCTTTGTTTTTGTCCCAGATTCTGCTTGCATTGCCTGTATCTGTATTTTTAGGCAGATGTGATGTGTGGAATTACTGTGGGCTTTGGATTCAGATCAGAATTGGAATTCTAACTGCATCACAGAGCAGCCATGAGAGTTTGGGAAGTTCCTTACCTTTCTGAGCTTTAGGTTCCTCAACAGCAAAGGCTTAATAAATTTGTTTTATTTCTAAACTCTAGTCTTTCTCTTTTTAGTCAGTGGCATATCAAAGAAGACCTGGCATAAGAATCCAAGACATTTTTTCTCCTGGAAAGATGGAATTTGCCATTTTAATGACCCCAGCATGCATGTATTCAGTGATGCACTGTTTTATTAGAATATTTCACCACTCTCCCAAGTACCTATCATCAGGTTGGAAAAGGACATTGCATTTACCTGCCCCTAGAATATTCCTGGAATTTAGATGGCCTCTGTTGAGTTTCACTTTGCACTTATTAATGATTAAAGCACTGGGATAAAAATAAAAACAAAGACTCTCATCTTACAGTGTGAGAATATGGGTCATGTGTGCTAAGTCATGCAGGTAAGATGAGTAGCAAAACTCAGTGGGGTAACCGGTCTAGAGAAGTCTTTCATGTGGGCTGTTAACTCCCTCCTGTAGAATGATTGCCTCAAAATTAAATGGAGTTAATGTAATTGCTCCTGAGAAGGGAAATGTATTTTGCTTTTCAAAGATGGTTGTATAAACTTTAATTATCTAATCCAAACACAGGAGCTTTCTACAAACAGCTTTCTCTTTTAGCAGGCATAGTCAACTTGCAAATACTGCTGCATCTTTAGGCTTGAAAAATCATTGCATTATAACCAAACCTGTTGAGTATTATATAATCTACCCATTAGGGAACAACAAACTCCTGTTTTAATGTTGGTTACTGAAAATGGTTTTTAAAGCTAGGGTTGGTTTAAGTGAATTTTTGTAATCATTTTACCTGCAACTCGAGATGTGGTTCTCCACTGGTGGAATCTGCGTCTCCTGTCTTGATCATTCTTTTACCATAGTTTCATTTTCCCTGCTGTTTTTGTTTCATATTCAGTTCACTTTGTTTGGTATGTGCTTTATCAGACCTTGTTTACTTGTCATAGGAATATGGAACTTTCTTAATAAAAGTTAGAAGTATTTTTATATATTTATTTTAGCTTTCTTTTTTTAGAGAATTGAGTTGTTTTCTAGTCTTGAACTTACTAATAATTAAATACATGTAATATATTGCTACCGGAATAGCTTAAAGCTCAAAGAAACTTCGTAAGCAGAGAATAAACCCTACTTTTTAAGAACTGGAACTCTGTCATTTTTGTTGTTGAAACGCATAGGGTTTTTTGTTTTGTGTTTTGTTTCTTGGCTGTTCTATGTGGTATTCAGGATCTTAGTTCCCCAACCAGGGGTCCAACCTGTTCCCCCTGCACTGGGAGCATGGAGTCTTAATCACTGGACCACCAGGGAAGTTCCATGCATGGGGTTTTGATGTTGGGACATATTAAGGAAATAATGCCATTAATTCTAGGTAGAGAGGATTTTAGGGATCAAATTTGATTCAAACTGTAGAGGAAAAGGATCAGTGCTCTTGTCTGAGAATTAAAATATTAAACTGCACTTAGAATAAAATCAAACTCTCATCATGGTTTGCAGGGCTCTTCACTGACTTTCCCTTCTTCCCCCTTCCTAGCCTCTGATCTTCTCTGTCCAGCTCACCAAGCGCTCTCCCCACTCAAGGACCTAGCCCCTTCTGTCCCCCCTTTCCCTTAGCTATTCCATGGGTTTCCTCCTACATCTCTCCCAGAGACCCCTTCCTGACTACTTCGAGGTATTAAGTAGGTCTCTCGTTCCAGGACTCTGCTTATTTCCTTTTCAGCACTTATTTCAGGCTGTATTTAATTTTTAATAAATAATTTATTAATTATTGTTTTTGCCTCTCAAGAACATAAAGTCTATTAAGAAAGGTGGCAATTCCTCATACAGTGCCTGGCATCTATTATATATTGTCAATAAGTTGATTAAGTGGAAATAGTTTACTGGTTTTAAGAATTCTTTTTTATTTGTTTCTTTATTTAAGATAGTTTATCCTGCTGGTCTGGAGGGATTTAAACATCCTTAACATCAAAAACCAAGCCAGTATGTTTTCCAGTGCTCTTACCTGCATGCATTTCCTCTCATTTCATTGTGATTTTATTGATTGTTTAGAGAGCAACATAGGCATTGCTCAGAGCAGACAGAGAACTCAGTAGATCTCCCATGGGTCCTGTACCCTGAGATGTCATTCAGAATTCACCAGGAACTAAATTACTTCACAGCAGATCTTCTGTGAAGGACAGAGAACTCTATATTGGTCTTTGGTGAACACACAGTTCAATCATGGAGGTACAATTATTCTGTTCCCTAGAGAAAGCCCTGCCATTATTTCTGTTCAACGTGCCTTTAAACAGCCCTGGATGGCCCCTTTATGGGTTTTCCCTGTGTCTTTTGGAGAAGGAAATGGCAACCCACTCCAGTACTTTTGCCAGGAAAATTCCATGGACAGAGGAGCCTGGTAGGCTACAGTCCACAGGGTTGCAAAGAGTCAGACACGACTGAGCAACTTCTTTCCCGTGTCTTTAAGCTCTTACTCATCCTTAAGCCAAAGGCTGCTGTTCAGCTGTAAGCTGAAAAGGAAAGTTTGGCAGCCTGCTTGCTGTCTAAAGATCAACATTATCACCATGACAGTTGTCACATTCAGAGGGAAAGAACGCAAATGCAAATTTGGTGAGTAATTAAAATTAGTTTTGTGTCATGCTTTGGTCGTATTCTAAATGTTGCTATTTATTTGTCTTAGGTAATCTATTTAAAGAAGACACCAGAAGAAGCCTACAGAGCACTCCTCTCTGGCTCAAACCCCCCCTATCTTCCATTCAGGTATAACTGCTTGTGAGACTTGAGCTATGTATAGCACTTTGCTAGGCAGCTCACTATTTTAGAGTTGGATTCTTGTGTTTTTTAACTGTATTAACACTATGACTGTGATGTTATGTGGAATGAAATGAGACTCGTGTTTATTATTTCATTTTTTTAGAGATCCCCTCCCCCATCTAGTAAGAATAAAATAGCTTTCTCTTTTTAGGAATTATTTTTTTCCTTGAATTCTTTCTGTGTCTTGATGATTTAAGCATGAAGAGTACATGGTTTATGACCTAATTAACCATGTCAAGATTTGTTAAATTTCAATAATCAGGTAAAGAATCCATCTGCAATGTGAGAGACCTGGATTTGATCTCTGGGTTGGGAAGAACCCCCAGAGAAGGGAAAGGCTACCCACTCCAGTATTCTGGCCTGAAAAATTCCATGAACTGTATAGTCCATTGAATCGCAAAGAGTTGGACACGACTGAGTGACTTTCACTTGCATATCACTGATTTATCCATTCTTTCTTTCATTTTGTGAGCATTGATTGAGCTCTGACCAAATGTCAGGGACTGGAAATATAGAATAAGACCCTGAAAGTACCTTCCCAGATGCACATCTTTAGTGGGGACCCTAAATCACTTGTTCAGCAGACACATCTAGCTTCCATCCTGAGAAAGGCTGTCTCTCATTACAGTGTTGGAAAACGATATTTTGTAAGTATCACTTGAAGATGTTTTAAAATTTCAGGTGAACTTGAGCTTATTTGCAGAGTAGAAGGGAACATATATCAGAACTTCCACAACAGACATCTCTGATAGAATTGAGAATGATTCTAATATTTTTGCCTTGTTATTAGTGTACAAATCTACAAGCATATGGATTGCTTATTATTGTTACTAATATCAAAATTACCAACAATAAAGAAAGAACAGGAAAAATTGAGGAGACCTCTTTGTGTTCATTACTCTCCTGAAACTCACGAAAGCAGGTCCCAGTGCCTCACACTTAAAGGTGCTTTTTGTAAATATTTATTCTAATGAATAAATTAAGACTGAACCCTCTGAGATTCAGAGGATTCCCACCTCTGTTTCTTGACCACAGAAAAGAGTATTATTAGACACAGGGTGGGTGTCAAGGAGAGGAGGAGTAGGGGGTGACAGCGCCTAGTATGCTTCAGCTTCTCAGTGAAGCAAGGGGTGAAGTACTGGAATTGGGACAGTGAGAGGAAAATAACCTCAAGCAGCCCGGAGGATAAGCTAATTAGACATTGAAGGGCAGATAGAAGAGGGCAGATTATGAGAAATGCGTGTTAGTTGCTCAGTTGTGTCCAGCACTTTACGATCCCATGGACTGTAGCCTGCCAGGCCTTCCTGTATGGGATTCTCCAGGCAAGAGTACTGGAGTGGATAGCCATTCCCTTTTCCAGGGGATGTTCCCAGCCCAGGGATCAAAGCCAGGTCTCCTGCATTGCAGGCAGATGCTTTACCACTGGGCTTCCCTAGTGGCTCAGTTGGTAAAGCATCTCCCTAAAATGCAGGAGACCCAGATTTGATCCCTGGGTCAGGAAAAGATCCCCTGGAGAAGGAAATGGCAACCCACTCCAGGACTCTTGCCTGGAGAATTCCATGGACAGAGGAGCCTGGTGGGCTACAGTCCATAGGATTGCAAAGAGTAGGACCCCGTGATTGTGCAACTTTCACTTTCACTTTTCTTTACCACTAGCGCCACCTGGGAGGCCCAGGATTATGAGAGGAGAGTTTTAATGGTGATGAGAAAGCAGTTATTTTCTTCCACTTCTAGTGCCTTCTAGAATTTGAAAGTTTTTTGTACAATATAATTCTGTTTTTTAGAAAAGCATAATTGTTTTAGTCAGTTTGGGCTGTACCATAGCCTGGGTGAGTTGTAAATAACTGAAGTTTATTTCTCATGGTTCTACAGTCTAATCAGGGACTAGCATGGTCAAGTTCTGGTGAGAGGCCTCTTCATGGATGCAGCCTGCTCACCTCTTGCTGTGTCCTCACATAGTGGAGAGAGGGCAGAAAAACTCTGTGGGGTTCTTTTTTAAAAGAGCATTCATCTCAATCATGAGGGCTCCACCCTCATAACTTAATTACTTCCCAAGGTCCCACTTCCTAATACAATCCCATTAGGGGTTAGGTTTTCAACATATGACTTTTGGGGGACACAAACATTCAGTTCATTGCGGTAATGATAATATTAATTACTTCTTAAATTCTAAGCAAAGTGGTTAAGAGTGTATGATTTGACGGCAGAGACTCTGCCTGGGTTTGAAGATTTGTTCTGCTCTTTTCTGTATATAGTAAGTAAGTACATGTAATTTGGGCAAATTACTTATCCTTTCTGAGTTTCAGCTTCCTTTTCTGTACAATGGCTTCAAGGCTATCTTAGAGATGAAATGAGGTAATGCTGTATCACTGTCCTGCTGCAGTACCTGGTTTGTGTTTTTCTCGTTGTTGTTAGTACTATTACTATTTATTAATAAGACATAAGGATTATCCATAGGATATAAAATGAATAGGAAGTGTTTCTAATGATCACACATTCTAGTAGGGGCAGGTGGCTCTATAGGCACATAATTAATTATTTAAAAACTGGGTTGTATAAAAATAGAAGAAAAGATTCTGACAGAAATGTGAGAAAGTATCAGACTCATTTAAACTGAACTTTTAAAGGGTTTGGAGGTAGAGAGTGGAGGAGGGAAAGTTCGCCATGAGTGTGCCCTGCTGGACAGTCCTGGAAGGCATTGTGTCTGAGACAACTTCCAACATTGGTAGGAACCATAGCATCCATGGTGAGAAAGGGGCCTACAACTGTGAAGGGATCATAGATGTACTTTTCCTTGAGACAGTGATGATTCTTTAAATTTTTTTTTAAATCAGAAAAATGTATATAGTTTTTGTTGTTATTTTGAAAACAGCGCATGTACCTCAGAATTGTAATGCTGTAACATTGGTCAAATTGTAATTCCAGTCAATAGGCCCAGTGGGCAATGTATCTATTCAGGCATTTTTAAGTGGAAAATATATATTAATTTTTATGCTTTTAATGTTATCCACTCAAAATTCATGGGAGATGTATTTGTTTCACAAGCCAGATGAGCCTTGTTATCCTTAATTGTCAATTTAGATGAAGATATTGAGGAGGAGAAGGAAAGAATGAATATTTCCTTTAAGCATAACTTTATTTTAGCTTATATGTGATAGGTAATTAGTTTCCTGAGAACTAGAATTTTTCAATAATTGATAAGATTGGAATGGAAGAAAAGATAGTAAGAAAATTATTACTACTACATAGAATTAAATCATAATTTTTATAGTTGTAGCCTATTTTTCCAAATTGTTTTTATTTAAATATTTGAAAATATTTATGTGGTTAAATACATTAACGTGGTTTAAATATTTTTAAAATATATAACAAGGTATTATTGAAAAATCTGTCTCCCACCCTTGATTCTTATCTATCTGGTCCTTTCCAGTATCTTCTGGTATTGGTTTATTCTATATCCTTGTAGAGTTTCTTTATGCATATATAAGCAAATAAAGATATTATTTAGTCTTTTAAGTCTAAAAAAAGTCTTATATTTCCCATTTTATCATTTATCATTTATTTATATATCCCATTTATAAAATGTGACATATTATATGTACTATTCTGCATTTTGATTTTTTTCCCCCTTAACTCATCTTGGATATCTTTTTACACAAGTACATAGAGAGCATCCCTCCTCATTTTGTCATGCTGCTGCTGCTGCTGCTGCTAAGTCACTTCAGTCGTGTCCGACTCTGTGTGACACCATAGACTGCGATATAATGTACAAAGTGCATTTAACCAGTCTCTCTCAGGTAGACATTTAGATCATTTCCTGTCTTTTAAACTGTAGCTTTTTAATTCAGATGATCTCAAATGTCTTTTAGAAGAAACTGAGATAATACTCTGGAGAATATTATAGTATTGCTGTTAGACCTAAAAAGTTTGAGTAATGTGTTTACCAGAAAAAAGAATGCTTAACACAGACATCGGACATTTTTTTCTTAGTTTAGGCACCTATTTCCAACTAAAAGTTTGATCTTGAACATATTGTATGTTGTGTTTTTTGATAACACCATGAGTTGTATTTATATTAAGTTGCATTTCTAAGTCCATACTCTTTGTAAATCATACATTTGAAGCAGAAAATACTACACAATGTGCATTTATAATTCAGTGAAAAATGTAGTTGAAAGAATACTACTAGTTTTCTGGAATTTTATTACAGAAACAGTTTTTTCTCCTAACGCTGACATAAGATGTGAAGTGATTTTAGTCTACAGCCCAGATCAACTTAAGGCTGATGCAGTACTATTAAGAATCATTTTTATACTAGTTCTGGTCAGCCATCATCACCTTGGCCTTCCTTTGATCTAGGGTTTCATTCCATTTATTGTTAAATTACACTTCTGTGTTCATTCTCTAGATTTTTTTAATCCTTCTTTCTTTATTAATACTTTTGCATTAATCTGCATTGATTCTGCATTAATTTGCATAATTCTACATTAATCTTTCTGCATTAACACTTCTATTTAAAAAACAGAAATTTGCAAAAGGAACTTCTATTTAAATGTGATTGTTTTATTGTCTAAGTATTAAGAAAAATGAAGAGAGTTTTGAAGGCCTGTTGAAGTGTGAGTGGTATCTTTATATGCCCTCTTTACTGAAATGCCTGTGTTGCTGTTTGTGCTATACATAGTTTTAGTGTCTTTCTAATAAAAGTGTTTTAAGGTTTAAATTTAAATAATGCTGTTCTTCAACATTTTATTGATTTAACAAAAATTTACTGGAGCAGTCTCTTCTGTAGTGACATGGCTCATTTTTCTAGAGAAGTTTGGCAGGTCCTGTGCCTATAATTTACTATTACATTTTGTTCATGGCCCATTACGTTTGCTACATAAACCATGAAAGCAAATGTCTTATATTGTGATTATTTGTTTGCAGAGCTGACTCTCCATCAAGTATAGCAGAGTCTTCTCTCAAGGACTGGGATTAGACTCTTCTTATTTGTGTGCCAGGGAATAATACATACACTAATTAATTTATTGCTTTTTCTGTGCATGTCACTGTGATAGTCTATGGATTTAAAGGTTATTAGGACAACCAGGTGGAGAAGGCAATGGCACCCCACTCCAGTACTCTTGCCTGGAAAACCCCATGGGTGGAGGAGCCTGGTAGGCTGCAGTTTATAGGGTCGTGAAGAGTCTGACACGACTGAACGACTTCGCTTTCACTTTTCACTTTCATGCATTGGAGAAGGAAATGGCAACCCACTCCAGTGTTCTTGCCTGGAGAATCCCAGGGATGGGGGAGCCTGGTGGGCTGCCGTCTATGGGGTCATACAGAGTCAGACACAACTGAAGCGACTTAGCAGCAGTAGCAGCAGCAGCAGCAGGACAACCAGGTACCTGCTCTAGGGAACTCAGTGTGTAGTTTGTGTATGTGTAGGTATGTAAAGTAGTTAAAGGGTCTCATTAAAGTTTGGAATTAGGAGGTGTGGGAATATTGAGGAAGGAGGTTTAACACTGGAACTGGAGATTGGAGATGTTAGGGATAGGTGCCATGAATGCCTTTCACTTTAAGATGAAAATGGAGAATAAAAATGCAGGAATTGGTCTTAGATGCTGTAATTTTTCATATTTATGGCATAGATGATCTTTTTATAATGATAAGTTAGGTAGGATACTGTATAATGTTTACAGTGTATTGTTTTAACTAAAAGTACTATCTGATTGAGTTTTTCTATTTGTAAACTTTTTTATTTTTTAAATTATGAAAATGTAACACATTTATAGGAGACTTGGAAAATACAGAACAAAGTTACATAGTTCCACTATATATTACAATTATTTAAGTAGATAAATTAAGATTTTAGAGTTTCAATATCAAACTCTCAAAAATTAATAGAATGAATACACAGAGAAATAGAAGGATAGAGTAGACCTGAAAAGCACTATGAACCAATTCAACATAATTAAGATTTATACAATTTTTACACAGTGAGTGAGTGAAAGTTGCTCAGTTGTGTCTGACTCTTTCCGACCCTATGGACTATATAGTCCACGGAATTCTCCAGGCCAGAATACTGGAGTGCGTAGCCTTTCCCTTCTCCAGGGGGTCTTCCCAACCCAGGGATCAAACCCAGGTCTCCCACATATCAGGCGGATTCTTTATTAGCTGAGCCACAAGGGAAGCCCTGCTGCTGCTGCTGCATCGCTTCAGTCGTGTCCGACTCTGTGCTACCCCATAGACAGCAGCCCACCAGGCTCCCCCGTCCCTGGGATTCTCCAGGCAAGAACACTGGAGTGGGTTGCCATTTCCTTCTCCAATGCATGAAAGTGAAAAGTGAAAGGGAAGTCGCTCAGTCATGTCCGACTCTTAGCGACCCCATGGACTGTAGCCCACCAAGCTCCTCCATCCATGGGATTTTCCAGGCAAGAGTACTGGAGTGGGGTGCCATTGCCTTAGGATACAAATGCTATTCAAGTTCCTCCAGACTATAAACTAGGAGACACTGGAACATATCCAGGGACATAAGACCGGGTGCAAAATTTGATGGTCTAAAGGTATTTTAATCATGCAGAGCCTGTTCTTTTATCACTGTGGAATAATGTGAGGTTTTCTATTTGGATTTATCTTACAAATTGTAAATAACCTAGCTAAAAATTCACTAAAGATGAAGCAAATTTAAGAAAAGGTTTAGATAGATTTACTGCTCATTCTTTTTTCCTTCCAGTTTGATAGACATATAATTGATATACAACACTGTATAAATTTAAAGTGTACAGCAGAATGACTTGACATCCATATATTGTGAATAATTACCACAGTAAGTTTAGTTAACATTTATTACCTCAGGTAGTTACAATTTTTTTATGATGAGAACTTTTAGGATCTACTCCCTGAAGAACTTTCAAATATGCCATACAGCAGTGTTATCTCTAGTCATCATGCTGCGCTGTATATCCCCAGTACTTGTTTATCTTATAACTGGAGGCTTGTACCTTTTGACCATCTTCGTTCAATTCTCCCACTCCTACCTCCATCTGCTGCCTGTCCTTGATTACTATACGTATAGTAGACTTTGGTGGCATTTAAATTTCTTCTTGGTGTGAAACTCAGGGGGTATTTGTTGTGATGTTATGTCTGCAGTTTTAGGGTGTTCCATTTAATTGGAAAGTAAATGTGTCGAAAGCTATACTTTTCACTTTACTAGAATTGCCCATGTATTTATCAAGAGTTTAACTTAAAACTAGAGGAAAAGAGTATATTTCACCTACTTTAATTCTTAGAGTCCATTCATCTTTACTGTAGGCTTGGCAGTTGGCCGTCAAAGGAACAAGGGGCTTTTCATTTCTCAGGCCAGAGTCACAGAGTTTGAATTGGCGAGCCTGGTATGAGTCTTTTTAGGTTCTCTTCTGTCAGTCACTGTACTACCAAATTTATAGTCTGTACTGTTGACCAGTCATTCTACAAAGTCATATTAATTGCAGCCTGTCTATGAAATCACCAACCCTTAGTGGAATTCCTAGATTATTTTCCTGGTAGTCAATGGCAGTGGTTTTTAAATCTGCATTTTTGGGTGTTCATAAAACTGTTTGTGAAAACTCTCTAAATCTCTCCTAACATTGAAAAGGTAACCCGTCTAAATTGTACAACTCTGCTTTTATATCTTTTTTTGTGCTTTTAAATTCACTTTGCACTTCTTGTTTTGTTGGTCCATATGTATTAGCTTGGTAACTTTTTTGGTATTGATGATTCATAAATCTGCTAAAACCCAATTTTTCTGTGACATATAAAATTAAATGGGGAATACAACCATATAGAAAATAAACAACATCAGGGTCCCAGTTTCAAAGACAAATACAGAAAACATGACTTAAAAAATAATGGCTTTAGATGCAGAGGTGAGGATGAGATAGGGTGCTATGCTGACATCCAATGAAATAAAGCTGGTTGAATGTTGGCTGTCTTGTCACCAGTTGTTAAGTGTAGTGTGTGTTTTGTTTTGTAATTTTTTTTGGTTGGTCTCATCCTGTATAGATCCAGGAACATATTTTTGCATGGCGAATTTGTTTTAGCTTGAATAAGAGGCTTATAGTCAGTGCTTCCCTAAGGTATATTGCTTCTCATGTGTTTGTGTGCTAAGTCGCTTCAGTCGTGTCTGACTGTGACCCCCAGGCTCCTCTGTCTATGGGAGGCTGCAGGCAAGAATACTGGAGTGGGATGCCATGTCCTCCTCCAGGGGACCTTCCCGACCCAGGGATCGAACCCGTGTCTCTTACGTCACCTGCATTGGCAAGGGGGTTCTTTACCACGTGTGTCACCTGGGAAGCCCCATTTACTTGTTTTTTAGAAGTCTGGGAAGCTTTTAAAAAAGATTGCTGCTGGTTCTACTTCCCAAAATTCTGATATAAGTGGCCTGAGGTGAAGTCTGGGTGTTGGGATTTTTAAAAAGTACCAAAATGATTCCAATATGCTGCCAAGGTTGTGAACTACTGCTCTGTAAGATTTGTTGTTGTTGTTCAGTCACCCAGTTGTGTCTGACTCTTTGGGACCCCATGGACTACAGCACGCCAGGCCCCACTGACCCTCACCATATTCGGGAGTTTGCCCAAGTTCGTGTCCATTGCATTGGTGTTGCTATCCAGCCATCTTACCCTCTGACACCCTCTTCTCCTCTTGCCTTCAATCTTTCCCAGCATCAAGGTCTTTTCCAATAAGTAGACTCTTCTCATCAGGTGGCCAAAGTATTGGAGCTTCAGCTTCAGCATCAGTCCTTCCAATGAATATTCAGGATCTATTTCCTTTAGGATGGACAGGGCTCTTTCTGTTAACATTCAGCAGAACTAGCCTTCTGAAACTCTAGGGCACATTTCCTGATCCACACCTGTGTGGAACAAAATAGGTCTCTTGGGATTAGAATAATAAGTTGCCATTTGTGGAAATGCTTTTGTGCTGTTTCCTTAGTCTTAGAAATAGATGGTGTGTTAAATAGTGGTATTTTATCTAATAGGAATAGGAATCTAACAGGAACAGGAGTTTTCTCTTAAAGCTGACTTGATATCAGAAAACCTTCCTTAATAGAGAACCCACAAACCTCTCCCTGCTGCTGCTACTGCTGCTAAGTCGCTTCAGTCGTGTCCGACTCTGTGCGACCCCATAGACGGCAGCCCACGAGGCTCCCCTGTCCCTGGGATTCTCCAGGCAAGAACACTGGAGTGGGTTGCCATTTCCTTCTCCAATGCATGAAACTGAAAAGTGAAAGTGAAGTCGCTGAGTCTTGTCCAACTCTTAGCAACCTCATGGACTGCGGCCCACCAGGCTCCTCCATCCTTGGGATTTTCCAGGCAGGAGTACTGGTGTGGGGTGCCATTGTCTTCTCCAACCTCTCCCTAGTAATCCTTTAATGACATTTGTTATTAAAATGAACCCATACTGTTTGTGTTCAGGGATGGGTTTGTTGTGTTTTGGGGATGACCCCTAGTGATATATCAGTTGCTGAGCTAGTAATGTGGTCCTGTCTTAATAGGAAATCTTCTCTGGGCATGCCAGAGCTTGTAGGTCTCAACAAAGGCTCAAAGGGGTCAACCTCTTAGAACTTGGCATTAGGCTGCCTACTTTCTTCTAAAGCAAAGTAAATATGTGCTAGTAGATGTTAGACATAATTATAAAATGTATCTCTTAACATAAAATGTTGAACCAGATATTTGTTAGCTTGAATATGATACTGTAATTTTTGTTTGTATTTCAAAAGGAAAGTTGTCTTTAATACCATGTTTTTTTCCCCTGAGTATCAAAAATGTAGAAACAAAATTTATTTTATGCTCTAAGACTTTTCTTTCATTCTCAACTTTTCTTTATGATGGCCACTTCTCTGCTTCTCAGTGTTGATCTTTGGAGTCATTTCTGCCTCCATGACTCTTTTTGCTTTTGATGCTTGATGTGATTGGGAAAAAAATCTGCATTAGTTTTGTTTTTAAATAATTTTATGTATTTATTTTTGGCTGTGCTGGCTCTTCGTTGCTTCATGGTTTTTTTTTTTTCCTAATTGTGGTGAGCAGGGGCTACTCTCAGTTGTGGTTCAAGGGCTTCTCATTGGGGCGGCTTCTGTTGCTGAGCACTGACTCTGGGGCATGGGGGCTTCAGTAGGTGTTGCTCCCAGGCTCTGGAGCAGGCCAGGCTCAATAGTTGTGACTCACAGGCTCAGTTGTTCCTCAGCAGGCGGGATCTTCTCAGATCAGGGTTTGAACTTGTGTCTCCGGTATTGGTAGGGCGGATTCTTTACCACTGAGGCACCAGGGAAGCCCCTGCCTTAGTTTTCAATAGTGAGGATGGGCTAGTTTCCTGAGTCTTGAAAATAGAAGAGAATAGATTATTCTGTCCAGACTGTTGAATCTATTCTCAACAGCTGGGGTGTATTGAGTAACTTGGACCACCATGAAAAGCAGATTTATCAGGTTTTCTTGTGAAAGTGGTAAATAAGCACCACTATTCAGAATCTGAAAACAGAAACAATGGTCAAGGTCTGTATGACCCACTAAATACACAGAAGAAAGTGAGTTATATCTTTTTTTTTTTCTTTTGAATCATGGCAGTGCTTCAATAGTTTGAGTTGTGAAAATTGGCTCAGATTACTTTTTTTGTTATTCCTGTTTTTATGATTTCAGATCAGGGTACCAAACTTTCTGTAGTCGGGTAAGTGCCAAGTTTTTTGTACTCTTTATAGTACTTTTCCAATAGCCAGCCTTGGTTGATGAAAGTGCTTTGGAATAGTTTGTAGTCATTTGCCTTAATGAGCATAGGTATTTTGTTGAATGCCTCATATATGAAGGACTTGTTTTCAATAGTGGAGACAAAGACAATTTACTAGTATTTTTGTCTTTAAGCAAAGTTAAATGTGGTTAAATGGGGGACACTCAGATATTGATAAAAGGCCCAGAGCACAGCTCTTGGTCTCTTTCTGGTGCCTGTTATTGCTACTTCTAGACAGATTCTGTTTTGCTGATTTATATGACCTTTTAAGCCATGATTTAGAAGTGAATTTTTACATATCTCTGTTTCTTTAGATGAGCAAAATGATTAGTGTATAGCTTTATGTTAAATCTGAAAAGAAGAGATTCTGTGTCGCATTTTTTTGTTAGGTACTGGTTGTGCTCAATTTTTGGCTCTGCCCCATGAAGCCATTTGATTTTGTTTTCATAGTGGGAAATAGCCTTGTCCTCCCCACTGGTTCTTATCAAATACATTTTTATCTTGTAGGTCTAGATAATATTAAACAATTGGCTTATTCTTTTCTAGGGACCTGGTACATATGTCATAGATGTGTTCAGAGACTGAAAGCCAGGTGTACTTTAGACAACTGTATAAAGTATTTTAGTACATTGTCTAATTCCCAGGTATCCATACAAATTAGTCCAGAGCTGAATTGCCTAGAACAGTAGCTACAACCTACATGTACTATTCAGCACTTGGAATTTGTTTAGTCCAAACTGAAATAGACTGTAAGACTACCAAACACACATTAGATTTCAAAGACTTAGTATAAAAAAGTAAAATATCTTATAATTATGTTGATTATGTTCTGAACTGATAATATTTCAGACTGGATTAAACAAAATATATTATTGAAATTGATGTCATTTATTTCTTTTTACTTTAGTATGGGTATGTAAAAATTAAAATTACACATGTGGCTCTCTATTGCATTATATTTCTGTTGGAAAACTATGATCTAGATTACATTTTTGTGACTGTATATAGTTGATGATTACAGATTGTTTTATATAATTTTTACTTTGAAATGTCAGTAGTTCCCAGCCACTTAGAGTTGTTCGGGCATATGTTGAATGGTCTCCTGGTAATGGTCATTCATTCATTCATACAACAGCCACAGCATAGTAATGTGTGCAATACTGTACTAGACTCTGGGCATACAGCATAAAGAACACATTCTCTGTCCTTAGGAAGCTTGTGATCTTATGCTGGTTGTGCAGATGGGATTCAGTTCAGTGGTTGGAACAGTGCTCAGATGACCTTTGAGATCCTTTCTAACCCACTGCTCTGCAGATATTTGCCTACCTTGTAGCTACTTGCTATCCAGAGGATTTGCAGAGAATCATAGAATCAAGACATATAAAGGAGGCATTTCTGTTATTTCTTAGTCCATTTGCTATAGCTCTTTTTTATTCTTTAATGGAATCTCCACATTGTAAACAGTGCAACTCTGTTTTTCATTTTTTTCTTCAAACAACTTCATTACCAGAAATGTTTTCTTACTATTTTGTGTAAATATGTTCTTTCATCTCTGGTTTCATCTGCTTATTATTACCATTTGCAGGGTTGCTTCATTCTGAATTCACAGGTTGCAGGCAGTGGTGTGCTGGTAAACCAGCTCTTTAAGTAAAGAGCATTTGCTGATTTCTGTGGTGTAAATATTCCCACCAAGGCTGATTTGGGCTCTCAAAATTTTTGATTATCTAACAATTGACTCTTGAGAGACTGTAAAAAGATAGCTCTAGGGCAATCAAGTCCTTCCTCTTTGTATCTCTTTGTGGATGGTGATTCTGGTTTTCTTTAATTTTGCTGCTACTACTTCTCTGCAAAATAAATGTAAAAATATGAAAATAAGTAAAAATCCCAGTTGTTTCATCTATTAAAATATTCATACATTTAGTTTTTTATTCAGCAAATATTTATTGACTGCCAGGGATTTTTTATGATAACTTCATAATAGTTTTATGGTTCAGTTGACTATTATGCCAGAAGTCACATTTAGAAAGATAGAATTGCCGAGGTGGATAGAATTTGGATGGTCAAGCATGAGGCTGAGCTGAATTTGTATTTGGATGTCTCTAGATTGGTCCTGATGTTAGTCTTCTGTATTGGGAGTTATAGACCCATGATTTCTTCTTCAGCAAAGCCGAATGACTAGAAGTCCTGAGTGTTTGGGTATTACCTCATCTCCTGAATGAAGAGCACCCTTGTGTTTGCCTGCTTAAGTGAGTAATGCAATTCATGGTATAACTGTCGTGGTAGATAAGGGTTAGAGCCGTAGTTTTCCCAGGCAGCATAGGACGTGCAAGCTTTTTCCTGTGGTTGATCTCTGTAGGCTTTCAGTGGTCCTTTGTGAGGAAGGTGGAAAAACACGTGTCCTCTTATTCAACTCAGGAACTATTTGGCTCAATAAATATAAATGAATGCATGAATGATTGAGTGAAAAAGCAAATCAGGAGTTAAATAAACAAATGGGAACCATAACTGCAACAAAAACTGTGGGAGTATAAAACTTTGTAGCACATTGGTATAGTGATGTAAATCCTAAAAGCTCCCTTTAACCTCTCTAAAATATCTGTTTTAAAATAAAAGTGTGTTTAATACCACTTGACAAAAGAAAAGAAAATTACTTTGAACATCATTGCTTGTAGCTTTTTTCAATCAATACTCTTTGACAAAGAGAACAGAGGATGATATCAATGGACAAAATAATTTTGGGTTAATGGAAAGAAAGCTCTTCTTGTTAATGAGAATTGAAGTGTTAGGCCCTTGAGATAGCAAAAGTGGCTGTAGAATATTATCCAACATTTTCTTGGGATGATCTCCCAAGCTTCTTTAATTTAAACACTTACTGACAAACATTTATTGTTTGTTTCATACCAGGCACTATAATAGGTACTAAGGAGACAGTAGGGAGTAATAAACATATAGATGCTGTCTTCTACGTGACTCTTATATATTGAGAGGCAGAGAATCAAATGAACACATCAGGATATAATGTCAAACTGTAGTTAAGTCCAGTGGGGAAAAAAATGTTGGGGACCTGATCTAGCCAGAGAGTGGGGCTGGAGGTTTTTCCTCCTGAGATAAGTGATCTATGAGCTGGGAGCTGAAGGGTGAGTAGGGTAACCTAGGCACAGGCAATTGGAGAACATGTGACCTGAGAAGCAAAGGTTCTGTGGTGGGAGCTGAGTGCCTCTCCAAGGAGCTCAGGGAAGGGCATTGTGATGGGTTCAGAGAGCGAGAAGGGAGAGTGAAATGAGGGAGAGACCGGAGGGGCAGGCAGGGCCGGGTATCACAGGCCTTGCATCTATTTTAGGATTTGAACCTTCCCTTCAGAGAGCAGTGGGAATCAGTGAAGGGTGACAGCAGAAGAGTAACAGGAGCAGACTTGCCTTTTCAAGCTATCACTCTGGCTGCCGTGAAGAATACTCAATAGAAAGGCAAGGAGTGGACATGGGGAGGCTCTTGTCTGCATGAGAGGTACTGCCTGAGAGTTAGCAGAACTGAGGAGAAGTAAGTGCATTCAAGAGATGCTTAGGAGGGAAAAGCAATAAGGCAGAGCACAGTAGAATATGGAAATGAGAGAGATGGAAGGACTTCTGGGTGCTAGCTTGAGTGATTATGGAAGCTGTATCTTTTACTGAATTAGGGTTGGAGGGCCAGGGTATTGTTGTTACTATTTTGGGGTGGGGGCATATTCAAGAGATTCTTCTTACACAGTGAGACCCCATGGACTGTAGCCCACCAGACTCCTCCATCCATGGAATTCTCCAGGCAAGAGTACTGGAGTGGGTTGCCATTTCCTTCTCCAGGGGATCTTCCCAACCCAGGGATGGGACCCGGGTCTCCTGCATTGCAGGTAGATTCTTTACCAGAATCTGAAATTGTGAGCTCAGATTCTGAGCCACCAGAAAAGCCCATGAGATACCTTAAGACGCCCAAATGGAAATGTCATGTATGTGGTTGGCTGTACCATTTTGGAGTTTTAAGGAATCAGTGCTAGAGAGAAGCCCTTGAAGCTTATTGGCAGATAGATGGTAACTTATGTCAATGAGTTTGTATAGGGCAGTGATCCTCAAAATGTGGTCCCTCCTACCAGAAGCACTGATAGCACCTGGAAATTTGTTAGAAGTGCACAGTCTCAACCCCTTCCCCAGACCTACTGAATCTGAAACTCAGGTGGGGTCCAGCATTCTGTGTTCTAAGAAGCCATACTGGCAGTGCTGATGCTGATGATATTAAAGTTGAGAGTGCCCAGGCTTGGGAGAAAGTATGAAGTATGAAGAATCTGAGTCTGGAGTTGAACCTTGAGGAGATGGGAGGTGAAGGATGACTTTGCACAGAACATTGGGATGGAGTAGTGTTGAGAGGGGTAGAATCCAGAAACAATGAAGAGAATATTCAGAGGGAATTACCTGTTTCTGACTTATTAATAGTAAATAAAATGATGCTTGCAGAATGTTCCCTGGATTTAGAATAAGCAAATCCAGAGAGACAGAAAGTAGATTAGTGATTGTCAGGGATGGAAAGGGGAGGGAGAGGGAATGATGAGTTATTACAAATGGTTATAGTTTCTTTCTGGGGTGACAGAAATGGTTTGAAATTAGTGGTGTGAATTGTTGTTGTTCAGCCACTCAGTCATGTCCGACTCTTTGCAATCCCATGGACTGCAGCATGCCAGGCTTCCCTGTTCTTCACCATCTCCTGGAGTTTGCTCAAACTCATATCCATCTGCAATCTCATCCTCTGTTGTTCCCTTCTCCTTCTGCCTTCTATCTTTCCCAGCATCAGGGTCTTTTCTAATGAGTCAGTTCTTGCCATCAGGTGGCCAAAGTATTGGAGCTTCAGCTTCAGCATCAGTCCTTCCAATGAATATTCAGGATTGATTTCCTTTAGGATGGACTGGTTTGATCTCCTTGCAGTGCAGGGACTCTCAAGAGTCTTCTCCAACACCATAGTTCAAAAGCATCAATTGTTCAGTGCTCAGCCTTCTTTATTGAATTGTGACTGTACTGAAATTGTGATTTGTGACTGTACTAAAAATCACATTACGAAAACACTGAAAATCACTAAGTTGTGAACTTTAGAAAGGCTAAAATGATAAATTTTATTTCATTACAAAAATTTCACCTGGGTTTAGCAGTAAGGAGATCATTGGTGACCTTAGTGAGACATGTTGTTGGCATGGATGAGGGTAGAAACAGAGTTGGTTAAGATGTGAGAGAAGAGAAAGTGGTAGCAGTAAGATGCGTAATTTTTCAGAGAAGTCTTATTTTAAAGAGGAAGCCAAAGAGAGGGTAGTGGTTGAAGTCAAGAAAATTTTTTATTTTAAAAATGGTAGGAACCTGAAAAATGTTAAAATTCTATTGGGAAGGGTCCAAGAGAGAGATATAGAAAGGAAAGAAATCATCCATTGTGTTGAATAATTATGCAGTTTCAGAGTGGGAAGAACTTTTGAGTTTACTAAAGCCTGATGTATTCCTAAACTTCACCTCCATTTCACATAACAATGTAGGTGGAAAATATTCCTTGCGACTCATCTTCCAATTCAAACTTGAAACATTGTGTGGGTCAGGTATCTTGCTGCCTTCCAGGACCAACCATT
Organism: Bubalus bubalis; assembly: GCF_019923935.1. Classification (NCBI taxonomy): domain Eukaryota; kingdom Metazoa; phylum Chordata; class Mammalia; order Artiodactyla; family Bovidae; genus Bubalus; species Bubalus bubalis. The sequence goes on along the minus strand of NC_059162.1, from coordinate 42,973,390 downwards.
TTATTTTTACATGGTGCTGACTACATCGGGTGGTTGAGAAAACTCAACAGGAAAGATTTATTTATAAAATGGGAGATAATATGACTTGTGGACACAATGGGGGAGGAGACATTGGGACCTATTGAGAGAGTAGCTTTGAAACATATTTATTACCATATATAAAATTAGATAACCTGTGGAAATTTGATGCATGATGCAGGGAGCTCAAATCAGGTGCTCTGTGACAACTAGAGGGGATGAGGTGGGAGGTGGGAGAGAGATTCCAGAAGGTGGGGACATATGTATACATCTGGCTGATTCATGTTAATGTATAGCAGAAACCAATGCAATATTGTAAAGCAATTGTTCTCCGATTAAAAATAAGTATACTTAAATAAAAAATATTTCTTTTATGGAGTAAAATCTTTCAGCTTCTTAAGGGTACCTTCCAACTTATTTTAGTCCTTCATCCTCACTGCCTGAAGAACCCAGTGCCATCACTTCCTGAACCTTTTGTGAATTATCTGGTATTGATTGGGTCAATGCTGATTTTTCCACTGTTACCTTAGTATTCAGTTTTCTTAGTCTTCTAATTTATTGTCACTCATTTATCTGATTTCTAGCTTTCAGAATTTTCTTGATGTTGTCTGCTCTCATCTCCCTGACCTTGTTGGATTCCATGTTAAAAAGCCCTTTAGAATTCTCCTTCGGGTGGGGTTTTGGTAGATACATATATTTATTGTCACCTTTATCATTTTCTCTCTCTTTTTCCCACAGAGAATGTGTAACATGTCTTTGTGTCCCTTCACTTTTATGGTTGCTCTCCTTTGACTGTGTATGTGCCAGGTGCCATTAATAAGCCATTTTTCTCTTGCCTAGTTACGAGGGCAGCTTTTGGGAACCTCCTGCCTTCATGAGGATTAAATGTGTTAATGTGTCTAAATTACCCAGCATAGTAAGTTTTGGTAAAAAAGTATGTCATCAACTTCCCCCAGTCCTGAGGATGTGACTTAATTTTACTGCATCCTTAAATGTCTGCCTGTCTTTCTAGCCTGCTATGACTGCCTTCTATCCTAGTTTCGTCAGATGGCCTATTAACTCTCCCTTCACTCTCAAGTCTACATGTTTGATCACCACATCACTAGAGTTGTCTTTTCAGTTGTTGGTAGAGACTGGCTGTGCTAGGACAAGAGATATCATAATAATCTCACCATGCTTTGCAGACAGTCAGAAAGACTGGATTTGGAACTTGTCTGATAACCTATATTTGTGCATTTTGTTTAGCTGAGTCTAGGTGGGAAGGTATACTTGAAGAAGTAAGGGGCACCTTCAATTCTTATAATTTCTTCTATTCTTTTTAAATGCTGAGTTTTTTTCTTTTCTTTACCAAAGCAGAAGTTTTTGATCTAGTGTTTGTGGAGAGAATTCAGAGGATCAGTGGATTTAAATGACAAAAATTCTTTATTTTCACTAGCCTCATAAGCTAATGTGCGCGTGTTCAGTTGCTCAATCGTGTCCAGCTCTTTGTGACCATGAACCACCTGCTGGGCTCTTTTGTTCGTGGGATTTTCCCGGCGAGAATATTCGAATGGGTTGCCATTTTCTCCTCCAGGGGATCTTCCTGTCCCAGGGATTGAATGCCGGTGTCTCCTGCATTGGCAGGTGGATTCTTTACCACTGAACCACCTGGGAAGTCCCAATTTATAAGATTAAATTCAACAACTGGGTTGGCTGAAAAGTTCGTTTGGATTTTTCTGTAAGATAATTTTTCCAAAAGATGTAACAGCAGTAAAACCTGAACGAACTTTTTGGTAACTCAATATAAATGTTGTAAATATTAAACTATAGTAGTATTAGCAATTCAAGTGACTTTTTCACAATAGAAACTATAGACATTTTAATATCCCATTACAGTTGTTGTGTATATCTTTAGATATTTATGTTCACTCCTTTAAAACTATAATCAGACCTACTACTACTATGTTAAGAATGGTATTATACATAATTAAGTATTGTATTATATATTTGTTTTTGTTATATTTTGTTAACTTTACGTTTAATTACATTTGTCTTTGATCAGTTCTATGTATTTTATTCATTTGAAAACATTTTGAAAAGAGGGGTCCATGAGAATGCTGCAGGGGTCCATGACAAACAAAAGGTTCTGAACCTTGTCCTAAAAAGACAAGTTCCTACAAAGGAATGTGTTGTTATTTATATAAATTAGTATTTTTTTCTTAGATCCATAGCTGCTACTTTCACTAGCTTAATCCATTATAATTTGCTTCTTAATATATGATTTATGTCTTTACAAGATGTTTGAAAAGGGGGCTCTTTTGTTTTTCCCTATGTGTTTAGATAGCATTGAAAAAGAACTCTTTAAATCAGGATGAAATACCTAGAATAACCCTTCCTTAACATAGGTTAACTTTGAAGTTTCAGGACTTAAACATTTCTGTTAGGCTGCCTTGCTTAAGTTAACCTACCATTTTTAAATTAGGTGATCAGGATGCTGAAACTCAGTGATGTTGATGTTGCATTTCAGTTCGCGGCTTAGCAGCCATCGGTTCAAGTTCCCTTGACTGGTTGTGATACAAGACTTAGTTCTATGTTAATTATGTGTTAAAACCTTAAAGAGTCATTTTCTCCCCATGAAATGTCTTCTGTGGCGTTCCCCACTGGGCCTCCACTTTGTGTGGTACATTTGACTTTGTGATTGGCAGGTGCCTGACCGCTCTGTTCATTCAGGTCAGCAATGGGGGCTGGGCCAAGCTACTGAGAGCCTTGAGGTCAAGTTTCTTGCCTTGGACACCTTGGAACATTGTTAGTGTTAAAGCTCCAATGCCAGTTCTGCTAACTGACCTGAACTTGATACTAGAGTTTTATGTTGCCTAAAGAAGGCCTGCTAAGTTGCTCTAAAAACTTAAATAAAGGATGAAGCACTCAGTTTTCGATGCAGTAGGTCTCCACTTTTCCTAGAACCTGAGAGGAGATTGTTTGGAAGCAGGATGGCATTTTCCTTAGCAATTTTTGTGGGGATGAAGGTGGGGGTAGGGGAGCAGAATGGAAGTGGTGGCATTTAATCTGTGAAAGTAACTGCCAGGTTTTATTGACCTGAATACATTGTCCCCCTTAGTCTTTTATGTTTGTATTTGCCATATGGGCTTTCCTGATGGCTCAGATGGTAAAGAATCTGCTTGTAATGCAGCAGACTCAGGTTTGATTCCTGGGTTGGGAAGATCTCCTGGAGAAGGGAATGGCTACCCAGTCCAGTGTTCTTGTCTGGAGAATCCCCATGGACAGAGGAGCCTGGTGGGCTACAGTCCATAGGGTTGCAGAGAGTCAGACACAACTGAATGACTTTCACTTTCACCACTCTGCTGTATTCCTGCCAGATGGTTATTTCTCTTTCTGAATACCTCTGATGATGATGCATGTTTTACTTAATGAAACACTCATTGTTAATAATAAGAATAATAGTCATAATACTTATTGAGTGGTTCCTTTGTGCTAGGCACTATAGGAAGGACATTGTTTTTTTTTAATGAAATCCAACAACAGTTCTGTGAATATTAAATTAGTAACTTCATTTCACAAATCAGGAAAGCAAAACAGATGGAGGTAAAATTGGCTTGAGCTCCCAGCCAATATGTGGCAGAGTTGGAATTTGAAGGCAATCTGATCACAGAGCTCTGGTTCCTAAATCTGCTTTCTCTTAACTCAGCTTGTTGGATTCAAGCAATTTCAGAAGTGCTTGAGTTAAGCTGTAGGAGTAGTTAACTAGTAGGATCTGATGTGTTATATAAGTTTACCATGTTGACAGCTGTGAAACCAAACAAGCATGTATCCAACTGACATTATTTTGAGTATTCAAAATGCATGTCTTTAATGTTACTTTTTTTTTTTTTGTCTTCATAGGGATGCTTCCTTTGGAAATTGCACTTACAATCTCACCATCCTCGACTGTTTGCAGGGAATCAGAAAGGTAATAACAATTTCCTTGCTGTAGCTGCCATCGTAATTTAACAATATGAAAAAGGAGTGGAGTTGCTATCTTTGTTGTTGGAGAGAAGGGAGAGGGGGTAGTAAGAAGGTGGCTTTCTACTTCTTGAATGATGGTTGATCTGCAAAATACAGACCACAGGGCCAACAGGGGAGGTGTTCTGGGGGATAACTCTTATAGACGCGGAAGGGGTCTCCCTTTCTCACTTAAACTACTTGTGTTAGCATTTCTACCTGCTGCCATTGCTGTGACCTTGCTTTGTCACCTGCTCAGCTTCCTTATCAAGCTAGATCTTGGTGTGAGAGAGGCAGGAAGTCATCTAAGCCACAACTCTCCTCTGTCAGTGTGGAGAACATTCCCACCTTGCTTTTCTCATTGGATAGTATTACATACCCAGGAAGTAGTCAGCAGGTTAGATATTATTATCTCACTTTTACAGATGAGGAAACAACCCCAGAGAGGTTAAGTCACTCTCAGGGCCACAGGGAGTTATTAGGGCTTCTTCTAACTCAGATTTCCATATCAGTCTGGAGTTCCTTCTAGTATCTTATCTGGGTATGTCATAAACCCATGGTTGTCCCAGTGTGGGAACTTGTGCAGAGATGCGGATGCTCAGACCTCATCCAATAGCAACTGGACCATAAACTCTGGGAGCGGTGCCCTGCTGTCTGTGTGATCTGATGCACTCTAAAGTTTACAGCCATAGTTATTGAGTCATTTATATACATTGTGGAGAAGTTAATCCAAAAGATTGTTGAGAACTTTGGAATATGTTTTAGAAACATTGATTTACAGTCTGAGTCATGCATGTTATGCTGTGAATTCTAAAGAAGCTTTGGAGTACATCATTCCATCTCGAACATACAGCCATGACTTTTACCAGCCAGGAATGTATGTATTTCATAACCCATTGGCAAGGGTCATCGTGTAAATATAGTATCAGTAGTGAGCTTTGTTCTAGATTCTTTTCTCTGATGCAGTATAACATTGCTTTTGCCTTATTTCAAGTTGAGAAAATTGCTATGTAAAATATGCTACTTGTTTTCTGTATGTTTGTTTTTGACTTTGTTATTTCATTTTAAAATGAACTTAAACTCTGTAAAACTTTAAAATGGTTTCCAAACATTTTTCGTTTCACTTAAAAACTATCAAAATAACCTAGCCTATCTCCTGCGAATAACATCACCAACCCACACTTCCAATAACACAAGGACCCTTATGTATATTTCAGCCAGTATACAATCCAGAATTTTAGCATTTAAAAAATATGACTCAATGGAGAAGGGTAATCTATTTATTGTCACTATTATTATTATTGCTTATCCTGCCATCTGGTACAAGCTGTTTCTTTTATAATACATATGAAATTGAAGAAGAGTTCACACTGGAGTATCCCTCCTGTTGTTATGGTAACTGATAACTTGATACAGACATTTATGACATCCTTGCTCATGTAAAAGGAGGACATGACTTTATTCATTAATAAGGTCTTCTGTAAATTTCTTGTTTCATTAAATGCTGGGGTTTATTTTACCCAAATGTAAATGAGATTTAGAGGATCTGATTGATTGTTCAACATGTCTCTAAGTAACTAGGACACATTGCCTCTCTGAACGCTCTTATATGGGGCTTCCCAGGTGGCGCAGTTGTCAAGAATCCGCCTGCCAATGCAGGAGACTCAAGAAACACAGGTTTGATCCTGGGTCAGGAAGATCCTCTGGGGTAAGGTGGGCTACAGTCCAGGGGATCGAAAAGAGTTGGGCATGATCGAGCGTGTGCACATGCCCCCCCCCCCCCACCCCCCCCACACACACACTCAGGCTATTTTTGTGGCAGTGAGTACTGTATCTCCTATGAAGGTAGAGTATGTCCACATTTTTGCCTTTTTAGAAAGCATATCTTTCTGATTTTGATGTATTGGCATCATTATAAGCACAGGTTGTATATGTGTGAACTACACATAGAGGCATACACAAACACAAACACTCTTTAAAAAAAGAGGAAGGAAAGTGGTAGTTCAGGGCATGTATTCTCACTGTTGTGTCTGGAATGGTACATGAAGATGAAGTAAGCTGCTTTGTTTCAAGGTGAAATAATTGAGATAGGTGGTTCTGCTTGTCCTGTAGAGGTTGTCTCAGCCAGTGTTGTCAGAGTCACTTAGGAAGGCATTTAAAAAACGATGATCCCACCCTCAAAAACCTGATTTCATAGTTCTGCGATGGGGCCCAGGGGTCTGTATTTTAAATATAAATTACCTTACGTGCAGGTGTTCTACATTTTGGAAAACGCCAGTCTCTAAGGTATTTTCAAAGATAGATGTACTAAACTTGGCTTAATAGATTCTTCTATTTTTAATGACTTGATCATGTAACTTTTAAAAGTAACTGATTTTGTATTCTAAGGTAATTTGTGTCGCTTCATGACTTATAAAACAAAAGACACCTCTTCAAAATATTATGTCTGAATAAGCCAGATACTTTTAAATTCTAAATCATTGGTTATAAAAAAGAAGTATGAAAATTTTCTTTGTTGTTAAAAGATCGATTCTTCCTTCTAAATTGTAAGAGTAGTCAAGTACATTTTTACTCTTTCAAAAACTATCACTGTAAAACAAATTCTCTCATTGTAGACTTTAGGAACAAATAAGGGCCTATTAAGTAAAAACTCCCTTTTTACCAAATATCTCATTAATGATAAAAAGGAAAAAAACCTGAGAATAACTGATTTTTCTTCCAGCTGAAAATTTAATCACGATTATATATTCTGTTATAGTTAGTATGAATTAATTGCATAGTTCCCAATAGGTTTTAACTATACATTTATAGTATGATCCATTATATATATATGAATAATTTTAATTAAAAACTAATGTATATCAGAACTAAAGAAGCATATTGTGTGGGACATATTTTCATATTTTTCTAAGTGTTTAGTCCCAAAGACAGCCCCAAAGCAAAATTATGTATGTTAGATGGTTTCTAGATATGTATTATGAATTGAAAGTTGCAAATTTTCTCCTTCAGGTCAGGCAGAATCATTTGTGAGCAGGAATTCCAGAAATGCCTAGAAGTCGTTATCAATTTCACATGAAAAACTAATTCAAATTCTGCTTTTAGGGATTACAACATGGATTTTTTGACTTTGAGACATTTGATGTGGATGAATATGAACATTATGAGGTTTGTACATTTTAATTTTTTGGAAGCTATAATTTCACATTGATTAAATTGTTCTTTTATTCCTAGCACTCAGGTATTACAAATTGATTGACTGCTAAATAAAAGCATTCTGCAGTTTTCTATAGTTGTCAGCTTCATCCTTTCAGCTTTGATTATTGACTTTGAACTAGGAGTTATCAAAATTTTAGTTTAGGAAAATACCATGTCTCTCTATATTCTTTCATCAAACCTTTATTGACAGTTACTTTGAACCTTTAGTTTATAAGAAAAAACAATTTAAAAGTATAATTTGGTAGTAAAATCATGTTACTTTTATTTAAAAATCCAGGTTTTGATTAAAACAAAACCAGATTTGTGCCTTGTAATATTTTTGTGTATATCTTGATTTGAAAGGTGGCTAATGTACTCAGTTCTGAGAGTTGGTTGAATTTTTTTTTTTTACCACGGGATCATAACAAAGGGTTCCCCTAGTGGCTCAGCCATAAGGAATCTGCTTGCAATGTGTGAGATGCAGAAGAGGGGTTGGGAAGATCCCCTGGAGGAAGAAATAGCAATCCACTCTAGTATTCTTGCCTGAAAAATACCACGGACAGAGAAGACTGGCAGGCTACAGTCCATGCAGTTGCAAAGAGTCCAACATGACTGAGTGACTAAACACAGACACACACACTATTACAAAGTTTTTGAATAGTATCTTGCTGCTCAGCAAGGCAGTTTAGGCAAAGGCTGTCAAAGTTACATTGTGCTATAAGGAGGTGTGAGGGAAGAGCACTTCCGGGTTAGTAGAGGAGTCTTCAGTTCTGTTCACTTCAGTCCCTCAGTTGTGTCTGACTCTTTGTGATCCCATGAACCGCAGCACGCCAGGCCTCCCTGTACATCACCAACTCCCGGAGTTTGCCCAAACTCATGTCCATTGAGTCAATGATGCCATCCAACCATCTCATCCTCTGTCATCCCCTTCTCCTCCCACCTTGAATCTTTTCCAGCATCAGGGTCTTTTCAAATGAGTCAGCTCTTCACATGAGGTGGCCAAATTATTGGAGCTTCAGCTTCAACATTAGTCCTTCCAATGAACACCCAGGACTGATCTCCTTTAGGATGGACTGGTTGGATCTCTTTGCAGTCCAAGGGACTCTCAAGAGTCTTCTCCAACACCAGAGTTCAAAAGCATCAGTTCTTCAGCATTCAGCTTTCTTTATAGTCCAACTCTCACATCCATACATGACCACTGGAAAAACCATAGCCTTGACTAGACAGACCTTTGTTGGCAAAGTAATGTCTCTGCTTTTTAATATGTTGTCTAGGTTGGTCATAACTTTCATGGCTGCAATCACCATCTGCAGTGATTTTGGAGCCCAAAAAAATAAAGTCAGCCACTGTTTACACTGTTTCCCATCTATTTACCATGAAGTGATGGGACTGGATGCCACGATCTTCATTTTCTGAATGTTGAGCTTTAAGCCAACTTTCTCACTCTCCTCTTTCACTTTCATGAAGAGGCTCTTTAGTTCTTCTTCACTTTCTGCCATAAGGGTGGTGTCATCTGCATATCTGAGGTTATTGATATTTCTCCCCGCAATCTTGATCAAGCTTGTACTTCATCCAGCCCAGCGTTTCTCATGATGTATTCTACGTATAAGTTAAATAAGCAGGGTGACAATATACAGCCTTGACGTATTCCTTTCCCTATTTGGAACCAGTCTGTTGTCCATGTCCATGTCCAGTTCTAACTGTTGCTTCCTGACCTGCATATGGGTTTCTCAAGAGGCAGGTCCGGTGGTCTAGTATTCCCATCTCTTTCAGAATTTTCCAGTTTATTGTGATTCACACAGTTAAAGGCTTTGGCATAGTCAATAAAGCAGAAATAGATGTTTTTCTTGAACTCTTTTGCTTTTTCAATATGCAGCAGATGTTGGCAATTTGATCTCTGGTTCCTCTGCCTTTTCTAAAACCAGCTTGAACATCTGGAAGTTCACAGTTCACGTATTGCTGAAGCCTGGCTTGGAGAATTTTGAGCATTACTTTACTAGTATGTGAGATAAGTGCAATTGTGCAATAGTTTGAGCATTCTTTGGCATTGCCTTTCTTTGGGATTGGAATGAAAACTGACCTTTTCCAGTCCTGTGGCCACTGCTGAGTTTTCCAAATTTGCTGACATATTTAGTTCAGCACTTTCACAGCATCATCTTTCAGGATTTGAAATAGCTCAACTGGAATTTCATCACCTCCACTAGCTTTGTTCATAGTGATGCTTTCTAAGGCCCACTTGACTTCACATTCCAGGATGTCTGGCTCTAGGTCAGTGATCACACCATCATGATTATCTGGGTCATGAAGATCTTTTTTGTACAGTTCTTCTGTGTATTCTTGCCACCTCTTCTTAATATCTTCTGCTTCTGTTAGGTCCCTACCATTTCTGTCCTTTATGGAGCCCATCTTTGCATGAAATGTTCCGTTGGTATCTTTAATTGTCTTGAGGAGATCTCTAGTCTTTCCCATTCTGTTGTTTTCCTCTATTTCTTTGCATTGATCGCTGAGGAAGGCTTTCTTATGTCTCCTTGCTATTCTTTGGAACTCTGCATTCAGATGCTTATATCTTTCCTTTTTTCCTTTGCTTTTCGCTTCTCTTCTTTTCATAGCTATTTGTAAGGCTTCCTCAGACAGCCATTTTGCTTTTTTGCATTTCTTTTCCATGGGGATGGTCTTGATCCCTGTCTCCTGTACAGTGTCATGAACCTTCATCCATAGTTCATCAGGCACTCTGTCTATCAGATCTAGTCCCTTAAATCTATTTCTCACTTCCACTGTATAATCATAAAGGATTTGATTTAGGGTATACCTGTATGGTCTAGTGGTTTTCCCCACTTTCTTCAATTTAAGTCTGAATTTGGCAATAAGGAGTTCATGATCTGAGCCACAGTCAGCTCCCAGTCTTGTTTTTGCTGACTGTATAGAGCGTCTCCATCTTTGGCTGCAGAGAATATAATCAGTATGCTTTCAGTGTTGACCATCTGGTGATGTTCACATGTAGAGTCTTCTCTTGTGTTGTTGGAAGAGGGTGTTTGCTATGACCAGTGTGTTCTCTTGGCAGAACTCTATTAGCCTTTGCCCTGCTTCATTCCATACTCCAAGGCCAAATTTGCCTGTTACTCCAGGTGTTTCTTGACTTCCTCCTTTTGCATTCCAGTCCCCTATAATGAAAAGGACATCTTCTTTAGGTGTTAGTTCTAAAAGGTCTTATAGGTCTTCAGAGAACCATTCAACTTCAGCTTCTTCAGCATTACTGGTTGGGGCATTGACTTGGATTGGCATGATATTGAATGGTTTGCCTTGGAAATGAACAGAGATCATTCTGTTGTTTTTGAGATTGCATCCAAGTACTGCATTTCGGATTCTTTTGTTGAACCATGATAGCTACTCCATTTCTTCCAAGGGATTCCTGCTCACAGTAGTAGATATAATGGTCTTCTGAGTTAAATTCACCCATTCCAGTCCATCTTAGTTTGCTGATTCCTAGAATGTCGATGTTCACTCTTGCCGTCTCCTGTTTGACCACTTCCAATTTGCCTTGATTCATGGACCGAACATTTCAGGTTCCTGTGCAATATTGCTCTTTACAGCATTGGACCTTGCTTCTATCACCGTCACATCCACAACTGGATGATGTTGTTTTTGCTTTGGTTCTGTCCCTTCATTCTTTCTGGAGTTATTTCTCCACTGATCTCCAGTATCATATTGGGCACCTACCTAGAAGTAGTCAACTTTTCCTGAAATATGAGACACCAGTAGACTCTGAGTAGGTTGACCATTCATGAAAATGAGCTGTTTTGTCAAGGTTCTCCAGGGTTATAACATTTATCACTCTTCTTAGCAGGGCTTCCCTGGTGGCTCAGCTGGTAAAGAATCCACCTGCAATGTGGGAAACCTGGGTTTGATCCCTGGGCTGGGAATATCCCCTGGAGAAAGCAAAGGCTACCCACTCCAGTATTCTGGCCTGGAGAATTCCTTGGACTTTATAGTCCTTGGGTTCACAAAGAGACACGACTGAGCTACTTTCACTTTCACTAGGAGGACAAGGGTAGCCCTCACATTCTGGTCTCTAGGTCAGGATGTATCTGTTCAGATATCCTGCTTACATGTTACGTTTGACACATCTGAGAAGAAACTAATCATCTTTCACCCAAACATGGGCTTTGGCTTTGTTCATCTGTGTGAATGGCATCACTATTCTACTGTTCACCCAGGCTCAAGACTAAAAACATCACTTTTTTCCCCTCCGTAATCTGTTGACTATTTGAGTTCCCGTTGCTAGGGCCCCAGGGGTGTGTTTCATCTCTCTCTTCCTCTGTGTTCTCATTTCCTTCCCCTGGCTCAGGTGTTGCGTCCACTCTGGTAGACAATTATAACTGCTCTTTAAGGAGCCCAGGCCCTTCTCCCCTTGGTCTTTCACACACTTCACTGAATGGTCTTAAAACAGAGTTCTTGCCTTGCCTTGTCCCCACACTGGCTGCCACTCCCATTACCTGGCTGAAATGAGGATAGATTCCCCTGTCCTGGCATTGTTAGCTTTGGATGCAGTCCAGCCCACCTTGCGGGCCTGTCTCCTGTTTCTTCAGTCTGTGCACTCTGTGTTCCAGCCCTCCTGGGCTGCTTATTTATTGTTTCTTGAATGTCTCTGCACCCTGGCTGAGCTTGTTTTCTCCAAATACCCGTCACCTTTAACATTTTCCTCTCATGTGTGTGAAATCCTACACAGATCAGCTCTCACCCTTTACAATATTCTCTCCCCCTCCATTTCATGTGTCAAGATTTGTGCTTTCCATTTTTCTTATATTATGGCTATTTGCATAAAAGCTTTATTTTCCTTACTAGATTGTAAATTCCTTGTGGACTGTACATTATTAAATGGAAAACGTGTCCTGTGTTCTTGGATAGAAAGATTTAACCTCATAAAACTGCCACTTCTCCCTAAATTAATACATGTAGTACAATTTATTTAAAATCTCCAAAGAATTTCTTCTTCTTAAATTGTAAAAACTTTGTTATTGTGGCATTTTTATTGGGTTGGTCAAAAAGTTTGTTTGGGTTTTTCCATACGATGGTACAGAAAAACCCAAATGAACCTTTTGGTCCACCCAATAGTAGTGTCAAAAAAAAAAAAAGAATCCTACTACCCACCCCCATCCCACAAAGAACTGGGAACAAAACGATTGCATTTTAAGGGGGAAGGTTGAATAAAGTAGTACAGATACACCATGGAATGTTACGTAGTGATTTAAAGAAATTGACTTGAGCTATGCCACTTTTTGTGAATGATTTCTATTATATATATATATATATATTTATATTATATATTGATTGGAAAAAGTTGATATGGAAGAGTGCTTATAACCTTCTATTTTTAAACAAATAATAACAAGACCCGCCCCCACCTTGTACATATATCTGTCTATCTGCATTATATGAGCAAAGGTATCAGTAATTTCCTATGTGAAGTGAGTGAAGTTTAAATTGTATAGGTCCCCATTTGCATGGAAACCATTTTTGTGTTCATAATTTTGTATTCTTTTTTTGAAATGGGCCTCCACATTAGATAAGTTTCAAGTCTCCCCCAAACCTGCATCTCTGTCTCATGTATATGAACCTGGAGAAAAATATATGGCAAAACACTGGAGCCATTTCAATGAAAGGAGAGATTGGGGTGGAGGTTAGAGAGGGAGGAGGACGAAGACCTACCACAATAAAGAGAGAAAACTAGTTGATGATTTACTTACTCCTTTATCTTTTTTAAAACTTTGATGGTACCTGTGGCGGATTCATTTTGATATTTGGCAAAACTAATACAGTTATGTAAAGTTTAAAAATAAAATAAAATTAAAAAAAAAAAAAAAAACTTTGATGGTGATGTTGAGAGTTAGTTGAAAAAGCTATTGAAAAACCTACACATAGTTTAACTTTATTTTTGAGAAACACTCAACCAACTAACCAAAAATCTGATAAGACTGTGATCACATCTTAACCTGAATGAATAACAATGACCATCAGCCAGGTAATGGGAAGAGAGGAGGCAGTTGGTGAACACTTGAAAAGTTTTCCATCAAATAACTTCCTTTTAGAGAATGATTTGTCTATTCTATCATAAAGCCTATAAAATAAAAAATCAGAAGTAGATGTGTGATCAGCAGGTAGGGGGCATTTCATAAATGCTGCTTAAGAAACAAGTGGATAAATAAAGGAACTCTTCCTGACAATCTGTGGGCCCAATCATTTTTTGTTATAACTTGTTCCACTGTTTGCTCTACTTCGGTGAGTCTGGGCATTTGGTAAACTCGTGGAATAGCTAAGTTCATATACTTCATTAGCTCTAACAAAGTCAGTATTCCAACGAAGTCTATAGTTTTCAAAATAAAAGTGTTATTATTGATAGCAAATTATGAGAATGTAAGTCTTAGATGATAAGGAAATGCGCAAATTAAAGTTTCCAAAGGCACTTCTTGACTAAACCTCATTTAATATTTGACTCAAGAAAACGCTTAAATTGATGATATAGCAGTTCTGTGTGAGACAAAAAGGGAGTCTTTTATTTGTTTACTTATTTTTGGCTGTGCTGGGGCTTCGCTGCTGTGCGTGGGCCTTCTCCAGTTGCGGTGAGTGGGGGTTACTCTTTGCTGCTGCATGTGGACTTCTCCTTGTGGTGGCGTCTCTTGTTGTGGAGCGCGGGCGTGGGCTTCAGTTTGCAGCACTCAGTCAGGCCCAGTAGTTGTGGCACATGGGCTGAGTAGCCCCTCAGCACGTGGAATCTTCCTGGACCAGGGATCAAACCCATGTTCCCTGGATTGGAGGTGAATACCTATCCACTGTACCACCAGGGAAATCCTAAAAGAGTCTTGTGATAAGAATGCTTCTTTTAATGTTGTTCATGACAAGGTCAGCAGAGCATAGGAACTACTCTGCTCATTCTGCAAAAGGGTCTAGAGCAGTGCTGTCCAATAGAAATATGAGAATCGTATTTGTGTATATAATATATATATTCAAAAAGCTAATAGCTGCATTTTAAAAAGTAAAAAGATATGATGAAATTAATTGCAATAATGTGTTTTCTTTAATGCACTGTACCAGAAATAATATTTTGGCATATAATCAATGTAACAATTATTAATGAAGTATTTTATATTTCTAATTTTGAATTGAGCCTTTGAAACCCAGTGTGTAGTTTATACTGTGGCACATCTCAGTTTGGACCAGCTACATTTAAGTGCTTGGTAGCCAGACATAGCTAAAGTGCAGATTCCTCAAGGACAGGCTTGCCAATGAACCATCATAGATGACATGAAACCTAGGATGATGGAACAGGTTACATCTTGCAGCTTCAACTGTTTTAATTTTTCATGTAAGAATTAATTTCAAGGCTCTATTCTATTTAGAAGGTTTGGACTAAGATATCTCAGGCTGTTACATTATTTTTATATGACTTACAAATAGTCCATTGTATAAATTATTGATAAACAAAAGTATTTTCTAAAATATGGTCTCTTTAGGTCCTTTACCAAGCTGTTGTGGAACTATATTTTTGATCATATTTGCACTGATCAAATAGATATATTCTTGGAGCTATGCTGGGAGGATTGAAAAAGTAACTGCAACATGAGGGCCCAAAAACTTCTGCTAAGAATCAGTGTCCCCTTTTCCAACAGGTTTCTTAAGGTATTCTCCAAGAACTTGAGAACTAAGAACAGTCACTCCTTTGAAATCTAACCATCAATAAGTTTATTTGAAAAATTAAAATAGACCTTTTACTCTAGGGAAAAACAGTGAAGATGAAAGAGTATGAATATTCAAATTATGTATCTGTAGGTATGTGAGGGGCTTCCCTGGTGGCTCAAAGGTTAAAGCGTCTGCCTGCAATGCAGGAGACCTGGGTTCAATCCCTGGGTCAGGAAGATCCCCTGGAGAAGGAAATGGTAACCCACTCCAGTATTCTTGCCTGGAGAATCCCATGGACGGAGGAGCCTGGTGGGCTACAGCCCATGGGGTCGCAAAGAGTCGGACACGACTGAGCGACTGCACTTTCACTTTCTTTCAGGTACGTGAGGATGTGTATCCTCTCTAGCAGTAAAGCTTAGTAAATATTCAAAGTATAGGAAAATATTCTGTTTGTAAGACCCTGAAATAACACCCACATACAGAATCTGCCTTTGGTCAACTTCTGTTCCTTTGTGGGGAACTATCCTTACCGAGTAAGACCTTGTTTAATACCACCGCTCACTAATGATGCCCTCTTAAGCAGTTGTTATTCATCAAAGAGAATTTGAAGTTACATCTTTAGTTTCTTATTTTGATTGTCCCCTAAACAAGATGGGACTTTCCACTACTTACGAGAAGGCTTGCTATATTGTTGATGTCCCTTTGTTGGGCATACACAGATGGCTCACAGAGCAGCACCCTATTTCTAGTTGTGGGAAGGGGAGAGAGAGAGAAATGCAAAGAAATGGAGCTTCCATGGCAGCATTTGGAGATGCCTCATCAGTGTGCCTTACATTTATGACTGCATCTAGAATTTGGCCTATGCAACTTTGAGGAGCTGCTTTAAATATCTTTTTGGGATCAGCTAGTTGAAGAAGACTCTTGAGAGTCCCTTGGACTGCAAGGAGATCCAATCAGTCCATTCTGAAGGAGATCAGCCCTGGGATTTCTTTGGAAGGAATGATGCTAAAGCTGAAACTCCAGTACTTTGGCCACCTCATGCGAAGAGTTGACCCATTGGAAAAGACTCTGATGCTGGGAGGGATTGGGGGCAGGAGAAGGGGACGACAGAGGATGAGATGGCTGGATGGCATCACTGACTCGATGGCCGTGAGTCTGAGTGAACTCCGGGAGTTGGTGATGGACAGGGAGGCCTGGCGTGCTGTGATTGATGGGGTCGCAAAGAGTCGGACATGACTGAGCGACTGAACTGAGCTGAAGAGCTTCAAGTTAATGTAAAACCTACTTCAAAAGCTAAAAGATTGCTTTGACTTCTTTCTTTGAGCTATTTCCTTTCTGCCATTATGTTTTTCCTCCGTAAGTCATCCCTTTATTTTGAGAAAAAATGCTTTCTATGAAATAATTTTATCAATATGAGGATATTTCCCAGAATATCAAGTAATTATTAACTTGATCTGGTGCTTTTACGTGCTGGCAAACCTGGGGCGTTTCTTTACCACGGGTTACTTGATGGAGGTGGTTGGAGCTGGGTTTGGCTTCGGCAGGCCTGATGACAGGCAGACTGGCTCCTGCCGATCTGAGTGGAGTCACAGTACAGGGCTTCCTTTTGTTTTCCCTCGTCATGGCACATGTGGAAAATGTGACTGTATTTGATCAGCACCGTGTGATCATAGTTCACAGCTTTTGGCGACTGGCCTGGGATCCCAGGCTGCCCCAGCCCAGCCCAGGCAACTCCATTCTGTTAAACTGATTGGGAGGCTTTGTTCTACAGAAATAAGGTATGCAGGTCAATGTTTGTTATATGAGAACCAAGAAGCTGCATCACACTCTTTATGGCTTCAATTTGGTAGCTTTTCAGTTAATTTATTGAACAGACATTTATCAAGTACTTCCTGTTTGCTCAGTATATTTGCTAGGCCAATATTTTTTTTCAGAAGGTGCCCTGTAATTTCGTTTCTCCATGGGTGGGTTTAGAGACTTTGTTCTTATCAGCTGCTGTCATACATTCCATATATTCTTGTGCCTCATTCTGCAGGTGTTATCATGTTTGACCCTTTCTACACACTTCCCTCTTTATGTTTGTCAGATTGTCTGTGCAGCATTTCTCGCTGATCTCTGACAGGCTGAATGTGGAAAGTTTTGCTTCTGAGACTCTAGCAATTCATAAGTCATAGTTATTGCTATCATCGCCTCTTCTAGAAAGTGATTTCACATTTTCTTGGCCGCATTGCAATGGAGCCCATCTGGGGACTGTGAGAAAGTGTCAGTAGATTCTGAATGCTTGGGACTGGCTGGGATTTTCTTGGTCCTTGGGTGTCTTCCATCAAGTCTCCACATCACTCTCAGAGACCATGTTTTAGAAATTAAGTCTGCTTATATCACTCCCCTGCTTTAAGTCCTCCATGGGCTCTACCCTCAGGTAGAGGGTAGAAGAAATGCATGCCCCTGAGTGCAGCACAGAAAGCCCTCTGGACATGGGCTTTGCCATCTTCCCCCCGTTTGTCCTTTTGCCTTCCTCCTCACACCCAGTCTGCATAGCTTCCTGGGTGGCAGTGTTTCTTCATACTTCTGTGCCTTCACACATGTTCTTGTTTCCTCTTCCTCCTCCTTGTGACCTTTTCTCCCCTGCACACAATATTTATCTATTTGCATGTCTTAAGCCTTGGACGGCAAGGAGATCAAACCAGTCAATCCTGAAGGAAATTAACCCTGAATATTCATTGGAAGCACTGATGCTCATGCGCCGATACTTTGGCCACCTGATGCAAAGAGCCGACTCATTGGAAAAGACCCTGATGCTGGGAGAGATAGAGGGCAGGAGGAGAAAGGGGGTGGCAGAGGATGAGATGTTTAGATAACATCACTGACTCAGTGGACATGAATTTGAGCAAACTCCAGGAGATAGTGGAGGACAGAGGAGCCTGACATGCTGGAGTACATGGAATCCCAAGGAGTTGGACACGACTTAGCAACTGAAAAACAACAACAAAAACAACAAAGTCATTCTTAACTCGATGGGAGCTCTTCTCACACAGCCTTGTGTGATGCTCTGTTTACACACCTGTGACGTCCCTGCACTCTGGGTACTTGAAGTCAAGAACCGTGTTTCACTCATTTTTGTATCAATAAGTAACCCAGTAGCACAGAACACTCATAGTGGGCTGTCATTAAATGTTTATGAAGTGAAGGAACTAATGAATAAATGAGCGAATGAGTTCTAAAAGCAGGAGTATAACACATTTCAAGATATTTTATATTATCTGTTAAAACTAACTACTTTTCAATGGCAAATGAGCAAGATATATTAATTAAGAATCCACTTTGATTTTGTAGTGACACTCTAGGGAGAAAATTTATTGATTACGATAGGCAACTTCTTGAAATGACATTTCTTTCTTTTCATTACCAGCCAATCTATGAAGCAAGAGTGAGTTGTTATTTTCTTTTTTTAAAAAAACCACTTATTTGCAACACAGATTGCTAGATATTGTAATCTTCAATCAGGGCTAGCATGTAATGTCAGTTTAGTTTAATATATGAACAGAGACTGTCCCCAGGTTGACTATGTCATTCTTCATTGCAGTTAATAAGTAAATTGTCAAATGATCAGGTGGGGTAGATGCCCAATATTGCCCTTTTGTATATACCTTGAAAATAAAGTTTGTCAGGACTCTTCTCCCTCAGTGTGTTACCTCAGGTCAAGGGCAGGAATATTTGTTGAACATCTGATATATGAGGTTTCAAGGCTTTGCTTTCAATTAGAATTTGTATAGCACATTAGAATGTAATCTAATGCTGCTTCGGCGCTCAGCTTTCTTCACAGTCCATCTCTCACATCCATACATGACCACTGGAAAAACCCTAGCCTTGACTAGATGGACCTTTGTTGGGTGTTCATTGGAAGGACTGATGCTGAGGCTGAAACTCCAATACTTTGGCCACCTCATGCGAAGAGTTGACTCATTGGACAAGACCCTGATGCTGGGAGGGATTGGGAGCAGGAGGAGAAGGGGACGACAGAGGATGAGATGGCTGGATGGCATCACTGACTCGATGGCCGTGAGTCTGAGTGAACTCCGGGAGTTGGTGATGGACAGGGAGGCCTGGCGTGCTGTGATTCATGGGGTCGCAAAGAGTCGGACACGACTGAGCGATTGAACTGAACTGAACTGAATGCTGCTTGCTTTGTTCTTTGTGAATGAAAGATGTGGGGGAGAAAAAAAAAAGACGTGAAGTTCTGGCACTGTAGTTTTGAATTCCTGTCATATGACTGGGTCGAGCAAGCTCCAGAATGCAGGTATATGAGCATGTCCTCACACTTGGAGGGACTAGGGAGGTGAGCCTCACAGGGTGACTATTAAAAGAACTTTTAGAAGCATTTCCCTGGAGCTGTCCTGTAGGGTTGATTATACCCGCAAGACCACAAGTTTAAGGAAGCAAGATTCAATCTTCTTGGACCCAGAGTTTTCACATCTACTAAAACACTGTACCCATTGCTGCTTCAAAGATTGTGTTGGTTAAATTTGTAAAGTATCTTGAGGTCAAAGAAATTCCCCATTTTTTTTCTTCCTCTCTATTTATTGTTTGGTCTCTGTCCTTCCTTTTACCTCCACTTCTAAAGAGAGCAGTCTTGACTTTGTTGTCACTCACGCAGTCAACTGATAATGGGTCTTGCCCTGACCCTTATCATTCAACTGAAACTGTTCTTGTTTAATGCAAGAGTTACCCAGACCGAACAGTTGACTTGGTCTTCTTCCTACTTGATTTACTCTGTGGCCACTCTCTAATTCTAGAAACTCACTTTCCTTCCCCAACTTCAAAATTCTCTCTCTTGCTTTTCTCTTCCTTCCATCTCTGGACATGTCTCCGGCTCCCTTGCAGGTTCTTTCTCTTCCTTTGGCCACCAGAAATGCTACTGGTCTCTAGGCCATGTGATTTCTGGTTCAAAACATTTTCCATGAGTGAGGGGACTGTCTCCAAATTCAGCAACTACATATATGCTGATGGCCTCAAATCTTGATGTTTTGAGCACTGGAAAGGCACCTACACACATGCACCAGATTCTTGCTCCCTGCGGTTGTGCCAGCAGGGCATTCACTGGATGGGGCTGCGGGAGAAGGCCCCTAAATGTTTTCTGTATTTAGAGGTGATGCAGTCATCCACATGGGGCTGCTCTTTCCCTCTACCACACTGTTCCTCTCAAAGTTCAGTTCAGTTAGTCGCTCAGTCATGTCCAACTCTTTGCAATCCCATGAACCGCAGCACGCCAGGCCTCCCTGTCCATCACCAACTCCCGGAATCCACCCAAACCCATGTCCATTGGGTTGGTGATGCCATCCAACCATCTCATCCTCTGTCGTCCCCTTCTCCTCCTGCCCCCAATTCCTCCCAGCATCAGGGTCTTTTCAAATGAGTCAGCTTTTCGCATCACGTGACCAAAGTATTGGAGTTTCAGCTTCAGTATCAGTCCTTCCAATGAACAGCCAGGACTGATCTCCTTTAGGATGGACTGGTTGGATCTCCTTGCAGTCCAAGGGACTCTCAAGAATCTTCTCCAACACCACGGTTCAAAAGCATCAATTCTTCAGCGCTCAGCTTTCTTTATAGTCCAACTCTCACATCCATACATGACCACTGGAAAAACCATAGCCTTGACTAGACAGACCTTTGTTGACAAAGTAATGTCTCTGCTTCTTAATCTGCTATCTAGGTTGGTCATAACTTTCCTTCCAAGGAGTAAGCGTCTTTTAATTTCATGGCTGCAATCACCATCTGCAGTGATTTTGGAGCCCAGAAAAATAAAGTCAGCCACTGTTTCCCCATCTATTTGCCATGAAGTGATGGGGCCGGATGCCATGATCTTAGTTTTCTGAATGTTGAGCTTTAAGGCAGCTTTTTCACTCTCCTCTTTCACTTTCATCAAGAGACTCTTTAGTTCTTCTTCACTTTCTGCCATAAGGGTGGTGTCATCTGCATATCTGAGGTTATTGATATTTTTCCCTGCAATCTTGATTCCAGCTTGTGCTTCATCCAGCCCAGAGTTTCTCATGATGTACTCTGCATATAAGTTAAATAAGCAGGCTGACAATATACAGCCTTGACGTACTCCTTTTCCTATTTGGAACCAGTCTGTTGTTCCATGTCCAGTTCTAACTGTTGCTTCCTGACCTGCATACAGGTTTCTCAAGAGGCAGGATGAGGATCTAAAGTAATGATCTAGAGTTGATTATTATTTAAAGCCAAATAGCAAGGCAACTTAATTTAAACCAAATACCTCAAATATTTACTTTGCTTTAAGCTCACAAAGTGCCAGTCATGACAGCATATTTGTGTTTATATAATACAACTATATTGTCAACACTATTTTATTGTTTCAGAAAGTAAGGAAATATAAAGAAGGTGTTTTAATGAATAAAAAAGACCTTGTAGTTCTGTCTTTATTTTTAAAATAATCTTTGTGCCATCATGAAACCTCTTACGTAGGTGTATGATAGCATTTATTAAAGTTTAATGCAACCTTTTCTTTAATGAATGTCTTAGTTCAGGCTGCTATAAAAAGTATCGTAGACTGTGTGGCTTAAACAACAGACACTTACTTTCACAGTTCTGGAGGCTGGGAAATCCAAGATCAAGACACCGGCAGAACTGCTGTCTGGAAATGGCCCTCCTCCTGGTTCATAGATGGCCAGATTCTTCTATGTCCTCCCTGTGTCCTCACAGAGGGAGCTCTCTGGGGGTCTCTTATAAGGTCACTAATCCATCCATAAGGGCTCCAATCATCGTGGCCTAATCTCCCAAAGGGCCCACTTCCTAATACCATTCCACTGGGGATTTGGTTTCAACATGTGTATTTTGGGAAGGCACAAACATTCAGTCTATAGCAATGGGTAGAATGGAGATGGTAATAACACCAACCTTAAAGGTTGCCCTAAGGAAACAAGTTGCATGTAATACTGTAGTGCCTAGCGCAGAGCCTGTGGTGCATATGTGTTTGCTGTTATTCTTATTAATGTTATTTGTTACTTGTTTTCATACTTCTTAAGAGAACGGAGGGAATATTTTTATTTTATGTATGACACCAAATTATAGTCCTTGATATATAATAAAGGCTTAACAAATATTTTAATGAATTTTGAATCATGCTTAAAAACTGTTTATCTGTATTGTATTAGAAAACACATCTGTTGATAAAGGGAACCAGTCCAGTAATTGTCAACCCAAAGGTCTATCTTTTCTCTCTTACTGTCTATTTTTTATAGTGGTAAAATGGCCAAATGTTTTTCTGTATTCTTTTCAGAGACTGCGACCATCTCAACAGAGAGATGCCTTCTTAGAAGTTGTAAAAATTCATGTGTTCAAATCAAATTAGATTTAATTTAATTCTTATTCAAGAAATTTTTCAGTTTTAATGCTGTTTTACTTTGTAAGAAACATTGATTCCTTTTTTTTTTGCAAATTATTTTTTTTGTAAACTAAATGCACCAGGAGAGTTAACTATTCCAAAGAAATGTGGTGAGTCTTTTGTAAGCTCAAGTATCCCAGAGTTACATGAATGTTAATACATAAATGTATCAGTTTCAAGAACTCAGATTTTCATTTTGGGGTTTTCTTGCAGTGAAGAACATCTGCGGTTTCTCTACTTAGGTTGTAGGCTTTAGATTGGAAGAGGTAAAATCATTCTCTCACTTCACCTTTGCCTAGATGTTAGTTTGTAAATGTGGAAAGTATCTTAAGTTCCTGTCTGATCTAGGTTTCTTGGAAGTGCGTGTGTGTATGTGTGTGCACATGTGCACACTCGTATGCGCAGGCACACACATTTAATTAGAAAAACCAGTCTGTGTCATCATAAGTATTTTATAATTGATAAATATTGACATTTGTATAATCTACTGTGAAAGAAGGCATGGATATTAATTTTGGAAACTTACCAGTAAGTTTAATGTATTAGTTAAAAGCTATAATTTTCTTATTAATTTTTTTTGTAAGATTTGGATCTAAGACCTAAATCTTATCATTTACACCGTTAACCTTATCCAAGCTACTAAACGTAGCCCAGTATTATCTAACGTTTATCTAATGTTTTGGGTAGGCAGACTTGGAAACATATTCTTTTGGTTCTGTGAGTGAGTCCATTGCCTCTCTCCATATAATTGATTACAGAAGGTTACTAGTTAACCAAACAGATGTCTTTAATCCGAATAAACAGACATAGCACAATGTATTTATGTAGGCCTACTTCCTGTTCAAGGATACAGGAATAGTAAATATAGAAACCTGTTTTCTTCTACTGTTCATAAATAGTTGGTTTTAGCCTTTTGGTGATTACAGCATAGCTTTATTTTTGAATTTTAAAAATGTTTTAAGCTTAGAAATTACTTGAAAGGGATATTGGGCCATTAATTTGACTGCTGTATTTAAATAAGAAAATGTTTAGTTATCATAAACAGCTATATATTAGATTCTTTATTCAAATTATTCTAAGTAGATAGCAGTGCTTGGCATTTAATTTGGCATGAACACTCATAGCATCTCTAAGATTTTATTTAGGACATTATAGAGATTTTATGTTTATCATGATTAGATTAATGCAATTCAGACATTTACAAGGTGTCATGCAAAGTTTCATTTATAACTTTTTATATCTGGAAAGAACCGTCTGCATTTTAAACATGAAAATTGTACAGCTAAGTTATGGTTTTTGTGAAAATCAAATCCAATTGGCAGTATAAGTAATTAAAGGAGAGGCTCCCGATTTCCTTGGTGGCATTACTCTAAATGACTGAGTGGTAAAGAATCCGCCTGCCAATGCAGGAGATGCAGGAGAGGTGGGTTCGGTCCCTGAGAGGATCCCCTGGAGGAGGAAATGGCAACCCACTCCAGTATTCTTGCCTAGAAAATTCCATGGACAGAAGAGCCTGGCGGGCTGCAGTCCACGGGATCATAAAGAGTCAGACATAGCTGGGCAACTGAGCATGCACATGTACACGTGAGCTCTTACAGCAGAGTACAGACTGTATTTGACACAGATCTCCACATTGAGGTCTGTGCTGAGTAGTGGTGCATGGAGCCTTTCATGTGGATTACCTTGGGCCAGCAGAGAGAACTGCCTTCCTTCCCTGCCTGGGGAGGTACCTATGCAGTGCTAGAGGAAGCCTAGCATAGGTACCTCCATTGGAGCCTGGAAGCTGTACCTGGTGGTGGGGTGGGAGTAGGGGTTGGGGGTGGGCTAAACAATGCTTGCGGGAAGAAGAGATACATATGTTTTGTGATGCACTGCATAACTGTGTCCCAGTAGCATGCAAAGTTTGGGTACCCTCAATCCTGCCTCAGTGTTCCATGGGTTCAGAGGCACACCAGGAAGAGAAGAAAGTGAAGGAGACAAAGGAGTAGTGGGAGGATGCGCGACCCCTTGCCTGGTTTTCAGGTGTTTCCTAAGGGTCCTAGAGTGTGTAGAGCAGAAACTGAGAGCTGTTGATTAAAGTCAGTCCACTAATGTGTTTTATTTGGTTTACTTTTAAAATGCTTCAAATATAGAGAGATTTTACATGAACATCCAGTTGGAAGATCGGTCGTATTCAACCAACTTTCCTGTGGATAGTTGGCTAGGACTGAGGAGCATTTGCCTCTATTTATATGCTTCTTGCCTTTTCATACTGTTCATGGGGTTCTTAAGGCAAGAATACTGAAGTAGTTTGCCATTCCCTTCTCCAGTGGACCACGTTTTGTCAGAACTCTCCACCATGATCTGTCCACCTTGGGTGACCCTACATGGCATGGCTCATAGTTTCATTGAGTTAGACAAGGCTGTGGTCCATGTGATCAGTTTGGTTAGTTTCTGTGATTGTGGTTTCATTCTGTCTTCTCTCTATGGATAAGGATAAGAGGCTTATGGAAGCTTCCTGATGGGAGAGACTGACTGTGGGGGAAACTGGGTCTTGTTCTGATGAGTAGGGCCATGCTCAGTAAATCTTTAATCCAATTTTCTGTTGATGGGTGGGGCTGTGTTCCCTTCCTCTTGTTTGGCCCGAGGCCAAACTATGGTAGGGGTAATGAAGGTGATGGGGACCTCCTTCAAAAGGACTTGTGCACACATAGTTGTATTTAGTGTTCCTGACCCTGCAGCAAGCCACTGTCTTGGGCTCCAAAATCACTACAGATGGCGACTGCGGCCATGAAATTAAAAGATGCTTGCTCCTTGGAGGAAAAGCTATGATAATCCTAGACAGCATATTAAAAAGCAGAGACTACTTTGCTGACAAGGGTCCGTCTAGTCAAAGCCATGGTTTTTCCAGTAGTCATGTATGGATATGAGAGTTGGTTGGATCATAAAGAACTCTAAGTGCCGAAGAATCGATACTTTTGAACTGTGGTGTTGGAGAAGACTCTTGAGAATCCTTTGGACTGCAAGGAGGTCAAAGCTGTCAATCCTAAAGGAAATCAGTCTTGAATATTCATTGGAAAGACTGATACTGAAGCTGAAATTCCAATACTTTGGCCACCTGATGGGAAGAACTGACTCACTGAAAAAGACCCTGATGCTGGGAAAGATTGAAGGCAGGAGGCGAAGGGGAAGACAGAGGATGAGATGGCTGGATGGCATCACTGACTCTATGGACATGAGTTTGAGCAAGCTCTGGGAGTTGGTGATGGACAGGGAAGCCTGGCATGCTGTAGTCCATGGGTTTGCAAAGAGTTGGACACGACTGAGTGACTGAACTGAGCTAATGTCTCTTGCCTGACCCTTGTGACTGTTGGGTTGGTAGCCCCTGCAGTAGACCCTGGCTGTCTCCAGTTTGTGGTATACCATGAGGGTTTGATGAGCCCGTCTCTCATTCCTGACTTCTGTTTCCAGTCTAAAGATCAGCACTGACAAAATATAGCAACCTACAAAAACAAACAAAAAAGGAGGTGTGTTCCTCATGACCCAGATATTTTTAGATTTTTTTTTTCATTGTTTAAAGGATGTTTACCATATTCATGGAAAATGCTTGTATTTTATGTCTTCTGTTGTTTGCCTTCATTTCTTGCCAGGACAAGCAATGTTTGTTTTCATGTCATTTTCATTGCAGAGTAGCCAAGAGACAAAATTATTTTCAGCAAAGTATCTCCACTTTAAATAAAGTTTTCTAAACTTTTCTAGATAAAAATGCATAAAATTTTGAGAATCAGATGTTTTTTTATTTTAAGCTGTATGATTTTGTCTTCATGTATGTCCAGTTAGTCTAGTACTAATAGAGTGAAAAGCAGTTTTATTTGTAAGGGTTTTCTAAATTGTATAAGGATTATAAAATATTTTTCTTCTCTTTTCTCACAAAATCCTCCCAGCGAGTTGAAAATGGTGACTTCAACTGGATTGTTCCAGGAAAATTTTTAGCATTTAGTGGACCACATCCCAAAAGCAAAATTGAAAATGGTAGGTTTTTCTTTACTTTACCCTCTAAAAATTTTAGTTCATCTTCTTTCATTTCTTGATTTCCTAAGATAATGCTTTCTTTTGGTAATATTCTCCAAAGAATATTTATTAATTAAAAAGTTGAACAGTAGTAATTAGTATGTTAAATTTAGAGTTTAGTGAGTGGAACTATAATCACTGTTTAAAACGCAAATTTGTAGGTTGCTGTTAATAGTGTGTGTTCACTTTACCTTGACCCAATTATTAAAGAAGAATCTGAGAAACCAGCTGATCACAACAATAAGCAGGTTGATGAATTGTATCAGCTGATCTCAGATTTATTTGGTGGTGGAGGCGTGCTGCACATCACAGTATTCTTTTGGGAACAACATGATTAATAATGTGATGATGGCGATGATAGGTATCATTTATTGAGTACTTACTGTGTGCTGCTGCTGTTGCTGCTGCTAAGTCGCTTCAGTCGTGTCCAACTCTGTGCGACCCCATAGATGGCAGCCCACCAGGCTCCCCCGTCCCTGGGATTCTGCAGGCAAGAACACTGGAGTGGGTTGCCATTTCCTTCTCCAATGCATGAAAGGGAAAAGTGAAAGTGAAGTCGCTCAGTGGTGTCCGACTCTTAGCGACCCCATGGACTGCAGCCCACCAGGCTCCTCCGCCCATGGGATTTTCCAGGCAACTGTGTGCTAGTTACCAGCTAATCACAGCACCATCTCATTTAGTGCACACGCGATTCTATGTGGTGTAGGCACTATCTCCATTTCACAGAGGAGGAAACCGAGGCTTAGGAGCAGGGAATTTGCCCAAGTTCACAGAATAATATGCAGAATGGTGGTACTTCAGCCCAGAGTATAGCTTCTAAACCTCGTTAGCACACTGATCTGTTCAGTTCCATCCTGACAGCTAGGAACAATCTTCCAGCTGACAAAAGTTAAACTACTTATTTGCAGTCTTTGTATAGCCAGAGGCATACATATTCAGGAAAAAAAAAGACTAAAAATAAGCCTCTTGAGGGAAGGGACATGGGTATACCTATGGCTGATTCATGTTGATGTTTGGCAAAAACCAACATAATACTGTAAAGCAATTATTCTTCAATTAAAAATAAATAAATTTAATAAAAAAATAAGCCTTTTGAATGAAATATGGTTGGCTATGTGAGTTTCCTCATTAGCATATTTTTTTTTTACTTATTATTATTTTTTTTTAACCTCACATTCCCTAGAACACAAATAATGATAGGCACCAAAAGTTTAAGAATGATTTATGGGAGAAATACATAAATTTTAAAAATATCACCCATGAACATAATAACTCATCTTTTTCCTGCCCCCTATCTAGTCTTACAGTTGAAACTCTAGTCCTCCAAAGAAACATAATTTAAAACCCCTATTCTAGATTTATTCTTCTTTAAATTATCATCATCATCATAACTATTTATTCCAATATCTAGTTTCATTGCATATGGTTATTCATGCATTTGGATTTGATCATTTGTTTGCATTTCCACACATGTGCCTATCATTTCATACCTATCATCTCTCTCCCAGGGAACTCTGCTTGAATTATGGTTTTCCTCAGGGAATGGGTAATCCTCCTGACAAACAGGTGGTCACTGTACTGAAGCCAGAGTTAGATCTTCTTATTCACAAATTTGCTCATGAGTCTTTTTCACTCCAGACATTGACTGATTAACCTCTCTTCTGTTGGATTGTTAGGAATAACTTGTTAAGTGCCTGAGGGAACTGCTTTTCCAGAGTTGGTCTTCAAGACAGGATTGACTAAATCTCCCTTTTGTGCAAAATGACCCAACTCAGACCCAGAAAACTTTAGTAGGCATATGGTTTCTGTAGTGGCTTTGTGTTTGCATGAAGCTGAAAGAATTTTACCATTTAGGATTTAATTTTTAAATGAAATTTCCTTAAAGAGAAGCTGAGGAATATAATTTTTAAAAACCATTTACAATATTTTTATAGAGATAATGCCTGATTATCATTTTTGAAAAAGAAGAAAATGCAGATGAACTGATATTATTAGCAGCATAAAAACTGATCTATAATTGTAACTATGTTTTCTATGTTTACTAGTTGGTGATGGGATTATTGAGGATATTAATTTTCTGTTTATCTGTTTTTTGTTTTTGGCACACATTTTTTTTTCCCCCTAAAGAATACACACACACACACACAGACTTACAAAAATATTTCTTTTTTTTTTTTATCAGCATGGAGTTATAACCTGATTGATGTCTTATAGCAAGTATTTTTTTCACTTAACGTATCACAGACTCCTTTCTATGGCAAGGAGATCTTCATTATAAATATAGATAATGGTAAATCTTCATGATAAATGTAGATCTTCATTATAATTTTCCATGAATGCATTCGATTCCTATACCATAGTTTTGATAATTACTTGATTAATTTTTGAATGAGATCTGGGTTATTAACAGTTTTTCACTTTTTAAAAACTGTAGTGGTGGGCATACTTGTCCATATATCTTTTTTGCAGCCCCAGTTTCTTTTCTATATTCTCAGAAGAAGGATCACAAGGTAAAAGGCCATGAGTACTTTGTGTGTCAGTTCTTAATTGTCAAAAATCTTAAAATTGTTTCCAGTCCTATTTTACAGCATGGGGAAATCATTAGCTACCATTTGCTTATGTGCCAGGAGCGATGCTAAGCCTTTTGTGCACACTTCATCTATTGAATAATCAGAACCACCCCCTGGAGCAGGGAGTAGCTATTTTGTGGATGAGAAGATAGAGGCTTGGTAACCTAACTTGCCCAGGTTGACAGAGCTGGAAAGTAGCATTGTGTGGATTCAAACATAGGTCACTTTGATTCCAAATTCTGTGTTCTTTTTTTATTTTACTTCAGAGGAAAAACGTGTTCACTATAGAAACTTTAAGCAATCTAGATAAAAAGTCACGTGTAATTATATTATCTAAAAATAACCACTGTCAAGTCATCACTCTATATACATCTTTTCTTTTCTGAATACATATATTGTGCCCTCTCACATTGAGGGGAAAAAAACAAGATATGAAAGTGCTGCTTATATAA
Source organism: Bubalus bubalis (assembly GCF_019923935.1). Taxonomy (NCBI): domain Eukaryota; kingdom Metazoa; phylum Chordata; class Mammalia; order Artiodactyla; family Bovidae; genus Bubalus; species Bubalus bubalis. The sequence goes on along the minus strand of NC_059162.1, from coordinate 42,944,051 downwards.
TACTTATCAGTTTTTATGTCTAGAGCAATTTCATTTAAGGCTGTTGTGCCCTCTCACATTGAGGGAAAAAAAAACAAGATCTGAAAGTGCTGCTTATATAATACTTATCAGTTTTTATGTCTAGAGCAATTTCATTTAAGGCTGTAATTGTTAGAATATTGATATTTTACCAGAATCCCCATTTTTAAAATCTGATATTCACTGAAAGTGTCATTATATTTTTTGCAAAGGGTTTTAATTTAAGGTAAAGAGTCCTTTTTGAACTTAAGAAAATATTTTCTGATGTAATTAGTAAACTTGATCCAGTTACAGTGAAATCCTGACACATTCTTTTTTCTTTTTTGAGTTGACAAACCCTATGTTTCCTGGGGAGGCTGAAAGTCGTTTTAGGGAGTTTGTTAGTAGAAAAGGTATACTTTTAAAAAATTAACACTCAAATGACTGTTGCTAGGATGTAGTAAAAGGAAGCCCTAAAATCTTGGGATCTGGCAGAAAGCATTGTAACAGTCTTAAGTGTGTGTTGTGTCAGCAGAGACTAACTAGGAATTCCTTACAGCCGTCTTTGTTCACATTTTTTTGACAGGTTGGAAGGGAGAAACCCTATCCCCTTTTTGGTTAATAAACTTGACTAATGTAGTAGTAGGACAAATTCGATTTCAAATGTTTTCCAAAAAAATTCCCCAAATTCTCAGCGGGCAATGTCCTTCTCATTTCCACCTTAAAAAGAAAGTAAAAAGCACAGAGAAAGCTTGGAACAGAGAATCCCAACAATTTGAAGTGTCACCTGGCTCATTTAAGGAGAGAAGCTCAAGTGTAGCGCCTGAGCTGGTTGAAGCCTGGCTCTGCCCCTAACTGGCTGTATGGTTGTTGTCGTTCAGTCGCTTAGTCATATCTGACTCTGTGACCCCAGCAGCACGCCAGGCCTCTCTTGTCCTTCACCATCTCGCGAAGTTTGCCCAAGTTCATGTCCATTGCATCAGTTAACTGGCTGTGTTAACTTATACCAGTTCCTCAGCTTCTCTTAGTATCAAAAGGGGGAAAGTGGGATACACTGTGCAGGCATTTGGTGAGGATTGCAGATATCCTCAGTGGTAAAAAAAAATCTGCCTGCCAGTGCAGGAGACACAAGAGATGTGGGTTGGATCCCTGAGAGGGGAAGATCCCCTGGAGGAGGAAACGGCAAGCTACTCCAATATTCTTGCCTAGGAAATCCGGTGGACAGAGGAGCCTGGTGAGCTACAGTCCATGGCGTCACAAAGAGTCGGGCATGACCGAGCAACTGAGCACACTCACACACACAACAGAGATTTTTTAGGAAGTGTCTTGCACAGTGTCGGGCACATTAACAGGTGTTATTAGAGAGCAGATACTCTGATTATATTTTTATCATTAGAGAACCTAATAAACATATTTTTTTGCTTTCCAATTTGCTTGCCTATCTTGCCGTTTTAACTTTTAATAGAGAATGGGTGGATTGGTCATTTGACTTCACTGTCCTGAAGTTTCCTAACTTTAAATGAGGGGCTTGGAAAAGATGCATTTTTACAGTCCCTCTTTCTGAAAATCTTTCTGGTCAACGCCAGGGCTGTGCTTGAGCTTTATGATGTCAGGGCTCCATCTAGCGGCCAGACGGAGGAAGGTTTGTTTGAATGGTCCATCAGTTCGCACTATGCTAAGTCGTTTCAGTCGTGTCCGACTCTGTGTGATCCCATAGATGGCAGCCCACCAGGCTCCCCCGTCCCTGGGATTCTCCAGGCAAGAACAGTGGAGTGGGTTGCCATTTCCTTCTCCAATGCATGAAAATGAAAACTGAAAGTGAAGTCGCTTAGTTGTGTCTGACTCTTCGCCATCCCATGGCCTGCAGCCTACCAGGCTCCTCCGCCCATGGGATTTTCCAGGCAAGAGTACTGGAGTGGGGTGCCATTGCCTTCTCCGTCCACATTGCTAAAACCAGTCCCCTATCAGAAGCATCTGAACACAGTTGAAACACCCACAAACAGTTGTTTAGAAGTCAGAGGATATTGTCATTGTTGGTTATAACTTGTTCGAAACACTTTTTGAGGATTTTTAAGATATATGCTCACCGACTCTAGGAAGTGCAGCCCTTAATGTTCATATAACATTCCTTTTTCTAACATAGAATGGAGTTGGGTTTTGCCTGAGATCAGCCCCAGCACAGGCCCTGAAATCTGACTGTTGTTCTGTCGCTAAGTTGTGTCTGACTCTTTTGTGACCCCATGGGCCATAGCCCACCAGACTCTTCTGTCCATGGGATTTCCCAGGCAAGAATACTGGAGTGGGTTGTCCTTTTTCTTCTCAAGGGGATCTTCCCAACCCAGGGATCAAACCCAAAAGCTCCTGCCATGGCAGGCAGATTCTTTACTGCTGAGCTGTCAGGGAAGCCCATTTATTCCTGTTATCAAAGGTAAACTGAAAGCTTTCATTTGGGAATCTGACTGCTAGGGTTCAAACGCTGCCTTTGTCTCTTCCCAGCAGTGTGTACATGAGTCAGTTCACTTTTCCAGGCATTGTTAACTGAGTAAGGTTTATTGAGATGATATACATGAAACACTTAGCTTAGGGACTGGCATATAGAAGTGCTCAATATATGTTAGGTATGATTATTACCATTATTGTTATTTTTTCAATGCCCTATTGCCAAATCTGGATACCTGTTCAGTGTTCTTCTCTCAAAAGATATACATAGTTTCTATTGATAGTAGATTTAGGTATATTATCTGTAATGCTGTTTACTTATGATGGAAATTCATATATGAAAAGAGAAGCTCTCACAGCTTTGGTGGAGGAGGGGAGCTGCTGTTGCTGCTAAGTCACGTCAGTCGTGTCCCACTCTGTGTGACCCCATAGACGGCAGCCCACCAGGCTCCTCCGTCCCTGGGATTCTCCAGGCAAGAACACTGGAGTGGGTTGCCATTTCTTTCTCCAATGCATGAAAGTGAAAAATGAAAGTGAAGTCGCTCAGTCGTGTCCGACTCTTAGCGATCCCATGGACTGCAGCCTACCAGGCTCCTCCGTTCATGGGAGTTTCCAGTCAAGAGTACTGGAGTGGGTCCCCAGTGCCTTCTCCGGAGGAGGGGAGGGACAGTACCAAATGAACCATTAGGACACTTCATGACAGGTGCTATCATGGAGGTGCCAAGTGTGCTAGGAAGCCAGGGTCAGAAGCCCTTGTCAGCCCATCACACACGGGAAGGTTCCCATGCCATGAGTTCATGAACCCTCTCCTTCCCATTCCTTACACAATAGAAGAGCTCTTGTTATTTATCCCTTTAGGCTGGGAAATGATTTGAGCACACAAACCAACTAGGGAAACAGATCTGGTTTTTTTTCCCCTAAGTTGAAAAGCATCTGTTTTCTCTAAATGTGTATAAGTCACTGTTTCTACACAGAAGATTTTAAATAAACTCTGTATTACTTGTTTGCTCCAAAGTAGCATGGTTTGTGAAAATCATGTATTTGGGCTGTGTTAGGCCCGTCTGCCAGTTCTGCCTCTATCCCTTGTGCGGCCTTGGCCAAGTGTACCAGTTAGGGCTCTTGATTGCAGGCAGCAGAACTCTGGTAAATTAAACCAAAAAGGCATATTGGAATTATGCTGGGGAGCTCACAGCCTCCAATGGAAGGCTGGAAAATGAGGTTTAGGAAATGAGCAGAATCTAAGGAAGATCATATCTCAGCAGGATCCAGGCAGGACTGGAAACCACTTTATTTCAAATAGAAGGAAGGGATGCAATAGAAGGAATTGGCTAGAAACTGTGTTAGTTGCTCAGTTGTGTCCAACTCTTTGCAATCACATGGACTGTAGCCCTCCAGGCTCCTCTGTCCAGGGAATTCTCCAGGCAAATATACTGGAGTGGGCTGTCATTTCCTCTTCCAGGGGCAACTACCACACAATTGCCCTCATTCCACAGGCTAGCAAAGTAATGCTCAAAATTCTCCAAGCCTAGGCTTCAACAGTATGTGAACCAAGAACTTGCAGATGTTCAAGCTGGATTTAGAAAAGGCAGAGGAACCAGAGATCAAACATGCATTGGATCATAGAAAAAGCAAGAGAATTCCAGAAAAACTTCTATTTCTGCTTCATTGACTATGCTAAAGCTTTTGACTGTGTGGATCACAAAAAATTGTGGAAAATTCCTAAAGAAGACCTGTCTCCTGAGAAATCTGTATGCAGGTCAAGAAGCAACAGTTAGAACTGAACATGGAACAATGAACTGGTTCCAAATTGGGAAAGAAGTACATCAAGGCTATATATTGTCACCCTGCTTATTTAACTTATATGCAGAGTACATCATGCGAAATTCTGGGCTGGATGAAGCACAAGCTGGAATCAAGATTGCTGGGAGAAATATCAATAACCTCAGATATGCAGATGACACCACCCTTATGGCAAAAAGTGAAGAGGAACTAAAGAGCCTCTTGATGAAGGTGAAAGAGGAGAGTGAAAAAGCTGGCTGGAATTTCAACATTCAAAAAACAAAAATCATGGCATCCAGTCCCATCACTTCATGGCAAATAGATGGGGAAGCAATGGGAACAGTGACAGACTTTATTTTCTTGGACTCCAAAATCACTGCAGATGGTGAGATGAAATTAAAAGATGTTTCCTCCTTGGAAGAAAAGATATGACAAACCTAGACAGCAAACTAAAAAACAGAGACATTACTTTGCTGACAAAGGTCCGAATAGTCAAACTTATGATTTTTCCAGTAGTCATGTATGAATGTGAGAAGTTGGACCATAAAGAAGGCTGAGCACTGAAGAATTGATGCTTTTGAACTGTGGTGTTGGAGAAGACTCTTGAGAGTCCCTTGGATTGTAAGGAGATCAAATCAGTCAGTCCTAAAGGAAATCAATCCTGAATATTCATTGGAAGGACTGATGGTGAAGCTGAAGCTCCAATACTTTGGCCACCTGATGGGACCAGCTGCCTTATTAGAAAAGACCCTGATGCTGGGAAAGATTGAGGGCAGGAGGAGAAGGGGACGACAAAGGATGAGATGGTTGGATGGCATCACTGACTCAATGAACATGAGTTTGAGCAGGCTCCAGAAGATGATGAAGGACAGGGAAGCCTGGCATGCTGCAATCCATGGGATTGCAAAGAGTCGGACATGACTGAATAACTTCCAGGGGATCTTCCCAATCTAGGGATGAAACTTGGGTCTCCAGCTTTGCAGATAGATTCTTTACTTTCCGAGCCACCAGGGAAGCCCAAGGAATTTGCTAGAAAGAAAGTTAAAAAGTAAAAGGGCAACTCTGGAAAAAAAAAAAACACCCAGCATATTAAGGAACAAATAGTTATTGCCTTTAAGGCCAGGGTTAGGGGAACAGAAAGGAAAATGTGAGACCAGCAACCTGGGAGCTCTGAAGGGCTGGTGCTGGCACTTGGGGCCTGAAGAGTGGGGATCATGAGGCTCGGCTGGTGCTGGGAATGCCAAACTAAGCTGGGAGTTCCTCTCTTCTCCAGAAGCCATGCTGGCAGGAAAACAGGTGGTGTCTCTTCCTCCTCTGGCCTCCAGTTGTTCCGGCTGTGTTTTAGTGCCTCCCATTTTTCAAACTGACAGAAAACCAGAGGGAAAGGTAGTTTGGGAAAATGTTACATGTACACCTAAGACTCTTGTTGGCTTGCAACTAAGAGAAAATAGGAAACAACCAGCATATTCGAGGTTCGAGACAGCAGGAAATACAACCAAGGACACAGTGCAGAGAATGCTGGTTCGCCTTGCTGGCTGCTGCTGCCCACCACGCTTGGAGTCCTGAGTGGTGAACGAGTCCTGAGTGAGATCATCTCACTTGGTGTGCCCTGAATGGGTTATAGCCATGGTAATCAGTGCGCTGAGAAATAAGTCCCTTTAACCCCTGGGGCCACTAGGTAAGGCATGTAGTGGTCAGAGCCCCCAGTGGTCACCTTCGTGACTGGCCAAGCGTAGGTCATGCGTAGAGCTTCCCAGGTGGCACTAGTTGTAAAGAATCCACCTTCCAATGAAGGAGATGTAAGAGATGATGGTTCCATCCCAGGGTTGGGAAAATTCCCTGGGGGAGGGCATGGCAACCCACTCCAGTATTCTTGCCTGGAGAATTCCATGAACAGAGGAGCCTGGTGGGCTACAGACCACAGAGTCACAAAAAGTAGGACACGACTAGAGTGACTTAGCACACACCCACAGGTCATGCATCTGTAACCCCGCTCCCAGCAATAGTCACATGGTGCTGGACCACTCACAATAGAAGGCGTTTGGAGGCTGACCCCCTGTTCGCCTCAAAAAGAAAATATCTCCTAAACTGATAACTCAACCTCTTTTAGTTAACTGTTACATGGGGTTTACTATTTTTATCTTAATAGGTTGTTCTGAGGATTAAAAGAACTTACACGCACTTGTGACTTGTACATAGTAGGTATACTCTTCAGTGGGGGAATGCACTGTAGATTAAAACTATACATCTGGCAAAAAGGCTTTAACTGTAGCTCAAAAGTATTTGTCAAGAAGAAGAAAAAACAGAGAGTCCTCCCAGGCCTACTGTGCACCCTGAGGGCCTCATAAATGCCTTTGTTTTTGGCTTGGAGGGCGTGTGCTCCTGGGATTTGAATCCTAAGAGGTTGAGGTTTTGAACTATTCAAGAATTTCTTTACAATACTCAGATTTTTTTTTTCTTCTCTCCCTCCGATGGTGTTTTTCTCCAGTTATTCAGATGGCTGCTTTTAGGAAGGTGCTTCGACTTCACCCTCTCCTGAAATGCACTTTCTTCCTAAGCTCTGTTGAGACTGATCTCTATCTTGAAGGGTTTTCGTGTTCCTGGGTTACATAAGACGACATACGTGCCTTTTGCTTACACCTCCTGCTTCCCTTTAGGTTATCCTCTTCACGCCCCCGAAGCCTACTTTCCTTATTTCAAAAAGCATAACGTGACGGCGGTCGTGAGGCTGAACAAAAAGATCTACGAGGCGAAGCGCTTCACGGATGCAGGCTTCGAGCACTATGATCTCTTCTTCATCGACGGCAGCACTCCCAGCGACAACATCGTGCGGAGGTTCCTGAATATCTGCGAGAACACCGAGGGGGCGATCGCCGTCCACTGCAAAGGTGCGAGCAAGGAGGCCTTGGTGGGCACCGGAAGGGGGTGAGACCAAAGGCAGCACAACAAGCGAAACAAAACCATTTAGCTTCTTAGGAAACAAATGGGTTTGGTTTCAGAACACTGGAACCCCCGCCCCCCGCCCCAGCTCAGCTGGTAACAGGAGACCCCAGTTTGATTCCTGGGTTGGGAAGAACCCCTGGGGAAAGGGATAGGGTACCCACTCCAGTATTCTTGGGCTTCCCTGGTGGCTCAGATGGTAAAGAATCCGCCTGCAATGCCAGACACCTGGGTTCAGTCCCTGGATTGGGAAGATCCCCTGGAGGGAGAGCATGGCAACCCACTCCAGTATTCTTGCCTGGAGAAACTCCATGGACAGAGGAACCTGGCGGCCTACAGTACATGGGGTTGCAGAGTCGGATACGACCGAGCGACTAAACACACAGCATCCCTCCCCCCAGTAGTCTTTAGCTTCATGGAACCGAATGTCTTGCCTGCCCGTTGCTAGGGAGCGGTAGTGCACCTGGCTCATCGCTAGCTTCCTTGCCACAGGTGTGTTACTGCCTCTGAATGACTGAAAGACTTGTGTAAATGCATCTCTGGCCTCCGGGAGAGGGTACATTGGGACAGGAGTCGCCAGATTTGCAAATAAAAATACAGGATGCCCAGTGAAATTTGAATTTTAGATAAACAGCGAGTACTTTTTTTTTTAGCATGTCTCAAATATTGCACCAAACATATATTCTGTATTTTACCTGGCAACCATGTGTCAGCTACTCAGAAAATATGAAATAACCTTTGCTTTAAGCCTAGTTGTTGGGCTTTTTTTTTTTTTAATTTTATTTTATTTTTTAACTTTACAATATTGTATTGGTTTTGCCATATATCGAAATGAATCCACCACAGGTATATATGTGTTCCCCATCCTGAACCCTCCTCCCTCCTCCCTCCCCATACCATCCCTCTGGGTTGTCCCAGTACACCAGCCCCAAGCATCCAGTATCGTGCATCGAACCTGGACTGGTGACTCATTTCATATATGATATTATACATATTTCAATGCCATTCTCCCAAATCATCCCACCCTCTCCCTCTCCCACAGAGTCCAAAAGACTGTTCTATACATATATCAGTGTCTCTTTTGCTGTCTCGTATACAGGGTTATTGTTACCATCTTTCTAAATTCCATATATATGCGTTAGTATACTGTATTGGTGTTTTTCTTTCTGGCTTACTTCACTCTGTATAATAGGCTCCAGTTTCATCCACCTCATTAGAACTGATTCAAATGTATTCTTTTTAATGGCTGAGTAATACTCCATTGTGTATATGTACCACAGCTTTCTTATCCATTCATCTGCTGATGGACATCTAGGTTGCTTCCATGTCCTGGCTATTATAAACAGTGCTGCGATGAACATTGGGGTACACGTGTCTCTTTCAGTTCTGGTTTCCTCAGTGTGTATGCCCAGCAGTGGGATTGCTGGGTCATAAGGCAGTTCTGTTTCCAGTTTTTTAAGGAATCTCCACACTGTTCTCCATAGTGGCTGTACTAGTTTGCATTCCCACCAACAGTGTAAGAGGGTTCCCTTTTCTCCACACCCTCTCTAGCATTTATTGCTTGTAGACTTTTGGATCACAGCCAGTCTGACTGGCTTGAAATGGTACCTCATAGTGGTTTTGATTTGCATTTCTCTGCTAATTAGTGATGTTGAGCATCTTTTCATGTGTTTGTTAGCCATCTGTATGTCTTCTTTGGAGAAAGGTCTATTTAGTTCTTTGGCCCATTTTTTGATTGGGTCATTTATTTTTCTGGAGTTGAGCTGTAGGAGTTGCTTGTATATTTTTGAGATTAGTTGTTTGTCAGTTGCGTCATTTGCTATTATTTTCTCCCCTTCTGGAGGCTGTCTTTTCACCTTGCTTATAGTTTCCTTTGTTGTGCAGAAGCTTTTAAGTTTAATTAGGTCCCATTTGTTTATTTTTGCTTTTATTTCCAATATTCTGGGAGGTGGGTCATAGAGGATCCTGCTGTGATGTATGTCAGAGAGTGTTTTGCCTATGTTCTCCTCTAGGAGTTTTATAGTTTCTGGTCTTACGTTTAGATCTTTAATCCATTTTGAGTTTATTAAAAATATGGAACGCTTCACGAATTTGTGTGTCATCCTTGCGCAGGGGCCATGTTAATCTTCTCTGTATCGTTCCAATTTTAGTATATGTGCTGCCTAAGCGAGCACAGTTGGGCTTTGAGGAGGCTCGCATTGTAGATTTTCCAGCACGGTGGAAGGTATTTTACTGGGGTCTTTGATAGCACAGCATAGCATTGGTTTCAGCGAGGAGAAACTGCTTGGCCGTCAAAGGCGGAGCCTCTCGTTGCTCACATGCAGCTTTTCGTACTGCCGCTGGGTGGTGCTGTTCTCCGGGGTTGCGTCTGAGAAGCCGGTTTCTGTGGCGTTTTATGCAAATTGTCTAGTAGGTGTTGGGGATTGTACTGTTCTTTTCCTGTGCCTAGTGCTGCTGTAACTGACTTATTCAGACTTGTATGGCCTTGGTTCTGACAGAAATTAAAATACCGTTTTGTAGGCCCTTGTTTCTATGTTTAAGAGTTGAGTAGGTGGAGGTACTTTGCTGAAAATGTGAGCAGCAACTGAAAGCTGCATTTTGCGAGAGGCTGGGCGATGGAAAAGCTGCATGTGGCCCCTGGTTCAGCTGCGGGCTCCTCGGTTGGGTCAGGCTTTGTCCACGTGAACAGAAACCCCTCCCTCGACTCCGCGTTTCTCAGCAGGATGGGTACCCCGACTGGCTGGACTTCCTGTCCCCGCTGGTGGTGGGGGGTGTGGGAGGGTGGATCTGCTAGGAAGGTGTCTCTAGACTGGTGCTTTCCGTTCTGCCCAGGTCACGGCGGGGTGGCTGTGCTCTGGCTTTCCCCCATGTGATCCCTGTGCACCTGGCTCTGCCTCTCTATCTCATTTTGTTAAAGATTGCCTAGGCCCGAGGAAAAGCCTGCATTTCTCATGCCATTGGCCAGTTTTAGTATGTGCAGGGTGCGAATCCGCCAATGTGACTGGAAGGGACTTGAGCATCCGCACATTTTAGAATCCACGGGGATCCCAGAACCAGCCCCCTGCGGATACCAGGAGACCACTGAATGTCAAGTGTCGGTGGAACTTGAAAGCTAATGAGAATATGGCAGTTGCTAACACTACCAAAGCTAGTGGAGGTGATGGAATTCCAGATGAGCTCTTTCAAATCCTAAAAGATGATGCTATGAAAGTGCTGCACTCAATATGCCAGCAAATTTGGAAAACTCAATCAGTGGCCACAGGACTGGAAAAGGTCAGTTTTTATTCCAATCCCAAAGGAAGGCAATGCCAAAGAATGCTCAAACTACCGCACAATTGCACTCATCTCACACGCTAGTAAAGTAATGCTTAAAATTCTCCAAGCCAGGCTTCAGCAATACGTGAACCGTGAACTTCCAGATGTTCCAGCTGGTTTTACAAAAGGCAGAGGAACCAGAGATCAAATTGCCAACATCTGCTGGATCATCGAAAAAGCAAGAGAGTTCCAGAAAAATATCTATTTCTGCTTTATTGATTATGCCAAAGCCTTTGACTGTATGGATCACAATAAACTGTGGAAAATTCTGAAAGAGATGGGAATACTAGACCACCTGACCTGCCTCTTGAGAAACCTATATGCAGATCAGGAAGCAACAGTTAGAACTGGACATGGAACAACAGACTGGTTCCAAATAGGAAAAGGAGTACATCAACGCTGTATATTGTCACCCTGTTTATTTAACTTCTATGCAGAGTACATCATGAGAAACGCTGGGCTGGAAGAAGCACAAGCTGGAATCAAGATTGCCGGGAGAAATATCAATAAACTCAGATATGCAGATGACACCACCCTTATGGCAGAAAGTGAAGAGGAACTAAGAAGCCTCATGATGAAAGTGAAAGAGGAGAGTGAAAAAGTTGGCTTAAAGTTCAACATTCAGAAAACGAAGATCATGGCATCTGGTCCCATCACTTCATGGGAAATAGATGGGGAAACAGTGGAAACAGTGTCAGACTTTATTTGTGGGGGCTCCAAAATCACTGCAGATGGTGACTGCAGCCATGAAATTAAAAGATGCTTACTCCTTGGAAGGAAAGTTATGACCAACCTAGATAGCATATTCAAAAGCAGAGACATTCCTTTGCCAACAAAGGTCTGTCTAGTCAAGGCTATGGTTTTTCCTGTGGTCATGTATGGATGTGAGAGTTGGACTGTGAAGAAAGCTGAGCACCGAAGAATTGATGCTTTTGAACTGTGGTGCTGGAGAAGACTCTTGAGAGTCCCTTGGACTGCAAGGAGATCCAACCAGTCCATTCTAAAGGAGATCGGTCCTGGGTGTTCTTTGGAAGGAATGATGCTGAAGCTGAAACTCCAATACTCTGGCCACCTCATGTGAAGAGTTGACTCATTGGAAAAGACTCTGATGCTGGGAGGGATTGGGGGCAGGAGGAGAAGGGGATGACAGAGGATGAGATGGCTGGATGGCATCACTGACTCTATGGACGTGAGTCTGAGTGAACTCCAGGAGTTGGTGATGGACAGGGAGGCCTGGTGTGCCACAATTCATGGGGTCGCAAAGAGTCGGACACGACTGAGCAACTGAACTGAACTGAACTGAACGTTTAGTAGGAGCTATTCACATGCTCTCTTTCAAAGCTTTTGTGTCATAAAAAGCAGTATTTCTTATGACATTAATTTGTCCTTATTTCCTAATCAGTTAGTTTTCTGGTTGCCAAGGCATGTAGTTTCTTTGCCTGTCATGTCTTGGTGGTTTAGTTGCTAAGTCATGTCCGACTCTTGTGATCCCGTGGACTGTAGCCTGTCAGGCTCCTCTTTCCATGGGATTCTCCAGGCAAGAATACTGGAGTGGGTTGCCATTTCCTTCTCCAGGGGATCTTCCTGACCCAGGAATCGAACCCAGGTCTCCTGCACTGCTGGCAGATGATTTACCAACTGCTATGTCATGTCTTGGATTGACAAATTCAGGGGAGGGGAAATGCAAAGCTTTCATTAAAACTCAGTGTATCTCTTGATGTTATTCCTCACCTAACAAACGTTGGGAAAATAAGATGCTCTGGTGTTAAACATTCTTTTTACAGGTATTCTCTCTATTATATCCTTGAGCTCTAATTGTTGCCCTTGTAAGGAATATTTTAAGAAATACATATATTTTATATTGCAGGGTTTTAAAAAAATATTTTAATCAGAACCTTTAGCATTGAAGTCAGTTCTTATATATGAAGGTCACATTTACAGGTGGTGACATTTTTTTGAGAGTTATTTCATTTGCTTCCAGTTGTACACACATGTAGGATTCTCTCCCAAGGATTACACCTTTGATTTAATTACAGCTGTAATGCTTTTAATAGCATACTTAGCTACTATAGGCCTGTTAATTATTTTGACATCTGCCCTAATTAAGTCAGTTTAATTTCCTGGGAATTAAAACAGCACAGAGCATTTTAATTGCATTCTAAGAGGAGGGAGAGAGACTTATCCGATGTCAAATGAACTTTGGTAGCTGCTGAAAAGAGAATGACTATTTCATGTCTCAATGTAAAGTGCTAAAAATAGAGATAAACTGGAAAGTAATTTTCCGGGAATGTGCAAAATCTCATAACGATTCAGTATCTGCAGCTTGCCTTCTGGTTGATAAAACGAAGGACTATGATTTTGTGAAGTTTTCCAGCACAGATAATCATTAAACAGTGGCAACATTGTGATGTTCCACTATGTGATTTTTGATGATCTGTAGGGGTTTCAGAAAATGCCTGAAACTGTAAGGCAGTCAGCGTTTAACTTGGTATAAATAGAAGACTTTTCAACATCTCCTCTCCCTGTGCCAGGGAGCCCTTTAATTATGAATGCTTTAAAAAATTTGTTAAAGTTTTTATAGAAACTTAGTGAACTGTTCCTTTTCTGTTGGGTTGTGGTAAGAGCTCCTGACTATTGAGTGCTAAGTAGGTTCTTTTTATAGATCTAAATTATAGACTCTTTAAAAGGGGGAAGCAACTTTTAGTTTTAGAGAAATTTGAAAAATTTCTGTGCCATCTTTTTCTTCTTGGTTGTGAGTTTGTGTGATGAAGAGCCTAACCAAGGGAGCAGGTAGCCTCCTGCATGGGAGGGATACAGGGGGAGACAGGGTTATCTTGTAGAGATGGCCATCTTCTCCCCAGGCTGAGACCCAGATTGGTGACTTGAAAAGGAGTACCCTGGAAACCGACTGGGCTTCCTGCCTCAGGCCATCCATCTGTATCCTATCAACATGATTACCTGAACAGTAGTCTTGTCAGATGTCTGAGGATTTAACAACTCTGCAGAAACCTAAAATATTTACTCTGGGCACAAACATGAAAGCCAATAAATCTTATATTAAAGGAAGAGAGTCCTGCTGAGACCGCGATTAAGCTTCGCTCTTTTCTAAAGAATGTTGATGTTTATTTGGGGGCAAAATGTACTTCAGATGAAAACAGGACACACAGACATACACACACACAAACCTTATCTAATAAAATAGTGTAAACATAATTTTTAAAAAGGGAGAGTTAATGGGAAGGGAATGCCAGGCATCCATAAACTTGAGCTTGATTGTAATTCCATTGATGTATCCTCAACCTCAGGTGATACTATCCTCAAGGGAGAAAAATTTGTTTTGGGGTGGTAAACAAATGTTTTCCTTTTTTATGCAAAGAACAGATTTATACACAGTACGTATAGAAATATGCGATCTGTCTGTGACAGTAAAATTTCATCGGGGACAATCAGGAGAAATAATGCCTAGAGAGGCTCTTGGCTGGGCAAAGATTGAGAAACACTGATTTAGAGACATACCTTTTTACATTTTCACATTTTTGAAACTAGGATGGATCTTAAAATGATTGCATATCATAGTTTAATTTTTCTTAGTGGAACTTAAATAATGGTGTGTGTCACACCATTAGATGACATGATTTTTTTTGGCTGAAAAATTGTGTATTTCCAAATGGTGAGGAGATTAGAGAAGATTGTCTTTATTATTTGAAAAATGATAGGAAAAGCTACAAAAGGACTCTTCCTTTAGAGGTGGGGAGATTCTGAAACATATAAATGAAGCTGCCAACTTTTTCCTATTTCCTTTTCTAACTGCATGTTTTCACGGATGACATTGTACCAGTTTTCCAGGATAAAAGTATCAGTTGCCTTTCACCTTCCATGTGACCCAATCAAAACGTCTTTCTAACTCAGCTCTTCCTTGTTACCACTGTCTCTCCCTGCCTCTGCCTGGCAGCCAGCCTTCCTGCTCCTCTCTCTGGCTTCCATCTCTGACCTTTCCCATCCCGGAGGTATGCTGCTGCCTCACCCAGCTGCTTTTATCGTGTCAATTTCTTGGTCCCCAAATATATGATGGCTTTATTTAGGGCTTTTTGTTGGTTAAAGGAAAAATCAGATATTTATAGGATAATGGCTATATGTTTATTATTAATAGTTGTTGATAATATCATGAATTCCTAAATGAGCTGAATTTTGCTCATTAGAGCCTCATCTACATATATTCGAGGAATAATAGCACATATATGCACAAGGTGTGACCTAATCAGTGAGCAGATGGAGCACTGTGCATCTGAATCTGGAGAATCCCGAATAACTCAACAGTCCTTGGTGTCTTCAGCCCACAATTGGTAAGCTGCTTCCCCTAAGTACAGGCTCCTCCACTTGACTCAGAGGTGCCCCTTAATCTGGCCCCTCCATACCTATCTGACCTTATTTTCCACTCAACACACACTGACACATTCTCCAGGCCATCTGGCTTTCACTCATTGGACCCTTTGCTGAAATTGTCTGCAGCCTTCCTATTCTTTAGAGTCAGCTGAAGTCCTTGTCATCAATGACACATTCCTGAAGACACCAACAACTCACACAGTCCCTTTCTCTGAGAGCCTAGCTTCAGTTTAAACTAATTTCTTCACTTGTTGGTTATTCTTGTGTCTACAACTATTTGATAAAGTATTGTGGTCAAAAATTATATCCTTTACTTGCTTATCTTCTTAACCTCTGAGCAAAGCCCTGACATGGGTAGCTGGTAGACGATCAAGTCAGTAAACATTTGACCAACTGAATCAAATGTTTGAAAACAAAGACAGAGCCACTTTGTCATTCTATAAGAAAAAGAGTATATGATAGCAAGAGATTAAGTAGTGGAAAAATAACTCAGCGTAGTGCCTTACTCATAAGTGTTACTTAAATAAAAGTTTATAGTGCTGAGTTTAACTCCAAGAAGCCAGGTATGGAAAGATTTAGAAAATGGTTATAAATAAGCATTAGTGGCTCAGTGCTGTATGTCTCAAGAGAGCAGCATCCTGCTTGTCTTCATGTTTCTGGCCCCAGCATCTGTCACAGTGTCTCATACTCAGCGGTCTTAGTATTTGTAGAATGGAATGACTGAGCAGATGAGCCAAAAGTGGAAAGAACTCTGGAAGGATAGCAGGATCCCCAGGGAATTTTAGTCTCAAATTCCATAGTCATTTGTTATGCTAATATGAGTGAATTGATTAGTATCTTGGGCTTCAGTTCTGGTGTATGAACAGCAGTCACCATATTTGAAGACTTTATAGTTTGATCAAATTTTTGAGTATTTTGGGGAAGGGGGAAGCCAAAGTAGATTTAAAAGAATTGTTTAAAATGCAAAGTCCTATCACTTTTATTTCTCTGGAGAGAGGGAAAAAATAGCACAGTTTGTGAAAACACTTTGAAGAATGTTTTGATCATGATAGTAACCAATACTTCTTTGACAATCATTTCTAATTGTATTGATTTCTCCTACATAACAGAAATTGGGTTTGACATAAGGAAAATATCCTGACACAAAAGTTTTTGAAAAATGCCAGAGCCTCAGGAAATGAAACTTGAGCACTTCCGTTGGCTTGGTTCTTTCTCACTGGAGTGCATGCTCTCACAAGGGCAGTGACGATGTGTTTTATTCATCACCTTATCCCCGGCTTCTAGCGCAGCACCTGGCAGGTAGTAGCTGCTCCATCCGTTCGTGTTGGCTGAGGAAATAATGAAATCCTGGTCTCTGAAAGAGTTACAAAGAAGTTAGGACAACCTAGTGGAAATAGTATTGAAACAGTCCTGGGCTTGGCAGCTGGTGAGGTCAGATGATGCTTATGGTATTGTCCTATTTGATTCTAGAATCCCTTATTCTACAATAAGTTTAAAAAAACCTCACCATTTGAATAGGTTTAAAAAATGACCATGATAATATAATCAGTTACACTTACTGACTCAGCATCACATACACACAAACTGTTAACTGAGGGTTCATCTCCGCCTGGACTGGAGCTAAGGAGTGGGAGCGTGGAGACACGCCTGACAGCTGATATTTTGCAAGTGCTTGTCTGAAACCATCATTGCCCTAACATTCACGAAGGCAGTCATTCTCAAAGGTCCTCGGGAGTTGAACTGTCCGTAATTTTCAAGACCCTTGCTCTTTTATATATATATATTTATATTTCCATATGTTTATTTTGATCATATGATCTGTGTTTTTTCTTGAGTTAGAATTATTATTTAGCCCCTGATCATGTAAAAAGCATTACATTATTGCCTGGGTTTAAACATCTTGCATTGTATTTCATACCATGGCAATTTCTGGACATGGTATGATTTCAGTATGTTTGTGAATGTATTTCCTGAATTTTGTATTTCTTGTTCTTTTCCCCTCTCCTGCAGCTGGTCTTGGAAGAACGGGGACCTTGATAGCCTGTTATGTCATGAAACACTACAGGTTTACACATGCAGAGATAATTGCTTGGATCAGAATCTGCCGGCCCGGCTCTATTATAGGACCCCAGCAACACTTCCTGGAAGAGTAAGCATATTGTCTCCGTTATTACATGGTGTCCTTGTTCCTGATTATTTCTGCCTCTTGCTGCCCAGTTGTGGACCCTGTCAAGCCCGTGGCTGTGAAATGGCTGCATTGTTAGAGAAGGCTGAGCCTTAGTCTAATGGAACATTGTTGATTTGACAGCTAATGCATTCTAACTTTGTACCTTTTATATCTCTTAGATCAGGTGAGAGTGAGAAGAAAATCACAGAGCTATCTCTGCCTACCTCTTTTCTGTCATTTTCTATGTGTGATCTGGCTACAGTGCAATTTTCTTATATCATCCCACTTGGCACTTTTCATTCTTTTGTTTGCACGTCTAAAAGCAGAATGAGAAAAAAACACACGACTAAGGTCCGTCAGTGATTTCAGCGACATTGCTGCTCCCCTGACAACTGACTACCCTGTTCATGGAGCTGCAACTTACGAGTAACCAAAGAGGAAAGGAAGAGAACTGGGATTTAGTCCTGGCTGTACCACTAACTAGCTTTATGACTATTATTTAGAAGAATACTTATAAATTCCTTTCATTTGTTCACTCATTCATTAACTATTTGTCAAACCCCAGCCTGCAAGGAGGAGAAGTTTAACCTGTATGGGTACACCCCTTTCTAGTTTCCCTTTACAAGTTCAGAAATTACCATTAATTTACCCATTAATAAAATGAGGAGATAAAATTAGCACGAGCTAATTTAGGTCCAACTCTAGAATATTATCAATTCGTGTCTTATACTGAAATTTCATTTTTTCCTTTTCTAGGATGGATTTATTTGCAATAGCATTCTTTTTCAGATAATTCCTTTCCCATTTAAATCATTTTATGTTGCTGAGAAACAAATGATCATGAATTGCATAGAAATATGCTGTAAGTAAGCTACAAGCATTCAAATGGTTAAAAGAATTTGAGCTGGCTGAGGAGTTACCTAAGCTGCCAATCCCAGAGGGAATAAGTGACAGGAAAATAAATGCTGAAACACATGCAGTTATACCTTAGCCTAAAAGAACGAGGTGTTACCGTCTTTCTAAATTCCATATATATGCGTTAGTATATTGAATTGGTGTTTTTCTTTCTGGCTTACTTCACTCTGTATAATAGGCTCCAGTTTCATCCACCTCATTAGAACTGATTCAAATGTATTCTTTTTAATGGCTGAGTAATACTCCATCGTGTATATGTACCACAGCTTTCTTATCCATTCCTCTGCCGATGGACATCTAGGTTGCTTCCATGTCCTGGCTATTATAAACAGTGCTGCAATGAACATTGGGGTACACGTGTCTCTTTCAGTTCTGGTTTCCTCAGTGTGTATGCCCAGCAGTGGGATTGCTGGATCATAAGGCACTTCTATTTCCAGGTTTTTAAGGAATCTCCACACTGTTCTCCATAGTGGCTGTACTAGTTTGCATTCCCACCAACAGTGTAAGAGGGTTCCCTTTTCTCCACACCCTCTCCAGCATTTATTGCTTGTAGACGTTTGGATCGCAGCCATTCTGATTGGTGTGAAATGGTACCTCATAGTGGTGCACTGGGATGACCCAGAGGGATGGTATGGGGAGGGAGGAGGGAGGAGGGTTCAGGATGGGGAACACATGTATACCTGTGGCGGATTCATTTTGATATATGGCAAAACCAATACAATATTGTAAAGTTAAAAAATAAAATAAAATTAAAAAAAGATTAAAAAAAAATAAAAGAATGAGGTGGAAGTGTAATGAAGACACAAGGGAAGAATACTCAAGAACAGGACCATTAAGAAGACAATTTCTAGGTTGAATATCGTGTGAGATATTAATACAAGTAAAAGAATTGTATTCTTTTAGAGTTTTCTTTTTGTCAGATTCCCTGCCAGTGATTTCCACTATTTTGCCTCCTGTGTGCCTACAGCAGGGGACTTGGTGCTGTATATCTGCCGGGGGCTTGTACTAATTACTTACTAAAGTTGAATAAATGGCCTTACAGTTAGAATACAAAAGACATTCCTAAACCGGGATCTTTAGGCCATCTCTTAAAATCATTGTTTGGAAGCATGATTGTGTTTGGAAGACACAGTTTAGTGCGTTAGTGACATTCACGTATTCAACAGATGCATGTTAGGTGCACACGCTCCCCAGGCAGTGCTCCTGATTCTGAGGATGCCACAGTGAAGGTGACAGGCGGGGTCCCTTCCTCCCAGGTGCTGGTATTTCTAGTGTAAGGAGCGCACAATAAGCAAGTGTTAAGTTTGGTTTCCAAGTGGCTCAGTGGGGAAGAATCCACCCGCCAATGCAGGAGACTCGAGTTTGATTTCTGGGTCAGGAAGATCCCCTGGAGGAGGAAATGGCAACCCACTCCAGTATTCTTGCCTGGGAAATCCCATGGACAGAGGAGCCTGACAGGTTACCGTCCACAGGGTCACACAGAGTCAGACACAACTTAGTGACTAAACAACAACAATGTGAATTGCATCTATCTTTTGAATGTAGAGCCAGGATGGTCATAATGTGCTATTATTTGTTCATATGACTAGATCTGGTATGCTAATGCTTATTAGCATATTCAGATTTCTGTGTCTGTATGTTTGAAGGACATTGGTGTGTAATTTTCTTTTCTTGTAATACTTTGGTTAAGTTTTGGTATGGGGGTTATGCTGTCTTTGTAAAACAAGTTGTGAAGCATTTCCTTCCTTCTCTGTTTCCTACAAAGAATCTATGTATAAAATAATATTATTAGATTTGAGGGGGTGGGATGGGAATGAGAGGGTCATTGGGAAATAAGGGCCTGCTTGATGTTGGATGGTCTGGAAGGGTTGATCATCTGGTATGACAAAGGTAAACCAGAATGTGAGCCATGATGAGTTTGGTTCTGAAAAGCTTTTAGAGCTCATTGGGTCATCAGTAGAGGCCTGAATGTATGAGCCATCTGATGACTTTCTACCCAGCAGTCTATAGGGTCTGGTAACCAAGGGAATGAGGAAGGTTCTCTACTGGGCCACTTGCTTAGGTGGGCAGGAGGGGAGCATGAGTACTTAGGTAATCTCTGCTGCTCTGCAGGGCAGTGTTCTGGTCCACTGGGGAAGGGGAGGTGCTGGGCCACAGGGAGCCTGGGGGCTTAGGTGGCCAGACACTTCTGTTCAGTGCATTCCCCGACTGTTTCTAACTTCCTGCCAGGAAAGCTTATTTAACATACCTTTCTCCAGGCATTCTGTACACAACCTCAGGCCTTTTCCTAAGCTACATTTGGTGGCAGTAACAGTTTTTCTCTTACCTTTCTCATGCTGCTTGTATTAGTTGATAAAATTTACTTCCTCTATCATGTATAAATCATTAGAAGTGAGGGAAAGAGTTCATTTATGATTCTACTTTCTTTTAACAAGTTTCTCTAAGTTCCTAATGATGGAACTTTAAAATAATTTTCCATCCTGAACATGACTGTTACAATTTTCTGTTGATTTTAAGTTTTTTTCCAGTGGCCTTTAACATATCTGTCCATGTCATCCTTGACCCAGTTTACAGAGGTCCCTCCTTTCTTCCCTCATTTCCTTTATTTCTTCCTTCCTGCAACAACTGTTGATAATTGTTGAAAGCCACTGTTTGGCAGTATTCTTTGCACTTGGGGTGTTGCAGTAAAAGAGTAATTTCTGACCTATGGAGATGGAAGAAAAAGAATGAGAGGGAGGGGAGGAAGAAGAAAGCGGTGGTAGGGGCAGGGGGAAGTTGATTTGTTGTGTGGTTAATAAACAAATGTATCAATTATATGGGCTTCCCAGGTGGTGCTAGTGGTAAAGAATTCACCTGCCAATGCAGGAGATGCAAGAGACCCAGTTCCATCCCTGGGTGGGGAAGACATCTGGGAGGAGGGCATGGCAACCCACTCAGTATTCTTGCCTGCGAAATTCCGTGGGTAGAGGAGCCTGGCAGGCTACAGTCCATGGGCCACAAAGGGTCAGACACAACTGAGCGATTATAGTTTCTCTGACCATGATGGGTGTGATATAGAAAAATGAAGCAAAGAATAGCAGAAAGCAGAGAAGGCAGTTTTAAATAATGTGGTAGTGGTGGGATGCATTGAAGGCTTTTGAGCAAAGGCCTCGAAGAAGTGAGAGAGTAAATGGTG
The DNA here is from genome assembly GCF_019923935.1 of Bubalus bubalis. NCBI lineage: Eukaryota > Metazoa > Chordata > Mammalia > Artiodactyla > Bovidae > Bubalus > Bubalus bubalis. Next base: position 42,922,941 of record NC_059162.1, on the reverse strand, counting down.
GATGTTCTCAAGAAAAGGGTTTCCCTCCAAGGGAACAGCTGCTAAGGCTCTGAGCTGGACTGTTTCACAGGTCATCATGGCTTATGGGGCCAGGAGGAAGAGGTTAAAATATACATTCTGCTAGGCCTTTGTAGGAGTCTGACTTTTCTTTGGGTGAGGTGCAAAGTCATCAGAGGGGAACTTCCCTGGTAAAGAATTGGGCTCATAAAGCAGGGGACGCAGGTTTGATCCTGGTTGGAGAACTACAATCCCACATGCATTGGAGCAACTAAGCCCACACACCTCAACTAACACTTGACACAAACAAATAAATATTAAAAAAAAAAAAAAATCACCACCCTTAACCACTATGTTAAAAAAAAGCAGAGGATTTTTGAGCAGAGGAGTGATGCAATCTGACTACAATAGGCACACACACATACAGATACTTTTTTAATTAACAATTTTATTTTGGGATAATTGTACATTAACATGCAGTTGTAAAAAATGACAGAAAACTCCTATGTACCTTTTACCCATTTTCTCTTAGTGCTACCATTTTGCAAAGCTCTAATATATCAAAATCAGGATATTGACATTGATACAGTTAAGATACAGATACAGTTAACATTTCCATCACTGCAAGAATCCCTCATGTTGCCTTTTTATAGCTACTCTCCCTTCCTTCCTGCCCACATCCCCTCCTTGACTCCTGACAACTGCCAATCTGCTCTTCCTTTATATGTTGTCATCTCAAGAATGTTATATATATGGAATCATAGAGCATGTAACCTTTTGGACTTGGTGTTTTTCACTCAGTATGATTCTCTGGAGATTCCTCCAGATTGTTGCATGTATCAATAATTGTTCTTTTTAGTGACTGAGTAGCATTCCAAGGAAGGAATGTTCTACTGTTTGTTAACCATTTACCTGTTGAAGGACAGCTGAACTGTTTCCAGTTTTCAGCTATTATGAATAAAGGTGCTGTAAATTTACATGTACAGCTTTGTTCAAACCTAAGTTTTCATTTCTCCTGCCTAAGTGCCCAAGAGTGCAGTTACTGGACTGTATGGTACCTGTTTACTTTTATAAGAAACTTGTCAAACTGTTTTCCAGTTTGGCTGTATCATTTTGCATTTTCACCAGCAGTGTTTGAATGAATGAATTTCTTTTCATATTTGCAAGCATTTTCTTTTAGCCATTCTGATAGGTGTGTAATAATTGATCATTTTTCAGTTTGCATTAAAATTGTAATCGTCAGTAATAATGAACAACTTTCCATATACTTATTTGCCATCTTTATAATGTTTTGGTGAAGCATTTGTTCAAATCTGCCTATTCTTCATTTGTTTTCTTATTACTGAGTTTTGATAATTCTTTAATGTTCTAGGTGCTAGTCCTTTGTCTTATAAATGGTTTGCAAATATTTTCTCTCAGTCTGTAACTTGTCTTTCATCTTCTAAATAGGATCTTTCACAGAGTAAAAGTTAAATTTTGATGAAGTCCAATTTATTAGTTTTTTCCTTTTTTTTAGCTCATGCTATTAGTACCAAATCTAAGATCCCTTTGATTAGTCATAGATCCCCTTAAGTTTATGACTCATTTTGAGCTAATTTTTGTGTAAGGTGTGAGACTCAGGTCAAGGTTCATTTTGTTTTTTGCCCATGGATTTCCAGTTATTCTGGCACCATTTGTTGAAAAGTTTACTTTTTCCTCCTTAAATTGCTTTTACATCTCTGTTAAAAATTTCTTGTTGTTCAGTCATAAGTCATGACCAACTCTTTGTGATCCCATGAGCACACCAGGCTTCCCTGTCCTTCACCATCTCCTGGAGCTTGAGCAAACTCATGCCCTTTGAGTTGGTGATGCCATCCAACCATTTCATCCTCTGTCACCCCCTTCTCCTCCTGCCCTCAATCTTTTCCAGCATCAAGGTCTTCAAAAATTAGATAGGCATATTTGTTTCTCTGTTCTGTTCCACTGATATATGTGTTCTTTATTCTGTTCCATTGATAGATGTGTCTGTTCTTCCTCCAGTACTGTACTCTGTTGATACTGTACTTATGTAGAGAGCCTTAACAGAAGAATGATTCCTCCCATTGTTCCTTCTTTAACAAAACTGTCTTAGCAATGCCAGTTCCTTTACTGTTCCATATAAATTTTAGAATAATCTTGTCCTTATCTATAAAAAAATCTTATTGCAATTTTGATACAAATATGTTAAATCTCTGTATCAGTTTTGGGAGAATTGACATCTTTACTGTTGTTGAGTCTGCCAATCCATAAACACAGTATTTATTTCTTCATTTATTTTTTATCTTCTTTGATTTCTTTCATCAGCATTGTTTGGCTTTCATCATATAAGTCCTATTTTGTTAGATTTACACCTAAGTATTTAATTTTGTTAAGTGATTATCAGTGATACCTTTTTTCATTTCAGATTCCATGTAATAATTGCCCACATGTAGAAATACAGTTCATTTTCTATCTATATTTATGTTGTATCCTGAAATTTAAAAGAGAGAGAGAAGGAGAATACATATGTGAATTCCTGGGGATTTTTTGCATAGACAAGTGTGTCATCTACAAATAGGGAGAATTTTGTTTCCTTTCCAATTTCTATGTCTTTTACTGCTTTTTCTTCCCTTGGTGCACCACCTAGAAGTTGAATAATTGTGGTGAAAGCAGACATCCTTCCCTTGTTCCCAATCTTGATAGTGGGAAACATTTAGGCATTCGTGATGAAATATTAGTTGGAGGTTTATCAAGTTGAGGAAGTTCCTCTTTATTTCTATATTTCTGAGAGTTCTTATGATGAGTGAGTGTTGAATTTTGTCAAATGCTTTTTCTGCATATATTGATATGATCATGTGATTTTCTTCTTTAGCCTGTTAATATGGTAAATTACATTAAAAAAAAATATTGAATGAGCCTTGCATCTCTGGAATAAACCTCATTTAATCTTATAAGTGGGAACTTTGCAAATGTGATCAGGTAAAGGATCTCAAGGTGAAGAGATTATTCTGGTAGGTTGGGTGTAATCACAGGGACACAGGAGGAGTTGGACAAGAAGGTTGTATAATGATGGAAACAGATTAGATTGAAGCTGAAGGAAGGGACCATACACCAAGGAGTATGGGCAGCTACTGATGGCTGAAAAACACAAGGAAACAGATTTTCCCTTCATAGTTTCCAGAATGAACCAACCCTGCCAACAATTTGACTTTAGCTCAAATGGCACAAGTGGTAAAGAATCTACCAGCCTGCCAGTGCAGGAGACAAAAGAGATGAGGGTTTGATCCCTGGATCCGGAAGATCCCCTGGAGGAGAAAATGGCATGCACTCCATTATTCTTGCCTGGAGAATCCCATGGACAGGGGATGCTGTAGCCCGTGGGGTCTCAGGGAGTTGGACATGACCGAGCATGCACACACACATACACAGTGAAACTGATGATAGACTCCTGCCATCCGAAACTGTGTGAAAGCAAACATGTGTTCTTCTGAGCCACTGGGCTTGTGGTAATTTATGATAGCAGCTTTGTGCAGACAAGAAACTAATCCATCTGTGCACATTGTGTAAATTTGTGTAGATAGTAAATATGTACAGTGAGGTACATAGATCCCAAATGTGCACTCGTGTATTCCAGACTTCTCTTATTCATCATATTTCTACTTTGGAATATTTGATGTAGTTGAGTCCCATGATTGACATGTTATTTAAGGAAGATTGGGCTGCAGCAATGTGTAAGATGAATTTAATGGAGGGAGATTAGAGTTAGAGAGGCTAAAAAGGAGACTGCTAAAATCCAGCAGATGGGGACTTGTCAAAGGGGCTACAAGTTAGACTGAAGAGTTAGAGATGGGCACCAGAGCCTTTCAAGGAGATAAATCTGGAGCTTTGAGGACTGACTAATGATATGAGAGATGAAGAGCTTTGAAGTGTGACTAAAGGTATGAGAAATGAAGAGCGTGATGTCAATGATGACGCAAAAGCATGAATAAGTAACACGTTCATTAAGAAAGAAAGAAGAGGATTAAAAAGTTTTCTGATAGGTTTTTGCCTGTTGAAAATGACTGAACAAGTTAGAGGGATTGTATTCTTTCAGAAGTGAAAATTCCAATCAGTGCTTTTTAGGTAATGTTAATTCTAAATCTGTGACTTTATGAAAGCTATTTTTCACATTCTTCTAGTCCTTGAACATCAAAATATGTCCAGGTGTTGATTTCTATGCTGTGAAGAAACCTTCCTCTCATGTCATCGGTGGTAAGAAAGATGTTTATTAGCATCCTTGTAGGCTGGTGAATTTACGTATTGACAGATGAAGACAGCTTTTTTGTTGTGGTCTGAAATTTTATATTTAAATTTTTTCTAGGATATAAGTAAAGCTATTTGCAAAACAACCATCAAGTGTTTTTCTTCTACTAAAAGCTCATGTTCTTAAGCTAAAAATACTATTCTGCACCCAAAATATGTCTTCTACCAAATATCCTCAAAGTTCTTAAAATGCTGCACAAACATGACTCTTATTACTAAGCCAGTCTAAATTCATCCTTCTCAGAGAGAGCCTGTAGAATATAGATAGTATATAGATGGGATCCGGAGAAGGCAATGGCACCCCACTCCAGTACTGTTGCCTGGAAAATCCCGTGGATGGAGGAGCCTGGTAGGCTGCAGTCCATGGGGTTGCTAAGAGTTGGACACGACTGAGCAACTTCACTTTCACTTTCCACTTTCATGCATTGGAGAAGGAAATGGCAACCCACTCCAGTGTTCTTGCCTGGAGAATCCCAGGGACGGAGAAGCCTGGTGGGCTGCCGTCTATGGGGTCACACAGAGTTGGATACAACTGAAGCAACTTAGCAGCAGTAGCATCAGCAGATGGGATCAGGCTGCTTTTATAATTTAATGTTTGATTGAATCTTTGCTGTGTGGTAGTCTGCTGACTTCTTTAATGGTCATGATCCATTAAAACTTTCATTCATTAAAAGGGGTCCTTGCAGGACAGGCATGCAGTTCCCATGGGGACTTTTAGCTCACAGAGATCTTTTATTTGTGGGTACTCATGTGATGTGGAGGAGATAGCAACCCACTCCAGTATTCTCGCCTGGAGAATTCCATGGACAGAGGAGCCTGGTGGGCTACAGTCCACAGGGTCACACAGAGTCAGACATGACTGAAGTGACTTAGCATATGGGAACGCACCCATGTGATGTATTATTGTTTTTATGTTTTAATTTCCTCCCGAGACAGTAAGAATGCAGAGCTTAAATCTGGACCCTATAGGGAGTTCTATCTTTGCACAGTAGAGCTTCCACTTTGAATGAAATTATCTTTAAGGAATCAGTGTTGTGGTTGAACTTTTTTATTCTTAGATCCATAAATCAGAATTTGACTATTCTGTTTTATCATAGATACTGGGCTTCTCTGGTGGCACTAGTGGTAAAGAATCTCCCTGCCAATACAGGAGATATAAGAGATGCGAGTTCAATCCCTGGGTCAGGAAGTTCCCCTGGAGGAGGGAATGGGAACCCACTCTAGTATTCTTGCCTGGAGAATCCCATGGACAGAGGAGCCAGGTGGACTATAGTTCATAGGGTTGCAAAGAATCAGACATGACTGAAATGACTGAGCACATCATACATGTTTTCATTAACTTCCAGTAAAGTTGGGTATTTTTCCACATTGTAATTTAGTTATAAGCCTTCAATTGTCTGCAGTACTTCTCAGATACTAAGGTATCCAACATTCATTTGGGGATCTTGGGAAATGCGGTTTCTGGTTCAGGATATCTGGGATGGGACTTGAGATTCTGTCTTTCTAACAACCTCCCAGGGAATTCTATGCTGCTGATCAACCAGCCACATTGTATCACAAGGGTTTGTGGCTCATTTTTACTTGTAGCTTATGCAATATTTAGTTTGGTGCTTATGGCATTTGGTGAGTTTCACAACTGGATTGAGCCACTGAGTTTCACAACTGGATTGAGCAACAAAAGAAATGAATAGTTCAACCATTGTTTTTCATTTCAGAAATTACCAAAATAAGATGAAGAAAACCTATCCAGAAAAATGGAAAAAATGCTTTAAAATTTCTAGCAATAACAGCTTGAATTTTAAATTATAATTTATTTATAGTATTTTTTAAAGATACATGGACTAGCTGCAGTAATATGGATTAAATTTTTTTTTAGTAATATCTTTTAAAGATTTGAGAACTTATCTTTCCTAAAATATGGAACTTAACATCTGAAATATTGTGAACAAAGAATTTAAAATAATAATAGGCAATAATGTGGTTTGTTTATTAAAATAACAAGCACAGTGCATAGACTTGAGTTTGCACTATTTATTTGACAGTCACGTTTTTTTGCAGTAACACGTGATTATATTGCTTTTCAATATTTACTGCTGTATCATTTGATCTATTTATTGGCTCTCAGCTGGCATTGAATCTATTGGATAACAAAAGTAAATTTCTAATTCGGATCTAAATAAAAAGGATAAGGGCTTCCCAGGTGGCCAGTGCAGGAGACGCAGAGACATGGGTTCAATCTCTGGGTCAGGAAGATCCTCTGGAGTAGGAAATGGCAATCTACTCCAGTGTTCTTGTCTAGAAAATTCCATGGACAGAGGAGCCTGGTTGGCTACAGTCCATGGGGTCTCGAAGAGTCAGACATGACTAAGAGACTGAGCACGTACACACACACACACACACACACACACACACACAAAGGATAAGGTTAAAAAGGAATTTTTGGCAATGGTGGCATCAGAAATTTGTCTTGAAATACTCATGTCAGTTACTGAAGATAGAAGATTGAATGATTTTTGTTTTGTTTCCTGTGTAAAAGGGTTAAAGTTGGGGAAAAAATGTAAACCATAAAACATTAAGTTTACCTACAAAGTTTGTATTTTGATATGTTACCAGCAATCTAGTTCCTAATTGTGAGGTTCTAGATCCAACCAGTCCATTCTGAAGGAGATCAGCCCTGGGATTTCTTTGGAAGGAATAATGCTAAAGCTGAAACTCCAGTACTTTGGCCACCTCATGCGAAGAGTTGACTCATTGGAAAAGACTCTGATGCTGGGAGGGTTTGGGGGCAGGAGGAGAAGGGGATGGCAGAGGATGAGATGGCTGGATGGCATCACTGACTCGATGGACGTGAGTCTGAGTGAACTCCGGGAGTTGGTGATGGACAGGGAGGCCTGGCGTGCTGCAATTCATGGGGTCGCAGAGTCGGACACGACTGAGTGACTGATCTGATCTGATCCCTAAATGTGAATTAGCTAGTGAATTGAATCCTTTTGGGGATTCCCTAAGTCATTTTTCCCCTCTCCTTTTGTATTTCAGAAGTAAGAACTTCCCCCATTCCCTCATAAATTCTTCCTAGTGAGTGAGTCAAGTTGCTCAGTTGTGTCTGACTCTTTGCGATCCCATGGACTGTAGCCCACCAGGCTCCTCCGTCCATGGGATTCTCCAGGCAAGAATACTGGAGTGGGTTGCCATTTCCTTCTCCAGGGGATCTTCCCAACCCAGAGATCGAACCCAGGTCTCCCACATTGCAGGCAGATGCTTTAACCTCTGAGCCACCAGGGAAGCCCAAATTCTTCCTAAACATCTTCCTATTAAATCTTCCATTCATACAAGGTAAGAGTAGAACTTCTTGATTACCTATCTCGTTCCTACCTCCTGAATCTTAGGTACTGCTCTCTAGTCTGTCTTCCTTTGCTATCAAGTTAGACCATTTCATTAGCCCAGTTCTTTAAACCAGGAACTGCTTGTTACCATAATAACAGAGCAGTTAGTGGAGTGGGCACACAGGGAAGGCTGGGGCTCAAGTCACAGCTGGAGGAGGCCCAAGTCGAGCTCGAGAGTTGGTTGAGTTTCTATATGAAATGACTAAATGGTGGCTTTGGATGGATACTGAGGTTGGGACTAGGTCATACTAGGAAAACATGTGTTGAGGATGGAAGAAGTGATAAAGAGAGGAAGCGTTATGGTGTGGAGATGGGATTAAGTTGCAGTCAGGGAAGTTTGGGAGAAGAGGTCAGCTACAAACAGAAGAAGTTGCACAACAATGGCTGCCACTGTGCTCTGAATTCAAAACCAAAAATATCTACAGCAAGGCAACTGAAAGGAGATTTTTTTCTAAAAGACTTGTGAAGGTTTTATGTCATAATTAACTATGAATTGGCTTGTAATAAGTCTGAATTAATTCTTTTTTTTTTTTTTTAATTCTTCTTTTTCTTATGTCCCAAGGTTGGCTGGCCCAAACCTGAATAACCCAGGGTGGCCAAAGCTAATGACCCCAGCACTGGCTACTTTTCTCAAGACTGTTCAAAGTCACTTCAAAGCACAAGTTCTTTTTTAGCAGAGGGTCAGTTATGTCATGTTCTCTTAGAAAATGTACTACTTTACTGGAGGATTTACTTTGAGTTGTTACATTAGCTTCATAGGATTTGATTTTTAAATGCTAACTACTTAAAAATACATGTTTTACTTCTTCTATTTGAGATGAGGCTTTTAAGGAGTAATAGATACCACAATAAAAGCTAGTGTGGTTTCCACTGTCAGTATAAAAGGTATTTGCGTGAAGTGCTGCTTTTTCTTAAGGAGCACTTGAGTATCGCATCGCTTAGCAACACACAAATCAGCTTTGACACCTTATTCATCTGTATTTTCAAGTTCAAATCAAGTCTTTCCACTGATGGGACAGATTGAGTCTTTTAAACTGAGCAAATGAAACGTGTCACTTTGTCATTTTCATCTTTAGGCTGGCAGCAGCAGCAGAGTTTTCACTTTATAACATTTCAGAATTAGAATTTTTTTCAATGTATCCTCTTGGGCCTTCCAGCTTCTTGCCTTCCTTCCCCTCTCTGTGTTTATACCACAGGACCTTCTCAGGGTCTTCCCTTCAGTTTTGAGATCTAATGTGAATTTCTTAGTATGGCGTGCAGAGCCCATTGTGAGCTGGTTCTCACCTCCTCTCCTCTCCTGTGAAGGAGGAGGCCTTCAGCCAAGTCAAACAACCCAGTTTTCCATACATGCGGTCTTTGCTATCATTGTTTCTTCAAGTCCACATGGTTTTCTTTGTCAGGAGATACTGTTGCTGGTTAAGCCCTGCTCATCTTTCTAGATACTTCTGGATTCTCAGATAACTTGTGTCTGATTCTTTCAGTTTGAGTAAGGGCCCCCTTTCCCTAGGCTCCTAAGCAAATCATGGTCATAGGGCTTTACTATTGGATTTCAGTTGTTTATTTTTCACATACTAAACTGGAAATTTCTTGAGGGACAGGAATTCTGTCTTATCTGTATATTTCTATCCTTTCTGTGTGTTTCATGTGGCTGATTTTTTCATTATCTGTGACAGGGCTAAGTCTTCTCTCCCTGTGAAGAAGCAATTCTTTATTACTAGGGTTTTGACCAGAGGCCCAAGGCCTCTACTATTTATGAATTTATTTTTTGAAGTATTTGTACAGTACCAAGGACTATGATTTTGTTCACTACTATTGGAAGGATATAATATTCAAGCATCACATAAAAGGTTATGCTGGATGTTAATAGTAAGTGAGAAAAGTTTGGAGGAGTGAAAAATTAAGGCAAGAATTTTTGAAAATGCAAAGTATCAGGAAGGCTATTCCATGATTTTATGAAGATTTCCACAAAGGAAGAAAAAGTTAAGAGTTTGTTTTGAATATATATTTTTACAACTGGTATAGAAGAGTTAAATATGATTCAGTGGTTATGCTAGCCTCATCAATGTATGTATCCTAAGTTCAGGAAATAATCCTTGAAAGTTTGCTTTCAAGAAGCAAAAAAAAAAAAAAAAAAATTCCCATGGTAGAAGGTAGATATTGCCATACTCCCTACCAAATTGGTGTGTATCTATGTCTGGAATTTTAATTTTATTCATATATTTAAAAATTCACCATATTTTTATTTTAAAATTTAATCTAGTTAGAAACATGGTTTAACCTAGTTTTGATTTTAAAACAATGTTAGGAATGACAAATTAGTCTTATATATGGACAACATATTTTATATCTATACGAGGGGGAGCCTGGTGGGCTGCCGTCTATGGGGTCGCACAGAGTCGGACACGACTGGAGCGACTTAGCAGCAGCAGCAGCAGCAGCTATCTATATCTAAATACTTATATCCATAAAGGCTGTCTCAGAAATTATATCTAAAGGCATTTTTTTCTCTCTTTTGCTTTATTTGAAAAATATTGAAAAGTGAACAAAAGGTAAAAGAAAAATAAAACTTATTCTTTGAAAGTGAAAAAATGAAAGTGAGTTGCTCAGTCGTGTCTGACAACCCCATGGACTATACAATCCTTGGAATTCTCCAGGCGAGAATACTGGAGTGTGTAGCCTTTCTGTTCTCCAGGGAATCTTCCCAACCCAGGGATCAAACCCAGGTTTCCCACATTGCAGGTGGATTCTTTACCAGTTGAGCCACAAGGGAAACCCAAGAATACTAGAATGGGTAGCCTATCCCTTCTCCAGTGGATCTTCCTGATCCAGGAATCAAACTGGGGTCTCCTGCATTGCAGGGGGATTCTTAACAACTGAGCTATCAGGGAAGCCTTGAAAGTAGGGTAGGATATTATATTTAAATAAAGAATGCCCCTCCTCAACCATTCAGTTGCACCCTATGCTGTTAAAATTTTGGCATTTTTTTCTCCTGACTTCTAAAGGTGCTCTTGTTAAGACAGTGTAGTAATGTACTGCTTGCTGTCTTTTATGGTAACAACTTTAAGGGTTCCTTTTCAAACTTACTCTATCTTTGTTCTGCTTTGATCTATATTTTTATTTATTTTCAAACCTTTTTTTTTAACAAAAGCAAACAGCACATTGTTTTTTCAAAAAAAGTCCAAAAGTGTAGACATTGTGAAGTAGAAAGCAAAGCTTCCTTTGTTACCATTCTTGAGGATAACTCATTAATATTTTGGCATATAATCTTCCAAATAACTGTGAACTGTGAATTGTAACATTTTTCATTTTTTCCCCAAAAGACAGGATCACACTTTCCACACTCTGTCACCTAATTTTTCATTCACTAATGTCTTGTTTCATGGCCACTCTTCCCTGTCACCACATGTAGGGCCATCCCAGGCTTTTTTGACTGTGTAATATTTCACAGAATAGCTTTACTATAATTTAATAAACCTGTTGTCCACTATATGCCTCCATTATTTTACTGTTACAAATAATATTGTATCAAGCATGTTTATATCTTGTACACAAGTGAATATTTCTGTAGTATGATGCCTAGGTATGTATTTGCTTGGTTGGAGGGGTTGCATATGTAAATTTTGCTGTAATTTAAAGGTTAACTTCTTCTTCAAGGTTCTCAACAATTTTTAACCATAAACACTAACATTCTGATTTGGGAATAAACTTTGTTTAGAAGGAAAGACGGATTCCTTTCCTGAAGGCCCAATGAGACAGGACATTTCAGAGAGGGTTATTTTTCTTCTCATGTTTTAACCTGAATTTTCTGTGATGTGTGGAACTTTTGAGAGAAAGTATTACTGGGTCTTCCTGTTGCCTCAAGAAAGAAATCTATGTTCTTATTGGTGACATCTTCTTGATAATGTTATTATTTCATTACTTGTTGGTATTCCTTATGATGAACTATTATGTTTTTAGTTGAATTCTAATCTGTACAGTATGATATAATATGGAACTATGGGGGCGTATGAAGGTGACCCCATCAATAAAAATAGTAGCCCAAAATTGTCATTTTGCTTACACATTTTAAATTATTTTTTTATAGCCTTGAAAATAGTTGTAAATATGCCCTGTTTGAATAAAGGGAAGCTTGTAGATGAACGTCAACTACATTTTCTTTTTCCCAAAAGATATTCAATTTGAGGCTATAAACCTTATTTTTAGATCATAAGAGTGGGTTTGTAAAGTTATACGTTCATGACTTTTTATGATACCACATACAATTAGGTGTGTGTTTAGTACTTTTTAAGGTGATATCTCCGTCTAACTTAAGTTCATTCACCTATATCTTTGAGTCCATTTCACTCCAGCTATTTTCACAGATGTATCAAATTGCTATTTTAGAAATATATTCCAGATTTTAAATTAATATTTAAAAGAGAAATTAGCTCATAGACTTTATTACTGTGGAAGTTGTTCTAAGCATCTAAGAACCTTAAAAGTCAACCCATGTAGGGCTATACAGACATATATTGAAAGAAGGGTGTTTGTGTTTAATATAGAACTTTAATTTATTTTGTCATTCAGAAAATGACTTTATTTTCTTTATTCCAAGACTTCATAATCTTTCTAGTCTGATTTGCAAATATCTATCTGCTATATCTTTTTGTCGATGAGATGTCATATTTCTGAAGAGATGATAGTCATTTATTTTAAAAATGATTATTATTTTTTTCTCCTTTTTACAGGAAACAGGCATCACTATGGGTCCAAGGAGACATTTTCCGATCCAAACTGAAAAATAGACCATCCAGTGAAGGAAGTATTAATAAAATTCTTTCTAGCTTGGATGATATGTCTATTGGTGGAAACTTATCTAAAATACAAAACATGGAGAGATTTGGAGAGGTGAGTTGTTTTCCAGGAAGATTTTCCTATCTCCTTAAGACTGACATTCTGCATTTCTTCATTTTTCAGTTGAACACATATAACATAGTCGTATCTCTTCTCTAAATGATGACAGTACTAAATTTTTAGGTGTGGAGGCACCACCTATAAAGCGAGAATAAATGCGAAGAAAGCAATTATCCTTACGAGAAAAAAAGCTGTAATTTAAGGAGTACAATTATAGAGGAGTCTACTCTGGTTTGGAAACTACTTGCTAAAGTGAAATTGAAAAGCAGACTTTCTATTTGAAAATGGAAATAGATATTAATCAGAAAAAAGCTTAATGTGATCATTGGATAGTACATACCACAAATGATACATTGCAACCTCAAATACATGATTTCTAAAGTAAGTCCAGAGTTGAAAGCATAACCAGGGGCAACTTTTTTTTTTTTTTTTGAGACTCCAGTAGAAGCAAACCACTTTAAATAGTTGACATACATAGTCTGATTTAATCTGTATAACTAGAGATTAAGTGAGTTAGGCAACATTATCTCTTTGTTATCATAGGAAATTGAATATTAGAGAAATTCTAATCTTAGTGTTAGAAACATAATTCGATCCAGGTCTATCTGATTTTAAATCTGTATTTTTTTCTATTATACCTCCTACCTCTGAATAAAAATGGTAGTGATTTACTAAGAATTTTCTTGCCTGGAGAATCCCAGGGACAGAGGAGCCTGGTGGGCTTCCGTCTATGGGGTCGCACAGAGTCAGACACAACTGACGTGACTTAGCAGCAGCAGCAGCAGGCTCATGGGCATTCTTGGAACTAAAAACAACCTGGAAATAATTTGTTCTAATTTTTTACCTTGTGTGGATCAGAAACCTGAGTTGCATAAAACTCTATACTTGCTCAAGGTTACAGAGTTCTTAAGTAGTGGAACCACCTTCAGAGCAGGTAGTCTAGCTGCTAGTTTAGCTTTTTCTATCACAATATGACTATAGGCTTCCTAGATGGCTCAGTGATGAAGAATCCACCTTCCCATGTAGGAGATGCGGGTTGGATCCCTGGTTCGGGAAGATCCCCTGGAGGAGGAAATGGCAACCCACTCCAGTACTCTTGCCTATAAAATTCCATGGACAGAGAAGCCTGGTGGGCTACCATCCATGGGGTCACAAAAAATCAAACGTAACAGAGTGAGCATGTGCTCATGCATCACAGTATTGACTAAGGCGAAGGGAAGCACCTGGCTTATATTTATTTTTATGTCCCTAAAGGGGCAGGAAAGCTATTAAAATATTTAAGCAGCAAGTGCAGATGTACATTCTATTAGGCAGTGACAAGGGCCTTGAACAGGCTTAGCCCTTGAGGATGGAAGGAATATATCATAGCTCTGTTAGGTCAGCAGATGGCAACCCAAACAGATTTGTTTTTTCAGGAATCTGTTTGATTCAGGAAATCAAACAGATATCCTTTCACCAGGAAAGATAATGCGAGTGTTTGGAGATAGGGAGAGTGTTTTCTTCAAAAGGAAAGATGGAGACTGCTGGAGGAACTTAGTTTTCAAGCCTGGGGTCTGTTCTCTAGGACGGTCACCAATGAAGTGGCTGAGTTTAGTTGTTTGACCAGGCGTAAATCTTTTTAGCCAAGGTCGCGTTGACATTCAGAGCCTTTGGAGACCTTTTCTTGTCTTTGTGTTATAGTTTGACCTTTTCAAAGCAAACAGAAAGGATATGGACTGTCATTTTAGTGAGATAATATAGCTAAACAACAACACTTTGTTGTTCTGGTCAGCATTTCCTCTTCAGGTTGAGTTCAAGTAAATAAGACTTTTGAGTATGGCTTCTGAAGAGGTACATGTGAAACCTGTCTGTCTATCTAAGAAATACATTTATCTTGCAGAAAAATAATGCTCTTACTATTATAATCTGTATTAAATTGACATCTGATAGTTAGAACATTTGTTCTCATACTTTTTTGGAACTCAATTTGTTGAACTTGAGATCAGTGAACATTGATTTATCACTGAAAGGGTGATGAATGCAGTATGATTGAAATTCAAAATACCAGTTTTAAATATGAACATATATTCAGATGTTGGCTGTTTTACCACCTTCCTCTTTTCAACACCCCTCAAATTAATTACTTTAGTTCTCATTCAGAAGTGCTATTAGTTTTGAAATTAGAGGACAGAAATGAAAGGGTTCAGAAATACTAGGGAGTGATGGTGTGGTTAAGATTGTAGGCATGACATATCTGTGGGTTTATAGTTAGCTGACCACTTTATAGCTAGATGACGCTTTGTGTAAACACCTCTTATGATTCTCAGTCTTTTTATTGCCATGCTTATCTGGTGCTGTCTCCATGAATAGGGGGAGTTAGTTTACTCAAGTGAGTGTATATGAGTTAGTGATTTCTTTATCATTCTTGTAATTGGGAAAATACTTTAAGAATGCTGCAAAAGTTTTAATAACATCTTTCAAGTTCTATACCAACATTCAGGATAGAAGCCCATGGAAACCCTGGATATATTTAAGTTTATGTACAAAGAAATTGCAAAAGGCAATAATCTTCTAAAGGTGTTTTTATTTTTTAAAGTCAGACTGAAAGCAGAAATAGCAAATTATCTTTTGATTTCCAGGCCTACAGGAATTTTCCTGTGATTGGTTATTAGGAAGCTTAGGAAACTCTGTAGTTACCTGATTTGGAGAGCTTGAATGTGTAATTTTCCAGTGCTTATAGGGTGAGTAAAAGGAAAATAATCAGAAGTATCAACTGGAATGCTTCAGGCCATAGTAATGGAATAGGCTATGGCTTTAATGAATTCTCTTGGTCTGCTCAGGGTTAGGAGAAACCTTTTAAAAACAGAGGTTTTACCTTCATTGAACGTGGTTGTTAGTACTGGCTAGTCGCTATGAAATATACTTGACGGATATATGCCGGTCTGGAGTGGGCTCCCTGCTCCACACCCCTGTCTTTGCACGGCCCTTTTCCTCATGGTCCTTACTCGCCTTCCTTGCTGGGTGCAATTCTTTATAAAGATGGAGGCGTCTATCTATCTGCCTTCATCATAATTCTACTCCTAGCCCACAAGGACTTTGTAAATATTACCTGAATGAACAAAGACCGACAGTTTCACAGAAAACAAATAAGAATACAGACATGAAATTGGGAATAATAATTCAAGCTATCCAAGGGTTTATTTTTCTGGGCTCCAAAATCACTGCAGATGGTGACTGCAGCCATGAAATTAAAAGACGCTTACTCCTTGGAAGGAAAGTTATGACTAACCTAGATAGCATATTCAAAAGCAGAGACATTACTTTGCCAACAAAGGTTCGTCTAGTCAAGGCTATGGTTTTTCCTGTGGTCATGTATGGATGTGAGAGTTGGACTGTGAAGAAGGCTGAGTGCCGAAGAATTGATGCTTTTGAACTGTGGTGTTGGAGAAGACTCTTGAGAGTCCCTTGGACTGCAAGGAGATCCAACCAGTCCATTCTAAAGGAGATAAGCCCTGGGTGTTCTTTAGAGGGAATGATGCTAAAGCTGAAACTCCAGTACTTTGGCCATCTCATGCGAAGAGTTGACTCATTGGAAAAGACTCTGATGCTGGGAGGGATTGGGGGCAGGAGGAAAAGGGGACAACAGAGGATGAGATGGCTGGATGGCATCACTGGATCGATGGATATGAGTCTGGGTGAACTCCGGGAGTTGGTGATGGACAGGGAGGCCTGGAATGCTGCGATTCATGGGGTTGCAAAGAGTCGGACACGACTGAGTGACTGATCTGATCTGATCTGATCTGATCCAAGGGTAGCACATACTCAAATACAAAATAGTACCAGTGATAAGTGCTCGTTTTGATCATCAGTGGCCTTAGGATCCATTGTGCATTGGGCTTATAAAAACTGGCTTTAAGGGACTTCCCTGGAGGTCCAGTGGTTAAGACTTCATCTTCCAGTGCAAAGGGTGTGTGTTCAGTCCCTGGTTGGGAGCTGATATCCCACATGCCTCCTGGCCAAAAAACCAAAACATAAAACAGAAATAATACTGTAACAAATTCAATAAAGACTTTAAAAAATGGTTTCAAGAAGATGAAATTTAATGCACCTTATTTAAAGTGCCAGATATATAAGGAGTTAAATGAGCTTACAAGGCAACAACAATAGCAACCTAAACAGTGCCTACTATGTGCCTGTCAGTGTTCTAAGCACTTAACATGGATTAAATTTAGTCCTTACAACAGCTGTATGGAATAGGCACCTTTCCTAGGTCCATTTTACAGATGACATAACTGAGGCAGAGGAAGCCACCTGCCCAACATCACAAAGTAGAGTGGAGCTGCCATTTGAACCCAGGGACTCTGGCTCCAGAGTTAGCCCCCAACCCTAAGGCCTCTGACTGTACCCCGCTGCCTGTCCATGGGTTCTTCTGTGTGGCTCTAGTATGTAACCTTAGCCAGCCTGTCCTCAGAAATTTCCCCTGCAATCACTGTTGTTTCTATCCTTTTCTTTTCCTACTCCAGGGTGATAGTCCAGTATTAGCACATCAGTCAGTATATACTCTTGACTTAGAGATATTAATTAGATACAGGTGCTGATGATGTTTGGCAGAGTTCACATAAATTGACAGATAAATGAGAATGTGGTGCTTTAATTACCTCACTCAGTTACTATGATTTATAAATATCCCTGTGAACAGGGTTTATCTCAGAAATCTGTGAAATACAAATTGAATCTCTAAGGCCCTACCGTTAAGCACCTTTCTTGCTACTCGTAGGTCCACTGAGACATTCCAGGTCCAATCTGAGAGTTGCTGGGATCCACCAGAGGCTGGCAGTCAGGGGAGATTCAGTGTTTGGGGAGCTCACCCAGGCTGTGCTGTTGAAGGGGTGCTGGTGTCTGTGTGTGGCTAGAGGTGGAAGGTCACAAGGCAATGGTCCAGGTGATAGAGGTCTGAACCAGTGGCAGGAAAAAGGAGGAAAGATGAATTTGGGTTGTTTTTGGTCAGTCACCCAGTCATGTCTGACTGTTTGCGACCCCACGGATTCCAGCACGCCAGGCTTCCTTGTCTTTCACCGTCTCCCGGAGCTTGCTCAAATTCATGTCCACTGAGTCAGTGATGCCATCCGACCATCTTGTCCTCTGCTGTCCCCTTCTTCTAACTTCAATCTTTCCCACCATCAGGGATGAATTGGGGGGGCTCTGATAAATCCAAATTTTTTTTGTTGATCAGAAGCAACTTATGAAGATAACCTCTTTGCCTTTCCCCAACTTTTATATCTCATAGGTTTAACATCTGAGAGCTGAAAAGAATTTTAGAGATGACCCAGTCATTTTTCCTGGCCAAATCATTTAAATCTGCAAAAAATGCTATTTTCGTCTTTTTCTTTCAGTCCCTTGACTTCTATTTTTACTTGTTTCTATTTCAAACTCTCCGTTTATGTCATTTTTCGATTATAACTCTTCCATCTTATTCCATAGTGTGCTATATTTCATCTAAAAGATCTTTTCTTAATGGCTTACACGACGACCTCCCTAGTAGCTTTCTCTGTTTTATTAATATGTTGGTCAGTAATTTATCCAACTGAAATCTGTGGGCACAATTTATTTGATTTTGGTCTTCATCTTGCCTGTATATAGTGGACAAATTGTAGAATAAAGTACATCTTCATATTTTATGCTACTATTTGCTTTTTAGCTAGACCATCACCTGTTAATAAGAATAGCTTAAAAATTTTTTTTATATTAATTTATTTTTTATTGAAGGATAATTGCTTTACAGAATTTTGCTGTTTTCTGTCAAACCTCAACATGAATCAGCCATAGGTAGACATATATCCCCTCCCTTTTGAACCTCCCTCCCATCTCCCTCCCCATCCTACCCCTCTAGGTTGATACAGAGACCCTGTTTGAGTTTCCTGAGCCATACAGCAAATTCCCGTTGGCTATCTGTTTTACATACAGTAATGTATGTTTCCATGTTACTCTTTCTGTACATCTCATCCTCTCCTCTCCTCTCCCCATGTCCATAAGTCTGTTCTCTATGTCTTTTTCTCCATTTTTGGCCGTAAATAAATTCTTCAGTACCATTTTTTTAGATTCCATATATATGCATTAGAATATGGTATTTATCTTTCTCTTTCTAACTCACTTCACTCTATATAATAGGTTCTAAGTTCATCCCCCTCATTAGAACTAACTCAAATGCATTTCTTTTTATGACTGAGTAATATTCCATTGTGTATATGTACCACAACTTCTTTATCCATTCATCTGTTGATGAACATCTAGGTTGCTTCCATGTTCTAGTGATTGTAAATAATGCTGCATTGAACATCGGGATATATGTGTCTTTTTCAATTTTGGTTTCCTCAGGGTGTATGCTTATCAGTGGGATTACTGGGTCATATGGTGGTTTTATTCTTTGTCTTTTAAGGAATCTCCACACCGTCTTCCATAGTGGCTGTATCAATTTACATTTCCACCAACAGTGCAAGAGTGTTCCCTTTTCTCCACATCCTCTCCAGCACCTGTTGTTTCCTGACTTTTTAATGATTGCCATTCTAACTGGTGTGAGATGGTATCTCATTGTAGTTTTGATTTGCATTTCTCTAATAATGAGTGATGTTGAGCATCTTTTCATGTGTTTCTTAGCCATGTGTATATCTTCTTTGGAGAAATGTCTGTTTAGGTCTTTTTCCCACTTTTTGATTGGGTTGTTTGCTTTTCTGGTATTGAGTTGTAGGAGCTGCTTCTATATTTTGGAAATTAATTGTTTGTCAGTTGTTTCATTTGCTATCATTTTCTCCCATTCTGAGGATTGTCTTCTCACCTTGCTTATAGTTTCCTTTGCTATGCAAAAGCTTTTAAGTTTAATCAGGTCCCACTTGTTTACATTTGTTTTTATTTCCATTACTCTAGGAGGAGGGTCATAGAGGATCTTGCTTTGATTATGTCATCAAGTGTTCTGCCTGTGTTTTCCTCTAAGAGTTTTATAGTTTCTGTTCTTACATTTAGGTCTTTAATCCACTTTATCTTTGTGCATGGTGTTAGGAAGTATTCTAATTTCATTCTTTTACATGGAGCTGTCCAGTTTTCCCATCACCATTCATTGAAGAGGCTGTCTTTGCCCCATTGTATATTCTTGCCTCCTTTGTCAAAAACAGGGTACCCAGAGGTGCATGGGTTTATCTCTAGGCTTTCTATCTTGTTCCATTGGTCTACATTTCTGTTTTTGTGCCAGTACCATACTGTCTTGATGACTGTAGCTTTGTAGTATAATCTAAAGTCAAGAAGGTGATTCCTCAAGCTCCATTCTTCTTTGTCAAGACTGCTTTGGCTATTCAGGGTCTTTTGTGTTTCCATATGAATTGTGAAATTTTTTGTTCTATTTCTGTGAAAAATGCCATTGGTAATTTGATAGGGATCACATTGAATCCGTAGATTGTGTTTGGTAGTATAGTCATTTTCACAAATTGATTCTTCCTACCCAGGAACATGGAATATCTCTCCATCTGTTTATGTCATCTTTGATTTCTTTCATTAGTGTCTTACAATTTTCTGTGTACAGTTCTTTTGTCTCTAGGTAAGTTTATTCCTATATATTTAATTCTTTTTGTTTCAGTGGTGAATGGGATTGGTTCCTTAATTTCTCCTTCTGATTTTTCATTGTTAGTATATAGAAATGCAAGTGATTTCTGTGTATTGGTTTTGTATCCTGCAACTTTGCTAAATTCACTGATTAGCTCTAGTAATTTTCTGTTACTATCTTTAGGGTTTTCTATGTACAATATCATGTCATCTGCAAGCAGTGAGAGTTTTATTTCTTCTTTTCTGAACTGGATTCCTTTGATTTATTTTCTTCTCTGATTGCTGTAGCTAGGACTTCCAGAACTAGGTTGAATAATAATGGCAAAAATGGACCCTCTTGTCTTGTTCCTGCTCTTAGGGGGAATGCTTTCTGTTTTTCACCACTGAGAATAATGTTTGCTGTATGCTTATCATATATGGCCTTTACTATGTTGAGGTAGGTTCCTTCTATACCCATTTTTTGAAGAGTTTTAATCATAAATAGGTGCTGAATTTTGTCAAAGCTTTTCTATTGAAATCATCATATGGTTTTTATCTTCCAATTTGTTAATATGGTGTATCACATTGATTGATTTGCATATATTGAAGAATCCTTGCATCTCTGGAATAAACCCAACTTGATCATCATGTATGAGCTTTTTGATGTGTTGCTGAATTCTGTGCTAAAATTTTGTTTATGATTGTTGCAT
This sequence comes from Bubalus bubalis, assembly GCF_019923935.1. Lineage (NCBI taxonomy): Eukaryota > Metazoa > Chordata > Mammalia > Artiodactyla > Bovidae > Bubalus > Bubalus bubalis. The sequence continues at coordinate 42,902,111 of NC_059162.1, read as the reverse complement.
CTATATTCATCAGTGATATTGGTGTGTAGTTTTCTTTCTGTGTGTTTTCTTTGTCTGGTTTTGGTATCAGGGTGATGGTGGCCTCATAGAATGAGTTTGGAAGTGTTCCTTCCTCTGTAATTTTTTGAAAGAGTTTTAGAAGGATAGGCATTAGCTCTTCTCTAAATGTTTAATAGAATTCTCCTGTGAAGCCACCTGGTCCTGGGCTTTTGTTTTTTGGGAGATATTTTTTTAATCACAGCTTCAATTTCAGTGCTTGTAATTGGGTTGTTCATAATTTCTATTTCTTCCTGGTTCAGTCTTGGAAGATTGAACTTTTCGAAGAATCTGTCCATTTCTTCCAGGTTATCTATTTTATTACCATATTGCTAAGTCACTTCAGTCGTGTCCGACTCTGTGTGACCCCATAGACGGCAGCCCACCAGGCTCCCCCGTCCCTGGGATTCTCCAGGCAAGAACACTGGAGTGGGCTGCCATTTCCTTCTCTAATGCATGAAAGTGAAAAGCGAAAGCAAAGTCTCTCAGTCATGTCCGACCCTCAGTGACCCCATGGACTGCAGCCTTCCAGGCTCCCCCATCCATGGGATTTTCCAAGCAAGAGTACTGAAGTGGGGTGCCATTGCCTTCTCCGTTATTAGTTGTTCATAATAGTCTCTTATACTCCTTTGTATTTCTGCATTGTCTGTTGTAACCTCTCCTTTTTAATTTCTAATTTTGTTGATTTGATTCTTCTCTCTTTTTTTCTTGATGAGTCTGGCTAAAGGTTTGTCAATTTTGTTTATTTCTCAAAGAACCAGCTTTTAGTTTTGTTAATCTTTACTATTGTTTCTTTCATTTCTTTTTCATTTATTTCTGCTTGGGTCTTTTTGATTTCTTTCCTTCTACTAATTTGAGGGGTGTTTTTTGTTCTTTTTCTGGTTGTTTTAGGTGTAAAGTTAGGTTGTCTATTTAATGTTTTTCTTGTTTCTTGAGGTAGGATTGTATTGCTATAAACTTCCCTCCTAGAACTGCTTTTGCTGCATCCCATAGGTTTTGAGTTGTCATGTTTTCATTGTCATTTGTTTCTAGAAATTTTTTTGAGTGCCCTTTTGATTTCTTCAGGAACCTGTTGGTTATTTAGAAACGTGTTGTTTATTCTCCATGTGTTTGTGTTTCTTACACTTTTCTTCTTGTGATTGATCTCTAGTCTCATAGCATTGTGGTTGGAGAAGATGCTTGATACGATTTCAATTTTCTTACATTTACTGAGGTTTGATTTGTGACCCAAGATGTGGTCTATCCTGGAGAATGTTCCATGTACGCTTGAGAAGAAGGTGTATTCTTCTGCATTTGGGTGGAATGTCCTGAAGATATGAATGAGATCCATCTCATCTAATGTATCACTTAAGATTTGTGTTTCCTTATTAATTTTCTGTTTTGATGATCTGTCCATTGGTGTGAGTGGGGTGTTAAAGTCTCCTACTATTAATGTGTTACTGTCAATTTCTCCTTTTATGTCTGTTAGTGTTTGTCTTATGTATTGAGGTGCTCCTATGTTGGGTGCTTAGATATTTACAATTGTTATGTCTTCCTCTTGCATTGATTGATCCCTTGATCATTATGTAGAGTCCTTCCTTATCTCTTGTTTTTTTCTTTTTCCTTATCTCTTGTAATCTTCTTTATTTTAAGGTCTATTTTGTCTGATATGAAGATTGCTATTCCAGCTTTTTTGCTTCCCATTTGCATGGAATATATTTTTCCATCCTCTCACTTTCAGTCTATATGTGTCTTGAGGTCTGAAGTTGGTTTCTTGTAGACGGCATATATATGGGTCTTGTTTTTGTATCCATTCAGCCAGTCTGTGTCTTTTGATTGGAGCATTTAACCCATTTACATTTAAAGTAATTATTGATATATATGTTCCTCTTCCATTTTCTTAATTGTTTGGGGTTGATTTTGTAGATCTTTGTTCTTCTCTTGTATTTCTTGACTATATAAATCCCTTTAATATTTGTTGTAAAGCTGGTTTGATGGTACTTTTGCTTGTCTGAAAAGCTTTTTATTTCTCCATCAATTCTGAATGATATCCTTGCCTGGCACAGTAATCTTGGTTGTAGATTTTTCCCTTTCAATACTTTAAATATATCCTGCCATTCCCTTCTGGCCTTCAGAGTTTCTGGTGAAAGATCAGCTGTTAAATATATGAGGTTTCCCTTGTATGTTACTAGTTGCTTCTCCCTTGTTGCTTTTAATATTCTTTCTTTGTGTTTAGTCTTTGTTAGTTTGATTAGTATGTGTCTTGGTGTGTTTCTCCTGGGGTTTCTTGTATGGGACTCTATGCTTCTTGGACTTGATTGACTATTTCCTTTTTCATGTTGGGGAAATTTTAAACTATAATCTCTTCAAAAAATTTTTCATAACCTTTCTTTTTCTCTTCTTCTGGGATGCCTATAATTCAAATGTTGGTGCGTTTGATATGGTCGGGTCTCTGAGACTGTCCTCAGCTCTTTTCATTCTTTGTCCTTTATTCTGCTCTTCAGAAGTTAGTTCCACCATTTTATCTTCCAGCTCACTGTTTCGTTCTTCTGCTTCAGATATTCTGATATTGATTCCTTCTAGAGTATTTTTAATTTCAGTAATTGTGTTATTTGTCTCTGTATGTTTATTCTTTAATTCTTCTAGGTCTTTGTTAATTGATTCTTGCATTTTCTCCATTTTGTTTTCAAAAGTTTTTGATCACCTTTACTATCATTATTCTGAATTCTTTTTCAGGTAGTTTGCCTGTTTCCTCTTCATTTATTTGGACTTCTGTGTTCCTAGTTTATTCCTTCATTTGTGCAGTATTTCTCTGCCTTTTTATTTTTATTTTTTTAACTTATTGTGTTTGATGTCTCTTTTTCCCAGGCTTCAAGGAAAGTTGAATTCTTTCCTTGAAGAAAGTTGAATTCTTTCTTCCGTTTGGTTTCTGCCCTCCTAAGGTTGGTCTGGTGGTTTGTGTAAGCTTCATATAGGGTGAAATTTGTGCTGAGTTTTTGCTTGTTTGTTTTTCCTCTGATGGGCAAGGCTGAGTGAGGTGGTAATCCTGTCTGGTGATGTATTTTTGTTTTGTCTGTTGTTTAGATGGGCATCCTGCACAGGGTGCTACTGGTGGTTGGGTGATGCCGGATCTTGTATTCAAGTGGTTTCCTTTGTGAGAGTTCTCACTATTTGATACTCCCTAGGGTTAGTTCTCTGGTAGTCAGGGGTCTTGGAGTCAGTGCTCCCACTCCAAAGGCTCAGGGCTTGATCTCTGTGGTGCTGCTCAGCAGCAGGTACAGCGGCCCCAGCAGCCACATGGCATGGCTGCCACTCCCACTGCCCGCTGCCACCCAAGAATATCTTTTAAAATGCTCTTTCTTTATGTGTTTTAGTTGACTCTCATTTTCCTGTCTTTATGTAAGGCAGGCTGGTATCCAAATGAAAAGCTGCTGATGCTCAGACCTTCAGGAGTGCAACAGGGAGCCTAAGAGCAGACCTCTTTCCTTGGGGGAGCCAAAACATAAGGTCTTCCCTGGACTAGGCTTCTTCACCATCACCAGCAACCATGTGGCTTTGTTTCAGGGGATCTGCTGTTCCTAGAGCAGCTGAGAGCAGGGAGTGGGGCTTGCACTGAGACTCTGGAGAGAGGGGCTGAAGCCCAAGAGCACAGGGAGGGCTGGGTTAACCTTTGTTGTTTGTGACTTTGTTCATCATTAGTCATCATGAGGAATGAATTTGGTATAAAAAATGAGGTCTAACAATACTCGATCAGAAACGGCCTCAGAATCCCCCAGATCTATCAGTTCTTGGGATTGACTTATGCCTCATGGCAAATGGAGCTATATTTTCTAATACATTTTCCCCCACACAGGTGCTTATGACCCAGTATATGTTGCGCTTGTGCTCAGCTGTATCCTACTCTTAGCAATTCCATGGACTGTAGCCCACCAGCCTCCTCTGTCTATGGAATTTTCCAGGCAGGAATACTGGAGTGGGTTGCCATTTCTTCTCCAGTATATCATCATGACCCAGGGATCAAACCCTCATCTGTTGCATCTCCTGCATTGGCAGGCAGATTCTTCACCACTGTACCACCTGGAAAGCCCCCTAATTTATGTTATAGGTGCCCTAATAAATATAGGCTTTGGTTATATGCCCATCTGCATGTCTTTTCCAGGGTTCCAGGAAGCTCAGATCCCCTTCTATATTAGCTTTTTGTTTCTTTTCAAAACTATTTTAAAAACAAGTATAGTTCATTTACAATGTTCTGTTAATATCTGCTATATAGCAAAATTATACATATGCATACATTCATTTTTTACATTCTTTTCCATTATGGTTTGCAATAAGATATTGAATATACTTCTCTGTGCTCTACCAGTAGGACCTTGTCATTTGTCCATTCTATATATAATAATTTGCATCTGCTAACCCCAGCCTCCCAGTCCATCCCTCACACTCTATCCCAGCCCCTTCCCCTTGGCGATCACCAGTCTCTTCTTTATGTCCATGATTCTGACTCTGTTTTGTAGATGGTTTCATTTGTGTCATATTTTAGATTCTACATATAAGTGATATCATATGGTGTTTGTCTTTCTCTTTCTGACTTACTTCACTTAGTGTGATAATTTCTAGTTGCATACATTATCCAAAATACTGTTGACATTATTTTGTTCTCTTTTATGACTGAGTAGTATTCTATTTGGAGAAGGCAATGGCACCCCACTCCAATACTCTTTCCTGGAAAATCCCATGGATGGAGGAGCCTGGTAGGCTCAGTCCATGGGGTCGCTGAGGGTCAGACACGACTGAGCGACTTCACTTTGACTTTTCACTTTCATGCATTGGAGAAGGAAATGGCAACCCACTCCAGTGTTCTTGCCTGAAGAATCCCAGGGACGGGGGAGCCTGGTGGGCTGCCGTCCATGGGGTCACACAGAGTCAGACACAACTGAAGTGACTTAGCAGCAGCAGCAGCAGTATTCTATTATATATTTATCCATTCATCTGTTGATGGACATGTAGGTTGTTTCCATGTCTTGGCTATTGTCAGTAGTGCTGCTGTGGACGTAAAGGTGTATGTATCTTTTTGAATTAAAGTTTTGTCAATATACACCCAGGAGTGGGATTCCTGGATCATATGGTAATTCTATTTTTAGTTTTCTGAGGAAACCTCCATACTGTTTTTCACAGTGGCTGCACCAACTTACATTCATACCAACAGTGTAGGAGGGTTCCTTTTTCTCCACACACTGTCCAGCATTTGTTATTTGTAGACTTTTTGAGGGTATGAGGTGGCATCTCATTGTAGTTTTGATTTGCATTTCTCTAATTAGCGTTGTTGAGCATCTTTTCATGTGCCTGTTGGCCATCTGTATTTCTTCTTCGGAGAAATGTCCATTTAGATCTTCTGCTCATTTTTCAATCTGGTTGTTTGATATTTTGTGTATTTTGGAGATTAAACCCATGTCAGTTGCATCATTTGCAGATATTTTCTCCCATTCTGTAGGTTGTCTTTTTGCTTATGGTTTTCTTTGCTGTGCAAGTCTTGTAAGTTTGATTAGGCCCCATTTGTTTATTTTTGTTATTATTTCTATTGCCTTGGGAGACATTTAAGAAAACATAGGTATGATTTATGTCTGAGAATATTTTGCCTATGACCTTTTCTAGGAGTTTTATGGTGTCTTGTGTTTAAGTCTTTACGTTATTTTGAGTTTATTTTTGTGTGTGACGAGAGGGTATGTTCATTGATTTACATTTAACTGTCCAACTTTCCTAGCACCCTTTACTGAAGAAACTGTCTTTTTCCCATTGTATGTTCTTGGCTCCTTTGTCAAAGATTAACTGACCATAGGTGTGTGGGGCTTTTTGTTTAAATTAATTTTGTAATTTAATTTAAATGTGTTTTGAATAACATTGTGTATAACTATTTTTGTCAAGAGTCTGAAGGCTGTTAATCATTTACATATGTTTTATATTCTTCATCCTAAAAATTGCTAAAACTTCTTACAGTAGCCACAGACATAAAATAAGGGGTGATTGAGACCAAAAAAAAAAAAAATAATAAAAACTCCATGATTTAGATTTTAGCAGATTTTTCCAGACCTCTAATGTGTGTCCAGTTCTTTTTCCCTCCCTCTTCCTTCCCCAGGTCCTGATTTCCAAGCAGTTCTCCTTGCCTGGTCCAATCTGTCATCTCTCATCAGATGACTGCTGTTCCTCCCCACCAGTCTTGATCTCTCTAATTTACTAACCTCATAGTAATCAACTAAGAGGAAATAATTGTGTCACATTCAAATGAGGGTTTTTGTTTTCTTTAATGTAAAGAACTCTCAAAAATCAACCTGAGAACTCCATGTACACAAATAAAATGGGAGGCCTTATGGTTGGTAAATATAAAAAAAATGTTCTTCTTCCTTAGGAATAAAGAAAACACAGATGCTGTTTATGCCTGTCAGGTTATGTGAGATTAAAGAAATGTATGCTGTATTAGCAAGGGTTCTGGGGATCAAAAAGCTCTTAAACATTGCTAGTTGGAATTTAAAATGGTGTAGTCTTTTTGGAGGGTGGTTTGATAATATATAGCAGGAGACTTTAATCTAGCAATTCCACTTCTATCCATTTATCTTAAGGCAGTAATAATAGGACGGGTTCAAAAACCATGTGCTTGTATAGAAGGATGTTTGTTGGAACTGTTTATAATGATGAAAGACAGAAAACAGCCTGGCCGAGGGCAAAATATATAAAATCTGATACATCTAGACAGTGGAATTTTATAGAACCATAAAAATGATAATGTAGAGGATCTTAAAAATTTACCCTGAAACACTTCCACAGTACATTTAAGTGAAAAAGTAAGTTACAAAGCAACATGTATAATTCAGCCTCCTTTTGTGAGGAAGAAATGTGTTGGTGGGGTATGTGTGCCACAGGGAAAAGTCTGGAAGACTATATGACAGAATGCCAGTGTGTTTTACTTTGAAGATAAGTATGTAGGTGTCTTTAATATTTTTTTTGAGATAATATTTTCTGTAGTTTGTTGTTGCCTATGACAAACAAGTACTATGTGGTAAAATATATATTTTTTTTCTTTAGAAAAGTCATGGTTTCCTTCTCCAGAGGTTGAGAGCTGGGACTTAATATATAATGTTTTCTTTTTCTTTGAGAGCTAGTGTACTGAAGTAAACTCCTTAAGGAACTTAAGAAAAAAATATGTTAATTCTGGGTAGTAAGGTACATGACTGGCTGTTACATCATTTACTTGTTTTCTATGTGTTTAAAATGTATTATAATTAAAAAAATGTTCACCTTTAAGATTTATAATAAAGTAGGAGAGATAAACCAGAGAAGGCAATGGTACCCCACTCCAGTACTCTTGCCTGGAAAATCCCATGGATGGAGGTGCCTGGTAGGCTGCAGTCCATGGGGTCGCCAAGAGTCGGGCACAACTGAGTGACTTCACTTCACTTTTCACTTTCATGCATTGGAGAAGGAAATGGCAACCCACTCCAGTGTTCTTGCTTGGAGAATCCCAGGGACGGGGAGCCTGGTGGGCTGCTGTCTATGGGGTTGCACAGGTTGAAGCGACCTAGCAGCAGCAGCAGGAGAGATAAACACACATAACTATAATATAAAAATAGTTACTTTGACTGTATATTTTAAAATTAATTTTTATTTTTAAAAATCATGACAGCAGTTTTTGAAATTTCAAAAGTATTGAATTCGGATAAAAAAGAAAATCAGTTCCCTATCCCACCCTGCTATATTCCCAGACCCACTCTCAAAGGGGGAAAACCTTTAAGCAAATTATACTAATATTTTCCCTGTCATATTTCTAAATATCTTACAATAATACTATTTTTAAAAATTTATCAATTATGGGCATTTTCCTATTGTCTCCTGGTTATGGTGGACAAGAATAGTTCTTCTACCTTGCAATTACCTTTACTCCTCCAGCTTCCCAATATAGTTATATTATCATTTTGGTTAAACCTAAATAATGTATACATTATTACTATGTAAATATTGCTCACTGTTGAGCTTAATAGCCCACTATGACTGTTTCCTTTGTTGAAGCTCTCTTTTTTCCCTAGAGTTATTTGCCGTTTTTATTTGCATGGTTTTCTGTATATTTGGGAAAACAGAATGTTACTGTCCGTACCCCCTCCCCCCACCACAAATTGTGCCAAGCAATTTAAAAATTTTCAAAATCTCAACACAGCAAAAAAATCTTACCAAGTCCATTCTTTTCCTGAGGACACTTATACCTTCCAACCTGGACTAACTGTTCTCTAGTGCAGACATAGAGTTCTGACCCAAGACCTTTTCTTCACACTCTTCAGTTGGGTCCCTGATTTTCCTGGATCTCACATTGTCTTCTTTTTTTTCCCTGAAGCACATCCTATAATAATTTTCCCAGAAAGAGTGTGTAAGAGGTAAATTTTTGTACCTTTGTTCTACCTTTACACTTGACAGATAGGTTGAATATTGCAGTCTCAAGTTGAGGATCACTTTACTTAGACTTTTGAAGGCACTTCAGAGCTGGGAATACAAAAATCCTCCTTGTTGAATGAACAAACGAGTGTTCCTGGCTTGCCCACAAATACACTCATTAGACTGTGAAACTGATTGGGGTGAAGATCCTGTCAGGCCTTCCAGAAGCTTTCCTTGCCTATCTTATGGAGGCTTATAATGTGGGAGACCTGGGTTTGATCCCTTGGTTGGGAAGATCCCCTGGAGAAGGGTAAGGCTACCCACTCCAGTATTCTGGCCCGAAGAATTCCATGGCCTGTGTAGTCCATGGGTTTGCAAAGAGTTGGAGATGACCAAGCAACTTTCACTTTCATGTACTTCTTGGTCCTCCTCATATTCTGGAGACTCTTGGCTGTGCTGTCCTTCCATCAGGAGCAAGTAACTCTTACCAACGCAGCATGTTGGGTGCTAGGTGAAGCTAAGCTCAACTTCTGAGATGTGTTATCCTGCTTGGAAGTCTAGCCTGCAGGCATGCCTGATCTCTATTCCTGCAGGCTTCCTTGGGTGAAAGTGGATTTACTCCCACTGGGACTGATGGACAAAGATGAATAGTATAATTGATTTCTTGGGACTTTATAGGTAGACATATCTCAGTGACTCTAAGAGAACCCCCTGACTTTGAGGTTCCATGATCCCGTGACTGTTGAACTAATGTTCTTTGCCAGGATGGCCCTTCCTGTTGGCTTGGTTTGGCTTGCTTCACAAGTACTCCCTCTTTAAGACTCAGCTAAGGAATTGCTTCCTCTGGGAAGCTTTCATCTTCATTTCTTTTTCTTCCCTACTGGCTGTGTATTTCTTTCTTTTTTTTTTTTTTTTTGGCTGTGTATTTCCTTTGTCTTTTTTTCTAAGATCAGAGCTGTAGTAATGAGGTGTAATCTTTTTACCCAAGACATGCCTACTATGCTCCAGATGCATCCATGGACCCCAACATAGGCGGCAGGGAACAAAAAGTGTTTTGATTCAGGAATGGCCATCAAAAATGACTAGAATGTGACAGAGGGAAGTGTATTTTTGTACATCTTTCATCAAATAAGAATTCTAGCTTTAAAGAGGAAAGGAGACTTATGGCTAGAAATGATCTTAGCAAATGCAAACCTTTTGATTTTTTTTCAGGTAAGGAAAAAACAAAATACAGTTTTTATGGTGCAAAGTTAGTGTGCAGTGGCATGTATTTCAGAAAGAACATTGTATCTGAGGACAGAAAACCTGATTTTAAAATATAGCTCTGTCATGAAGAGTTTAGGGGAGCTTAGGTAATATTCTGACATTCCACTAGCACCTCCTTTTCTCATCTTGAAATTAAGGGTATCAATGCCCTCCCTATCCCCACTCCCTGGGTTATGAGAATTAAATGTGAGCTGGCATGCAAAAAGAACTACTGTGGTACTTATATATTTATTTCCAACTGTAAGACTTATTTCATCAGGCAACACACTTTCCCAGGCTAGTAAGGTTTAGCTCCTTTTGGAAGAATCTTGAGTGCTTTTACTAGTGTTAAATGATGTTAGTAAGTTACTGTATAGATATCCTAAGTTGTTTTATCTGTCACTTATATAAACAAATTATGGAATTTGCAGTGATGGATTCTGGTAACTTCTGGAAAATATTTGTACTGTGTCTTTTGAGCAAGCTTATATCTAAGCTATATTCCAAAGTGTGATTTTGTCTGCAAGAAAGTCTCCGTCGTTGTGGTCCATTGCAACAAAGCTCCTTTTAAATTTACCGCGGCCATAATCATGCTTCTTTGATTTGGAATTTGACTAGTATATTTAATTGGTGATTAATACAGTGTTCTTTAGTATCTGTGTGATCATTGCTGAATTTGTAGTGCTTTTATTCTTTTTAGATAATCTATGTAAAATATATTCCATATACAGAGATAATCTATAAGCGATTAAGAATTCTATATAAAGTAGAATTATTTGTAATGACCTTTCTGTGGAACATGAATTTTTTTTTCAGAATAATTTAGAAGAGGATGAAGATGTGGAAATGAAAAATAGTATAACCCAGGGAGACAAGCTACGTGCCTTAAAAAGTCAGAGACAGCCCCGCACCTCACCATCCTGTGCATTTAGGTAGATCTATTTTAAACTTTTAAGTTTATATTTTACCTCCATGTGTGGGTAGAATATTTATTCTCTTTTGGTTATCATTCTATAAGTACCGTGTTTACCTCTCATTTTTTGGTTTATTACTATTTTGTGTTATTTATTAATGCTGTGGGGAGTAGATACATTTTAGAAGCTTATAGAAAGCAGCTGCTACATCTTAATTTCTGGAATTCCCCCTAAAATTGCCACGCTGTGGTTGGTTGTCTCTGGGACTCTGTTCAAAATTCTGTTGGGAATGCCACTCTTTTCCTGTGAATGGGCTTCTTCTTCTGTGCCGAATCCTCAGAGGTGTGCCAAGCATTTGTATTTAATCTAGAGTGTGCAGGAAAGTATTGTATGCCGAGCTTTTGGTATACCCTCGCTCGTTAGCCCGACTTCCTATTTCTGGGAATTGAATAAGCAATTCCTGTCTGTTAAGTTACAAACAATCTTGGTTTGGAGATCTGAAATTACTCATCAGAATCAGTTGGTGGGACTTAACTTCAGACCACAACCTTTGAAATCTTCTGCTAATTCAGACTAAGTGGAAGAAATAAAGCTTCAGAATTAATGTTCAAAAATCTCTAAATATCAAGATTCTTTATTGTAATGTAAGAGGTGGCAAGTCCACAAATGAGTATCATGGGAAATGGTTATTTTCCTTTGACTTTTAAGTGAGAGAAATGCATAGCAAGAAGGCTGTTTTGCTATGATAAATGTCGAGCAGACTACTCACAGAGAATTTAGTTTTATGTATTATCTGGAGGGATTATAACACTTAAGTCAGATTGGGTCTGGTCAGACCATTATCTGTGCTTTGAGTACTGGTTTCCTGCCCTGAAATATGAAGGTTCGTATATAGCTTGAAGTTGAGATAATTGTTTTATATAGTAAGATGGGAATAGAAAATCTGGTACTTAGTGATACTCACCAACTGCCACTGAGAGGTTGAGGAAATGTAGATCTACCGACGAACTGCTATGGGGCCAGGAGTTACGCTAGGTATCTAGTTTGGACATGAAGATTAACTGAGTAAACACAGAAGGTGGCACCGTTACCTACATTTGTGTTGGTTGCTTGAGATTAGAGAAGGTAAATCGCTCCCTAGCTGGTATTCAAACCCAGCACTCTTCAAAGTCTATATTCTTTTCACTGTATATACTGTCTTACTGGAGGTTTCTTCAAGATCAGTAAATATATTACCAATCTTTGTTATTCATCATTTTTCCTTGAAACTCTAAGAAAGTGCTTTATGTTAATTAAAATTAATTTCCAACAGATTTATATTTGATTTGTAAGAAGCCATAAGTGGGAGGAAGGGATAAGTTGTGGCATAACTTGGCTGATAAAATGGCAAAAGAAGCAAGAGAAGCTTCACTAGACTTCAGAAGGCTCATTCCAAGATGGTGTTTATCTCTTTCTTTTCATCCTTATAAATTTTCTCATTTTTCTGAATATAATTTTTCTTAACAGCATCATGGCCCCATCATCAAACTTTTTTTTTTCCTTACTCTGAATAGATGCAGTACCAGCTTCTGATGAAAAAGAATTTTACTGTAAATGAAATTCAAGATGAAACAAAATGACTAAAATGGATTTCCCACTGGCTTTAGGACTTATAAAGTAAATAAATACTAATATTCATTTGCAAGGTCTATCCCTCTTGCCCATTTAATAATTTTGCTGGTCTGACTCCAGAGGATGTGGCTTTTGGTCTTGGCTTAAATGTGTGACGCTGGTGATGAGTGAACATTTGTCTTTGGTTTCTGTAGGTTGGAGGATATGAAAGGGCATCCAAGAGCAGTGTCCCAGCCTTCCAGGTACTGTCAACCAAGTTGAATTTCTAGTAGATTATAGGCAAATGCTACCCTTTAGATGGGGCTCCCCAGGTGGCTCAGTGGTAAAGAATATGCCTGCCGAGACATTAAGAGATATATGAGATGGGGGTTCTATTCCTGGGTTGAGAGAAGGAAATGGCAACCCACTCCAGTATTCTTGCCTGGAAAATCCCTTGGACAGAGGAGCCTGCGGGCTACAGTCGGACATGACTGAGTACACACACATTGCCATTGGGAGTGACCTAGGCCACTGAGAGCCATGGCCGTGGCAGAGACCTTGAACTATTACTAGATTATGACCCTTTTAGATACATTTCACAACTTTAAGCCCATGGAAATAAGCTGCACATAGCTTTTCACTTTTAAAATTCCTTTGTTTCTGTTCCAGATTATTATAATAGGCTTTATAGTTAATGCTCATGATGAGCAAGAGTTTTGTTTTCCTGAGGTGCCCGCAAGGCTGCATGGCTATGGGAGTGATGCCAGTGTACCCTGTGTGCCCAGCGTATGGTGGGGTCTCTTAGTAAACCAGAGTTGCTCTGCAACATGCCTTTCAAGCCTGTGATAGATTTTGCCTTGAATTTTTGACATTTCTGTTCTTCTTTCCTCCTATTTTTGCATGTGTCTGTTCCCTTCCTTTGTTTTCTAGTTTCATTTCCTTCCCGAGTCTCCATTAGAGGAGGAAACGTTAGTGGTTTTCTTTGGAAAAATGTTCCCCGAACACTTCCTGGTGGTCTCGGTGGTATCAGGATTGTGCATAGGCCTTGGTGAGGGTCGTAGAGATATTTGACCAAAACTGTCATGAACAGATGGGGAAAAAGCTAATACATTCCTCATCCCTGTTCTCATTCAGCTGTAGGTTTAGGGTTGCTTACTGGAGGCAGTTCTGATATGACCCAGACTTATCCAGAAGCTGGAGCTGCTTCCCTGTTCAACTTCTTCTGTCCTTAATTTAGAGGCAAACCATATTGTATGCTCCTGTTTGGAGGGAAGATGATGAAAGGAAGAGTACAAGTAAAGCAGCTTTTCTGTAGCAGATAGGGAAAAGAGTCCCTCTTCATTAAAATATCTGTCCAGGACAAAGCAGATTTGGTATTAAAACCATGACTGGGCCTTGACTGTCCAGACTTGGGTCAATTTTCCCTCTGTGTTCACTCAGCAAACATTTACTGAGCACCTGCTCTGGGTCTGGCACTGTGCTAGTCACTGGGAATTGAAGTGAGAGAAAGTTCTTTGCTCCTGAGGGAGCTTATTCTGAGGAAAGTAGACAGTATCAAATAATTCAAGATGGTATAAGAAGCTATGATTTACTGTGAGAATATATGATGAAGCTGCATGCTGACCCCACATGGGAATTCAGTGAAGGCTTGCTGTGCGAGGTAGCAGCTGATTGGACTATTATGAAAGGCTAAGCAATAGGAGTGAGTCAGATGGCAGTGGAAGAGAAAAGTGTGTGTGGGGGTGAGGTAAGGGCAGGGAAAATAGTGTATGTAAACTGGACAGGGGTATTGATGTCATCCATCCAGGTTTCTCAGAGCATTTTATGTAGCTGGAGTAGAGGAATGGTGGGAAAGTGTGGAGAATTGGAAAATACCAGATTTCAGAGGGTTCTATAAGCCAAGCCAAGAAGTTTAGTCTTTTTGGGCACTGAGGAAAGATTAAATGGTTTAAATAGTGAATCGACATGATTAGATATCTTAGATTTTGCTAGAGGCTATTCAGAATGTGAGTTTCCAGGAACAAGATTAAAAGGGGCTACTAGGAGTAAGGATAAGAAATAATGATGCTTACCCTGGGCAGCTGCAGTAAATCTTTCCAGTCTTGGAAAGGAGAGGAGAGATTTAAAATATACAGAAGTAGAATCTAAGGACTCGGGAGGAATGAACGCCAGTCCAAGGGAGGGACGTGACCAAGGATGGCACTATCATGGTTACCACGGGACTTTGGTTCCTGCATTTAAATCCCAGCTCTGCCTCTTCTCATTCGCTGAGAGGCTTTGCTGACTTGCAAAGTGCAGTCTTTGCCTCCCTTGTAGGGTTGTCGTGAGGATGAGCTGAGTTAATGCCTGTAAGGTCTGAGATGAGCGCCCGGCTCAGAGTGAGGGCTGCGTCAGTGTCGGCTGCTGTTATTAGGACCTGACCTGATCTCTTTAACATTTGTTAGTTTACTTTGTCCTGGTTGATGGCTGAATGTTACGATAACACAGTTTCTGTGTGGTTCTTTGCCCATTTTCCCCCACAAAGATTGGGTTCTTCCCCACAAGGATCTGCATCTCCTTTGAAGACCTCGAAAGTGGCTTTGTCCCCTTCTGTGACGGCCAAGAGGATAAACAGAGGCTCTGTATCCTCAGGCGCCAGTGTAAGAAGGTAATTTTTCTCTCTTCTCCCGAGGCACTGCAGGAGGAAAGGGAAGGCAGCAGCGACTGCCCGTTTGTCTGAAGTTTGTCAGAGGAGGGGACGGGAGGGTGGGGGTTGGGGACCACCAAAGGCTCTGTGACCCCCTAAGGCTTCTGTTCCTGTCTTAAATTGTGGGGACAAGGCCATGGAGGGAATGCTGTACAACATGCCCTTCCACAGCAGGCCTACCATGATCCCAGGAACGGTGTTCAGTTGCACAGAGTGATATTGTATGATACTGTTGTCTGCTCCCTGATGCATAGGGGCAGAACTAAACTGGGCAGGGATGTTTGATGTAGTCATAGGATTGAATATATATTAATAGAAGTTACATCTTGTACTTAGGGCTGCTCTGTGCTCTCCCCTTACACAGTCCTATTCATTTACTTCCTACCTCAGGGCAAAGAGAACCCCCACATATTCTATTTCAGGATCTCTGGTCAAAGTGAGCCTGCTCTAGAGTCTTAACTGATTTTGACAGAGGAAGTTGCCACGTATAACTACAGGCCACATATTGTAAGATCACCAAGAACTATTGTCACCATTTGCATTGATCCGAACTGTCTGCATCGCCTTCCCCTAATGTCCTGATTAATGTGTTTTAGAAACATGAACTCTGCATGAGTATACATGGCTGTCTATGTCCCCTCCCGCCCCCACCTGTGTTTTTCATTCAGCTTTTCCATAAACTCCCGGCTAGCCAGTTCTCTAGGGAACTTGAATGCTGCAGCCGACAATCCAGAGAACAAAAAGACCACATTACCCTCCAAGATGGGTTTCATCGCCAACCCGTTCACCAGCCTCTTGAATGGCAGCTCCCAGCCGCCTGCCAGAAATTACCCTGAGCTCAACAACAACCAGTACAGCCGAAGTAGCAGCAGCAGTGGGAGTGCCCCAAGCAGTCAGCCAGGCCCCCACGGCGCTAAGACCACCGAGGAGCACTCCACCACCCTGCGGCCCTCCTACACCGGCCTGTCTTCCTCCTCAGCGAGATTCCTGAGCCGATCAATCCCCGTAAGTTCGCAGACACCACCTCTTGGCCCTCAGAACCCTGAACGTGACTTCTGTGCCTTGGCTGGGACCGCAAGTTTGCAGACACCCCCTCTTGGCCCTCAGAACCCTGAGCTCAACTTTTGTGCCTTGCCCTCCCAGCCAAGGCTGCCACCAAAGAAATTTAATAGTGCCAAGGAAGCCTTCTGATCTATGCCTCCCTCTGTGTGGTGAAACTGTCTCTGCACGCACATTCCGCTGGCTCCTCAAGTAAATGCCAAGTTTCAACCTGGTTTTCTTTCCTCCTCCTTTTTCTTCTCCTCTTCCCTCTCCTTTGTATGTGATGTCTCTAGGAAAGGAAGCGGCTCTCACTCCCTTCATCGTGGACCCTGTTGACTTCAGTTGCTTTTCAGCAGGTTCATTCTCCAATCACTCTGAGTGTAGGGTACAAGGTCAGGGGACTGAGTCATATGACGGGCAGCATCTGCTGTGGTTGTGGCGGTATCCCAGCTTTTTCTACACTGTATATCAATGAATTTGGAGTATTTAAACACATAAGGTGCTGATGAACAGCGTCTTCTCAGAAGTAACCATTTAAGCCCTTGACTGTGTCACCTTCTGGCAGGAAACTGACTCAGAATTGATTAAATGGCAAATGGAGACTGTTGATAAGGAAGGTTTATGGGTAGGTACCTGGGATGTAGGAGAGGGGAAGGCAGGGTAACAGGAAGATGTTTAAAATGAGCTCTCACTCTTCTAGAGACAGGATGAGGATCTCCATACACATTTTACCCATGAGTTCTTCATTTCAGTCTCCAAGCCCACTTTTTAACCAGTAATCCTTGTTCAGTTCAGTTTAGTTCAGTTCAGTTGCTCAGTCATGTCCGACTCTTTGCGACCCCATGAATTGCAGCATGCCAGGTCTCCCTGTCCATCACCAACTCCCCGAGTTAAGTAAGATTTTGTTGGTTCACCCCCCTGTCAAGAGTCACTTTAATCACATTTGTTGATTGCTTCAAAGGGAATTGAGATCTGTGGGAATGTGAGTTTTGATTCAAGAGAATGAGGACAAAATAGGAAGGAGAAATAGATCCTACACAAGGCAGTGTCAATCAGTGTTAGAATGCAACCTTGCCTCGACTCAGGCACAAGCAAGCCCTAGTGTTCTGGGAAGGCTGTGGTCCTGTGCCCCTCATGCCCACTGTTCTTCAGACACTTCCTCAGCCTCTGTTACCCTGGGAGGGGGCTTCCCAGGTGGCGTTAGTGGTAAAGATCCCACCTGCCAATGCAGGAGACATAAGAGACGTGGGCTGGATCCCTGGGTCAAGAAGATCTCCTGGAGGAGGGCATGGCAACCCACTCCAGTATTGTTGCCTAGAGAATCCCATGGACCGAGGAGCCTGGCATGAACTACAGTCCATGGGGTCTCAAAGAATCAGACATGACTGAAGTGACGTTATCCTGGGGGAGGTGGGTCTTTGCAGGGGAGGGAAGAGGAGGAGACATGCGTGTGGCAGTGGGCCTCTCAGGGCCTTTTGTGAAAACCCATACCCCATGGTATTAGCTAAGAGGACCCACTTTCCTTATACGGCAGTTTAGAAACCACTTTTCTAATGTGAAGATGCAGTGTGTGTGCGTACTCTTATGTGTGTGCTCGTGTGTGTGTGTTGGACTCATTACTATGCCCATCCCTACCTGAGGCCTCTTTTCAAAGTTTTTTTCCCACTCTGTACACCCAGAGTCCTTTCTAGCACATATGATTCCCCCCATCTGATTTTATTCCCAGTGATGTTTTTCAACTTTAGATTCCTGTATAGATTATAGCCTCAGCCGACCCTATCCCTTAATTTGACTCTAATCCCATTAAGTTATGAGCACACATGTATCAATAAAACTTAAATCCTTGTAACTGGGATTAGATGGAAAATGAAGTGTATTTACATTTTCATAACTAGGTTTACAAGTCATGTACTTCAGAACAGGAGTTGAGTTCAGTCGATATTTTCATATACTGATTATGGGTCAGCCTCTTTTTTTAGACCAGAGTATGAATCTTTCCATTTTCAGAAAAAGTGTTACACAGGAAGATAATTACTTGAATATCTTGCAGATTTTGTGGCTAAAGGTTTCGTGTACAGTAAATCCCCTGCATAAGGACTAGTTCCTTCTGAGAGTGCATTCACAAGTCCAGTTTGTTCCTAAGTACAACAAAGTTAGCTTAGGTGCCCAACTATTAATAATGCAATCAGCTATATAGTACTGTACTGTAATAGGTTTATAATACTTTTCACAAAAACATAAGAAACAAACACAAAAGATAAAGAAAACATTCTTGACAAGTACAGTACAACAGTACAGCTGGTATACTGGCATCAAGTAACAGGCAAGAAGAATTACTGACTGGAGGAGGGAGAGGAGATGGGAGATGGAAGACTCGAAAGATAATCAGCAATAGAAGACAGAGGGCAAGATGCAACTTAAACTCATACCTTTACGTTGATGGCACAAGTTCTGTTTCCTTGTTGGATTCAATTCTATCTACCCTCTTGAAAACAACAATCCAGTGATGTCTGCGTAGTAGCTCTTTTTGTCTTATCATAGATGACATGGAAGCACCGGATTGCATTCTGGAGGGCTGATGCAATCTTCCTGTACTGTTGTATGTTGGGGCCCGGCCTCAAAAACTAACAGTGCCTCCTCAAAGAAAATCTCCTTGCCGTTTCCTGCATCGTGAATCTCTTCGGTTCTTCAGTTACTTCTTCCTCTTGTCTCTCTTTGTCCTTTCTCTGGGACTCCAAGTCCTGGTGCTTCTTAGCAGTACTAGCTACATCACCGCTGCTTTTATGCTTGCTTCTGGACATCCTGGGCTTGAAATCAAGATACTGTACCCTATACAGTCCTGTTCAGTAAAGTACATGAACGTACAACCCCGTGTAGAAGATGCATGCGTGGGACAATATGCGCCAGACATGTGAACTAACTTATGTGATTGGACATGCGAATGCACATCTGCGTCTTTGAAAGTTTGAAACTTGAAGATTCGTATGTAGGGGACTTAGCTGTAATCCACATTTATAGCTGAATACTTAGCTTGGTGTTCAGCTTGGTATTCAGTTAGGAATACCTGATTGGTAGATAGCTGAATACTTACCAATACAAGCACTGCTAGTTTGATGAGAATAACATTCTACTTGTTCTGGATCTCAGTTTTCCTCTCTTCTGTTGGCAATGTGGGGACTGCCTAGCTCCCATGTTGGTTCCTCTTGCCACTCTGTCTATATAACTTGATTTTGGCTTCATTCCATATTTTGTTATTTTTCTTCACCTCTCCTCCTGTGCCTCATCCCTCTCCTGGCCTGAATAGAGTGATTTTCCAATAATGAAATTTAAAGTAATACTGTGTGTGGGCAGCTGCTACTCTTCCCTTTTCTCCTTCTTAAATTTGTTACCTTATTGTAAAGAAAAGCATTTATAAATAGGATTGCCAGCAGGACATTTTCTTCCCTCTCACCCTCCCAGGAAGTAAGAACAGTAGGTGTCTTATAGCCGATTTTCCTTCTTCTTTGCCTAGAAAACCTCTGTGAGAGGAAGGGCTCCAAGCCCTACCGTTGTTGGCTCGCTGGCAGAAAGTCTAAATTAAGATGGAAATTCCCATTTTATGCAGAATAAAGTAGGAGGTTGAGTGTTTTCCCTTCATTGTTTCAATGCAGTTTTTGTAATTGTTACAGGTTTCTTGTCTAAATAAGATGGTCTTTCTTTCCAGTGCTTTTGAAGATGTGAGACATAGGACTGTATCACTCAGCAAAAAAATGTTTTTAAATCCTCAGGTAGGAAATGAAATCTAGATTGCAGTATCCTTCCCCCACCTTTAAGAAAGACCCAGAAACTCCTAGGGAACGGGGGTTGCCGGGTATTTAGAGGGCGTCTAATATTTTAAAAGCTGCAATTAGCATCTCTTTTGAAAGCTGCAATTGCTTCTCACTTTGTGCAGCAGTTCAGCCCCCAGAAAAACGTGGAAATGATTTCCTTGTTCTGTCATTAAGTGCTTTAACACAGAAAACAAGAACAAATGTTAAGGAATCCTTATGGTTGTGACAGAATTCTGAGAAGCAGATTTTATTTTTATTTATTTGGCCTGTTCTGTTCTTCTTGAGGTTTCTACTGACCAGCACAACACACCAAGTTTCATTTTGGTTGACCCACTTACTGTAAAAAAATCAGTTTTCCCTCCCCGGCATTCAGAGGAGTTTTCAAATCTTAAAAGAGTTGAAGGACGTGTGATTATGGTGTGGGTGGGGTGGAAGTATTTTATTAAATTGAAATTACTTGAGGCATCTGTCTTGAATATTTGCTGTATGTTATTTTTAAGAGACTTACCACTGAATTATTAGTCATCTGCCTTGTCCTTGCCTAACCCTGCAAGTGTAGGTTAGGTCACCATGCTTCCCCCGTAAGCCTTTGTACACCCTGCCTTGGTCTTGATTGTGATACTCAGACTCTTACTTTGCATTTTAATCATCTGTCCACTTATCTGTATGCCCCACTAGACTGTAAACTTTGTGAGAGCAGGGAAGGTATCTCTGTTTTTCACTCTTTTATGCTCTGTGCCTTGCTTATAGTAGGCGCTCATCAAGTACTTCCTGAATATTATGGATGTTTGGATAGTTAAATGAATGATCGTGCTAAGAATTATTGCTTCCATTTTAAAGATAAATACCTTGAGGGTTTGAGAGTTTAAATATTTTGCCCTAGGTTGTACCACAAATATGTTGCAAAGCCATAATTTGCACCTGGCTCATTTTGACTACAAAAAAGCATTTTCTTCTGATTATTTCATATCATATATATACCGTGATAGGTGTTTAAAATAGAGGGATATCTAAAGGATATCTCTTTTTTTCAAGAAGGGTTAGGAAATGCTGTAAAGAAAGGGTAACATTTTAGTTGGGCTTTGGAGGATGAATAGGAGCCCTCTAGGAATCTAGTGATGAAAATATGAAGAGGAGAAATGGTCATTTCAGGCAATGGGAGCTACAAGAACAGAGGTAGAACCTTAGTACGATAGTTCTTAGGTTCTAAAGACAAGTAGACCTGGGTTCAAATCTTGTCACTACCATTTCCTTTTGGCAAGGACTTCGGCAAGTTACTTAACCTCTCTGAGCCTCAGTAAATGGGAATAATAGTAATCAGGAGCATAACTAGGTTTTGTGCATCCTAAAACTTAAACAATTTGGTGGGACCTATTTAAGATAAAGAGTATAAACTATTTTTGTAAATTTTATAGACATATGACTGTGCTTTGAAAGGGGTTGGTGTGCCTGTGAGGCCTTAAAGCTAATGTGGTAATGATAATCTTTGTAATAGGGTGCTTGTGATCCTTAATTGAGATAAGTCATCTGAAGTAGTTTACGCAGTGCATATAGATAATGCTCAATAATTGTAGCTATAATTTTTTTTTAAGAGCAATGAGTGTTCCAGTGCAGCTGAAGCTTTAGGTGGTTACCTTCAAATCAGGCTGGAAAAGTAAGCTGAAGCCCAACTAGGAGATGCAGTTTGAGCTACTGGAACTGCGTTAGCAGGAGTGACTTGATCAGATCTGATTTGATGAAGATAATCCTGGCAATCATGGGGACAGGAGCTCTTGGTAGAAACCCTGAAGGCAGGAGCCCAGTTTGAGCCCTGTCTGCTGTCCCCAGTCCGTACTTCATCAATTGTCCTTGGGTATATTCTATGCTTTTCATAATGACCTGCATTTCAGTGCCCATAATGGTACAGATACATTAAATAATATATGACCAACAACTAACATATTTTTATTATGAATTTTAAATGGTATATTTATTTTTATAAATGGATACTTAACTACCTGAGGAAAAATTATGGTCTTTAGGAAACATTTTTTAATAACACTTGAGCATGCTGCTGCTGCTGCTAAGTCGCTTCAGTTGTGTCCGACTCTGTGCGACCCCGTAGATGGCAGCCCACCAGGCTCCCCCGTCCCTGGGATTCTCCAGGCAAGAACACTGGAGTGGGTTGCCATTTCCTTCTCCAATGCATGAAAGGGAAAAGTGAAAGTGAGCATGAGGAGTTGTAAAATAATGTGTTTTTTAATAAATATATATATATATTCATGTTGGCCACAAAACTTTTTTATCACTTCTGTGTCAGGGGTTACATTAATTTTTGCTTTATGAGAACAGCCTTTTATTACAAGCTTTTATTGTATTGACCTTTAGAATGTATAAACATAAGTAAGATAAGTAGTCCTATTATAAGGTTCTTTTGAAAGCTGCTTTGGGTTTCGCCTATTAAAATCCTTTTTGTGACTTTAAAAATTTTTATTAAGTAGTAGCTGATACTAAGCTTTTATTTACTTACGTACTGATCTTCAAACATTTTAAGATTAGTCTCTTAGTGATGCTTCAGATTATGTCATGGTCATTCATTGTCTCTTGGAATTTTCCCATTCTTCTCTATTCTGTTGCTTTCTCATCTTCTTTGTTGTGTTAGCCTTGCCAATGGTTTTCCTAATTCAGTCTTTTAAAAACATTTTAAATTAGAGGCTGATTGTGTTACAATGTTGTGGTAGTTTCTGCTGTAGGACAAGGTTAATCAGCTGTAAGTGTACATACGTCCTCGCTCTCTTGAGCCTCCCTGCCCTCCTCCCTGTCCCGCCCTGCTGTGCTGTCACGGAGCGCCCAGCGCAGCCCCTGTGCTCTGCAGCTGTCTGCTGCTGGCGCTCTGTTTTACCCATGGCAGCGTATATCTGTCAGTGCTGCTTCTCTCCGTTCATCCCACCCGCTCCTTCCCCTGCTGTGTCCACAAGCCCATTCTCTACATCTGCATCTCTAGTCCTGCCCTGCAAATCGATTCATCAGTACCATTTTTCTAGATTCCGTATATATGCATTAATATATGTATTTGTTTTTCTCTTTCTGACTTACTTCACTCTGTGTAACTGGCTCTGATTCATCCACCTGTGGCACTGCCTTAAACATAATGCAGTTTTTCTGCCAAGAAATACTAATACTGTCGAGATCTTGAGCTCGGTCTCAGTATTGAACCACACCTTTGGCTTTCTTTCAGCATTGGTATTCTTCTGTTCCCTTCCCAGGAGACTTGGAAATGTCAGTTGACAAAGCATTGCTTTGTTCTGAGGTCAGCATGGTCCCGATAATGCCTTTAAATGTGCATAGATGTTATATAGATACACACAGTATTTGCAGACCGTTGTGAGCCTTCAGCCTTCTGATATTAATGAGGTCATCATCTGTATGGGCTTTGGCATCCTCAGGTTCAGTCTCTGATTGAAGGTTATGAGAGTGGAAAGAAAGGATATAAAAAAATAGTATGTTAGCTTAGCTGCTATTATAAAATATCCTAGACTAGCAGTCTATATGGAGAAGGCAATGGCACCCCACTCCAATACTCTTGCCTGGAAAATCCCATGGATGGAAGACCCTGGTACGCTGCAGTCATGGGGTCGCTAAGAGTCAGACATGACTGAGTGACATCACTTTCACTTTTCACTTTCATGCATTGGAGAAGGAAATGGCAACCCACTCCAGTGTTCTTGCCTGGAGAATCCCAGGGACGGGGGAGCCTGGTGGGCTGCCGTCTATGGGGTCTCACAGAGTCGGACATGACTGAAGCGACTTAGCAGCAGCAGTCTTTAAACAACAGGTCTATTTCTCACAGTTCTGGAGGCTGGAAGTCAGAGATTGGGGGCCAGCGTGTTCAGTTCAGGTGAGTATTCTCTTTTGGGCTGCAGACTGTCATCTTCTCATTGTATCCTTGCGTAACTGTAAGAGAGCGACGAAGCTCTCTGAGTCCCTTTTATAAGAACGCCAATCTCATTCATGAAGACTCTGTTCTCATGACCTAATTACCTCCCCAAATCTCTACCTCCTAATACCATCATATTGAGGAGTTTGGCTTTTTTTTTTTGTTTTAAGATTTTTTGATGTGGACCATTTAAAAAATCTCTATTGACTGGTTTCTGTTTTATGTTTTGGATTTGGGGCTGCAAGGTATCCTAGCTCCCTGACCAGGGATCAAACCCACACCCCCTGCACTGGAAGGTAAAGTCTTAACCAGTGGACCATCAGGGAAGTCCCCAGCTTTACTCTTTAGCTACCAAGCTTCTACCAGCATTCATGACAACTGTAACATTTTTCTAATCCTTATCATCATCAGTGATTTATTGATTACCTATGTACCTCACATCGTATTAGCTGCAATGCTTATACATCATCTTCCCAACCCAAGAATTGAACCAGGGTCTCCTGCATTGCAGGTGAATTCTTTACCAATTGAACTATGAGGGAAGCCCATCATCATATTTATTTAACCCATAATTTACAGATGAGGAAACCAAGACTCAAAGAGGCAGTGACTTGTTCAGTCTCACAGCTGCTTCCTTAGCTCCTGTGATCTTTGTTTTTATTCATTTGGAATTTCATTTCATAGACCTTACTGCTTAGACCATTGCTTCTGATATCTTGGATTCTATAAGGCTCCTCTCAAACATTTTCTCCCCCTTACCACTAACTCCTCCCCATGACCTCTTTATGACCCCTGCCTGTTCCCTTTCTGTTTACTTCCTTCTGTGACCCACTTAGTCATTTCTGCTTCCTTTTTCCAACATTCTCTTTTCCACTTGAACTTTTTTTCTATAGCCACTTCATCACTAGCCTCCAAAATCAGATCAGTTCAGCCATCTCCTATCTGTTTATAGTCTCTTCTGAGCTCTGTTGGAGAAAATCCCATGACTGTCAATTGATTCCATTTCAAATAAATTTCTAATTTACCCAGACCCTTCAGTGCTCATGGTGAGTTTACCTGGCCTATCTTGGCTTCCTTTCTCTTCCCCGCATTTGTTGTTCTGTCACTAAGTTATGTCCGACTCTTTGGGGCCCCATGGACCGCAGCACACCAGGGTTTCTTGTCCTTCTCTATCTCCCAGAGTTTGCTCAAACTCATGTCCACTGAGCCGGTGTTGCCATCCAACTGTCTTGTTCTGTCATCCCCTTCTCCTCCTGCCTTCAATCTTTCCCAGCATCAGGGTCTTTTCCAATGAGTCATTGACTGCTCCATAACTTTTCACATTCTTCATCAGCACAAATCCTCCAACCTCCAGAGGCTGAGAACATATAATTTTTCAGGAATAATTCCCCTTAACTGTCCTCTTTACTACCTCAAAGTATATCTGCATCCGACTTGTCCTTTTACTCCTTTTCAAAAACAGAAGCTCTCCTCTTCTTCAGTGGTAACTCCATGAACCTGAACTATTCTTTGCGGACTGTTTCTGGGAGTTGGCCTGTGCACAGCCTTGCTCTCTTATATCTCCAGTCTCTTACACCCTGTTTGCCTGTCTCCACCTGCAATCAGGTACAGGCTGGTCTTACCAATTGCTTCCCTCAGTTCTGCCACGTCTCATAGTGTCTCCTTTATGGCCAGACTTGGACAAGAAAGGCATGTGCACCGCCTCCTCCCCACGTCCCCACCTTCTGGTCAGTCTTTCCCACTGGCTGCCACTGACTTCTTTAAACCAGATCTGATTATCTCTTGTCAGTTTTCATTCTTCTTAGTCTTTGTGCAGCATTTGACAATACTGACCACCCTTTTCTCCTATTATTTTGGTCCATTTTGAGTTTTGGAATATTATTTTCCTGTTTCTCCTCCCCTTCCCATTAAATAGTTACCTGTTTGTCTTTGTCCACCTGCCCCTTTATGATTTTTCCCCAGTCTCTGACCTTGGTCCACTTCTCTGTGTGGGTAATCGTCTCCTGAGCATTGGACTTACATTTCTACCTTCCCCTGGGCTATGCTGGGGGAGAATACATGCTCCTTCATTGGTCCTCTCCTCCTCTTGTTTCCTGGCTAACTGTATCTTTGTATATCCAGTCATCCGAGCTAGAAATCTGGAATTGTCTTTGACACTACTTCTGCCTTTCCCTCTGCCACATCCAGCCACTAAGCCCTAGCAGTTTTCCCTTGAAATATCTGTATTTTGTTGTCCATTCTTAGCACTGCTAAGAATCTCCATGGACTATTGAAATGGCCCTTTAATTTCCTTCCTCTATTTTGCTGCTGTGCTAGATTTCTGAGACAAGCTGCTCAAACTATTCCTGTGTTCAGAATCATTCAG
This sequence comes from Bubalus bubalis, assembly GCF_019923935.1. Taxonomy (NCBI): domain Eukaryota; kingdom Metazoa; phylum Chordata; class Mammalia; order Artiodactyla; family Bovidae; genus Bubalus; species Bubalus bubalis. The sequence goes on along the minus strand of NC_059162.1, from coordinate 42,876,115 downwards.
TATCTCCACTTCACACGCAGGGTCCGTCCTGGACCCCTGGCCTGCCTTCGGGGCCCCTCTCCATCAGGCCATGTGCCTCCCCACCGGCTCTTCTTCAGCAGCTCCAGCCAGCATCCTGACTCAGCTCTGCCTCCTGCCGAGTCCTAGCACAGGTGGTTTACTCTGCTTTCCCACCTGTCTCTGCTTGGTTATGTATTTCCTGGCCTGGCTCACTAGTTTTCTTTCTGATAAGGCGTTTGTGACCCATCCAGGCAGAATACCTTTTCATCTCTTACAGGATTTTGTTCACAACCCCCTATTCCCAGCCCCTGCCCCGGGTTTCCCGAGACAATCAGCTGTATGTGATTCTCTCTCTCTTCTGCTGGCTTTAAGGCTTCTCAGAGGCATCTTTGCTTTCTCAGGTTCCAAAGTATAGAAAGCGCCTAATAAGTATTTATTGAACTAAACGTTGGTTAGCATATCTAGGTTCACACATGTTAAGCAGAGGGCTGATTAGGGGCCTGTTATTATTGCAAGCACAGGAAGCACTAATAGCAAGCACACAACGTTTCAGCATTAGCTTTAATACACAGTAATCTGAGAGCTTATTTTTTTCTAGAAATGTGACTTTACTAAAATAAGAGAAAATACATGTTAACCAAGCTTGCATCAATATAATTTTGGTGTTCAGATGAACCGAAAACTCATGTGATGGTTGGCTGAGTCAAGTTGGGTGTCAACAATCTGTCACCTAACAATTGAGCTCTTTATGATTGTTGAAGAGCACATATTAAGTTCCTCCAGAAAAAAGAATCTATTAAAAGTTATGTAGGAAGGGGAAAGAATAGTTATATAGCATTTTAGTTAACCAAAATCAGATTGTTAAATCTTTGGGTCCCTGACCTGCTTAGAGAACACTATAGAAAAATGCTTACACTTCTTTCAAAGCTGATTTTATCACAGAGCATAGCCTTTTTGTGTTAATATGATGCCAATAAAACATTATTCAGCTGTGCTTCTGCTAGAGTATGAAATCACATTTGTGGAAATATGCATATAATATGATTATATGCATATATGCATATCGATATATACATATAATGCATACATTTTGTGTGTTGCTAATTTACAAGCACTACAACTGGAAACCCCACTGCAAAGCCATAAAAAGCCCAGGAGTATAGAGGCAGTTATAGATAAACTTATTTTTACCCAGTGTTTGTTTTTTTCCTCATTTGTTCACTAAATCTTAAAATACAGGACTTACATATATGATACCATATTGCCAAATGTATTTTTTCTTTTAATTATCAATGATACCATGAAAACAAATCACTTTTTTAAAAATTGAGTATAGTTGATTTATTGATACAATATTGTATTAGTTTCAGATGTATGGCAAAGTGTGAAACAAATCACTTTTTTCCTTGTAGGTGCTTTTGCCTGGGTAGTTAGAACTCAAACCAGGGTAACTGGTAGATTATTTTTTTCTTCCTTAAGGGACTTGGGAAAATGGGGAAATGCAAGGAAGAAGAAGTAAGTGTGGCAAAACACATGGCGGTTTTGACCTACATCAGATCATAGGGTCCTTTGGTTCAAGTTGTTTGAACCTTAAGACATTATTGCACTGTTTTGCTGGCAAAGACCTTAACTTTAATTATTCATTATGTTTTGCTGTTTTTGATAGTCAGTTTATAGTTTTATTTGTTAATTATTTGTACAGTATTTATGTCTATAATTATTAGATATTTTTCTACCATGATTAGATAACTGGGCTGTTTAAAAAAGAAACTCCTCCAGAGTAGCTAAATTTTTAAAGTCACTACCTACATCTGCCAAAACAGATTAGTAGCACATTTCCAGAACAGAACAAATTGTCTTGATCTCCTTACCTAACACTATGTTTTGTGTCAAATCCAACTGCTTTCAGAGCAAGAATTCTTGATGGAAGCTTATATTTTGACATAAAAATTTGGGGGGCTGCAATGTAAGGTAATTTTATCCTTCATTTGCAGGCTGGATATTGCTATATTATTCGTTTACGGTATTCATACTGTAAAAATACTATATAATCATGCTAAACTTGATCTAGTCTTAGCTCGCTAAACCCTGTTGAACTCAATGGGCACATGAATTTTCTATATGAGAAATTTAAATCTCTTGGTTATTTAAATAAGTGCTACTTTGTAAAATAATATTTACACCTCAGGTCTCCCTTCCTTTGTAATCATATCTTTGTCTTTGCCGAGGATTTTTTGTTGGTTTTATATTTCAGATTGATTAGGTATCCTTATGGTAATGATAAAAATTGGCAAGGCCGAATTAAAACTTTTATCAGAATATTTAAACATTGGTGTTCTAATAAAAAAAATTTCTTTATGGACTATTACTGAGAATTCTTTTGGGTTCAGTCCTATGGAAAATTATTAAAAAATCTTAATTACAGTAATAAATAGTACATTCTCTTTTGTCTGTTAATATTTCTTTGCTTACTCAGGCTCATACCCTACTCATTATTTGTCTGTGTCAGGTGATAGAGAATATTCAGTTGATAAGGACTGAATCACAGGACAAATGCTTCAAGTGTCTTGAGGCATTATATTGTGGAGGCTAAGACTTTGGGCTTTGTAGCCAGACTGCTGGAGTTCAAATTCCTTCCTAGTTGCATGATCTTAGGCAAGTTGCTTTAATGTTTTGTTCCTCAGTTTCGCCATCTCTAAAATGAGCTATTCAGAGCATTTAATGAGCTAACACACATAAGATGTTTAGAATTGTGCCTAGTATGTAGAAAGTACTCAATAAGTGTCCTTTTACAGAATAATTGACCTGTGGCATATCTAACTTATCAAGAATTCCAGTTAGTTGTACTTCAATTAGTCTATCTTTTGAACAATAAAATCAATAATGATATTGTTTATACAGTACATGATGCATTTAGATTTTTACTGTAAAAATTAAAATGGCTAATAACTGGCTATTGTGTTTTCTGAAACATGAATAGCTTTAGGATACATGTACATTTAGAAAACAAATGAACCAGATACCCTGAATACAAGCCCATCATATAAACACGTGGTGCTTGAAATCTAAATGTCATTGTCACTATTGTCCCCCCAGTTAAAAGGCCTTGAAATACTAGTTATACTTTTTTCAAGTGCATAGGTCATGTAGATTTTAACAGTTCTCTTCCTTCCCTAAGTCCACTTCCATTAAGATTTTCGTTTTAGACTGAAAATGAAAAGGAGTTAATTTATTCCAAAACATTGATGTCAGAATAATGTGCTAAACCTGTTTTACAGGTCTCTTATTTTTTTTAACTTTATTTACACCATATAAAGAAACCATGGAATATGTTTGGTTTTGAGAACTTTGGTATCATATTTTTATCCCACAGTACTTAATATATTCATACTACTGATGTTCAGTCATAGTTGAATGAATTAACCAGCATGACAGAAGACTAATGAGTATATACTTCACGTGAATGATTGAAATCCTTAATATTCTAGGAAATATTTCCATTTTTCAGTTCAGTGTATATCATGATTCCATAAATCATGCAAATATATGTACAGACATATTTTTTCCGTGTATATTGATGCATGTATAAAACACTTTGCCCTGGGAGAAAGTTAGTTTCACAATGGTAACTTGTCTAGCATCTGTTCATTTGCTGTATCTCTATTTATTGAGAGTTGATAAAACTTTAAGATACTTGCAAAAACAACTTTGTTGTAAATTTTCAAGCAATCACAGGAGCTTTATAATTTCTGTTAGTGATAACATGAGTAACTTTTCTAGTTAGAGCAAAAGTGAAAGTTAAAATATTGCCAAGAAAACATTGGCCAATGTATAGCCTGCATATGTGGCATTTTTGCAGCTACAAAGAACTTGTGGCTCTGCCCTCTTGGCCTACTGGCCAGATTTCAGAAGAAACTGGGATAAAGCACCGAGAAAAATGGTAGTCCACTTTTAAGCTCTAAATGCTAGGTTGGCAGCTGTTGTCTCACAAGTTAAATGGGCTTCAAGGCATTGGACCAGTTTCACTGGACTTTCTCTTTTATTCTCTCTCTAAATTCAGGTGTATTTACAATATAGTACCCTAAGTCTTGATCATCTCTCCTGTTGTGAAGCTTTTACATAAACTACATCCTGTAGTCATTTTGCCAAACCTTTTCCTTTTTTTCCTAATGCTCTTGACCTTTAACCTCTTTGAAATTTGCAGCCTGAGAACACACCTACCCCCTACTCAACCTTCCCTTTCCACTCTGCCTAATCCTTTGCTTGTGAACAGTGTTACTCTTACTCTGTGTATATTATTGCTTAATGTTGGCACATTTGTCTTTTCACTTTATGTCTGTATGACATTGTGGTCTTTTGCCCTTTGAGGGCAGGGACCATAACTTTTGACTCATGGTGTTGATAGATTCTTATGTACAATAGTAAATGGCTGTTGGTAGGATATAAAATTCACTGGGATTTTGAAACTAATCAAAGATAGTTTGAATCCTTTTGTAAATTATTTGCAAAATGAGCAGATTCTTTTTTTTTTTTTTTTTACTGATACTTACACTATCAAAAAATGGACTGGTCTCAGAACTGATGACCTATTAATAAAATGCTGCAGATAAATTTGAAAAATATTTATTGGAGGAAGAGAAAAGGGCATTTGGTAGCAAGCTTTGTTTTTCTAAGGTATTTGATTAGAATTGTGCAAAAATTGTTAATGTTATGTTTCTTCTAACTGCTGTTTGCTGCTCAAAAATAACTGTTGGTGGATTTTTCTGTACCTCTTTATCTTTCCCTGGCTTATGTCTGTTATCAGTGCATTCTGATTACATATCCCAAGCATGCTCCTTTTATACGTTGTTATCTAATGTGATGTGGGAAAAACTGTGTTTATTTTTTTGAAACTTGCCCACTGTTTATTATGTTATGACTGCAAGACTCTTCTGCACAAAAGCTTTTTGGGTCTTAAGATCAAATTTCAAAGTTAGAAGTGCTTTGTGTCCCCCTAAGTGGAAAGAATTTATAAGGTATTTATAACATTCAAACATTCTTAAGGTGTCTTATTTTTAAATGATGGCTAATTCTACTGCATTAGAAGCATTAATCTTCATTTGATATGTGTTGAATTAAAAAATATATATTCCTTAAATATACTTTAATAATCTTCAACTTAGTCTCAAATGTCATTTAATGCTATTCAGTAAAACTCAATAGTATTATCCAAAGGTAGAAGTGAGTTTAATGCCACCTATCAATTTCCAAATAATACTTAATTTTTAATCACTAGTACTAAATTAGTGAGCCTTTTAAAATATAAAGTTTTCTTGTAATCACTTTACCTTGAATAATAATTGAATATCTCATTTTTAGCAAATCCTTTGTTTCTCTCATCTTTTTCTATTCTTCTTAGTTTGTTTCATCTATCTTTTATATAACAGATCCAACTGCTTTGTGTTGAAGGGAAAAGCTGCATGATGTAGGAGAACTTTTGTGTGTGATGGAATTTAACCTCAGTTTATGTCTCTCCCTGCACAGTCCCTTCAGTCTGAATATGTTCATTACTAAGGCCTTGCCACTCCGGTGAAAGCTGTTCCACTCTTACATGCAGTTTCCTCATCTGGATGAGCAATGTAGAGAGAAAACAACTGCTTGCTGGAAGAATATCTCTGCCTTTTTACCTTAAAGTAAAGAGAGCACTCAGATAAGACCTTCATGAGACTTGAAACCAGAAAACTCTGGCTAATGACTACTCTGAATGCACTGAAACTATGTTTATGGAGACGTCAACTTTTTAAGACAGTTTTCATGTTGAATTTGGTATTTTGGAAGGTTATTTTTAATGTATTTCGGAAATACATTTATTACATTTACATGTACAGTGTTACATTATGTATCTATTGTGAACTTTAAAAGGCTATTTTGATAAATTTATAAATATATAAAATTATGTAAAAACTAGACTATATTTTGACTTAGATTTTCTTGCTGTTTCCTACCAAAAATTTGTATTTTGAATTTGTTTAGTATGGTTTTATCTACAATGAATAATAATTCCTCTTTATTAAGAAAAAGTAAAGGAGAAAGGTTTTAGAAAGTGATTTGTATGTTTCCACTACGAATATGGCACATCACTTCATTCTTTTGGGAAGTCAGTCTAATTCAATAAGTTTATCCAGGTTTATCTCTTAGCAAGAGTACAATTGTTTGATACGGCTTATTAAGATCATTTCTTTACCCTTTGTCTTTGTTGCTGAGCCATTTAGTTTTGCATCTTTGGAGGTTTTAACAAAATTTAACATCCAGTTGAAGATCAAAATTCACTGAATGTTTTTCCTTGAAAGCATAGTTTTTCTCTATGAAATGACTCAACAGTCCAAATGCTTTTACTTCTTTCCTTCTCACAAAAGAATTCTTAATCCAATTAGAATATTCTGATTTTGGTACAAGGTTTTTGCCTGTATTCACACATGGTCTGGCAAGTTTTAAATCAGCAAAGAGGATTCAAAGGATGCTGCTAAGTAGTTTTCTGTATTAATAAAGGAAACAAGCTTAAGACAGATCACACAGGCTAGCATATCTGAAACCTCACATGAAAATGAAGGGACTCCTAGGTACTTCACAGGCCTTTCATGTAAGTGTAATCTTACATTTAGGGTCCGGAAGCCTGTAAACCTTTTTTCCATGGGGAGTTGGGGAGTATTAGATCCTCATTGTCTTCCATGCTGCTCAAGAATGGACTACTCAGGCAGTCCAGTGGATTCGTATGAAGTGCTTTACTCTCAGCCACTGAGTTATTTATCAGGTATTTATTAGAAGGGGTACCTTGAGGCTGTTATACATGCTTCAGCAAAACATCTTGTTTATGTCTTACTTTTTAAAAAAGGCATTTGAATGAATGTTTGACTCAGGTTCGTTAACCTTCAAAAACTGCAGTACCAAATAATTGCACTAAACTGATTAAAAAAATGAATTGTATGTTTTAGGAATCAAAAATTAAGTGGAATTAAATTGTATACCTTTTCTAAAGCTAAAATAGTAAAATATTTTATAATGAGTTATTGTAAAAAATGATCAATTAATTGTATAGGAAAATGATAGTATTTTTTCAAAATTATCAGTGAAAAGTAATTGAGATGATATTTGAGGAGTGGGGGAAAGGGAACCATATAGACAGTTGTAGTTCTGTGAACACTAATTGTGTGCAGCTACTAAATGATTGTAAAATTGACTACTGTAAATTTTCCATAATTATGTGTATATATTAGTCATATGTATCTACATGGGTATGTCTTAAAATTATTTATACACATGTACATACATAGACAAATCAAGAAGAATATGTGTATAATATAGAAAGTATATAGCAAAGTGATTCTACTCCAATAATAAAGATTGACATGTATTTTGTTATGAATAGTTTACCTTTGAAAAGATATTTTGTTCTATTTTAAGGTGTAGAAGAATACACTGCTAATAAATAATAAAAGTTTTATGCAATTTACATTCTCCCTGTCTTTTGTCATTTGGATTTGGAGTATCAATGTATTGAAATATCTTTATAATTTTACATTTAATTCACTCTACATTTAATTCACTTTTGAGTTTCTAAAAATCTCCGTTCCAGATTTTTATTTACTTTCCAGGTTGTGGCTGTTCCTGAATTATGTGACAGTGAGCACAAAGAAATCTTATACTTCAAATTTCATAAGAATCCGATAATATCCAGCCTTGTATATTTAATTTTCCTTTTTGTTAATAAAACACTGTTCATGATCAGTGTTTGGGGCTTGCTTGATCATGGGAAATAGATGGGGAAACAGTGGAAACCGTGTCAGACTTTTTTTTGGGCTCCAAAATCACTGCAGATGGTGATTGCAGCCATGAAGTTAAAAGATGCTTACTCCTTGGGAGGAAAGTTATGACCAACCTAGATAGCATATTCAAAAGCAGAGACATTACTTTGCTAACAAAGGTCTGTCTAGTCAAGGCTATGGTTTTTCCAGTGGTCATGTATGGATGTGAGAGTTGGACTGTGAAGAAAGCTGAGCGCCAAAGAATTGATGCTTTTGAACTGTGGTGTTGGAGAAGACTCTTGAGAGTCCCTTGGACTGCAAGGAGATCCAACCAATCCATTCTAAAGGAGATAAGCCCTGGGTGTTCTTTAGAAGGAATGATGCTAAAGCTGAAACTCCAGTACTTTGGCCACCTCATGTGAAGAGTTGACTCATTGGGAAAGACTCTGATGCTGGGAGGGATTGGGGGCAGGAGGAGAAGGGGATGACAGAGGACGAGATGGCTGGATGGCATCACCGATTCGATGGACATGAGTTTGAGTGAACTCCAGGAGTTGGTGATGGACAGGGAGGCCTGGCTTGCTACAACTCATGAGGTCGCAAAGAGTCGGACACAACTGAGCGACTGAACTGAACTGATCATTTATGACTGGTCATAGGCTTTTCAGGTGGCTCAGTGGTAAAGAATCTGCTTACCAGTGCAGGAGACTCAGGAGACGCATGTTCTATCCCTAGGTTGGGAAGATCCCCTGGAGGAGGAAATGGCAACCCACTCCAGTATTGTTGCCTGGAAAATATCACGGACAGAGGAGCCTGGCTGTTTACAGTCCATGGGGTCACAAAGAATCAGACACGACTGAACATGCATGCACAGAACCACTGTGCTAAGCTGGTCCTGCACTCCTGAGCAACAGGAATTGTGAAATAATCAATGTTTGTCAATCATTAGGTTTCTTTTAAGAAAGAATAGATGTTTTTCTTAAGAGAGAAATTATAGAAATGAATCAGATATCACACACCTTGCCACTGTTGGGTCTATGACCTGAAGAGCTGGCTTGGGAGGAAGAAGCTGCATTCTTTACTGGAGATATTTTATGTGTTAAACCGGATCTCTTTGGGTTGTGATATTCCTGATGTTTTTCTTTTATCTTCTAAAATTTTTCAGAACACATAGGAATGGTTGTGGGTGGGAAGACAGTTTCACTTCTTGAGTTGGGAATCTGCCAATTAGCTGTTCTCACAACACTGCCTGAGACATCTAGTTGGGGTACCAAGGTTGTCATGAGCCCACATCTTAGAAAAGGAGATTTCTTCTGAATTCATGACCTTGTCTAGAAGAGCAGAAAATCTTTTTCTACAGATCTAGTGCCTATGAAAAAAAAAATAGTAGAAAAAAATCAATTAACTAATTCCAGCACATTTCTCACCTACTGAAATCTTGAGTTCACATGCTTTTGTTACCTCAGATGTCAAATGATTTCTAAATCTCAAAACACACCTGGAGAGGCTACCCTGTTACGGATTTGGCTGTGATTTACATAACAATAGGAACATAAGTTTACCAACAATAAGCTCTACAAATGTATTTTCAAGATTGTTCTCCTTGTGTGCTTTCCTTGGTGACATGTGTTAAACCAACACTTTGTTAAAAAGTTTCTACTTTTTACTTTGGGAGGAAGAAGCTCAGTGTGTAAGCTGAACAGTACTCTGTGGTGTTTCATGTCATGTAAGAAGCCTGATCTTTCCCCAAGTGCCCTCGGAAGGCTTGGTTGATGCCAGTGAAAGCCTTGCCGTGCTCTTGGCAACAACTGAGCAAAGCAAGAATTTGCTCACTGCATGTCTCCTGAGAAGATTAATTAGAGAGGTATCCAATTGCAGCAGGATACAATATACAGCATAAGAGGAAACTTTTTTATTTGCACATAGGTTGCATAGAGGTGGCACCCATGGCAGAGAAAGGAAAGTAGAAAATAATTGCATTAAGTTATTTTGAGCTGGGTTGAAATGTTAATTTATTCCCACCCAGTTCCTTCTCTATGGATTGAATTATGATAATCATCTCAAGAAGGAGAAAAATAGATTTTCTAGAGAATTTAAAACTTTTTTTTTGGTTAGTGCAAGTAGAAACATATTGGAAGATTGCTTTTAATGCAAAATTCAGTTATTTTGAATTGGTTTTCAATGGATGAACATAAATTATTTGATCTTTTCACTCACCATGGCTTTACTTTAACATAAATTAATTGACCTTTTCACTCACCATGTCTTGCTTTAAGTTGAATACCACCAAAAAGAAGATGACTTTCATCATCACTTGCTATTTCTCGTTTGGTTTGAATCAAGTTAATCAAAGCTTTAATGAGAAGCTGGATCACAAGTGAAAAATGAGTTAACTGTGGAAATGACTCCAGCTGCAAATGTTTATATTTACAATAAACTTCAGAATCAAGGGTAACAATCTATCGAATGGGTTTTGTTTATTCATATTATGGCTCTCCCAAAAAGATTTAAGGTGGTTTTCCATGGAGTCGCAAAGAATCAGAGATGACTGAACGTGCATGCATACACATACACACACACACACAAAAACGAGCAGACGTATCACAGAGGATTAAAAACAGAGGGCTTCGGAGAGCAAATTTGGAGGCAGCTGAGGCTGAGACTGAAAACTGAGATGAACTACTTCCCAAACGTCATAGAATATGGATCTTCTCTTAGGTTGGGCACATTACACGAAGTACAAACCTTTAGTCAGCTCCAGGGCTCCTTAGTGGGATTTATTTTACTCAAAACATTAATATAATACATGATTGTTAATCATAAGCTCTATGTTGTACAGTGGGTCTCTAGAACTCATTTATCTTGCATAATTGAAGCTTTGTTATTTGTTTGACTAATTTGCTAAGAAGGTAGATCTTATGTTGTGTCCTTACCACAAAATAAAACTAATGATGATGATAAAGATGGGAGGGAACTTTTAGAGGCGATGGATATGTTTATGGCACAGATTGTGGTGATGTTTCCATGGAAGTATACTTACCTCCAAACTCACCAAGTTACATATATTAAATACGTCCAGCTTTCTGTAGGTCAATCGTACCTCAATAGTCTAAATTTTTTTCAAATGAAGAGGTTATCTTCAAGTGAGTTTGTCAGTCTTGATATTCAGATCTCCCAAAATGATTATGTCAGGTACATGGAGTAGAAATTTCAAAAGGCAAATTGAAACCAGAGACCAGAATAGTATAATAATAGTCCATATAACTATCTATCTGTCTATCTATCATCTATCTATCTAGTATTTACTGACCTTTACTGACAGCTAATGGAGACTAAGCTATAAAGTGTAACGTGCCTTTTTGTATTGAGAATTAAAACTTGAAAGATATAGGAGTCCCAGAGACTTGAGATTAAAGAAGTCAATTTTGTCTTTCTTCTAAAACAAAAACAAAAACAAAAACCCTGTGGGGGAAAGGAAACCCATTTTTTTAAAATCTAGGTTTCTTGCAGGTAGAATTTTAGCACCATACTGCACAAATTCTAAGGGGGCTTCCCTGGTGCCTCAGTTGGTAAAGAATCTGCCTACAATGCAGGAGACTCAGGTTCAATCCCTGGGTTGGGAAGATCCCCTGGAGAAGAAAATGGCTACCCACTCCAGTATTCTTGCTTGGAAAATCCCATGGACATTCTAAGAGAGATCCCACATTCCAAGAGGCAAGATCCAGGATCCAGGCTTTTTTTTGGGGGTCTAGAAGGATGTAACCAATTAGCTTCTCTTCAAGCTTGGCTGTAAAGTAACTTGGTTCTGCTGATGGTGACCGGCAGGATTGGAAATACCTCGTTTTCCTGATTTGAGGAAATATATGAAATTCACTTTTTTCCCTTGGCCACTTTTCATACCCATATCTTTCACAAATATAGCAGTCAACTGCAGACTTTTCCTGCAAAGAATTGCCAGTAACTTATCTTACCACTTAGGTCACAGGCCTTCAGTGACCAAAGAACACACGCCTGGGGCTGTGTCCAAGGAGAACACTTTAGAAACCATTAGATAGATCAAATGTGGGTGGCAGAATCACTGGGCTCCCGGATTCTCCTGTCCCCTCCCCACAGAGCAAGCACTGCCTTGGAGTTCTCTTTCTCAGATATAGTACCCGAGGCTACATGAGGGGTACTGGCCCCGAGATGGCAGCTCTCGCAAGTACAACTGCTGAGAAAGGTTGCTAATTGACAAAGCTGACAAACTGAGGCTTTAGAATAGTTTGATCTTTTTTAAAGTCAAATCTTGGGCTTCCCAGGTGGTGCTAGTGGTAGGGAACCCGCCTACAAATGCAGGAGACCTGAGAGACTCGGGTTCAATCCCTAGGCCAGGAAGATGCCCTGGAGGAGGGCATGGCAATCCACTCCAGTATTCTTGCCTGGAGAATCCCCATGGACAGAGGAGACTGGCGGACTACAGTCCATAGGGTCTCAAAGAGTTGGACACAGCTGAAACTACTTGGCACAAAGTCCATCTTGGGGAAAATTATCCTGAATTAAGGATTCCTATCTAAGTGACAGGTGGTTAGGATTTTTCATATCTAAGGTAAACCAAAAGAGGAAAGTTCACCCATCTGGTCCAGAGAAGAGATACTAAAATAGGAACTAAGCCAAGGACAGATTATTTATCAGCCAGTCTGGATAGGAGAAGCCCTGTTTGTTGGCAACCCCAGGACCAACTCCAAGTTTGACGATTTGCTGGAAGGACTCACAAGACTCAGCATATGGCTGCACTGACAGCTGAGGCTAATTCCAGTTGGATGCAGAGTGAAATCAGCAGAGTTGCCGGGAATGAGGTCTGGAGGAAACCATGTGCAAGCTGCCAAGAGTCCTCTCCCAGAAAGGCACACAGGATGTGCTCCAGCAACCAGTGGCGGCAACACATAGAAGTGTTGTCTACCAGTGAAGCTCATTAGATACCAAGCACCCAAGGGTTTTTTTAACCGGGGCTAGTCATGTAAGTAGCCACCACCAACACGAACCAAAATTCCAGACTCGAAGAAGGAAAGCAGGAGGGCAGTCTGCATAAACCTTATTCTTTTCCTGGTCCAAGGACAATGAAGCACCCTTATCATTAAGGGAAGTCTGATAACAGCACAGGGATCTGTTTACCAGTCAAGTTCCCAGATGCAAGCCAAGGCCAACCTTGAAAGCAGGCTTTTCTAAGGACACTGGTCTCAGGCCTGCTATGTAAACCCTATTTTGCACACTCTGCATCTTAGCCAACTGATCTGTAGTAGCTAAAGCCCACTTAAATTAACATGCAGTTAATCTTACCTTATGAAGTGAAACTGAAGTCTCTGTTATCGAAAGACTTCTTTGTGGATGGAATGAGTTGTGATCCAGGAGACAGGACCTATCGTTTTGAGTCCCCACTGTTCCATGTGGGCCAGAGTTCTGGTTTCTGTTTGTTTTTAAATGGATACATTAGGAAGTCCTACCACTTGCCCTCACTAAACACTACTGGTCGTAGCAGACACGCCAGCACCCAGTGTCTCCAGTATTCTAATCTCTTGCAGGGCAAACGAGAATAGAAAAAGCTCTCTGAATCTACTTTGCTTTAAGAAATGAACTAGTCTAAAATTTTTTTCTCCTAATGTTTACCCATTATTTAATATGTAAAAATAAAAAAAAATACAGGTTAATATATTGTTTTGTTCCTTTTTAAAAATTTTTACTGGAGTATAGTTGATTTACAAGGCCGTGTTAGTTTCTGCTACAGCAAAGTGAATCAGGTATCCCTATATCCACTCTATTTTAGATTCTTTTCCCATATAGGTTATTATAAGTAATGAGTACATTTACCTGTGCTCTATAGTAGGTCCTTATTAGTTATCTATTTTAAATATTGTAGGGTGTATGTGTCAATCCCAATTTATCCTTCTCCTTGCTTCCCCTCTCCAACCATAAATTTGTTTTCCACATCTGTGACTCTATTTCTGTTTTATAAATAAGTTCATTTGTAGCATTTTTTTAGATTCCACATATAAGTGACCATCATGTGATGCCTGTCTTTCTCTGTCTGACTTACTTCACTTGCTTGCTAAGTCGCTTCAGTCGTGTCCGACTCTATGTGACCCCATAGACGGCAGCCCACCAGGCTCCCCCGTCCCTGGGATTCTCCAGGCAAGAACACTGGAGTGGGTTGTTATTCCCTTCTCCATTACTTCACTTAGTATGGAAAAATAACCAGAATAATTATAAAATATTTCAATTTTAAAAATACTGAAATAACATTGAAAATTACATTAAAAATATAATTAATATAAGTAAAAAATTAAAACAATATTAGATTTATATAAACTGACCTGCTTAAAATAAAAGAATAAAATATGCAGTGGAATAATGCCATTAAGGAACTAAAGATTTAAAAGAATGAGGTAGGATAATCTAAAATAAATTAAGAGTAAATCAAACAAAATCTGGATTTTAAAAATAGTAAAACATAAAAAATGAAGGTAAGTTTAAAACACTCTGAATAAAGCAACAGGACTTCTTGAGCAGAGAGCATTACAGATGCTCACTGGCCTCCCAGTTAGCCTAATCAGGTCTTATGAGAGCCAAATTGCCCAGGCAGAATACTCCAAGGAAAAGACCTATGAACAAGATATTTTATCAGCTCAAATTCTCCCAGTTAGATTTCCAGGCTGTCATGTGCAGACCTGCAAAAGCTGTTAAACCCTGGGGGAATATTAAGAACATGCTATTCTTTTTGAGTAATTAAGCCAGACAATGGGCTAAGTGCCTTGAATCTACAAGTAAATCTATAAGGTTTCTTACTATGTAGACCTCAGAGGTTTTAGGTAGATGAAACAGAGGTGACGTGAAATGACTTGTCCAAGCTCTTACATCAAGCAAGAGGGACAGCCCAGGTTTAAACACAGCCTTAATGCCAAAGCCCATCACCTAAACTTTTTGCCGTATTACATGTAACCAAACAGACTCTTTTAAATATGGCCTGATTGCTATGAAAGAACACATCAAAACAGAATACCAGACACAACAGGTTTTATTACTTTGAAAGTAGAACATGTTTCAAGGTAGGGAGTCTTAGAGACAGATATATAAATTAATCATCTCTTAATGAGTCTCAGCTAGTATGAAAAAACTAAAGAGGCCACAAATTCATACACTGGAATCTAATGAAAGATAAATTCTTGAAAATTTAAAAAATTGTTTTAATGTAGCATTGAAAAGATCAGGAGGCCAAAAGACCGAGTTCAGGTTTGTAGTTTCCACAGCCACTTGACCATGTATCTTTTGACATGCCTGAGTAAAGGCCACATAACAGTGGGCAACGTCTAATAAATAAGCCATTTAAGAATTTTTTATACAAATTCTTACATCGTCCTAATAATTAAACCTCCGAAATCACTGCGGATGGTGACTGCAGTCATGAAATTGAAAGATGCTTGCTCCTTGGAAGAAAAGCTATGACAAACCTAGACAGCATACTAAAAAGCAGAGAAATCACTTTGCCTACAAAGATCTGTATAGTCAAAGCTTTTTACAGTAGTCATGTACAGTAGTTTTTCCAGACGTCATGTACAGATGTGGGAGTTGGACCATAAAGAAGGCTGAGCACCGAAGAATTGATGCTTCCAAACTGTGATGCTGGAGAAGACTCTTGTGAGTTCCTTGGATTGCAAGAAGATCAAGCCAGTCAAGGAAAGATTGAGAGCAGCAGAAAAAGGGGGCGACAGAGGATGAGATAGTTGGATGGCATCACTGAATCAATGGACTTGGGTTTGAGCAAACCCTGGGAGATAGTGAAGGACAGGGAAGCCTGCTACACTGCAGTCCATGGGTTCGCAAAGAGTTGGACATGATTTAGTAACTGAACAACAACAACAAATAATACTAAGTCCTGGGCAATTCTTTTCCAAATTGTTATCTTAGTTTTAATGGGCTCAAACACTGTGTATTAATATACCTGACATATCAGAATTAGAATCCTACTTAATATTTCATTGGGCTTCCCTGGTGGCTCAGAGGGTAGAGCATCTGCCTGCAATGTAGGAGACCCGGCTTCGATCCCCGGATTGGGAAGATCCCCTGGAGAAGGAAATGGCAACCCGCTCCAGTATCCTTGCCTGGAGAATCCCATGGACAGAGGAGCCTGGTAGACTACAGTCCACAGGGTCACAAAGAGTCAGACGTGACTGAGCAACTTCATTTTCACTTAATATTTCATTGAAAGCATATGTTGTGATTTTAAGTCAATATGTTATTTTTATTTTTTAAAAGTAATATGATTCTTGTAAAAAAAAAAGTAATCAAGACTGTACAGAGTAAAAGATTCAAACCCTCCTTTCCCTCAAATCTGCTAGCCTGAAGTAACTGTGATAACAGATCTGACTTTCAGAAATTTTTTTCTAAAGCATGTTCTGGAAAAAAAAAAAAAGCATGTTCTGTAATTAAATAATGACTCTTATCTGAACACCCAAAATATTATGTGTTTTCTCTTGTTCCTGCACAAATATGCTCAGTGTTCCAAATGATGTTCTGGATAAAAATAGGCCCTGTACCCTCTTGTGAGTTATGCTTTAAGGCTTCTTCTTACATATTTTTCTGTGCCACGTAAGCCAACCCTTCTGGTGGTCAGCTTACTTTCCACCTTCTTCAGAAAGCCTTTCCTTACTGTGGCTTTGGTGAACTGTCATTTTTTCGCCCCTCACTGGACTGGGACACCCTTGATTAAGCTTGTGCACCCTTTGTTACTTATCCCAGGTACCCCAGCTCATAGAAGGATAGGTTGGACCCCTTTATTTCACTTCACCTTTTTTCATACTTTCTCTGTGCTGTGTTTAGTCCTTAGTTCAGTTCAGTTCAGTTGCTCAGTCGTGTCCGACTCTTTGCGACCCCATGAATTGCAGCACACCAGGCCTCCCTGTCCATCACCAACTGCTGGAGCTTACCCAAACTCACGTCCATCGAGTTGGTGATGCCATCCAGCCATCTCATCCTCTCTCGTCCCCTTCTCCTCCTGCTCCCAATCCCTCCCAGCATCAGAGTCTTTTCCAATGAGTCAACTCTTCGCATGAGGTGGCCAAAGTATTGGAGTTTCAGCCTCAGCATCAGTCCTTCCAATGAACACCCAGGACTGATCTCCTTTAGAATGGACTGGTTGGATCTCCTTGCAGTCCATGAGACTCTCAAGAGTCTTCTCCAACACCACAGTTCAAAAGCATCAATTCTTCGGCGCTCAGCTTTCTTCACAGTCCAACTTTCACATCCATACATGACCACTGGAAAAACCATAGCCTTGACTAGACAGACCTTTGTTGGCAAAGTAACGTCTCTGCTTTTGAATATGCTGTCTAGGTTGGTCATAACTTTCCTTCCAAGGAGTAAGCGTCTTTTAATTTCATAGCAGCAATCACCATCTACAGTGATTTTGGAATCCCCACAAATAAAGTCTGACACTGTTTCCACTGTTTCCCAATCTATTTCCCATGAAGTGATGGGACCAGATGCCATGATCTTCGTTTTCTGAATGTTGAGCTTTAAGCCAACTTTTTCACTCTCCACTTTCACTTTCATCAAGAGGCTTTTTAGTTCCTCTTCACTTTCTGCCATAAGGGTGGTGTCATCTGCATATCTGAGGTTATTGATATTTCTCCTGGCAATCTTGATTCCAGCTTGTGCTTCATTCAGCCCAGTGTTTCTCATGGTGTACTCTGCTATAAGTTAAATAAGCAGGGTGACAATATACAGTGTTGATGTACTCCTTTTCCTATTTGGAACCAGTCTGTTGTTTCATGTCCAGTTCTAACTGTTGTTTCCTGACTTGCATATAGGTTTCTCAAGAGGCAGGTCAGGTGGTCTGGTATTCCCATCTCTTTCAGAATTTCCCACAGTTTATTGTGATCCACACAGTCAGAGGCTTTGAAATAGTCAATAAAGCAGAAATAGAGGTTTTTTGAAAGAATAGCAAGGAGAGATAAGAAAGCCTTCCTCAGTGATCAATACAAAGAAAGAGATCTCTTCAAGAAAATTAGAGATACCAAGGGAACATTTCATGCAAAGATGGGCTTGATAAAGGACAGAAATGGTATGGACCTAGCAGAAGCAGAAGATATTAAGAAAAGGTGGCAAGAATACACAGAAGAACTGTATAAAAAAGAGCTTCATGATGAGAGCTTCACCAGATAATCACGATGGTGTGATCACTCACCTAGAGCCCGACATCCTTGAATGTGAAGTCAAGTGGGCCTTAGAAAGCATCACTATGAACAAAGCTAGTGGAGGTGATGGAATACCAGTTGAGCTAAATCCTGAATGGTGATGCTGTGAAAGTGCTGCACTCAATATGCCAGCACATTTGGAAAACTCAGCAGTGGCCACAGGATTGGAAAAGGTCAGTTTTCATTCCAATCCCAAAGAAAGGCAATGCCAAAGAATGCTCAAACTACTGCACAATTGCACTCATCTCACACGCTAGTAAAGTAATGCTCAAAATAGTCCAAGCCAGGCTTCAGCAATACATGAACCGTGAACTTCCAGATGTTCAAGCTGGTTTTAGAAAAGGCAGAGGAACCAGAGATCAAATTGCCAACATCCGCTGGATCATCGAAAAAGCAAGAGAGTTCCAGAAAAACATCTATTTCTGCTTAGTCCATAAGTTGTGTCCAATTCTTTGTAACTCCATGGAATATAGTTTGCCAGGCTCTTCTGTCCATGGAATTTTCCAGGCAAGATTACCAGGTGAGTTGCCATTTCCTACTCTGGGGGATCTTCTTGACTCATGGATTGAACCCTGGGTTCAATCTGCATTGGTAGGTGCAGATTGGTTTTCTGCATTGGTAGGTGGATTCTTTACCACTAACACCACCTGAGAAGCCCCTATTTTTCTCTGAGTGCTTCAGATTTTATTTTCTTAGGGAGACTCTTAGTCATTAGATCCAGAAGTCTAAGTGAAATCTGGTTCAGGACAGCTTTCTGCTAAAAGAAATTTTGAGGAATCAGAAAGCATTTGGGAAAATTTAATGGGCCACTGTCTCTGGTGTCTTTGCTGGTCTATAAAGAATGGAGATGGTGAGAAAGGTGTCAAAGAAAATAACCTGTATTGACCCACAGAGATTGGAAAGTTGACTATGTAGATTAATATTTCATTCATATATTCAACAAAGCTCACGAGAGGCTGACAAGGAGTTATAGGAATCAAGTAAAAGCCCCTGTGCTCAAGTTCACAGTCTTGGGAGGAGCACAGACACCTTAGCAATGCGCATCCAGTTTGATGACACATTTTTCCTGGGAAACACTGACAGTCCTGAGGAGAGCAATGCGACTCAAACTGAAGGAGAGAGTGTGGGCAGAGGAGGCTTCCCAGAGGAACAAGCATTTGTTGAGATGGCTTTGAGGACAGAAGGAGGTGTAGGATTAATGTTGGCATTATTTTTCCTAATTAAAAACCTGAATGTGTTCAGTTTGCAAGGAATTAGAGGAAACAACAATCTTGAGCCCAGCGGAGCCAGCTGCTGCCACGGCTGCCTCCAGCTCTCTGCCCTGACACGGTTGGTCTATACTTTTGAAACTTGAAGGTAGGCTCCAGAGAAGAGGTGGTTTGCACGACAAAGGAACTGCCTGCTCCATCTTCACTGCTTTTCACAAAGGGACAAAATCAACTCAGGGAGCGGGCAGGGTTCTGTGTAGGAGGGGATCACAGAGGGACTGCAGGAATAGAGGCATGGAAACGCTTTATCAAACAGTAACTTTCCTGACACAATTTCCTCTGCTGGCTGCTTTAAAGGATGTATATAAATTTAACATCCTGCGTGTGTGCTAAGTCACTTCAGTGTCTAACTGAACAGTGTCTGACTCTTTGTGACCCCATGGCTTGTAGCCTGCCAGGCTCCTCTGTCCATGGGATTCTCTAGGCAAGAATATTGGAGTGGGTTGCCATGCTCTCCTCCAGGGGATCTTTTCCGCCCAGGGGTTGAACCCGAGTCTCTTCTGTCTCCTTAATTAGCAAGCAGGTTCTTTACCACTAGTGACATCTGAGAAGCCAAGATTTAACATTATAACAATTGTAAAGTGAGATTCATATGGAACTATGATTCTACATTCTGGCTGCATGAGAATCACCTGGGGAGTGTTTTAAAAATAGTGACACCAAGGTCTTACTTCAGAGTAATTATACAAGAAAGTGGGTTATGTGGCCTGAAATTGCTTTTTTGGCCTTTAAAAATGTTAAAAAAGAAATTTCATTAATTACTGGTGCACAGTAGGGTTAAGGAATTGAGTGGAGAAAGCCAAGGTTTCCAAGCATTTAACATTGCCTTTTAAACTAAGATTTTCAGCTGTTCAGGGTGGCTTTCAAAATCAAGATTTAGATTCAGAAACAGTAAACTAAATAGTGCCCCTCCTTATCAGTTAACAACTATCTTGCTCAAGGTATCGTGCTGGGAACCCAAGGAAATAAGAGAATAAAAGGAAGGGGGACAAGGGTGGGAAGGCATCTTCTCCATGCCTTCATCTATGTCTTCAAGGAGTTCACAACCCAGTTGGGGAAATTATCTAATCATGTGTTGGTTGCATTTTTTGCTTGTTTGTTTGTTTTTGGATTGCAAGAGATAGCCAACTTTAACTAGCTTAGGACCCAAGAAGCTTGTAGAATCCAAGGACCAGCAAGTGGTTGGACTTATGTTCGAGCTGGACCCAGGATTAGAGACCAGCAGGCGCACCATCTATCTCTGCACAAATAGTACATCTGCTGGCACTGCTCTTGTTGCAACTTCAGTCACCTGGAGAGGCACTGGCTGCCTCTCACACTCAAGCCCACAGAGAATCACTCCGAATTTAATAGGCACCAAGCAAAGGAGGGGTTAGTTTACCTTTAGTGTTTGAGGGACACTTGAGTGGAGGTGTGTACTATGCAGTCAGAAATGGATCAATGTCCTCGCCTCAAATTCCACGATGGGGTGGCTTCTAACACATATTCTGAAGCCACTTTTACCAGGTTCCCTGGACTGGCCCACTATCCAGAGAAAGTTTTCAAGGATTAGGAAATAAAAAAATATGCTAAGAAAAGAGCTTCTGGAAACTGACAGGGATTGGGCACCTTATTTCTGAGGTGAGGAAAATAGAAAATATTAGCTTTTCTAACCACCATTGATTGCCTCGATGAGGTAGAAATAGTAGTTCTGGTTGTCTTGTTTCCTAATCGATCTAATTTAGGCTTTAAAATTACAAGGAAATTTCTTAGATTTTTCTTGTTATTTCAAGTGTGATCTTGTCAGTCCAGCTGACCTCTAACTAAAGATGATGATAATTATGATCATGAACCCAAAAGTGAATGATCTATTTTCTTTTCAGTGATATATGAACACACACACAGAGCACTCTTTTAAATTGACCTCATCATTAAAATTGCCTAAAATATTCCTAAACACTTGACAACGTGAAACTTTCCATCCAGTTCCTATTTCTCTCAGACAGAAATATGTTTTAAGCAGATTTAAAAAATAAACTATATTAAACCCCTTACTGGAAAAAAGTCACTTCTGGACAGAGACCAAGCCAAAGCAATTTTAGTTCAAATTGGTTTTCCTGGAAAAGTTGAAAATGTAGTTCAGAAAAGAAATGCCTTGGCAACTTTACAAATCAACAAGATCAGTCTACATATCCTCAACCACAGTGATTCTCAGTACTAGTGAAGGAAAGAGTCTCCTGGGGAGCTTGTTAAAATGCAGATTTCAAGGTCCAGACTGTAGTAATATTAATAGCTCTGCTGAAGACCTGGGCACTTTTAGTACAGGAGATTTGAAGATCACAGTTCAATTAACTGAAAAGACAAACACAGAGATTTATAAAAGTTGGTAGGAGAGAATGAGGAATTGTGTTAATGATGATGTTTTGCTTTGCTTCACTGATGGCTCAGTGAGTAAAGAATTTAAATGCAATGCAGGAGACACAGGAGATGTGAGTTCAGTCCCTGGGTTGGGAAGATCTCCTGGAAGGGGAAATGACGGCCCATTCTAGTATTCTTGCCTAGAGAATCCCATGGACAGAGGAGCCTGGTGGCCTACAGTCCACAGGGCCACAAAGAGTTGGACGTGACTAAGTGAGTGAGTGAGTGAAGTCGCTCAGTCATGTCCGACTCTTTGCGACCCCGTGGACTGTAGCCCCCCAGGATCCTCCGTCCATGGGATTCTCCAGGCAAGAATACTGGAGTGGGGTGCCATTGCCTTCTCCAAGGGGTCTTCCCGACCCAGGGTTCAAACCCAGGTCTCCCGCATTGCAGGCAGATGCTTTACCGTCTGAACTGAAGGGTTTAGAGGCCGTCAAATGGACATGACCTATAAAGGCAATTTTGATGGTTTTACATAGAAATGACCTCTAATGGAAGAGAACACAAATAAACACACACGCATACTTTGTTATGAAGCTATTCTGTTATAAGCTAAACACAACTTATCTCTTAGCCCTCCTCAGCAGGGCCAGCTGACAATGTCATAGGA
The DNA here is from genome assembly GCF_019923935.1 of Bubalus bubalis. NCBI lineage: Eukaryota > Metazoa > Chordata > Mammalia > Artiodactyla > Bovidae > Bubalus > Bubalus bubalis. The sequence continues at coordinate 42,853,833 of NC_059162.1, read as the reverse complement.
CAACGTGGTTTGAGGCACAGATCTGTCACTCTGTGTGTGACATTGGATAAGTCATTCACTGTCTTTGGGTTTCAGTTTTCTTTTCTGTAAAGTGAGGTGACTGGATGATATCAGTGGTCCTTAACCTTTTTGAGATTTGTCTCCTTTGAGCAGCTAAGAAAATTCTTCCATTTTTTTCTCTGGAAAAGTACACAAATACACATGCACAAGTACACGTGCATTTTTGCACACAAATTTAGGGAGGGTCACAGTTCCCTTAACATGCTTACAGGGACTTCCTGAGCCAGTGATGCTCAGAACTGGAGAACTGGCTCATCTGAACTATGTCTCATACCCTCTCCCATTCAGATTTGTTCCACTGGGGCATCTCCACTCCCTGCCCCGTGTGGGGCATCACCTCTGTCACCGACAGGCGTGGCACTTCATGAAGCTGCATAAATCCAATCATTATAAGACTCTACAGAAGTAGGTGACATGATCTTCAATTTATAAATGAGAAAACTGAGGTTTGTAAAGGTGAAATCACTTGTCTGAGGTCACATGCTTGTAACAAACAGGCTCTGGATCTGACCCTGAGCTCTTAACCTCTCTGCTGGATAATTCTTTGTTGTGGGGTCTGTCCTGTGCCCTGTGAGATGTTGAACAGCATCCCTGGCCTCTACCCATTAGATACCAATAATGTCCTGCCTCTCCCAAATTGTGACAACCAAAAGTGTCTCTAGATATCACCAAATATACCCTCGTGTGCAAACTAGCCCCCAGCAGAGAACCACGTTACGTTCTCCTGATTACATTACTACAGTGGGCTGCAGTCACTGGGGAGGAAATAGGGACTCTGAGGACAGGAGAAAAGTTAAGAACCATTATGCCAAGCTCTCACGTACTTCAGGAAGGAACAAACCATAGGTCATTTCCAGCTTCAAGACTCCCTAAATTCTTAATTTCTAAAAATGTTCCTGTTGAGCTTTAATGTAATGGTAAAATGCTTGTGTGCAGCTGAGTTATTCCTACATTTGGCTGTGAAACAACAAAAGCTGTTGCTCTTGGAACAACCTCTCCTACAGGCCAAACTGGCCCATACCAACATGATTCCCAGAGAGGAATCCCAAGGTCTGAGGAAATACAGCTGGGATTTGAAATGGGATGTCAGATGGCCTCAGTGTTGTGTTTGGCAAGGCTGCCCTGCGGCTTGGCTGGCAGAGGACAGGGGAGGCACAGGAAAAGAGGAATTTGTCACTGCTGCCGCTTACTGGTTGCTTTCCCAAAGCACTTGAAACAGTTGCGAGATCCAACTGGTCCAACTGAGACAGTTATTTGATCCAGTTTGGTGGATTATGAAATTGAGAGCTAGAAAAGTCAACATTGGATGCTGTTGGGGGCGGGTGTGGGGTTATATAAGGGGGACTGTTATAAACAAAAGTTCTATTTAAAAATAATCTAGTGGATTATTATATTTAAAATGGATAACCAACAAGGTCCTATGGGAGAGCACATGGAACTCTGCTCAAAGTTATGTGGCAGCCTGGATGGGAGGGGGTTTGGGGGAGAATGGATACATGTATAGGTATGGCTGAATTCCTTCACTGTCCACCTGAAAATACCAGGACATTGTTAATTGGCTGTACCCCATTACAAAATAAAAAGTTAAAAACATCAAAAAAAACATGGAAGAAAATAATCTAGTGGAACAGAGCACGAAGATACGGTTACAGGAAGCTTTTAAAGTGTTTGAGAAAAATCACAATGCTTTGCAGCATGACTGATGCTGGTTGTAACTCCTGAGAAGGAAATTGAGATTCAAATTCCAGCCCTACGTATCAAAGGTTCCCAAGAGACCTATTCAGTAAACAAATGTTTAAGTATTTACAACGTGTCAGACACTCTGATCAAAAACAGAGCCTGGCCCTGGACTAGGTCACAGTCTGGAGAGGGATTAACCATAGCCAGGAAGCTCAGCTGTAGCAGCGATATGCTCAGGTGCTTTGGGGGGCACCCAGGCTAGACAGTCCGTCATGGAGATCCAGAAAGACTTCCTGATGAAGTCTGAGTTCAGTAAGACTTAGCTGGGCAAGAGTGGGGGCAGATTGTGGAGAGAGCCTTGGGAATAGCAGGTACTGAACAAATGGAGATGCTTGGATGGGAAGGAGAGGAGATTCTGGGGCACTCTTGGGGAGGGCACACCCACAGTGAGGCTGGAGCAGAGGTTGGGGAGAGAGGTGGGTGGGGTGGAAAGATGAGGTTTTAAGAGGTTGTGTGGGGATTTAGCTGGAACGGTTTTAAGATTTCTGCAGACCTTGATGCTTTTGAAAGCCCCGTCATATCGAACATGAAAATGTATCCTGATTCCATCTTAAACTAATTTACAAGTAACAATGAGTTGAATTTCTGTTGACTCTTTAATAGCTTGCTCCTTTCTATTTCAAACTTTTCTTTTTGTCTTTCAGAGCAAGTAATTTTTTCCCCCCAAATACCAAACCTCTTCAAAGGGTATTGAAAAGCTGATATGCTGCTCTAGGCACCATGCTTATAGGGCTGTAATCACAATTCTTTGTTTTAAACTTGCAGGTTTAAACCTGCATAAAGCTGATAACTGCCTCCTCCACTGCCCAGTGTCCATTCTCTCCCTTCTCCCTTCAGCAGGCCTGAGAGCACTCAGTTAGAGTGGCCTCAGCTTCTCTTGCAGCAAGGAACAGCCATGTGACCAAAGTTTTGGCCACTGGGGCGTGTGCCGAAGCGACCACTGAAATTTTCCATTCATATATTTAAAAAGGAAGCTGGCTGCCCCTCTTCCTTTTTATCCCATCTCTGCCACCTGGAATATGGACATGGTAGTGGGGGGGTATTCTTGCCTAGAGAATCCCAGGGACAGAGGAGCCTGGTAGGCTGCCGTCTATGGGGTCGTACAGAGTCGGACATGACTGAAGTGACTTAGCATGCATGCATGCATGCATTGGAGAAGGAAATGGCAATCCACTCCTGTATTCTTTCCTGGAGAATCCCAGGGACAGAGGAGCCTGGTGGGCTTCCGTCTATAAGGTCACACAGAGTTGGACACGACTGATGCAACTTAGCAGCAGCAGTGGGGGGAAATGTCAGCCACATAGACAGGGGTAATACTCTAGGGCAGTGGCTCTTGAACTGTAGCATCATAGTCAGCTGGAGGGCTTGTTAACACACAGATCACTGGGCCCCATCACCAGGAATTATGAGTCACTGGGTCTCATCCAGGGGATGCTGATGCTGCAGGTAGGGAACCACACTTTGAACACTATCCCCTAAAGGGTGGTGGAGCACTAAGAAGATACTTGGGTGTCTGGACAACCCTTGGGGGGCAAGGGGGTAGAGATCTGTCTTCCATCTGGACTGCTTGTTATGTTTCTTGAAACCTCTATCGCTTTGGGTCTTGTTGTTACATCAGCTTAATCTACAGCAGCTAATCCATGTCAAGGATATTATACTTCGCCCAGGGAGGTAGTATACTGTGTGACTGAGTATGGGGAGTGTGTGCATGCTCAGTCGTGTCCGACTCTTTGTGATCCAATGGACTGTATGTAGCCTGCCAGGCTCCTCTGTTCATGGGATTCTTCAGGTAAGAATCCATGCCCTCCTCCAGGGGATCTTCCTGATCCAGGGATCGAATCTGTGGCTCCTTCGACTCCTGCGTTACAGGCAGATTCTTTACTGCTGAGCCACTGGGGAAACCCTTGAGTATGGGGAACTGCATTTGCATCTCAGTTATGCCACTTCCTTCCGTTCCTAGATTTGGAGTAAGTTCTTTAACCTCTTGTGACTCTGTTTTCCCATCTATTAAATGGATTTAAGTGGACGAGTTTCCCTAAACCTCACACCCCCTTTCTAGACCATGTTCATCACCAGGACCACAGAACTCTGTGCCCAAGGGCCATGAATGCACTTTCATGATCTGTATGAACATCTTCTCTGGCACTGCCCTTCTGATGACTGCCTGTGCTTTCCAGGTACCACCCTAGGTCTGAGATGTTACCACGGAGTGACTGTAGGACAAAGATGTGAGTGAAACTTGAATGGGCAGGCTGGCACGTCCTGTGTTAAAATGAGGCCTCTCTGGCGTGTGATGATTGAACAGAGAGTGGGGAAAAACAAGGGGGGTGGCAGGTGAACTGCGGGCCAGAGGCAAGCTCTCCAAGTTGTCACATTTCAGTGGCATGGAATAATTTATAAATCTGAGAATTCTAGATTTGAGCGTAGCTTTTCAGTATATTTGTCAAGATAGGAGAATAGAACATATTTTATTTAACAGTTTGATAGCTTGATTTATGATTTTAAAATATTTAGACATATGGCCTATGGACTTCTATCTGGACTCCTTGGCCTGCAAATTTAAGCCCAAGCCTGGTTACTGTGTTGGCCTGGCATGAAGACTAAATAAAAGAAGACATGAAAAATACGCAAAACAATGGCACACGTGGTATGCGTGCATCATTAGCAATGATGATACTTAATTCTTTTGAGGGCAACCTAGTGAAAGACTTAAAGCAGAATACGACATTTGCTTACTATGTTTTCTACAAATATTGACTAAGGGTCTACTCTGTGCCTGGCATTGTTCTGGGAGCTGCCAATAATAGTGGTGAACAAAATAAAGCTTCTATTTCCAATGAATGTATATGGGGGGGGGTGGTTAAACAGATAAAAATAACTATTTTATCTTTAAGATTCAAGTGATGGGTTTTGGTTTTAGAAAGATCATAATGGCTGGAGGGAGGTAAGATTGCACTTAGAGTCAGGAGCTTGTCGGGATAATTCAAAGAAGAGATGGGCTTCCCAGGTGGCTCAGCAGTAAAGCATCCAGCTGCCAATGCAGGAGATGCAAGAGACTTGGATTCGATCCCTGGATCTGGAAGATCTCCTGGAGAAGGAAATGCCAACCTACTCCAGTATTCTTGTCTGGAAAATTCCGTGGACAGAGGAGCCTGGTGGGGTCCATGGGGTCTCAAAGAGCTGGACATGACTGAGCACACATACACACAAAGAAGAGACGATGGTTGTCTGATGCCAGGCAGTGGAAGAGTGAATACAGATCAGTGAAAAGAGTAAAAAAAGATTAACATAGAATGATGGCACTTGGTGATTAATGGATATTGGGAGTAAGATTGAAAATAGGAATCAAGGGTGACAGCTAGGATTCTGAGGTACTGGGATACTGGTGATGCTGGTCACTGAGATTTAGATAGAACACAGGAGAAGAAACGAATTTGGAGAGGAGGAGGGGATCAGTTTTGGAGATTTGGGGTTTCAGATGCCCATAGAGCACTGACATGCAGATGTCCATAAGCAGTTTTATATCTGGGCAGATCTTTGGCCAGTTAGAAAGTGTCTCAGTGGTGATAGCCAAAAGCAGCATGGCGCAGGCATTCAATGGGAACGTAGAGGCAGAAGTAGTGAGGAAGTAGAAGCAGAAAGACAGCAGTTTTGTCAGGAGTGTGAGCTGTGTAGGCACCCTGAGCAGGAGGTGAAATGCAAGGAAACTTTGGTGGTTTAGTTGCTAAGTCGTGTCTGACTCTTGCAACCTTATGGACTGTAGCCCACCAGGCTTCTCTGTCCATAGGATTTTCTAGGGAAGAATACTGGAGTGGCTTGCCATTTCCTTCTCCAGGGGATCTTCCCGACCCAGGGATTGAACCTGGGTCTCTTGCACTTCAGGCAGATTCTTTACCAACTGAGCTACCAGGGAAGACCTACTTGTAATGAAATTGACATTTTTGTAAGGCCAATGGAAAGCAAGTGGTGGAAGGTAGATTGGAGATTCATCAGAAGGGGTAGTTCACAGAGCAAGTTGCTGCAGGGGTAGGAGGAAAGAGATTCTAATGAAAACTATTGACTGTTTCACCATGGAGAAAAACAAATGAAATCATTTATATATTCATTTATGGGCTTCCCTGGTGGCTCAGTGGTTAAGAATCTACCTGCCAATGCAGGAGATGAGGGTTCGATCCCTGGGTTGCGAAGATCTCCTGGAGAAGGAAATGGCAACCCATTCCAGTATTCTAGCCTGGGAACTCCCATGGACAAAGGAGCCTGGTGGGCTACAGTCCATGGGGTCACAAAAACATCAGATGTGACTTAGTGACTAAACAACAACAACAAACACCCATCCATTTGTTGATTCAATAACAAGTATATTAATTCTAACTGAATACTGTTCTGACACTGGAAATAAGATAAAAAAAAACTCCCACCCTATATCATGTAAGTTCAGTAGCTTAAAACAAAAACAAAGCCCCAAACAAAAACGGCCCCTGCCAGGCCAGGGCTAAATAGGCAGGGTCTTGGCAGAAGTGTATGTGATTGCAATATACCTGAGTCCCCCAGCAGAGATTTCACTCACTCCCATGTAAGGCAGCAACAACTGGACTAAGAACCTGGACTCTGAATCCCCCTGATGTGAGAGAAAATTTTATTTCAGCAAGTTTTAACTATTAATGATTAGAGGCTCTCTTGCAATCTCATTGCCCTTGCTGTACTGAAAGCCTTAAATAACAACAGATAAAAGACACTGGCAAAAAATCCCCCAACTCAACTAATTCCATTTAGATATCACCTAAATGGACTAAATTCATTAGGTCCTGCTTAATCCTACCCCCATATTAATGGGGTTAATAGTCAATAGACTATAGTTAATAGACTATTAACTATTAATGAGTTAGTAGTCATTAACAGTTTTTGAAGGACAGACAGGGAAGCAAAGGAGGGGCATTTTGTGCTTCATCCTAAACAGGCACCCTGAGGAACAGACTGGAAAAAACTCCTGCCACGTGACCTGGACTATGTTACATGTTAGACAGAGTAGGTATATTTCAAATGTCAGAGGAGGGTGGAGATATGTCAAATTTATGCATGGGCATTCAGAGAAAGTTCGAACAGAAAGGGCCTTGGAAGTCTCCGAGTGAAATTCCTTATTTGACAAGATGAAAACAATCCATCACAAGGCCATTTGATAGATGTCCAGCTAGAACCCAAGTGTCCTGAAAACCCACCTAGCATTTTTTTCTATTATGTCATGTTTCTGAGTTAAATTTTCAAATAAATGACTTTCCCAGTGAAAAATGACTTCTGGAGGGTGATGACTTTTATGAAAAATTTCGCCTGTGGAAGATTCCAACATCAAACTGCAAATCTCTAAGACCATAGGATCAAAAATTCTGTGGTAAAAACAGATTACTCTGTTCTTTATAGTGTGGATCATTCAAGCCCCTTGCTTTCCCCTCAGAAACCCACTGGTATGTAACCTTTTGACCAATTTATTTTTACCCTCTATTTCATTACTGAAACAGAAGCCACACTCTAGAAAGGAGTTTGGTGATGAGAAAGAAAAATGAAATTTTGATTGCAATTAAGACTTGAAGATTTTCTGTATATTACAACCCATATCCCACCTTACCAAAGAAAAAGTGAATTTCAATTAGGACATAAAGTAATTCTCTCTGAAACTGTGGGAAGGAAAGATCAGCCGTGGGTCTTAGGAGTATATTTATCTCTTAGAAAAATCTCATCCCCAGGATGCATCAGACTAAGATGAAATACATTGGGGGTATATTACATTTTATTTTAGCATTGATGGAATGGGGCTGGGGCGGGGTGGGAAAGGAAAGAAAAATGAAGCAAGGTGAAAAATAGGGCGATTGAGAGACAGAAAAGACAGAGAAACTTGTTAATTACAGGACTTTCTGAGCAAGATATTTTTCTTCCCTTTCACAAGTTAGAAGCTATGAATAATTCATACCAGCATGGAAAGGCTGCCTTTTCCCTGGGTGATGTATAACTGAGCAGGAGAGAGCTTCGAGTGGGTTCACCGCATCAGCCACCACTCTAGCTTCTGAGCACGGGGGTGCTCTCTTCTTGAGCTCAGCTTCTGCTTTTGCAGCCAAGCACCCTTACTGCTGCTGCTGCTGCCTGCCTACCTGCCCACCCGCCCGGGGTTGCAGCCTGCCACTTTACTTTCTCCAGCCCTGCTGCCAGCTGAGGAGTCTCCCTACAGCTGCTGGCTTCTGCCTAGGGCCATGTGTGGATGCTGCACTGGGAAGGAGGCACTTGCTCCTGGCGCTGATCCCCGCTGAGTTTCTCCTGTTGATTGCAGGACCACAGATGCTGCTGCTGAGGAGGTATTTGCTGGCCTCCCTTCCTCTGCTACCCACCAGCTAAGGACGAGCCAGAAAGTAAGATACCCCCAACCCCTTTCCCTCTGGCATTTTCCCCAGCTGGCATATCTCTGCTTTCTCATGGAAACTAGGGGCTCCATCTGCCATTCCCACGTGTGTATATGTGTGTGTATTTAGGGGGTGAAGGGGCGATTGAGGGACAGGGATTGTATTGCTGTGTCCCAAGGTTTCCCTGGTGCCTGCTGAGTGCAAAGAGGCCTTTCTCGGCACTGGAGACATTTTCGAGGCAGGCACTTGTCATTTGCCACCCCCGTTCTCCTCGAGCTCCCTCTACCCCCTTCCCCAGCCCATTATTCTGCCACAGCCTTTTGTGTCGGTGGCAGAGGGCTGAAGGAAGGTCTCTGCCCTCCCTGCAGGAGGGCATCAGGATGGGCCGCGCTGCGAGAAACGGACGCTAGCCAGCGAGGTGTGAAGAGTTGGCCAGAATGACCAACTCTTCCACGTCCACCTCCTCCACCACCGGGGGATCCTTGCTGCTGCTCTGCGAGGAAGAGGAGTCGTGGGCGGGCCGACGCATCCCCGTGTCCCTCCTGTACTCGGGCCTGGCCATTGGGGGCACGCTGGCCAACGGCATGGTCATCTATCTCGTGTCCTCCTTCCGAAAGCTTCAGACGACCAGCAACGCTTTCATCGTGAACGGTTGCGCCGCCGATCTCAGCGTCTGCGCCCTCTGGATGCCGCAGGAGGCGGTGCTCGGGCTCCTGCCCGCGGGCTCCGCTGAGCCCCCCGGGGACTGGGACGGCGCCGGGGGCAGCTACCGCCTGCTGCGGGGCGGGCTGCTGGGCCTCGGGCTCACCGTGTCCCTCTTGTCCCACTGCCTGGTGGCCCTGAACCGCTACCTGCTCATCACCCGGGCGCCCGCCACCTACCAGGCGCTGTACCAGCGGCGCCACACGGCGGGCATGCTGGCGCTGTCCTGGGCACTAGCCCTGGGCCTCGTGCTGCTGCTCCCGCCCTGGGCGCCGCGTCCGGGCGCCGCGCCCCCGCGCGTCCACTACCCGGCGCTGCTGGCCGCCGGGGCGCTGCTGGCGCAGACGGCGCTGCTGCTGCACTGCTACCTGGGCATCGTGCGCCGCGTGCGCGTCAGCGTCAAGCGGGTCAGCGTCCTCAACTTCCACCTGCTGCACCAGCTGCCCGGCTGCGCCGCCGCCGCCGCCGCCTTCCCGGGCGCCCAGCACGCGCCGGGCCCGGGTGGTGCTCAGCTCCCGGCGCAGGCTCAGCCCCTGCCCGCGGCGTTGCACCCGCGGCGGGCGCAGCGGCGTCTCAGCGGCCTGTCAGTGCTGCTGCTCTGCTGCGTCTTCCTGCTGGCCACGCAGCCGCTGGTGTGGGTGAGCCTGGCCAGCGGCTTCTCGCTGCCCGTGCCCTGGGGCGTGCAGGCGGCCAGTTGGCTCCTGTGCTGTGCCCTGTCCGCGCTCAACCCGCTGCTCTACACGTGGAGGAACGAAGAGTTCCGCCGCTCCGTGCGCTCTGTCCTGCCTGGCGTCGGCGACGCGGCGGCCGCTGCTGCCGCCGCCACGGCCGTGCCCGCGGTGTCCCAAGCTCAGCTGGGCACTCGCGCCGCCGGCCAGCACTGGTGACCCGGGCAGGGCGCTCGGGAAGCGGAGATGCCCGCCTTCCAATGGCCTTGGTCACCACCGCCTCCTGCCCTTGGAAAGTATCCCCAGCCTGAACGAAGACTCCGGCGGGCGAAGCTCAATAATAAATCGGTGCGAAGATTTCGCCTTCGACCCCAGTGGGATACCTGAACCGAGGTTTCAGTGTACATGTGGGCCGCGAAGTCATTTTCGACGGCCACCTGATTTTTACCCTTTGTTTCCGTGTATTAGGGAAATCCTAAAGTCAGAACACCGGAAACTTCAGGAACTTGCACACTGACTTTTCGAAAGAATCGGTTAATTTCTTTTAACAGTTTTGGAAAAAACAGCTTTGTGACCTTGATTACCATTCCCACCTTCATCGTCTTATGATGTATATAAAGCGCCTTGAGTGTGCATAAGCCAAAGGGAATAATATTGATGAAGGAAATAATATTTATAAAGCATTTGAGAAAGTAACCTATCTTTAATGATGCTTCTGTTACAATTTAGCCTTTCTATATTGACCTGAAGAATGAAGCCACAGATACGCACACCAGTAAGTTGCCATTAAGACCTCAGGCCCTTTGTTCTTAAAAGGGTTTTTATAAAGTAAAATCATTTCCCGGATGAGACAGAATCTTAGCCAGTGAGGAGGGAAACCCTCAGATTTATTATTTTACATTCCCCTTTGCACTTCTAAGACTGAAAATGGACATTAAGTGTTAAAGTGACAGGTTTCCATTGTGTTGATTGATGGGCTGAGCCCGCTATGGAATGTTGAAAACAATAAGGGCGCTATCTATTTTAGGTACCAGTTTCAGGTTTTCTATGGCATGCACATTTGTTGTTACCCTCATTTGTCATCGATTTACCTGCCTTGTGAGTGTGATTGCGGCTGTGAACTTTCTGTACTATAATGGTTGCTAAGGAGAATAAGTCCTTCTGTTTTCTCTTTAACATTTAAAATATCTCAATGCACCTGATTTAATTAAACACGACTAACACCATGATTGCATAGCTAATATTAACCTCTATTGCATGCTCCTAGATGCTAGAACTTACTGAGCATGTGGTATACTAAAGCAATACCCATTGGACAAGGACATTGTACTTCTTCCAGACACCAGAAGAAGCAGCCATCAATTATATGAAAAGAGACATAGAGACACCTCTGGCTACCAAGAATTCTCGTCTTGACTCAATTTATGAGAAAACTCTCAGGTGGGACTTTATCTTGCAAATGAACCACTCTGCAAAGCCACCTGTGCTTTTTTAGGGTTTAGACAAGCCACACGTTAGAAAGTAATAATTTTTTTATGTAGTTCATATGTATTACCATGACACTTAACATTGATATCGTATATGTTAAAGAAGGTATAATGAACTCAGTTATAAAAAGGAACAGTTCAAGTGGGAATCTGTTCTAAAGTGTATAATTTGAGGCTTGCCATTTTCATCTCTTTTAGTAAATTTATGTAGGGATGTTCAATATTTGAAATGCAAAGCTGTGTGAAATCACTATAAAATTAAAATGAGAGAAAAGTAGTAAAATAATCAGTTACCAGCAATTCTGACTGCTGCTCACTACATCCAGCCTGGGGCTGAGCAGCCTCGACTGTGTAATTCAGGAACCAAATTGTTGGCCTCCTGGACGTTTGTAGGCCAGGAGAGTAGGAACACTTGTACATTTGAATAATTATGGGAGTGGCAGGAAACTTTGACATGTTTGCAGAAAAACAAAACAGATGTGTTCATCACCAGTAGTCAGCAGTCATTTTATTAATCTAATCCCTTTGTGCATGCACCATTTCTCTCTTACTAAGGTTTCATCTGCTCTCATTTTTCTGGATTTAAATACTTAATTAAAGTTCAGACAACTCTTCCTCTGTCTGTTTTTTTCTTGTCTCTGGTCTTCTTGAATAGCTCTCTGAGAGCACTGTAACAGATGACACTGTATCCCAAAGCACTGGTGATAAAAGCAACTTCTTGGTTCTGGCTTTATTTGATTCTACATTTAGTTTCTACATTTATTTCTATCTTTTATAACTAAATAGGATACATATGCCAGCATTGAAAAGAAATAGCTATTATTTCCTTTCTGTAAGTGTAACTGATTTGGGGGAAAGGCTGCAACAACAGAGAACTGAATTTTACTTTTTTGTGGGGAGGGGGCTGGGGGACACTTGTCTAAGTTCCTTATCAAAAGGTTTTCTTTTAATTAGGCCTTTATCCTTGTTTCACACGGTAGATGCTACAAACGATTTTCCCGCTATTCCTGCAAACAGTTGCCAAGCACATAAATTTAGCTTTTCAAGTATCCAATATCTTGGAGTGTTTCTGGCTAACACAGAACCGCCTTTGCTGGCTCAGTGCCATGTGGGAGACCTACTTCAGGTTGTATTTACTGGTAATTAACTCCAGAGGACTGATTCACTTTTAATTTAGAAGTAGAAATGATGTGTCTAAAAATGCCTTATTCAGGCAAGAGCTGGGAGTTGGAGTTACTGCTTTTACAAATTAAGTTAATGAAGATTGTGTTCCTGTTTAAATGAAACTACATATTATCCACTCAGGAATGAAAAGTCCTAATTGCTGTTGTGGGCTGTCCTGCTTAGCTTTGTCTACTTTTTTTCTTTAGGTATATGCCTATTAAGACATATAGCACACTCCCCACCCACCCATCCTTGCACTTTAATGGCTAAATTCTAGGATGTAATAGGTATTACTCCTAGTGCTTTCCTGCTTCCAAAATGAAAATATGTGCTTAAACAACAATTCTGTTTTGTACACAGGTATCCACGGGTGTTTTTCTTTTCTTTTTTTTTTTAATACTATAGGGCTTTAACTCTCTGATAGAGAAAACCCTTGAAAAGATCTGCTCACCAAAGAAACGTGGGTCTGCTCTGGCCTCCTGGTTCAATGCAAATCTGTTCTGACAACAGCTGAATTGGCCAGCTCCATTGTTTCCCACGTGGCCTTTATTCCATTCTCCCAGGGACTCAGACACTGCTCATCTGGCTCAATGGCAGTCCAGGGAGCTGACCTGACAAAAGGTGTCAGTGGCATAAACTTAAATTCAAGAACGCTGAGAAAAATTGTAGATGTCCCTCACTTTCAAAAGCCTGCCCTTAATGTTTCTGGGGTGTTGGGGGTAAGAATGGATCTCTGGGTAGGAGCTCTTGGCTTGCAGAAACAAGGCTGGGGGGACCCTTTTTTTCTGCCTTTCCTCTCCTAATCAGTATGCTGAGTGAGGGGACCCCCTGTGTGGACTCAGCCCAGGTCCTATCTCTGCACACTTCCGCCTCTCAACCAGCCATCTTGCCCAACTCCAGGATCTATGACACGTGTACAGGGGGTAGAGCAGAAGTGACCTCAAGCCATTTAGAAAGGGAATTCTGGGGGTCTGGGTACCAGGGCAAGGCACAGGCTCTGCCTGGGGGAGGGCACATTTCCTTGGCTCCCCTTTCTATGTGGTAAAGGAATTAGCCAGAGGAGGGTGGGAGCAGGTTCTTTAAAGCACAGGACCCAGACTGGGACCCTCAGTATCTCTAACCTAAGGGCAATGCTGCTTTCATACACTTCCTCCTCGGGTATCCTTTCCTAGCTCCTCCCACCTTATACAGGTGCAGCATACACAGTTTCTCCAGGTACTTAATCACATCAAGCCTATTGCTGTCAGCAAGGAGGACGGTGGGGAGGAAGTGGGAAGGGTACCAATGAAACCAGGGAGGTCAGATGTTGATGGTTATTGAAAGGGCATGATGGGTGACTGGGATGTTTTGCACAGTTCTCTTTACTGTGTGTATCTTTGAACTTTTTCATAATGAAAAGTTTAAAGAAAAGTGAAGCCAAGGAAGAAGGAAGGAAGAAAGGGAAAAAGTCGGGAAAGAACAATAATTAAGGTACCTAAGGTTATGTGGCAACTTAAAAGGAGGAGCTGGGATTCAAAGTTTTGTCTGAATCCAGAGCGTGAGAGAGCATGAAAGCATGACAGCGCATAACTACTGTGCTGTCAGATACGATCAGAGTTTTTAGTCAAGTGTGGATCCCTCTCCATGATGCGCTGTTGTTGTTCAGTTGCCCAGTTGCGTCTGACTCTTTTCGATCCCATGGACTGCAGCACGTCAGGCCTCTCTGTCCCTCACTGTCTCCTGAAGTTTACCCAAGTTCATGTACATTGCATCGGTGATTCCAGGATGTGACCATTCTCTAATCCCCCCACTCCCTACTTGTACCTGTCACTATAGCCTACTTGTTCTCTACACTGCCTTCTAAACATGGCCCATGTTTTGTGTCTGTAACTTGTTCATTCAAGGACCTTGCTAGTGTCCCCTCGCATCTCATCACTTACCCAACCCTCATCCTTCCTTCCTGGAAGGTTCCCTTTGTTTCTCCCCCTTGTCAGAGCTCCTCTAGTCATAATCTCTGCCCCTACAGACCTCCCACATCTCTCTGATCTTACCACATACTCCCTTGTATCACCTCTGCCTTTATGTCTGTGACATCTCTGAAACTAGATAGGAAAGTTTTTTTTTTTTTGGTTTATTTTTTATTTCTTCATTTTTTAGAGCAAATACTGCCTTTTATCTTTTGCTGTTGTTGTTATTGTTCAGTCGCTCAGTTGTGTCCAACTCTTTGTGACCTCCTTGTCCAGGCCTCCCTGTCCTTCCCCACCTCCTGGAGCTTGCCCAAACTCATGTCCATTGAGTCAGTGATGCCATCTAACCATCTTATCCCCTGTTGTCCCCTTTTCTTCCTGCCTTCAATCTTTCCCAGCATCAGGGTCTTTTCTAATGAGTCAGTTCTTCCCATCAGGTGGCCAAAGTATTAGAGATTCAGCTTCAGCATCAGTCCTTCCAATGAATATTCAGGACTGATTTCCTTTAGGATGGACTGGTTGGATCTCCTAGCAGTCCAAGGGACTCTCTTGTAGTTGGTTTCTATGAGAAACGGGTTGGTTTCTATGAAAGGGAACTCCTGCTGGTGTGGAGTAGGCAGAGGTGAGAGCAGTCCTCAGGCTTCCTCAAACATCAGGACTCAAGTGGTGGGACTATTTCCATATTATGGTCATAACGTACTGGGGTCTGAAAGTGGCCAGGAAATAGCACCCCCTCTTCACTCACTGAGTTTTGGACCATGTGATACATAAGAACATGTATGTAAATAGTGACCCACAGTATCACCTGTATATTGATGAAGTTTTGTTTAGAGGATGTAACTAAATGTAAAGCCTGAGATGGGCTTACTAATGCCCTCCCTACCAGTCTAGTCCTTGGAAGAAGCAAGTCAACTGGCTCTCACTGGTCCAGGTGAGAAGGAGGAAGACAGCACATCTCTTGGGCTCAAGACCTTGTTAAACTAGCTCTACTCTGAGAACTTGGCTGGTGGCTGTTGCCTATCCCCTTCACCTCCAAGGGATAGATTAACAGATGGGGCCATACTAGCAAAGGTGCCTTCTCTGGAGATCAGATGAATGAGAAAAAGGCATTCTCTTCTAAAAGACACTGAAAGAGGATGCAGTCAGGAGGAACAGGCAGGCTTCCAGTGTGTATGTGTGTGTGTTAGTCGCTCAGTTGTGTCTGACTCTTTGAGACCCCCATGGGCAGTAGCCCACCAGGCTCCTCTGTCCATGAAATTCTCCAGGCAAGAATACTGGAGTGTGTAGCCATTTCCTTCTCCATGGGATCTTCCTGATCCAGGGATTGAACCTGGATCTTCTCATTTCAGGTGGATTCTTCACCCGAGCCATCAAGGAAGCCCTGGCTTCCGGTAGATAAGCCATGGAGCTGTTCTTCTATCCAGATTTATCTGTTAAAGGAAATGCCTTGCAGGTTCTGGGAATAGGTAAACTGACCATTGTGTTAGGAGTGTAAGCCTAATATCACTGAAACTAGACCCTAAATGCAAATTTGAGCTATAAACAAATGTAGTATCCAGATCCAGGAAAGAATAAATTGTGCCATATTCTGAAGTACAATTGAAGGAGATCCTCAGTGTGGAGAAGAGAAGAATATATGAAAAAATAAAATTGCTTTCAAATATCTGAAAGGCTGTCAAATAAAATAATTATGCCAGCTTCCATTTCTTGGTAACATACCATGTGTCAAGTACTATGTCATGCACTTTACATATATTACCTTTTCTGATTTTCAAACAATCCTATAAGGCAGTTATGATGACTCCAATATTGTAGTTGCAAATGCTGATTCTTTAAGAGTTAGACTTGCCTAACTTTACTCAGCTGACGAGAGAAAGAGCTGACCACTGAATTCAAGTCCAGCTAACTCCAGATCTTGGCATTGCAAACACAACACCCAGACGCAGAGAAGGCAGGAATTGGGTGAAGGGTGTGGTTCTAGGAGCAAAATTTGGCTCAGTGGGTGGGAGATAGATTTCAGCTTAATTTGAGACAGAACTTCGTCTCAATATGCGCTTAAAATAGAACAGGCTGTCTTAGGAAATTGCGACTTTCCTAATACTTGAGGAATTCAAGTACGGTGTGGAGGACTAGCTCTGGAAAGAATGTCTATTATGTGGGAAGTTTTATCAAATCAACTCCAAAATGCCTTTGAAATTGAATTTCTAAGATTATATAATATTTCTTCTTCTGCTTGGAGGTGACAAAATCTTTCTCGCTCTGAGCTTATAACATTTTAAATAATTAGTCCAAAGGACTATGTTTGGCAAAAACCTTACCCACATCAGCCAACAGAGAAGCCAGCCTAGGTGACCAAGGATGTTTCTCTCTGGACGTGAATATGCCACATTCTTGGTGACTTTGCATCATTTCTGCAGCTATTTTTGTTCATTTCCTTTTTGTTCCCACCTCATTCCCAAACTTTTTTTTTTTTTTAATGGAAAGTGGGCGGAAAGAAGTGCGTTGTATTTAAAATTTCTCAGGCTAAATATCACGGCCTTACATACCACTTAACTCACTTAAAAACTTTCATAAACACAATACTTTGAAAGACCTTGAGAAGACTATTTGGATGAGAAATAAGCTATTATTGGCTACTGGGTAAAAGCTACCTTTGTTGAAAGTTCCTGGTTGAGTTTTTCGCATGTAATGAAGTCCCCAGCAGATCCGAACCAAAGTCTGCTTGTGTGTTCAGATTTGATGCTGCGCCGTGACAGTCTGGCTCCTCTCAAGGTTCTGACACAATGCAAATGAATTGAAACACTAAAAGCTACCAATATAAAAACTGAGTAAAGAGCTATTTTGGATTTGTTGGAGACAAATAACAGACCAATAAACCTAAAAAATAAACCTAAAATTTATTGACGCTGTGCTTTCCAATTCACTTGAACAAAAATGTGAAACTCCTCAATTTATAAGCACTGAAATTTCCTGGTGTTGGAATATGGAAACAATGCCACATGCCTTCTCGATTTACTGGAAGTGAATATGGCTTTCTTTAATCTTTGTCATTGTTATTATTGTCATTACCATCATTATGACTACCATAAAAATTTTAGTCACTAATAGCTCAATGCAGAACACTGAGTTAAATGCATTAACTTTGGCTATTTAACAAAGTACCCTGGAATAGTGACTTTAAACAATAATCATTAATTTGCTCATGAATCTGAGAGTCAGAAATTTGGACGGAATTATCTGAGTGGTTCTTCTGCAGGTTTCAGCTAAACCCAGTCTGCAGTCGGTGGTGGTCCATGGTTCACACACCTGCCTGACATTTGATCAGCTCTTGGCTGGGCTAGCAGTTGGATAACTGCATTAGTCCTGGCTCATTCCTGTGATGGTGGTCTCAGCATCAAGTTTCTGCTTCTGCATTGGCTAATGTACATTGATCAAAGCAAGTTACAGGACAAACCCTGCCTCAAAGAGGGGAGGAATGTAATCATCTTTTCATGGGGCTATCTTCGAAGTCACCTTGCAAGACTGTGGAAGGAAAGGAGTTCTGGCTATTTTTGCAATGGACTGAAGATATTAATATATCATCCTTGTGCATAAGGTTCTGACAATCTCATTATGGAGATAGAACATGAATAGGAGCAAACAACAAGTTGCCCCATATAAATATATACACCGTTAAATAGAATAGAATAGGGAGTGAAGTCAGGATGGCTTCACCAATGATGTGGGATTTGGAAGGGTATAGGAGAGGAAACTTAAGGTCGCTCAGTTCTGGCTCACTCTTTGTAACCCCATGGACTAGTTCTTGAGGCCAGATTACTGGAGTGGGTAGCTTTTTCCCTTCTCCAGCGGATCTTCCCAACCCAGGAATCTAACCAGGTCTCCCGAGTTGCAGGCAGATTCTTTACCAACTGAGCTATTCTGCTTTATTGACTATGCGAAAGCCTTTGTGTGGATCACAATAAACTGTCAAAAATTCTTAAAGAGATAGAAATACCAGACCACTTGACCTGCCTCCTGAGAAAGCTGTATGCAGGTCAAGAAGCAACAGTTAGAACTGGACATGGAACAACAGACTGGTTCCAAATTGGGAAAGGAGTCCATCAAGGCTGTATATTGTCACCTTGCTTATTTAACTTATAGGCAGAGTGCATCATGTGAAATGCCAGGCTGGATGGAGTGTAAGCTGGAATCAAGATTGTCGGGAGAAATATCAATAACCTCAGATATGCAGATGACACCACCCTATGGCAGAAAGCAAAGAAGAACTAAAGAGCCTCTTGATGAAAGTGAAAGAGGAAAGTGAAAAAGTTGGCTTAAAACTCAACATTCAGAGAACTAAGATCATGGCATCTGGTCCCATCACTTCATGGCAAATAGATAGGGAAACAATGGAAACAGGGACAGACTTTATTTTTTTGGGCTCTAAAATCACTGCAGATGGTGATTGCAGCCACGAAAGTAAAAGACGCTGCTCCTTGGCAGTAAAGTTATGACCAACCTAGACAGCGTATTAAGAAGCAAAGACATTCCTTTGCCAACAAAGGCCTGTCTAGTCAAAGCTATGGTTTTTCCAGTAGTCATGTATGGATGTGAGAGTTGGACTATAAAGAAAGCTGAGCACCAAAGAATTGATGCTTTTGAACTGTGGTGTTGGAGAAGACTCCTGATAGTCCCTTGGACTGCAAGGAGATCCAACCAGTCCATCCTAAAGGAAATCAGTCTTGAATATTCAGGACATGAATCTGAGTAAGCTCCGGGAATTGGTGATGGACAGGGAAGCCTGGCGTGCTGCAGTCCATGGGGTTACAAACAGTCGGACACAACTGAGTGAACTGAACTGAGGAGAGGAAGTGAAGTGAAGTTGCTCAGTTGTGTCTGACTCTTTGAAATTCCATGGACTGTAGCCTATCAGGCTCCTCCGTCCATGGGATTTTCCAGGCAAGAGTGCTGGAGTGGATTGCCATTTAAGGGCATTGTAAACACAGAGAGAGGTAGGTGCAAAGACAGTGTATTAAGTTATCACTGTTTTCATTACAAAATTCTGTGTCTTAAAGCAACACATATTTTTTATTTTCCAGTTCTGTAGGTTAGAAGGAACCTAAAAGCAAAATGTTGGCAGGCTGTGTTCCCCTTCTGGAGGTTGTAAGGGATAATCTATTTCCTGCTCACTTAGGTTGTGGCAGAATTCATCTCTGTGAGGGTGTAGAATGGAGGTCCACATTTTCTTGGAGCTTCCCTGGTGGCTCAGACAGTAAAGAATCTGCCTACAATGGTGGAGACCGGGGTTCAGTCCCTGGGTTGGGAAGATCCCCTGGAGAAGGAAATGACAACCCACTCCAGTATTCTTGCCTGGGAAATCCCATGGAGGCAAGAGCCTGGTGGACTACAGTCCATGGGGTCGGAAAGAATAGGACATGACTGAGTGACTGACCCTTTGTAAACTGAGGATGAGTCCCAGGTCCTAGAGGCTGTTGCCCTCCCTGACTCATGGTCTCATCCCTTCAGCTTCAAAGCCATCAGTGGGGAGTGGGGTGAATCCACTCATGTCTTCTGTCTTTCAGCCTTCTTGCACTTTTTAAGGATTTACAAGATTAGATTGGATCAATTCAATCTAATCTAATCCAGATAATCCAGGATTATTTCATCTCAAGGTCATTAACTTTAACCTTAGCACAAAGTCCCTTTTGTTACAGTAGGTAACATCATCCTAGGTTCTGGGAATTAGGACATGATGTATTGGAGGGAGGCATTATTCTCCCTACCACAGACAGGGCAGCAGGGCTGATTGACTGAAAAGAAAAAGTTAACGTAAAGAAAAGAAGGAGGTAAGATTAAGTAGGAAGGGAAGATGATATTGATCCAAACATATTTTATGATTGGAGTTTTTAGGCTTAAACCTAAACATAAAGCTCACTCCTAGTGATTCTGAGACTTTTATCCATATCTTTATTAATCAAGAAATGTATACCTAATTTTTATTTTTAGTGATTGTATTGGTGGCTTAGCGGTAAAGAATCCACCTGCCAATGCAGCAGACCCGAGTTCGATTCCTGCATCAGGAAGATCCCCTGGAGAAGGGAATGGCAACCCATGCCAGTATTCTTGGCTGGGAAAATCCCATGTCCAGAGAAGCCTAATGGGCTACAGTCCATAGGGTCACAAAAGAGTCGGACACGACTTAGTGACTAGACAACAACAATCACAAAACAATACTTTTTAAAATGTAAAATAATACCACAAATATACTTAAAAAGCTTCACCTCTTTTCCCTACCTCAGCCTATCTGCTATTCAGGGCCACTGTTGTCTTCTACTCCTCCTCTCCCAATCAAAAAACAGGATTCTCTCTCTGAGATTCCCTCCTCTGTGTTGACAACATTTCTATAACATTTGTTGACCCAGGAAGCTGTCTAACCTTGAAGCACATCACCATCTCCAAGACATTATGTAAGCTGTATTTGTTGGCGGGAGCCTTTAGCTCATTTTTATATGACTTGATCTTTATACAAATATAGTAAAAAAAAAAAATCTATACTTACATATTGTCAATTTCTTATTAACTAATTGGATAGGATTTCATGGAACACTGTCTCTGACTAGACTCACAGTCCAATTTTCATTTTGTTTTCTTTGGACTGAGTTTCCCACACCCCAGTTTGAGTCTGCAGTGTCATTACTAAAACTACGGAGGACCATCCTTGTTCTCAAGAATAGCAACAAGAAGCCCCCAAAAGGCTCTTTGAACCTCTAAATTGAGGTGGAGATGAAAGGAGAAGTGCTCTTTGTCTTAAAGACTATCTTCTTTCTTCATGAAAGAAGTCCGTCTTAATGCTGAAAAATGTAAGAACAAGACACCTCAGTTGCAGAGATGAACATCTAAAAGCATAAAAGAATGGTAATTTGCTGTAGCTAAAAATAGACCCCCACCTTGATGCATTTGCACCATGTGGGTTGTTGGCAGTGTGGCCAGCCTTCATCTGTAAAGAGACAATGTCAGAGCCTGCAGTCAAAAATCAGATACAGTTGATTTTAATGTGCTTTGCTTCTAAGTGGGACACATTCCAGTGATTTCTTCTTCTGACTCTCCTCACACTGATAATCAGAGGCATAATTATTACCTTTCTGGTTCCAATCATTTATCACATGGCTACTCTGCAAACAATACAGATGTGGTCCTTGCCTTTAGGGGTCTTAGGTCCAGTAGGGGAAGGAAACACAAAGCAAGTAATTACATACATTATTCATTCATTACAGTTGGGATAAGTGACAACAAGCAAAAATGGTCAGTGCTATGTACATTTATAAAGGAAAACACTAAATTAGTTTTCTAAAATGATCAGTGCTCTCTGTAGCCTCCTGAACTTCATCAACTGTATCCTTTGTTTCGAAATCAGGTGATTCCTTTCCTCAGATCAGATCAGATCAGTTGCTCAGTTGTGTCCAACTCTTTGCGACCCCATGAATCGCAGTACACCAGGCCTCCCTGTCCATCACCAACTCCCGGAGTTCACTCAGACTCAACATCCATCGAGTCAGTGATGCCATCCAGCCATCTCATCCTCTGTCGTACCCTTCTCTTCTTGCCCTCAATTGCTCCCAGCATCAGAGTCTTTTCCAATGAGTCAACTCTTCGCATGAGGTGGCCAAAGTACTGGCGTTTCAGCTTTAGCATCATTCCTTCCAAAGAACACCCAGGGCTGATCTCCTTTAGAATGGACTGGTTGGATCTCCTTGCAGTCCAAGGGACTCTCAAGAGTCTTCTCCAACACCACAGTTCAAAAGCATCAATTCTTCGGCGTTCAGCTTTCTTCACAGTCCAACTCTCACATCCATACATGACCACTGGAAAAACCATAGCCTTGACTAGACGGACCTTTGTTGGCAAAGTAATGTCTCTGCTTTTGAATATGCTATCTAGGTTGGTCATAACTTTCCTTCCAGGGAGTAAGTGTCTTTTAATTTCATGGCTGCAGTCACCAGCTGCAGTGATTTTGGAGCCCAGAAAAATAAAGTCTGACACTGTTTCCACTGTTTCCCCATCTATTTCCCATGAAGTGATGGGACTGGATGCCATGATCTTCGTTTTCTGAATGTTGAGCTTTAAGCCAACTTTTTCACTCTCCACTTTCACTTTCATCAAGAGTCTTTTGAGTTCCTCTTCACTTTCTGCCATAAGGGTGATGTCATCTGCATATCTGAGGTTATTGATATTTCTCCCGGCCATCTTGATTCCAGCTTGTGTTTCTTCCAGTCCAGCGTTCCTACTACCTTCATTTTGCTGGCTTTTGGAAATTGTCTTTACTTCCTAAAACTGAACCTCCCTACATGCTCTTAGGGTACTTCTCTAGTGGCTCAGATGGTAAAGCATCTGCCTGCAACGCAGGAGACCTGACTTTGATCCCTGGGTGGGGAAGATCCCCTGGAGAAGGGAATGGCTACCCACTCCAATATTCTTGCCTGGGAAATCCCATGGACAGAGGAGCCTTGTGGGCTAGAGCCCATGAGGTTATAAAGAGTCACACATAACTAAGCGAATAACATTTTCACTTCATTACATGCTCTTATAGCACTCTGTGATTGATCTGTAGCTCATATCTTGCATATATTTAGCAATTGTTTTATTTATTTATTGGCCTATATGTCCCTGTAGGCTGTAAGCTTCTCGAAGACAAGACTGTGTCTTATTCAGTGACATATTTCCTACTACATAATACACACCAGATAAATGCTGAGAGAGTGAAAGAGAGTCAGTTGACATTGGGACGCTGATCTCTTTGGTGAAGCCATTTATCAGTTAAGTTCCCTCTTTCCCTTTCTCATGTGTTTCTTCAACATGGATCCTTCAAGTTAGCTCTTCAACATGTTCAAGCTCACTCCTCTGTAAAGAAATCCTCCCTTGATTAGCTATCTCATCCAGACACTGCCTTATTTCTCTTCTTATCTTCATAGCCCAGCTTCTTGAAAGAAGTATTTTCTCATGCTGTCTCTACTTTCCTTTGTTCACCTAGTCCTCTGCCCCTCATTTTACCACACTCTCCAGCTTATCAGTGACAATGATCTCTTATCTAACTGACTTTACAACACAGTCATCCTTTGTTGCCATTCTTGCTGCCCCATCTTGGTCTCCATGGTGGGCTCCTCTTTCTCTGCCCTCTACTCCTCAAAGGCCAGTTTTCCTAGTATTTTCAGTCCTGGCTCTCTTCTATTCTCAATGCACATAATCTCTCTCAGGGATATTATCTGTTCCAGTGATTCAAACAACCAGCTGTATTCTGCTGATTCAGCCCAGATGTCTCTCCTGAACTTACATCTCTATTAACTCTTGATTGAATATACACACGTGGATGTTCACCAATTCCTTAAACTCAAATTGCCCAAATCTGAACTAATGAACATTCCAAATTGGGGAAGGAGTATGTCAAGTCTGCATATTGTCAGCATGCTTATTTAACTTGTATGCAGAGTACATCATTCAAAATGCTGGGCTGGATGAAGCACAAGCTGGAGTCAAGATTGCCAGGAGAAAGATCAATAACCTCAGAAATGCAGTTGATACCACCCTTACAGCAGAAAGTGAAGAGGAACTAAAGAGTCTCTTGATGAAGGTGAAACAGGAGGGTGAAAAAGTTGGCCTAAAACTCAACATTCAAAAAACAAAGATCATGGCATCTGGTCCCATCACTTCATGGCAAATAGATAGGGAAACAATGGAAACAGTGACAGACTTTATTTTCTTAGGTTCCAGAATTACTGCAGATGGTGACTGCAGCCATGAAATTAAGAGACAGAGACATTACTTTGCCAACAAAGGTCCGTCTAGTCAAGGCTATGGTTTTTCCAGTAGTCATGTATGGATGTGAGAGTTGGGACTATAAAGAAAGCTGAGTGCCGAAGAATTGATGCTTTTGAACTGTGGTGTTGGAGAAGACTCTTGAGAGTCCCTTGGATAGTAAGGGGATCCAACCAGTCAGTCCCAAAGGAAATCAATCCTGAATATTCATTGGAAGGACTGATGTTGAAGCTGAAACTCCAATACTTTGGCCACATGATGCAAAGAACTGACTCATTTGAAGACCCTGATGCTGGGAAAGATTGAAGGCAGGAGAAGGGGATGACAGACGATGAGACGGTTGGATGGCATCACTGACTCAATGGACATGAGTTTGGGTAAACTCCAGGAGACGGTGATGGACAGGGAAGCCTGGCATGCTTCAGTCCATGGGGTTGCAAAGAGTCAGACATGACGGAGCAACTGAACTGAACTGAACTTCCCAAACTAGCCTTCCTATGTTTTCTACCTTGGTAAATAGTATCACAGTTAACTGACTCCTCATTATTCTTCACCTTTTACTTTTGTCACTACAAGCAATCCTCAGGATTTATCCCCTGCCCCCACTGCCAGAATTCTCTCTTTTTTATTTTATTATGGTTTCCAGCCCCGAGGAAGTATCCGTCAGATCTTGCATGTTGCCCATCTTTTCTGGCAGAGGCTTTAGCATCTCAGTCACTACATTTCAGCTCCAGTATTGCTTTGTCTCTGGGCGGTGTGTTGCTTTTTCTTGCCTTTTCTATAATTTTTTGTTTAAAGTTTGAAGACAGAGGTGCTGAGGCAGAGAGTTTTATGCCTGGAAATGGGCACGTCTTTCCTTCTGCTGGGACTTTCGTGTGGGGATTTGAATCAATCTAGTTAGGAATTAAGGATTCAGGTTCACTTTTGCTATAGTTACCCTTGCATTAAGCTTCAAATGCCTCTAGGGATCCCTTGTGTTTCTGGTGGGACTAGTTTGTCGGTGGGTTTTCACAATGTCTGCCCCAACCTCTGCTTTAGGTTTTCCCTTTGCACTGTATCAAAGAGGGCTTGTTTCTATGCTCCTGGAACGTTCCTAATGGTATCTTACTGTTCCTTATTATTCAGTGTTTTCCAACCTTGTAGGGGAGGTGAAGGGAGGTTTTTGTTCCTCTGATTCAGTTTCAGTCTCAGCAGGCACCATGCCCCTGGGTCTTGGGATGTTTCCTTTCCAGGGCTCCTACCCTCCCACAGTTGCAGTTCTAGCTACATCATGTATTCCTTCCCTTCTCCCTGGAGTAGAGTTTTCCTACAACCTTCTCCAGCTGCAATGTATTTTCACCAGAGCTCTAAGAGCAACAGTCCCTCTCACCTCTTTGGACCCCAGGAAATGTCACAGTTATTTTCCTCCACTCCTTTACCTTTGCTTGCTGTCTCTTTCCTGGCTTCTGTTCTGCAGGCTTTCAATATGCTCAGGTCCTTCACAGCCTAACTGATTCATTAAATAGTTAATCTTCTATGAATCTACTTCCACAGTCCTCTCCTACTCCTCAGTCTTTCCAGTCTGGCCTCCACTGTTCTTCAGATGTTGCTCTTGTCAAAGTTTCTATGGTCAGGATTGGGCCCTGTAGACCACGATCCTCAGAGACCAGATGACTGGATGCACCATGTGCAGATCATCTCTGCAAAATAATGACCGGGAAGTAGGAAAACAAATGCCAAAACACTAATCAAGCCAACCATGAACAAACATTACAGTCAATGATTTATAGTGGAGCTCTCAAAAAGTAGCATTGACATATATACACCATCATGTGGAAAAGAGATAGCTAGTGGGAAGCTGCTATATAGCACAGGGAGCAGGGACCTCAGCTCAGTGCTCTGTGATGACCTAGAGGAATGGAATGAGGGGTAAGAGGGAGGCTCAAGAGCTGCTGCTGCTGCTAAGTCGCTTCAGTCGTGTCTGACTCTGTGCGACCCCATAGATGGCAGCCCACCAGGTTCCCCCGTCCCTGGGATTCTCCAGGCAAGAATACTGGGGTGGGTTGCCATTTCCTTCGATTCGTGAAAGTGAAAAGTGAAAGTAAAGTCGCTCAGTCGAGTACGACTCTTAGCTACCCCATGGACTGCAGCCTACCAGGCTCCTCTGTCCATGGGATTTTCCAGGCAAGAGTACTGGAGTGGTGTGCCATTGCCTTCTCCAGGCTCAAGAGGGAGGGGGCATATATATATATAGTTGTGACTGATGCACATTGTTGTAGAAACTGACACGACATTGTATCAATAATGTATAACAGTGGAGAGAAAGCGATTTTGAAGTTTTCCCATTTCACACTGTAAAGTGGCCTATGTATCATTCATTTTAAAGGTTAAGAAGTTAAGAAATCAAAGCTCAGTGAGGTTGTCAAGAAGTTAGTAATTTCAAATTCGTGTTCGCTGACTGTAAACTCAGTGCTCTGAAACTTCAGTGAAATATCAAGGAAACATCTGTCAAGTTTTTCTCACTTCTGGCTTCATTGTGTGATGTAAGAACACATTGGTTAATTTGTATGGACAGATTGTTTTCTCACTAAAACAACTAAAGGCTTCATAGCATTTTGGATAGGTCTAAGCCGGGAAAAGAAAATAATTCTGAGATTTGAACTCTGGCTGAACTTCACATATTTTTAGCAGGCCTTTGTGGGTATTTAGTGGAGCCCGTTACTGTTTTTGATTAAGACTGGAATTTCAATTGTGCTTTGGATTTTCAAAATGTATTTCCATAATTTTGTCCTCCTCTCCCCTTCTCTCCCCACTGCTCCCCACCTTTGGCACAATAACTCCTTCAGGTACATGCTAGGGGTTACTCGACCAGGATCACATACCAGGCTGTGGCATCAGCTGACCTGGCGGTAATGCCAGTTGGCCAGCCATCCCTCTGAAAGCTTCCCACACAGATTAGTTTCAGATGTAGCAATGTAAGTATGGGCTCTGGTTAGAGGGAAGTTGTAAATAAAAGTGACAGCCTGTAATTTCCTTGTGTCTTTTGTTTTGGAATTTGCAAGTAGATTATTTGAGATATTAGTGGGACTCCTTAGACCTGTCCCTTTGAGGAAGAAACCCAGTTGACTTCCTTTTTACTGACTTCAAGGGTAGCTGTACTCTCCTTAACAATTATATGCATTTTTTTCCAACTGTGTTGTTTGTCACAGGTCCTATCTTATATACAACCTTAGCAGTAAAGTGCCTCTATTAATCTTCACACTTTAGGAAAAGAAAATTTGTGCATTTTACTGGTGTATAAACATAAGCATTAGCTTGCAACTTTGCAGGATGCAGAAGGTTAGTCAGATCCTCTGTGTAGAGGAAGAGTCTATACAGCAGCTTCCCACTAGCTATCTATTTTACACATGGTAGTGTATATATGGGACTTCTCAGATGGTGCTAGTGGTAAAGAATCCACTTGCCAATGCAGGAGACATAAGAGATGTGGGCTCAATCCCTGGGTTGGGAAGATCTTCTGGAGGAGGAAATGGCAACCCACTCCAGTATTCTTGCTTGGGAAATCCCATGGACAGAGGAGCCTGGCAGGCTTCAGTCTATAGGGTCACAAACAGATATGAATGAAGTGACTCAGCACGCACGCATGTGCACATTTGTATGAGTACCAATAAAAAGAGTAATTCTTGGATGTAAATGTAACATGATAGAGTCAAGATCTATATGAGGAAAATTACAAAACTCTGATAAAAAAATTTAAAAAGATCTAAGTAAATGGAAAGATAGTCCACTCTCATGGATGTGAAAACTCAAGATGTCAGTTCTTCCCAGCTTGGTCTATAGATTCAATGCAATCCCAGTTGAAATCCCAGCAAATGGTTTTGTGAATACTGACAACTAATTGTCAGGTTTACATGAAAATGCAAAAGACTCAGAATAGCCAACACAACATTGAAGCAGAAGAACAAAGTTGGACAACAGGTATAAACAAACATATGAAAAGAGATTCAGCAGCATGTCATTAGGAAATTACAAATTAAAACAGCAAGCTACCACTACACACTTATTAAAATGGCCCAAATCCAATCACGGACAATACCAAATGCTGACAAGGATATACAGCAATGGGAACTCTGATTCATTGCTGGTGTGAATACAAAATAGCACAGTCACTTTAGAAGACAGTTTGGTGATTTCTCATAACACTAAGCAAATGCTTACCATATGATCCAGTAATCATACTCCTTGGTATTTACCTAAATGAGTTGGAAAATTATTTCCCCTCAGAAACCTGCATGTGAATGTTTAAGCAGCATTCTTTGTGATTTCCATAAATTGGAAGCCAGTAAGATGTCCCTCAGTAGGGGGGTTGATAAATAAACTGTGGTATATCCATACAATGAAATACTTGCTAAGTCGCTTCAGTCGTGTCTAACTCTGTGTGACCCCATAGACGGCAGCCCACCAGGCTCCCCCGTCCCTGGGATTCTCCAGGCAAGAACACTGGAGTGGGTTGCCATTTCCTTCTCCAACAATGGAATACTACTCAGCATTAAATAGAAATGAGCTATCAAACCACAAAAAGATGGGAGGAAACTTAAGTGCATATGGCTAAGTGAAAGAAGCCAATCCCAGTAGGTGTAGTCCAACTACATGACATTTTTGAAAAGGCAAAATGATGGGCACAGTAAAATGCTCAATGTTTGCCAGTGGTTCGCAGGAAAAAAGAAGGAATGATGAGGTAGAGTGCAGGGCATTTTTAGGAAAGTTAAATTATTCTGTAAGGTATTGTAATGGTAGGTACAAGTCACGATACGTTTGTCAAAATCCATTGAACTGTACAGTACCAAAACAAACTTTGATATAAACTCTGGACTATAGTTAATAATATTGGTTCATCAATTGTAATAAATTTACTAGAGCTATATAAGAGAATAATAATAGGGGAAATTGTGTGTGTGTTTTTGTGTGTGCAGGCATAGAGGCCATATGAGAACTCAGTGTACATTTTGATCAATTTTTATGCAAACCTGAAACCTCTAAAAAATAAAGTGCATTGATTAAAAAATTTTGAATTGAGAGTTGGCAGAGGACAAGACCAGGTGATTTGGAAGTGAACACAGTTTGCACTGCTGTGCTGTGCTTAGTTGCTCAGTTGTGTCCGGCTCTTTGCAACCCCATGGACTGTGTGTAGCCTGCCAGGCTCCTCTGTCCATGGGATTTTCCAGGCAAGAATACTGGGGTGGGTTGCCAGGCCCTCCTCCAGGAGATCTTCCCAACTTAGGGATCAAACACAAGTCTTCCACATTGCAGGTGGATTTTTTATTGTTTGCATTATCTAGAGGTTAATTAGCCCTGGAACTTTCTTGGAAACCAAAACACATGGGATTTGAATATGCTTTTCAAAATCTCATTGCAGTTGGAAACTTTGGACGCCTGGAGAAAGTATGATTAGAAGATGCTTTCTGAAGGAAGATAGAGTATTTGTAGAAGTGATGCATTCAGCTGACACTAGCTCCTCTTTCCTCATAATCTCAAGTGATTGAGATGGCTAGTACTTGTGCCCAGGAAGTTGACCTGGCTGCCACCCACAGCCACCACAATTCATGCTCCTCACCCTAGTGACTAATGACGCTTCTCTAGCCCGGGGAGACTCCTTCCCCTGCAGGTACCACAATGCTGTTGGGCTCCTTTGAAGCTGGCCTCTGTCCTAATCCCCTCTTTTTAAACCCAGTACAAATTTCCCTAGGACTGGGGCAGAATGTTAAGATAACTCTAGCCAAGGGTGTTCCCAAGAGCCCCTGTCTTTTCTGAAATTCAACCACACTCCAGGAAATTCTTGTTATTGCCATCTTTTCCTCCCATCACCCATCCTCCAAAGTTTGGGTTTGTGCCTCCAGTACAAAGAGGATGCTATTTTTCTAGTAGCATTGAGGGATAGTTCATGTGAATTCACAGAAATTGCCCTTGGCCATTGAACTTTCTCATTTTACCTTTCTAGATGCTTCTGAGTCTCCCCTTCTCTCTCTCTTTTTTTTTTTTTGCTTCTGAGACTCTTTAAGATCCTGTTATGGATTTATTAGCCTTCAATTAACTTACACTCTTTTTGAATCAATGGCTCCCACTGTGCAGTTATAAACTCATTCAGCAATACAAATGGAAGTGTCATGATCTGGCTTTGATAAGCTTGGTTTACCTCTATGAATGTACCAAGCTAGGACTATCTTTCTATTTTGGACTTTCTCATGGGAGAATTTCTGATCCCTAAAAACCTGCTGGGGGTAAATTTAGAGGTGATCTATAGCAATATGACCAATGTCCCTAAAAACACAATTGATATTATGGACATATTTCCCACAGACTAGGAACCAGAGTGTATAATACTGTGTTTATAAACTCACATATTTGTTTGAAATTCAAATATGCCTACAGAACCATGAAAGTATGAAGATGTAGGGTGACTTTTACATGGCTGCAGATAGAATCAAACAATTAAGTGAAGCAGGAACAACCCAAACCCCCAGGCATGAGAGAGAAACATGAGGAAAGATGATGTAGAATAGTCATCAGAAGGAAAAGAGGAGGAGAGAGAGGTCTCGTGGTCCCAAGAAAGCAGGCCAAGATTGCAGGGCCATGACGATCTGGAGACCAGGCTACTAGTCAGGTCCCAGGAGAGAAAGAGTATGAAAAGAAAGTGCTCTAAAACCTGGGTAGCTTCTGTGTTAACCACCAGACTTTGTGTGAAGTATCTAGACATCATGACTATGTAATCTGAGGGAAGCTCAGTCCTCAGGTTTATGGATTCTAGATTCGTGTTTCAGACTAATCTCAGGTGTTGCCTCCTAGATGCTGTGCTCCTCCTCTTCTTCACCCCTGCATGCTAGCCCTCTCCCTTTCCTGAGCCCCAGCTTCCACTGTTGTCTCATGTCATAGCGAATATGTGTTTGCCTCTGTTTAAGAGGAAGAAAAAATGCTAAAGACAAATAGAATATAAATAAAGTTTTCCCTCTTTCATAAATCAGAGATTTGAAATGCAAACACATGGGCGTGAAAATACTGCGTTGAAGAAAGACAGGAGGACTGCTTTGGTTCTGTGATTCTCTGGGCCCTTTCTCCAGAGATGGGGGAGGTGATCCTGAGCCCCGTGTTTGTTTGGACATTAAAGATCCAGGGCTATCTGCTGGACAGACTGTACTGGATTCTAGAACAAGACTGCCGAGGAAGCAAAGTTCTCACTTTAAAATAACATCTCTCTGGACAAGTGTCTCTCGACAGGGTGAAGGGCCTTGCATATTGGAATGAGACAAAAGGCAACTATGGGATTTTGAACTTTATTTCAAAAGAGAGCTTGTGGGTTCCAGGAAGTCGCTTGTTTAGTTTTCTTAAAATATTTTTGAAAGAAAACAATGGATAGTTTTTTATAAATTGATCAAGTTTTTACCAGGTTCTCAGTTACTATTCTCACTCGTGGGTAGTGTCTGGCATAATTGATTGATTAAAATTAGTGATTGCTGTGGGCTCTGGGCTCAAACTATTTTTTCTTTCTCAATCACTTTTAATTATGCATAGAAACATTTCAGTTAAGGTAATTGAAATGCTATTATAATCTGTGAAATCCTGAGCAAATTATTTGCATTTCTGAGTCCATTTCCTTTTTGTAAATTGGTGCTAAAGGAAGTTTGAGGTGAGAAATAAATAAGCTCTTAAAGTGAAAACCTTAGAATGAAGGAGGCACTCAATAAATGTTAGTGACTTCCTTCCCCCATTTCAAATGTTTTAGTGAGCTTCTTGAATCCTTTCTCTTCGTAAAGACTTGTAAATAAGGATGACTTGAGGAACGTTTCCCTACCAATCTGTTCTCATAAGAGAGAAATATTTATTCCTTCAATGTTCACAGAGTGCTTTTCATGTGAAAGTGGGTGCCAGGTGGTAGGGGAACGACAAAAGTCTACACTGCACATCCCACATCCTGAAGAAGCTTCTAGTGCGATGGAGAGTGGAGAGCAGGACATGATAGGCATTCTGTAAATAAGCAAATAATGTACACTCTGGGAGCCTGTGTGGGAAAAGTAGGGTTGTTTCTGGTTGGAGTGAGCATCG
Organism: Bubalus bubalis; assembly: GCF_019923935.1. NCBI lineage: Eukaryota > Metazoa > Chordata > Mammalia > Artiodactyla > Bovidae > Bubalus > Bubalus bubalis. The sequence goes on along the minus strand of NC_059162.1, from coordinate 42,821,815 downwards.
TTTGGGAACAGAATGGAGCAGAATGACTGAGTGTTCACCAAGCACCAACAGGGTGAGATGACCTTGTACATGTTGTCATATGTAATCCTCATGGTAATCCTGTGTAGCATGGACTCACAGATCCATTTTATGGGTCAGAAAACTGAGGCTCTGTGATGGTAAGGAACTTACCTGAAATTACCCAGTGAGTGAATGGTAGAGTTGGTTTTATTTTATCTGTTTGCTGTTTTCTCTAATCCATACTGCTTCAAGGTACTGGGACAGATGATCATTCCAGGTAATGTATCCATTCTTCACAGTGGATATGATAGGGATGCTAGAGGGGTCTTGCCTTCACAGGTGAGAAAAGAACAGGAGAAAATCATGGACAGGACCAGATAGTCTCACTCCTGGTCATGGAATCTTCTCAAGGCACCACTGCCACAACAGAGACCCACCAAATAACTGGATCTATAACGCCTCTTAGTGGAGCAATCTAGAGCTTAAATAGGAAATGCCACTGATGAATTAAAAACAAAAAAGCAACATGAGGACACTTCCGCCTGGCACTGTCACCTGAGAGCCCAGTCACACTTCTGGCTCTGCCATCCATGTCCTGCTGCCCAGAGAAGCCTCATGTGATTGTCCCCGTGTGTCTTGGCCACCCACTCTTTATAATCCTTTAGGCTTCTAGTGAAAGGGGCATTTAGGTTACTGTTTGTGTGTGTTGTTTTTTAAGAAATCGGGTTGAATTTTCTCCTTGTTTAGACAGAGAGTCTCTCTGGACAATTTGGAGTATCTCCAGGAACACTAACCCTCTCTGAAGGAGGTTGCCCTGAACAAGGAGAAATGCTTGCTCTTCAAAAATGACTCCTTAGGGAGGCCGTCAGCTGCTTCATTTTCGCACAGTCAGGGAAGTTTCATCCTCAGATAAGGGATTTGAGAAGAGTTGGCTGTGATTGCCTGAAAAACTCCCCAAGGACAAACGTCCAGAAGACAGTTGCCCCCACTACCCAGGGGCCAAGGTCTCTTTGTTTATTCCTCCTAGTAACTTTTCCTGATTTCCTCTTCTATCTGTACCCATCTTATACCCGGTTTGGAGTCTGGAAGGAATCACAGCCCCTGGAACAACATCTGGAATGATCTATAAGGAATCAGTTTATAATGTGCCTTTTTCTTTCAGTCATTCATTAGGTCATTCATTATTTATTTATTCATCTGAGCAGAATTTTCTATTGTTAAGCAACACTTGTTACAGGATATCCTGTTTTTCTAACTACAAGATGCTGACTTCCTTTGTTTTGTTCCTCTGAAGACCCTCTAAAGCAGGGTTTCTAAAGAATTACGTAGCTTGATAAATGGCACTTCTATTCTTCATCAGGTTGTCGAAAACTTCTTTCATTGAAAGTGAACCAGTTTTCCAGCTTAGACTTCCCTAAGGATCTGTGAACATTCAAAGACGCAGAGAACCCAAAGCCTGTGCTCTGTGACAACCTAGAGGGGTGGGATGGAGGGGGAGGTGGGAGGGAGGTTCAAGAGGGACGGGACATATGTAAACCTATGGCTGATTCATGTTGATATATGGCAGAAACCAATACAATATTGTAAAGTAATTATCCTCCAACTAAAAAGAAAATAAATATTAAAAAAAAGAGTATACGGCAAAAGACAACCAGTGGGTTTAGGCTCTTGTATGCTGGCTAGAATCCAAGTCCGTCCAGCACCCAACTAGGAATGGAGCCTTCCGCTCTGGCAAAGGCACACTCCCGAGGGTTGTGGGTTGGTCTGAAGATACAAGCCACCGGGTGTGTCTTTCTCATTCCTCACATCTCCATTAGTAAAATGGTAGAACCTTGTGGGGTTTACATGTTAACAAGAGTTTTGTTCTTAATTGTGTCCATAATGCATTGTCATGCGTCTCAAATGGTAAAGAATCTCCCTGCAGTGCAGGAGGCCTAGGTTCAATCCCTAGGTCGGGAAGGTCCCCTGGAGAGGGGAATGGCTACCCACTCCAGTACTCTTGCCTGGATAATCCCATGGACAGAGGAACCTGGTAGGCCACAGTCCATGGGGTCACAGAGTCAGACACAACTGAGCGACTAACACTTTCACACTTTCAATGTATCATCAGGGAGGATGGCAATATAAAGGCCATAAAGAACCTCATTATTAATGGTGTATCATATGTAAAAAGAACATTTGCTTATACCCTGAGGATATACCATGGAGATTTTTATACTCATTTATCAAATCAAATGTCAGCCAGAATACCATTTTGAAACAGAAGTGACTCAGTGCAGTGAGCAGGCCCCAGGCTATATTTTGTGCTATTTGATGTCTCCCATCATTTTTGCCTTTTCCTCTCCCCAACTTTGACAGTCCCCTGTCTTTCCCCTGGCATGTCTCTCTTTCCTCTTCCATATCAAATCTCCTGTATCCAGAAATTATCCAAAACTTACTACTTCTTGGGGATAGAAATGATTCAATTTGATATTTCACTGATGTGACTTTGAATGCAATAAAACAAAAAAATGAAGGCTTAAAATGCAGACGTTCCTATATGTGGGTACTGGATGGAAAGTTCTTTAACTGATGAGAGCTTCCTGGAGTCCCTGGCATGAAGTAGATTTGGTAATCTAACCTCTGTGATTTGACTTCTCAGCAACATTTGACATATTAACAACTCCCTCTTTTATAAAACTCTCCCCTGTCTTGGGTTTTCTGTTACCATAATCAAAACAGTTTTTTTTTTTTTGGCTGCACCTCATGGCATGTGGGATCTTAGTTCCCCAACTAGGAAGCAAACCTGCACCCAGTGCCTTGGAAGCAGAGTCTTAGCCACTTGACTCCCAGGGAAGTCCCTATTATCATACGTTATGGCTTCCCTGTTTCATTGTCTGAAGCATCTCAGATTCCTTTGATGGGTCCATCTCTAATCAAACTCTCCTCAGAGTCAGTCTCAGACCCTTTTCGTTCTTTCTCTCTGCCCTCCTCTAGGTTGGCTTGTCCATACTCATGGCTTTAAAAATCATCTTTGTGTAGATGACTGATTACATTTTTATATCCAGCCCCCTGAACTTTAAACTCATTCATTTACCAACTTAAGACACCTAAATATAAAACCTGGCCTTTTAACCTCTAAAACTTGTTTCACTGCTTTCCCAGTGTTCCTTGTCTAAATAAGTGATACAGCCCCAAAGCTATGACTTATGCTAGAAATTTTTAGAACCATCTTTGATTCCTCTCTTTTCCTCACTCCTTGTGTCCACTGCATCATCAAATCCTGTCAGTTTTTTTACCAAGGTATATCTGAAATCCGTCAGCTTCTATTCACCTCCAGGGACACCATCCTGATTCATGCATCGTTATATCTCTCCATGGGCCTCCCTGGTGGTTCAGCAGTAAAGAACCTGCCTGCCAATGCAGGAGACAAGGGTTCGATCCCTGGGTCAGGAAGATCCCTTTGAGAAGGAAATGGCAACCCACTTCAGTATTCTTGCCTGGGAAATCCCATGGACAGAGGAACCTGGTGGGCTAGAGTCCATGGGGTCCCAAAGAATCAGGTATGACTTAGCAACTAAGCAACAACAACAATCTCTCCCCTAGAATCCTGGAATAGCTCCCTAACCAATATCTCTGCCTCTTTTCTTGCCCTCTTCCCCATCTCACCAAATTATTATTCAACGAAACATGAAAACGTAGTTGTTAATACTGAATACTCAGATGCGATTGTTTTGAGTGTACGGCAAAGTGATTCAGTTATATATTACATATATCTATTCCTTTTCAAATTCTTTTCCAATTTATGTTATTACATAATATTGAGTCGAGTCCCCCATGTTATACAGTAGGTTCTTGTTGGTTATCCATTTTAAATATGGCAATGAGTACATGTTAATTCCAAGGTCTCTAACTATCCCTTCCCCATGGTAACCATAAGTTCATTCTCTAAGTGTGTAAGTTTATTTCTGTTTTATAAAGACGTTCATTTGTATCATCTCTTTTTAGATGTACTCCAATATAAAATAAAAAGTTAAAAAAGAGTGGATACTCAGGAATGATATGATTTGGGTTTGAATCCTGGCTCTGCAGCTTACAAACTACAGGAACTTAGGCAATTTATTATTTTTTTTCTGTGTCTCAGCTGCTTCAGTTATAAAAGGATGACCCTAATAGCACCTACTGTACAGAGTTATGATGATTGAATCTTTTCCCCTTTTGAAGTGAGTAGAATTCTTATTGTTGTTCAGTCACTAAGTCATGTCCGACTCTGTGACCCGATGGACTGCAGCATGCCAGGCTGCGCTGTCCTTCACTATCTCCCAGAGTTTGCTCAGATTCATGTGTATTGAGAACTCATTAATATGTCAATAAAATATGTCCCCCACACCCCCACCCATTCTTAAGATCCTTCAGTGGCTTCCTATGTACTTGATATAAAATTCAAGCTCCAAACCAGATCTTCTACGCCCAGTGCGCCCTGGCCCTGGCTCCACTCTGACCTCTCAGTGCACTCTCTCCCTCCCTCACTGTGACCCAGACACACAGTCTTCTCTGGGGTCTCAGGCATGCCATGCTTTTTGCGGCCTCAAGGGAATTTTCATTTCCCTCTGCCTAGAAACTTCAAACGCCTGACTCCTTCCCCTACTTCAGTCCCAATCTTGGTGACACGTCTTCTCAGCAGCTTCCTCTCGCCATGCTATTTAGGGTGGATTCCTTATCCACCTTATACCAAACACTTATTACAGTATTTGGTAATTTTATTTGTTTTTGTTTTCTCCCACCTCACCAACGTGTAGGCAGCTCTGTGAAGGCAGAACCATGACTTTCAAGTTCATTGTTGGATCAGTAGTGCCTGGCACATAGTAAGTGCTCAATAGTTACTGAATGAATGAAATGAACAACTGCTAAGCCAACACTGACCTTCAGTAGGAAGTCAGGTGTAAGCCAGAACCCAGGTTCTGCAGGATATATCAGATGATATACCTATAAGTACTGGCCTCCCAACTTGCTTTGTTGTTCAATAAAGCAAACACTGCAGTGGAACTTCATCAGCTAGTGAAGAAGGAGTCCCAGATATGGAGCCAGAGCTCTGGGCTCAGTCCAGGATCTGATATTAATTGGCTCTGTTCCCTTGAACCGGCTCTATACATGCTCTATACATCTCAGAAACCCAGCCTCTTATTGGAGAATGAGAGTGATTGTAATGAACAACTCTTAAGATTCCTTCTAGCATACATATTCCGTTTTGGATGTCACGTTTTCTGCAGAGAACAGAAAACTGGTGCAGCATTTAGCATTCAAGGGGGAGATAAATCACACGCTGAGATTTAGAGAATCAAAGAATCATGAGTAAGTGCTTGGACAGTTTCTCTTTGGGAGTATCTTATAATAAGTTGGTGCAACTTCATCCACTTGATAGTTATTTATTCATTACTGCTTATCCCCTGAGTCGTGCTCACTGTACCCTGTCTGGAAGCAGCTCCTCTCCATTTTCTTTGTTTCCATAGCTCACACACACACCAACCCACCCACACCCACAAGCACACACATACACATACACACACTCACTGACTCATGTACACACCCATCTTCTTTATTGCTAAGCTTTTTTCATTTTTGCCATCTAGCAAAATCTCTCTTCCATCACCTTATGAAGAAGAAACATCCCTAATTCCATCAGATAGAGACCACCAGCTCTACCTCCACCCAGAAAGGGGAGGCAGAATCTCCATGTTTTCAACCAGCTCACTTGAAAGCCTTTGTGGGCGCCCTAAGTCCTGCCCAGAGCCTCCACAAATGTCTCCAGTCACTGCTTCTTCCCCATGCACTCAGTCACTTTTCCACAAGAACAACTATTTTCACAAGAACTATTTTTGACTGAATGAATAATTAATATTAATGCAATATTATTAAGATTAATATTGAAAGAATAGAATTTTAATATATATATATTTTTAATTTTAAAAAATATATTTTTATAGTATAATAGTACAATGTTTTATCTACTTTGAGGGATAATGGGATCTTCCAGGTTTTGTACAAAGGGAAGCTTCCATAAGTAAGGATCCATAAGGAGTTAAGTAGATCTACTTAAAAATTTCTTCTATACAATATTTTAAGTATACAATATTGCATTATTTAAATATAGTCTCCATGCTGTACATTAGATCCTCAGAACTTACTCATTAAAAAAAGATAAGCCTCTCTGTATCATCTTTTATTGCTTAAATTCTACCAGTTTTTGAAGGACCCATTCACTTGCTGCCGCCACCCTAACTTTTCTTCATCCCTTTGTTAGGAAACACTCTGCCCTTTCTTTGAGCTCCTGTAACATTTCATTCATTCATTTATTCATCTAGTCAACAAATATATACTATGTGTAGACAATAATCTCTGCTCTCATGATGGTTATAATCTAGTGGGGGATACAAAAATGAATACATATATATTATGTTATGCTCAGTTGTGTCTGACTCTTTGCCACCCCATGGACTGTAGCCTGCCAGGTCAGTTCAGTCCAGTTCAGTCACTCAGTCGTGTTTGACTCTTTGCGACCCCATGAATCGCAGCATGCCAGGCCTCCCTGTCCATCACCAACTCCCGAAGTTCACCCAGACTCACGTCCATCGAGTCAGTGATGCCATCCAGCCATCTCATCCTCTGTCATCCCCTTCTCCTGTTGCCCCCAATCCCTCCCAGCATCAGAGTCTTTTCCAATGAGTCAACTCTTCACATGAGGTGGCCAAAGTACTGGAGTTTCAGGTTTAGCATCATTCCTTCCAAAGAAATCCCAGGGCTGATCTCCTTCAGAATGGACTGGTTGGATCTACTTGCAGTCCATTAGAATCTCAAGAGTCTTCTCCAACACCACAGTTTAAAAGCATCAATTCTTCGGCACTCAGCCTTCTTCACAGCCCAACTCTCACATCCATACATGACCACAGGAAAAACCATAGCCTTGACTAGATGGACCTTTGTTGGCAAAGTAATGTCTCTGCTTTTGAATATGCTATCTAGGTTGGCCATAACTTTCCTTCCAAGGAGTAAGCATCTTTTAATTTCATGGCTGCACTCACCATCTGCAGTGATTTTGCAGCCCAGAAAAATAAAGTCTGACACTGTTTCCCCTGTTTCCCCATCTATTTCCCATGAAGTGATGGGACCGGATGCCATGATCTTCATTTTCTGAATGTTAAGCTTTAAGCCAACTTTTTCACTCTCCACTTTCACTTTCATCAAGAGGCTTTTGAGTTCCTCTTCACTTTCTGCCATAAGAGTGGTGTCATCTGCATATCTGAGGTTATTGATATTTCTCCCAGCAATCTTGATTCCAGCTTGTGTTTCTTCCAGTCCAGCGTTTCTCATTATGTACTCTGCATATAAGTTAAATAAGCAGGTTTCCTATTTGGAACCAGTCTGTTCCATGTCCAGTTCTAACTGTTGCTTCCTGACCTGCATACAGATTTCTCAAGAGGCAGATCAGGTAGTCTGGTATTCCCATCTCTTTCAGAATTTTCCACAGTTTATTGTGATCCACACAGTCAAAGGCTTTGGCATAGTCAATAAAGCAGAAATAGATGTTTTTCTGGAACTCTCTTGCTTTTTCCATGATCCAGCGGATGTTGGCAATTTGATCTCTGTTTCCTCTGCCTTTTCTGAAACCAGCTTGAACATCAGGAAGTTCAGGGTTCACATATTGCTGAAGCCTGGCTTGGAGAATTTTGAGCATTACTTTACTAGCATGTGAGATGAGTGCAATTGTGCGGTAGTTTGAGCATTCTTTGGCATTGCCTTTCTTTGGGATCAGATGGAGACCAGTGTTGGGGTGAGAATGGTGTCAATTTTGAGTAGAATGGCTAATGGGGAGATGACCTTCAACCAGAGACCTGCTGGAAGTGAGGGAGTAAGCCAGGGTGGTCCAGAGGAGGAAATGACAAGTGGAAGGTCTTGTGCCAGGAGAGGTGTGAATGAGAGAGTCTAACATGTGAAGAGAGCAGATGCGTGATGGTGGGGGGATGGGCTGCATATCCTATAGCTATTTAAGGATTTGGCTTTTACTCAGAGAGTGATCAGAAGCCATTAACAGGGTTTGAGGAGAGAAGTGATGTTATCTGACTGAAATTTTGAAAGGATTGCTTTGGCTGCAAGACTTCAAATAGGCTGGGATGAAAGTAAGAGTATTGTCAAAAGGATAAGACATTAGTGGTAATGCTGGAAGTGATGAGATCCAGTTAAATTTTGCAAATGTTTTGAAAGTAGATAGGTAGGAAAATACACTCAGATGTGGAGTATTAGAGAAAGATGGGAAAGATAGGGAAGGGAATAGGTTTGGGGAAGATTAGAAGTTTAGTTGTGGACATGTTACTACAGAGGTTTCTCTGTGATATTTAGGTCTAGATTTGGAGTAGGGAGTTGTATTTATGAGACTGGAGCAATTGGAGAAGTCCAGGCCGAAGATGTTAATAAGTCATTTGTGTATACTGCTACTGCTACTGCTAAGTCACTTCAGTCGTGTCCGACTCTGTGCGACCCCATAGACGGCAGCCCACCAGGCTCCCCCGTCCCTGGGATTCTCCAGGCAGGAACACTGGAGTGGGTTGCCATTTCCTTCTCCAATGCATGAGAGTGAAAACTGAAAGTGAAGTCGCTCAGTAGTGTCTGACTCCTAGCAACCCCATGAACTGCAGCCTACCAGGCTCCTCCGTCCATTGGATTTTCCAGGCAAGAGTACTGGAGTGGGTTGCCATTGCCTTCTCCCATTTGTGTATAAGTGATGTTTAAAGATCAAGACATTATCAGAAATTGATGCTTTTATCTGTGGCCCCTTTAAGCATGCTTTCTATATTTTATTATTAGTTGTAAATTTCCTCTCATCCATCATTAGATTATTTTCTTGGGGATAGATCCTCTGTGTGAACTCTCACAGAGCTTAGCCCAGAACCTAGCTCCAGGCAGATCTTAGTAAATTATTTCAGTTAACAGTGCAAGACAGCATGATTAGGAGTTTAAATTGTGGTAGAGTTAATGCTAAAGATTTCAACAGATGATGTGCTGAATGTGGTCTGGGACGGTCTGGCCCAGAACATAATAATATAAGGAAAGCAAAGGAACCGATAAGGGGAGCAGAGACGGGAGAAAAGATCTAAGGGTTAGGGGAACATGAAAATGAGACTTGTTCTGGTTCTACAAAGATTATGCTAATTTAGGCAGAGACACCAAATCTGGAATTTGGAGACAGAGGATGAGATGGTTGGATGGCATCATCGACTCAATGGACATGAGTTTGAGCAAACTCCAGGAGATGAAGGACAGGGAAGCCTAGCATGCTGCAGTTCTTTGGGCTGCAAAGAGTCAGACACGACTGAGCACCTGAACAGCAACAATCAAAGACTGAACATCTGGCCCCCTTCCTCAAATTCATATGCTGAGAATTAGTCCCCAATGTGATGGTATTTGGAAGTGGGACTTTGGAAGGTGATTAGATCAGGAGAGTAAAGTCTTCAAGAATGGATTAGTGCCCTTGTAGAAGAGACTCCAGAGCTCCCATGCCCTCTTTCCGCCATGTGTGGACACAGTGAGAAGGCAGCCATCTCTGAACCAGAAGACAGGTTCCCAGACACCAGATCTGCTAGAAACTTGGCTGTGGACTTCCCAGCTTCCAGAATTGTGAGGAATAAATGTCTGCTGTTGAAACCACCCAGTCTATGGTATTTTCATTAGAGCAGTTGAATGGACTAAAGTGATAAGAATAAGAAGAGGATTGAGGAAGGGGATGGCTTAAAGTGGTGATTCTCAAATGTGATCCTTCTTGGAGGGCTTGTTATTAATAACACACAGATTGCTGGCCCCATTCCCAGAATTTCTGACTTGGTTGGTCTGGAGCAGGGAGGAGAATCTGTATTTCTAACAAATTTCTAGTGCTATTGTTGTTGCTCCTTTGAAGTCTGCATTTTGAGACTCACTGGCTTAGAAATAAGACAGTCTTTCTTTTCTTTTCCTTTTTAAAAAGTCAATAATATGATTATTAATCACCTGTACAAGAGTAATAACTAGAAAATTATCTTTTCATAAGTCATTAAACCTAATTTTTATACACAGTGGGGTTATAACAGGGCAATGTTAGTTGGTTCATTTTATATTCAGTTTCCAAAGAAGTTAACTGACATTTAATAGTTTGATAATTGATCTATGTCATCTTATATTGTTGGTATAACCTTTGATGAAGAAAAGGAAAGTATTTCTGAAAGCTCAAGGCACCTTCAGTGCCCCCACCACCAGTTTTACTGAGATATAATCGACATACAGCAGTGACTGTATTTAGGTTGTACAGCATAAATTACATATATTGTGAATAATTACTACAAAAAGTTTAGTAAACATTCATCATCTTATGTAGACACAAAATTTTTTTTTCTTATGATGAGAACTCTTAGGAGTTACTTAACAATTTTCACATATATCATACCTTGATAGCTATAATTATCATCCTGTACATTATGTCCCTAGAAATATTTATAACTGGAAATTTTTATCTTTTACCACTTTTATCTAATTTCTTCTCCCCTCATCATCTTCAATGTTTAATTTCTGTCACTTGGGAATGAAAACTAGGTCACTGTAAATTCATGAAAGTTTTCATAAGATTATATCAAAAGTCTCCAGGGATAGCTCATGTAACTGGAAAACATGGGCATTTTAAAATAAGTTGGCAACATATACTTTGCAAAAACATACACAACAAAATCATATTATGATTTGTTAAGTACGCTTAGTACTCTTGCCTGGAAAATCCCATGGGCGGAGGAGCCTGGTGGGCTGCAGTCCATGGGGTCGCTAAGAGTAGGACACGACTAAGTGACTTCACTTTCATTTTTCACTTTCATGCATTGGAGAAGGAAATGGCAACCCACTCCAGTGTTCTTGCCTGGAGAATCCCAGGGACGGGGGAGCCTGGTGGGCTGCCGCCTATGGGGTCGCACAGAGTCGAACACGACTAAAGCGACAGCAGCAGCAGCAGCAGCTTCTCGAACTTTCGGCCTTTCAGGTTTTTATTTCAGTCTTACAGATTGCGTCACTTTTTAAAAAAGTCAATTATTTTTGCTGGCCGTACTCAGTACCACCTCCAACTCTCAACAGACTTTCCTTTAAGCACTGGGACAAGACATGGCATACCTGGCAGCAACATACATCCTGAGATGTGAGGTTATAGACTTGCAGAGCTTGACGAGAATACAGATTATTATCGAGTCCAAGACCCTTCCTTTACATATTTATTTATTTAATAATTATTTACTGAGGTCATGATATGTTCCCAATGCTAAGATAGATGTTGGCGATATAACAATTATAGTAGTAACCATGCCATTTAATATTTATACTTCCTGTGTACTACACATATTCCAAAGTTTTACATCTTTTACTTTTTCAATAACCACAAGAAGCCTATGCAGTAGTACTCTATCTCTGAAAGTCAGGGGTAGGCAAACTATGTCCTATGGCCTATTTTTGTAGGGCCCATGAGTTAAGAATGGTTTTTACATTTTTTCAGTTCAGTTCAGTTCAGTCGCTCAGTCATGTCTGACTCTTTGCGACCCCATGAATTGCAGCACGCCAGGCCTCCCTGTCCATCACCAACTCCCAGAGTTCACCCAAACGCATGTCCATTGAGTTGGTGTTGCCATCCAGCCGTCTCATCCTCTGTCATCCCCTTTTCCTCCTGCCCCCAATCCCTCCCAGCATCATTTTCCAATGAGTCAACTCTTCGCATGAGGTGGCCAAAGTATTGGAGTTTCAGCTTTAGTATCAGTCCTTCCAAAGAACACCCAGGAGTGACCTCCTTTAGAATGGACTGGTTGGATCTCCTTGCAGTGCAAGGGACTCACAAGAGTCTTCTCCAACACCACAGTTCAAAAGCATCAATTCTTCGGCGCTCAGCTTTCTTCATGGTCCAACTCTCACATCCATACATGACCACAGGAAAAACCATAGCCTTGACTAGATGGACCTTTGTTGGCAAAGGAATGTCCCTGCTTTTGAATATGCTGTCTAGGTTGGTCATAACTTTCCTTCCAAGGAGTAAGCATCTTTTAATTTCATGGCTGCACTCACCATCTGCAGTGATTTTGGAGCCCCCACAAATAAAGTCTGACACTGTTTCCCCATCTATTTCCTATGAAGTGATGGGACCAGATGCCATGATCTTTGTTTTCTGAATGTTGAGCTTTAAGCCAACTTTTTCACTCTCCTCTTTCACCTTCATCATGAGCCTCTTAAGTTCCTCTTCACTTTCTGCCATAAGGGTGGTGTCATCTGCATATCTGAGGTTATTGATATTTCTCCCAGCAATCTTGATTCCAGCTTGTGCTTCATCTAGCCCAGCATTTCTCATTATGTACTCAGCATATAAGTTAAATAAGCAGGGTGACAATATATAGCCTTGACGTACTCCTTTTCCTATTTGGAACCAGTCTGTTGTTCCATGTTCAGTTCTAACTGGTGCTTCCTCACCTGCATATAGGTTTCTCAAGAGGCAGGTCAGGTGGTCTGGTATTCCCATCTCTTTCAGAATTTTCCACAGTTTATTGTGATCCACACAGTCAAAGGCTTTGGCATAGTCAATAAAGCAGAAATAGATGTTTTTCTGAAACTCTCTTGCTTTTTCGATGACCAAGCGGATATTGGCAATTTGATCTCTGATTCCTCTGCCTTTTCTAAAACCATCTTGAACATCTGTAAGTTCATGGTTCACGTATTGCTGAAGCCTGGCTTGGAGAATTTTGAGCATTACTTTACTAGAGTGTGGGATGAGTGCAATTGTGCAGTAGTTTGAACATTCTTTGGCATTGCCTTTCTTGGGATTGGAATGAAAACTGACCTTCTCCAGTCCTGTGGCCACTGCTGAGTTTTCCAAATTTTCTGGCATATTTAGTATAGCACTTTCACAGTGTCATCTTCCAGGATTTGAAATAGCTCAACTGGAATTCCATCACCTCCACTAGCTTTGTTCATAGTGATGCTTTCTAAGGCCCACTTGACTTCTCATTCCAGGATGTCTGGCTCTAGGTGAGTGATCGCACCATCGTGATTATCTTGGTCGTGAAGATCTGTTTTGTACATTTTTTAGAACACTATATGTACATTTTTTAGAACACTGTACATACATTTTTCAGAACACTGTAAATAAAAGAGTGAGATGGAAGAATAAAATGCTACAGAAACTGTATTTGGCTTTGCAAAACCTAAAGCATTTACCATCTGGCCCTTTATCGAGAACTTTTACCGAGTCCTGTTAGAGATAAGGATCCTGAGTCAAAAGGAAGTGCATTGTACCCAGCCAGTCTGTCTCTGGGGAAGATAAACTATTTCTGAATTGGTCACAATTAAGGCCCAGGGAGGTTAGAGACTTTTCCAAGTTGTGTGGTCAGTTACTGGCAGTGCTGTGACTTTATGCCAAGATTTTCAGTTCAGTGTCATTTCTGATACATTTCTTAATACTTCCTTAGACTAGACCTTAGAAATCATTAGTTTTCAACATGTCAAATACTTTAATTTCTTCTCCACTTTACCCAATGCAAAGTTATCTAATGAGGAGAACTCCAAGACAACTCAAACTCATTTTGGGATAGGTTTAGGGCTTAGACATTCGTCAACAGATATCTGGACAGCTGATGTCCTTCATCTGAACGTTATCTTATGTTCTTGCCAGGCTTGCGCTGCTATGAAGAAGATGTAGCTCTAACTGCCTGGTTAAGTCTGAAAGCTTTTCCATGCTGACATCTTGTATTTTCTTCTCTTTTTCCTTCTATTGACTCTGCTACCACACGGTTCTGTAACAAGTTTTAGTTTCCATTTCTTAGGTTAAAATTATTTCTTGTGATAAGCTGAAAACTGTAAATAGAATGGATGATATACTTTGACGAGGTTCAAAGTAAACATGCGGGCCAGAGAGATGCTTAGGGCAGTACTCCATTACCAAAAGGAGTCTCTATACCAAAAAGGTAAGTTCTTCATGAGCCCTAAAGAGAATTCAGCCAGGTCACATGTCTCTGCCCACATCTGGCATTACAATCTCCTTGTTCATTGCTAAGGGAAATGCCATTTCATTTGGGCTCAGGAAACAGGATGCAATCATCAGTAACTGATTAGTACAGATACTCACTTGAGATATGGGTAGCCAAGAATCAAAACCATGGGAGGAGAAACCAGCAGCATGAAAGAGAAGCTTCAAAATGGGGAAAAAATAGAGAATTTAATAAAATTCTGTTTATCTCCAGAAAGACTTGAGAAGCTTTTAGACTTACAAAATAAGAGTAATTTCTATGAAAAAAGAGACAATTAGAGATCACAAAGGAGTTTTAGGAAATTAAAAACTTGATTTGGAAAATATCCCATACCTCTCCTTAAAAAAGTTGAATACAACAGCTGACAACTGAATTTGCAGTGAAGAACAGGTCTAGCCAGTAGAAATACAACACAAGCCACATATACAATTTAAATTTTTCCAGTAGCCATCTTGTGAAAGTGAAAAATAGGTGAAATTAACTTTAATGATACGTTTTATTTAACTCAAAGTATTGTCATTCCAAATGTAATTGATATCAAAAATTACTTACGTAATATTTGCATTCTTTTTTCTTTTCAAAATGTTTGAGTGCCTGGTGTGTATGTTGTATTTACAGCACATCTCATTCAGGACCAATCATGTTTCCAGCACCGGTAGCTGGTGGTTACCATATTAGCATAGATCTAGGAGGTGCAATTGAGGGAATAATCCCAGAACAGAGTAAGAATGGGAGAGAAAAATTAAGCACCGAGAGGGAGAGATATTCAATCAGGGATGAAAGAAGACAGGGAGAGTTAGAAGCTGCTGTAGAAGTTTAAGTGAGACATGAAGTTTGTTGACAGAAGAGGATGGCAGAGGAGTAGTTCTTAGTTTCTGTCTCGAGCATTTTGTGAGCAAAAGTTCTTTGTTTTGAGGGTATACAACACAGAACAGAGCCCCAGATTTGAACTAGAGATACAGTCCAGCGTTCTGCTAAGCCAGTCTTTCTAGTACCACGCGGTAAGACATCTTTTGGACACAGGAAACCTTCCTTCTTACCATCATTTACTGCAATCTGAAAAATAACTTGGATATTTTATAAGTTATACTAGCGAAGAAAAGGGAGAGAAACTTGTCTTACTGTGACGACACAGTTGTTTTTGTCAGTTTGCAAAGAGCATGAAAGCAAAGCACCAGAAACAGCAGTGACTGATGAAGGGAGAGCTCAGAACTTGATTCCAATGTTCTTTTATCAGGTACTGGGAATTCCCCCCTTCTCCTGCTCTCCTGTCTAGCACTTTTCAGGCAGTAAGTGTTTCCAGCATCTTTTAAACTATGGAAAATATGAAGCCCGAAGGCCAAAATAATAATGTTCGTTTCAGTTCTTTACATAGTGCCTGCTTCTCAGAAACTAGTTAAGGTTAAAAGAGGTCAATTCTTTAAAGTTCAGGGATAGGACAATCCTACCTTTGTTCTTTTTAAAAGCAAAGCACTGGTAAATTTGTGTTTATTATCTGAATGTTCTTTATAATCAGAATGTACAGAGGGGCAAACCAACACGTGCCTAATGTTATACAGTTTAGCATGTGCTTTTCATATATAATCTCATCTAGTCTTCATAATTGTCCTACAAAGTAGGAGTTACCATCAGTTTTTTAAAAGGTGAAGAAGTATATTTTGGAAGACTCACTATCAAGAGGTAATGTATATGAAGTGCTTAACAGAATGACTGGCACATAATACATATTGAAAACTATCTAATAATACTAATGATAATGATAATTATTATTAATAATAATAATGATATTAACTTGCTCAATGTCACATAAGTGGTCAAGATTTGAACTCAGGAATTCCTGATAATTTTATGAGCAAATTAACTTGTCAAAGTGAATCTATCTTTATTCATTTTTTAAAAAAATTATACAAGTAATGTACTTACACAGAGTTTGATAGAGAAAAATAAGTCACTCACCCATAATTCTACCATTTCAATATAGTAGGTATTATTATACAAAATGATTTTAGATTTATAAAGGCTTCTTTTAAAAAGTATTACTGATGCGTTAATTTGCCTTCTTCTTCCTAGAACCTTTATATATATACATATATATATTTTTTTTTTTTTTTTCAGAGTAGAAAAAAAAACCCACACTGGTGTTCCTCTTTTTCTTTCAATGGCATTAAAATGTCTACATTGCAAATCTAATAATTCTAAGTAGGAACTACTTTGGATATTAACCCTCTTTTAGACATTGGTTTGCAAATATTTTTCCTATTTTATAAGTTGCCTTTTCACTTGGCTGATTGTTTTCTTTGGATGCAGAAGCCTCTCAGATTGGTGTGCTCAGTTGCTCACTCAGTTGTCTGACTCTTTGCAGCCCCATGGAACGGTAGCCCACCAGGCTCTTCTGCCAATGGAATTTTCCAGGCAAGAATACCGTAGTGGGTTGCCATGCTCTCCTCCAGGGGATCTATCTGACCTGGGAATGGAAGCCGCATCTCTTGTGTCTCCTGCATTGGCAAGCGGATTCTTTATTACTAGCAGCACCTGGCTTTAGATTGATGCTGTACTTTTTTTTTTTCCTTTCCTGTTCCACTGATCTGTGAGTCTGTTTTTATTCCACTACCACCCTTTTTTTGGTTATTGTAGTTGTGTAATATAGTTTGAAATCAAGAGGTGTGATGCCTCTTTTTTCTCAAGTTTTCCCAATTTGCTTTGGCAATTTGGGTCTTTTGTTGTTTCGCATGAATTTTAGGATTTCCCCCCCTTTTTTAGAGAAAAATGCTGTTGGAGTTTTGATAGAGATCACCTAAATCTCTGGATCTCTTTGGGTAGTACAGACATTTTAACAATATTTATCCTTCTAATCCATGAATATGGAATGCCTTTCCATTTCTTTGTGTCCTCTTCAATTTGTTTAATCAATGTCTTATAATTTTCAGTGTACAGGTCTTTTACAATAGCAAAACCCATATGAACTGATTTAAAAGTGGGCAAATGATATGAATAGACATTTTCCCAAAGATTTTCCAAACAGATATATGGAAAGGTGCTCAACATCACTAATGATTAGATAAATGCAAATCAAATCCACAAGGAGATATTACCTGACACTTGTTAGGATGGCTATTCTCAAAAAGACAAGAGATATGTGTAGCTGACAGTATGGAAAAAAAGAAGCCTTCTAGACTGTTGATGAGAATGTAAATTGGTTAAGCCACTATAGGAAACAGTACGGAGATTTTTAAGAATAAATGAAAAATAGAATAAACTTATGGCCTAGAAATCCCACTGTTGGGTATATATCCAAAGGAATTCAAACTAGGATCAGAGATATTGGACTCCCCTGCTCATTATAACATCATTCACAATAGCCACAATTTGAAACAACCTGCAACCTAAGTGTCTGTTCACAAACAAATAAGAAAATATGGTATATGTACATACTGGAATGTTATTCAGCCATAAAAAGGAAAGAAATCCTATCATTTGTGACAACACGGATAAACCTAGAAGACTTTGTACTCCTGCTCAGTCACTTAGTCATTTCCGGCAAGAATAGTGGAGTGGGTTTTCATTTCCTCTTCCAGGGGATCTTCCTCACCCAGGGATTGAAACTGCATCTCTTGCGTCGCCTGCATTGGCAGGCAGATTCTTTACCGCCAAGCCACCTAAGAATCCCCAGAAGACATCATGTTAAGGAAGTCAGACAGAGAAAGACAAATACTGTGTGATTTTACTTATATACAGAATCAAAAAAGGCAAACTCATAGAACCATAGTAGAATAGGGGTTACCAAGGGACTGGAGGGTGGGAAAAATGAGGAAATGCTGATCAAAGGGTACAGACTTTCATTTATAAAAGGAATAAATCCTGGGGACATAATGTACAGCATACTGCTACTGCTAAGTCACTTCAGTCGTGTCCGACTCTGTGTGACCCCATAGACAGCAGCCCACCAGGCTCCCCCGTCCCTGGGATTCTCCAGGCAAGAACACCGGAGTGGGTTGCCATTTCCTTCTCCAATGCATGAAAGTGAAAAGTGAAAGGGAAGTCGCTCAGTCGTGTCCGACTTAGCGACCCCATGGACTGCAGCCTACC
The DNA here is from genome assembly GCF_019923935.1 of Bubalus bubalis. Lineage (NCBI taxonomy): Eukaryota > Metazoa > Chordata > Mammalia > Artiodactyla > Bovidae > Bubalus > Bubalus bubalis. Next base: position 42,803,687 of record NC_059162.1, on the reverse strand, counting down.
AGGCTCCTCCATCCATGGGATTTTCCAGGCAAGAGTACTGCAGTGGGGTGCCATTGCCTTCTCCAAATATACAGCATAGTGACCAGTTAATAATACCGTATTTTGTACTTGGAATTTGCTAAAGGAATAGATCTTAAGTATTCTCACCATAGCAAAATAAACAAATAAATAAAAATGGTACTATGTGAAGTGATAAATATGTTAATTAATTTAATTTTGGTAATTATGAATACATATACCGAACTATCACATTGTATACCTTAAATATATACAATTTTTGTCAATTATACCTCAATAAAGCCAGAAAATTTTTTTTTAAAATTATAAAACGTGGCTCCTCTCCCCCCTGCCCCAAAATGAGAATTAATATTGTGGATCAGTAATGGTTCAGGGAAAAGTTTGTAATTATAAAGATAAAATGTAAAAATGTTAGTAGTTGTGGTTACAGAAACACCTAAAACTTAAGTTAATTGAAGTGTGAAATTAATTCATCTGGCAGAGTTGAATACATTTTATAATGAACAAGTTATCCTTTCCATCTGTTCTTTGATTAGAATCATATTGCCACAATGGGTGTTGGGAAGAGATGTTTATCAGTTTTTTTGCCTTCTTACACACCATCTCAAGGTAAGCAAAAGTTCACTCATACCTTTTACTTCCTACCCCCTACCCCCAAGTAATCTCTTAGAATTAATTGAAAATAACTTTATCTATTTAGACTGACCTCTAATTTTTAACAATAAGCATTAAAAATACAATTAGAAATTTAATGAAAATGTGACATTGCTAACCTCTATTAGTTGGTTTTCTAAATTCCAGGAGTTTTTAGCTCATCAAAGACAATAAAGCTGCTCATGAGACTTCCCAGAAAAATATATAATTTAATAAACACTATACAACTGCCATCTTTCCTCAATATTTCTTCTTATACTTCTGCAACAGCTTCCCATAAAATTATTTTGTCTCCTTTCTCTCTATCCCAAATTCATCTTCCATACAGCCATTGGAGTAATTTTTCAATAACACACATTTGATCATATTATTCTCCAACCCTTGGCTCTAATATCCTTCAGTGGCTCCCTGTCACCTTTAGGGTGAGTCTGAACTCTGTCATGGCATACAGGGTCCTCCATGGTCTAGATTCTGCCTATTTTCTCAACCTTATACCTTTTTATTTCACATTGTACAATCACAATGGATACAGCCGTATCTATAACCTGACATTCCTAAAATGTGCTGGTGTCTTTTCACACCCCTTTGCCTTTGAATCTGCTATTCCCTTCCCCTAGAACACTATTCAGGGGTAAGTTTCTCATCCTTTGTACATAGCTATGCCTTGCCTGCTGGTTACATGCCCACTATGCTATGTATTCACCAAACCCCACCTCCTTGTCCCTCTGGAATCAGGTAGACTGCTTTCCCAGGTTTCCTCAAAGTTAGATACGGCCATGTGAGTTCTGATGAAAGAAATGTGGGTAAAAGTGACTTCCAGACCTGACCCTGAAAGCCTTCTGAATAATACTCTCTGCTCTCCTTATTTCTCCTTTTCTGATCAGATGCAAGGGATCCAGTGGAGGACTCCGAGGTCCTAGGGAACAGCAGAACCCCTAGATTGAAGGTGCCTGCTTGCTGGTTGGGCCATCTGACTAGGAACACCCATCAGGACTTACATCTGAGCAAAGAGTAAACTTTTACTGTGTTAAGTCCCTGAATGGGGAAGATAGGTAGTAAATAATAAAAAAAATTGTAGTGTAATTTCAGGCAATGATAGTGCTGTCATGCAAGATAAATCTGGGTAAGGGGATGGAGAATTAAGGATGTGGGGTCCTTTCTTTGTCATGCCATCAGGGAAGGCCTTTCTGGGGATGTTATTTTAAGCATTGGCTTGAATGAAGCAACAGAGAGGTCACATGAAGTCTAGGGAAACAGAAAGTGTTAAGTATCTGATGTAGAAAATAGTGTGGTTATTTATACCTGGAATATCAATAGCAAAAGGAAGAGGAAGACAGCCAGTGTGGCTGGAGTGGAGGAAGAGAGAGAGAGGAAGAGAAGCAAGAGGGAATTCAGGAGGGAGGAAGAGCCTTGGGTCATGCAGAGCCTTGAAGAGCCTGGGATTCTGTTCTCAAGGAAATAAGTCACGGGAGGATTGTGAGCAGTTGAATGGCACTTTAAAATGATCCTTTGCCAACAAAGGTCCGTCTAGTCAAGACTATGGTTTTTCCTGTGGTCATGTATGGATGTGAGAGTTGGACTGTGAAGAAGGCTGAGTGCTGAAGAATTGATGCTTTTGAACTGTGGTGTTGGAGAAGATTCTTGCGAGTCCCTTGGACTGCAAGGAGATCCAACCAGTCCATTCTGAAGGAGATCAGCCCTGGGATTTCTTTGGAAGGAATGATGCTAAAGCTGAAACTCCAGTACTTTAGCCACCTCATACGAAGAGTTGACTCATTGGAAAAGACTCTGATGCTGGGAGGGATTTGGAGGCAGGAGGAGAAGGGGATGACAGAGGATGAGATGGCTGGATGGCATCACTGACTCGATGGACGTGAGTCTGAGTGAGCTCCAGGAGTTGGTGATGGACAGGGAGGCCTGGAGTGCTGCGATTCATGGGGTCGCAAAAAGTCGGACATGACTGGGAGACTGAAGTGAACTGAACTTAAAATGATCACTCTGGCTGCTGGTCTTGGATTTCTGCAGACAGACTCCCACCTGCTCCCATGTGGGGGCCACCATAGGCTTTATCTGCAGTCCCTCCCGAGTGGTGAAGCCAAAGGTCCATGTGCAATGTTGCTTCATTTCCCTCCCTTCTTATGTTTTTCCTTATCTCACTTCCCTAATTTTCCTGCCAATTTCACTGATTATTTGTAAAGGGCTTTAAAAAGTACTTTATCGAGCGTTTTTAGATATTATTTAGGAGGCAGGTTTTGCAGTTTCTGGTCAACTACACTGCCAGAAACCCCTACTGCTTCTACTTGTCAGTGAAGTAAGAAGCAAAGTCTTAGAACAGTTTTGTGGTCGCCAAAGGGAAGAGGAGGTGGGAGAGGGAAGGGTTGTGAATTTGAGAATAGCAGATGCAAAACTATCATATATAGAATGGATAAATAGCAAGGACCTTCTGTATAGGTCCCTGTATAGCACAGGGAACTATATTCAATATTAAAAAACCTTGAAAAAGAATATGAATAACTGAATCACTTTACTGTATAACAGAAATTAGCACAAATTGTAAATCAGCTATGTGCTGTGTTGCACTTAGTCGCTCAGTCGTGTCTGACTCTTTGTGACCCTATGAGCTGTAGCACGCCAGGCTCCTCTGTCCATGGGGATTTGCCATGGAATGTGTTGCCATGCCCTTCTCCAGGGCATCATCCTGACCCAGGGATCAAACCAGGGACTCCTGCCTTGCAGGTGGATTCTTTACCAGCTGAGCTACTAGGGAAGCCCAAATCAGCTATACTTCAATAAAATTTAAAAAGAAGTAAAGTCTTTAATTGGGAATGAGAATGGGAGTACTGATGAGAGGAAAGAGGAGACCGCTTGCTTAGAGAGTGGGAGAGTCAGTTCACTAGGAAATTCAGGGTTTTTGTTTTTGATAAGGTCAAAAGGGATTGGGTGAGGATCAGTCATTGTGTTCAGGATTGTAGCAATGGAAAGTCTAAAAGACATAGTCTTTTCCCATAAATGTAGACTAGTTGGAGAAACAGTGAGTACTATCACAGGAAATAGTTAAAAGGCCTTATTTCATTCTTTCACCCATTTATTAACTTGATGACAATGAATTAATGATTATTTTAAAGCAGAAGACTAAGACACAGTCCCAGCTTAGATTCTAATAGGGCAAGGAAAAAAGATGAATTCCCTAATAGAGGTATGTGATTCCCAGGTGGCTCGGTGGTAAAGAATCCGCCTGCAATTCAGGAGATGCAGTTTGATACCTGGATCAGGAAGATCCCCTGAAGAAGGAAATGGCAATCCATTTCAGTATTCTTGCCTGTGAAATTCCATGGACAGAGGAGCCTGGTGGGCTACAGTCCATTGGATCGCAAGAAAGTCAGATATGACTTACGGACCAAAACAAAAACAGCAAACGCCACCAAGGAGGCAGCTCCCAGTTTGTCTGAAGGAGGGAGTGTGTGTGGTCAAGAACAGTGCAGGCAGCAATGCTGACCCTTGAGGGGTGAGTGGGAGGCTCCAGGCACACAACTGGAATGGGCAAAGAAATGCATGCAGAGCAACAAAAGACACAGTGAAGAACTGAAAGCACAGTGTAACTCAGATACGAAATTATCATTGGAGTTTTGTGTAGTTAGGGAAGACTGCATAAAAGAATGAGATTAGAAGAACTGGAAGGATTTCAAAGACAGAATTAATGCGGAGGAGACTTTAGTCTGGAAAAAACATTTCCATCAAGGTGGGAATATTGTTGGCATATGTTGAGGTTGTTAGGAGAAATACACGGTGCGGGCTGTCATCATCGTAAACACTGCATATGCTACAATACCTAGTCTCCTCCCGCAGAGTGTAGGGGTGATGCACCGGGAAAAGGCTAGATAGGGTGGTGGGACTTCTAAATTATAGAAGATCTTGCCCAAGTCCACGGTCCACCTCTGATGGTCAGTTGCTTTTGCATGAGTCTGAAAGGAGAAATTTCTCCCTTTCTCTACTTTTGCCAAGTAAAGCCTTTGCACGTTTCTGTACCCAGTCTGGTTTCTTCAGGTATTTAAGAACATCTAGTAATGGACAACTACCCCTCAGGGGGGAAGCTAGGTGGCACTATGTCACTGCCCAGTCACTGGTCTTTCAAAGCCTAGGGCATCCTTGGTTTTAAAAGTTTTAATGAATACAAAACTATCAGTGGAGCTTTGAGACAGATGGTCTGGAAGCCTTCTAGAGAAAGAAAATGTGTTCCTTTCATGAATGTTTATGTAATGAACCCCTGTGATTTAGACCAGAATTAGCTAGCTGATCTGCTTAAATTCTGCTGTGAATGACATAATTCTACTTGTAGATGAAGATCACATTATATTTTTCTATTTGAGAAATTATTGTGTTCTGTAAGTAAAGCATTATAGGGATCAAAGACATATCACTATCTTCTTCTAAGCTTTGATAGAGAATAAAAAGCCCTTTTTGTTGATAAGAATTCAAAAGATGAAGTTGAGAAGTAAAGCTGCCTACTTTTGCCCTTAGTAGTAGAATTAGAACTCCCACCAAGAGTTAATAACAACTAAATAAGTATTTGCCTGGATAACCTGCTGCTGCTTTGATTTCCTCAAAGTTTTTCTTCCTGGGAAAAGTAGCATTGAGAGCTAGATTAATTTAATAACACTTTGTACCTGATGTAGCCAGTCAGCAGGCTTCAAAACATAAGGTGCTTGCCTCTACAGCACAGTGGAACAGAAAAGGTGTCTAGATACCCTCCATTAATAGAACATGTTGGTCTAAGGCATAAATTTGCTGTGGAAGAAGTATGGTGGAGAGCACAGAACAAGTTTATCTATGGTAGACTTCTTTTCCAGGGGCTTTGTAGTTTACATTAAATCTTGGCCTTCCTCCACTATCTTTCTCTCTTTTTCTTTTCTTCTCTTTTTCTTTTTGGCCTCATGCATTTGCCTTGCAGGATCTTAGTTCTCAGACTAGGGATCATGGTTCTCAGACTAGGGATCAAACCAAGGTCACTGCAGTGAAAGAGCCAAGTCCTAACCACTGGACTTCCATGGCATTCATACCCCATCTTGCTCTTGACTTCTACTTAATATTGTATGCAATTACTATTGCCTGCAATGCAGGAGAGTTGCAGGAATCGCAGGTTTGATCCCTGGATCGGGAAGGTCCCCTGAAGGAGGGCATGGAAACCCACTCTAGTATTCTTGCCTGGAGAATCCCAGGGATAGAGGATCCTGGTGGGTTACAGTCCATTGGGTCACAAAGAGTCGGACATGACTGAAGTGAACTATCATTATCTGTATGTTGCCTGAATTAAAATTAAATGAAACATTTAACTACAATCCTACCTAATGTTTCAGGATTCCTTGGTGGCTTAAATGGTAAAGAATCCGCCTGCAATGCAGGAGTCCCAAGTTCAATCCCTGGGTCTGTAAGATCCCCTGGAGAAGGGAATGGCATCCCATTCCAGTATTCTTGCCTGGGAAAGTCCATGAACAGAGGAGCCTGGCAGGCTACAGTCCATGGGGTCAAGGACTTTTAACCAAGAGTCAGACTGAGTAGCTAACACTTTCACTTTCACCTAATACTTCAGTTTCAGAGTCACCCTTTGTAGGAAGTTAGGGGGCAGTATAGACCACGGATGATAGTGTGTTTTGGGTCAGTAGAAGCCAGCAGAGGTGGAGTATAAACTCAAATCAGCATGATTTCTGACTTGCCCTGCATCATATATATACTACCCTCATGAATAGCTGCATTTTTTTTACATTTCTAACACTGTATTAAAATATGTGCATTTGGCCCCTAGTACTATGAATAGGTTCAAGTGTCCAGTTCAAAAGTAATAGTATGAAAAGTTATTCAAAACTCAGTAAGACATCAGGACACATTAAAAAAAAATTGCAGTTAGTGAAATAAATATGGTAGAGAAATATTTTGTGAGATAATCAGGTTTTTAACTAACCTGATTTTGATGAACAAGAAAGTTGAAAAAAAAAGAATGCTTTCTAGTGTGCGTTTGTGTGCATATTTCAATTATCGTGGGTTAAAATCCATCGACTGTGGTTTCAAAAAGTCCCCAATGTTTCTCTGCAGAATATGTTTAAGCAATGTAAACAAAGCTAAACAAAACGACCCCTTCCACCCAAACAAACACTAAATTCGGTTCTTTGTAAAAAGGATTGTTTCCATGTTTAATAAGACTTTTATTGTCAAAATATTTCTTTTCCCTTCAATCATTTTATTTCTTTCTCTATTTTAGCCCATAAGGGAGAAAATTTCTTTACTTCACATAGTCATGAGAGTCACAGAGATTTGAACCAGCCTACAAACCCTGTGGCTTTATAATAATATAAAATCATAGCAATAATTCCGAATTAAAACAGCAAACTTGTACAGAGCACTTAACTGTGGGCTATGGCCTTGGAGTACAGAATGAAGAGGGCAAAGGCTAATAGAGTTTTGCCAAGAGGACGCACTGGTCATAGCAAACACCTTCTTCCAACAACACAAGAGAAGACTCTACACATGGACATGACCAGATGGCCAACACCAAAATCAGATTGATTATATTCTTTGCAGCCAAAGATGGAGAAGCTCTATAGAGTCAGCAAAAACAAGACTGGGAGCTGATTGTGGCTCAGATCATAAACTCCTATTGCTAAATTCAGACTTAAATTGAAGAAAGTGGGGAAAATCACTAGACCATTCAGGTTTAGACCTAAATCAAATTCCTTATGATTATACAGTGGAAGTGAAAAATAGATTTAAGGAACTAGATATGATAGACAGAGTGCCTGATGAACTATGTATGGAGGTTTGTGACATTATACAGAAGACAGGGATCAAGACCATCCTCAAGAAAAAGAAATGCAAAAAAGCAAAATGGCTGTCTGAGGAAACCTTACAAATAGCTGTGAAAAGAAGAGAAACGAAAAGCAAAGGAGAAAAGGAAAGATATACCCATCTGAATGCAGAGTTCCAGAGAACAGCAAGGAGAGATAAGAAAGCTTTCCTCAGTGATCAATGCAAAGAAATAGTGGAAAACAATAGAATGGGAAAGACTAGAGATCTCTTCAAGAAAATTAGAGATACCAAGGGAACATTTCATGCAAAGATGGGCTTGATAAAGGACAGAAATGGTATGGACCTAACAGAAGCAGAAGATAAGAAGAGGTGGTGAGAACACACAGAAGAACTGTACAAAAAAGATCTTCATGACCCAGATAATCATGATGGTGTGATCACTCACCTAGAGCCAGACATCCTGGAATGGGAAGTCAGGTGGGCCTTAGGAAGCATCACTACGAACAAAGCTAGTGGAGGTGATGGAATTCCAGTTGAGCTCTTTCAAATCCTAAAAGATGATGCTGTGAAAGTGCTACACTCAATATGCCAGCAAATTTGGAAACCTCAGCAGTGGCCACAGGACTGGAAAAGGTCAGTTTTCATTCCAATCCCAAAGAAAGGCAATGCCAAAGAATGCTCAAACTATTGCACAATTGTACTCATCTCACACTCTAGTAAAGTAATGCTCAAAATTCACCAAGCCAGGCTTCAGTAATATGTGAAACATGAACTTACAGATGTTCAAGCTGGTTTTAGAAAAGGCAGAGGAACCAGCGGAGAAGTCAATGGCACCCCACTCCAGTACTCTTGCCTGGAAAATCCCATGGATGGAGGAGCCTGGTAGGCTGCAGTCCATGGGGTCGCAAAGAGTCAGACATGACTGAGTGACTTCACTTTCACTTTCATGCATTGGAGAAGGAAATGGCAACCCACTCCAGTGTTCTTGCCTGAAGAATCCCAGGGATGGGGGAGCCTGGTGGTCTGCCATCTATGGGGTCGCACAGAGTCGGACACGACTGAAGTGACTTAGCAGCAGCAGAGGAACCAGAAAAACATCTATTTCTGCGTTTGACTATGCCAAAGCCTTTGACTGTGTGGATCACAATAAACTGTGAAAAATTCTGAAAGAGATGGGAATACCAGACCACCTGACCTGCCTCTTGAGAAACCTGTATGCAGGTCAGGAAGCAACAGTTAGAACTGGACCTGGAACAACAGACTGGTTCCAAATAGGGAAAGGAGTATGTCAAGGCTGTATATTGTCACCCTGCTTATTTAACTTATATGCAGAGTACATCATGAGACACGCTGGGCTGAAGGAAGCACAAGCTGGAATCAAGATTGCTGGGAGAAATATCAATAACCTCAGATATGCAGATGACACCACCCTTATGGCAGAAAGAGAAGAAGAACTAAAGAGCCTCTTGATTAAAGTGAAAGAGGAGAGTAAAAAAGTTGGCTTAAAGCTCAACATTCAGAAAACGAAGATCATGGCATCTGGTCCCATCACTTCATGGCAAATAGAAGGGGAAATAGTGGAAAGAGTGACAGACTTTATTTTTTGGGGCTCCAAAATCACTGCAGATGGTGATGGCAGCCATGAAATTAAAAGACACTTGCTCCTCGGAAGAAAAGTTATAACCAACCTAGACAGCATATTAAAAAGCAGAGACATTCCTTTGCCAACAAAGGTCTGTCTAGTCAAAGCTATGGTTTTTCCAGTAGTCACTTATGGTTGTGAGAGCTGGACTATAAAGAAAGCTGAGCACAAAAGAATTGATGCTTTTGAACTCTGTGTTGGAGAAGACTCTTGAGAGTCCCTTGGACAGCAAGGAGATCCAACCAGTCCATCCTAAAGGAAATCAGTCCTGAATATTCATTGGAAGGACTGATACTGAAGCTGAAACTCCAATACTTTGGCCACCTAATGTGAAGAACTGACTCATTTGAAAAGACCCTGATGCTGGGAAAGATTGACGGCAGGAGAAGGGGATGACAGAGGATGAGATGGTTGGATGGCATCACCGTCTCAATGGACACGAGTTTGAGTAAACTCTGAGAGTTGGTGATGGACACAGAGGCCTGGCATGCTATAGTCCATGGGGTCTCAAAGGGTCAGACATGACTGAGCAACTGAATTGAACTGAGGATAGTAAGTGCTACATTTATAGAGTGTATGCTTTTGAAGTGTGGTGTTGGAGAAGACTCTTGAGAGTCCCTTGGACTGCAAGGAGATCCAACCAGTCCATTCTGAAGGAGATCAGCCCTGGGATTTCTTTGGAAGGAATGATGCTAAAGCTGAAACTCCAGTACTTTGGCCACCTCATGTGAAGAGTTGACTCATTGGAAAAGACTCTGATGCTGGGAGGGATTGGGGGCAGGAGGAGAAGGGGACGACAGAGGATGAGATGGCTGGATGGCATCACTGACTCAATGTCCGTGAGTTTGAGTGAACTCCGGGAGTTGATGATGGACAGGGAGGCCTGGCATGCTGCAATTCATGGGGTTATAAAGAGTCGGACATGACTGAGCGACTGAACTGAACTGAACTGAAGAGAAATGTAAGTGTAGAAAAGAAATGAAATTCCAGCAGAAAGAGAAAAAGTATGTTTATGCTTTTAAAAAAAGTTTTAAAAAGTACTATCAGAAAAATTCAGAAACTGTAATCAATCACATGAGGAAAATAAAAATCATTCACATTCTTACTATTCAGTAGTGTTAGCACTATAGTGTATATGTCTTACCAGAATATTTTGGCATATCAGGACAGTTATACTTAGCTCTATAATTTACCAAAAATTAGATCTTACTTTGTACACTGTTTTGTAAATATATTAACTGTGGTTCTCCTTTAATATCAACCCATATGGATGTGTACAGCTTTCCAGGGTGACTCTTTTCGCTGGAAAGACTTCTTTGCAGGCACACACATATTTCTGGTGGTATTGATTCCTATGTCGCCTATGCTTGAGATGCACTCACAGCCACCTGTACAGAATATAAGGAAATAATTGGGTAGATATAATGTATCTCTTATAGTTGGTCACTTCAAAATCAAATAAAATGAAGCTTCCAAGTCACCCATTCTACTGCCAATGGCTTTCTTCCTTCCTTCCTTTCTTGTATTTTAAATTTATAAGTACCATGAAGTTTTGTTTTAGAGAGTTCAGCTTTCAGACATATTTTCTGTGATAAATTAGCTCCCTTTCTTTACCAGTACAAAAATTCCAAAACGAAGCTTGACTTCATTTCTTTTGTTCTTTTATTTTCTCAGGGAAATTCTGCCCCAGGGAAATCACTTTTAGGGAGATTCCAGGGATCAAATTCAGGCCATTAGAAACATATCTTAACTGTTTAGTTATTGGAAGTACTTAGGGAAAGAAACTTTACTGTAAATCTAAAGAGATCTAGATTTAGGCCTTATGTACACAAAAGTTAGCTTGGAAAAAAAAATCGTTGAATTCAGGGAAACTAGAGATAAACTAGCTACTACTTAGTTCATTTTGTTGCATTTTTTTCTCAAGCTGATTTTTATGGGAGGCTAAAACCAGATTCTTTTTTGGTGGTAGGTTTTTCTGTTTTTCAGACACAAAAGTTTCGCAAACAAAAATGTTTTGTCAAGTGATGTTTACTCTAAAGATGCCAGTTCAAGAATGCTCTGTCTGAATGTGATAATAGACAGTGGCAATTCTTTATTTTGGTAAAGTATATTAACTGAAGAATATACAGGGCAGGCACTCAAATGAAAACCACCCTTTCCTGCTGTAAGTCATGATACACAAGTAACAATACTTCGGGAACATAAGAACACATTCTTGAAAGTACACTTAATTGTCCTTTTGTTAGTTACTCAGTCATGTCTGACTCTTTGTGACCCCATGAACTATAGCCCACTAGGCTCCTCTGTCCATGGGATTTTTCAGGCAAGAATAGTGGAGTGGGTAGCCATTCCCTTCTCCAGGGGGATCTTCCCAATCTAGGGATCAAACTCAGGTTTCCTACATTGCAGGCAAATTCTTCACCATCTGAACCACAAGGGAAGCCCAATTGCCCATGGGTGGTCAGAAAGCATTTGTGCAACTTTAAGAATAAATGATTTTTTCTTAATTTATCAGAATTCTTCTACAAACTTTCCCTAGGCAGATATATGTAAAACAATAGTTGTCCAGTTTATCAATAATTTTCTCTTCCTGCTAACCTGAATCATGAATATTTCAAGTCTTTTGTTTCTTTTCCTTCTAAAGAATAGACAGTATTCTTTATTATTTGTAAAGATTAAAGATATAAATCATATATTTAAAATGTAACAAGTAATTCTAGTTTAAAAGCTAGGTCTTAGAAAGGAAATTAGAAAACTGAGCCATATATGTACTTTTTATCTTAATTCTGTGACTACCCAAAGTCAAAATAATCCACGAGAATAAGCCGAACTGGTTATTAGAAACCTGGGAGTAAAAATAGGTATCCAAGAGAACAAAATGTTCTTAAAAATCTAAATTGATAATTTATGCAGATGCTTCCTACTCAAGGAGGTGGAACATAATGCCCCAGTCCCTTGAGTATGAGCCGTGTGTAGTGATTTCCTTCCAAAAATTACAGTATGGAGAAGGTGCAGAGTAGCTTTACAAAGAGAGACCTGGAAAACACTGTCCCAGCCAGGTGGTCAAGGTGAATGTTAATAGCTATTTGATATTAACAGATACGTTGATACCTTTTATCCTTGATATCAGGTAATGAGAGTGGTACTTGATGGTCTTCCTCCTCAGAACTCATAACTCCAGTGTACCCATGAAAAAAGCAAAAGACAAATTCTAGTAGATGGGCATTGCACAAAATACTTGACCAGTGGTCCTCAAAACTGTCAAGGCCATCAAAAACTAGGAAAGTTTATGAAATTGTCATAACCAAGAGGAGCCTCAGGAGATACAATTAATAGTAAAGTGATAGCCGGGATAGGATCCTGGAACAGAAAAAAAGACATTATTAGTAAGAACTAAAGAAACTGGAATAAAGTATGGACTTTAGTTAATAATAAGTATCATAAAATAAACTTATTTACAAAGAGAAATAGACATAAAAAACAAATTTATGATTGCCAAAGGGGATAGCCCGAGTAGGGGTGCGGTTCAGTTCAGTTCAGTCGCTCAGTTGTGTCCGACTCTTTGCGAACTCATGAACCGCAGCACGCCAGACCTCCCTGTCCATCACCAATTCCTGGAGTCCACCCAAACCCATGTCCATTGAGTCGGTGATGCCATCCAACCATCTCATCCTCTGTTGTCTCCTTCTCCTGCCCTCAATCTTTCCCAGCATCAGGGTCTTTTCAAATGAGTCAGCTCTTCGCATCAGGTGGCCAAAGTATTGGAGTTTCAGCTTCAACATCAGTCCTTTCAATGATCACCCAGGACTGATCTCCTTTTCTATTGTGTTTGAACAAACACTGGTCTTGTTTCCACCAAAAAGAGGAAGAGGATACCTAGATGGGGAAGAAAGCAAGCCAGTTTCTGTAAGCTGCAGATGATGGTGTCAGGCAGCTGGTGGTGCCGATGCAGCTCAGGCAGCTGCAGGGATGTTCTGAGTGACACTTCTCCTGCTCCCTAAAGACTTAGTGCTCAGATAATGACACAGATGACAGGTTTTCATTTTCCCCTCAGTTTTCCTGCCTACATGGTTAATCTAAGGATGCTGTATCTGAAGAAGAATATGCAATTCTAATAAAGATGTCTAAAATAAAATTTTTGTATCCAAGAATGTATGTGTGTGTGTGTGTGTGTTGTCACTTCAGTCGTGTCCGACTCTTTGCAACCCATGGACTGTAGCTCTCTGGGCTCCTCTGTTCATAGAATTCTCCAGACAAAAATACAGGAGTGGGTAGCCATTCCCTTCTTCAGAGGATCTTCTCTACCCAGGGATCAAGCCAAAGTCTCCTGCTTGGCAGGTAGAGGCTTCTTTACCATCTGAGCCACCAGACACTCAGGCATATCAGGTGAACACAGTTGTAACATATATTAAGATTTTTAAGGAGCTGCATTCTGGGGCCAATAATTTGAGCTCTCATTATATTTAGACAAATTCAAATTGAAAAGAAATATAAGTGGCTGCAGTTATTAAACATTAGAATGAGGTATTTAATGGAGAATGAATCCTCCTTTCTCCGAGGTGATCTGAAGAAGTGACGCTGCCTAAAGGGTGGATGGGATTAACAGGATGTACCAAGCTTTTTATCAGCCCTGTCTTCTTCAGTGCAGGTTCTTGTTGATGTGTTTTATCTTCTTAACTTGTTGCTAAGCTAAGTTGCTTAGCTTAGTTGCTTAGCTTAAGTTGCTAAGTCGTGTCCGACTCTGTGCGACCCCATAGACGGCAGCCCACCAGGCTCTGCCGTCCCAGGGATTCTCCAGGCAAGAACACTGGAGTGGGTTGCCATTTCCTTTTCCAATGCATGAAAGGAAGAAATGAAAGTGAAGTCACTCAGTCGTGTCCGACTTGTAGTGACCCCATGGACTGCAGCCTACAAGCTCCTCTATCCATAGGATTTTCCAGGCAAGAGTACTGGAGTGGGGTGCCATCGCCTTCTCCATTAGTTTTCCCATATAATTTAAACAATTGATATGTTATACTTTCATTGCTATTTAGTTCAAGAAATTTTGCTTTTATTGTTTGGCCTCACTGCATGTGGGATCTTAGTTCCCCATGCAAGGATAGAACCTGTGCCCCCTGCTGTGGAAGCATGGAGTCTTAACCACTGGACTGCCAGGGAAGTCCCTTGCTCATCATAAGCTTACATTAACCATTTTACATAGCAGCTCAGATTCAACTATACATTTTAAATCTTATCTTCTTTCTAAGGCAGAAATATACCAGTATGCCAATATACAGTGTTACTAGATCTACCTCTGTCCACAGCTCTTATAATAAATGGAAATAATACTAAGCATTTATTATGCTTATAGGCATCAGGTCTAATGATAAGCAGTTTATGTATTTTGTAACCTCCGAGCTCTACATTGCATAATTTACCTTTGTTGTTTAGTCACTAAGTTGAGCCCAACTCTTTTTGCGACCCCATGGGCTGTAGCCTGCCAGGCTCCTCTGTCCATGAAATTTCCTAGGCAAGAATACTGGAGTGGGTTGCCATTTCCTTCTTCAAAGGAGAATATTGAACTTACTACTTGACAATACCACTTGGATATCTCATAGGCATTTCAAACTTAACAGAATCAAAATAAAACCTACAATTTATTCATTTACTCCTGTAATTCAGATATTTTCCATCTTAGTAAATACCATCAGCCACTCAGTTGTACATATACATAGCAGTCATCCTTGGTTTTGTCTTTTATTCATATTTTATATCCAATCTCTCAGGCAGTTCTGTTGTTTCTATCCAACATGAACAGAATCTGCCTATTTCTATTTCCACTCTCACCACCACAGTCCAAGCTGCCGTCACTCTTCAGTTTGGCTACTGTAATAGCTTCCTTCCCATTTGCACAGTTGTTCCCTAAATCCAGCATGCCCAGAGATCAAAGTGACTTTACCCCAACGTTTCACTATGAAAAATTCAGCAAGGTTGAAATAATTTTATAGAAAACATTCATATCTACCACCTAGATTCAACATTTAATATTTTAGTTATGTGAATTTAGTTTGCTAGGGCAACTATAACAAAATACCACGGGCTGAGTGGCTTAGACAGTGGCTTAGACTGCATTTTCTCATAGTTTCAGAGGCCAGAGGTCTAAAATCTGAAAGTGTGGGCAGAGTTGGTTTGTTCTGAGGCCTCCCGCTTGGCTTGCATGTGGTTGTCTTTGCTCTGTCCTCACAGGCTTGGCCCTTGGTCTGTGTTGTCTGTTCCCTAATCTCCTTTTTTTGTAAGGCTACCACTCATATTGGATTAGGCCCTCCTCCATATGCCAAAAAATTGATGCCTTTGAACTGTGGTGCTGGAGAAGACTCCTAAAAGTCCCTTGGACAGCAAGGAGATCAAACCAGTCAATCTTAAGGGAGATCAACCTTGAATATTCACTGAAAGGACTGATGCTGAAGCTGAAGCTCCAGGATTTTGGTCATCTGATGCGAACAGAAGACTCATTGGAAAAGTCCTTGATGCTGGGAAAAATTGAGAGCAGAAGAAGAGGGGGTCAGAGAATGAGATGGCTGGATGGCATCACCGATGCAATGAAGGTGAACTTGGGCAAACTCTGGGAGATGGTGAGGGACAGGGAGGCCTGGCGTACTGCAGTCCGTGGAGTCCAAAGAATTAGACTTGACTGGATGACTGAACAACAACAATAACATACCATCTTATATCTGAATTGCCACTTTAAAGGTCCTGTCTCCAAATACGGTCACAATCTGAGGTGCTAGGGCTTAGAACGTCAACACATGAATTTTGAGCCCATAACATGTACGGGCTCACCTGTACAATTCAGCCCATAACACATATGCTTGCTTCAGGACATTTCTGTTTCTCCATCCATCCCTCCATTTATCCATTAGTCCATCTTAAGTTTGGTGCATTTCAAAGAAATTGTAGATATCAGTATTCTTGCCTCTAAATACTTCAGCAAACATATATAATAGTTAATTGGAATTCAATGTTTGTGTTTCAAACATTGAAACACAATGTTACTTTAAAATTTAAATTTAAAAATTTAATTCCTAAATTCACACCTGCTGAGTTTTGACTATAACCCTAACCCTTATCAAGTATAATAGTGACCACTCCTTCAGAAAGTTCCCTTATACCCTGCCCAGGCAAATCTCTGAGGAAACCATCATTCTGAGTTTTTTCTACTGTAGATTAGCTTTGCTTATTCCAGAATATCATATAAATGGAATCATACAATATGCTGTTGCAGTATCAGTAATTCATCTATTTTTATTGTTGAGTAATAATCCATTTAAGAATATATTGCAGTGTGTTTATAATTTTTTAAAATTGATGAATATATGGACTGTTTCCAGTCTGGGGCAATTATGAATAAAACTGCTATGAATATTCTGGATATGAACCTTTTTTTAAATGCACATTTTCATTTGTTTTGGGTGAATACCTGGGAGTAGAATTGCAGGGTAGGTGTATGTTTACTTCCAAAGCAGAGTGATCTTTTTAAAATGTGTCAAATAATGTCACTCCTCTGTTTACAATATTCCAATGACTGCCATTGCTCTTAGAATAAAATTCCCCCCAAGGGTAAAGCCCAGAAACACAGACTCCTTTCTCCTTAGCTAAGTCTCCTGCTACTCCCCTGACCACGTCCCTGGCCAGCGTGTCCCACTCCAGTGAGTTCATCACACAAGCCAAGCATGCTCCCAGCTCACTCACATGCTCCCTGTTACTCCAGTCAAGAACTTTCTTCTCCCAACGCATTACTGATTTCTGCTCATTCTTCTGGCATCATCTTAAATGTTACCTTCTCAGAGAAAATTGAGCTTTAGAAAGGCTAAGTTACACAGCAGGGAGAGTCAAAATGCAAATCCATGCAAACAGACGATCTGTCCCCAAGACTCTTGCCCTAAGCATCTTAAAACACAAACCCCCCTTCAACTGTATGCCTTGTGATAGTTTCTTGCTGTCTCTCTCTCAGCAATCATTCACAGTTTATTCCACTTCAGTCTTTTATTTTTTAAATATTTTTTAAAATTTGGACCATTTTTAAAGTCTTTAATTTGCTATAATATTGTTTCTGTTTTTTTGTTTTGGTTTTTTGGCCACAAGACATGTGGGATCTCAGCTCCCCAGCTGGGGATTGAACCTGCACCCCTCACATTGGAAGGTGAAGTCCCAACCACTGGATTTCCAAGGAAGTTGTCAGTCTTTTATTTTTCCTTTGCTTTTCCTATTCCCTGAAACTATTCTGATCAAGACCACCTAAATGTCAAATCTGGTGAAAATAGATTTCAGGTCCCACATGACTCTGCCTCTCTGTAGCATTTTGTACTATTGACTCCATCTTTTCCTTGCTATGTTGCATTTGGCTTACATATGCATATCCTTTCATGGTTTTCTCGGCTTCTGTGGCCCACATTTTTTGGTCTCTTTTAGGGGACCAAGAATTGCTACTCCACTGATTACCCTTCAAATGTTGGTGTTTCACGGGACGTCCCTGGGTCTTGTTCTTGTTGCACTCTGCATATCCTCTCTGGGAGATCTCAAAGACATTGATGGCTTCAATCACCACCTACATATTGGTTGTCTTCACAGCTAGATCCCCAGCTCAGATCTCTCCCTGAACTAGAGAACTGCAGCTTGAATATCAGCTAACCTTCTCCAGTAGCATGTCCCAGAGGAACTGAGTTAATCTCCAAAGATGGGCCTGATGAAATATGCTTCTTCATCTTCAAGCCCCAAGGAGTCCCCACTCCTTGAATCTGGGATGATCTGTGAGTCAATCTTAACCATGATATGATTCCCAAGGCTACGTCATTAGAAACCCTGCAGCTTTTGCGCAGGGTTCTTAAAAGACTTGCTCGTTGGACTCTACCTCTTCTTACCCAGCTATCCTGCTGTAAGAAGCTCAATCCACATGGAGAAGCCACATGTAGGTAGAAAAACCCATCTGAACTCCTATCCAAAAGCCAGCACCAATTGCCACCCACATGAGTGAGCCTCCTTGTACAACCAGCTGAACTGAACCTTTGGAAGATTGCAGCTCAGCCAACATCTGACAGTAGTTATCTGAAAGCCCTCAAGCAAGAATTACCCAGCTGAACCCAGTTGACTCATAGACCCATGAGCAAAAATCACAAATTATTATTTTAAGCTACTGAGTTTTAGGATGGTTTGTTATGTAGCAAGAGATAGCAGAAATAGGCCTTTCAGATGTAATATCCCAAGCTGAACAAACTGTCCTTTTCTTCAACTGGGAGCTCCTTTTACATTCCCTGTTCTGGTTAATGTCTCAGCTTCTACACTAACCTGAACCTAGACGTCATCCTTTCCTTTTCTTCTGGATCAACTTCTACATCCAGCCAGCTTCTCTCCTAGTTCTATAAATTTTATCATTTAAATATTAATAGCTACTGTGGTTTTCCTTTCTCCCCTCCCTGTTCCTATTCCCTTAGGCCCCTCACCACTTATCGCCTGTACAGTTATCTGACCGTCTTCCCTAATCTCCTGCTCGCTGTCCCTTCTGCAATCCATTCGCTTCTCTGCTGTTGGTCATCTTCCTGAAATGTAGATCTGAGCTTGGGTATAAAGACTGTCATGGCTCCAACTGCTCTCAGGATCAAGTAAGAACTTTAGCAAGATACACAGACTCTTTATCATCCTATTATCTCTCTACTTTCATTTGCTCCCAATGCTCCCTCATGACAGTTCTGCCCCATTCATGTCGACTGCCGTTTCCCCCAGAAGGCCCTGTCCTCTCATCTCTGGATCTTCGCATATATCTTTCTGTATGCTATCCTATAATTGTTAAGAGCTCAGGCTCTGGTTTTCACTGTGGCTTTGACACCATCTAGCTGTGTGATTTGGCTAACTATTTGGACTCTATTCATCAGCTGCCGGAATAGGAATAGAAATAGAGACTCTCATCTGGTTCTTATGAGGATTAATAAGATTAATGCAGGTAAAGAACGTAGAACAGTGCTTGGCACATTTTAAACACAGCAGTAAGTGTTGGCTGCTGCTAGTAGTTTTCCTTTCTCTAGAGTTGTCTTGGCCACCTGATGCTGTCTCAATATTTATTTGACCAGAGAATGCCATATGTTTTGCAAGACTCCTTTCCAGTGTCTGACTTTTATGGAAGTTATCAGGAACAGCTCTAACAAAGTTCTTTACATATGTCTTTCCCTCCCTATCTTTATGCTTTCCCTGCTCACTCAGTCGTGCCTAACTCTTCTGTGACCCCATGGGCTGTAGCCCAGCAGGCTCCTCTGTCCATGGGATTCTCCAGGCAAGAATATTGGGGTGGGTTGCCATTTCCTACTCCAGGGGATCTTCCCAACCCAGGGATCAAATCTGTGTCTCTTGTGGTCTCCTGCATTGGCAGGTAGATTCTTTACCACTGGGAAGAATCTTCGCCACCTGGGAAGCCCTTTCTAGATATCTTCTTATTGCATGTATCATCCTATACTTTGTATGTTTAATTACTAGATAGAAACTCTGGAACCTACTCTCAGCTCCTGGTATGTGACAACAGCTCAATATGTACTTGCTCAGTGAGTGATGGATGATCAGATGACCCAGTGGAAGAAACCAGGGCAGAAAATATTTCTGGTAAGCTCGAGGAGGTGAGAAGTAGGGGAAAGTGAATGAAAGAGATAAGTTTTGATAAAGAACATTTTTGTGAATAACACTTAGTTGTGGGGTATTGCAGCTCATTATTTTCTTTCCTTCTCAAGTCTGCATGTGTTGTACAGATGTAATAAACATTGTATGTTGAGCCCGTTACTGTATTGCCATTGAAGTGAGGGTAAGTGAAAGTTGCTCAGTCATGTCCGACTTTTTGCAACCCCATGGACTATACAGTCCATTGAATTCTCTAGGCCAGAACACTGAAGTGGGTAGCCTTTCCATTCTCCAGAGGATCTTCCCAACCCAGGGATTGAACCCAGGTCTCCCACACTGCAGGCAGATTCTTTACCAGCTGAGCCACAAGGGAAGCCCAAGCATACTGGAGTGGGTAGCCTTTCCCTACTCCAGCGGATCTTCCCGACCCAGGAATTGAACCGGTTTCTCTTGCATTGCAGGCAGATTCTTTACCAATTGAGCTTTCAGGGTACTGCCATTAAGTTAACCTTGTCTTCCTGCCCTGATTGCCCCATCACTATGAGGGATTAATACTCACTGAGCGGTTACAGGGCCCTTTTCATTTCTCTCACACACCCAGTTATCCACATTGATACCAAAATATGAGAAATGACATAGGTTTCTTCACCCAGGAAATAGGTAAGACACCACTGCAATTTATTTCAAAGAGACCCAAGGAAAGTGCCCTGGAAGCAAAATGGCTTGTTCACGGCTCATGGAACTCAAAATCCAGAGCTTCTGACAAGTGTTATCGAGGGCAATAAACAGTCTTCCTCAATGTCTCAGTTGGTAAAGAATCTGCCTGCAATGCAGGAAACATAGGCGACCCAGCTTTGGTCCCTGGGTCGGGAAGACCCCCAGGAGAAGGCAATGGCAACCCACTCCAGTATTCTTGCCTGGCAAATCCCATGGACAGAGGAACCTGGCAGGCTATAGTCCAAAGAGTCACGTTGGCAACAGCACCTAGTGCGGTACCTAGCCCATAATATGGGCCACGTGCTACATGCAACACTGTTTCCCTCAGCCTGGCCAGAGCTCAGGGCATCGCTGATGCGTGAGACTAGGGAATGCATCTTTCTTCTCTCCCTGAAGCTAACGAAACTTTCCTGGGACTTGAAGCTCCTGATTTTGGCCTCCTTAATCAACCAAGTCAACTAAACTCAAGTCAGAGGGACAGCAACTAATTGGACTGCCAAGATAACCATTCAGTGACAATCTTTATGACTAAGCTCCCAAAGTTGAAAGTTAAGCAAGTAACTATGGTTAAAAAACTTTGTTGGATAAACATTGCCACTCCCTTGAAAATTCTGGGAGTTTCAGCTTGGGTGCTGACCTTTTTTTTTGCTGTTTATCTATTTGTGTAGCACAAGCATTTCTTAACTTTCCAATGTGTACAGAATGCTGCCCTGGGTTCTGGGAAATATAGTGAGCCATGCTCCTCATCTGCAAGTTGGTCACATTTTGAAGTGGGAGTGCATATTCAAACTGCTTAACCATTTTAAACATAGAAAACAACTTTTATGAGCAGCAGCTTTCAGCAACTCCAGACAGTCTTGCCCAATCATTTGGCATGCCATTGCCTTCTGTCGCAGAAAAGAAAAGAAATTGTAGGAAAAGTTGTCAAAACATTATGGGGGAGGAGGGAGGATGGTTCAGGATGGGGAACACATGTATACCTGTGGCGGATTCATTTCGATATTTGGCAAAACCAATACAGTAGTGTAAAGTTTAAAAATAAAATAAAATAAAAAAATAAATAAAAAAAAGAAAAAAAATTATGGAATTAATGGTATGTTCTTTCTAGCCTCTGGGCCTTTGCAGCAGGATAGTTCCTCCTTTTCCCACCTCCACCCCCCTATCTAGCTAACTAAAATTCATATTTAAAGTATCAATGACAATTTAATCCTATGAGCCCTTGCTGACCAGCCTCTGTACATACATTCACCCCTACATGCAGTAGTTATTCCTCCTTTGTGGTCTCAATAGTGACAATAATTCTTCCCTTTTGACAACATAAATAAAGCTACTGTGAATTTTCTCTCAGCTTCTCTGTACCCTTTCTCCTGCTCGATAGTACATTCTGTGATTGAGGGGACCACATCTATCTCATTCATCACAGTATTTCTAGTGGCCAGCACCTGGGAGCCATTCAACAGCTACTTGCTGAATGCATGAATAAATCAACAATTGAATGGTAGAGCCAACATTAGAGTACGGTTTTCATCTACTGTTCAATTACTTGGGGCAATAGCTTCCTAGATATTTTATAGATCTCCATTTCTGGGCTTATGCTGGCAGAAATTTGTTGCAGTGATGCAGTTTCTTAAATATCTCAGTTACCTATAGGATTTAGTGCTCCCTGGTGGCTCAGAGGTTAAAGCATCTGCCTCCAATGTGGGAGACCTGGGTTTGATCCCTGGGTCGGGAAGATACCTTGGCGAAGGAAATGGCAACCCACTCCAGTATTCTTGCCTGGAGAATCCCATGGACGGAGGAGCCTGGTAGGCTACAGTCCACGGGGTTGCAAAGAGTCGGACACGACTGAGCGACTTCACTTCACTTCACGGGAAGAAGGAAAAGATGCTACTGATCAGAAGTCACAGGCTTAATCTCTGTCCAGACCAGCTGGCTCGTCACCAGGAGCTTTCTGCCTTAAATTGAGTTTCCTCTGGACCAGTCATTTTCATTCATTACAATTGGCAAGCAGTCAAGAGGTATGTGACAGAGTAGGAGAGAGGGTCTGAATAGCTTAGAGCAAACTACAGAAAGAATTCTAGAGATACAAGACCGGATTCCTTTTCCACTGCAAATAAGACCAAAATCTATGGAAATAACATGGAATATATCCTAAAAATACAACAATAGAGATGAAGGTGAAATAACCAGTAGCATTTAATCTTTGGTGAAAGAATTTCATTTCAAAAAGCAAAATAAGGTAAATTTATGACAAGTTTTGGTTCTGAAGTGTCTCTTCTGCAGGTCACTAAAATAAGTTTAAATTTGGCTTCCTAAATCCGATTTTTGCTCTGTTAGTTCTTAGGGATTTTTTGAATAAACAATCCACGCATAACTCCACTCTGTCGTGCTGTTTTCTAAAGCGTGCTCATCCAGAAAAGAGTTCTTCTTCGTATTACAGTCTAGAAGCTTAGAAATGTGATACCTCCTGCCTGATGTATCCTATACTTCCCAGAATTTTTAAGATTAAGATGAATCATTGTAAGTGAAATGACCCTCGACGGAGAACACAGAGGGCTGGTGCGTGTTTGCTGTAACCTTCTGAGAGAGCTCTTCATCTCGTTTACAAGTTCTTGAGAGATTGCTTTCCGTGCTGTGATGAATGAGCCATCCGGACTGCCAGCCCTCCACTGCCTCACTCTGCAGGAGTTGTTTCCTCAGAGGTCCTGTGCATCTGGACTGCCTTTTTTCAAATTTTAAATTTATTAATTTTTTTATATGAAAGATAATTGCTTTAAGAATTGTGTTGGTTTCTGTTCAGGATGGGGAACACATGTATACCTGTAGCGGATTCATTTTGATATTTGGCAAAACTAATACAATTATGTAAAATTTAAAAATAAAATAAAATTAAAAAAAAAAAAAAAAAAAGAATTGTGTTGGTTTCTGCCAAACATCAAATCAGCCAGAGGAAGGGAGCATATGCATTGCCTTTTAATCACAGGCCATGTTATCCGTTGCTGGTAAATAAAAACAAGCTGCCCCTTTCTGAATATGACTCTCTTGTTCCTTGTTCATTTTTTATTGTATGAAAATGACTCTACTTTTTAATCAAACACACCTGGATTGCTTGTTCACAATAACCATAAATTGGCAATTACTCAACTTTAATTTTTTTCCAATTTTTAAATTGTGGTGAAGTAAAAAGAAGGCAAAAGGAGAAGGGGGAGGCAGAGGATGAGGTGGTTAGATAGTATCACCGACTCAACGGACATGAATTTGAGCAGACTCCAGGAGGTGGTGAGGGACAGGGAAGCCTGGAGTGCTGCAGTCCTTGGAGTTGTAAAAAGTTGGACATGACTTAGAGACAAAATGCATAACATAAAATTTACCATCTTTACCATTTTTAAGTGTACAGTTCAGTGATATTAAATATGTTTGTAATATTGTGCAACCATTACCACCAGCCATCTCCAGAATTCTTCCATTTTGTGAAACTAAAACTCAATACCCAGTGAACAATAACTCTACATTTTCCCTTTCTACCTAGCCCCTGGCAATCTCTGTCCTACTTTCTGTCCCCACGATTTTGACTATTCTAAATGTCTCATATGAATGAAATTATACAGTATTTTTCTTTTTGTGATGGGCTTATTTCATTTAACATAATGTCTTCAAGAGTCATCCATGTTGTAGTGTATTCCAGAATTTCCCCTTTTTCGAGGCTGAATAATATTCCATCATACGTTTAGACCATTCATCTGTCAATAGACATTTGGGTTGCTCCCACGCTTTTGCTACTGTGACTAATGCTGGTATGAACATGAGTGTATAGATGCCACTTTGAGATGATGCTTTCAACACTTTGAGGATATACCCAAAAGTGAAATTGTTGGATTATACAGTAATCCAATTTTTAATTTTTGGGGGAAACTTTTCCCATAGTGTCTGTACCATTAACATTCCCACCAACAGTACACAAGGGTTCCAATTACCCCATATCCTCACCAACCCATGTTTTTTTTTTTTCTGTTTTTTGTTTGTTTGTTTGTTTTTATACTAGCCATCCTAATGGATGTGATGTGTTATTTTATTGTAGTTTTGTATATTACAAGGAATATTAAAGTAAAAAATATCTTTACATAATTGAAGAATAAGTGTGAGGATGAGTTAAGCTTTTGATATCTCAGTCTGTAAATTGATCAATTATGTATTCAAAAGGAAATTGAGGCCATCTTCCATCTTGTGAGGTCCCTCTGCCAATCAGTATCGACAGAAACTGTATATGTATATGCATGTGTGCGTGCATGCTAAGTTGCTTCAGTCCTGTCTGACTCTTTGAGACGCTACAGACTGTAGCCCACCAGGCTCCTCCATCCATGGGATTCTCCAGGCAAGAATACTGGAGTGGGTTACCACACCCTCCTCCAGAGAATCTTCCCGACCCAAGAATTGAAACTGCATCTCTTATGTCTCCTTATACAAATATGTATATGTAGTTGTTGAATTTCAAACTCAGAGAGATCTAGGATCAAATCTCACTCTTGCTACTTACTAGTTATGTGATCTCTAAGCCTCAGTCTCCTTAACTATATTATTATTCTTACTAGGATAATAATATTCCCTATGCCAAGGGGTTCCTATAAAATAGTGAGATGTTAAATGAGTTATATGATTTAAGAGTTTAATGAAATAATGCATAAAAAGCATGACACACATTGGGAACTCCATAAATATCTATGTTAATGATGAAGATTCTAGTATAAACATGCCCTGCATTTTAAAAATAAGGAGAAGCTTTCTGGTTGAACCCAACCCCTAAATGGTAACAGGGAAACCTCTTCCACAGGGGTGTAAGGAAAAAAAAGAGTGGAGAAGATACTGTTTATAATCTTAGAATTCAGGAGAGATGCACTTTTTCATCATTTGGCAAATTAGAGATTTTTTTAGAGACATCAGAAGAAGGCACATTCAGAAAGAGTTAAAACAGCTTCTCTTAAAATGAATGAATTTCTCTCATAAACAATTTTGCTCGAAGTTAAGAAATGAAGTTTTAAGAAATGAAGTTTCTTAAGAAACATTAAGAAATGAAGTTTTCAATCTTGCTCAGGTCATATGACCAGGGAACTAACTAGTCATATCCTAGAAGGCCAACTTGCTAAATAAAGCTACTGTTTATTAAAAATGTTATTTTTATCCACCAAAATAATGTTATCTTTATTAAATGTCATTAAGCATCTACTTTGTGAAGGAAACTCAGCTTAGATATAGGAAATCCATAGCCCTGCCCTCAGTGTCCTTAAGTGGGAAAATGTGCTGATGTGCTCAGCTGTGGTCGATTCTTTGCGACCCTATAGACTGTAGCCTACCAGGTTCTTCTGTCCATGGAATTTTCCAGGTTAAGAATACTGGAGTGGCTTGTCATTTCCTTCTCTAGGAAGTGGGAAAATAAAATACACTCATTTTAAAAAAGCCACGCTCAGCATCAAGGGTTAAATGCTTTATAACTGATGATTGATCGCACAAGAAATCTAGAAAGAGAAGACATGGGCTCTAGTTTTGGTTCCACCACTTATTAACTCTGTAACCTTGGAAAATTCACTCAACTTCTTTGAGTTTTCAAGTTTCCAAAGGCTAAATGGAGATAAGGTCTGCCCTACCATTCCCATAAAGTTGATATGAGTTTCAAATGAGCTAAGGTTTATGAAAGCACATAATAAATTATAACATAAGTGGATTGATCTGCAGTGTGATCCTTTTCCTTCTTCTGTCACCTCATAGAATGAGACTCAAACTTTCTCTTTTTTTGTTTTCTGCCTTAGCTTATGAAATACCTGAAAGTTATATCTTTGTGTGTGTGTATCATGTGTGTGTTACTGCATCTTACTAAGCTGAAGAAGAAGAAGAGATAAAGAGACATCCAGACTGCTGAGTAGTATTCTAACACTTAATCCTAAAGATTGCAACAATAGGTTGTACCAATTTCAGAAAAGAGTCAGTCACTGTCGGTTTACAGTGGAGGACACAAGCAAATTCATTTATGTGACACCTACTCAATAAGTATTTATGAAGAGCCTTCTCTGTACCAGAGTCCTGCTTCTAAGAAAAGGCAGAGAGCTCAGTTTTAACATTGACCTTTGCTGGTAACTTCTTGTTGTTTAGTCTCTAAGCTGTGTCTGAACCCCAGAGACTGTAGCCCACCAGGCTCCTTTGTCCATGGAATTTCCCAGGCAAGAACACTGGAGTGGGTTGCCATTTCCTTCTCCAGGGGATCTTCCCAACCCAGGGATCAAATTCAAGTCTCCTGTATTGCAGGCAGTTTCTTTACCATTGAGCCACCAGGGAAGCCCGGTGACTTCTTGGCATTGAGTAAATCATCCATCTTCCTGTCCTTTAGTTTCCTCCTGTGTAAACTGAAGCACACAGCCAATATTATGCCTGAAAATACTGTGATATAGAGACATAGTATAAAAAGGAAGGGTATGAAACCCCCTCCCATTCATTCAGCTGTGAGAGGGTGCTGACTGTTACTCTTGGGAGTCATGAGAGTGGACAGTGGAGATAATCATCTGTTTGTGGAAGCCAACATGGGCTTTGGGTTGGTACAGGAATTTGAGTGAGTTGGGTAGTTGGGGAGGGAGTTGGGCTGAGATAAGACTGCCAGCTTCCAGAATGGGAGCTTCTGAGTACATGATCGGAAATGACCTGTAAGATAGCACTGCTTAGTATTCAGGGAATTTAAAAACTAAAGCTGTTATGGGCCAGAAGAAATTTGTGGGATGATGAGAGAGCTCAGACTTTGTCAGTAAGCCTAAAAGAAGATGACGGATTTACAATGGGTGACCCATTGGTACTTCTTTTTATCCTGGATTAAAAAATTTTGCGTGTGTGATTTCTTAGTTTATTGTGATACCTATTAAACATAAATGAAAGCAACATATAACTAAAAGATAAAGAAAAAGAGAGTTCATAAAATAATATTCAAGATAGGAACTAAAGTGGGCTAAGGGAGCCTTATAAGAGGAAGAAACTTAACATGCGTTAAGCTCATGTGAGTGCCCACAGGGCCCTAGGAACTTTCACAACCACAAAATAACCTTGTCATAGCCACACAAGACAAGGTAGGCTGTCCAACAGATCTGAAAACCGAAGCATAGAGAGAGTCAGCAACTTGTCTAAAGTCAGGAATGACTCTGTTGTTGTGCTCGGCTCTGAGCAGTGGAGAGTGTGACATTCTCAGAAACTGTCGTAAACTCGGCACCCTTGCCACTGTCAATTTATCATTAGAGAATGATCTCTCTTGGAAAGAGGTGACCCGTCACATCTCTGCTGCAGTGTTAACGTTATCCAAAGATATTATTCCAGTGGGGATGCTTGGACTCAGGGGTAAGCATGTGAGACGTCTATTGTGACCCTGTGATAACCTCTGGCACTGGCATTTCACAAACCTGCTCACCCTGCTTAGCTAGGAAGACCATGGCGAAGCCTGCTGCCATTTGAAAAAATGTCCAGTGAGAGTAGGCTATCCACTTCCCAGAGGCAAATCTTCTTGAATATGCAGTTTCACAGGCTCAGAGAATTTCAGAGCTGAAGAGATCTGAGAGATGGAATTTTTGCTCTGCATTTCTGTCCAGGTTGTGTGCTCAGTTGCTCAGTTGTGTCCGACTCTTTTGCAACCTCATGGACTGTAGCCCATCAGGGTCCTCTGTCCATGGGGATTCTCCAGGCAAGAATACTGGAGTGTGTTGCCATGCCCTCCTCTAGGGGATCTTCCAAACCCAGGGATTGAACCCCGGTCTCCCTCATTGCAGGCAGATTCTTTACTGTCTGAGCCACCAGAGAAGTCCCTGTCTAGGTTAGGGGAAAGGTAGGGCAAGAGTTCATTTATGGCCCTCCCATCCTGTCCTCCTGGACTCAACATTTTCCTGTCTGTGGTGCTGGGTGAATGATTAAGCTATTGAAACCATTCCCGACTTTGTAATGTATTAACCCAGGAATAGGGCGTTTATCATTTGAATCATCCCAGAAGCATGTGTCAGAGTTGTGGAGGAAAAGTGTTCTTCTAAAAACTCTGATCTTGGTTATTTAAGGTGACAATCTTGCCCACTGTGGGAAGTTGTGCATGCCTTGCTGATCCCCAGAGCGAGTTCTCTTAGCCCTAATGAACTCGGAAGTACCAGCCCCAAAGGTTCTGCTTGACGGTTCCCAGCAAGGATAAAACTGAAAATAGGAACCCTTTGGTTGCTGAGTGGGACATAAACTTGCTTAAGCAGCCTGCTGAAAGCAGTGGATCTTATGAAAATCACATGACAAACCAGAAATAATTGCAGTTTTAAAGACGCCAATGTCGATGAGTAAGATTTCTTTCATCAAAGGATCTTGTTAAAGCAAATTCACCCACTCATAAGTTCTAAAGTGCCATTATCTTTTACCCTGAAACATTTCACTTGCCCTGATGTGGCAAACTAAGTGATTTAATTAACAGCCTTTATTGACTACAACTAACTTTCATGTTTTTTTGCTTTATTATTAACTCATTTGTTTTTCTACTCAGCACATCTTTAAAAACCTATTATGTGCTAAGTGTAGTGCAAGATACAAATAATACTTTACGCAACTTTTTCTGATTCCTCCAGTGTAATGCTATTTCTCCCTTTCCTGAAACTGATTGGCTCTTTGGGTTTCCCTGACGGCTCAGTGGGTAAAGAATTCCTCTGCCAATGTAGTAGACACAGGAGACACGGGTTTGATCCCTCGTTTGGGAAGATCCCCTAGGGGCAGAAATGGCAACTAGCTCCAGTATGCCCGAAAAATCCTATGGACAGGGAGCCTGGCGGGCTACAGTCCAGAGTCTTAGAGTTGGACACAACTGAACATGAGCACAAGACAAGTGAGTCTTTGTTCGCAAGTCTCCAAAGAAATTTTTGATGTTTTCCATTGTATTGTAGCAACACGAAAGCATGTCTCATCTGACTATTCAGAACGAAGACAACTGAAGACAGACATGACACTTTACAAATTTTTGCAATTTCATGATATTTAAAGAAGTCTTGGCACAGGATATATATTCTCAAGATTGTGAAATGAATGACTGAATACTGGTTGAGTCGGATAGGAAGTGGATTCAATGTAGGCTAATTTATGCTGCCTTAACAAACAACCCCCAGATTTCAATAGTTCACAAAACAGTGGTTTTTTCCTCATCTGTGTCAATGTCCACTGTGAGTTAAGTGCACCTCTACTTCTCTTGTTTTTATTCTGGCATCTGGACAGGAAGAGCAGCTACTAATTGAGACAAGCTATCTGGTGGCAGGGGGACAATAGAGATGTCAGAAACACTCTAGGGACCAGAAGTGGTATATGTTAGTTTTGCTCAGATTTAATTGGTTAAAGCCAGTCATGTAGCAAAACTTCCCATGAAGGGCAGACAAGTATGATTCTTCCACTGAGAAGACAGTGAATATTTTGAGGATAATAATATAATCTAACAGAGAAGTCATCCTTACTTTTAAGGAGTTTAAAATACAGTTGAGGAAGTAAGCTAGACACAACCAAAATTTTTAAAATGAAGTGTAAGCAACAATTTATAGATGCAAGAGGAAAGAGGGGTTCCTGTTGACTGGGGTTAGGCATAGAAGGTTTAATAGATCCATCCTTCAGATTGGACACTAAGATTTTGTGAGAAGGAAATGAGGAAAGTCAGTCTAAGTGAAGAAGAGTATTAGGAGATTTATGAAGGTGTTCAAACAAAAAGTGTACTCAGGAAAAAAGTGGATAGTACACTTTTGGTGGAGGGGGAGGTATGATGCCACATCTGAGCCACCAGGGAAGCCCTTCCCTGTAGCTCAGATGGCAGAAAATCTGCCTACAATGCAGGAGACCTGAGTTCAGTCCCTGGGTCAGAAAGATCCCCTGGAGGAGGGCATGGCAACCTACTGCAGTATTCTTGCCTGGAGAATTCCATGGACAGAGGAGCCTGGCGGGCTACAGTCTGTGGGGTTGCAAAGAGTCAGACATGACTGAGCAACTAACACCACCACTACTACTAAGATGCTATATAGAGAAATAGTGAATTAAACTTCAGACTAAAGAATTTAGAATCTATTCAGTAGGCAAACTGGAGATTTTGGAAGCTAATTGAAGGGGTTGGAGAGAAGCCGAAGACATTTTTAAGACTATTTGAAGAGTCCAGGCAAGAGATAATAAAGGGAGAACCAAGACATTGACAAATATAATGAAAAAGACAGAACATATATATACAACCTGCAAAGGAAATCAACAATACTTGAAAACTGATGTGTTTGGGGAGAAAGAGAGAGAGCAGAGAGAGAGACCGAAAGAGAGAGAGAGGAGGTGAAAATGACTGAAGAGTAGTGGTGTCATTAATGGAAAAATAAGAAAGCACCGACTTGTGGAATAGGGAAATAATAAGTTTTATTTTAGCTATGATGAATTTGAAGAGTTTCAGATAGAAATGGTTAGCAGGCATACGGGTCTATGGGAATAGGGTTTAGGATTGTGGCTATGACTGAAGATGTAGACCTGTGGGACCCCATAAAGAGGTGACAATTGAAAGTGTGGATGCACAAGAGATTATCAGAGGGGAATGTGGCTGAAAGGCAGAGTCTTGGGGGCTCCCCATATGCAGGGTGAACAAAGATGAAGCTATACCTGGGAGGGAGCCTGAGGAACACTGACTGGGAGCACTGTCCGGATCTGAGGACAGGACAGTGTGGGAGCACTGAACTGAAGAGGATCTGAATAGGAGGGAGAGATCAGTAGGAGCAAGTACTTCAGAGAGCACCAGGAGAAAGAGAAATGGGAAGTGGTACTGGGGTTAGTGGCTCAGACGGTAAAGCGTCTGTCTCCAACACAGGAGACCCAGGTTTGATCCCTGGGTTGGGAAGATCCCCTGGAGAAGGAAATGGCAGCCCACTCCAGTATTTTTGCCTGGAAAATCCCATGGATTGCAGAGCCTGGTAGGCTACTGTCCATGGAGCCTGGAAGGCTACCGTCCATGGGGTCGCAAAGAGTCGGACATGACTGAGAGACTTCACTCACTTCACTGGGGTCGAAGGAGGAGGTTAGTGGTGATGGATAAGGAAAACAACTTCAGTGCAGACTGGGCATGTTCTTTTGAGATAATGAAAACTCTAGACATTGAATGGTGGAGGGGCAGTGCAAAAGGGTGGAATCAAGAGTATAGTGAGTGGGCTCCCTTCTGAAAACAAGATGGACATATTCTGCAAAGGGAGAACAGAAGAGAACATGTACTAAGAGAGGAAACTGTCAATGGGAAACAGTGATTTTAAGGTAGCTCTTACCAAAGTAGGGAGTATTAAATATGTTCATTCTTTGAAATTAAAAATAATTATATAGTTGAAAAATTAGATTTTTAAAACCATGTATGTAAAATTAGTCATGGGAAGTAGAAGGGATCGTTCAAGTTACTACATTGAATTTATTATTATAGAGTCAGTGATAGCTCAGTTGGTAAAGAATCTGCCTGCAAAGCAGGAGACCCTGGTTCGATTCCTATGTCAGAAAGATATCCTGGAGAAGGGATAGGCTACCCGTTCCAGTATTCTTGGGCTTCCCTTGTGGCTCAGTTGGTAAAGAATCCTCCTACAATGCTGGAGACCTGGGTTCCATTCCTGGGTTGGGAAGATATCCTGGAGAAGGCAAAGACTACCCACTCCAGTATTCTGGCCTAGAGAATTCCATGGACTGTATAGTTCATGGGGTCACAAAGCATTGGACACGACTGAGTTACTTTCATACAGTCAAAGTCCAGCAAGGGCCTGCCATATACTCATATGCAATAAATAATTTGGGGAATATATTACTGAGCTACAGCATGGATAATTTTAGGAAAATGGGTTTGTTGCACAAGGCATACATTGGTCCAAGTGTCCTTTTGATGGGAGAAGAGCACTTTCAACATTTTTTGAGAGCACATTAGAGATCTTTTCTTCCTACTAGTTTGAGGTTGCTGGTGTTTCTTCAAAGTGACTATGAACCTTGCAAGCCACCAAGCTTTGAGGAGAAACAAGACCCAAGCAGAGCAAAACCTAGTAATATTCTGGGTCGTGGTCTGTGATATGAGGAAGAACTGGTGAACTTAGCAAAGAGGGATGTTTATAATATTTATTTCTTCATTCATCATTAATACTCATTCAGCATTCTACAATTTTTTTCTGGGCACCTGCTGCATGTGTCAGGTACTATTCTAAGTGCTGAGGACAGAGCCTCTTCACTGATGGAGACTACATTGCTGCGGATAAATAACAATGCTACACAATATCATGTAATGATGAGCATTATAAAGAAAAATGAAGCAAGTTAAAGAGATAAATTGGGACTGAGAGAGTTGGGTGGGGCCACTGTTTCATATAGAAGTGCCTTGGAAGGTCTCTGATGAGCAAACACTAAACCAAGATCTGAAAGATCTGGAGAAAGCATGCCCTAGGCAGAGTGAGGAAGCACATGCTGGAATCAATGTTGCCGGGAGAAATATCAATAATCTCAGATATGCAGATGACACCACCCTTATGGCAGAAAGTGAAGAAGAACTAAAGAGCCTCTTGATGAAAGTGAAAGAGGAGAGTGAAAAAGTTGGCTTAAAGCTCAACATTCAGAAAACGAAGATCATGGCATCTGGTCCTATCACTTCATGGCAAATAGATGGAGAAACAGTGGAAACAGTGGCTGACTTTATTTTTTGGGGGGCTCCAAAATCACTGCAGATGGTGATTGCAGCCATGAAATTAAAAGATGCTTACTCCTTGGAAGGAAAGTTATGACCAACCTAGATAGCATATTCAAAAGCAGAGACATTACTTTGCCAACAAAGGTCCATCTAGTCAAGGCTACGGTTTTTCCAGTGGTCATGTATGGATGTGAGAGTTGGACTATAAAGAAAGCTGAGCGCTGAAGAATTGATGCTTTTGAACTGTGGTGTTGGAGAAGACTCTTGAGAGTCCCTTGGATGGCAAGGAGATCCAACCAGTCCATCCTAAAGGAAATCAGTCCTGGGTGTTCATTGGAAGGACTGATGTTGAAGCTGAAACTCCAATACTTTGGCCACCTGATGCGAAGAGCTGACTCAATTGAAAAGACCCTGATGCTGGGAAAGATTGAGGGCAGGAGTAGAAGGAGATGACAGAGGATGAGATGGTTGGATGGCATCACCGATACAATGGACATGGGTTTGGGTGGACTCCGGGAGTTGGTGATAGACAGGGAAGCCTGGTGTGCTGAGGTTCATGGAGTCACAAAGAGTCAGACATGACTGAGCAAATGAACTGAACTGAGGCAGAGTGAACAGTTGATGCTAAGACTATTCATTCCTGAGATGGGAATGAACTTGGCACGATTTTAGAAAGAGCCAGGTCTGTGTGATAGAAGTCAAAAGAACAGGTGGAGAGTGGTAGACACAAAGTTCGAAAGAGAGGCCAGATTAAGTGGGCTTGGAAGGCTCTGTTTTCAGTGTGATGGGAAATTGTTGGATGGGTTTAAAGCAAGAAAGCAACAGGTTATGGATTATGTTTTTAGAGATTGCTTTTTCTTTCTTTTTTGAGTATTATCCTTGTTTTCTTAAAATTGACCTAATTGCACATTTACCAAATTTAATTTTTAATTATGTCGGCATTTAACAACTGGCTTAGGAAATACCTGAAAATTTAGCAATAAGCACTTATGAACCCTTAAAAGCTGACTCTACCATGTCTTAGAGGATTGCTTTGACTGCTACATGGAAATAAGCCATAAAGCGGCAGGACCTGAAGCAGGGAGACCATTTAGTAAGCTGCTACAGTAATCCAGCAAGAGAAGACAGAGGTTTGGATAAGGATGATGGTGGTGGTGACAAGGAGCTGTGGAAAGATTCTTAGATGTATTTTTAATTTTTAAAATAATAGCTTTAATGAGGTATAATTCACATACCATAAAATTTCTTTTAATTGTACCCATTTAAAGTGGAAAATTCTGTGGTCTCAG
Organism: Bubalus bubalis; assembly: GCF_019923935.1. Classification (NCBI taxonomy): domain Eukaryota; kingdom Metazoa; phylum Chordata; class Mammalia; order Artiodactyla; family Bovidae; genus Bubalus; species Bubalus bubalis. The sequence continues at coordinate 42,769,246 of NC_059162.1, read as the reverse complement.
AGATAGATTTAACAGGACTTGATAATGGAGTTGATTCAAAGTATGAAGGGAAAGACAGGCATCAAGGATTTCACTTGGGTTAGGGAATAAGCAAGCTGATGGACACTGGTCTCTTTTGTTGAGATGCAGTGAAATGAGAAAAAGAAAAGTACCTTTATCCTTGGACTACGAGATGATCTATGAGCACAAAGAAAAATGCTGCTGCTGCTGCTAAGTAGCTTCAGTCGTGTCCAACTCTTAGCGACCCCATGGACTGCAGCCTACCAGGCTCCTCCATCCATGGGATTTTCCAGGCAAGAGAAGTGGAGTGGGATGCCACTGCCTTCTCTGAGAAAAATGCTAGTACATTGTAAATGTAGAATATATTGGCTATTTCCCCCCTATGTAACATTTCCTCTCTGTTTTTGGACACAAAAGGCAAACCAGAAGTCTAGTCATTGAAATCAGGATACAGAGTTAGAGGGTTTCAGCAGGAAGAATGATTTGATGTTCAAAAGTCCAACAGTGGATCCAGGAAGTTTTATGTTTCCACTTTCTGGGGGCTGGAGTTGTCTCTTAATTATGGCAAAGGACACATTTCTCCTGGAAGCCAGATAGCAAATTATCATGTTGGATATTTTTAGTGGGCCATACAATGGCTTCCACTAGTATCCTTTTATGGAAAAAGAATAAGAATATATATCAGATAAAGTATCCTTATTGTCCAATAAATCACTGATATGTAAAATTTGGTGATCTCCAGTGGGATTCCCCACCATTAATTTTACCATCATGACTTTGTAATGTGCCAACAGCTTTTGTGAATTTTGTGTATTTATACAGTAAATTTACAAACAAATTTTAAGATTTATATAGACATATATACATATATAAGACTTAAGTGTAACAGTAATAATTCATATTTATTACTAAAATTATGGATAAATCAACTGGAGAAAGGCCAACTGAGTTGAATGTGGGGAGGGAAATTCAGGGATAAAATTTTTTAATGGGAAGTAATTGGTTTGGATTTTTGCCTTATCCTGTACCTTGGGACTCATTTGTCTTAGTTGTCTACAGTTACGTAATCAACACTTGATGGCTTAAGACCACAGTTTATTAGTACCTCTCCTAGTTCTGTGAGTTGACTGAGCTCATCTGGGCAGGCCTCACTTGGGGTCCCTCGTGCAGTTGTAGCTGTAGAGCTGCTGAATTGGAGTCATGTGGAAGTTCAACTGGGCTGAGTTGAACCAAGATGGCTTCTTAGCACATGTGTGGCATTTCTGAGCTCCTCCAAGTGGTCTTTTTGTTTAGCAAAGTATCTTGCACTTCTGATATGGCAGTTTAGGGCTCCAAGAGGTAGGACATGGAAACGTTCAGTCCTTACAAAAGCCAATTCCAAAACGGACACAATGTCATTTCCATCATATTCTATTGGTTGAAACACCCAGGGGGAGAGCCCAGATTCTGGGTAGTGAAGAAATAGACTCCATTTTACATGGAGGTGTCACATGCACATAGAAGGAGGAAAAGAATTGGTGACAGCCATCTGGGAAATAAACTACACTTAATCAGCTTGTAATCATTTTCCTCTCATGCAGGGATTGCTAAACCTTTTACCAAAGGCTATTGTTTTAAGATAATAATTTTTAAATTTTTTTCTTTGAAATCACGAAAGAAACCAAACTAAAAATCTGGCACCTAGCACTATATTAAGTCCATTCTGTAATCAGAAAATCAGAGATTTCCAACTGTTTGGTATCATATAAGACTTACCCAACATCAGAAAAGGTCGCTTCAGTCGGTCCAACTCTGTGCAACCCTATGGACTGCAGCCTGCCAGGCCCTTTGATCCATGGGATTCTCCAGGCAAGAATACTGGAGTGTGTTGCTGTGCCCTCCTCCAGATCTTTCCCACCCAGGAATCCAACCCGAGTCTCTTAGATCTCCTGCATTGGCAGGTAAGGTTTACCACTAACGCCACCTAGGATGCCCCTTAGCGTTCCTTAACGCAGTATTAAACCATTAGATGGTATTCCTCAAGAAAATAGGTAAGTAGATTTGGATTCTCCTGCAACTCTTTGTTGGTTTTCAGGATCAACTATTTGAATACTCTTTGATTTTATTTTTTAGCCTAGATCTATAGGCAATGGAAAGAATAATTTCCAGAATCATCCTGGTCAATGTGATCTATTCAGTGTAACTGTACAGAGGCCCCTAGATATAGACAACCATATGTGCCTTTTCAACCATGTACTGTGTGTCAGATCTAAAGTTGGGTTATGTAAGAATGGGAAAGCAAACAAGGTGGAACAAGTCCAGAACTGACCTAGAGCTGAAATTTCTGTGAAGAATCGGCAAGACTTGGCAGGTATAAAATCAAGAGTCAACCAGGAATATCGCCAGGAGTTTCTGAAAAAGTGAGTAGGGCAGGCAGCCCAAGCAGGACAAGAGTGAACATAAGAACTGAGCTGTGATTCAGGAGAATTTCCATCCCTGGGGTGGTAGCCAAACAGCAGTAGAGAAGCAGAGCAGTAACTTATTAACAAGCTGCTTTAAATACTTAATAACAGAAATAGGGCAACGTTGAGTACAGGAAGCAGCAATTGAGAAAATATTCTCATGAGCTGGACCAATAATTATTTAAGACAGGGAAATCTTTTTAATTTTTTTAAAAATTAGCATTTTTAATTGGCATATAATTGCTTTACAATTTTGTGTTAGTCTTTGCTGTATACAAAGCGAATCAGCTATATGTATACATATAACTCCTTCCTCTTGAGCCTCCCTCCCATGCCACCTCCATCCTATCCCCTGGGTCATCACAGAGCATGAAACTGAATAAAACAGGGACGTCTTTTAGACTCAGATGCTTGACCCCTTCCAGTCATCCCTCAAGAAATTTCCCTCAGACTGGACAAGAATCTGTAAAATCCATGAACACCCCTAGGTTAAGGAATTCCCTGTTCTCATTGTTATGAAGAGTTGTTTCACACCCAATGGGGTAATCAGAATCCATGTAAAATGTTTGCAGACTGTTTGGCATGTGACACTCAGTGAATGTTAGTTTCTACTTTCTACCTTGCCTTTCTTCAGTGGTAAAGCATGCAAAAGGCACTTAGCAAGAAGCAACTCTTGGCCCATCTCATGAAGGCAGAGCTGATCTCGTTTTGTAATCAACATATGACTATTCTCAATTTGTTGGTTGCCCCTCATGTAGCCACACACTACTGATCAATTTGAATAAAGTTACAGTCACCATAGTTTTCTGAATTGTACATGTAGATTCCCACATAGGAACACAGTTGATGATCATGAAGAATGGTTGCTTATATAGAGTACAACAACATGAATGTGAATGTGAAGTCGCTCAGTCGTGTCTGACTCTTTGCGACCCCATGGACACCAGGCTCCTCCGTCCATGGGATTTTCTAGGCAAGAGTACTGGAGTGGGTTGCCTTTCCCTTTTCCAGGGAACTTCCCGACCCAGGGATCAAACCCAGGTCTCCCACATTGTAGACAGACGCTTTACCGTCTGAGCCAACAACATAGTCTGCTCTTATGCAAATTTCTGTGAAACAAAGTTAAATTGAGCCAAAAGAAGTTAAGACCATTAGAGGGAAAAAATTTGAGGACTGCACTGATCTTGATGAGGACTTTGTAGAATTTTTTAGAAAAAGTCTAACATAGACTCTCTTTTATTAAGAAATCTAAATAAATATTTCCCTTTAGATCACTTCACCTCTTTCTGAGAATGAATACAGAATGAAGACTTTCATGAGAGTCCAAACTGCTACATCCTGTATTAGCAGAAGTCTCAGCAGCACATCCTGATATGGAGGACCAGTGATGAATACCGTAATTCAAGTGAGGAATGACAAAAGCAGACAATTTCCAGAACTGCCCAGTTAATCAGAAAGCCTGAAACTATTCCCAGGATGCTTTTTTTTTTTAAGTCTAGACAAAACCTCAAGATAACCTTTGTATAATTGATCTAATGCCAGTGAGATGTGAGAAGAGAGTTAAAGATCTGCATTTTCAAAGGGGTTTTTACAGAGAATAAGGTGGAGTAATAAAGAATAAAATGCAAATGGGACAGAAAAGGTAAATACAAATCATTTGTGTGTGGTGGTTGAGGGTAGGGTAGGGGAGGGGCAAGGAAATATTCAAGGGGAAGAAGAAACAGTTCTGCAATGTGGAGGAAGTTGATCAGACTTCAGCTTCCCCAGAGGATAAGCACAATATAATTATTAACTTGTATTTGGCACCAGCTTTATTCTCTACACAAAGAATTAACTCAAGCTAGGAAAAACCCTGAGAGGGAGGAGGAGGCATTTTATTTGAAGGTGGGTGCCGTGGATAAAATAATAATTGAAAATATTTTTATTCTCACTGATGACTTCCAACTGGAAGTACCAAACCCCACAGTGACGAATGGAAAAAACAAAGTTGATGAGAGCACTGTTTAGTTCCCTGTCGAAAAGTATTCCTTAGAGATTACTTGGGGTCTAGGGTGAGCTTTGTATTGCATCAAAGCTCTTATAATTGAGTTTAATTAGACCACTTTCATCTTTCTAAGAATTTTTAATGACCAGAATATTTGGAACTTTGGCATTTCCTGATAGGCTCAAATAAATCTCACAAATAATTCTCATTCGGCCCATATGCAATGTATTAGTAATGTAGTTCAAGTACCTTCTGACTTCCCACTTGCTCCTTGCAATTTTACCTAGAATCATATCTGTTTCATTTGGCCAACTGCAATTATAAAATCCTCTCTAAGAATGTCAAGTAACACAAGTAGATACCAGTAGAAGGTGATTTTTGTCTCCCCTATCACCACTTTTTTCCAATTAGCTAAAGTTTCCAAACATAGCCACTTTTATACTGCAGCAATTCTATGTCTAAGTATGTACCTAAAGAGGAATACTTCCACCTCAAAGATATACAAGAATGTTCATAGTTCTTCATTTATAATAACCAAAGACTTAAACAAACCAAAATGTCCATCCACAGTAGAATATTACAAAACAATGAAAAAGAGCATGTTGTTGTTACATGCAAAAACATGGATGAATCTCACAGACATAGCCTTGAGTGAAAGAAGGCAGATACAAAATAATTGTTTCCATTTGTATAAAGTTCAAAGACAGTTAAAACTAACTCATGGAGATAGAAGAACAGTGGTTATCCTTGGAGGATATTGATCTGGAATGGGCCCTGGGAAGCCTTATGATAGTTTCATGGGTGTATACACATGTAAAAAGTAATTAAGCTGTATGTAAGATTTAAGCACTTTATTATATGTATATTACAGCTAAATTAAAAAATATAGAAGGAAGTGGAGCCTTTTCAGAAGTTTATACTTGGAGATCCAAAATTTAAGCTCATACTCAAGATAGCAGCACTTCATTGGTGATACACTGATGATACAATGACGGCTGTATCCAGTACTTCCCTGTGAATATAGTTTGTGGACCAAATTTTAGAAAAGTAAACAAAATAGAAAATTTTAATCAAAATAGCTTTTGAGTTTTACACATCATTTAAAAAAGAACCAATTTTTAATCAATTGACTTAAAAATTCTTTTACCTTGATTTGGTTGATTTTTCTTAATGATTCAAATAAACCATTGCTCTACTTACAGGAAACACATGGTTCCATTCCAAGGAGGAAATGCTCTCTTGTATTTAGGATTTTTGAATCCATTTAAGGAACCAATACATAATGGGACAACAGAAAGGTGAAGGATGCCATTGATAGGAAAGGTCCCACTAAGGTACAACAGACACTTGTCATGAACGCCAAAGAAACCCAAGAGGTAAAGTCAGTTGGGAGCAGTTTCATCCTCAAATGAATATCATTTCATTGGGGGAAAAACTGTGCCCTAATTGTCTACAGTGCAACCAAATGGCTGGGAGAGCACTCAGGTTCGTAACCCCTGTCTCTGGTTCAATTTTAAAACTCAGCTTCTTAGCTGCTGTTTTGAAACCATGGGAAAAGGTCAACTGAATTTCAGCTGTGGTCATGGAGAAATCAAAACTTAAAGACAAAACACTGAAAAAGTACTTGAGCATCTTGCAGAACCTCTGGAAGTCAATGCTTTTAAGACAGAAACCCTAGCCCCCAAGACATGCTGCTGCTGCTGCTGCTGCTAAGTCGCTTCAGTCATGTCCGACTCTGTGTGACCCCATAGACGGCAGCCCACCAGGCTCCCCCATCCCTAGGATCCTCTAGGCAAGAACACTGGAGTGGGTTGCCATTTCCTTCTCCAATGCATGAAAGTGAAAAGTGAAAGTGAAGTCTCTCAGTCGTGTCCTACTCTTAGCGACCCCATGGACTGCAGCCTACCAGGCTCCTCCACCCATGGGATTTTCCAGGCAAGAGTACTGGAGTGGGGTGCCATCGCCTTCTCCGCCGAGACTTGATAGGTAGATGGAAACCCAGAAGCAATGTGGAGTTGGGGTCTGATTAATGATAGGGTTTGTGGTGCATTCTTGATCACTGCTGCCTGCAAAAGGAGTCTTGCACCAGCTGTTTATGGAGAGTCGTGGGTAAACTTTTCAGTCAATATCATTTGTACAATTGTGTACTGTGTGGCAAATAGAAAGCCTTCATTTTATATGGAGTCATGGATGCAAACACACTTATAAGAACAGGGTGCTGTGGCAACACAGAAGGAGTGTGTGTTACTCACTCAGTCAAGTCTGACTTTTGTGACCCCATGGACTGTAGCCCACCAGGCTCTTCTGTCCATGGAATTTCCCAGGCAAGAATTCTGGAGTGGGTTGACATTCCCTTCTCCAGGGGATCTCCCTGATCCATGGATCGAACCTGGACCTCTTGCATTGCAGGCAGATTCTTTACTGTCTGAGCCATCAGGTAAGGAGTACATAAGTTAATCTGAGGGTGGAACATCAAGAAAGGCCTCCTTGAGGAGGTGAGTACTAATGTAAGAATGAGTAGGAGAGAGCCTATAGAAGAGGAGGAGATGCCCTTTGGCGGCAGTGTGGTACAAGGGTGGAGAAGTAGTAGGCACTTGGCAATAGTTCATTTTCAGTACAGCTGGAGAACAGAGCTCCAGCTGGGAAGTTTTAGGAGATGAGGTGGTAGGTGAAATATGTTGGTAAACCAGCTCTGGGGTCTTTGACCAATTTCCATAGACCGTGCCTATCCTGACTGATTTCAGTCATCAATAACTTAACAAGGGGGCATGCCAAATTCCTGGATTGTTAAAAATCAGCTCTGTGGCAGTTGCAAGTGACGTCTAGTATATCCTGGTTGGGGGCTAAGAGTTTGGACTCTAGGGCAACAGATAGCCTGTGATATGCTGGCAACCAGGGAAGCAGAGCATCAGGTCCAAATTTCAGAAAGATCACTTTGGCTTCAGTGAGGCCATAGAGGCAAAGAGGCTGGTGCAGACCGGAAACCCAGTGGATTTGAAATTTAGAAAAAAAAAAAATGGACTTAGAAGAGATCAGAGCAACAGATAATTGACCAGATGTAGAAGCTTAGGAAGGAGGGTGGGGCATCCAAGAAATACAAATGGGATTTGGGTTTAGGGGGCAGGGTAGACTCTGCACCATTCCCTTAAAAAAAAACCCTCAGAGAGTAGGAAGTATGTGGAGGTGGCAGACTGGTGGACACATTTGAACTTACTAGTTTTAGCTTCTCATCCAAGTGATGATGTCCAGGAGGCATGTCTCTCTCCTTGTCTCAGCCCAGAACTGGAATGGAGATTGAAATTAGAAATGATGATCAAAGCTTTGCTAGTGCCTGAGATCACCGAGAAACCTAGAGCAGAATCTTGGGGACATCTCTGTTTAGGGGATTGTGCCAAAGAAAAGGACCGTTAAAGGGACAGAGAGGGGTGGATGGACTTTTAGGAGCAGAAACAGAAGAGGACGATGGTGCTATAGAGTCAGCAGTGAGCCTTTATAATTAAACACCAATAACAAATCAATAAAGACTGGAAAGAAGCTATTGGATTCAACTAGGAAGTTGTAAATATTATCCTTTTTAAGAATAGATTTAGTGAGTTCTATCTGCAGCAAGTTACGCTGCGAATACAGGGTAATGACACTTACTGTTGACACCCAGTAAGTGTCAACAGTGTTTCAAAAAGCATAGTGTGGTCGTGGGATCCCATAGAGAGGAAAGTGGGATCTAGGGAAAGTGTACTGTTTGTAGGTTTGGTTTGTGTCACAGGAGAGATATTTTAAAATGTGAATGATTTAGTAAACACTTCTATGATATTTGCAATGGATCAGGCACTGTTCTAAATATAGAACAGATATATTCTGCTGCTGCTGCTGCTGCTAAGTTGCTTCAGTCATGTCTAACTCTGTATGACCCCATGGACTGCAGCCCACCAGGCTCCCCCGTCCCTGGGACTCTCCAGGCAAGAACACTGGAGTGGGTTGCCATTTTCTTCTCCAATGCATGAAAATGAAAAGTGAAAGCGAAGTTGCTCAGTCGTGTCCGACTTAGCAACCCCATGGACTGCAGCCTACCAGGCTCCTCCGTCTATGGGATTTTCCAGGCAAGAGTACTGGAATGGGGTGCCATTGCCTTCTCCAAGATATATTCTATATTTACACATATTCACGGACTTAATCCTCATAAGAGGAAATAATCTTATGGTCCTCATTTTACAAATGGCAAAGAACTTGCCTAAGGCCACATGGCTGTCAAGATGAAGTCAGGAATTGTCCCTAGGCAACTTGGCTCCCCTGGTAGCTCAGTGATAAAAAACCTGCCTGCCAGTGCAGGAGACAAAAAAGATGTGGGTTTGATCCCTGGGTCATGAAGATCTTCTGGAAGAGGGCATGGCAACCTACTCCAGTATTCTTTCCTGGAGAATCTCATAGACAGAGGAGCCTGGCGGGATATAGTCCATGGGGTTGTAAGAGTCATGCGTGACTGAATGATTAACATTTTCACTTTCCAAGGCACCTCCAAAGCTGGGAGGGGAATGGGGCCAAGAGCATGAGCGGAGAGATCAACCCCAAGCAGGGAGGAATATTGAAATAGGAGAAAAATAGAGAGAAATTATGGGTATAGTTGCAGGTAAGTTTGTAAGTTTGGTGACAGTAAATAGAGGCTTTTTCAAAAGTGTGGAGGAGAAATGGTCTGAAAGCAATAGTGGGGAGTAAGGAAGGTCCTGATTTAATTTTCAGTCCCAAAAGCTTTACATAGGATGTGGGAAAAGGAGCAGCTGTCACTCAAGAGCCTGCTTGGTGTCTCAGGAAAGAGCTACATTTTATTTAAGGCCAAGAGAGAAGTGCCATGAAGACGTAGGAAGCGTCATCATGGGATGAGAGTGGTGGGAGACTCAGAGGAAAGATTCAGAAGAGAGAAAAGGAATGGGGAGCTGGGATGAGAGGAAAAGGTAAAATATCAGTAACCAGTGGGGCTTGCACCTTGGTTGGGGATCAAAAAGAGCCAGACTGTCTCTTCTGTGTATTATCCAGGCTGAGGAACACCAAGAGGGAACTCCAAGAAGTTAGTCTTCTGGTTGGGGGAAGGGGTGAGAGGGTAAGAAGAAGAAAAAGAGGAGAGGAGGGGACAAAATGGTGGGAGTGGTTCAGTGGTCAGATCACCCTGGAAGGGCAGTACTTCCAAGTAAGTCATTGTTCTGGAAGATGAAAAGACTGCAGCCTTTGGCAGATGTCACCATGATCAGATCCACTTGTGAAAGTTCTTGAGAAAGTCTTATAATTCTTAGAGAAACATGACAAGCAAATAAAAGAAAGAACAAGAAAATCCCTGAAAGAGAAATGGGTAAAAGATTTGAATGAGAAATTCACAAAGAAAGAAATACAAGTGATTAATAAATATATGAAAAAATTCTGGCCCTTACTTATAATTAATGAAACACTATTTCACCTACTGTATTTGCAAGGATATTTAAAACATGAATTCCACAGAATGTACAGAGCATTGATAGAATACTATATAGCCATTAAAAGAATGAGCTCTGCTGTGGAAAGATCTTATGTAATGTAATGTTAAGAAAAAAAATGAAGGTTCCAACTAATATGCATATAAGATACTACTTTAAAAATCAGGCTTTGTATGTGCAGATATGTGCTTATAAATGGTCAGAAAATGTTTGGAAGAATATAGCAGAAATAATTGCCGTATGTAACTCTGGAGAGTGGAATTGGAGGTCTAAAAGGATACAGACCATGGGGATAAGTGGAAGCTCTTTTTAAAAATATATCTTTTTAGGGAAAATTTTAAACATTGTCAGGCTGGAAGAATGATATAATGAGCCATCTGCCCATTTACCCATTACTCTGGTCCAACAATTATGTATATTGCTTTATGTTATCCTTTTGTTCTACTTGAAAAAAATACCATTGGTTTGTATTATTTTTTCTGCCAAAAAAAATCCAACATGATGAAAGTGATTTTCCCCAATGCCTTCACAACCACAACCCAAACTTTAGTTTCTGGAAGCAGCAGAAGGCTTCAGAAACTAGGGATCTGGGAGGGCTTAGCCATGTTCCTCTTAAATTCTGTCAGCTCTGTAGCTAGGGGGACAGCTTACTTTATCTAGATACTATAAAACGATCCTTAATTTTAAAACCAACATCAAAGGAAGACTGTCTACCCACTAAGGGGAATTTAATTTGTTCACCACCCCCAACCATACCCCCTAGTCCATGTTTTTATTAAGGGACAACTTGATTTATCCTGCAGCTTATCTTTATCTCTTTGTTAAGATTTACTTCATTCCCCACCAAAGCCCCAAACTAAGAAAACAGTACCTTCCTCTTCAGACTGGTGTGTCTTGGACAGCCAAGCAGCTGCTGCCAGATGTTGCCCTTGGTCATGGGGTCTGATGAATGTCTCATGCCAGAGGCTCAGGGGAGCTTGGAAAAGTACATAGATTCCCGGGGCCCATTTGGGATACAGTGTGAAGTTCTGCACACTGAAAATGAGGACCCCTCTCTTCTCTGCATCCATCCATCATTTACTCAACAGTCAATCATTCCATATACCCTACCCTCAGCCAGGCTTTGTGCTAGAGTTAGGGTTATAAAGTTGAGCAACACATGGCCCCTGCCCTTCAGAAGCTTATCAAAACTGGAAACAAACTTTAAAGATTTTCTCTGCTTCCTCTTCCCAGATTGCTCTTCCTATCTTGTCTATATATTCTTACTCATCCTTCAAAATTTAGCCATGAATCACCACCTCTGAAGAACAAAACTTGCAGTTTATTTCTTCCTTTACCAGGAACACTCTTCCTATCTTGTCCACCTCAACTTACTCATCCTGAAAAACTGGAGTCACCAGTCCCCATCACTGTAGCCTTGCCTGACTGCTCAAATCCTGGCAGGTTACTATGCTGATCAGATTGCATTGTAGATTCTTACATGTTTGCCTTCCTAGCAGAGCCTTTGATTCTCCAGTTTGTACACAGTGCAGAGTGTGTATATTCATTGAATTAATGCATAAATAAGTGTAACAAGCATAGTTCTTTTTTGGGGGGTGGTTCATGTCATTTTATGTCTCACAAGCACCTTGAAGATAATCTCTGTGGCTAGCAACCCCTTCACAACTGTCCCTCCTTTTCTCTGTGTTCTACCAAAACACAAATATTATTAAATCTTGTCTGAGAAGGCCTGATATTCCAAATAAAAGAGCAGATGTATGTCTGTGGTCCCAGCCCTGAGCAACTAAAATGTAACACTCAGCCCTTTGAAAGAGACATTAGCATGGGTTTCAAAACCATTGCTTGATCCTTTCCATTTTAAATACTTTAAAAAGAAATTGGAATTTACCAATATTATCATGTTTTTAGCATCTTGCTCTGAAGTCTTTGGACAGAGTGAAGGTCTTTGCAGGGCTTTTGTACAACTGTAGAACTCTTAAGAAAGACTAGGCAACATACAGCTGAAGAATCATACTGAATAAGCACTAGATCAAGTCAGGGACCTAACTTCTCCTTCTTTTTGAAGCCTTAGTTTCTTCATCTGCAAAGAAGAAGGAGGAGAAGGAGGAAAAGAAGAATGAAGAGAAGAAGAGAAAGAAAAAGTAGGAGGAGAAGAACAGGAAGAAAGAGGAGGTGGAGGAGATGGAGGAGACGTCCAAGTGCTTTCAAGGGCCCCTCATGGCTTTAAGCGCTATGAATCCATGAGTCCATAATCTAGGACACAAATCTTTTCGATAAACTGAAACAAAAAGTCAATTTTCTTATCTGGTCTCCTCTTCTATGAATTGTTGAGATATGAGGTAATATAATTTTTTTTTTTCTGCTAACTGTTTTCTGTGAATTGAGACATTTTTAGGTAACAAGTTAGTAAGCAAGCAAAAAAAAAAAAAAAAGTCCCTTTGGGAAATTGACTTCAAGAGAAATTCCAAAGTCCATTGTTTTCTTTGATTTCTTTTTGGCAAAGATATCTTAATTCTAGTTGCTATTGCATATTTTGAATTTAATCCAATGGGAGAGGAGATTCCACACTTATTTATAACTCCCCCGCTGACAGCTCCCATAATGGGTGGTAACTCAAGCTCTTTGGAGCCAGTCTGACACCTGAGTTTCCGGGCTGTTGCAGTTCCTGCCTGTCCATTCCACTGCTTTCCCAGCAACAGGACTGGCACAGGACCTCTTTACTGTCCAGCTTTTTAAATTTCAGTGTAAGTTTTTGTCTAGCATCTATGATTCTGCTAAAACAAATCAGGCACCATTAGTTGATAATATTGTCTCAATTCAAATTTACATCAAACACCTAAATGGGAGAGGTAAAAAGTGACCTCTACCCAAAAGAAAATTAGAATAACTACTAATAATTTTCATTTGCTGACTATATGCCAAATCTTATCTCAATTCTTCCTCACACAACACTGTGAGACAGATACTATTACATGCCTCATTTTATAAATGAAGAAATTGAGGTTTGAAGAAGTTACTATCAAATCTAAGATTACTCAGTCCACCAAATTTGTGTTCGGATCCATAATATCTGACCCCACAGTCTGTGCATATAACTACTGTATATATTGCTGCTCCCGATACCTGAATGTGCGTGCTCTCGGGGCATCCGGGCTGGCGCTAGTAGTAAAGAACCCACCAGCTAATGCAGGAGACACGAAGACATAAAAGAGATGCAGGTTTGATCCATGGGTTGAGAAGATCCCCTGGAGGAGTATCAGATCTGGGAGACTATTCTGAGCAGAACCAATGATATAAGGTATTTAATGGATTCCAAAATGATAATAGAAGCTAATTATCAGCATGTCTCCTGAATTAGCCACAAGACAAGTTTTGGATATTATAGAAATAAAAGTCTTTGTTAAATAAAGGATACGTTTAAGAAACATCTGCTGGATATCTAGGAAAATTAATCACATAAATTAATAAATTATATTAGTTAAGGTAAATGACTTCAGTTGTTATAGCACAATGAACATTGATTACTCCCAGTTCAATGCGGTTGGTAGATGGGCTCTGCTCCACACAGTCATTCAGGGCAGGATCTGGACTAGGGGTGGGGTGAGCAGGACATTCATTTCAGGTACAAAATTGAAGGGAGTCACTCAGTAATCAAGAGAAAAAATATTTTAATGCCGTATTTTGGAAAAAATCAAAATTAATGCAAAAATACTCATGATGAATAAAGTATTAAAATTTTAAATTAAGACAGGAGCCAACAGAGCTGGGATAACAGTGAGGTGATTCAGACTATGTCATGTTGGCTAATTAAAGGCAGATTTTTAAAATCCAACTAAAAGTAGAATGACCTTTTACTCAGAAAATAGAAGTTCACAGGCGTGAGCAAAACAAAAACATGCTTTATTGCTCCCTCGTGTCATGCCTAGATCCATGGAAAAGGGAAAAAATATCCCCAGGTCAGTGGGGGAGCGAACATTGCATTTTCCCATCACTCCAGGCAAGAGATGGAGCACAAGAATGCAGACTGGAGTGAGCTTTGCTTTGGCAACCAGAGGATCCCAAGGAACTGGGGTTTGCTCCTCAAGACTGGGAGGAACAGCTCCTTCACTAACAGGCTTTAGTTGGTGGCCGCCCTGACAAATAGCTCCAAAGAGCCTTTGGTTAAGGTAGTTATTATTTTCACATGCAAGCAAGATACCCAATAACCATCTTAAATCATATTGCTGAGGTATCAACCATTATCTTACATTTTGAATAATATTTATACCCAAATATAAACTCTTAAGGGGCTTCCCAGGCAGTGTTAGTGGTAAAGAACTCTCCTGCCAATGCAGAAGAAATAAGAGACGGGAGTTCAATCCCTGGGTTGGAAAGATCCCCTGGAGAATGAAATGTCAGCCCATTCCAATATTCTTGTATATTGAGAATCCCCATGGACAGAGGAGCCTGACGGGCTACTGTCCATAGGGTCGCAAAGAGTCGGACATGACTGAAGCATGACTTAGCATGCACACATAAACTCTTAAACTATACACAAGACATTATCCTCCTTTTGGAACCAACTTTGTATTTTAATATTCTCCCCAATTTAATATTTTAAAATTACCTGTACCTTAACATCTCTGAAATCAAGATGTCTTATAATCAACATCTTTTAAGTATAGCATTTCATTTTTTTTCTTTAAAGCTGTTATTAAAGTAATGGTATGTCTTTCCATCAATGGCAATTTAGAATCAAGAAAGTGTAGTATTTTTATGAAACTTGATAGATAGCTTTATAATCTTAACATATTAAGAAGTCATACAAAATTATAATAAATGTAGTAATACCTTGAGAGATAAACAGGCAAAGAACATGAACCTCCCATTCGCATAAGAAAAATATAACTAACCAGAAAATAAAGAACTTTACTAGTGCTTAAGTAAGTACAAACTAAACAAAAAGGAAACTACATTTCTCTCTTTCAGATTAGCAAAGAATAATTTTTTTAAAATCCAGTGCTAATACAGAGTGAAATAGAATGGGCTCTACCATCAAATTTTGGTAAGTATATTGGTACAAAAGTTCTGGAATGCAATTTGGCTAGCTATATATGTTAAAATCCTTAGTGTTCACACCTTGTTTATTATTTTATAAATGTATTACATGAGAACAATCAGAAATAAGTCAAATTTTATTCACAAAGACAGTAAATAGAAAAGTCAAGATTCTAAATGTACACATTATATTTCAGTTGTGTAAGGAATTCGGAAAAAAAAATAAGATAACTACTTATGTGTACTTTACAAGTAGATGCATATTATTTTAATAACCAGAAAGAAATGTAAAAGTTGAAAGGAAAGAAAATGACCATAGAATATTCTGACAGAATTTTTATTTCTTCCCAAAGGAAAAGTAGGAAAATTTCTTACCACAAAGTTTGTCCTTGTTTAAGACTTACCACCCAAAATTACACATCCGGGGGCTTCTGAACATGTATGCAGTATGGTTTTTCAAGATTTGCTAGATTTAGGTGACTTAAAATCTCAATTCTTGAATTTTAAATTTTTAGGAAAATTGTTTTGAAGCTTGCTATTGTAATTATTTGACTCTTTTTTTTTTCACACACTGGCAGGTCATTGGTTAAACGTATCCTGTTAAGCATCATCTTCCTGGATGAGGGTGTTTTCAGTGTCTGCACTAAAGATGTTATTAGTCAGCTTTTTATTATCTCTTGCAAATAATAGTCAGATAGAGCACCTGTATTGTAAATGTTTATTTATCAAAAAATCCAACAGAAACTATATGCTGCTAATTAACAGCTGTGTAGTGAGAATATTGCAAGATTTCCTTTTAATAGGACTCTTATATCCAATTCAATATTACCTACACTCAGAAGAATCTCCCAGAGGTCTATGGCTGTTTTCTATTCTCCCCACCTCCAAGTCTCATCTCCAATCTTGAAATTTTAGTGTTGCTTACATATTCCTTAAGAAACAACAAAATACAGCATGCCTTGACTTGTTCCTTTGATATCAGAAAAAATAATTAGTTAAAAGTGTTATCAGGTTTATATACTATATAACTTCTTTATTTCAATAACTTCCATCTTACTATATTTTTTCATGTATTCATACTTTTGATATTTGATTTAGGTATGCTGATATAATGCATATCATTGACGTGCTCAAGTATCTTGCAGGCTAGTTAGGGGTGGTAGGGTTGTGGGGCAGTTAGATTATCAGCAATTATAGTTGAAAGTGAAGAGTATCACCAGTTCTTTTATCCAACATAAGTTTATTGAGTGTGTGCCATTGGCCAGAGAGAGTTCTGGGCATTGAGATAAAGTGAGGTATAAGGCATAGGCTTTGCTCCCTGAATAGGACGGTAACTGGACACTCTGAGAGCATGGAAGACAGGTGAACTTCCATTAGTTGTTAAACCGCAATACTCTCAGTTTCTTTCTCCTCACCCCTTATTTCTAAACTCTAGACAAGTGGGTTTCTCTTGATTTGTTTTAATGCTCTCCTTGTAATTTTGATACATAGTTAAGTTTGGGAACCACTATAATGACTAAGTAGCCATAATGATCTCATTCAAAAGCAGATGAAATTATTAAAAGGCATCAGAAAATGTTTCCTTGAATCATCTTGTTTCCACAACATCTTGCTGCTGTTAGAATTTTGTTTTGGAATGTAAAATCATTAATGGTTTTGTCCCTAATTCTGTCCAACTATATAGATAAGACTCTTCTGTGCTTCTCCAGATGATTCTTGGCTTTTGTAAGTTATTGAATTAATAGTCAGCTGGAGTTATTTCTTCTGTTCTCATTTGAAATTATCTTCTTATAAAAATGATGCTGCAATTTAGTGTCTTGCTGTTCATCTATTTGGTGCAGGCCTATGACTCTTTTATAGTTGCACAAATGTGCCATGTTTTCTTGCCTCTGGGCCCTTGAACATGCTATTCCATTTCCCACTTATTGGTTCATTTTTATTCAGAAGTCAAGTATGAAAACTAATTAATTTTTATGCATATAAGATATCAAAAGATGTAACTTCCATGCATCCTGTCTTGGCAAGATTTACTGAGGATGGGTAAATCTGGATTGAGAATGACAAGACTTGAGAAAGAGCTAGCTAAGGAACAGCAGCCAAGGGAAGGAAGTCCCAGAATGATGTTGGGCAGAAGGATGCAGAAATCCAGAATGGAGAACTCTAGGGGAAAGAAAAGAGCTCTTGAGAAAGAACATAGACAAACATTTAGCAAATATGATGGAATCGTTAGTCACATAGGAAACTGTGCAAATGATAAAAGAAAGTGAAACAGAAGATTTTTAATATGGAAAAATATAATTCTTGCATATGCTGTCTCAGCAGTGAATAACAGTTGCATCATCTTTACAATATATCTAGTATTTCTTTTACTGTTGTGATATGACTTTATTGAGACAGGGGGAGAAGAGAACTGAGTGTGTGAGTAGTGGTGTTTTAATGACATTAAATCCTCTATCAATGCAAAAAGTCAATAGGGGAGATAAACCAAACAATAGACATATGGAAAAGTAAGA
This sequence comes from Bubalus bubalis, assembly GCF_019923935.1. Taxonomy (NCBI): domain Eukaryota; kingdom Metazoa; phylum Chordata; class Mammalia; order Artiodactyla; family Bovidae; genus Bubalus; species Bubalus bubalis. Next base: position 42,751,812 of record NC_059162.1, on the reverse strand, counting down.
TGGAAAAAGTGCCAGCAGAAATGCCTATGAGAATTCAATTGTTGCTTAAGTCAGGTATGGGTGAGGATGTGTGCAAGAGACTGAACTGCTGTTGTTTTCTATCAAAGTCTTTTAAGCATTTTTGTTATTGTGCTTGAAAAGTGCCTATATTCCTTGATTAAAAAATCAAATCAACTTGTACATATAGTAAGCAACTACTACATGCCTGGTGAAGTGCTGAACTCTGTAAATGATATAAGGAAGGCTAGAAAAAACATTCTGACCCTTCCGGACCCTAAGAAGCCTTGGAAAAGATGAGCTACTACTTATATCTAAAACAAAGAGTACAAATGAACTTATTACAAAACAGTAATAGAGTTACAGATGTAGAAAACAAACATATGGCTATCAGGTTGCAAGGAGGGGGGCAATAAATTGGGAGATTGGGACTGACATATATACAAACTACTATATATAAAATAGTTAACTACTGAGGACTTACTGTATAGCACAGATAGCACAGGGAACTCTACTCAATACTCTCACCAATAGCAAGACTATATTGAAGAATTAGCCAGACTTTGCATTTGTTGGAGAAGGAAATGGCAATCCACTCCAGTATTCTTGCCTGGAGAATCCCATGGACAGAGGAGCCTGGCAGGCTACAGTCCATGGGGTCACAAAGAGTTGGACACTATTGAGTGACTAACACACACACTGCATTTGTAATGAATGGCTGCTTTGCAATCTTCAATCTTAGCTCCTTAAAAAAGTTCTTAAGTGCTTCCTTTCTACCAGGCGCTTTGTTCTTATGAGCACCGAGTTCATGTTCCCCTTTGCCCAATAACTGTATTAAAGGATGCTGCAGAGATGACTGAAGAAGGACAAGCAAGTAAGAAAATCAGAACCAGAGCGTCAGAAGAATGGAGACAAAGACGAAAAGAGAGCACAAATGTTGTTTGTCAGGACTTCGGGGGCAGTTTCACATATGCATTTCTTGCCAACTTTGTATATTTCACTTGGACATCCTGTCACTTCCTCTGTACCCTTTGTGACAGAGCTATTTGTTAAAAAGGTTAAAATCCCAGAGGAAGTTGTTTATGTGGCATGTTCCTTGGCAAGAGATTTATCTTCTGGTTCTCTGAGAAATGTTAAGTTACAGCATTCAATTAAGCCTTTTCAAGTTAAAGAAAAAAGAAAGTGAAGTCGCTCAGTCGTGTCCAACTGTTTGCGACTCCATGGATTGTAACCAGGCTCCTCCGTCCACGGGATTTTCCAGGCAAGAGTACTGGAGTGGGTTTCCATTTCCTTCTCCAAGGGATCTTCCCGACCCAGGGACTGAAGCTGGATCTCCCACATTGTAGGCAGATGCTTTACCGTCTGAGTCACCAGGGAAAATACAAGCCTATTCAAGTTAGAGGGTGTCAAATGTTCTTGAATAAAGAAAAAAACAAATCTCGGTAGGGGAAGGTGTATCTCAGAGATCCACCATTGCGTATACCTTGTAAGAATTTTTTCCCAAAGTTAACAAAACCAACAGTCTCAGAACCTGAGAATTGTCTGCCTTTTAGACTAACAGATTTTAAAGGTAATGCACATCTATTAGGTTTTTTTTTAACTTTTTATTTTGTATTGAGGTATAGCTGATTAACAAACAATGTGATAGTTTCAGGTAAACAGCGAAGAAATTCAGCCATACACATACATTCCCAGGTGGCCCTAGTCGTAAAGAATCCATCTGCCAATTCATGAAAAGTAAGAGACTCAGGTTTGATCCCTGGGTCGGAAAGATCCCCTGAAGGAGGGCATGGTAACCCACTCCAGTATTCATGCCTGGAGAATCCCATGGACAGAGGAGCCTGGCAGGCCACAGTCCAAAGTGTCACAAAGAGTTGCATGATTGAGCAACTTAACATGGCACGACTAGTATATTTTAGTTAGCACAATATTTTAAAGGTTCATTCATGTTTAGTATATGTTAGAATGTCCTTTCTTTTTAAGGCTGGATAATAATCCATATTATGTATATACCACATTTGTTTATCCATTCATTTTTGGGGATGAATAAAGAATATTTTTATCAATTACCGTTTGAATTTTGTCTCCCCTTGGTGTCTGTGGCAGAGTTGGCTGGGAGATGATAATTTTAAGGTCCTTCTTCTATAGTGGAGAGTTGCTAGACAGCATCGCCCAGATAGAGATTACATTTCCTGGCCCCGTTTATGTCAAAGTGGGCCTCATGACTAGTTATTGTCAACAATGTGGGAGAAGTGATACGTCACTTCTGAACGATCCTCTAAACACCTGCTGGCAGGCTAACATGAGGGCAACTTTAAAACCACGAGAAGGCAGGGCCCCAGGGAGAAGTAGCCTGAGTCACCACCTTGAGGAAAGCCTCCCCAGAGAGCCCTCCTGTCTAGAATCAAATCACATGGGATTTTATTAAGCCTCTGTGTCAAGCCTCTGTGATTTGGGGGCTCTTATTCAACTCAAATGGCTTTCTTGGTGGCTCAGTGGTAAAGAACCCACCTGCCAATGCAGGAGACATGGGTCAGGAAGATTTACTGGAGAAGGAAATGGCTACCTACTCTGGTATTCTTGCCTGGGAAATCCCATGCACAGAGGGTCCTGGCAGGCTACTGTCCATGGGTTGCAAAAAAGTCAGACACAATGTACTGACTCAATAACATGCAACCCTAACACAGGTTTTAAGACTCACTTACTTCAAGTTTCTTTTCCTGCCTTTCCAGCTCTTCTTTCCTATTGTCCACGGAGGACTTTTACCCTCTGCCTTAACTCTTGCTTTTCAGCTGTGAGGTCACATTTTACTTTCTTTTTTCATGGAAGGGCATTTAAGTTTAAATATAGCAATGTATACATGTCAGTCCCAAACTCACACTGCTTTGTGGTAGTGCCTCTGTCAATCCTTTCCTACCTAAGTACTCTGCTATGATTTAATTAAGCAGAGACAGACCAAGCAGTATGTCAGGCCAGCTGAAAGCTGGAATGCTAGTCTATAAGAGGTGCTTAAAGTTTATTGAAAATTTTGTTTATATTGATAATTTTTTAAGGACGACGCTGCATAGCTGGAGTGAGGGCTGAGACCTTCATGGAATCTGCTTCAGTAACAGCAGGTAGTCTCTAAGCTGCCTTAGGAAACAGGTGGGTTGTGGGTAATGCAGGGCTGGGTGTTTGCTGAGTGGGGATTAGCACCCAGCTCCTCTATACAAATGTGGAGCAAATATGAGAAAATACCAGTTACGTGGGTAGATAGTTAGACAACTCATGTTCCCCATGTATCTTAGTCTGGCCCTGAGTTCAGGCCAGCAGTTTTTCTTTCTCTTTGTGAACTATTATATTTAATTCCAAATGGATCTGCCAGTCATTCTCCCTGCCATCATGCTATCTTTGCCTTAAAACTCTGAGGTTGCAAATTGCCTATGGTCAAACTCCTTTGAATGGATCTGATACACCATGCACTGGGAAGACAGCAGGAGAGAAAAACCATTTAAATAGTTCAGGCTATCAGTGCAAATTTGTTGTCTGATGTGAGGAGCTCAAATCAGGTGCTCTGTGATAACCTAGAGGGATGGGATGGGTTAGGAGGTAGGAGGGAGGTTCAATAGGGAAGGGACATACATACACATATGACTGATTCATGTTGATATATTACAGAAACCAACACAAAATTGCTTACTGTAAAGCAATTATCATCTAATTAAAAATAAATAAACTTAAATAAATAGTGCAGGCTATGATGCTACCATCCCAAATCATGAGCTCATACCAAAAGATGAGGAGATGCAGAAGACATGAATGTGTTGTGCCTGGCTGTTTCTCATCTCTGAATCTTTATTTAGATTGTCCCTTCTTCCAGAATTCCAGAAGACTATACACTCATCTTGTAAGTCTTAGTCCAAGAGATATCCTTTCTGTGAAATCTTTTCTGACAAATCTCCTCATTGCCCCCCCACCTCCACTCCCTCATTATCAGTTCTTTTCTGTCTTTTCTCCCTTTCCATATCCAGGCAGTGGTTGAAGCATAAAAGCTTAGATTTTTCCAGCACTTAATCAGGTCCCATGGCAGTGTGCGAATAGTCAGTGTTGTTGTTTTAAGGGAAGTTATATACATCCTGGTTACAATGAGGGGCACTGGGGCTCTATGGTTTATGCGATGTGCACACATGTTTAGTAATTGCTCCCCACTGGACCCCAAGACTGCCAGCATGTGGAGAACAGACCTGTCCTGTGACCTAAACATAAGAGTTTGAATGTTTCCTTTGGGCAGAGGAATGCCCATTTATCTTTTCCTCTTCCTGAATCCCCTTCTTCATCTGGGTGCAATCAATCAACTTTTTGTTGAAAATAAATAAATTAAATGCCTTACAGGGAGTTTACTTTGCAATTGAAGTAAAGATAGAGGAAGATTATTCTTTCTGTCCACATTTTGACAGGAAATCTCTGCCTTTCCAAACGTGACCCAAAGACCTACTAACCTGAAAGTGGTTGGTTTGAACTTGAGCCAAAATAATTACTTAAAAAATATCTTTGGTGAGCACACTAGAATTACAGCACCACCTGCTGCTGTTGCTACTGTTTAATTAATAGTCTCCAGGTGACAGGCCAGCAAGATTGGACCAATAAGCACAAATAATTGAAATGAATAACAATCTTGAGATGCATGAGTTTTATTCCACTAAATGCTCATTATAAAGCTATGGTTTTGAAGTTTTATAAGCAAAGAAGACAGCTGTGAATAAAGCCTCTGTGTGGACTCGACTTACCTTGAGTTCTACCACTAGCTCTGACTTTCCAGCTACACTCCCTCGTTATTAAACAACGGCTTACCTTACCCATACATTCGGTACTAAAAAGAGATACTTTCTCCCCTGTGTAAGAGTTTTTGCTTTAGGGGAGTTTTTGTTTGTTTGTTTTTGTTTGTTGTGGAAGTGGTCAGACACTGAGGTAGCATGGCTAAATGGTTCTTTTTTTTTTTTTTAAAGACTTTACTTTTTAAAAATAGAATTAGAAGAAGAGTATAGAGATTTCCCATATATCCCCTATACTTGTACATGCATTGCCCCCACCGTTATCAGCATCCACCATCAGTGATCGAACCTAGGTCTCCTGGTTTGCAGGCTCAATCTCTGGGTCAGGTAGATTGCTTGGAGAAGGAAATTGCAACCCAATCAAATATTCTTGCATGGAAAATCCCACGGACAGAGGATCCTGGCAGGGTAAAGTCCATGGGGTTACAAAAGAGTCAGGGATGACGTAGGAACTAAACAACAACAAGATATATTATTATACATTTATCCAAACCCATTGAATGTACAACATCAAGAGTGAGCCCTTAGGACTTTGGATAATTATGAGATGTCAATATAATAATAACCTCATCTGAGGTTAAAAATGTACCATTCTGATGGGGGATGTTAATAATGGACATGTCAATCTTCAATTCCAGGGTTGATGTGTTCCTATTTCTTTGAGGCCAATTCTGGGAATTGTGGCAGTTTATTTAATGGCTATGGTCTAGTCATCATGTAGTTAACTTCTACGTGGTAGGAGTTTCAGTATCTATAAGAAAACTCACAGGACATGGCTTAGAATATTATCTATAGTCCTTGAGAAGGAACTAAAGGTGAAAGGTGCTTAATGACTAAATGACTAAACTGGGCTTAATGACTTAATGGGCTTAATGACTAAATGGGCTTAATGACTAAACTGGGCTTCCCTAGTGGCTCAGACAGTAAAGAATCTGCCTGCAATGCAGGAGACCTTGGTTCAATTGCAGGGTCAGGAAGATCCTCTGGAAAAGGGAATGGCTACCCACTCCGGTATTCCTGCCTGGAGAATTCTATGAACAGAGGAGTATAATGGGCTACAGTCCATGAGGTCACAAAGAGTTGGACGTGACTGAGTGACTAACACTTTCACTGTCCTTCACTTTCAATGTCTAAACTATTAGTATTTAGTCTTATTGGAGTGTTTGCCTTTGTTTTTGTATTTTCTCATTTCTTTGATTAAACTTATCCTTTGGTTAAGGTTTTCCCACAAAGTCAGGCAAAGGACATAGTGGGAAAGGACCATAGGGTCTTGCTGTTTCACTATGACTATCCCTTGGCGGGATTTTGTGTGGACATAAGTTTTCAACATCACTTTGCCAACAAAGGTCCCTATAGTCAAAGCTGTGGTTTTTCCAGCAGTCATGTAAAGATGTGAGAGTTGGACCATAAAGAAGGCTGAGCACCAAAGAACTGATGCTTTCAAATTGTGGTGCTGGAGAGGACTTTTGAGAGTCCCTTGGACAGCAAGGAGATCAAACCAGTCAATCCTAAAGGAAATCATCCCTGAATATTCATTGGAAGGACTGGTGTCGAAGCTGAAGTTCCAATACTTTGGCCACCTGATGCAAAGAGCCAACTCGTTAGAAAAGACCCTGATGCTGGGAAAGACTGAAGGCAAAGAGACAAGAGGGCAGCAAATGATGAGATCGATAGCATCACTGACTCAATGGACAAGAAGTGGAGCAAGCTCTGGGAGATACGGAAGGGCAGGGGAGCCTGGCATGCTGCAGTCCGTGGAGTCACAGAGTCAGACATGACTTAGTGACTGAACAACAATGAACAAAATTTTCAACTCATTTAAGAAAATACCTAGGAGAGTGATTGCTGGGTTGTATGGTAAGAGTATATTTAATTTTGTAAGAAACTCTGAAACTGTCTTCCAAAGTGGCTGTGCTATTTTGTATTCCCCCCAGTAATATATGAGAACTCCTGTGGCTCCACATCCTTGCTGTATCCTGGCAGCTAGACATGATGTACCAGGTGAGAGGAAATGCTGTCAAAGCACCATTCACAGTATGGTGGTGAGGTGTGGGGGAAAGGGAAGTGTTCTAACGTCTCTGACTAGGTCTCAGTCTTTTAATGAGCCTGTGCCTCTAGAGTGGGAACTTCAGAAGTGTTTCTCATTTTTCCCTCCCTGCCTTAGGCCAGACAGAATGACTAGAACAGGTTGGGGTTGAGTATTTTCCTATACTCACATAGAAGGCTAGAGGTGACTGTAATTAGATAATGTTCTTCCCTCATATCAGTTCAACTCTGATAATACCCCCAGCAGGTTAGGCTCTGGTTAACTAGTTTCCCCTGAGAAGTTCATAATGTGGATAACTTTCATGGTTAAAGGTAAAAAACCTAAGACCACATTTATTCTCAAGCCTTAGTTTATGCTGGAAAATCAAAGGTTGAAGTGTGTTATTTACTTGTTGTTTAGTCGCTAAATTGTGTCCAACCCTTTTTCAATCCCATGGACTGTAGCCCACCAGGCTCCTCTGTCCATGGGATTCTCCAGGGAAGAATACTGGAGTGGATTGCCATCTTCTCCTTCAGGGGATCTTCCCCATCCAGGGATCGAACCTGAGTCTCCTGCATTGTAGGCGGGTTCTTTACCACTGAGCCACCTGGGAAGCTACATTATTTGATTAGAAAATCTCATAATTTGTGTTTGTTTTCCCTGGTGGCTTAGACTGTAAAGCGTCTGTCTACAATGCAGGAGACCTGAGTTCGATCACTGGGTCAGGAAGATTCCCTGGAGAAGGAAATGGCAACCCACTCCAGTACTCTTGCCTGGAAAATCCCATGGATGGAGGAGCCTGGTGTCCATGGGGCCGCAAAGAGTTGGACACGACTGAGCGACTTCACTTTCTTTCCTCCTAACACTGGTTTAATTACTCCTGGCCCCAACAATAGCAGAGCCACATTTTTCAGTGGGAAAAGATATTAAACTGATAAGAACAGAAACTACACTTGATTCTAGCCAAAATACCAAGAAGTGATGGGAAAGGATTTTAATTTCCTCTTTGTGGTTCATAAAACAGCCCACTTACCCCTGGTGGAATTTTTTCTCCCTCACTGACAAGGTAGCCACAAAATTTCCTTCCTCAAAATCCTTAGTTAGTAAATAGTGCAATATGGAGCTTGTAGCTGGAAAGTGGAAAGGGAATTGCCCACTGCTTTGCCCTGCTGTCTTAGGAGTAAGCCTACACCTCAGCTCTGAGGTTTCACAGGCATGGAGGGACCCTCAGCTTCTTCCATCCAGAGCTTCTCCTCTTTTCTCCTCAAAATTGCCTCAATGAGGTGACTGACTCCCTCAGTCAATAACTGGAAATGAAGCTTGAAGAGCAAGTGTGCCCAGAGCAAATGCTTTTTGTTCTTACCCCTAGGTGTAAATGCTTAAAAACAGATTTGTAATCAGAACAATGAGGAAGTAGGAGAAAGCTGGCTAGTGTGGGGAAAGAGAAATGGGGCTTTCCCAGCAAGAAGATTCTGAAATATGGACTGGGGGAGGGGAGAGGACTTCAAGTGGCTTCCTCACAATTTTACCCCAGTCTCACCTTTCACTAACACTGAGAAAGTACTTGACAGACAACTTGGGTGTCTCCCAAACAACTCCACCAATGAGACTCTTCCTCCCTTCTTGTCTCCATTGCTCATCCATGGATTGCTCTTCCCTACCCAGAAAGGCAGTGAGTTCCTGGATCTCGTTGACTTCTGAGAGAAGAAAAGAATCCAGGACTTTCAGCTGCTGCTAAGAAAGGTCATTCCTTTGTTTCAGCAGCTGGTTTCATTTTGTGCTTTAAGGGAAAATGCCATGTGTAGAAGAAATGATCCCTATATTTCCCCTGAAATAGAGCATTGTGTGGAATAGTTGACAGTATGAGGGCTTTCTGTGCCATTCTTGACTTCCATTGGCTGAAGACCCAGAGAACTGGACGCCTCACTGCCTTTATGACACTGGTTTCTCTCATGCTCTGCGGTGCCATGAAAGCTGACTACTTCTCTAATTACTTCCTTACGCCTCTACACCTCTTTAAGGACTAAGGGGCCATTTCCTTTCCTAGTTTTAACTCATTCCAGGGTGTCTCTTCAATGTTTGATTAGAACGCTTGTTGTGTGTATTTTACTTGGCAAATAGAGTGCCACATTTTAACAGTGGTGTCCAAAAGATATGAGTTCAGTACACGCCCTGTAGGTTTCTAGGTGAATGATCCTTGTCCAGTTCTGTGACCTTTCTGAATTACTGTCATTGTCTTACAGTGGGAATAGCAATACCTAATTGGGTGGTGAAAAATCGTGTGAAAATATATGCATTCTGTGTACACACATGATGATATTATTATATTGACATGTTCTAATTTTTCAAACAGTACAGCTGAACAGTGAGGGAATTGTTATAATGAAGTGTGTGTGTGTGCACACTCAGCTGTGTTCGATTCTTTGCGACCCCATGGACTGTAGCGCACCAGGCTTCTCTTTCCATGGAATTTTCCAGGCAAGAATACTAGAGTGAGTTGCCATTTTCTTCCCTACCCAGGGATCAAACCTGAGTCTCCTGGGTCTCCTGTACTGGCAGGCGGATTCTTTACCTCTGCGCCACATGGGAAGCCATGTTCTAATTTTCGAAACAATACAGCTGTTTCAATGAGCAAATACAGTTGAACAGCTGAACGGTGAGAAAATTGCTGCTGTAATGATGTGTTTGTGTGTGCTCAGTTGTGTTCGACTCTTTTTGACCCCAAGGACTGCGGCCCACCAGGCTCCTCTTCTGTCCATGGAATTTTCCAGGCAAGAATACTAAAGTGAGTTGCCATTTCCTTCTCCAGGGGATCTTCCCTACCCAGGGATCGAACCCAAGTCTCTTTGGTTTCCTGTATTGGCAGGCAGCTTCTTTGCCACTGCGCCACCTGGGAAGCCATGTTCTAATTTTTGAACAGTGATAAAATTGCTGCTATAATGGTAAAAACAATAATAATATCGATAAGACGTCACATTTCACCAAACCCTTTACATTCACTTTCTCTTACCAACCTGGTTTGGCATAGCAGGTATTTTTAAGTATCTACTTTAGAAGTTGGAAGTTGAGAATCAGAGAGACAAACTTAAAGTCACACAGTTGGTTAGCTAGATATTGTGTATCCTGTTGTTGAGAGGAGGATACTGACCAAAAAAAGATAAGTGACCTGTTGAAAGGAGCAAAGCTAGTAAATAGAGAAGGAAACTGGAACTTAATAGAGATGAGGGCAATTTGAATTGATATCAAACCCCATGATCTTTTAATGATAGCTAATTAATTTTAATTCTCAAGAAAATTTCTGCTTCACATAACACTTTCTGAGACATGAGTCAGTATTTCCAATTACCAGTAGCAGCTTCCTGAACTATTATTCATTTTCTCAGCACTAGAGAACACCCCTCTTCAACACTTAGGATGTTTTTATTTTCAAGTGTATTTTGATATTAAAATTACTATCCTGGCTTTCTTTTGGTTCATATTTTTCTTTTCTCCCTTTAGTTTTAACTTTCTTTATCTTTTTCCTATAGCTGGTTGATTCTTGTAAACTACTTACTCCTGGTCTTGGTTTTGAGAACACAAGCTAAGACTCTCCTCTTTTGATCATTAAGTTTATCCATATGTTTTATTTTAACTACTCATATTAAAACATTTCTAGCTCATTTAATATATTCTAAACACCTTGTTTTTCTTACAAATAATCCTTTTCTGCCTCTGTTTGGGTGTATCAAATTATATTCTGGTTATTTAAAAATTATATTCTATTTTTCTTTTTGGATGGTTTTCTTATACAAACTTTCTTCTATCAATTTATTACCCTTCGTATTTCCCTTCTATACAAGCAGACAAACATCTTAACACATTTTAATCTCCTTTAAAAAATTCCTTTTTGTCCCCTGTCTCTAACTTTTGCCTGTTATTATTTTCTGCAGTTTTAGTTCTAGGTTGATAGAAATGATCTTGAGCATTGGATTTTTTGTTTGTTTGTTTTGGTTCTTTTTTTAAAGATAGCAATAACTTAAAAAAACTTTTTTAAAGGAGCTTCCCTGGTTGTCCAGTGATTAAGAATTTGCCTTTCAATGCAAGGGACTTGGGTTCAATCCTGGCCAAGGAGCTGATATCCTACATGCTGTGGGGCGACGAAGCCCATGTGCCACAACCAGCAAAGCCCACGTGCCACAACAAAGGCCCAGTGCAGCCATTTTTATTTTAAAGAGCAACAATAATTTTTAGTAAGTTTATTAGCCCAGTGGTTCTATCTCTGGGTATAGCTCTCTCCTCCCCTATACTCTGCCCTGAGAACTCTAACCACCTTGATCTCCCCAGACTCTCAGCTTGGCCTCAGGGAATTTTCTGAGCTCTGTTTGTGATCGCTCTCCCCCCGTCAACGTCCAAAAACTCTCTCAAGTCAGTAGTGGGAGGAATCATAGAGTTTACTTGTTTGTTTTCCATTTCTCAGGGGTTACCATCACTCATTTTCTAATTCCAGTCTTGAAATCCATTGTTCATATATTTTGTGCAGTTTTGGGCTTCAGACTAGAGAGTAAAGCTGGCCCTTGTTACTCTACCTTTGTTGAAAGCAAAAGTCCTTGTGCCTCAATCTCTCAGTAAATGTTTATCCTTCTAACAAATAGAATGTAGTAGAAATGAGACTCTTGAGAGATAATTCTCTATGGGTCTGTTGCACTTCCTCACATCTTCCAAGCAGAGGCACTGACCATATTTGTTCTACACTAGCTTTTGAAGGATATTTAGGTAATAAACTGACCTAGAAGATAATATCTCCCTCTGGGGCAAAGAACAGATTTGCTTAAAGTCTTAAAATAGAGAGTGTCTCTCTCCAGAGTGAAGTATAAAAATGTTTATTGCAGTAAAATATATTTGGGTTTCCTAAGCTCAATGCTCCTGTTCTAGAAACGCAACCCAGTGTGTGAGGAGCTTGACCCTCTACGCAACACCCTGTGAAACCGGGGCTTAAGGCGTTAGTGGGAGAGAATGCTTATTCTCCATCTACTGCTTTTACTGCAATTAATGAACTGTCCTTTGTCTTTGACCTAGGAGTCTTGTGCCTTCTGCCAGCATTCATGAAAATGTGGCAGGCTAACCTGTTAGCCTGTAAGCAATGGAAACTCTCATACTCATCACAGTTCTTGACAGAAGAATTGAATAGTCTAGGTTAGAAAGCAGTACAATTTCCACTTGGCTTATTCTCTTGAGGTGCATGCCTTGGGAGTCCTGAGTTGATATGCTATATTTTTGACTACCTTGAAGCACGTGTGCTGGAAAGATTACATGGAGAGTCTACATTTGAGATACTGAAGGAGTTCCAGCTGCTCTAGTTGTCAGGGGTTTGAGTTTCCTCAGTCTAGGTGCCAGTCACATGAGAGAGTGAATCTTCAGATCATACTCAATACCAGCCTTTGAGCCATACTGATAAGTGGTGGTGGGAAGCAGGCAGAGAGAGTCTGCCCGCCTAATTTGCAGATTAGCGAGCAAAAGAAAGGCTACTGCTTTAAACCACTAAGTTTTGGGGTGATTTGGTATACTGGGTAACTGAAGCACTATGTAATCTATAGCTTCCTTCTGAACTTTTTGCTGATTTTGCTAAATCACTTTCTCCAAAAGGTTTATTTTTGTTGTTGTTGTTGTTTAGTTTCTAAATTTTTGTTTATTTATTTGGCTACACCAGGTCTTAGTTGGGACACATGGGTTCTTTGTCTCCATAGTTAAGATCTAATTCCCTGACCAGGAATTGAACCTGGGCCCCCTGTTTTGGGAGTTCAGAGTCTAAGCCACTGAACTGCCAGGCAAGTGCCTCCAAAAGGTTTTTGATTGTTTTTTTTTTTCAAAACAGATTCTTGCATAGTAAACTTGTGAGACTTAATATGCCCAAAAAGAAATGTACTTTTCAATCACATTTCAATAATAGCTTAGTTGATTGTGAAAGTACAAAAGTGAAGTTCTTTTCTTTCAAAATAATATCTGTTGTTTTCTTGCATTCCAGTTACTGTTAGAAAATCTGATGTTACCTTTATACTTACTTCTTTATAGGTGATCTGTGGTTTGTCCTAACAATATTTTAGATTTTTTTTTACTTAATTTTTAATATTTTATTATGAGATGCTTAGGTACAGGTTTTTTCTTATTTACACTATTTTATACTTTATGAGCTCTTTCATTCCAAGGTCTGAGTAGTATTCAATTGTATATATGTACCACATCTTCAATATTCATTCATCTGTTGATAGACATTTGGGTTACTTCCATGTTTTGGCTATTGTAAACAGTGCTGCAATGAACATTGGAATGCATATATTCTTTGGAACCATGCATTTCTTCAGATATATGGCCAGGAGTGGGATTGCTGGATCATATGGTAGTTTTATTTTTAGTTTTTTAAGGAACCTCCCATACTGCTTTCTTTAGTGGCTATACAAATCTTTTGATTCTGCTATAGGATTTAAAGGAAAACTATTGCATTATTCCTGTTAAGACCTCATTATTCCATTCTGTTCTTCTTCCAAAGTTCAGTGACCTCCTGGAAAGATCACCACTCCCTTGATCATCTTAGTCTTACCACTACAAATTGCCAAATCCAAAAGATGAAACCAAATCCAGAAGATGGTGATAATCAGGTCTGATCATAGACCTTCCACTAAGAGATCACCAAGATGAATCCCATCTTTTTTTATGTCCTTCTTAATAAGTCCAAGCTTCACTATCAATAACTCTTTGTGCATTCCTTTGTTACTGTTGTTCAGTCCCTCAGTCTTGTCTGACTCTTTGCAACCCTATGGACTGCAGCATTCCAGGCTTCCCTGTCCTTCACCATCTCCTGGAGCCTGCTCAAACTCATGTCCACTGAGTCAGTAATGCCATCCAACCACCTCATCTTCTGCTGTCCACTTCTTCTCCTGCCTTAAATCTTTCCCAGCATCAAGTCTTTTCTAATGAGTTGGCATTTTGCATCAGGTGGCCAAAGTACTGGAGCTTCAGCTTCAGCATCAGTCCTTCTAGTGAGTATTCAGGGTTGATTTCCTTTAGGATGGACTTGTTTGATTTCTTTGCAGTCCAAGGGACTCTCAAGAGTCTTCTCTAACACCACAGTTCAAAAGCAACAATTCTTCAGTGCTCAGCCTTCTTATGGTCCAACACTCACATCCATACATGATTACTGGAAAAACAATAGCTTTGACTAGATGCACCTTTGTTAGCAAAGTAATGTCCCTGCTTTTTAATATGCTGACTAGGTTGGTCTCAGATTATGAGCTCCTTATTGCCAAATTCAGACTTAAATTGAAGAAAGTAGGGAAAACCACTAGACCATTCAGGTATGACCTAATTCAATTCCCTTATGATTATAAGTGGAAGTGAGAAATAGATTTAAGGGACTAGATCTGATAGATAGTGTGCCTGATGAACTATGGATGGAGGTTCGTGACATTGTATAGGAGACAGGGATCAAGATCATCCCCATGGAAAAGAAATGCAAAAAAGCAAAATGGCTGTCTGGGGAGGCCTTACAAATAGCTGTGAAAAGAAGAGAAGTGAAAAGAAAAGGAGAAAAAGAAAGATATAAACATGTGATGCAGAGTTCCAAAGAATAGCAAGAAGAGATAAGAAAGCCTTCTTCAGCCATCAATGCAAAGAAATCGAGGAAAATAACAGAATGGGAAAGACTAGAGATCTTTTCGGAGAAGGCAATGGCACCCCACTCCAGTATGCTTGCCTGGGAAATCCCATGGATGGAGGAGCCTCGTAGGCTACAGTCCATGGGGTCGCTAAGAGTCGGACACAACTTCACTTTCACTTTTCACTTTTCACTTTCATGCATTGGAGAAGGAAATGGCAACCCACTCTAGTGTTCTTGCCTGGAGAATCCCAGGGACAGAGGAGCCTGGTGGGCTTTCGTCTATGGGGTCGCACAGAGTCAGACACGACTGATGCGACTTAGCAGCAGCAGCAGCAGAGATCTCTTAAAGAAAATTAGAGTTACCAAGATAACATTTGATGCAAAGATGGGCTCGATAAAGGACAGAAATGGTATGGACCTAACAGAAGCAGAAGATATTAAGAAGAGGTGGCAAGAATACACAGAAGAACTGTACAAAAAAGATCTTCATGACCCAGATAATCACGATGGTGTGATCACTGACCTAGAGCCAGACATCCTGGAATGTGAAGTCAAGTGGGCCTTGGAAAGCACCACTACGAACAAAGCTAGTGGAGGTGATGGAATTCCAGTTGAGCTATTTCAAATCCTGGAAGATGATGCTGTGAAAGTGCTGCACTCAATATGCCAGCACATTTGGAAAACTCAGCAGTGCCCACAGGACTGGAAAAAGTCAGTTTTCATTCCAATCCCAAAGAAAGGCAATGCCAAAGAATGCTCAAACTACCATACAATTGCACTCATCTCACACGCTAGTAAAGTAATGCTCAGAATTCTCCAAGCCAGGCTTTAGCAATACATGAACCGTGAACTACCAGATGTTTAAGCTGGTTTTAGAAACGGCAGAGGAACCAGAGATCAAATTGCCAACATCCGCTGGATCATGGAAAAAGCAAGAGAGTTCCAGAAAAGCATCTATTTCTGTTTTATTGACTATGCCAAAGCCTTTGACTGTGTGGATCACAATAAACTGTGGAAAATTCTGAAAGAGACGGGAATACCAGACCACCCGACCTGCCTCTTGAGAAACCTATATGCAGGTCAGGAAGCAACAGTTAGAACTGGACATGGAACAACAGATTGGTTCCAAATAGGAAAAGGAGTACGTCAAGGCTATATATTGTCACCCTGCTTATTTAACTTCTATGCAGAGTACATCATGAGAAACCCTGGGCTGGAAGAAGCACAAGCTGGAATCAAGATTGCCGGGAGAAATATCAATGAACTCAGATATGCAGATGGCACCACCCTTATGGCAGAAACTGAAGAGGAACTAAAAAGCCTCTTGATTAAAGTGAAAGAGGAGAGTGAAAAAGTTGGCTTAAAGCTCAACATTCAGAAAATGAAGATCATGGCATCTGGTCCCATCACTCCATGGGAAATAGACGGGGAAACAGTGTCAGACTTTATTTTTTGGGGCTCCAAAATCACTGCAGATTGTGACTGCAGCCATGAAATTAAAAGACGCTTACTCCTTGGAAGGAAAGTTATGACCAACCTAGATAGCATATTGAAAAGCAGAGACATTACTTTGCCAACAAAGGTCCGTCTAGTCAAGGCTATGGTTTTTCCAGTGGTCATGTATGGATGTGAAAGTTGGACTGTGAAGAAAGCTGAGCACCAAAGAATTGATGCTTTTGAACTGTGGTGTTGGAGAAGATTCTTGAGAGTCCCTTGGACTGCAAGGAGATCCAACCAGTCCATTCTGAAGGAGATCAGTCCTGGGTGTTCATTGGAAGGAATGATGCTAAAGCTGAAACTCCAGTACTTTGGTCACCTCATGTGAAGAGTTGACTCATTGGAAAGACTCTGATACTGGGAGGGATTGGGGGCAGGAGGAAAAGGGGACGACAGAGGATGAGATGGCTGGATGGCATCACCGACTCGATGGACGTGAGTCTGAGTGAACTCTGGGAGTTGGTGATGGACAGGGAGGCCTGGCGTGCTGCGATTCATGGGGTTGCAAAGAGTCAGACACGACTGAGCGACTGAACTGAACTGAACTGAAAGTTTTTCTTCCAAGAAGGAAGCATCTTTTAATTTCATGGCTGCAGTTACTATCTGCAATGATTTTGGAGCCCAAGAAAATAAAGTCTGTCTTTTTCTCATTGATTCCCCATCTTTACCATGAAGTGATGGGACCAGATGCCATGATCTTTGTTTTTTGAATGTTGAGTTTTAGCCAGCTTTTTCACTCTCCTATTTCACCTTCATCAAGAGGCTGTTTAGTTCCTCTTTGCTTTCTGCCATAAGGATGGTGTCATCTGCGTATCTGAGGTTATTGATATTTCTCCTTGCAATGTTCATTCCAGCTTGTGCTTCATCCAGCCTGGCATTTTGCTTGATGTACTCTACATATAAGTTAACTAAGCAGGGTAACAATATGAAGCCTTGGTGTACTCTTTTCACAATTTGGAACCAGTCTGTTGTTTCATGTCCAATTCTAGTTGTTGTTTCTTGACTTGCGTACAGATTTCTTAGGAGGCGGGTAAGGTGGTCTGGTATTCCCATCTCTTTAAGAATTTTCCAGTTTGTTGTGATCCACACAAAGACTTTAGCGTAGTCAATGAAGAAGTAGATGTTTTTCTGGAGTTCTCTTGCTTTTTCTACCATCCAACAGATGTTGGCAATTTGAACTCTGGTTCCTCTGCATTTTCTAAATCCAGCTTGAACATCTGGAAGTTCACAGTTCATGTATTGTTAAAGCCTAGCTTGGAGAATTTTGAGCATTACTTTACTAGCGTGTGAGATGAGTGCAATTGTGTGGTAGTTTGAACATTCTTTGACATTGCCTTTCTTTGGAATTGGAATGAAACCTTTTCCAGTCCTGTGGGCACCGCTGAGTTTTCCAAATTTGCTGGCATATTGAGTGCAGCACTTTAACAGAATCCATCTTTTAGGCTGGAATTCGATCACCTCCACTAGTCTTGTTTATAGTGATGTTTCCTAAGGTTACTTGACTCCAAGATGTCTGGTTCTAGGTGAGTGATCACCCCATTGTGGTTATCTGTATCATTAAGATCTTTTTTGTGTAGTTCTTCTGTGTATTCTTGCCACGTCTTCTAAATATCTTTTGTTTCCATTAGGTCCATATCAGTTCTGTCCTTCATTGTGCCCATCTTGCATGAATTGTTCCCTTGGTATCTCTAATTTTCTTGAAGAGATCTCTAGTCTTTTCCATTCTATTATTTTCTTCTATTTCTTTGCATTATTCCCTTAGGAAGGCTTTCTTATCTTTCCTTGTTATTTTTTGGAATTCAGCATTCAGATGGGTATATACCTTCCTTTTTCTCCTTTGCCTTTCACTTCTCTTCTTTTCTCAGCTATTTGTGAGGCCTCCTCAGACAACCATTTTGCCTTTTTGCATTTCTTTTCTTGGGGATGGTTTTGATCACTGCCTCCTGTACATTGTTATACACCTCCATCCATAGTTTTTCAGGCACTATGTCTATCAGATTTAATCCCTTGAATCTATTTGTCACTTCCACTGTACAATCATAAAGGATTTGATTTAGATCATACCTGAATGGCCTAGTGGTTCTTCAATTTAAGTCTGAATTTGGCAGTAAGGAGTTCATGATCTGAGCCACAGTCAGCTCCTGGTTTTGTTTTTGCTGAGTGTATAGAGCTTTTCCCTACTTCAGCTGCAAAGAATATAATTAATTTTATTTCAGTATTGACCATCTGGTGGTGTCCATGTGTGGAGTCTTTGCTTGTGTTGTTGGAAAAGGGTGTTTGCTATGATCAGTGAGTTCTCTTGGCAAAACTCTGTTAGACTTTGCCCTGCTTCATTTTGTACTCCAAGCCCAAACTTGCCTTTTACTCCAGGTATTTCTTGACTTTCTACTTTGGCATTCCAGTTCCCTGTGATTCCCTTATTCTGTATCAATTATTGGTCTTCCAAGACTTTCACTGTGATCTCTAGAATTTAAGATTCGTTATCTGCAAAATCTCTGATAATCTCTACCTTCACTAAGCCTTTCTTTCATCTTTTTATTACTATATAAAACTGGCTTGGTTTGATAACACTCTTTCCATTGGAGTCCTGACCTATGGTGACCACTGAACTTAAGTTGAGATTAAGGATCTTTATTCTTCTCAGTGCCAATTCTCAAGCATTGGTCTTCTCCACTACCTCTCAGAGTCCATCTTCTTTAAGGTCCATAACTTCTGGTGACCCTACTTTATTTATTAATTATTTTGACATGTGGTTCAATCTCTTCCTCTCCATTACTCTTACTTTTAACCTAATAGCTCAAATACCTTCATGGACCTGACCTCTAAATTCTTTGACCTCTTTGTTCATAACAATCACTGCCTCTGTCAAACCTTAGTCATTCCTTCTCATAGTCATTCTCTAAAACTTGTCATCACCAAAACTATTCCTAATTGAAATTTTGGTATCAAGATTCCTTTTTCTTTTTTTTAAACTTTTTTTGATGCAGACCATTTTTTTTAAAGTCTTTATTGAATTTGTTACAATACTGCTTGTGTTCTATGATTATGTTTATGTTTTTGACCCTGAGGCATGTCAGATCTCAGCTTCCCGATCAAAGATTGAAATCTCATCCCCTGTATTAGAAGGCAAAGTCTCAACCACTGCACCTCCAGGGAAGTCCCCAGATTCCTATTTTCTGACTGCTAACTCCTTATGTTTTCTTCAGTTCACTTACTGTTCTACAATCCAGATTTAATAGTTCTTTTATTCTGTCTTATTGCTACCATATACTGTATTCCAGATTAACCCTCACCTCCTGTGTCCTTATTTTTCTCCATTGTCCATACCTGGCAAACCCTGAACTTTGTTCATTCCAACATTACACCATGCAGAATTTGCACTGCTGAAGCTAAACCTGCTTGGGGCAAAATCAGTGACTGTTTTAGGAATGTGATTTCTTAAGATGTTCATTTCACACCGTATTCCATATCTCAGGCTACTCACACCTTTTTTTAATAGATAAAAGAAAATGGGAGGAGGGATTTCTGAAAGACACTCACCACCCTCTTTTTCAAACACTTTGCAACTTTCACCTGGGGTTTGCTTTGTTTCTCTGTCTTTTCACACTTTCCCTCTGCTACTTCACTTCTCTTCATATTTTTTGTTTAGTTCTACTAGAATGTGGACTTCACGAAAGCAAGCAGGGGTATCGTTTGCTTTGTCATCACTGTATTCTTGAGGACCTAGAGCAGTGCTTGGCACATAGCGGGCAATCTGTTCCTTCCCCAGTGGTTCAGATGGTAAAGAATCTGCCTGTAATGCAGGAGACTGGGTTTGATCCCTGGGTTGGGAAGATCCCCCAGAGAAGGGAATGGCAACCCACTCCAGTATTCTTGCCTGGAGAATTTCATAGACAGAGGAGCCTAATGGGCTACAGTCCATGGGGTTGCAAAGAACCAGACACAACTGAGCCACTAACATTTTCACTATTCGTCTATTCGTTTTGTCACCAACCTTAGCTGTGGAGAGGAAATAGACATGTTTATTTCCAGAAGTTCAAGTACAAACATTGGGACATGCAGAGTAAATACAAGAGCCCAGAGCCTCAGCCAACAGCTGAAAGTTTGTTTAAGGCATAAAAAAGCAATAGCGTCCATTTTTTAAAATGCCATGAGATAAGATTTCCATGAGATTCCTGCAAAGAAATATGTGCCTTGCAAAACGACCTGTGTTGGTTTACTTAGACTCATAAAACCCGGGCAAGTAAATATTTGGCCAGCATGTCTATGGTTCTTTAGCTACTCATTTTTAGCCTAGAAATCATAATGATGAAAGGGAAGGACTTTGTAAGCTGTCTATCCTGCCCCTTTCTGTTTTGCAGATGAAAAATCTTGGACCCTGGAAGTAAAGTCTCAGTCTCTAGATTACACTTTTATTTATAGAGGCAAAACCCAGGTGTCCTTACTCCTGACTGCTTCTTTTTTCTTCATGTTTCTTGTTGTTTAGTTGCTAAGTCATGTCCTATTCTTTTGAAACCCCATGGACTATATAGCCTGCCAGGCTCCTCTATCCATGGAATTTCCCAGGCAAGAATACTGGAGTGGGTTGTCATTTCCTTCTCCAGGGGATCTTCCTGACCCAGGGATTGAACCCTTGCTCCTACACTGCAAGTGAATTCTTTACCGCTGAGTCACCAGGGAAGCCCATTTCTTCATGGCATCCTACAGCTGTTAAAATGTCTTCCTAAACAGTTTAGTGCAGTGCTGAGCTACAATTCTTAAAATGGGTTTAAGTTACAAAAAAATTGTATGTTGTTTAAGAATATGGGAATTTCAGCACATAAATTTAAACAATTATGTTTTAAAGGGTGATTTCTTGTGCTTTAGGGAAAAAATATCTAAGCTAGTCATAGATATGCTAGTCAAATGGGAGAAAAATATTTTTGTTGTTTTTACACAAAACTCTGGTCAGGGTAAATCCTAAGACTATTCCCAAATAAAAAATGTAATTTATTTATAGAGCTAACATATTTTGGTTTAGAGTGATTTTCTCCCATCGCATTTGCTTTTTCTTCTTTCTCATGTTTTTATTTGTCCCTATCTACCATAAGCTCATGAAATGCCCTCTCCAAGTCTCCCCTTACAATGTAAACAGATGTTTCATAACAATTTTGGAACAGATGGGGACTTGAATATTTTCATCTCCTCAATTCCTTAGTGTTGCTCATGTTGCAAATGAAGAATGGAGTTAGAATCATTTGGGGCCAGGAAGTCGGTTGGACAGTCTTAGGGTACTGGTTTCTGAGGAAATCCCACTTAAAACTGACTGGAGGCAGCTCCAAGAATGGTTAGGAAGTATGTTTTGATGCTCAGGGGCTCTAATTCTCCTTCTAAACTCCAACAAAAGACAAAGAGAATTTCTCTTTTGAAGTTAGAGTCTTAGCCACCAAGAGTGAATCTGAGTGGGTGAAGGGTGGGCAGAATGGATAAAGCGGAATCAAAAGGTATAAGCTTTCTGTTATAAAATAAGTCACAGGTGAAAACTCTAATTTGAAAAACTCATGCACCCCAGTGTTCATAGCAGCACTACAGTAGCTAAGACATAGAAGCAACCTAAATGTTCACTGACACATGAATAGATATAGAAGATGCGGTACACACATACAAATGGAATATGTACATTGGTACATATATACAAATGGGATGTACAAATCAAATACCACTCAGCTATAAAAAGAATAATATAATGCCATTTGTAGCAACACGGATAGACCTAGAGATTATTATATTAAGTGAAGTAAGTCAGAGAAAGACATCTATCATGTATCACTTAACATATGGAATATAAAAAAAATGATACAAATGAACTTATTTACAAAGTAGAAATAGACTCATAGACATAGAAAACAAACTTATGGTTACCAAAGGGGGAAGGAGGGAGGGATAAATTAAGAATTTAGAATGGATACATGTATACATTACTATACATAAAATTGAAGAAAAAAAACCTAATGTATAGCACAGGGAACTATATTTAGTATTTTGTAATAACCTACAATGGAAAAGAATCTGAAAAGAATTACATATACACACACACATATATATATATATGTATGTGTATATATAACTGAATCACTTTGATGCACACCTGCAACATTATAATTCAACTATACCTCACTAAAACATAAAATAAAATAAGTCATGGGGATGCAATGTACAGCATAGTGAAACTTAAATTGTTAGTTACTCAGCGGTGTCTGACTCTTTGCAACCCCATGGGGTGTAGCCCCCTAGGCTCCTCTGCCCATAGAATTCTCCAGGGAAGAATACTGGATTGGGTTGCCATTCCCTTCTCCAGGGAATCTTCTTGACCCAGGGATTGAACCTGGGTCTCCTGCATTGCAGGCAACATAGTCTCTGTAGCTAATAATACTGTATTGTGTATTTGAAAGTTGTTAAAAGAGTAGATCTCAAAAGTTCTCATCACAAGAAAAAAAATTTGTAACTATACATGGTGATGGATATTAACTAGATTTATTGTGGTGATAGTTTCACAATATATACAAATATTGAATCCTTATGTTGTACACTTGAAATTAATGCAGTGTTATATGTGAATTATACCTCAGTAGGAAACTAAAAGTCAGTCTGAACAATGTGTTCCCATAGTGTCTGCTCACGCTTCTGATTCTTCTACACCTGCAGCAGATTCTGAAGGCTCAGCAAAAGTTGTTCCAGTACTTAGCCTTCAAAAATGGCCAGGGGTGGGAATTAGCAGAGAGTAGAGGAAAGTTATCCCAAACAGTAGAACTGAAATACACAAAGACACCTTTGTCCGTGTGAAATGTTGAACTTAAATACATGGGATAGTCAAAGCACAAATGATTAAAGCCTGAATTCTGTGAAATATACATGTGAAAGGGAAAGGAGAAATAATATTTATGTTGGCAGTCTTCTTCCTATTATTATTTTGTCCAATAATTAATGCCAGATTAAAAATTCAGTAAGTCACTCTTATCAGGTATATATATTCATTAAATAGATATTTCTTAATGATAAGTAATGGGTTCCTCAAAATTCCAGAAGCCACAATAAATCCATGATGAAGTAGAATTTAACCAATGATCCTTCCTCTAGTTTGTTTTCCAGAAAGTGTCAAACTTATATCAGGTGGCTAAAATATATTTCCTTTTCTTTCCTTTTATTTACTTATTTGTTCTTGGCTATGCTGGATCTTCATTGCTATGCGGGCTTTTTCTAGTTATGGTGAGCAGGCATCTCATTGCTGTGGGTTCTCTTGTTACAGAGCAAGGATTCTAGGGCACACGGGCTTCAGCAGTTATGGCATGAGGGCTCAGTAGTTGTGGCTGCCAAGATCTAGAGCACAGGCTTAGTAGCTGTGGCATCTGGGCTTAGTTGCCCTGGAGCATGTGGGATCTTCCCAGATCCTGGATCGAACCCTGCATTGGTCTGCAATGTCTCCTGCATTGGTAGGTGGATTCTTTACCACTGAGCCACCAAGGAATCCCACATTCTATTTTCTAATTATAGACAAAGATAATCAAGTGGCCTCTCAATTATGTGGAAGTTCTTCTCTGTTATGGTGCAGTTATTCTTCATTCTGACATGGAATTATGTTCACCTTCATTTATATATCCCCAGGGCTAGCATGTGCCTGTATAGTGTTTCTCGGTAAACATCTTTTGAATTGAGCTGAATTTGGAAACTGTGACAGATATTGCTAATTGCCTTTTTATTATCCATTCTCTTTTTCTTATACACAGAATTCTGATTTATTTGGGGGCAACAATGTATTCAGTTAAAATATTCAATCTTTCACCTTTTTCAATGAGATGTAACTGTAAGTTACTCCCTGGGACTTCTTGGAAAGCTCTTTAAAAGGGGATAATCTCCAATGGTTTTTTCTGTTTGCTCCTTTGCCTTTCTCTGGTTTTCTTGCCTGAAATGCAGATGTGATGTTTGGAGATGAAGCAGCTGTCCTATGATCATGAGGGTTAGTGACAAGCTATAGATGACAATCTCTTAAACTAGAATAAATCTTGGTTTTCACAGTTTTTCTAAAGTAGCTGAAACAGCCTTGAACTGCATATCCTTAGCTCTCATATTTGTTAAGTCACTATGAGAGACTCCTACTGCATAGGGCCTAATGAAGTAACAGACATTGATTTTTTTTTTTCAGCTATCCAGAGCACTTCTCAAAGTGGGGAGGAATTGACATTGTAGAATTTACTGAAGGGGTCTTTTAGGTTCCCTTCTCATTTTGATATTCCCTCCTGAAAAGGAATTGCTCCTCCTCTCACCTTGGTGAGTACGGCTGCATAAAGAGCCACTCTTACTACGAGGAATGTCACTTACCTCTGATGTGGTAGAAAAAGCGAGGAACTTTAGCTCCAGAGAGGCCCATAACATAACAAATTGATTACTTGGAAGTCCTAAAATAGTTGCTACAAATGTCGTGGTTATGAAACCAGCTGAGAGAAGTACTCCTGAAACTTCTCAGGGTCCAACCAGAGCAGCATCAGAAGATGCTTAGAATTTTGAAATGGACAACGAGGGCATTGGTGAAGTTAGACGAGAAAGGGTGGATAACACAGAAGGAAAATCTTAATATTGGAGGTCACCTTAATTGTCACCCAGTTAGATATCTCATAGAAACAAAACCTGACATCTATCACATTTTTAGGACGTGTCACCAACCTCGCTTGACAACCTGCAGTGACTAGGAGTTGACGAATTCCTAAGGGGACCCATTCCACTGCTGAAAAGATTTAGTAACTAGAATGTCCTTCTTCACAGTGAACTTAATAGGGTTGTATTTAAATATTACTACATATCACTTTGCTGTTTATATTTAAAGAGATTTCACACAATCACTTTTGATTTGATAATCATAAAATCATGTGAATTACTTGACATGATACTATTATCTCTATTTGAACCTGTGTAAACAAAGTGCAGGGAGGCTGCCTATGCTTGTACAAGGTATACTTCCTACATAAAGTAGTGGATTTGTTGTTAAGACTAATGAGATCCAAGTCAAGATCTCTTTCAAATTGTTAATTTGTCCATTCAGTGTTGATTTACTGAGCCCCCTACTATCTACTGGTCACTGTATTAAGTGCTGAGGATCTACTGGTGAATTGGACACATACTCCCGATCTTCTTGCTGCTAATAATCTAGTAATTACTACCAAAAAAACTCTACACTTAGCCTTTGTTATAACACAGTGCAGCAAGTATATTCCTTCCTCTGCACATCAGTCATTAAGTTATCCATGGCCTTCATGTGTCTCTTATACAAACTAAATATCCAATTCTTTCAACAGCTCCTACCAGGCTAGGGATATTGGAGTCATTTATCGCCCTATCACTTCTTCTGGACTCCCTCTATTTTGTCAGTATCTCACATAAGGCCTAGAACCTTGAACTGACACCTCTGCTCCCAATATGGTCTTAGAGACCATGGCCTCAGGTGATGTGAAGATTGAATGCTTTCTTGACTGAGTGCACATTGAGGTTATCAATGTCTATTTTGGTTTCCCATGGCACTGCTGGCATGTGTACACATTGTCATTCACTAAAACCATCAATCTTCCTATGATGACCATCAAGTCAAATCTCTTCCATATTTTACTCAAGACATGAAATTAAAAGACGCTTACTCCTTGGAAGGAAAGTTATGTCCAACCTAGATAGCATATTGAAAAGCAGAGACATTACTTTGCCAACAAAGGTCTCCATCTAGTCAAGGCTATGGTTTTTCCTGTGGTCATGTATGGATGTGAGAGTTGGACTGTGAAGAAGGCTGAGCTCCGAAGAATTGATGCTTTTGAAGTGTGGTGTTGGAGAAGACTCTTGAGAGTCCCTCGGACTGCAAGGAGATCCAACCAGTCCATTCTGAAGAAGATCAGCCCTGGGATTTCTTTGGAAGGAATGATGCTAAAGCTGAAACTCCAGTACTTTGGCCACCTCATGCGAAGAGCTGACTCATTGGAAAAGACTCTGATGCTGGGAGGGATTGGGGGCAGGAGGAGAAGGGGACGACAGAGGATGAGATGGCTGGATGGCATCACTGACTCGATGGCCATGAGTCTGAGTGAACTCCGGGAGTTGGTGATGGACAGGGAGGCCTGGTGTGCTGCGATTCATGGGGTCGCAAAGAGTCAGACACGACTGAGTGACTGAACTGAACTGATGTTCTATATTTAAATGTGGGATTTTAATGCATTCCATTAAATTTCACTTCATCATCTGGACAATTGTTACATCTTTTTGGATCATCCTTATCTTGATTCTAAGGTTAGCTATCTTTATCTTGCATTATGAATGCTAAACAATCAGATCTTCTATGTTAATGATAAAAATTTGAACTGAACAATTTCAAACACAGAATACAGTAATGCTCTAACGAGTCTCAATATGTTATCTTTATATTTGAATTTCTATTCAATCATTCATTGTGTGAATTTTAATGAATACCTTATTCTAGTCTAGATGCAATAATGGAAAATGAAACTATTTGAGTTTTGTCAGTTAGGAACAATCAACATGTTAAGAGGTAAATGCAGCATGACAAGTGCTTCACTGCCAGTGTGCTCTTGTGGAGAGGTCACAGAGGAGAATACAGTCATCTCAACCTGGGAGGAGCAGGTAGGATCTGAAATGGCATCCAACTCAAAGATACCATGAGGCAATTTTGCTGAAAAACTATGAACTAATTCAATAGATTAGATATTTCCCCAATGTTCCAAGTTTAGAATCCTATTCGTGTGAAAGAGAAGATTTTTGCAATAACTTGTTCTTGGTGATCTCATTTTGGGATCCTATTGTTCACTTTTGTCTTTATGTTCCAAAGAATTACACTGAAATTCTATAATTCCCTTTCTATCTCTTCTGAGTTAAGCAGTCAATCTTCATGGTTCTGATCATCTTCTTCCATGACATGAGCTTGTAAAGGACCTGTAGATTACTTCAGTTCAGTTTGGTTCAGTCGCTCAGTCGTGTCAGACTCTCTGCTACCTCATGAATTGCAGCACGCCAGGCCTCCCTGTCCATCACCAACTCCCGGAGTTCACTCAGACTCATGGCCATCGAGTCAGTGATGCCATCCAGCCATCTCATCCTCTGTCATCCCCTTCTCCTCCTGCCCTCAATCCCTCCCAGCATCAGGGTCTTTTCCAATGAGTCAGCTCTTCGCATGAGGTGGCCAAAGTACTGGAGTTTCAGCTTTAGCATCATTCCTTCCAAAGAAATCCCAGGGCTGATCTCCTTCAGAATGGACTGGTTGCATCTCCTTGCAGTCCAAGGGACTCTCAAGAATCTTCTCCAACACCACAGTTCAAAAGCATCAATTCTTCGGAGCTCAGCTTTCTTCACAGTCTAACTCACATCCATACATGACCACTGGAAAAATCATAGCCTTGACTACATGGACTTTTGTTGGCAAAGCAATGTCTCTGCTTTTCAATATGCTGTCTAGGTTGGTCATAACTTTTCTTCCAAGGAGCAAGCGTCTTTTAATTTCATGGCTGCAGTCACCATCTGCGGTGATTTTGGAGCCCAAAAAATAGTTTGACATTGTTTCCACTGTCTCCCCATCTATTTCCCATGAAGTGATGGGACCAGATGCCATGATCTTCGTTTTCTGAATGTTGAGCTTTAAGTCAACTTTTTCACTCTCCACTTTCACTTTCATCAAGAGGCTTTTTAGTTCCTCTTCACTTTCTGCCATAAGAGTGGTGTCATCTGCATACCTGAGATTATTGATATTTCTCCTGGCAATCTTGATTGCAACTTGTGCTTCTTCCAGCCCAACGTTTCTCATGATGTACTCTGCATAGAAGTTATATAAGTAGGGTGACAATATACAGCCTTGACATACTCCTTTTCTTATTTGAAACCAGTCTGTTGTTCCATGTCCAGTTCGAATTGCTGCTTCCTGACTTGCATATAGGTTTCTCAAGAGGTAGATCAGGTGGTCTGGTATTCCCATCTCTTTCAGAATTTTCCAGTTTATTGTGATCCACACAGTCAAAGCAGAAATTGATGTTTTTCTGGAACTCTCTTCCTTTTTCCATGATCCAGCGGATGTTGACAATTTGGTCTCTGTTTCCTCTGCCTTTTCTAAAACCAGCTTGAACATCTGGAAGTTCACGGTTCACGTACTGCTGAAGCCTGGCTTGGAGAATTTTGAGCATTACTGTACTAGCGTGTGAGATGAGTGCAACTGTGCGGTAGTTTGAGCATTCTTTGGCATTGCCTTTCTTTGGGATTGGAATGAGAACTGACGTTTTCCAGTCCTGTGGCCACTGCTGAGTTTTCCAAATTTGCTGGCATACTGAGTGCAGCACTTTCACAGCATCATCAGCAAGTAGATTACTTGCTCATCAGCTAATTTTGCCCGAAGCTACTTTTCTGATCCTTAGCTATTTGGCAAATGAAGTCACACTTACATGTTATTACAGTCAGTAGCTGCTTCCACTTCTTTTTCTCTCCTTATCCTTGAATGGGAGCCTCATCTGCACCCAAGAGGAGGTCCAGAACCTCTCCAGCCATGAGGAACAGTTATTAGTTCCAAATCTCAGTTATGGTCTTCCTCTGTCAGAAGGCACAGGGCTGTTTATTGTACACATCCCTTGGAGTCTGTGAGCTTTGGAATTTTTTTTTTTAGAATCCAACATTTTTTCTCATGCAGTAGTTACATATTATTGCTAACATTTTGGAAGTTTCTTTTCCAAATTAAATTTTAATTTAAACTACTTATGGCTACACTTCTTTGGTACCCGCTAAGTGTAAAAACATGCATTAGACTTTGGGAAGGCAGAAGTAGATACAATGATGAAGAAGAACTGATCTGAGACCGTGGTAAGAACTGATGATCCACAGGGGAGAAAGACCTGCACATGTATATCGCAAGGAAGCGGCTGTTCTGGTTTCTTTATGATGGGCAAGTGTTTTGCAAAGACTGAAGTACATGTGTGCAAGGCAAAAACAGCTATTTAAAAATACCTTTTAAAAAGTAATTTCCTTAGAGGGGAAATAAAGAGCATAAAATTGTTGTCCTCATCTCATATAAGAGAAACAAATTATTTTTCATGTTTTAAGCTTTTGTGGTTAAGTCTCACATTCTAAGAGATTTACCACTTCAGAGGAATTCCATCATTTGCATGCGAGTCTGCATGTAAGACTCTCAATTATCCAGCAACTGAATAGAGAATTATAACTTTTCTAAAACAAAAGAAGAAAATATTTCTCTTCTTTTGGTAGCATTCCATTATTCTCTACTCAAGAAAATGATTTCAGAAACTTGATCTTTGCTGCCTAAAAAACTATTTTGTGAATAAAATATATGAAACTCAGAAGCTACGCTGTCTCCCTATTTAAAAATAATTCATCAAAAGAAAGCATCTTTTCCTTTTTCTTGCAAGAGAAAATATAGTCTCTGTTTTTGAATTGCAAACATATCTTCATAAGGGAGAAAAATCAGTTCACATGACATAGTGCTTGTTCAGCCACTTCAAGAACTAGAGTGTAATTTACTCTTTCTCTGTCTCTCTTCTCCCCAGTTGGATTCAGAAAATCCCATTCTGAAATAAACATTAGTTTCACGCAAAAACATCCTTTTGGAATGAAAAGCAAGGAAAAGTTTTAATTTTTAGCCTTGAAAGTGTTTTCTTTCTCTATGATGGAGAGAGCAGTTTCAGTACTGAGTGCCACGGAAGGGGTTAATGTGGACTTGGCTGAGTGTCAGTTAAACTTTTTTTCTGGCTCTGTTCCAGGTTTCCCCTTGAGGGGATTTTCCTCTGCTTCTGCATCTCTGCAACAAGACCCTATATAAAGAGCCGACTTTCTATTTCATTCCTCACCGAACCTCACTGGCTTTAAGAGCTCAAGATTCTTCCCAGGAAGCTTCAAGAGGAACAGAAAGAAGTGTTTTGGAATCATTATTTTCTCATAAGAACAGCAGTGTAAATGCCTAAGAAGATGTTTGTGATCTTTGGAGTCTCAAATATACTTTGGATGGTGTTTGCAGTTTGTAAGTTCTTCTCCTTGATTTGCTCCAAATGCTAGCATTCCATTTTAGCCCTGACTTTGACTTCACCTTGTTATGATAATAAAGAAAGGCAATGTGCGTACTTTGTCATTCATGTCCAACCCTTTGCAACCCCATGGACTGTAGCCCACCAGGTTTCTCTGTCCATGGAGTTTCTCCAGGCAAGAATACTGGAGTGGGTAGCCATGCCCTCCTCCAAGGGCTTTTCCCAACCCAGGAATCAAACTCTCCTGCATTTCGGGCAGGTTCTTTACTATCTGAGCCACCAGCGTAGCTCTGGATTTTTAAAGAATCGGAAAACTTAATTTAGCCTAACTTTTAATGTGCTACTGACTACTGCTGTTAATATGTACCGTTATATTGTCGTCGTTAGAGCAGCAAAGTTGTTGTTTTTTGAATTTTTTAAATGTTGCGTGCGAAATTGGATTCTGTTTCTAGGAAGGTCTGTCTCTTTAGTTTCCTATGCTTGATAATGAGATAAAACTTGGCAAGTGACAAAACAACTAATAGATGGGCATCAAGGTCAGAAATGAGAATTTTCAGAAGCAAAGATGATTTTCACAACTTCTTTTGGCAGTGACTCCTGAGCTGCCTTGCGTTACTTAGAAGCAGTTTAGGAAAGAGAGCAGTCAGATCTAAGTGTTATACTAGAACAGAGAAGATGGAGTAGAATACTAAACAAACCAGTGGTAAGCTTGTCTTTCTCTTTTTGCCTTCACAGCTCAAGCTTTCAAAGTTGGCATATTCCCAGATGAATCGAAGATTTTTGCTCAGATTGGTGACTCTGTTTCACTGACTTGTAGCGCAACAGGCTGTGGGTCTCCAACATTTTCTTGGAGAACTCAGATGGACAGTCCACTGAACGGGAAGGTGAGAAATGAAGGGACCACATCCACGCTGATCATGGATCCTGTTAGTTTTGAGGATGAACACCAGTACCTGTGCACAGCGATTTGCAAGGATAAGAAACTGGAGAAAGCAATCCGAGTGGAGATCTACTGTGAGTACTTCAGTCGATATTTGATTTTCTCTCCATTTTGCTTTAAAATAAATTTTCTAAAAGGATAATTTTAAAAGAAAAAAAGAAAAAGAATACTCATGTCCAGATTCTTGGCTAGGGGACATAGGGCAGCAAGAAATCTAGAAGACAGCTGAATCTACCACCAGACTAGAGACCCAAATCTTGGCTTTTGTTTCCAACTCTGCCACGAATATGGTGACCACGGGTGAGGTTCAGCTTCTCTAGGCTTCAGTTTTCTTAGCCATAAAGTGAAGTTCTCTAAGGTTCTTTTTATTTTTTTGTGTGTGTGTTTAATTTGATCCAATTGGTTTCTTACATGTTTACTTGTTCATATGTCCAAATGACTTATGAATTCCATACTTCAGGGATTTTCTGTTTATTCTTATAAAATTTGGTACTTAAAGTTTAAGGAGGAGATATATAATTTAATACTGGGCTTTGGTACAAATGCTTCCCCCTTAGACAGAAGAAAAATATCTGCAAACTTTTCACTCATTTGACTTCGGCAGAGATAAATTTAGAAGGTTTTACTTCTGTTTTTGTTTGGTGCAATTAACTCTTAATGTTCAACAGCTTAACTTCAAGGATATTTGGAAAATGAACTCGATTTGCCTAGTGAATGTGAATGAATAGCCTGTGTTTACTAGCCTACCAAAATGTATTTCAGTCCATTCTCAATCCAGCAAGAAAGTTAGCAAAAAGGAGTGAAAAATAACCTGAAATACATCACTTGCATTCTGGTTACTGCTTCTGCCAGAAAACTGGACTCCTTGATCGTCATCTCTTTAGGAAGACCTTATTTGATTATCTTTTCTAATTATTTTGCTTTTCTTTTGCAATAGCGGAGCTCAACTTGGTCCAATAACCTTAACTGATTCTTCAATAATCCCTTATGTAGCTAATGTTTCTCAATAAACTGTGCTTGGCCAGCTGCTTTCAATTATGCTGGTTGTACATGCAGAGTTTTTGTCTGTGAAGCTTTCTGAGGTCCTTGAAAGGCTCCCTTATGTAAATACAGGGGAAAGTAGCAGTTCTTACATTATCTGACAGCAAACTATGTGGATTATAGGCACATCTCTTTCAGAATACAAGGAACAAAATTATTGGTGGAAAAATGAAAAGTACTCTTTCTTCACATAACAAATTTTTGCCACTTCCTTTGCCTCTCCTTGCAGGAACCAAATAGTTGAAGATTTAAAAATGAAAATGAAGGCCCTTCTGGCTTTAGTTATCTTGCCTGAAGTGTCTTTCGTTCTTTTTTTTCTTCAAGAGTGTCTGTCTTTCATTATATTTAACAGTCCTGTCTCCATTCCACATTTGATTATAGTATTTTTTAGAGTTGGGACCTTTGTATTCTTCTTATTTCACAGTCTTGAATCAAGCCAATATGTTATCATCATGGCGGTTTGCGATAGAAAGCAGCCTTGCAAAGAAAGTAATGGCTCACTGAACTACTGCTTTCCTTGGCACTAAACATTTCAAGTGGGATATTAGTTAGATGTTGAGTCAGGTGTTTGGGAGGCAAATCTGCCTTCCATAACTTAAAGATTGCACAGGTGTATGTCTCTGGTAGATAAATGCCTGTTCAAAGCCAATTATTTAGAGCTGCTCTTTTCATTTCTTAGCATGTCTTACCTAATAATTATTCTTTGCAATGATATTCTAAGCTTCAGGTTCCTTATCTGTAAGATGAAATATATCTACCCTGACCAAAATAAAAGACTGTGATATAACACAATGAAAGTCCCAGTAGTCATATGGAATAATAAAAATCTTGGGTTTAAATCCCAGCTTCACCATTACTAGCTGTGTAACCTTAGGAAAGTTATGCAAATATGCTGAGTCTATGCTTTCATATCTATGAAATGTGGTACCTATTTCTTAGGGTTGTTGTGAGTATCAAATAAAGTCATCAATGTTAAATGAATAGTACAGGGATGGGCACGTATCAGTATTCAATAAACATAAGTTTCTTCTCCCTCCTTTTACTTTGGCAACATGCAACCCTTTGTACATGAAGAATCAGAAGACCTGAAGAACTGTCTAACAGATTGTTCTGATTTTGAATGCACCCCAAACCATGAAAGGCTATTTAAATAATTCATTCTGCTGTATTAAGATTGTATTCACAAAATATTAGACTCAGATTCAGTTCAGTTCAGTTCAGTCGCTCAGTCATGTCAACTCTTTGTGACCCCATGAATCGCAGCATGCCAGGCCTCCCTGTCCATCACCAACTCCCATAAGGGACTTTGCACAATATGAACAAAAAATCCACATGCATGTACTCGTTTGACTTTTGCAGCTTTCTCTAAGGATCCAGAGATTCATTTGAGTAGCCCCCCAGAGGTCGGGAAGCCAGTCACAGTCACGTGTTCAGTACCTGATGTGTACCCATTTGAAAGGCTGGAGATAGAGTTGTTGAAAGGCAACCGTTCCATGAAAGTACAGGAATTTCTGGAGCCTTCAGAAAAAAAGGCCCAGGAAACAAAGAGCTTGGAAGTGACCTTCTCGCCTACTGATGAGGATATTGGGACAGCTCTTGTTTGTCAAGCTACATTACGCATTTATGATGATGATTCTCCACCCAAAGTAAGGAAAACTACAAAAGAACTGGAAGTCTACAGTAAGTACTTGTGTCTGTCTATGGGAATATACTCTTGGATGTATACAGCAATAAACCGAGCAGCTACAGTCAAGAAGAAACATGTTTGTAGTTTTTATACCATTTTGATTCACTGAGAGCATAATTCTTGTCAACTGCAATAAAAAGCACATCGAATTAAGGTTGAGAAAGTTGAACTTAAGGTATGGATGGCTCCATTAATTGTGATTTTGCTTCACTTAATTTCTCAGTCTATCAAAGGGGAATAATAATAATACCACCTGATTGGGAAGCTTCCCTGGTGGCTCAGTCGGTAAAGAATCTGCCTGCAATGCAGGAGACCAGTGTTCTATCCCTGGATTGGGAAGATCCCATGGAGAAGGGAATGGCAACCCACTCCAGTACTCTTGCCTGGAAAATCCCATGGACTGAGGAGACTAGTGGGCTATAGCCCATGGGATCACAAGAGTCGGACCCTACTTGATTAAATCACCACCACCTGATTGGGTAGTGAGAAATAATAGGCTCAAGTGATAAAATTTTTAAATTATGTTTTGTAAACTCTTACATCATGCATTGAAATATCAAGGTATAGAAGTTCTACAAGAGCACTTAGTCTGTGTGTGAGTGTATACGTGTGTGCACACCTGGACACGTGTGCATGGGGTGGGAGAGAGGAGATGAGATTTGATTGTCTCCATTCTCTCGGAGATGGCCGGGGGATTTGAGGCAGTCTTGTCATCCCAAAGTTGTGTAGGAGTGACTCACTGAGCTCTTTCTAGACTAAAATGCCCTGGTTTTCTCTAGACACCATAGTTAAAAGGAGCATTGCCTTCTACAACATGTCTAGCTGAGACAGAATGAGATGGAAAGGATTTTATAAATGCTTTGAGAAGAATAGTCAGAAATAGGAGATATTTTTCCTAGAGAATATAAAACTTGGAAATGAGAGCTATAATTAAGTATCTGAATGGCTGTCATGTAGAAGTGAAATTTGGATTATTCTTTAGCAATAGAGGACTGAACTATGACCGGTGTACAGAAGTTAGTTACAAAGAGAAAGATTTCAGCTCAATAGAGGGAAAATGTTCGAATAATCAGAGCTGTCCAAAAATCAAATGGATGATATTTACTATAAGGCCGTGGACTGCCTTGTGCGCCAGAAGTATTGAAGCTGTCTTGCATGAACATTCGGCGAGGAAGTTGAGCTGGAATTTGTACCTTACCTGGGAGATTGAATCACATAATTCTAAGGGTTTTTCTTAATTTCTGAGTGTCTATGGCCATCTGAAAACACCAACCATCAAAAAAAGTAACTCCATCAAATCAGTCAGAAACTGGATTGACTAATTTTCATGACTCAGCAGTTCTTTATACTAGTTTGGCAGAGTAAGTTTGTCAGATTGAGAAAGCTGTAAATACAGTCCATGAGAGTATTTACAGTCGCCCTGTGGGACCATTATGATGCTTAGCAATGGCTAATACTGTGCCCTGCCTTCTCAGTCTCCCCCAAAGACACAGCTATATCCGTGAATCCCTCCACGAGGCTGCAGGAAGGTGACTCTGTGACGATGACCTGTACCAGTGCAGGTCTGCCAGCTCCACGGATTCTCTGGAGCAAGAAATTAGACAATGGGAATCTACAGCTCCTTTCTGAGAATGCAACTCTCACTTTAATTTCTATGAGGGCAGAAGATTCTGGGATTTATGTGTGTGAAGGAAATAACCCTGTTGGGAAAGACAGAAAAGAGGTGAAATTAATTGTTCAAGGTAAGCAACAATTGAAAAAGGTGCCATCATTCAGATTTAAGCAATAGTGAAATAACTTCAGTGCCAGAAATACTTCATTACGTTTTGAGTGAGTGCGTGAAGTCGCTCTCATGTCCAACTCTTTGTGACTCTATGGACTGTAGCCTGCCAGGCTCTTCCGTCCATGGAGTTTTCCTGACAAGGGTACTGGAATGGGTTGCCCTTTCCTTCTCCAGGGGATTTTCCCAACCCAGGAATTGAACCCAGGTCTCCCACACTGCAGGCAGACTCTTTACCATCTGAGCCACTGGGGAAACCCTCATTATGTTTCACGATGATCCATTTGTCTGTTCTGTACTGTAGCACAATTATATACTCACCTTGCTCATGCTTTTTGGATGAAATCTTTTCTGCCAGAGCTTCCTTGGTTCTGCTGTTTTGGTTCCTTTTCATTTCTCATCATTCTTTCATTGCCTCAGCTCTTCCTTCTGCCACTTGTATATTAGTATTCTCAGTTTCCCATGTCTAGTCCTCTTCCCTTGTCACTTCCAATATTTGAGCTCTGTATTATGGATATATGCTGTTTACTCTGAAGTTCATGTTCCTATTCCATATCATCAAAACCTGTTGGTTCTACTTTAAAATGATCCCTCTTAGAATCTGACCTCTATTCTTCAAACCTCTTGCCATAGCTTTACTTCATCATCTCTCATTTGGGCTCCTGAAAGGAAAGTGAAAGTCGTTCAGTCGTGTCCAACTCTTTGTGACCCCATGGACAGAGGAGCCGACTGTAGCCTACCAGGCTCCTCTGTCCATGGGGTTTTCCAGGCAATAGTACTGGAGTGGATTGCCATTTCCTTCTCCAGCAGATCTTCCCGACCCAGGGATGGAACCCAGGTGTCCCGCATTGTAGACAGATGCTTTACCGTCTGAGCCCCATGGGCTCCTGAAAGATATTCTTAAATAACCTTTACTGACCATCAGCTATATTCCAGGCACTTTACACATGTTTCCTGTGATCTTTAAGAAATGACTAAGGAGTAAGTACTTTATATTCATTTTAGCAGTGAGAGAATAGTGTCTCACAGAGATTAATAATGGCTCTTATTTATTGTACATCTAATACTTGCCAGAAGTTTCCTTGCTACTTTATAAATGTTACCACTTTAGGCTTTGCCACAACCTTATGAAGTGAATAAGCTCAGGCTCAGAATAGTTCCAATTTGCCACATCACATAACTCATTAGTGGCATTTACTGTGATTTTAACATAGACCCATTTAATCTCCAAACTCCATGATTTTTTAACTATGGCTAATTGTTTTTAAATGGTTCCCCTACTATCATTCTGTCCCCCAACATAATCCCTTGTACTGCTGCTGCTGTTGCTGCTTCTGTTAAGTCACTTCAGTTGTGTCCAACTCTGTGCGACCTCATAGACGGCAGCCCACCAGGCTCCCCCGTCCCTGGGATTCTCCAGGCAAGAACGCTGGAGTGGGTTGCCATTTCCTTCTCCAGTGCATGAAAGTGAAAAGTGAAAGTGAAGTCGCTCAGTCGTGTTCGACTCTAGTGACCCCATGGACTGCAGCCCACCAGGCCCCTCTGTCCATGGGATTCTCCAGGCAAGATCACTGGAGTGGGTTGCCATTTCCTTCTCCAATGCATGAAAGTGAAAAGTAAAAGTGAAGTCGCTCAGTCGTGTCCAACTCTTAGCGATTCCATGGACTGCAGCCCACCAGGCTCCCCCATCCATGGGAGTTTCCAGGCAAGAGTACTGGAGTGGGTTGCCATTGCCTTCTCCTACCAGAGTTATCTACTTGAAACAAGAAGACCGCATATTTTATATGACTTCAATTTGACCCTAATTGTATATAAATTAAAACTCACATTTCTTAAAATAGTTGCATAAAACTCTTCAGAATCTAGTCAGAAATGACCTTTGCATCTTTGTGGGTGACTCTGTGTCTGTTTATGCTATAACTTCTGCTTCAAATGTCCTTTCTTTCCTTACCTGGCAAAGTTTTAGCCATCCTTCAAGATCAAGCTCATGTCAGCCTCCCAATTCCAGTTTGTGTTAGGCACAGCTAGTTTTTGATGCCTTCATGTACATTCAATACTTCTTATGAACTTGTATGTGCTTTTGTTCAGTTTCAGTTCACTTCAGTTCAGTCGCTCAGTCGTGTCTGACTCTTTGCAACCCCATGAATTGCAGCACGCCAGGCCTCCCTATCCATCACCATCTCCCGGAGTTCACCCAAACTCATGTCCATCCAGTCAGTGATGCCATCCGGCCATCTCATCCTCTGTCATCCCCTTTACCTCCTGCCCCCAATCCCTCCCAGCATCAGAGTCTTTTCCAATGAGTCAACTCTTCGCATGAGGTGGCCAAATTATTGGAGTTTCAGCTTTAGCATTAGTCCTTCTAAAGAACACCCAGGGCTGATCTCCTTTAGAATGGACTGGTT
Organism: Bubalus bubalis; assembly: GCF_019923935.1. NCBI lineage: Eukaryota > Metazoa > Chordata > Mammalia > Artiodactyla > Bovidae > Bubalus > Bubalus bubalis. Next base: position 42,713,959 of record NC_059162.1, on the reverse strand, counting down.
GCATCTCCTTGCAGTGCAAGGGACTCGCAAGAGTCTTCTCCAACACCACAGTTCAAAAGCATCAATTCTTCGGTGCTCAGCTTTCTTCACAGTCTAACTCTCACATCCATACATGACCACTGGAAAAACCATAGCCTTGACTAGACGGACCTTTGTTGGCAAAGTAATGTCTCTGCTTTTCAATATGCTGTCTAGGTTGGTCATAACTTTTCTTCCAAGGAGTAAGCATCTTTTAATTTCATGGCTGCAGTCACCATCTGCAGTGATTTTGGAGCCCAAAAAACAGTCTGACATTGTTTCCACTGTTTCCCCATCTATTTGCCATGAAGTGATGGGACCAGATGCCATGATCTTCATTTTCTGAATGTTGAGCTTTAAGCCAACTTTTCACTCTCCACTTTCACTTTCATCAAGAGGCCTTTTAGTTTCTCTTCACTTTCTGCCATCAGGGTGGTGTCATCTGCATATCTGAGGTGATTGATATTTCTCCCAGATATCTGGATTCCAGCTTGTGTTTCTTTCAGTTCAGCGTTTCTCATGATGTACTCTGCATAGAAGTTAAATAAGCAGGGTGACAATATACAGCCTTGACGTACTCCTTTTCCTATTTGGAACCAGTCTGTTGTCCACTTCTACTGTTGCTTCCTGAACTGCATATAGGTTTCTCAAGAGGTAGGTCAGGTGGTCTGTTATTCCCATCTCTTTCAGAATTTTCCAGTTTATTGTGATCCACACAGTCAAAGGCTTTGGTATAGTCAATAAAGCAGAAATAGATGTTTTTCTGGAACTCTCTTGCTTTTTCCATGATCCAGCGGATGTTGGCAATTTGAACTCTGGTTCCTCTGCCTTTTCTAAATCCAGCTTGAACGTCAGGAAGTTCACGGTTCACATATTGCTGAAGCCTGGCTTGGAGAATTTTGAGCATTCCTTACTAGCGTGTGAGATGAGTGCAATTGTGTGGTAGTTTGAGCATTCTTTGGCATTGCCTTTCTTGGGATTGGAATGAAAACTGACTTTTTCCAGTCCTGTGGGCACTGCTGAGTTTTCCAAATGTGCTGGCATATTGAGTGCAGCACTTTCACAGCATCATCTTCCAGGATTTGAAATAGCTCAATTGGAATGCCATCACCTCCACTAGCTTTGTTCGTAGTGCTGCTTTCTAAGGCCCACTTGACTTCACATTCCAGGACTTCTGGCTCTAGGTTGTTCAGTTTAACATACATTAATTAAGGTGCCTTGTCCAAGAATTGAAGAATTGTGCTTGGTGCTGGGGGTACAGACATAAAAAGTTATAGTGATTACCCTAGAGGAACTTATAATCTAGAGATTGGTAGATGTATAAATAGATAATTTAAACTTTTTTAGTAAGAGCCAATCCTTATGTAAGTGTGTCTTTCCATTAAACTGGAAACTCCTTAAAGGTAGGGACTGTTGTGTGTGTGTTTTACAAGTACCTGCTATGTAGAGATGCTCAGTAGATACTGAATGAATAACTTGTGAACATAAATTAAAAAACATACTTTTAAAATATGAAAGCATGAAATTTGAACTTGCATTGCTAAAAAGATACAAATCAAACTCTCTCAAAAGATGAACCCGTTGGCTTTTAGGTCAGCATTTCTCAAGAAACCAGGAAAAACATTACGCTGATAAAAGCATGTAAAGCTAATCTTTCATCTGGAATAACTCTACCCTATGATTAGCTGTATCCCATTTCAATGTGAAGAGGAAACGTTTTCTGGGATTAGGCTTTTCATTTTGCATCACAGGACATTAGCAACCTTAAGTGCTGAAGAAAGAATTGAACTTCAGTTATCTTAGACCTGGAAGATCTTCTGGAGAAGTGGAGAAGGGAATGGCTACCCACTCCAGTATTCTTGTCTGGAGAATTCTGTGAACAGAGGAGCATGGAAGCCTATAGTCCATGGGGTCACAAAGAGTCGGACACAACTGAGCGACTAACACTTTTTTTCTATCTCACAGTTACTCTTTCAGCAGTCATGCGTTTACATGGTAACATATGCAGCTACTGTAAAATACAATCTGAGACTGTTCACAGGCAGGAAGTAGATCTTTATGTTCTCCATTCTCACATTAGCATATAAGGAATTCAGAAACACTGGTTATTGTTCTGAATGAACTTTCTCCTTCAAAAATCTGATAGCATGTCAGTTTGTTACGGTAATTTGAGGGAAGCATTCTTTGGAAGATACCATAATGACCATGTTAGACAAATCAAACTGAAAAAAATCTTCTGGCATGGATGAGAACCCTTCAAAATGTAGTGCCTTTGGATTATGTATATGCTGTGATTTCTTTTTTCTATCTCTAGCTGGCTATTTACAAGGGCAAGTTTTAGTGAGTTTTCTGTGGAGTCTCTGTCACTTTAAGAGGTGCCCAACCACTCCCACTTTTGCTAGGGGAATAGAGTCAAGATTTAAAATTACTTTTCTCCCTAGACAGTAGTCATCCTAAAGCAGCTGGGGTGCTCTGCGGGGATTGAATTGGCAGTCAAAGAACTTTGCTAGATATTTCAGACTTAGGAGTTTGCCCTGGCATTTCAGCCATTGAAATAATTGTAAAGTATTTTTATGTTGTATTAAGCAAATTTAAGAGGTGGCTTGCATACCACTTTAATGCTTAGATTTTGACATTTCAGTGTGATTCTGAAATCATACTGATTTCATACTGATAATGGGATTTCAGTATGTGTTTTCAGTGTGATTCTGTGTGACTTTCATGTTACAACAATTCTGTTGATACAGAAGCTCTAAATACTGGTCTGTTACAGGTAATGTTTCTAATCAGAAGCCATATTTATATAGCTTTTTTTCAGTACTTTCCTTAGATTTGGTTTTATCTCCACTTGAGGATATTTTGATTTAGTTGTTTAAGTGAGAAGCTGGGATCTTAAATCAGACTCACCTGGCTTCAAGCCCTAATTTTGCCACTTGCAGGTTGGGTGGTGTTATTGTTCCTCAAGAAGAAAGGGGAGGAGAAGGAAAAGGAGGAAGGGAAGGAAAATAAGGAAAAGTAGAATGAGACACTGAGAGTCAAGGAGAAGAAGCAAGGATACCAGATCCTGAAGTTGTGTGGATTAAATGAGATAATATTCATATATGTAAAGTGGTTTAAGCAGTGCTTGACACACTGGAACCTTATATTTTTGAGCTATTGTCCCATAGTTATAAGAATATGATAAACACGTTGAGTGGAGAATGAATTTTTGTTATGAAAAGGTGCCAGTCTCTGTCTTGACACATTTTTATCCCTGTTCATTCTGTTGAATGAATGAATCACAGCATCCTGTATGTTTGTTCTTAAAAGATGTGGTTCCCTTCCTGATAGTCCCAATGTGGAAAGGAGTAGTATATTCTTGGCACAGATGTTAGCTAAAAAGAAGTCAGGGAAAAAAGACTGTATATTGAAATTTGGTGGAAGAATTTTATTTTTGTCTTGTTCTTTTCTCCCCACCAGAGAAAATGTTTACTGTTGAGATCTCTCCTGGACCCCAGATTGCTGCTCAGGTTGGCGACTCAGTCGTGTTGACCTGTGATGTCAGGGACTGCGAGTCCCCATCTTTCTCTTGGAGAACCCAGATAGACAGCCCTCTGAATGGGAAGGTGAGGAGGGAGGGCTCCAAGTCCACGTTGACACTGAGCCCTGTGAGTTTTGAGAACGAACATTTTTACCTGTGCACTGTGATATGTGGGCAAAAGAAACTGGAAAAGGGAATCCAGGTGGAGCTCTACTGTAAGTAGATTTCAAAACTGTTTACTGTTTTTGTTGTTGTTGTTTTTACCGGTTCCATTGGAAGAAGCGGAATGCAAATCTGTGATACACAACAAGATCTTTGTGTTTAGGAAGGGAATTTAGCATTATGAATGGTTCTCAAATCTCCAAACCAAAGTTTTTGATGCAACTTTGATGTATATGTTACATATGAATCCAGATCCCTGATCCTTAGTTTGTGTCTTGTCTATACTCTCTCATCATGGACTTGAACATACTGCATGCCTCCTGCTACCCACCCTACTCTGGTTGTATATGGTGTGTACAGAGATGGTTGTCTTCAAAGAGTAAAAACAGTGCCCATTCAGATAATGGGGTGGGATGATGAATTATTCGAATTGGAGGGTGAGGCCCAAGTTTACTGTTTTGAAGGCACATTTGAAAGCTGATTGGCAGGATGGAGACATGAGGCAATGGGGAGCAGGAGAAAACCTGGGAGTTAAAATGATCACCGGGGATGGTCAGCACAGCAGCTCACGTGAAAAGAAGAAGCAGAGGATTACACTGGATTTGAGTGTTGATTTATACCACATACATATGCTACACTTCTTGCTATTCCTGTCACCTTAACAAAATCGTAGAGCTTCCAATTTCTATGAATTCACATTGCTGGAATTCCTCAGTTTATAATGAATGAGGACAAGATACGCAAAGTGATCAGAAAGTTCCCTGGTGGCTCAGATGGTAAAGAATCCACCTGCAATGCAGGAAATGCGAGTTCGATCCCTGGGTCAGGAAGATCATTTGCAAGAGGAAATGGCAACACACTCCAGTATTCCAGTCTGGAGAATTCCATGAACAGAGGAGCCTGGGGGTCTACATAGTCCATGGGGTTGCTTAGTGTCAGACGTGACTGAGCGACTAAGTGCAGCACACAGCACACACATTCTGCCTTTTTTTTTTATTCAGCAGAATCCAAGAGAACAACTGTGGATATTTTCCTCCAGAAATTCTGCCCAAACTTGTGTTACCCCTCAGGATTTTGCTCAAAATGAGTTAGAGTATGTCTGTAAAGGAATTTGAATCTCTCAAAAGACAGGTTAACTTATTGCTTTATCTTATTACCAAGAGTCCAGGAGCTGCTGATGCAGGCACACTCCCCACAGCAATGAGAACCAGCAGTGAAGCCTTATGTCACGTGGAAACATTAGCGAATCTGTCACTTGACAACATTTTGCTTCAGGAGAAAAAAATTGTAGCATTGCTCTCGATAACTGTTCTCATCTCACTTTTGTTGATTTGTATCAAGACGTGTTATAAATATTACTTAGAATCTGAATCTCTTATATTTTTTTCTGAACTACAAGTATTATTCAAGAAACATTTAAAACTTTCTGCCTAAACCTGGCCATTCAAAATAAAAATGTATAAACTGCATGGCTCTGTGAACCCAAGCCTGGGCTCTGAGCTCAGAAAATAGGAATTCTGATCTCAGCTGGGTGACTTACTAGGTATGGTGTCAAATGGCAGACTCTTAGCCTTTATAAGTTTAATAAGTCTCCCTAGCTATCAAATACATTCTCTGTGCGTTTTTCTAGCTTTAAAATAAGTTAATATCCATTAGATTACGCTGTTTCGAAGACTGAGATAATGAATATTAAGGGACTAGCACATAATACGGAGAAGGCAATGGCACCCCACTCCAGTACTCTTGCCTGGAAAATCCCATGGATGGAGGAACCTGGAAGGCTACAGTCCATGGGGTCGCTAAGAGTCGGACACGGCTGAGCGACTTCACTTTCACTTTTCACTTTCATGCATTCGAGAAGGAAATGGCACCCCACTCCAGTGTTCTTGCCTGGAGAATCCCAGGGACGGGGGAGCCTGGTGGGCTGCCATCTATGGGGTTGCACAGAGTCAGATACGACTGAAGCGACTTAGCAGCAGCAGCCGCAGCACATAATAAACATCCAATACATCATGGAAAATATTTAAAATGTTTAAAATATATGTATACTAAGTAAGATGGTGGAAGCTGATATGTCCTTTGAAAAGACTAGTCCTTAGCTGTCAGCAAGACTGTATCACTAAGGAGAGAAGAGTAAGAAGTATATTTATTTCTTGATGATTTGATGTGCTAGGTATTTTTTGTTTCCAGCATTATTTATATTTGATATCATAAATATTTATATTTAATGGTGTGATGCATCTATTAGTAATCATTTTATCCCAGGTGAATTAAAACCTTCACTTTGAGAACTTTGCATTTAATAAAGATTAGTTCCGTTTTTCTTCTAGTGTCATGTATAAACCTCATATTTTGCTTGATATTTGCAGCCTTCCCTAGTGATCCAGAAATTGAAATGAGTGGTCCATTAGTGAGTGGAAACCCAGTCACTGTAAGCTGCAGAGTTCCTAATGTGTATCCTTCTGACCGGCTGGAGATTGAATTGTTTAAAGGGGAGAGTATTATGATGAATAAAACCTTTTTGGAAGATGTAAGTAAGAAAGCCCTAGAGACCAAGAGTTTAGAGATGACCTTCATCCCCACCATTGAAGATACTGGAAATGTTCTTGTTTGTCTGGCTCAGTTACCTATTGATGAAATGGAATTTGAACCCAAACAAAGGCAGAGTACACAGATACTTTATGTTAATGGTAAGTTCATGTGTGATGTATCCACAATTTAATGTGAATTTTTTTTATCATGTTTGCCAGGTAATAGTTAACATGAAGTTCATAGTTAAAAACAGTGTGAAATGAAATAATTGAAAAGAAACTACAAAATAATGATTTTATATTAAAAAAACCCCTCAAACTTAAAACAACTGTTTATTTGCTTGTGATTCTAAGCTGGCAGTTTGGGAAGAGGTCAGATGAGCAGTTTATTCAATATGATATCAGATGAACTCACATATTCATTTTCAGTCTGTTGGAAGTTCAGTGGGGGATGGTCTCAGGTAGCCTCACTGATAAGCCTGGGCCTTCTCTGGGAGTTCCTGGACCTTCCTTTCTTCATATGAAGAGAGGTAGCATAGATTTAGTCACCAGAGTGCAGGGCTTCAGGAGAGTGAAAATGAAGGTGGCTTCTTGGGGCCTAGGCTTGAAAGTCCTTCAGAGTTACTTCTTCCAGGGTATATTGGTCAAAGTTAGTCACAAGGACAGCCTAGATTCAAGAGGTAGACAAATAGAGTCCACCTTTTCATAGGCGATTTACAAAGTTCATGTTCATGTTTAATGTACTATAAATGTCAATCCACACTATCATTGACCATCCATTTTTGACAACAAGAATGTTTCTATAGAATTTATTTCCATTAGAAAATATCCCTGATATGTTCATATTCTACTCTGGATCATTCTGTATAGGGCTTCCATGGTGGGTGAGTGGTAAAGACTCTGTCTGCCAATGCAGGAGACTGGGTTCAATCCTTGGGTTGGGAAGAGCCCCAGGAGAGGAAATGCAACCCACGTCAGTGTTCTTGCTTGGGAAATCCCATAAACAGAGAAGCATGGCAAGCTACAGTCCATGGGGTCACAAAGAATCAGACATGACTTAGGGACTAAACAACAAAAACAATCATTTTGTATCTGCTAAAGTAAATGAGGGCAGAAAACTCCTTTGGTAAAGTTATCAAGGTTTATAAATAGTTCTAATCCACAAATACATAGCCAATTTTGCAACACTGATAAAAACTCTTTGGAACTTGGGTATAAACAGCCAAGCTAACAAGTGTCCCTACCTTTTCAGTTGCTCCCAGGGATACAACCATCTTGGTCAGTCCCTCCTCCATCCTGGAGGAAGGTAGTTCTGTGAATATGACATGCTCTAGCAATGGTCTTCCAGCTCCCCAAATCTTGTGGAGCAGGCAGCTAAGTAATGGGGATCTACAGCCTATTTCTGAGAATGCAACTCTCAGCTTCATGTCTACAAAAATGGAAGATTCTGGTATTTATGTCTGTGAAGGCATTAACCAGGGTGGAATAAGCAGAAAAGAAGTCAACTTAATTATCCAAGGTGAGCTAAAGTGATTAAATGAGTTATTAGTGCTAGTCTTATTTCGGTTGTGTTACTGGTTTTGAGTAAAGGCCTTTTAAAACAAATTTTCTAAAACAAAATGCACTGAATGTTTTGAAGAGCTCTGCGTGGAAATCTGGAATAGTACTTCTTCATGAACCATTCCAAGTCACTTATACTAAAATTCTTTCAACCTCAAGTGGAAGGCTAGCTCTAGGAACTGTGCCAATAGTTCCAGTAACACTTATGAGGCACTGATTATGGTGTTGAAAAAAGGATAGGAAGATGTACATACATATTTTGGAATTTCTTAGGGCCCAGGTGGCACTAGTGTTAAAGAATCTGCCTGTCAACGTGAGTTAGATGTAAGAAGTGGATTCGATCCCTGGATCCGGAAGATCCCTTGGAGGAGGGCATGGCAACCCACTCCAGTATTCTTGTCTGGAGAATCCCATGGACAGGAGAGCCAGGCAAGCTATTCTCCATAGGGTTGCAAAGAGTCGGACATGACTGAAGCAACTTAGCACCTACCATACAAAATCACCTTATCTAACTGGGTTAAATTCCTCATGGTAATCTCATAAGATGACTGCTAGGATTTGCTTAGAAGCCTAAGAAGGCACTTAAATCTTTTATAAATTCAGAGATTGAGTAGCACTGACCTTTCACTCTGATTCATAAATTTAATGGCACAGAATCACTAGGATGGATTAAGTTAGGAGATCCAGGCCTATTCTTTGCAGGATGGAGAGGCAAAACTGAGAACAAAATAATTTCTAGTTGACACGTTGAAGCTCTAGGCAGTTTTGGGCAAAGTCATGAAGTGGTCATTTTGGATTTCCCTCATATCTTCCCTTTTGGGGTTCGAGGTTCTCTTCTTCACTAGGGCTGTCAGTTCCTCTCTTATCCCTTGGTATCATTTCCACTAAGGTGTTAGTGACTGTCTTGTTCCCTTGTTACAATAATTATTTGTATTTTAAAGGAAAGGAAGAAACTTGGAAAAACAATGCACTACCATAAAGAAAGCTCTTAGGATGTAGATTTGGTTGAGGAAAGAGTATCAAGTCACAAAGCAAATAATCTTAATGGGAACCTCACTTATACAATAGTGATGTGGTACCTCCCTCCACAGGTTACGTATTAACAGAGATGTTGTATGTCAGATGCTAAGCCCAGGATAACAACTGATGTGCTAAGGATTGTAAGAGTCATCTCTGCACAGCTTAATTTCTTGATCTGGAATGATCTAGCTCAAAACTCAGAAGCCTTTTATACTTCAAGAAATAGTTGCATAACTTAGTGAGCAAAAAAAATGTTATTTTCCACATTTGAAATCTCCAACTGTTTTTAAACACCCATTCGTTGGCTAAGGTTGGGTAAGAATTTCATTAAGGCTGCAGTCCCCAGACTTTTTGGCACCAGGGACTGGTTTTGTGGAAGACAGTTTTTCCATGGGTTGGGGAGGGGGCTCATTTCAGCGTGATTCAAGTGCAGAAGGGCTCATTCTTCTGAGACTCTCATGTTGCCACTGATGTGACAGGAGGTGGAGCTCAGGTGGTAATGCTAGCCATGGGGTGGGAGTGTAAATATGGATGGAGCATCACGTGTCTGCTGCTCACCTCCTGCCTGTGACTGGGTTCCTAATATGCCACAGATTGGTACCAGTCCATGGCCTGAGGGTTTGGCACCCTTGTATAAGGGACATGAGAGAAGCAGGAGATGTCTTCTTTTATTAAAAATATGATCATTTATAAGAATCCAGTAAATGTTTGACTTCTTTAATTGTCCCTCTAAATACTTAATGCAAACAGTAAGCACAAATACCACCTTGAAAACTATTGTTACTGTCATTAAATTAATACGGAATTTGTTTCTATTTCATTCAATCAGAGGTATCTTTAAATTCTTTCCACAGTTGCTCCAAAAGATATACAACTTACAGCTTTTCCCTCTGAGAGTGTCAAGGAAGGAGACACTGTCATTATCTCCTGTATATGTGGGAATGTTCCCCCAACTTTGATAATTCTGAAGAAAAAAGCAGAGACTGGCTACACAGTGCTAAAGTCTACAGGTGGTGCATATACCATCCACAGGGCTCAGTTAGAGGATGCGGGAGTATACCAATGTGAATCTAAAAATGAAGTTGGCTCACAGCTAAGAAGCCTAACACTTGATGTTAAAGGTTAGTTTTTTTTTGTTGTTGTTTTTTGTTTCTTGTTATTTTTATAACAGGTCTGAAGCTTGGTGGATTGTAAAGAATTTCAAGGGTTAGATGAATGAGTTGGCAAAATGGAACTGAATTCCATGTCAGTTATGGTTATTTCTTAGTGTTTCCTAAAATAATCATGTACAGGTGTTGTGTCCCAAGGAGTTTAGCCAGGATGCTGACATTTATCATAAATCAGTGTAGAATTCCCATTTGCTATTTGAAACATTGACAATTTATCATTGGTCTCTGAGGTCTTGCATATCTTGCATGTTTAAATGTATTTTCAAAACCTTTCTTTGGGAGTTATAGGGAAACTAAAAAAGTAGAATTGGCACATGGAAAAAGAAAGGTTTATCTAGACCCATTTCCTTCCTACCCAAAGACAGTATCACTCTCTGAACAAGAAGTGACTGCATATTTTCCAGATTGACTCTTTTCTGGATTTGAGAATGATGATCTTAATGCTGAACAATGTAAAGGCGTCTCTAGACTACAAAATTACTTCCTTAGAATATCTAAGCTCCTTGTCCATCCTGCTGTATTCTGATGGAGAAAGGGAGGGAGGGGGCAACGGCCCCAGCAGAGGAATTTCAGGGGCCAGATTAATTTCAGTCCATCTGTGAACTCACAGTAGGATCTGTTGATCTTATTAGTGGAAGTAGAAAGTGTCAGCGTTTATTGCTCAGTCTTCCACGCCTTGAGTGGTAAGCAGCTCCCACTGTGTACTGGAAGCCAAACTTGAAACAAACGTGATTGTAAACAAATACAACTCTTAAGAGCCTTTGGCACTGGGCTCCCGGAGACAACAAGTATCAATGTAAAGAGAATTTAAACCTGGGTCAGAAAATGGGTTCAAATTTTACTCATCTCATCAAATCTCTCAAGATTATAAGCTTTACCATGTTTTCTTCACAATACCTCCTCGAAACACAACAATATCCCTTGGATCATGTCACTCAAAATGACACAGGGGTGTATATAATCAATGCTAATCATTTATAACTAAATGACAATGACAGGATGTAGAAAGAAAACAATATACATTGCTATTCAAAAGATATTTATTGGGGGAAAAAAAGATATTTATTGGGTGCAAGTTACTCCAAGCAGTGAGCCAGTTACTAGCTATTGAGTGGTGGAGCAAAAGAAACTAGATACATGCCCTTATGTAATTCAGTCTGAAGGAGGGAACAAAAATTAATGGATAATCAAACATACAAATGTTTAAATATAAGCTGTGATGAGGGCTATGGAGGGAAAATGTAGTGGGTTATAAAAGCATACAGGGGAAAAAGTGCATTGTTGTTGTCCAGTCACTTATTTGTGTCTGACTCTTTGCGACCCCATGGTCTGCAGCACGCCAGGCTTCCATGTCTTCACCAGCTCCTGGAGCCTGCTCAAACTCATGTCCCTTGAGTCGGTGATGCCATCCAACCATCTCATCCTCTGTTGCCCCCTTCTCCTCCTGTATGTTAAGATTCCTAATTTAGGCTGGTGGTAATGCAGGTCAGAGAATACCTCTTTGAGGAAGTAACACTTAAGCAAAAATATAAAGCTATCCAGAGAACTTCATATTGTCAAGAAATGATATAAATGCTGAAGAGGAATAATGTATATTGAGATGCCCTACTTCAGAGATACAAAATATAAAATTTTCTATATATTTCTAAAAAAACCATCAGCAAGAATTCTTTCTCTTATTATTTCGTACATGATGTTTGACTATAATGGTTGCACTGTAGGTATTTCAAGACCTTTCTTGGAGAATTGGTTAGTTATTTTAACTCATTAATAATCAGAGTCCTAGTTCTTTAGTACATACTTTTATTTCCCAAAGCAAACACTCTTGTCCCATTCTTACTCTTCTAAATGAGACCTAAAAAGTTGCGCTCTTCCTTCCATCCTGTTATTGGATGTGAATTCAAGTTTGTGAAAGTCAGCAGCTGTCATCTTTACACTCATTATGACCATAGCAACTGCTAACTGATTATTTGATTAATTCAGAGAAATGTGCATTTGAGTCCTGTTGGTTCTTATCACTGATTTAATTCACTTTTCTTCAGAGAACTAGTGGTACTATTAAAATAAAACTTGTGACTGTTATTATTAAAAAATTTCTTTTCATACCAGACATTAATTGCATCCATTTTGTTATTTTCCAGGAAGAGAAAGTAACAAGGACTATTTTTCTCCTGAATTTCTCGTGCTCTATTGCGCATCCGCCTTAATATTAACTGCCATTGGAATTATTATTTACTTTGCTAGAAAAGCCAACATGACAGGGTCATACAGCCTTGTAGAAGCACAGAGAACAAAAGTGTAGCTAATGCTTGAAAGGTTCTACCAAAGACACTATCAGTTCAGATCCTCGATACTGCTCCTCATTCAATGAGAAAAACAGAAACTGCGAGTTCAGGCTTCCTTGAATTCAGTGAATGCTTGGAAAGAAATGGCTGCCTATGGCCTTACTGTGAACAAAAAGCCAAAGGAAAATTTCTGCTTAAAAACTAGGCACTACCACTGAGATGACTGGAGTAATTTCTTGATGTGTATATACAATAACATGATTTGTATATATGTAAAACTATGCTGTAGCAAGGTTGCTTGGAATATCAGCACACTAGAGTCACTATATCTAAAATTATTAAAATGTTGCTTGAACTGATTGTTATAACTTAATGCACTTAATATCAACTGGCAGCTGAGCTATGTCATCTTTTTAATATTTTATTTCCTTTAACAAAGTTTTATTCCTATAAAGTTCATGGGCAACAATTTCATGTTGTGTAAAGATACCAGGATTTTATATTCTCATAGGCAAACGATAAACCAAGAGGGCACTGGGTTGACTTTCAGGTACTAAACATTTCAATCTATGGTATAATGGTTAACTGGATTTCTCTGGGAGGTACTGACACAGTACAGAGACGTTTTTTGATGTTGTTTGTTCATCAGACTCTTGTGTAATTTTCCCAAGTGGTTTAAAAATTCAACCTCTTTTGATTTTCTTTTGTAAATGTTAGGTTTTTTGTATAGTAAAGCGATGATTTCTGGAATTGAAAGAGTTGTGTGTTTATTTATTATAAGTTGCCTCCTTTAATCATGTTGTAGCTCTTTTGATAATGTCAAGTTCCAAATACCGGAGAGTTCAAACCCACAGAAATAATATCTACTTGAAGTGTGCTCTTCAGATTACTTTTATCAGAATCACCATGAGAACTTTACAGATATTTACTTATCTTGGGGCCATCCTCATCCTAACCTATTGAATTGAAATACCTGGTTTAGTAGCCTTGGAACTATTAATATTAAAAAAAATTAAATTAAATTAAAAAATTAAATTTAAAATTAAAAATTAATTAAATTAAAAAAAATTTTTAATATGGTATGCACAGAAAGAGTGAATGCAGATGAACATGGACATGTTAAAGAGCAGCAAGTAAACAAGTGAAGAGATAGAGCATTATTGTTCTTCAGAGCCTCTTAGATGCCATTCATTGATTGTAGCTCTGTTACTGAGACTTCAACAATATCTTGAATTGTACATTAACTTTTCCCCGCCTTTCTTTGGGATTTTATACCTATGTATGTTCTTACTCAGTCGTGTCCAACTCTTTGCAACCCCATGGACTGGAGCCTGCCAGGCTCTTCTGTCCATGGGATTTCCAGGCAAGAATACTGGAGTGGGATGCCATTTCCTTCTGCAAGGAATCTTCCCGACCCAGGAATGGAATCCACGTCTCCTATGTCTCCTGCTTTGCAGGAAGATCCTTTACCCGCTGAGCCATCGGGGAAGCCCTTATACCTATATAGGTAACCCTAAGTAGAACACTGTTTCGTTTGCCAGCTTTTGAATCTTACGACTCAAGCCTGCTAAGTCACTTTAGTTGAGTCCGACTCTTTGCTACCCCATGGACTGTAGCCCTCCAGGCTCTTTTGTCATGGGATTCTCCAGGCAAGAATACTGGAGTGGGTTGTCATTTCCTCCTCCAGGGGATCTTTCCAACCCAGGAATGGAAACCCTGTCTCTTGTGTCTCCTGCTTTGGCAGGCGAGTTCTTTACCGTTAGCACCACCTGGGAAGCCCCTAAATATAATCAAATGGTATATTTGATAGTGACTTTATTTTTCACTCAAAATTATGTTTTTGCTTAATTAATCCATATTGTTATATTTAGCTATGTCTATTCATTATAAGATTTTGCCACAACTTATTTATATAGGATATATGTATATATGTGTGTGTGTGTGTATATATATCTCCTACTGTTGATGGATATTTGGGTTGTTTACAGTTTTTACAATATGATCAAAATTTCTATAAACACTGTTTTACATATTCCTGAATTACATGTAAGAATTAACTTAGGGTACAAGAATTCCTCTAAAGTGTATATATTCTAATGAAATCACTGGATTGTAGGAAATGTACACTTTCAGGTTTATAAGGAAAGCTAAATTATTTTCTGAAGCAGTTGAAATAATTTATATTCCCACCAGCAGCAAATAAATGCTGCTTATTACTAAACAGCTTACCGGTGACATTGTCTGACTTAGAAATTTGCCTTTCTTATTGCTTAAAATCATTTCCCCTTTTTTTTTAACTTGTATTTTCCTGATTACTAGTGAGGTTGAACATCTTATCATATATCTAAGGACTCTGTGTTTAGGATCATTGGAGCTGGCCCTTTTGTGGAATATCTGTACATTTCTTTTGCTGATTTCCTGGTGATTGGTTGTCTTATTGATTTCAGGGAGATTTTAAAATATGTTTATATATTTTAGAATATGTACATGTATTACCCTAAAACAATGGGTTTCCCAGGTGGCTTAGTGGTAAAGAATCAGCCTGCCAATGCAGTAGACACAGATTCTATTCCTGGATCATTTTATATATATATATGTACATATATATATATACACATACACACACACATACACACACATATATATTTATTCTGGATGCTAGTCCTTTGTTGGTTTCCCCTTGTATCCTTCTGGGAGTTTTACAGTTTCAGATCTTATGTTTATGTCTTTGTCTCTTTTGAATTAATTTTTTGTATATGGTATAAAATAATCCCACTGTTCTTTAATCTATAGTTCCTCTTCTTTGGCTTTATTTTGGGTTATTATATTTTTAGCAATTACATTTTATCCTTCTTGTTGGATTACTTGTATTTTTTTAGTAGTTACTTTAGGGTATTTGCTGTTTAGTAGCTAAGTCGTATCTGGCTCTCTGTGACCCCAGGAGCTGTAGCCCGCCAGGCTCCTCTGTCCGTGAAATTTTCCAGGCAATCATACTGGAGTGGGTAGCCGTTCCCTTCTCCAGAGGATCTTCCTGACCCAGGAATTGAACCTGGGTCTCCTACGTTGCAGGCAGATTCTTTACCATCGGAGCCACCAGGGAAGCCCTTATTTCTTCCTAGTGCTTTCATAGATTTCTTCATTCTTACCTTTCAGCTCACTAGCTTGTTCTTCAACTGTCTTTACTCTCCTATCATATCATGCATTGAGTTCTTTATTTCAAATTTTTATTTATGCTATAGTATTTCCACTTGGTTATACCATATAACTGCTAGCTATTCCTTTATGTTAATAATATCTTCCTCATCTTTCTGAAGATGATTATAATGCTCACTTTAAATCTCTAGCTAATTAAGTGTTATTTTTCAGGTATAAGTTTCTCGGTTTGTTTTTTTTAATCCTGGTATCAAACATCTTGTTAGTGTGCCTGTAAGCTCACAGTCTTTCGGAATATTCACTAGCCTTCATGAGAAGGTTAAATTCCAGGTTAACTGTTACCCTTGTGGTAAATTTAAGGATAAGGGTAGAGTAGGGAAGCCATCCCAGGAGGGGTGTCAAGACTCTCCATTGTCTCTTTATTATTCCTCTTCCCCACAGTTGACACTGTTCTCTGGCTAATTTTTGTCATGCTTTCACTTAGGGGACAGCTTTTTCTTTTTCCTTTCCTTGTAACATGCTTTTAGATCTCTGTATCAGTCCAGGACGGAGAAGGCAATGGCACCCCACTCCAGTACTCTTGCCTGGAAAATCCCATGGATGGAGGAGCCTGGTAGGCTGCAGTCCATGGGGTCGCTAGGAGTCGGACATGACTGAGCGACTTTACTTTCACTTTTCATGCATTGGAGAAGGAGGTGGCAGCCCACTCCAGTGTTCTTGCCTGGAGAATCCCAGGGATGGGGGAGCCTGGTGGGCTGCCGTCTATGGGGTCGCACAGAGTCGGACACGACTGAAGTGACTTAGCAGCAGCAGCATCAGTCCAGGAAGAATCATTTGAAGGAAATATATCTATTTCTCTATATTAAGGGATATGTTATAGTGATTCAAGCCTACACAGTGGAAAAGAGCTGGTTAAACTGTCTCTGCAAGGCTGTTGTCTTCATTTCTGATGCTAGAGTTTGAAGCCTGTAGGGAAGTCAGTCAGAAGGGAAATGTG
Organism: Bubalus bubalis; assembly: GCF_019923935.1. Lineage (NCBI taxonomy): Eukaryota > Metazoa > Chordata > Mammalia > Artiodactyla > Bovidae > Bubalus > Bubalus bubalis. Next base: position 42,697,544 of record NC_059162.1, on the reverse strand, counting down.
GATGTAAAGTCAGAGACAGCAAGGAAAAATTGGAACTTATAAGCATCAGCTGGAACCTGCAATGATGGATGGGAACCCATGTCAGTTCCCATTGCTTTCAGTCTCAAGGCAGTAAGACACCGGAACCCTTCATTGTGGACCCAAACACATCTGGCTCTTGAATCAGAAAAGATGAAGGAGGTTCTGGAGAATCTGGATCATTGGATGTCCATGAAGTAAGCCAGCAAACTGGCAATGCTTATGAGTTTCAACAGTTCCTGGTTATCTTGCTTTTGTTTGAGAAAATAAACAAACAAGACAAAAACAACCAAACAAGAAAACAAAATAATCTGAGTGTTACTTCACTTCCACCATCCAATATTGCCCAGAAGTCTAACTGGAAATACAGAGAAATGAATTCTTGGCAATGTAGTTCGTACTAGCCAAGTTGATACATTCCAAAGCCACCGCAACCTCAGCATATGGAAAGTGATTAACTTTATTGGTAATGTTGTTTTGCTTTTCTGGCGATATGTTTCACACAGCTCTCTTCTTTTCTGACAAATCATTCTGAGGGGAAAGAGACAATTAAGATTATGCTCTGATCATAGGATTTTTAAAAAGTTCTTAATTGTACATTTCAGCCTAGGCATAAGAGTAGAAGTGCATTTAAGGAAAGCTGGTTGTCTGAACTGCTCCTAAAGATAAGAAGATATAGCTGTACCTTGACCAACACCTGCTCTTATTAGTACAAAATATCATTCACCTAAGAATATCATTCTTTCCTTTGGATCCACAAATTAGAAACCAAGAGGGAAAAAATTCACAACTCTCCTATGCCTTTAATTTCTGACACTGGCTTGTGACTGGTTAGTGCAACTTAATAGCATCCATCCTGGTCAACGTACTTCTATGCTGAATTTTCCACAACATACTTCTATGTGGCTCTGTAATACTAGGCCACAGGAAATCCAGGAAAATAAAATATAGTTGAAATTTTATTCTTATTTGGACATAATAACTGAATTTAAACTCCCACAAATGACTAAAATTAAAGCCTGTAGGGAAGTCAGTCAAAATACCAATAAATATAGTACTTATACCATAAATAATGATGTATTAAAATTGTTTATTTTACCCAATATTTGGATCTTTCTTAGAAGTCACAGAGCATGCTGGTGAAATAGTTATTATAAAAATGCTCCTAAATTAAGTAAAAAAGATAGAGAGAAAGAGCAAGAGATGTCAGTAGTCTTGCTGTTAACTATTTGGGGAAGATATTTTGAAAGATAAGTCTTCCAAATTAAGGACAGGTCAGATATTATGCTCTTTCATTGTCTTAGAAGATCTGAGAGACTAAGTAATCAAAATTGGGCAAAGAAGAAGAGTCTTCAAAACTTTAAACTTCACAAAGAAGTTTACCAGGTAGAAGGGGACAAGTGCATTGACTGATTTTCCTGAAAAATGACAATGTCTTGACAACAGCTATGAAAGCTTGATGACCCTTAACATCTCATGGAACAAAGGAGTCAGTAAAATAAGGTGAAGATGTTAAAGGGGGAGAATAAGAAACACAAAAGAAAGATGTCAAGGTGACAAGTTAAACATAATCCATGGAATAAGAAACGTCAGAAGCCTCCTCCACAGTACACCTACAAATACCTGCCCTTTTGTTAATACATAAAGGAGAGCCTCTCACTGTAACCCCTTCACTTCCTCATGAGGGTAAATTAGATGACTAGGCAGGGTGAGGGTGCCTGGCGGGAGAGATTTTACTGGGCAGCAAACTGGACAACGCATCCAGGAAACTGCATTTTACATTAAACAGTCTTTTGTTTGTTACTTCCAAATCCTGGATATTCAAGTCTTTCGACTGTACCTCATTTCTCCTGTATCACTCCACTCACAAAATCACAAAGGGGTTAATAGACTAAAGTAGGCATATTCACTAAATAAACCTTCTGTTTGTTAGGGAAGAATGGTACGGGATCCACTTTGACCCGAAAGCTTCTAATTTAAGCCAACTTTCAAAGACAGAAGGTAATCAGATTCTTGTGGTATCTTTGATTATATGAGACCTTACTCAAATTTGTAATCGACAGCCACAGATCTCTCATGACCTTGGATGTCTGTGACCTGTCACCAGTGGAGGACCCACTATGATCTCAAAGAGTCCACCCATTTGCCTTGGTATTAAATTCTACCATAGCTGAGAGCCTTTTAAGTTTTGTTTCTACCTAGTAGTAAAAATAGTATTATAGCAAATACCACAATGGGATACAAAAACAATGTCTAAATAAGTTATTCATATCAACTTCTCTAATAAAGAATTGCTATAGTTAATTCATTTCCAAGGCAAATCATTCAATATCACAGCAATCCAAGTCTATGCCCCAACTAGTAAGGCTGAAGAAGCTGAAGTTGAATGGTCCTATGAAGACCTACAAGACCTTCTAGAACTAACATGCAAAAAAGATGTCCTTTTCATTATAGGGGACTGGAATGCAAAAGTAGGAAGTCAAGAAACACCTGGAGTAACAGGCAAATTTGGCCTTGGAATACGGAATGAAGCAGGGCAAAGGCTAATAGAGTTTTGCCAAGAGAACGCACTGGTCGTAGTGCGTTCAATAGCCTCTTCCAACAACACAAGAGAATACTCTACACATGGACATCTCATAAACTAGTAATGCTCAAAATTCTCCAAGCCAGGCTTCAACAGTATGTGAACCGTGAACTTTCAGATGTTCAAGCTGTTTTTAGAAAAGGTAGAGGAACCAGAGATCAAATTGCCAATATCTGCTGGATCATTGAAAAAGTGAGAGAGTTCTAGAAAAACATCTATCTCTGCTTTATTGACTATGCCAAAGCCTTTGACTGTGTGGATCACAATAAACTGTGGAAAATTCTGAAAGAGATGGGAATACCAGACCACCTGACCTACCTCTTGAGAAACCTATATGCAGGTCAGGAAGCAACAGTTAGAACTGGACATGGAACAACAGACTGGTTCCAAATAGGAAAAGGAGTATGTCAAGGCTGTATATTATCACCCTACTTATTTAACTTATATGCAGAGTACATCTTGAGAAATGCTGGGCTGGAGGAAGCACAAGCTGGAATCAAGATTTCTGGGAGAAATATCAATAGCCTCAGATATGCAGATGACGCCACCCTTATGGCAGAAAGTGAAGAAGAATTAAAGGGCCTCTTGATGAAAGTGAAAGAGGAGAGTGAAAAAGTTGGCTTAAAACTCAACATTCAGAAAATTAAGGTCATGGCATCTGGCCCCATCACTTCATGGCAAATAGATGGGGAAACAGTGTCAGACTTTATTTTTTTGGGCTCCAAAATCACTGCAGACGGTGATTGCAGGTATGAAATTAAAAGATGCTTACTCCTTGGAAGAAAAGATATGACCAACCTAGACAGCATACTAAAAAGCAGAGACATTACTTTGCCAACAAAGGTCCATCTAGTCAAAGGTATGGTTTTTCCAGTAGTCATGTATGCATATGAGAGTTGGACTATAAAGAAAGTCGAGCACTGAAGAATTGATGCTTTTGAACTGTGGTGTTGGCAAAGACTCTTGAGAGTTCCTTGGATTGCAAGGAGATCTAACCAGTCCATCCTAAAGGAAATCAATCTTGAATATTCATTGGAAGGACTGATGCTGAAGCTGAAACTCCAATACTTTGGCTACCTGATGAGAAGAACTGACTCACTTGAAAAGACCCTGGTGCTGGGAAAGAGTTATGGTGGGAGGAGAAGCAGACGACAGAAGATGAGATGGTTGGATGGCATCACAGACTCAATGGACACGAGTTTGAGTACACTCCAGGAGTTAGTGATGGACAGGGAGGCCTGGCGAGCTGCAGTCCATGGGGTCGCAAAGAGTCGGACACGACTGAGCAAGTGAACTGAACTGAACTGATAGTTAATGAATGAGGATCAAAAGAAGGAAAATTCTTCAATGAAAAGTTGAAAGAAAGAGATGAAGAGTTTGGAGAGGAGGCAACAATTATTTTCTTAACAAATTTAATTTACATAATTTTTCCCTTTCTGGACATCAGGGGATGAGTTAATTCCCTCATTTGACACATTATCATCACTGCTCAAAGCAAGAGTCCTTTTTTATTTTTTCTCTTTTTTTTCTGTTTGTCATTCCGATCCCTTCTCCCCACAGGTAGCCATTTTTATTGTATTCAACATGTACCTTCGGGTTTGTACATGTTCTTGTAAAATGCATGTGTTTTTGCTTGTATTTAATTTACATAAATAATATCATGCTTTATGTTTCTATTTACTTTAAAATTTTCTTTTACTCAGGACCATATATTTAGGATTCATCCATGTACTCTGTGGGCTTCCCATGTAGCTCAGCTGGTAAAGAATCTGCCTGCAATGTGGGAGACCTGGCTTTGATCCCTGGGTTGGGGAGATCCCCTGGAGAATAGAACAGCTACCCACTGCAGTATTCTGGCCTGGAGAATTCCATGGACTGTATAGTCCATGGGGTCACAGAGAGTTAGACATGACTGAATGACTTGCACATGTACTCTGTGTGCTGGCTTCCCTCGTGGCTTAGCGGTAAAGAATCCTCCTGCAATGCAGGACACATGGGTTCAGCTCCTGGGTCAGGAAGATCCCCTGCAGAAAGGAATGGCTACCCACTCCAGTATTCTTGCCTGGGAAATTCCATGAACAGAGGAGCCTGATGGGCTACAGTCCATGGGGACCCAGGAGAGTCAGACATGACTTAGCACCTACAACAACATGTACTATGTGTATATTTAGTTCCTTGCTTCTAACTACCATACAGTGTGTATATTTTCCTTGTGATACATTTACTTAATGACAAATAATTTCCTCTATGCAGTCTTTCAGTGATATGCACCCAGATTACCTCTAGTTACCTCACTCCAAAGGGTGCCGAAGTCAATGTTCACGTATGTGATCCTTAAGAACCTGTGTAAGAATCTCTCTGGACTCTCTAATTTTACTCCAGGAGTAGAATTGCTGGTGATAAGGCTAGAATATATTTAAAACACTCTAGTCTGGGGGTTGGTAGCCGCTTTTTCTTATATGTAAATTTGGTGTTGTCATTATCATCACCATTTAACAGCTGAATAAATGGAGAGATCAGATTTTGAGCTGGCCACAGTCACTCAGTGAGTAAAGAGTGACACTTTCTCTTCTGACTACAACGTTCTTCTATTAGTATTATGTCACATTGCCTCCACAAGCTTGTCCTATCCTGAAATTGGAAAGTGGGTTAGATTTGTTTTATTATATTTCCTGGGCTCTGTCTAACACTCCTTCATTTGTGATTATATTGTAATTAGCAAGGTTAGAGAAGGGAGATATACTGATCCCTTTTGGCTAAAAGCAACTCTAACTGATCTCATTTAACTGTTTCCTGGTGGACTAGAAGTAAGGCCTCTGTATTAAAATCAGGGACAGTCAAAAACAGGCAACTTTCTGGCAAAGGTCTTAAGGTGAATTTTTAAGATAATTAAGATGGTTGACTTCTGAAGATTTGTCAAAAAAAGGGTAATAACACTTTTAATTAGTACCCCTTGTATATGAGACGCATGGAAAGCCTGAGGTCACAGGCTTGTGAGGGGGAGACTAGGTTTAAATCTACTGGGAAAAGAAAATAGAATAAAGCCATCTTATGATAGAGTTCTCAGAAATATTTCATAAATACTTAGTGTTAATAATCTGAGTGTTAGAACAATTAGATTTTGTAGCTGACTCATTTTGTATGTATTGTTTTAATGTTATTCCACACAGAGCTGCCACATTCTTCTGATACTGTGGCATGGCAGCCCCAGTGAGCACACTGCAACACCTCTTATCAAGGCGAGGTCTCAGCCCCTAAGAAAACCTGATACAGTCATTCCAGACATTCTTACATGGACATTTCTGTCTTTAACAGGGACTTTGAATTTCATGCTAAATCAAAGATTCCTCCAATTTCAACTCAGGGAGAGGGAGGAGAAGGCTTCTTTTAGAGTCCCCTGGGATGCAGGTGTGTGTATTTGGGGAGTTGAAGGTTTTAAACACTGTAATCCTTTTCTCAAGAGATTCTTATCCCGAACTCAATGGTTTCTATTCATCCTCATAATTTAGGAAAATTTGCTCTTTGACTCTTGGACAATAGCAACATCACCAGTCACTTGAACAGATGTCTTGTGCAGAATTTGTAAAACAAACACTAGGAAAATAGGTGTAGGCATAGGCCAGATTAGAATTTCAGAAAAAATTTCTCTTAAGTTCTCTCAATTGCCATGACATTTTTATTTTTCAAAAAGTCCACTGGAAAAACCGAGCTAATTTTAGGCTATAGGCCTGGGTAGTAATTATGCTTTTTACTCTAAACAGTCTTATGTATTTGGACACATGATGGTGAACTTTAGTTGGAGTAGACAAATGCCAAGATCTTGTCTAGTTCATAAGCTGTTAAAGTATTAAACCTAGAGGAAAAATCAAATTACAATAGGAACTTAGAATATTATGCCTCTGCTTGCCCTCACTTTTTAATTTTTTGGATCAAGTCCGTAAAATAACATTTTTTGTCATTTTGACATTTCTTTTTATGAGTTAATAATCCCCAGAACAGAACTATTGATACCTATGGAGGCACTGTGCTAAGAAGCAGATCAGGCCATGGGGATATGGTTCTGGTCCCTTTTGGACTCATTTGGAGAACAGTGGTTTTCATAACTTAGCAGCATCACAATCACACAGATTGCTAGGTTCCACCCCCAGAATTGCTGATTCAGGAGATCTGGGGCAGGATATGAAAACTTTATTTCTAACAAATTTTCAGGTGATGTGTTGCTGCTGGTCTGGGACTACAGGGTTCTAGAATATCATTTGTCCAGTGTTGAGGCAGTGATCTGATCCCTCCATGTCAACATCATCCCCAGGTTATACAATAGGTGATGGGCAGCCTTTGCGATGATACCGTGACCTTCTAGTTCAGATTCCAGAAGACTGTTTTCTGGTAATAATCACCACACACACACCATCAACACAGAAGATGGAGAATAGGGCAAATTCATATACAGTCACTCAATTTCTCCACTCTTCCTCTCTGCATGGTTCAAAACTGTCGACAGTCTGGTTTACAATTTGGCCAAAAATTATTTTAAATGCTTGGTGTATTTTGGATGGTGTCTCATCAGTTTATAGAAGAATTCAACAGAAATATCACAAATCAGAGTTCAGATTTGTTCTCCCCTCTCTCTGGAGTAGCTGGTATCTATTGAGCATTTTCTGTTTACTGTGAAAGGTGTTATTAATTCTATTTGCAGGATCTTATGTAACCCTTGAGACAATCCTATTAGATGAGTGTTTTTTAATCCTGTTTCATAGATGGGGAAATCTTTACACTGAGAGGCAAAGTAACTTCCCTCAGGTTACTCAAAAAAGAAGTGGTGGAATCAAGATTTGCAGTAGCATCTTGCCTCCAAATATATAATTCTGGAAAAATGAAACACTCTACCATTTACGTTCTGTAAAATGGGACCTGCTGCCCAAAGATAATGTGGGAATTAATGAGACAGCAGAGAAGGCAATGGCACCCCACTTCAGTACTCTTGCCTGGAAAATCCCATGGACGGAGGAGCCTGGTAGGCGGCAGTCAATGGGGTCCCACAGAGTCGGACACGACTGAGCGATTTCACTTTCACTTTTCATTTTCATGCATTGGAGAAGGAAATGGCAACACACTCCAGTGTTCTTGCCTGGAGAATCCCAGGGACAGGGAGGCCTGGTGGGCTGCTGTCTATGGGGTCGCACAGAGTCGGACATGACTGAAGTGACTTAGCAGCAGACTTGTCAGGGGCAACAGAGAAAGGATACATTATGCCTACAAGATATTACACTTTGTAATATTTTAGATGTTACTCTATTTTCTACAACAAATCAAATGGCTATGTTCTGTAAACTTTTCTTCTTTTACTTTCTTTGTATGTCTGATCCTTAAAGAATTATTTTTATGTACTTCTCAAAATGGTCATGCATTCCTTTTTCTTGCTGATATTCAATGGAACTACTCAAAATTACTTTATTTCTAATGTGTAACCAATCCTAAAGGCAGATGTTCTGAGGTCACCAGAGACTAGTAGAAAGAGTTCACTTAGAATTCGAGTTCCACTCCAGTTTGCTGCTGCTATCTGTGGTTCCGGTGGTCACTGTCTCCTGCATTTAACATTGGATGGTGTTGAGCTTCATCATAAGGACTCCAATTTATCTCCACCACAGTATAGGATGGATGATTTTCATTTTCACAAACTCAGACTTGAGAGAAATCCGTAAATATTTTCCAAGGATGCAGGAAAAATGATTGCCCACTTTTTTCTCCCTAATTACAAAAACTATAATAATGAACAGAATGTCTGTTGTCTTACTCACCAGTAGCAGATAAGATAGACTGTGGGTTATGAGCAACTCACAGGAAACTTACTGTAATTCCATCTTTTTACTCTCAATCAGGAAAGCATTTCAGAAAGCAAGTGAGTAAGCCTGATGATCATCATAGGCATTATCTGCAATCTAATCAATTTTTTTTTTTTTAAGTCATTGCCAAAGAGCAGCACTTCACCTGATCGCCACTCTGGTTGAGAACGACAGGATAAGATGATTTTCACATCTCTTCCAACACAAACACCTCCTTTGTGGCCTTGAAACTTTTGTCCGATAGACTTTCACAATGGTCTTTCTGGATCGATTACTTGGAAGATAAGTTACACAGCACCATTACGTCTAAGTTCTGTTCAGTTTGCTAATCTAAAAGGAAAAGTTGTTGTAGCAATTCCTTGAAAAAATTTAAGAACATCCCTGAAATAAAATTGCCAATTTCATCACTGCTCCTGCAGGATCCTGAGGGGCGTGGAAAACGTCAGGCTGCCAGTGTCATCTGGCTTAAGAAGATTATTGTCATCTGAAGCAAAGATGGCCTCAGTCCTGGTTTGGAGGAGAAGACGGAACCCACTGATTCCTAGGCGCCCAAATCCTTTAAGTGGAAAATCTTTCAGGTTAAAGCTATATACTTTCATTTTTACATTCAGCATTTCTCCCTACTTGTTTATTTCCCTTTGGGTTTTTAAAAACCATACTTAGGAAATATATAGAAAATGTTTTTAACCTCCATAAGGACATTGAAATTTTTGTTACAACTTTCTTTTTAAACATTTAACCAGTTAGTATTTATTGTATTTATTCTGGCACAAAGTCTTCAAAAACAGGATATTCTCCTTAAGTCCTACTTTAGCTATAATGTGGCAAATCACAGGCAGGGTTTTCTAATTTTTTATATGAAAGCGTTGGAATTTCCACAGCTTATGTTCCAAGCCAACAAAAATATACAGAGGGAATTTTTGAAATCAGTTGATTTACTTCACAACATTACTTCTTACAAATATAGTTACTAATCAGGGCAGTGAACTTTAAGTGTGATTTGGAAATGGAAAGTTTGTTCTGTGAAATCAGAAGCAAAAGGATAAAAATAGTTTGCATCTGATGATAACACATCCCAGGAAAAGGTAATGACTTCGTTATCTCCAAGGCTTTCCTGGACAGCCAAAAAAGGTCCAGGAAGACCAAAAAAAGTCCACGGTTGAGCTGAACTGAGATTGTCCACAGTTGAACTGAACTGTGCTAGCACAGAGAGGGCATTTAAACAGGGAATCAGAAAACTTCACTCTAGTCCTAGCTTTCCTATTACCTAGCTGTGTGTTTTTGAGAGATCAGTTTACCTCTCTGACTCTCAGTTTCTTCCTCCATCTAATGAAGATAAAAATACTCACCCTGAGGATTGTTAGAAGGCTCACGTGAGATAAAACATATTAAAGAATTAACAAAAATTAGAAAGCACTTTACAAATATGAGATATCTTTATAAAATCTTTCTACAATTCAATTAACCTTTGAACATGGGATGTTTAAATTGGATAAGATGGTAAGACTAATTGGGGTATTTTAGCTCATCAGGATATGATGTTTCTTTCATTGGTACTTATTAGTACTGCCTAAAGAGCCCCTCTTACTACTAAGAGTGTCATTTGCCTCAGATGTGTTAGAAAAAGTGAGGGACTTTAGTTCCAGGGAGGCCCATAACAAATGGATTATTTAGAAGTCCTAAAAGAGACTTGCTACAAACGTGGTGGTTATGAAACCAGCCGAGAGAAGTATGCCTGAATCTTCTTAGGATCCAACCAGAGCAGCATCAGAATGCTTAGAATTTTGAAATGGACAATGAGGGGATTGCTTAAGTTAGAATAGAAAGGATGGATAACACAGAAACAAAATCTTGACATTGGAGGGCACCTTAATGGTCACCCAGTTGAATATCTCATAGAAGCAAAACTTGACCTCTAGCACATTTTTAGGAGGTGTCACCCAACCTTGCTTGACAACTTGCAGTGACTAGGAGTTGGTAAATTCCTAAGGAGATCCATTCCACTGCTGAAAAGATTTAGCAATTACAATGTCCTTCGTCACAATGAACTTACTAGTGTTGTTTTTTAATACTGTGCATGCTAAGTCACTTCAGTTGTGTCCAACTCTGTGCAAACTTGTAGACTATAGCCCAGCAGGTTCCTCTGTCCATGGGATTCTCCAGGCAAGAATATTGGAGTGGATTGCCACGCCCTCCTCCAGGGGATCTCCCCCATTCAGAGGTTGAACCCACAGTTCTTATGTCTCCTGCATTGGCAGGTTCTTTACCACTAGTGCCACCTGTGAAGCCCATATTCTAATATTGTTACATGCTGTTTACACAGCACTTTGCTGTTTATATTTAGAAAGATTTCACACCATCACTTTTGATTTGATAATCATAAAAATCATGTGAATCACTTGAAATACTATTATCCCTATTTGAACATGTGTAAATAAAAGTACTCCTTGGAGGAAAAGCTATGACTAACCTAGACAGCATATTAAAAAAACTGAGACATTACTTTGCCTACAAAGGTCTGTCTAGTCAAAGCTATGGTTTTTCCAGTAGTGATGTATGGATGTGAGAGTTGGATCATAAAGAAGGCTGACACTGAAGAACTGATGTTTTTGAACTGTGGTGTTGGAGAAGACTCTTGAGAGTCTCTTGGACTGCAAGGAGATCCATCCAGTCCATCCTAAAGGAAATGAGTCCTGAATATTCATTGGAAGGACTGATGCTAAACCTGAAGCTCCAATACTTTGGTCACCTGATGCAAAGAGTTGACTCATTAGAAAAGACACTGATGCTGGAAAAGATTGAAGGTGAGAAGAGAAGTGGAGTTGGATCGATTCAATCAACATGAGTTTGAGTAAGCTCTGGGAGATGGTGAAGGACAGGGAAGCCTGGTATGCTGCAGTCCATGGGGTCACAAAGAGTTTGACATGACTGAACAACAACAAACAAAAATGCGGGCTTCCCTGGTGGCTCAGTGGTAAACAATTCACCTGCAACGCAGAAGCTGCAAGAGATATGGGTTCAATCTCTGGGTCAGGAAGATCGCCTGACGAAGGGCATGGCAATCCACTACAGTATTCTTGCCTGGAGAATCCCATGGGCAGAGGAGCCTGGCGGGCTACAGTCCAAAGGATTGCACAGAGTCAGACACGACAGAATCGATTTAGCACGCATGCATGCAAACAAACTTGCAGAGACTAGCTATGTTTGTGCAAGGTTGCACAATTCCTAGATGGAGCAGTGGATTTGAATTCAGGACTAATGAGGTCTGAGTCAAGCTCTTTTTCAAACTGTTATTTGTTTATTCAGTATTAATTTACTGAGTCACTACTATCTACCGGTCACTATATTAAGTGCTGAGGATCTACTGGTGAACAGGACACACACACTCCTGGCCTTCCTGCAGCTAATAATCTAGCAGTTACCTACCAAAAAGCTCTACACTTAACCTTTGATATAACACAGAGCAGCAAGTATATTCCTTTGTCTGCACATCAGTCATTCAATTATCACATGATTTTGTGTGTCTCTTATCCAAACTAAATATCCAATTCTTTCAACAGCTCCCACCAGGCCAGTGATTTTGTAGTCATTTGTCAGCCTTATCACTTTCTTCTAGACACCCTCTATTTTGTCAGCCCTTCACATAAGGACTAGAACCTTGAACTGACACCTCTGCTCCCAGTATGGTCTTAGAGACCATGACCTCAGATGACATGAAGGTTGAATGCTATGAGTGCACCTTGAGGTTATCAATATCTATTTTGGTTTCTCATGGCACTGTTGGCATGTGTACACATTGTGATTCTCTAAAACCATCAGACAATCTTCCTATGATAACCATCAAGTCAAATCTCTTCTATATTTTACTCAAGACTTTGATGTTAACATTTATGCAGGACTTTAATGCATTCCCATTACATTTCACTTCATCATCTGAACAATTATTACATCTTTTAGGATTGTCCTTATCTTGATTCTGTCATTTCTAAGGTTAGCTATCTTTATCTTGCATTATGAATGCCAGATGATCATATATTAATGATAAAAATGAAATGGCATCCAACTCAAAGATACCATGAGGGACTTTACTGAAACAACTGTGAACTAATTCAATAGATTAGATATTTCTCCAATGTTCCCAGCCTGGAATTCTATTCAAGTTTGAAACTGAAGTTATTTGCTATGATTTGTTCCTGGTGATAACATTTTTGGGATCCTATTATTCACTTTTGTGTTTACACCCCAGAGAATTACATTGAAATTCCATAATTCCCTTTCTATCTCTTCTGAGTTAAGCAGTCAACCTACATAGTTCTTATCATCTTCTTCCACGACATGAGCTTGTTTTGTCAGCTAATTTTGCCTAAAGCTACTTTTCTGATCCTTAGCTATTTGGCAGATGAAGTCACACTTACATGCTATTACACTCAGCAGCTGCTTCCACTTCTTTTTCTTTCCTTTTCCTTGAATGGGAGCCTCATCTGTACCCAAGAGGAGGTCCAGAACCTCTCCAGCCATGCTGCTGCTGCTGCTAAGTCGCTTCAGTCATGTCCAACTCTGTGTGACCCCGTAGATGGCAGCCCACCAGGCTCCTCTGTTCCTGGGATTCTCCAGGCAAGAATACTGGAGTGGGTTGCCATTTCCTTCTCCAATGCATGAAACTGAAAAGTGAAAGTGAAAGTGAAGTCATGTCAGACTATTAGCGACCCCATGGACTGCAGCCTACTAGACACCTCCTTCCATGGGATTTTCCAGGCAAGAGTACTGGAGTGGGTCGCCATTGCCTTCTCCCTCCAGCCATGAGGAACAGTTATTAGTTCCAAATCTCAGTTATGGTCTTCCTCTGTCAAAAGGCACAGAGCTGTTTATTGTACACATCCCTGGGAGTCAGTGAGCTTGGGATTTTTTTGTGTGTAGAATCCAACATTTTTTCTCATGCAGTAGTTACATATTATTGCTAACCTTTTGGGATCTTCTTTTCCAAATTTTAATTTAAACTATTTATGATTGCACTTTTTGGTAACTGCTAAGTGTAAACCATGCATTAGACATTGGGAAGGCAGAAGTAGATACAATGATGAACATGAACTGGTCAGGGACCATGATAGGAATTGATGAGCTGATGAAGGAGAAAGACTTGCACATGTATAATACAAGGAAGTGGTTGTTCTGGTTTCTTTCTGATGGGGAAACTTTTGCAAAAGCTTAAGTATGTATGTGCAAGGCAAAAATAGCTATTAAAAAATATCCTTTAAGTCATTTTATTGGAGGGGAAAAAGAACATAAAATTATTGTTCTCATCTCTTATGTAAGAAAAACAAATTATTTTTCTTGTTTTTACTGTATAAGTCTCATAGTCCAAGAGACTTACCATTTCAGAGGAATTCCATACATTTGTATTTAAGACTCTCAATTATCCAGTGACTGAACCGAGAATTGGTAACTTTTCTAAAACAAAAGAATAAAATTATTTCTCTTCTTTTTGTAGGATTCCTTCATTCTCTACTCAAGAAAATAATTTCAGAAACTTGATATTTGTTGTCAAAAAACCTATTTTGTGAATAAAAAGTATAAAACTCAGAAGCTATGCTGTCTCCCTTTTTAAAAATAATAAATCAAAAGAAAGGATCTTTTCCTTTTGCTTGCATGAGAAAATGTAGTCTCTGTTTTAGAATTGCAAATATATCTTCATAATGGAGAAAAATCAGTTCACATGACATAGTGCTTGTTCAGCCACTTCAAGAACTAGAGTGTAACTTACTATTTCTCTGACTCTCTTCTCCCCTGTTAGATTCAGAAAGCCTCATTCTGAAACAAGCATCAGCATTTATCTATCAAGCAAGATATCCTTTTGGAATGAAAAGCGAGAAAAAGTTTTAATTTTATAGCCGTGGAAAGGTTTTCTTTTTCTATGATGAAGACAGGAGTTTCAGTACTGAGTGCCATGGAAGGGGTTAATGCTGGACTTGGCCGGGTGTCAGTTAAACTTTTTTTCTGGCTCTGCTCCAGGTTTCCCCTTGAAGGGATTTCCCTCCGCCTCTGCAACAAGACACTTTATAAAGAGCCGATTTTCAATTTCATTCCTTACCAAACCTCACTGGCTTTAGGAGCTCAAGACCCTTCCCAGGCACCTTCAGGAGGGACAGAAAGAAGCATTTTGGAATCATTTTCTCATAAGAGCAGCAACTTAAAATGCTTAGGAAGATGTTTGTGATCTTTGGAGCCTCAGATATACTTTGGATGGTGTTTGCAGTTTGTAAGTTCTTCTCCTTGATTTGTTCCAAATGCTAGCATTCCATTTTAGCCCTGACTTTGGCTTCAGTCAGTTTTGTTATGATAGTAAAGAAAGGCAGAAGGATTTTTAAAGAGTGGGAAAACTTTACCTAACTTTTAATATACTATTGACTATTGCTATTAATTTATACCATTATATTGTCATAGTTAGAGCAGCAAAGTTGATATTTTTTGGATTTTTGCAATGTTCAATGAGTAATTGGATTCTATCTCTAGGAAGGTCTGTCTTTTTAGCTTCCTGTACTTGATAATGAGATCAAAGTTGGCTAGTGACAAAACAGCTGATAAACGGGCATCAAGGTCAGAAGTGAAAGTTCTCCTAAGTGAAGATAATTTCAATACCTTCCTTTGGCAGGGACTCCAGTGCTGCCTTGCATTACTTAGAAGCAGTTTAGGAAAGAGACCAGCCAGATCTGGGTATTATACTAGAACAGAGAAGAAGGAGTAGAATACTAGACAAACGAGTGGTAAGCTTGTTTTTCTCTTTCTGTTTTCATAGCTCAAGCTTCCCAAATCGACATATTCCCAAGTGAATCCAAAATTTTTGCGCAGATTGGTGACTCTGTTTCACTGACTTGCAGCACAGCAGGCTGTGAGTCTCCATCATTGTCTTGGAGAACTCAGATTGACAGTCCACTGAATGGAAAGGTGAAAACTGAGGGGAGCACATCCACGCTGATCATGGATCCTGTTAGTTTCAAGGATGAACACCAGTACCTGTGCACAGCGATTTGCAAGGATAAGAAACTGGAGAAAGCAATCCGAGTGGAGATCTACTGTGAGTACTTTAGTCAATATTTGATTTTCTCTCCATTTTGCTTTAAAATAAGTTTTTTAAAAGAATCAGTTCAGTCACTCAGTCATGTCCAACTCTTCGACTGCATGGACTGCAGCACGCCAGGCGTCCCTGTCCATCACCAACTTGCTCAAACTCATCTTCATTGAGTCAGTGATAAAATTACAGGTTTTTTTAATGACTAAAAGGATAGTTTTAAGAGAAAAAAATTTAAAAAGATATTCTTGTCCAGATTCTTGGCTAGGGGACATACTGCAAAAAGAAATCTAGAAGACAGCTGAATCTACCACCAGACTAGAGACCCAAATCTTGGCTTCTGCTTCCAACTCTGCCATGAATATGGTGACCATGGGTAAGGGGTAAGATTCAGCTTCTCTAGGCCTCAGTTTTCTTAGCCATAAAGTGAAGTTCTCTAAGGTTCTTTTATTTATTTATTTCTTAATTCTTTTCAGTTGGATTCTTACATGTTTACTTGTCCATGTGTCCAAATAATCTATAAATTCCATGCTTCAAGGATTTTCTATTTATTTATTCTAAAGCAATTTGGTACTTAAAATTAGTTTAAAGATTAAGTAGGAGAGCTATAATTATTAATGGGCTTCGGTACAAAACTTTCCCCCTTAGATGGAAGAAAAATATCTGCAAACTTTTCACACATTTGACTTCAGCAAAGATAAATTTAGGAGATTTGATTTCTGTTTTTGTTTGGTGCCATTAAGTCTTAATGCTCAACAGCTCAAACTCAAGGGTATTTGGAAAATGAACTTGATTTGCCTAGTGAATGTGAATGAATAGCCTTTGTTTACTAGCCTACCAAAATGTATTTCAATCCATTCTCAGACTAGTAAAGAAAGGTAGAAAAAAAGAGTGAAAAAAAAAAATAACCTGAAATACATCACTTGCATTCTGGTTACTGCTCCTGTCAGAAAACTGGAATTCTTGATAGTCATCTCTTCAGGAAAACATCATTTGATTATCTTTTCTAATTATGTTGCTTTTCTTTTGCTATAGCGGAGCTCAACTTGATCCAATAACCTTAACTGATTCTTCAATAATCCCATATGTTGCTAATGCTTCTCAAGAAACTGTGCTTGGCTGACTGTTTTCAATTATGCTGGTTGTACATGCAGAGTTTATGTCTGTACAGCCTTCTGAGCTCCTTGAAAGGCCCCCTTATGTAAATACAGGGGAAAGTAGCCAGTTCTTGTATCACCTGACAGCAAACCATATGAATTATAGGTGCACATCTTTCAGAATACAAGGGACAGAATCCTGGGGGGGGTGGGCGGGAATGAAAAGTACTGTTTCTTCATACAGCAAATATTTGCCAGTTCCTTTGCCTCTCCTTGCAGGAACCATATAGTTGAAGATTTAAATAGAGAACAGAAGTTTCTTCTGGCTTTAATTATCTTGCCTGAAGTTTTTCTTTTTTTCCCAAAAAAGTCTGTCTTTCACTATGTTTAACAGTCCTGTCTCCATTCCACATTTGATTGTAAAATTCTTTGGGACCTTTGTATTCTTCTTATTTCACAGTCTTGAATCAAGCCAATGTGTTACCGTCATGGCGGTTTGCAATGGAAAGCAGCCTTGCAAAGAAAGCAATGACTCACTGAACTAGTGTGTTCCTTGGCACTAAACATTTCAAGTGGGATAGTAGGTAGATGTTGAGTTAGATATTTTGGGAGGCAAATCTTCCTTCCATAACTTAAAGATCACACAGGTGTACCTTTTTAGAGGATGAATGTCTTTCAGAGACACCATTTTTCAGAAGCTAATTATTTAGAATTGTTCTTTTCATTTCTTAGCCTATCTATCCCAGTAGTTATTCTTTGCCATGACATTCTAAGCCTCAGGTTCCTTATCTATAAAATGAAGTATATCTGCCCTCACTAAAATAAAAGACTGTGATATAACATGATGAAAGTCCCAGTAGCAATACAGAATAATAAATATCTTGAGTTTAAATCTCAGCTTCACCATTACTAGCTGTGTGACCTTAGGAAAATTATGCAAATATGCTGAGTCTATGCTTTCATATCTACGAAATGTGGTATCTATTTCTTAGGGTTGTTGTGAGTATCAAATAAAGTCATCAATGTTAAATGAATAGCACAGGGATGGCCACGTATCAGTATTCAATAAACATAAGTTTCTTCTCCCTCCTTTTACTCTGGCAACATAAAACCCTTTGTACATGCAGAATCAGAACTGAAGAACTCTCTAACAGGTTGTTCTGATTTTGAACACACCCCAAACCATGAAAGGCTATTTAAACAATTCATTCTGCTGTATTAAGATTGTATTCACAAAAATATTAGACTCAGATTACATTGATTTAACTCAGTAAGGGACTTTACATAATATGAACAAAAAATCCACATGCATGTACTCGTTTGACCTTTGCAGCTTTCTCTAAGGATCCAGAGATTCATTTGAGTAGCCTCCCAGAGGTCGGGAAGCCAGTCACAGTCACATGTTTGGTGCCTGATGTTTACCCATTTGAAAGGCTGGAGATAGAGTTGTTGAAAGGCAACCGTTCCATGAAAGTACAGGAATTTCTGGAGCCTTCAGAAAAAAAGGCCCAGGAAACAAAGAGCTTGGAAGTGACCTTCTCACCTACTGATGAGGATATTGGGACAGCTCTTGTTTGTCAAGCTACATTACGCATTTATGATGATGATTCTCCACCCAAAGTAAGGAAAACTACAAAAGAACTGGAAGTCTACAGTAAGTACTTGTGTCTGTCTATGGGAATATACTCTTGGATGTACACAGCAATAAACCGAGCAGCTACAGTCAAGAAGAAACATGTTTGTAGTTTTTATACCATTTTGATTCACCAAGAGCATAATTCTCATCAACTACATAATTCAAAAAAAAGCACACCCAATTAGGTTGAGAAAAGTTGAGCTTAAGTGCTGTCTCCATTAACCGTGAATTAGTCACTTAATTTCTCAGTCTATCAAAGGGGAATAATGATAATACCACCTGATTGGGAAGCTTCCCTGGTGGCTCAGTCGGTAAAGAATGCCTGCAACGCAGGAGACCAGGGTTCTATCCCTGGATTGGGAAAATCCCATGGAGAAAGGAATGGCAATCCCCTCCAGTACTCTTGCCTATTAAATCCCATTGACTATAGCCCAGAGGGTCACAAGAGTCGGACTCTACTTGGTGACTAAATCACCACCACCTGATTGGGTAGTGGGAAATAATAGGCTCAAGTGATAAAATTTTTTAAATTATGTTTTGTAAACTCTTATATCATGGCTTGAGATATCAAAGTATAGAAGTTTTATAAGCAGTTTTTAGTCTGTGTGTGAGTGTATACGTGTGTGCACACCTGGACACGTGTGTGTGGGGTGGGAGAGAGGAGATGAGATTTGATTGTCTCCATTCTCTCGGAGATGGCCGGGGGATTTGAGGCAGTCTTGTCATCCCAAAGTTGTGTAGGAGTGACTCACTGAGCTCTTTCTAGACTAAAATGCCCTTGTCTTCTCTAGACAGCATAGTTAAAAGGAGCATTGCCTTCTACAACATGTCTAGCTGAGACAGAATGAGATGGAAAGGATTTTATAAATGCTTTGAGAAGAATAGTCAGAAATAGGAGATATTTTTCCTAGGAACACAAAACTTGGAAATGAGAGCTATAATTAAGTATCTGAATGGCTGTCATGTAGAAGTGAAATTTGGATTATTCTTTAGCAATAGAGGACTGAACTATGACCGGTGTACAGAAGTTAGTTACAAAGAGAAAGATTTCAGCTCAATAGAGGGAAAATGTTCGAATAATCAGAGCTGTCCAAAAATCAAATGGATGATATTTACTATAAGGCCGTGGACTGCCTTGTGCGCCAGAAGTATTGAAGCTGTCTTGCATGAGCATTTGGCGAGGAAGCTGAGCTGGAATTTGTACCTTACCTGGGAGATTGAATCACATAATTCTAAGGGTTTTTCTTAATTTCTGAGTGTCTATGGCCATCTGAAAACACCAACCATCAAAAAAAGTAACTCCATCAAATCAGTCAGAAACTGGATTGACTAATTTTCATGACTCAGCAGTTCTTTATACTAGTTTGGCAGAGTAAGTTTGTCAGATTGAGAAAGCTGTAAATACAGTCCATGAGAGTATTTACAGTCGCCCTGTGGGACCATTATGATGCTTAGCAATGGCTAATACTGTGCCCTGCCTTCTCAGTCTCCCCCAAAGACACAGCTATATCCGTGAATCCCTCCACGAGGCTGCAGGAAGGCGACTCTGTGACGATGACCTGTACCAGTGCAGGTCTGCCAGCTCCACGGATTCTCTGGAGCAAGAAATTAGACAATGGGAATCTACAGCTCCTTTCTGAGAATGCAACTCTCACTTTAATTTCTATGAGGGCAAAAGATTCTGGGATTTATGTGTGTGAAGGAGATAACCCTGTTGGGAAAGACAGAAAAGAGGTGAAATTAATTGTTCAAGGTAAGTAAAATGTGTAAAGGTGCTGTCATTGAGATTTAAGCAATAGTGAAATAGCTTCAATGTCAAAATTACTTCATTAAGTTTTATTGATGATCCATCTGACTGTTATGTACTTTAACACAATTATATACTCTCCTTACTCTTGTTTCTTGGAAATCTTTTCTGCCAGAGCTTCCATGGCTCTGCTGTTTTGGTTCTTTTCCATTGTTCATCATTCTTTCATTCGGAGAAGGCAATGGCACCCCACTCCAGTACTCTTGCCTGGAAGCTCCCATGGATGGAAGAGCCTGGTGGGTCGCTAAGAGTCAGACAGGACTGAACGACTTCACTTTCACTTTTCACTTTTATGCATTGGAGAAGGAAATGGCAACCCATTCCAGTGTTCTTGCCTGGAGAATCCCAGGGACGGGGGAGCCTGGTGGGCTGCCGTCTGTGGGGTCGCATAGAATCGGACATAACTGAAGTGACTTAGCAGCAGCAGCATTTTTCATTGTCTCATCCCTTGAATTTTCCTTTTCTTTCTGCCCCTTGGGGGCTTCCCTAGTGACTCAGATGGTAAAGAATCTGCCTGCAATGCAGGAGACCTGAGTTTGATCCCTGGATCAGGAAAATCCCCTTAAAAAGAGAATGGCTACCCACTCCAGTATTCTTGCCTGGAGAATTCCATAGACAGAGGAGCCTGGTGGCTATAGTCCATGGGGTTGCAAAGAGTCAGACATGACTAACACTTTTTTCTATCTCAGGGTTGTTTTTCCAGGAGTCATGAGTTTACCCGTTAACACATGCAGCAACTGTAAAGAACAATCTGAGAATGTTCACCGTCAGGAAGTAGATCTTTAAATTCTCCATTCTCACACTAGTGTATAAAGAATTCAGAAACAGTGCTTATTGTTCTGAATGAAATTTCTCTTCAAAAATCTGATAACACATCAGTTTGTTATGGTAATTTGAGGAAAGCATTCTTTGGAAGATACCATAATGGCCCTGTTAGACCAATCAAACTGAAAAAATCTTCTGGCACGGATGAGAACCCTTCAAAATGTAGTGCCTTTGGATCATATATATGCTGAGCTTTCTTCTGCCTCCAGCCGGCTATTCATAAGGGCGAGTTTTCTGTGGAGTCTCATCTGTCACTTTCAGAGGTGTTCAAGGATTCCCACTTTTGCCAGGGAAATAGAGTCAAGACTTGAAATTACTTTTCTCCTGGGACAGTAGTCATCCCAAAGTAGCCAGGGTGCCCCACGGGGATAGCATTGGCAGCCAAAGAGATTTTCTAGATATTTGAGACTTAGGAGTTTGACCTGGCATCTCAGTTTTCAGTCCCTGAATTCATTGTACTTTTACATTGTGTTAAACAAATTTAAAAGGTGGCTTGCATAACACTTTAATGCTTAGATTTTGACTTTGTTTTCAGTGTGATTCTGTGTGACTTTCAATGGTACAACTTTATTCTGTTGATATAGAAGCTCTAAGTACTGGTCCATTATGGGTACTGCTTCTAATCAGAAGGCATATTCATATAGCTTTTTTTCAGTACTTTTCTTAGATTTTATTTCCACATGAGGATATTTTGATTTAGTTGTTCAAGTTAAAAACTGGGATCTTAAATCACCTGGTTCCAAGTTCTAATTTTGCTACTTGCAAGCTGGGTGAAATTATCATTTTTCCTCAAGAAAAAAGGGGAGGAGGAGGAAGAGGAGGAAAGGAAGGAAAATAAGGAAAAGTAAAAACAGAAAATGAGAGTCAAGGAGAAGTAATGATACCAGATCCTGAAGTTGTATGGATTAAATGAGATAATATTAATATATGTAAAGTGGTTTAAATAGTGCTTGATACACTGGAACCTCATATTTTTGAGCTGTTGTTCCACAGTTATAGGAATTTGATAAATACATTTGAGTGGAGAATGAATTTTTGTTAGGAAAATATGCCAGTTTCCCTCTACAAATTTTTATCCTTATTCAGTCTGTTTAATCAATGAATCACAGCGTCTTATGGGTTTGTTTTTGAAAGATGTGGTTCCCTTCCTGATAGTCTCAAAGTGGAAGGGAGTAATATGTTCTCGGCACAGATGTTAACTAAAAAGAGGCCAGAAAAAATACAGTGTATTAAACTTTGGTGAAAGAAGAAAATTTATTTTATTTTTTCTTGTTCTTTTCTTCCCTCACCCCAGAGAAAAACTTTACTGTTGAGATCTCTCCTGGACCCCAGATTGCTGCTCAGGTTGGCGACTCAGTCGTGTTGACCTGTGATGTCAGGGACTGTGAGTCCCCATCTTTCTCTTGGAGAACCCTGATAGACAGCCCTCTGAACGGGAATGTGAGGAGCGAGGGCTCCAAGTCCACGTTGACCCTGAGCCCTGTGAGTTTTGAGAACGAACATTTCTACCTGTGCACTGTGATGTGTGGGCAAAAGAAACTGGAAAAGAGAATCCAGGTGAAGCCCTACTGTAAGTGGTTTTCAGAATTGTTTAATGTTTTGCTGTTGTTGTCGTTCCCAGTGCCATTGGAAGAAGCAGAATGGAAATCTGTGATACACAAGATCTTTGTGTTTAGGAAGGAAATTTAGCATTGGGAATGATTCCTAAATCTCCAGACCAGAGTTCCTGATGCAACTCATTGCCCTAAATCTTAAGTATATATTATGTATGAACGGAGCATCCCCAATCCTTAGTTTGTGTCGTGTTGATACTCTCATCATGGGCTTGAACAAACTTCATACTCCCTGCTTTCCACCCTGCTCTGGGTGTATATAGTGTATATGGAGATGGTTGTGTGTAAAGAGTAGTGTCAGTGCCCACTCAGATCATGGAGTGGGATGACTGTTGCTCAGTTATTCAAATTGGGGGTGAGGCCCAAACCTCCAGTTTTGAAGGCACATTTGAAAGCTGATTGGCAGGATGGAGACATGAGGCAATGATGAGCAAGAACAAACCTGGGCGTTAGAATGATCACCAGGGATGGTCAGCGCAGCAGCTCAGGTGAAAAGAAGCACCAGGAGACTGCACTAGATTTGAGTATTGATTTATACCACATACATATGCTACACTTCTTGCTATTCCTGTCACCTTAACAAAAATCCTGAATAGCTTCAATCTCTATGAATTGCCATTGCTGGAGTTACTCGGTTTGTAATGAATGAGGGACAAGATATGCAAAGTGATCAGAAAGTTCCCTGGTGATTCAGATGGTAAAGAATCCGCCTGCAATGCAGGAGATGCGAGTTTGATCCCTGAGTCAGGAAGATCCTCTGGAGGAGAAAATGGCAATTCACTCCAGTATTCTTGTCTGGAGAGTTCCATGAACAGAGGAGCCTGGGGGTCTACATAGTCCATGTTGTTGCATAGAGTCAGACACGACTGAAGGATTAAGCACAGCAAACAGCCCATACATTCTTCCTTGTTTTTATTCAGCAGAATTCAAGAGAACAATTGTGGACATGTTCCTCCAGAAATCCTGCCCAAACTTGTGTTACCCCTCAGGATTTTGTTCAAAATGAGTTAGAGCATGTCCAGAAAGATATCTGAATCTCTCCAAAGAAGCAATATGATTGCTTCACCATGTTACCAAGAGTCCAGGAGCTGCTGATGCAGGCACATTCCCAACAGCAATGAGAACCAGCAGTGAAACCTTATGGTCACGTGGAAACGTTATCACTTTGATGACATTTTGCATAAGGAGAAAGAAAGAATTCAGCATTGTTCTTGCTCTTCATAACCATTCTAGTCTCACTTTTATTGATTTGTATCAGATGTATTATAAACATTATTTAGAATCTAAATCTCTTATATTTTTTTCTGAACTACAAATTTTAGCCAAGGAACACTTAAAACTATCTGCCTAAATTTGGCTGTTGGAAATAAAAATGTCTAAACTGATGGCTCTGTGAACCCAAGCCTGGGCTCTGAGCTCAAGGAAATAGGAATTCTGATCTCAGCTGGGTGACTTATTAGATATGACATTAAATGGCAGACTCTCAGCCTTTATAAGTTTTATAAGTCTCCCTAGCTATCAGATACATTCTTCGTACGTTTTTCTGGCTTTAAAATAAGTTAACACCCATTAGATTAAGCTGCTTTGAAGACAGATATAATGAAAATTAAGGGACTAGTAAACATCTAATACATCACAAAAAAATACAATGTTTAGAATATATATTTACTAAGTAAATTGGTAGAAGCTGATGTGTCCTTTGAAAAGACTAGTCCATAGCTGTCAGCAAGACTGTATCACTAAGGAGAGAAGAGTAAGAAGTATATTTATTTCTTGATGATTTGATGGGCTAGGTATTTTTTGTGTCCAGCATTATTTATATTTGATATCATAAATATTTACATTTAATGTTGTGATGCATCTGTTAGTAATCACTTTATCCCAGGTGAATTAAAACCTTCATTTTGAGACCTTTACATTTAATACAGATTAGCTCTGTTTTTCTTCTAGTGTCACATATAAACCTCATATTTTGCTTGATATTTGCAGCCTTCCCTAGTGATCCAGAAATTGAAATGAGTGGTCCATTAGTGAGTGGAAACCCAGTCACTGTAAGCTGCAGAGTTCCTAATGTGTATCCTTCTGACTGGCTTGAGATTGAATTGTTTAAAGGGGAGAGTATTATGATGAATAAAATCTTCTCAAAAGATGTAAGTAAGAAAGCCCTAGAGACCAAGACTTTGGAGAAGACCTTCATCCCCACCACTGAAGATATTGGAAATGTTCTTGTTTGTCTGGCTCGGTTACCAATTGATGAAATGGAATTTGAACTCAAACAAAGGCAGAGTACACAAACACTTTATGTTAATGGTAAGTACATGTGTGATGTATTCACAATAGATTATGATTTTTTTTTTATCATGTTTGCCAGGTAATAGTCAACGTGAGGTTCATAGTTGAAACCATTGTGAAAAAATAATTGAAAAGAAACTACAAAATATTGATTTTTTTTTTTTTTAAAAGTACCTCCAAGCTTAAAGCAACTGTTTATTTGCTTATGATTCTAAGCTGGCACTTTGAGAAGAGGTCAAATGGGTAGTATGTTCATTATGGTATTAGATGAGTTTATGTATTCATTTAGTTGGTTAGAAGGTCAGTGGGGGGTGGTCCCAGGTAGCTTCACTCACACATCTGGGCCTTCGCTGGAGGTGTCTGGACCTTCCTTTCTCCATGTGGTGTCTCTCAGGGAAGGTAGCATAGATTTAGTCATCAGAGTGCAGTATTTCAAGAGAGTGGTAATGAAGGTGGCCTCTTGCGGTCTAGGCTTGGAAGTCCTACAGTGTTACTTCTTCCAGGGTATATTGGTCAAAGTTAATCACAAGGGGAGCCTAGATTCAAGAGGTAGGAAAATAGAGTCCACCTTTTCATAGGTGGTTTACATGGCTCATGGTCATGTTTAACGTACCATAAATGTCAATACACACTATCATTGACCATCCAGTCTTTGATAGCAAGAGAGTAAATGCCCATGATGCACCCATGTTCTACTCTTTCATTCTGTATTGGGCTTCCCTGGTGGCTCAGTGGTAAAGAGCCAGTGCAGGAGATGTGAGTTGGATCCTAGGGTGGGGAAGATCTCCTGAAGAGGAAATGGCAGCCCACTCCAGTATTCTTGCCTGGGGAATCCCACGGACATAGGAGCCTGGCAGGCTACAGTCCACAGGGTCACAAAGAAGCAGACATGACTTAGGGACTAAACAATAGCAACAACAATTATTCTGTATCTATTATAGTAAATGGGGGCAGAAACTTCCTTTGGTAAAGTTATCAAGATACAAATTGTTCTAATCCACTAAACTCAAAGCCAAGTTTTATAACATTAGTAAAACTCTTTGGCAGGGTGTAACCAGCCAAGCTAACAAGTGTCTTTTACCTTTTCAGTTGCTCCCAGGGATACAACCATCTTGGTCAGTCCCTCCTCCATCCTGGAGGAAGGTAGTTCTGTGAATATGACATGCTCTAGCAATGGTCTTCCAGCTCCCCAAATCTTGTGGAGCAGGCAGCTAAGGAATGGGGATCTACAGCCTATTTCTGAGAATGCAACTCTCAGCTTCATGTCTACAAAAATGGAAGATTCTGGTATTTATGTCTGTGAAGGCATTAACCAGGTTGGAACAAGCAGAAAAGAAGTCAACTTAATTATCCAAGGTGAGCTAAAGTGATTAAATGAGTTATTAGTGCTAGTCTTGTTTTGGTTGTGTTACTGGTTTTGAACAAAGTCCTTCTGGAAATAAGATTTTCTAAAATAACAAGTATTGAGCCTTTTGAAGAGCTCATGATATTTCCTCTGCATGGAAATCTCCTGGAAGAGTTATACCCATGAACCATTCCAAGTCACTTATCCTAAAAATCTTTCAACCTCATGTGGAAGGCTAGCTTCAGGAACTGTGCCAAAAGTTCCAGTTATACTTACGAGGCATTGATTATGGTGTTGAAAAAAGGATAGGAAGATGTATATATATATATATTTTGGAATTACTTAGGGCCCAAGTGGCACTAGTGGTAAAGAACCTGCCTGCCAATGTGGGCTAAATGTAAGAGACATGGGTCTGATCCCTGGAATCGGGAAGATCCCCTGGAGGAGGGCACAGCAACCCACTCCAGTATTCTTGTCTGAAGAATCCCATGGACAGAAGAGCCAGGCAAGCTATGCTCCATAGGGTCGCAAAGAGCTGGACATGACTGAAGCAACTTGGCACCTAGCATACAAAATCACCTTATCTAACTGGATTAAATTCCTCATGGTAATCTCATAAAATGACTGCTAGGATTTGCTTAGAAGCCTAAGAAGGCACTTAAACATTTTATAAATTCAGAGATTGAGTAGCACTGACCTTGCCCTCTGGTTCATCAATAAAATGGCATAGAATCACCAGGATGGATTAAGTTAGGAGACCCAGACCCATTCTTTCCAGGATGGAGAGGCAAAACTGAGAACAAAATAATTTCTAGTTGACACGTTGAAGCTCTAGGCAGTTTTGGTGAAGGTCACAAAGTGGTCAATTTGGATTTCCTTCATATCTTCCCTTTTGGGGTTCGAGGTCCTCTTCTTCACTAGGGCTGTCAGTTCCTCTCCTACCCCTTGGTATTATTTCCACTAAGGTGTTAATGACTGTCTTGTTACCATTACATCAATAATTTGTATTTTAAAGGAAGGGAAGAAACTTGGAGGAGCAATACACTACCTTAAAGAAAGCCCTTAGACTGTAGTTTTGGTTGAAGAAAGAGTATCAAATTGCAAAACAGATAATCTTAATGGGAACCTCACTTACAAGACGCTGATGTGGTACCTCCCTCCACAGTTTGCATATTAACAGAGATGTTGTATGTCAGGTACTTAGCTCAGGATAACAACTGGTGTTAAGGATTGTAAGGGCCATCTCTGCACAGCTTAATTTTTTGATCTGGAATGGTCTAGCTCAAAACTCAGAGTCCTGCAATGGCTTTTATACTTAAAGAAATATCTGCACAACTGTGTGACAAAAAAAAATTTATTTTCCACATTTGAAATTTATGACTGTTTTTAAACAGCTATTTGTTGGCTAAGCTGGGTAAGAATTACATTAAGGCAGCAGTTCCCAACCTTTTTGGCACCAGGGACTGATTTCGTGGAAGAAAATTTTTCCGTGGATGGGAGAGGGGGCTAGTTTTGGGGAGACTCAAGTGCAATAGGGTTCATTCTTCTGTGAGAATCTAATGTCACTGCTGATCTGACAGGAGGTGGAGCTAAGGCAGTAATTCAAGCAATGGGTTGTTGCTCAGTTGCACAGTCATGTTCGACTCTTTGTGACCCAATGGACTGAGCAAGCCAGGCTTCCCTGTCCTTGAGCTTGCTCAAACTCAGGTCCATTGAGTCAGTGATGCCATCCAACCATCTCGTCCTCTGTCCCCCGCTCTCCTCCTGTTTTCAATCTTTCCCAGCATCAGGGTCTTTTCTAATGAGTTGGCTCTTTGCATCAGGAGACCAAAGTATTGGAGCTTCAGCTTCAGCAGCAGTCCTTCCAAAGAATATTCAGGATTGATTTCCTTTAGGATGGATTGGTGGGATCTCCTTGCAGTCCAAGGGACTCTCAAGAGTCTTCTCCAACACTACAGTTCAAAAGCATCAATTCTTTGGCACTCAGCTTTCTTTATAGTCTAACTCTCACATCCATACATGACTACTGGAAAACCATGGCTTTGACCATATATATGGATGCTGGGAGGGATTGGGGGCAGGAGAAGGGGACGACAGAGGATGAGATGGCTGGATGGCATCACTGACTCAATGGACATGAGTCTGAGTGAACCCTGGGAGTCGGTGATGGACAGGGAGGCCTGGTGTGCTGCAATTCATGGGGTTGCAAAGAGTCGGACACGACTGAGCGACTGATCTGATCTGATGGACCTTTGTTGGCAAAGTAACATCTCTGCTTTTAATATGCTGTCTAGGTTGGTCATAGCTTTTCTTCCAAGGAATGTCTTTTAATTTCATGGCTGCAGTCACCATCTGCAGTGATTTTGGAACCCCAAAATAAAGCCTGTCACTATTTCCATTGTTTCCCCATCTATTTGCCATGAAGTGATGGGACCGGATGCCACAATCTTCATTTTTGCATATTGAGTTTTAAGCCAGCTTTTCACTCTACTCTTTCACCTTCATCAAGAGGCCCTTTAGTTCCTCTTCACTTTCTACCATAAAAGTGGTGTCATTTGCATATGAGATTATTGATATTTCTCCCGGCAATGTTATTCCAGCTTGTGCTTCATCTAGTCTGGCATTTCGCATGAGGTACTCTGCATATAAGTTAAATAAGCAGGGTGACAATATACAGCCTTGACAGACTCCTTTCCTGATTTGGAACCAGTCTGTTGTTCCATGTCCAGTTCTAACTGTTGTTTCCTGACCTGCATGCAGATTTCTCAGAAGGCAGGTAAGGTAGTCTGGTATTCCCATCTCTGTAAGAATTTTCCAGTTTGTTGTGATCCACACAGTCAAAGGCTTTAGCATAGTCAAAAAGCAGAAGTAGATGTTTTTCTGGAATTCTCTTTCTTTTTCTATGATCCAGTGGATGTTGGCAGTTGGATCTCTGGTTTCTCTGCCTTTTCTAAATCCAGCTTGAACATCTGGAAGTTCACGGCTCATGTATGCTAAAGCCTGTCTTGGAGAATTTTGAGCATTACTTTGCTAGCGTGTGATATGAGTGCAATTGGGCAATCATTTGAACATTCTTTGGCATTGCCTTTCTTTGGGACTGGAGTGAAAATTGACCTTTTCCAGTCCTGTGGCCACTGCTGAGTTTTCCAAATTTGCTGGCATATTGTGTGTAGCACTTTCACAACATCATCTTTTAGGATTTGGAATAGCTCAACTGGAATACCATCACCTCCACTAGCTTTGCTCATAGTGATGCTTCCTAAGGCCCACTTGACTTTGAACTCTAAGATGTCTGGCTCTAAGTGAGTGATCACATCATTGTGGTTATCTGGGGTTTTTTGTATAATTCTTCTGCGTATTCTTGCCACCTCACTTTTTGAGCAATGGGCAGGGTCTGTAAATACAGAAGAAGCTTGATAACTATTTGCTCACCTCCTGCTGTGTGACTGGGTTCTCAGCAGGCCACAGACTGGCCAGTCCATGGCCTGGTGGTTGGGAACCTTTGTATTAAGAAACACGAGAGAAACATAAGATGTCTTCTTTCATTAAAACATGATCATTTTACAAGAAGCCAGTAAATGCTTGACTTCTCTAATTGCCTCTATACATATTTAATGCAAACAGTAAGCACAAGTACTATCTTGACAACTATTGCTACTGTCATTAAATTAATATGGAATTTGTTTATATTTCATTCAATCCGTGGTGGTTTAGTTGCTAAGTCGTGGCCAGCTTTTGCGATCCCATGAACTGTAGCCCACCAGTCTCCTCTGTCCTTTCAATGACGATTGATTGTCATTCAATCAGAGGTATCTTTAAATTCTTTCCACAGTTGCTCCAAAAGATATACAACTTACAGCTTTTCCTTCTGAGAGTGTCAAGGAAGGAGACACTGTCATTATCTCCTGTACGTGTGGAAATGTTCCCCCAACTTTGATAATTCTGAAGAAAAAAGCAGAGACTGGCTACACAGTGCTAAAGTCTACAGATGGTGCATATACCATCCACAGGGCTCAGTTAGAGGATGCGGGAGTATACCAATGT
This sequence comes from Bubalus bubalis, assembly GCF_019923935.1. Lineage (NCBI taxonomy): Eukaryota > Metazoa > Chordata > Mammalia > Artiodactyla > Bovidae > Bubalus > Bubalus bubalis. The sequence continues at coordinate 42,667,374 of NC_059162.1, read as the reverse complement.
GAATCTAAAAATGAAGTTGGCTCACAGCTAAGAAGCCTAACACTTGATGTTAAAGGTTAGTTTATTTTTTTGTTATTTTTGTAACAAGCTTGGTGGATTGTAAAGAATTTCAAGGGTTATATGAATGAGTTGGCAAAATGGAACTGAATTCCATGTTGATTATGGTTATTTCTTAGTGTTTCCTAAAATAATAATGTACAGGTGCTCTGTCCTAGGGAGTTTAGCCAGGATGTTGACTTTTTATCATAAGTCAGTGTAGAATTCCCATTTGCTTTTTAAGACGTTGACAATTCAGCATTTGTCTCTGAGGTCTTACATTTCTTATGTGTTTAAATCCATTTTCAAAACCTTTCCTCGGGGGTTATTAGGAAACGAAGAAGTAGAATTGGTGCATTGAAAACGCAAGTTTCTATCCAGGCCCTTTTCCTTCCTACCCAAAGAGACTGCCACTCTCTGAACACAAAGTGACTGCATATTTTCTGGGATTGACTCTTTACAGAATAATAACTGAGAATGGTGAGCTTAATGTTAAACAGCATAATGAGTCTCTAGAATGCAGAACTGCTTCCTTAGATATCCAAGATCCTTGCTCATCCTGCTGTACTCTGATGGAGAAATGGAGGGAGGTAGCAATGGCCTCAGCAGAGGAATTTCAGGGGCCTCTTAATCTAACCCAGCTAATCCTACTGTGAACACACTGTACGATCTGTTGATCTTATCAGTGGAAATAGAATCTGTCAGCCTTTACTGCTCATCTTCCACTCCTTGAGAGCTAATGAGCCGCCTTTGTGTACTGGAAGCCAAACTTGAAATAAACATGATTGTAAACAAATACCAACTCTTAAGAGCCTCTGGCACTGAGCTCCCAGATACAGCAACTACTCATCAATGTAAAGAAAATTTACACCTGGGTCAGAAAATGACTTAAAATTTTACTCATCTGGCCAAATCTCTCGAGATTACATGCCTTACCATATGTTTTCTGTCTTCACAGTACCTCCTCGAAACAATATCAATACATCCATCTAGAAATGTTAAAGAAGGGGAAAATATCACTGTTACGTGTAAAACTTTTTGTCATCCACATGCAGTGATCATTCTGAAAAGAGTTGACCTGGCCAATGAAGTTACTATGTGTTCAGAGAATGGGACATTTACCTTGTATCATGTCACTCAAAATGACACAGGGGTGTATGTAATTAGTGCTACCAATGAGGTTGGGGACATTTCTGGACAGATTGAGATCTCCATTATGAGTACATTGAAATTCACCTATTCCTATTTAATCCCTGATGGCTCCAGACCACCTTTAATTAAGCCTGGTTCCAGGAACTTGCACTCCTAACATTTTTATAATTCTTTCTGTAGTTAATGTTTCTCTTTTAAAGACATATCAAAGTTTTCCACTTTTTAACTCTTTCTCATACATTGTTGTCTTTTCTAATTGCTTTTTTAAGTTAGTAACTTTATACATTTGCTATTTTTCACTCATTACTTAAATGAACAATTGAAGTATATTATAGGCACTCAGCTAGAACCCCCAAACTATGTATGATTTCAAAGAACTGTAAAAGAATGGATACAAAAATTTGTCATTTTCCTGGAAATTTTTATCTAGCCAACCTTTGCATTTAGCTGATATTTTAAACTATTTTTTGTTAGTTTTGTTTTAAAAATACATTTTCTCAAATGTAGTCCAATAATAGAAATATTGGGAGTCTTTAGGAATTTTAGTGTTGATACAGCTAATAGAAAATCGTATTTGAAGATTGCCCTGGTAACCAACTCGTTGGAAAAATTTTACCATAGATGCTTGAGGGAGAAACCAAAGGGAAAAGATAACACACTATTTATTAAATTGAAAAGAAAACAATAGGATCAAAAATACCTTACCTACCATGTCATCAATATTGCTGCCTAACTATAATTTTGATAATGAATATCCCATTAAATTAGGACTCATACTCTGACTAGTTCTACTCTAGCAAGGGAAAGTAGAAAAATAAGATAGCTATCATTATATTTGTCGTGATACATTTTTGACTTCAATAATTCAAAAATGGGTTTCCCTTCGTCTAATTATTCTTTTCTTCTTGGTTGACCTTCAGTGATTAGGAACGCCTAGAAGGAAAGTAATGACTTCCAAGGCCAAATCACTCATTTCTTCCAGGACTGAAACAATACATATACCACTTGAAAAAACGTAGTATTTGTGAGATCATACTGTGCTATGCAGACATAAATGTAAATAGAGATGAATCTCCAGTAAATACCATGATGTCTTATTCAGAAGTTCTTATAAGGTTAAAATGTTAAATAATATTGTAACTGTCAGATGATTTTTAATAGAGTAGAAAGAGTACTACATTTCAAGTTTTGGGATACTATTACTTTATGTACTCAATTTATAACTAAATGACAAAATGATAGGATGTAGAAAGAAGAAATTTATTACTATTCAAAAGATATTTATTGGAAAAAAAACATTTATTGGGTGCAAGCTACTCCAAGCAGTGAGCCAGTTACTGGCTATACAGTGATGGATCAAAAAGAAACTAGATTCTTTCCTCATGTAATTCACAGTCTGAAGGAGGACACTAAATTAATAGATAAGCAAAGAAACGTTTAACTATAAGCTGTAATGAGAACTATGGAGGGAAAATGTAGTGGTTATAAAAGTATATTAAGGAAAAAATGTATATTAAGTTTCCTAATTTAGGCTGGAGGAATGCAGGTCAGAGGATGCATCTATGTTTAAGTAACACTTAAGCTAAAATATCAGTTCAGTTCAGTTCAGTGGCTCAGTCGTGTCCTGCTCTTTGCAACCCTATGGACTGCAGCACACCAGGCTTCCCCGTCTATCACCAACTCCCAGAGCTTACTCAAACTCATGTCCTTTGAGCCAGTGATGCCATCCAATGATCTCATTCTCTGTCATCCCCTTCTCCTCCAGCCTTCAATCTTTCCTAGCATCAGACTTTTCCAATGAATCAGTTCTTCGCCTCAGGTGGCCAAAGTACTAGAGTTTCAGCTTCAACATCCGTCCTTCCATTGAATATGCAGGACTGATTTCCTTCAGGATCGACCTGTTGGATCTCCTTGCAGTCCAAGGGACTCTCAATAGTCTTCTCCAACACCACAGTTCAAAAACATAGATTCTTTGACGCTCAGCTTTCTTTATAGTCCAACTCTCACATCCATACATGACCACTGGAAAAACCATAGCTTTGACTATGTGGACCTTTGTTGGCAAAGTAATTTCTCTGCTTTTTAATATGCTGTCTAGGTTGGTCATAGATTTTCTTCCAAGGAGCAAGCGTCTTTTAATTTCATGGCTGCATCACCATCTGCAGTGATTTTGGACCCCCCAAAATAAAATCTTTCATTGTTTCAATTGTTTCCTCACCTATTTGCCTTGAAGTGATGGGACCAGATGCCATGATCTTAGTTTTCTGAATGTTGAGTTTTAAGTCAACTTTTTCACCCTCCTCTTTCACTTTCATCAAGAGGCTCTTTAGTTCTTCTTTGCTTTCTGCCATAGGGTCATGTAATCTGCATATCTGAGGTTATTGATATTTCTCCCACCAATCATGATTCCAGCAGCTTGTGCTTCATCCAGCCCAGCATTTTGCATGATGTACTCTGCATATAAGTTAAATAAGCAGGGTGACAACATACAGCCTTGATGGACTCCTTTCCTGATTTGGAACCAGTCTGTTGTTCCAGGTCCAGTTCTAACTGTGGCTTCTTGACCTGCATACAGATTTCTCAAGAGGCAGGTCAGGTGGTTTGGTATTCCCATCTCTTTCAGAATTTTCCATAGTTTGTTGTGATCCACACAGTCAAAGGCTTTGGCATAGTCAATAAAGCAGAAGTAGATGTTTTTCTGGAACTCTCTTGCTTTTTCAATGATCCAGTAGATGTTTGCAATTTGACTTCTGTTTTCTATGCCTTTTCTAAATCCAGCTGGAACATCTATAAGTTCATGGTTCACATACGTTGAAGCCTGTCTTGGAGAATTTTGAGCATTACTTTGTTAGTGTGTGATGAGTCCAAGTGTGCAGTAGTTTAAGCATTCTTTGGCATTGCCTTTCTTTGGGTTTGGAATGAAAACAGACCTTTTCCAGTCCTGTGGCCACTGCTGAGTTTTCCAAATGTGCTGGCATATTGAGTGCAGCACTTTCACAGCATCATCTTTTAGGATTTGAAATAGCTCAACTGGAATTCCATCACCTCCACTAGCTTTCTTCATAGTGATGCTTCCTAAGGCCAATGATGTCTGGCTCTAGGTGAGTGATCATACTGTCGTGGTTATCTGGGTCATGATCTTTTTTGTGCAGTTTTTCTTTGTATTCTTGTCACCTCTTCTTAATATCTTCTGCTTCTGTTTGGTCCATACCATTTCTGTTCTTTATTGTGCCCATCTTTGCATGAAATGTTCCCTTGTTATCTCTAATTTTCTTGAAGAGATCTCTAGTCTTTTCCATTCTGTTGTTTTCCTCTATTTCTTTGCACTGATCACTGAGGAAGGCTTTCTTATCATTCCTTGCTATTCTTTGGAACTCTGCATTCAAATGGGTATATCTGTCTTCTCTCCTTTGCCTTTCACTCCTCTTCTTTTCTCAGCTATTTGTAAGGCCTCATCAGACAACTATTTTGCCTTTTTGCGTTTCTTTTTCTTGAGGATGGTCTTGATCTCTGCCTCCTGTACGATGTCACGAACCTCTGTCCATAGTTCTTCAGGCACTCTATCAGATTTAATTCCCTGAATCTATTTCTCACTTTCACTGTATAGTCATAAGGGATTTGATTTAGGTCATACCCGAATGGTCTAGTGGTTTTCCCTACTTTCTGCAATTTAAGGCTGAATTTGGCAATAGGGAGTTCATGATCTGAGGCACAGTCAGCTCCCAGTCTTTTTTTTTTTTGCTGACTGTATAGAGCTTCTCCATCTTTGGCTGCAAAGAATATAATCAATCTGATTTTGGTATTGACTATCTGGTGATGTCCATGTGTAAAGTCTTCTTTTGTGTTGTTGGAAGAGGGTTTTTGCTATGACCAGTGCGTTCTGTTGGCAAAACTTTATTAGCCTTTGCCCTGCTTCATTTTGTACTCCAAGGCCAAATTTGCCTGTTACTCCATGTTTCTCTTGACTTCTTATTTTTGCATTCCAGTCCCCTATAATGAAAAGGACATTTTCTTTGGGTGTTAGTTCTAGAAGGTCTTGTAGGTCTTCATAGAACTATTCAACTTCAGCTTCTTTAGCTTTACTGGTTGGGGCATAGACTTGGATTACTGTGATACTGAATGGTTTGTCTTGGAAATGAACAGAGATCATTGTCGTTTTTGAGATTGCATCCAAGTACTGCCTTTCGGACTCTTTTGTTGACTATGAGGGCTACTCCATTTCTTCTAAGGGATTCTTGCCCACACTAGTAGATATAATGGTCATCTGAGTTAAATTCACCCGTTCCAGTCCATTTTAGTTCACTGATTCCTAAAATTTCGATGTTCACCCTTGCCATTTCCTGCTTGACCACTTATAATTTACCTTGATTCATGAATCTAATATTCTATGTTCCTATATAATATTGTTCTTTACAGCATTGGACTTTACTTCCATCAGCAGTCACATCCACAACTGGGTGTTGTTTTTGCTTTGTCTCCATCTCTTCATTCCTTCTGGAGTTATTTTTCCACTGATCTCCTGTAGCATATTGGCACCTACCAACCTGGGGTGTTCATCTTTCAGTATCCTATCTTTTTGCCTTTTCATATTGTTCATGGGGTTCTCAAGCTAAAATATAATACTATCCAAAGAACTTCATATTATCATGAAATGATATAAATGCTGAAGAGGAATAATGTATATTAAGGTGCCCTACTTCAGAGATACAAAATATGAAGTTTTCTATATACTTCTAAAAACACCATCGGCAAGAATTCTTTTCCTTACTATCTTACAGGTGATGTTTGACTATAATGGTGGCATACTAGGAGTTACGATACTTTTCTTGGAGAACCAGTTAGTTATTTTAGTTCATAATGATCAGAGTTCTAGTTCTTTAGTATGTAGTTATATTTCCCAAAGCAAACACTCTTCTCCAGTTCTTACTCTTTTAAATGAACCCTAAAAATTTGCACCCTTCCTTCCATCCTGTTACTGAACCAGCATCTATTTGAATCCAAGTTTGCAGAAGTCAACAACATCTTTAGACTCATCATGACCATAGCAACTGCTAACTGATTATTTGATTAATTCAAAGAAATGTGCATTTTGAGTTCTATTGGTTTTTATCACTGCTTTGATTCACTTTTCTTTAGAGAACTAATGGTACTATTAAAATAAAACATGTGACTTTTATTATTAAACAGTTTCTTTTTGTACCAGACATTAATTGCATCCATTTTGTTATTTTCCAGGAAGAGAAAGTAACAAGGACTATTTTTCTCCTGAACTTCTGGTGCTCTATTGTGCATCCTCCTTAATAATACCTGCCATTGGAATGATTATTTACTTTGCTAGAAGAGCCAACATGACAGGGTCATACAGTCTTGTAGAAGCACAGAAAGTGTGCTAATGCTTGTAAAGTGTAGCTACAGCGTGAAATGTTCTACCAAAGATACTATCAGTTCAGATGCTCAATACTACTCATCATTCCACGAGGAAAACAGAAACTGGGGATTCAGGCTTCTTTGAATGCAGTGAAAGCTTGGAAAGAAATAGCTGCCTATGGCCCTCACTGTGAGCAAGAAGCCAAAGGAAAATTTCTACTTAAAAACTAGGCACTACCATTGAGATGACTGGAGTAATTTCTTGATGTGTATATACAATAACATGATTTGTATATATGTAAAACTATGCTGTAGCAAGGTTGCTTGGAATATCAGCACACTAGAGTCACTATATCTAAAATTATTAAAATGTTGCTTGAACTGATTGTTATAACTTAATGCATCTTAATATCAACTGGCAGCTGAACTATGTCATCTTTTTAATATTTTATTTCCTTTGACAAAGTTTTATTCCTATAAAGTTCATTGGCAACAATTTCATGTTGTGTAAAGATGCCAGGGTTTTATATTATTATAGGTAAATGATAGACCAACGGGGCACTGGGTTGACTTTCAGGTACTAAACACTTCAACCTATAGTATAATGGTTAACTGGATTTCTCTGGGAGGTACTGACACGGTACAGAGATGTTTTTTGATGTTGTTTGTTCATCAGATTCTTGTGTAATTTTCCCAAGTGGTCTAAAAATGTAACTTCTTTTGATTTTCTTTTGTAAATGTTTAGGGGTTTTTGTTTTTGTATAGTAAAGCGATGATTTCTGGAATTGAAAGAGTTGTGTGTTTATTTATTATAAGTTGCCTCCTTTAATCATGTTGTAACTCTTTTTGTCAGTCCCAAGACCGAAGTGTTGAAACCCATGGTGATAATAAGCAGATACTTGAAGTGTGGTCCTCATATTACTTTTATCAAAATCACCATGGGAACTTTACAAATATTTACTTATCTTGGGGCCATCCTAACCTATTGAATTGAAATATCTGTATGTAGTCTTGGAATTTGTAATTTTAAAATATAGTATGCACAGAAAGAGTGAATGCAGATAACATGGACATGTTAAAGGGCAGCAAGTGAACACCCGTATGTACCATTAAAGTGAAGAGATAGAGCATAATTGTTCTTCAAATCCTTTTAGATGCCACTCATTGATTGTAGCTCTGTTACTGAGGATTCAACAATATCTTGGATTGTACATTAACCTTTCCCTTTCTTTGGGGTATAAAATCCCCAAATTTTATACCTATATGCATGCTTACTCACTCAGTCATGTCCAACTCTGTGACCCCATGGATTGTAGCCCACCTACCAGTCTTCTCTGTCTATGGGATTTTCCAGGCAAGAATGTAGGAGTGGGTTGCCATTCCTCCTCCAGGGGATCTTCCTAACCCAGGGATTGAACCTGCATCTCCTGTGTCTCCTCATTTGCAGGAAGATCCTTTACCTGCTAAGCCATTGGGGAAGCCCTTATACCTATATATATATAACCCTAAGTAGAACATGCTAAAGCTGAAACTCCAGTATTTTGGCCACATCATGTGAAGAGTTGACTCATTGGAAAAGACTCTGATGCTGGGAGGGATTGGGGGCAGGAGGAGAAGGGAATGACCAAGGATGAGATGGCTGGATGGCATCACCGACTTGATGGACGTGAGTTTGAGTGAACTCCGGGAGTTGGTGATGGACAGGGAGGCCTGGCACGCTGTAATTCATGGAGTCACAAAGAGTCGGACATGACTGAGTGACTGAACTGAACTGAACTGAAGTAGAACATTGTTTTGTTTGCCAGCTTTTGAATTTTACATGTATGCCTGCTAAGTTGCTTTAGTCGAATCAGACTCTTGGTCACCCCATGGATTGTAGCCTGCCAGGCTCCTCTGTCTGTGGGATTCTTCAGACAAGAATACTGGAGTAGGTTGCCATTTCCTCCTCCAGGGTATCTTTCCAACCCAGGAATCAAACTCCTGTCTCTTGTGTCTCCTGCATTGGCAGGTGATTTCTTTACCACTAGCACCACCTGGGAAGCCCCTGCTCCTGCTGCTAAGTTGCTTCAGTCGTGTCCGACGCTGTGCGACCCCATAGACAGCAGCCCACCAGGCTCCCCCTTCCCTGGTATTCTCCAGGCAAGAACACTGGAGCGGGTTGCCATTTCCTTCTCCAAGGCATGAAAGTGAAAAGTGAAAGTGAAGTCACTCAGTCGTGTCTGATTCCTAGCGACCCCATGGACTGGAGCCCACCAGGCCCCTCTGTCCATGGGATTCTCCTAAATATAATCAAAAGGTATATTTAACAGTGACTATTTTTCACTCAAAATTATGTTTTTGCTTAATTAATCCATATTGTTATATTTAGCTATGTCTATTTATTATAGGATTTTGCCACAACTTATTTATATAGGATATATATATATTTACATATCCTACCATTGATAAATATTTGACCTGTTTACAGTTTTTACAATATGATCAAAGTTTCTATAAACACTGTTTTACATATTCCTGAATTACATGTATGAATGAAGTTAGGGTGCAAGAATTCTTCTATAGTGTATACATTCTAATGAAATTGCTAGATTGCAGGAAATGTACACTTTCAGGTTTGTAAGGAAAGCTAAACTATTTTCTGAAGTAACTGAAATAATTTATACTCCCAACAGCAGCGAAAAAGAGTTCACATTACTAAATAGCTTATCGGTGACATTGTCTGACTTTGAAATTTACCTTTCTTATACCTTAAAATGATTTTCCATATGGTTTGAATTTGCATTTTCCTGATTACTAGTGAGGTTGAACATCTTATCATATATTTAAGGACTCTGTTTAGGATCACTGGAGCTAGCCCTTTTGTGAAATATATGTACATTTCTTTTGCTATTTTCCTGGTGATTGGTTGTCTTTTATTGATTTGGGGGAGATTTTAAAATATATTTATATATTTTGGAATATGTATATATATTACCCTAAAGCAATGGGCTTCCTTGGTGGCTCAGTGATAAAGAATCTGCCTGCCAATTCAGGAGACACAGGTTCGATCCCTGGTCAATATATATATATATATACTTATATGGGCTTCCTAGGTGGCACTAGTGGTAAAGAGCTCATCTGCCAAAGCAGGAGATGGAAGAGACAGGAATTCAATCCCTAGGTTGGAAACATCCCCTGGAGGAGGAAATGGCAATCCACTCCAGTATTCTTGCTGGAGAATCCCATGGACAGAGGGGCCTGGCGGGCAACAGTCCATGGGGTCACAAAAAGTCTGATTTGACTAAAACAATTTGGCAGGCACGCATGTAAAATTCAATATATATATATATATATATACACACACACATATATTCAATATATATAATATTTATATGTATATGTGTGTATATATTTATTCTGGATGCTAGTCCTTTGTTGGTTTCCCCTATGTATTCTTCTAGGAGTTTTACAATTTTAAGTCTTAAGGTTATGTCTTTGTCTATTTTGAGTTAAATTTTTTATATGATGTAAGATAATCCCATCTGTTCTTTACATTTCCTCTTTTTCTGCTTTCTTTTGGATTATTATATTTTTAGCAATTGCATTTTATCCTTCTTGTTGGCTTACTTGTTTTTGTTTTTAGTAGTTACTAAGTCATATCTGACTCTTTGTGACCCCAGGAACTGTAGCCCACCAGGCTGCTCTGTCCATGGAATTTCCCAGGCAAGAACACTGGAGTGGGTTGCTATTTCCTGCTCCAGCGGATCTTCCCAACCCAGGGATTGAAGCTGTGTCTCCTGCATTAGCAGGTATATTCTTTACCACTGAGCCACCAAGGAAGCCCGTTGCTTTATGGTCCACAGCTTTAACTTATTACAGTTTACTATTACACCACTTTTATAGGAACTTTATAACAGTATATTTTATCTCTGCCTCCAGCCTTTGTGCTAATAAGACATTTTTATTCTATAGATGTAATAAACACCACAATATGTTGTTGTTTTTACTGTAAAGTCAATTATTTTGTAAAGATATTTGAAAATTAAAAATTTTTTTTTGTGTTTAACCAGATATTTACCATTACTAGCACTCATCGCTCTTTCCCATAGATTCAGAATTTCCTCTGCCATCATTTTCTTTCTGTTTAAAAACTTCCTTTAACATTCCTCATAGAATATACATGTTTGCTTGTGATGAATTCTTTGCTGAGAAATTCTCTGTTTTTTCTGTCTTTCATTTTGAAAGATAGTTTTATTGGTATAGAATTCTAGCTTGATAGGGAGTTTTGTTTTATTTTTAGTTCTTTAGAAATATCTCACTGTCTTCTAAATCTGCTTATCTTCATTCTTTTAATGTAACATCTTTTTCATCTTTGGTTGTTTCTAAGGCATTTTTAACACTGGCTTTAAGAAATTTGATTGTGGTACACCTTTATATCACTTTCTTTATGATTTCTTTTGTGTTTGAGATTTGTTCAGATTCTTGGATTTATGACTCTATCGGTTCAGTTCAGTTCAGTTGCTCAGTCATGTCCGACTCTTTGCGACCCCATGAATTGCAGCACTCCAGGCCTCCCTGTCCATCACCAACTCCCGGAGTTCACTCAAACTCATGTACATCGAGTCGGTGATGCCAGCCAGCCATCTCATCCTCTGTCGTCCCCTTCTCCTCCTGCCCCCAATCCCTCCCAGCATCAGAGTCTTTTCCAATGAGTCAACTCTTCACATGACGTGGCCAAAGTACTGGAGTTTCAGCTTTAGCATCATTCCTTCCAAAGAACACCCAGGGCTGATCCCCTTCAGAATGGACTGGTTGGATCTCCTTGCAGTCCAAGGGACTCTCTCAAGAGTCTTCTCCAACACCACAGTTCAAAAGCATCAAGTCTTCGGCACTCAGCCTTCTTCACAGTCCAACTCTCACGTCCATACATGACCACAGGAAAAACCATAGCCTTGACTAGACGGACCTTTGTTGGCAAAGTAATGTCTCTGCTTTTGAATATGCTATCTAGGTTGGTCATAACTTTCCTTCCAAGGAGTAAGCATCTTTTAATTTGATTTTGGAGCCCAAAAAAATAAAGTTTGACACTGTTTCCACTGTTTCCCCATCTATTTCCCATGAAGTGATGGGACCAGATGTCATGATCTTAGTTTTCTGAATGTTGAGCTTTAAGCCAACTTTTTCACTCCTCTTTCACTTTCATCAAGAGGCTTTTTAGTTCCTCTTCACTTTCTGCCATAAGGGTGGTGTCATCTGCATATCTGAGGTTCTTGATATTTCTCCCGGCAATCTTGATCCCAGCTTGTGCTTCTCCCAGCCCAGCATTTCTCATGATGTACTCTGCGTATAAGTTAAATAAGCAGGGTGACAATATACAGCCTTGACATACTCCTTTTCCTATTTGGAACCAGTCTGTTGTTCCATGTCCATTTCTAACTGTTCCTTCCTGACCTGCATATAGGTTTCTCAAGAGGCAGGTCAGGTGGTCTGGTATTCCCATCTCTTTGAGAATTTTCTACAGTTTATTGTGATCCACACAGTCAAATAGTTTTCATTAAATTTGGATAACATTCAATCATTGTTTCTTCAAAATTTTATTCTGTACCACCCAGCCCTTCCCTTTCATAAACCCCAATACAGGTACAAAAAGGTGCTTGGCATTGTCCCATAGCTCACTGATGCTTTGCCTATTTGTTCTATTCTTTTTTAAAATTTGTTTTTCATTTTGAATAGTTTCAATTGCTATGTTTTTAATTTTACTAGCCTTTTCTTTTACATTGTTTAATCTGCTATTAACCACATTCTGTGTGTGTGTGTATTTAAATCATAGACATTGTAATTTTCATGGCTAGTAGCTCTGCTTGTGCCTTTACTTATTGTGCTCAAATTCCCTTCACCTTCTTGAATGTAAGGATATCATTATAACTTTTAATGTTTTTGTTGCTAATTCTATCATATGTGTCATTTCTGGGTCTGTTTCTGTTGATTGACTCATCTCCTCAATATGAGTCATATTGTCATCTGCTTTTTTGTGACCTTTAATTTTTATTAGATTCAAGACATTAAGAATTTTGCCTTGCTTGGTGCTGAATATATTCACATTCTTGTAACTATTCTTGAGCTTTTTTCCCTAGGTGATTGCTAAGTTATTTGGAGAAATGTTGACACTTTTTAGGATTTTGTTTTTAAGTATTATTATGAGGAACTGGAGCAACCTTTAGTCAAGGGCTAATTTTATCACTAAATCAAAACTCTTCTGAGTATTCTACCTGATACCCTGTGACTTACAACTTTTCCCAGTCTTGTTGGAGGTAGCACAAACTATTCTTTGTCCTGTGGAATTCCAACAATCATTCCCCTTGCTCTTACTGGGTGGTTCTTCTCCCAGATTTGGGTAGTTTCCTCATATAGGAAACCTCCATAGCCCAGCTTGAGGAAGATTTCCAGAGCTCTCTCCGTTCTGGCACTCTGTCCTGCACACCCTACTAACCCTGGCCTCTCTCAACTTCCAAGTCATTCTCCGTAGTTTCAGGAGGTCGCTAGGCTGTGCCTGGGTTTCCTCCCTCCTGCAGTTATAGCCTGGAAACTTTCTCCAGGCAGTAAGTCTGGGCAATTAGAAGACATACTTCATATGTTTCCATTCTCACAGATATCACTGTTTTTTGCAACCTCCTGTTCAATGACTAAAAATCATTGTTTCATATATTTTCTCTGGGTTTGTCATTTTTTTTTCACTTGTAATGGTAAGTCTAACCTCTTATCTTGGCCAAAAGTAGAAGTCTGAACTCACTTTTAATCAAAGAGTACTGCTAGAAACGAGTGTCCCTGGTGGCTCAGTTGTAAAGAATCCATCTGCCAATGCAGGAGATGCAGCTTCAATCCTTGGGTTGGAAAGATCTTCCTAAAAAGGAAATGGCAACCCACTCCAGTTTTCTTGCCTGGGAAATCCCATGGCCAGAGGAACCTGGGGGGGCTACAGTCCATGGGGTAGCAAAAGAGTCGGATACAACTTAGTTACTAAAAAACAACTGCTAGAAACACCTTCTAGAAATGATTTCTCTATTTGTTATGGGACTGTTTTTATATTTTATATTTCTTTGCTCCAAATTATAAGGATCCATATGAAAAACTAATTTTAGAATATAATGCAGGAAACATTTACCTGAAAAAATTATTTTTCTTCTAAATCATGACTAAGGAGATTAATATAAAAGACCCATTTTCTTTCTTCATTGATCAATTAAGAGCTTCTTAGTCAAATTTATACCTTAACTGTAGCATCTGTGTTGTATTTTATGGACTATTTTGTTTGAGTGCTATTTCCACCTTGGTTACATCTATACTAGTTTGTGTTTTCTTCTGGCTTTTGTGCCTTTTACTTACATTTGGGTTTTATTATTCTATTAAACACTTTCCCATAAGTTGCCTCAAATAGTTTATGGAAAGACCAGAATACAAAGAAGTAAGCCAAAAGTCAAAATAATAGGCTTATATGTGTTACCTTGGAAGTATAAGCATGAACAAAGTGGTCTAGATGAATTCTTTATATTAACTTTTCTCCATTTGAGAATAAGACTCAATGAGTTGGTGAACAGGATAAATGAGGTTGGAAAAAGAGACAGGACATCTCCAGAGCTTAAGTGCTGTCCACTGGGGAGGGATCTAAATCAATTGTCATTGTGTAGACCAGTGATATTTGGGGTACTAGAAAGAAAGTGGATGCCTCAGGTTGTGGTTTGGAGAGTGATAAATGTACTGAAAAAGAGAAATTAGAGCTGAAGGAAAGGCTTATTTTTTTCACAGTTGTTGCAAAGAAAGAACTCTGATCTTCTGTGTTTGATAATACATGTTGTGATACTTGTGTGTGTGTGATGATCTAACCAGAGCCTGTGGGTATATAAATGTGTCTATCAAAATATATAAGCTTCAAAGAGGGCCAGTAACATCACATCACTTTGAGTCTCTTTGATAAGGATTTAAATAGATCTGTTATGCGAGGGATATAATGTTTTATTAAAATGATTTTTCTGAGTAAACACAATGTAGACAATCTTATGGTGAGTATGAAGACATGCTATAAATCATGAAGGTGGTATGTAAAGAACTGAAGTTTGAAAAAACTGAACTTGGGAGTTTTTCTCCTTAATGTTGTATATAGAACACTAGTATTTACAACACACACTTCTCTGTAGAACTGCTTAATTTTGATCAATACAAAATATTTATTTTTATTTATACTGTAATTATTTACCATTATGGTGATAAATTTTAACTACTCTTTGTTGAGTGGATTCTGAGACAAGAGTGTTATAACTTGCTTAGAATAAGAGCTGAGAGCAATAGAGCAATATCAAGGCATTATTCATGTTAGGTTGAACTATATGAACTTGCCAGTCAAAACCTGTCAAATCCAGCAATTTATATGGTTTAACTTGTAAATCAGTGTTAGGTTTATCTGTTGTGTGTGACACACTACACCCAAACTCTATGGTTTAAAACAACAACCCTTTTATTATGTTTAATGATTCTTGGGTTGACTAGGGTTAGCTGCATGGGTTTGGGTTCTGCTTCTTCTTCATGGGTTTGGGTCGGTTGTTGATTAGATTGGAATGTTCAGTGTGATTCACCCACATGCCTGACAGTTACTGTTGGCTGTCAGCTGGGAACTAGCTGTGGAGGTCAAACAAGACAACCTTGGCCCTTTGCTTTATAGTATGGGTTTCTGATACTGGGTTTGGAAGTCCTAGACTTACTATTTCCATTGCATTCTCTTGGTCAAAGTCAGTCCACAAGGCCAGCCCATGGTTGAGGGTTGGATGTAGCACCAGGTCCTGATGTGTGTGGGAAGCTGTATCTACAGAGTGAAGAGGAAATATTGGGGACTGTCTTTGGAGATAAGCTACCACCACAAAACATTTCTCTGATGAACATAAAAAAGACAAGTCAGGGCAATTTTACTCAAATAAGGACACCATATGTTAACTGAGTAGTATAACCATGGATGCTGTTAATTCTTTAGCATGTGCCAAGAAAAATTGTAATGACCAAAAACGATACTGTGATATGGTGAAAATGTGCAAAATCTTTGATGCGTAATCAAAAAGGAGTAATAAGATGTGTACCCAAATAGCCGTAACTCAAGAAAACTGATTCATGGGTAAAGATAGAACTGAGAAGCAAAAACCACTGACTCTGGCCAGGAGAGACAGAAGGACTCAAGCATGGCTCCATGAAGAAGGTACTATTTGAGCTGCATCATGAATCAATGGATAAGATGTAGACAAGTCACTGTAAGGAAGGGCAGGATCATTCAAAATGAAGGGGAAAGGCCTTGTTCATGAAAAAGAGCATTGAAAGGGACCAACAGGATCAGCCCAGTGCTTTAGGAGATCGACACCTCATGGTCGCTTGATATTTTCTATCTGTTCTTTTGTATGTGTGTGTGTGTCTGTGTGTGCTCAGTCATGTCAAACTTTTTGAGACATGACTGTGCACACAGACACACACACAGAAAGGCATAAACAGAAAATACCAAGTGAACCTGAGGTGTCAACCTTCTAAAGCTCTGAACGGAGTCCAAACTTCCATGATGGCATTTAAGGCCTCCCACAATTTGTTACAACTCACTGTAAAAAAAAATTACAGTTTTTACTGTAATTTTTTTTACATTCTCCCATGTTTCTGCCATATAGATTAACAAAAACAGAATAAGAATTGTATGTAAAATTTGAAAACATCATAAAAATCTGAATATTGTGTGTCTATATGCATATACAGGCTTCCCTGGTGGCTCAGTGGTCAAGAATCTTCCTGCCAATGCAGGAAACATAGGTTCAATCCCTGGGTTGAGAAGATCCCCCGAAGAAGGAAGTGGCAACCCATTCCAGTTTTCTTGCCTTGGAAATCCCATGGACAGAGGAGCTTGGCTAGATACAGTCCATGGGGTTTCAAAGAGTTGGATGTGACTTTATATGCATATATACATAGAGTGATGAAAAGAGATCTCAGTGTAACATTGACAGTGGTATTATGGGTAATTTTATTTTATTTATACCATATCAATTTTCCAAATTAGAATGTATTACACAGTCAAAACAGTTATTTTCTAGTGTGTTAACCATGGCGAGTAAGCCTTCAAATAGCAAGTAAAAATAACATCCTACCTGAACTTGAGACTTGGAATTCTCAAAGACCTATAAATATTTAGGGCTCTGTGATCCAGACATGGAGTGAGACAGCTGCTTTGGCTTTCTGAGTGTTTGAGTAATTGCTCTGAAGAGAATAAAAAGGAGAGGAAAGTACTTGAACAACCTTTTACCACTAAACCTCCTCTGGAATTTCTAAATAAAGCTTGGAAGGAGGGAAGGTGACATGAAGAGCCTGCACACCATCACTCCACACTCTCACAGGGCTTGGGGAAGGACTCAATCAGAATTTCTCGGCCACACTGAAGTGAAATATTGAGGTTTAAACATCAGGGTACTGTGATGATTTCAACAGCTATCCAGGAAACCACAGGTAGGTGCCTTATGCAAATTTTGACTTTATGCCTCAAGAATCATTTGCTCACTCTTTTCCAGTCTGGCATAATTTGCTACTATGGAATCTGATAATACTTAAGCAGATAAAGAAGGATTTAAGGAAATCCTGGGAAAGGAGAAGTCTGTCATTTTATTAAATTACTATGTTTGACCAACTGAATTTACTAATTCATTTGATTTCCTCAGAAATTTTCAACCAAGTAGCTCTACAATTGTGTCTACATCTTTGATATAAGAAACTTATTCTGCTTTACATCTCTTCCAGTTTCACCCTTGTTAAGCAAACTCTGCTTTGCGGCCCTTCTTCCAGCCATGCACAGGAGACATGGGCGCTACTAGCATTTATCTGAATAACAGTAGTCCTAATTTTTCAAGCTCTCCAAACAAGTAAAGGAACTTTTGGAGTCTTAAAAGAGTTTTTATAGCTTTATCAGGAAGAGAATGGACAAACATGACTAATGGTAACAGAAATTCTAGAGGACTATATCTTTCTTTTTTCTGTTTCCTTTTGAAGAAATATATCTTCAGGATCTTCCCTGTAGCTCAGACAGTAAAGAATCTGCTTGCAATGCAGGAGACCTGGGTTTGATCCCTGGGTCAGGAAGATCCTTCGGAGAAGGGAACAGCAATCCACTCCAGGATTCTTGCCTGAAGAATCCCATGGACAGAAGAGCCTGGTGAGCTACAGTCCGTGGGGTCGCAAAGAATCGGACACAATTGAGCAATGATGCTACTAATACTACTAC
This sequence comes from Bubalus bubalis, assembly GCF_019923935.1. Lineage (NCBI taxonomy): Eukaryota > Metazoa > Chordata > Mammalia > Artiodactyla > Bovidae > Bubalus > Bubalus bubalis. The sequence goes on along the minus strand of NC_059162.1, from coordinate 42,649,553 downwards.
CTTCAGGATCTAAGGATAATGATAGTATAAACCAACATATTTCTTTTTAGTCAATAAGCAATGTCAACATTAATGACATGCCTAGGGGAATAAGAACCTAAGTTTTCTTTCGGCAGTGGTCCCATTGCTTCCAGAAGTAGGGTGCCTGTTTTTCAGGCTGATCAAAGCTGGGGAATAAATCCCTGTTTGATGTGTCTGGCACATTTTTAATGGTACCTTTGTAAAAACAACTGATAAGTAATATTTGTTGAGAATTTATGGCATGTCTATCCAGGATTAAGGATCTTCCCTGTAGCTTGGAGGGTAAAGAATCTGCTTGCAATGCAAGAAACCTGGGTTCGATGCCTGGCTCGGAAAGATCCTTTGGAAAAGGGAATGACAATCCACTCCAGTATTCTTACCTGGAGAATCCCATAGACAGAGGAACCTGGCAGGCTATAGTCCACTGGGTCACAAAGAGTTGGACACGACTGAGCAACTAACACTACTACTATCCTGGACTGAGTGCTTTCCATGGATTATTTTATTTAATATTCACATTAATCCAGCTAAGGACTGTTATCTGGCCAATAGAAAAATTGAACTGGAATACTTAAGTAGTTTCCCTAAATTTAGTAATTGATAGAGCTATGGTTGACTATGATTGGTCTGATTCTAGAATTGGCACTGTTACTCTCTATACTGTGTTACTGTTAATTCATGCACATGAAATAGACAACTACAGGCTTAGACATCTTTGAAGGACAGATTCAAAGTAACCTTGAAAAAGAAATTTGTCTTAAGTACTCAGTGTGTTATGGGAAGGACAAAGGGCTGATAATACTGTTAGATAAGTTTTTGTTGTGTGTTTTCTGAAGAGAAAAGAATCCTAGATTATTAATGCTAAATATCCAAGATTGTTCACTGGACACTTAACTTCCTTCTGTTGACATTAAAAGAAACTTATGAGCTACTGTGTTGAAGTGGCCATCTGTCATCCTGAGTGAATTTCTTGAGTGCGTGTTTGACAGTTAATGTATATTTGTACTTTTTGAATTTGGAAACTGTGAAAGAAAGAAATTAAAAGTCAGCAAGAAAGCAAATGTAAAAGAAAAAAGAACAATTTTGAAAGGCAAAATGAGTGCTTTATAGTGTTCTGTACTAGTGAGAGTAAGAATTAAAGCTGCCCAAAGAGACCTGGCCTGACACCAAATTGGTGCCTTTGCACCAAACAAGCAAAAAAGGCCATAAGATACAGGTGGTAAAGAAAACCTAATTAATAAGCATTTAGCAGAAACTGATCACTTTGGAAAAGAGAATCTTAGCCCAAATTTTTGAGTGGTAAGCCAAATAATGACCCCCCCCCAACCTCCCAAATAAAGAGTTCATGTTCTAATCTTTGGAACCTATGAATATGGTATTTATATGGTAAAAATGCATTTGCAGATATAGTTAAGGATCTTGAGATGCGGTGGGGGGGGGGTGGATTATCCTAGACTTGAGAAGTGGGTCCAAAGTAATCAGAAAGCTCCCTATAAGAGGGAGACAGGAAGAACAGCTGCTGCTAAGTCGCTTCAGTTGTGTCCGACTCTGTGCAACCCCATAGACGGCAGCCCACCAGACTCCTTCGTCCCTGGGATTCTCCAGGCAAGAACACTGGAGTGGGTTGCCATTTCCTTTCCAATGCATGAAAGTGAAAAGTGAAAGTGAAGTCGCTCAGTTGTGTCCAACTTGTAGTGACCTCATGGACTGCAGCCTACCAGGCTCCTCTGCCCATGGGATTTTCCAGGAACAGAGTCATTACTTAAAATTTTTAAATTAATTTTGTCTTAGTTTCTTTCCTAAATTCTTCAAATAGATACTAAATTCGTTTCAAAATTAATTTCATCTTAGTTTCTTTTTCTTCCCTAATTTCTTAAAATAAATACTAAGTTCTTTTCTCCCCTTTGATTTTTTATTACTTTCATTGTTTAATAACAAAGTCATCTAAGAATATGTGTGTGTGTATATATATATATATATATATGTTTATGTTTTCCCCTGCCTCAATGTTTGCTATTTCTATAGATTTTGGCAGAATATCTTTTTCATTCCTCTCTAGATAGATTGGTTATCTTTCACTTTTGATTTCTGTTTGATCCAATAATTATCTAGTAACATCAGTCTTAATTTCTAACAAATTCCAAATTTTTGTTCATTCTATTGTTAATATTAAACATTGTCTTGGAAGTTCTAGATGATGCAAAGCAACAAGAATGTAAAATAACTGATTTCAAAAAGATGAGATCAAGTTATCTGCTTTTGCTGATTATATTTGAAACCCTAGAACCCCAAATGAATTTGAGTAAAACCACAACAATAACAAGCAGTAATGGCAAAATAGCTGGATACAAGATAAATATTCAAATATCAATAACTTCTCTTTATTTTAATAGTGTGTAAGTGTGCTCAGTCATGTCCAACTCTTTGCAACCCAATGGACTATAGCCTGCCAGGCTCCTCTGTCCTTGGGATTTTCCAGGCAAGAATACTGGATTCAGTTGCCATTTTCTTCTCCAGGGGATCTTCCTGACCCAGGGATTAAGCTTGCACCTTCTGCATTGGCAGGTTGATTCTTTATCACCTGAGCCATCAGGGAGGCCTATTTTAATAATAAGGACCTAGAAATCACATCCCAATTGCAAAGAAAAAAATCCACTAATTCTGGATTATTCTTGAAATAGGTAGATTGCTAAACAGCATGAAAAGGGGAGCTTGACATGGACCTTGTTAAGATTCTAAAGCTTTTAAAATAAAAATGGAGCAGTAATAATCAAAATTTAAAAGGGGAAAGAAAGTTATGCCAAACTAGCTTTCATTTTTTTGAAGCCTGTAAATAAAAGGAGTACAATAAATGTGATGAAATCAGGATTTTGGCAAGGGTTTGAGAGAGTTTCTTTAAGTCTTTGGGGGAGGATGTGGACACTTAGGATAACTGCTTTAATGACTACACAATGTGCACAGGGTGAATGGAGCAGTACCTAGAGGAATTCTCACACATGCAAGAATCTCTTCTGTGATAGACACATGGATGTGTTTCAATCAGTTCTGTGTGAAAAGAAATTTGTTACTAATGCTAAAGAGTAAATCAACATGGATTCAAGATTTTCCATCTGATAATATCTCCCTCATTGGAATTCAGATGGTTTCTGTGAATAGGAGATGAGAGGGAGTTACAATAAGCAGAAGAGAATTATACAGAACCCTTCAACACTCATAACATATCTGGACATATCCTCAGCAACATGTTGTATATCTGCACATGGCTGCAGAGAAATTAGTGAAGGCGTCTACCTTCATGGGAAGTAGCATGACACTGACCCCAGCTTCATGATTCAGCTCTGAGAGGAGGCTGAAGCTGAAGCAGGAAGTAACGAATATGCTGACTCCAGAATAAGGATTTAAAAAGATCCTGATCATCACCACAGAAAAAGTTAGGTAAAAGTTAATAGTAAGTAATATAAAGCCCTATTCTAGACCACACTGGTCAGAACATAATTGAGACTTTAAAAAAATAAATTCTTTCCACCTTTCATTGTAAAATTTGTTGTTGTTCAGTTGCTCAGTTGTGTCCAACTCTTTGTGACCCCATGGACTGCAGCATGCTAGGCTTCCTGTCCTTCACCATCTCCCGGAGCTTGCTCAAATTCATGTCCATTGAGTCAGTGATGCCATCCAACCATCTTGTCCTCTGTCGTTCCCTTCTCCTGCCTTCAATCTTTCCCAGCATCAGGGTCTTTTTCAATGAGTCAGCTCTTCACATCTGGTGGCCAAAGTATTGGACCTTCAGCTTCAACATCTGTCCTTCCAATGAATATTTAGGGTTGATTTCCTTTAGAATTGACTACTTTGCTCTCCTTGCAGTCCAAGGGACTCTCAAGAGTTCTCCAACATCACAGTTCAAAAGCATCAATTCTTCAGCACTCAGCCTTCTTTATGTTCCAACTCTAAAATCCATATATGACTACTGAAAAGACCATAGTTTTGACTATGTGTACCTTTGTTGGCAAAGTAATGTCTCTGCTTTTTAATATGCTGTCTAGGTTTGTCATAGCTTTTCTTCCAAGGAGCAAGCATCTTTTAATTTCATGACTGCAGTCACCATCTGCAGAGATTTTGGAACCCAGAAAATAATTTGTCTCTGTTTCCACTATTTCCCTATCTATTTGTCATGAAGTGATGGGACCAGATGCCATGATCTTAATTTTCTGAATGTTGAGTTTTTAAACCAACTTTTTCATTCTGGTTTCTCTTCAGATCATATAAATCATTGTAAAAGGGTAAGTAATAAAAATGATGCCAATTTTGGGGAAATCAGTCAAGTTGGAAATGATGACTAAAGAACTGGGATATTTAGATTATGAAGAGGAGACATAGAGATATGAAATGTGCATCAAATATTTGAAGAACTGTTAAAAGGAATGACAAAATAATAGAAAGAATATAGAGTTTTTAACTCAGAGGTTGTACTGTTACAGATTTTAGGATTCCTTTAAACTTGAGATTCTAGGAAATCTACTGCATGATTTTATAATAAACCAGGAAGGCTAGGTTTGGAATGCCCAGGATCTTATATCAAAGCTAAACAACAAAACAGAGCTCAGACTGCTGGAGTCAGTGCCAAAAAGTCTTCCTGTAGTGGTAATTCTAAGAAGGGCATCCAGAGGACAAGCCAAAGGGTTAGTTAAAAAACAGGAAAGCTGGACAAACGTCATGGTGATGAGGACACAGAACTCAAAGAAAATGATGGCAAAGGCAACCAAAAAAGCCAAAAAATCAGGAAGCCATAATCAGTGGGACTGAAATGTATGAGAGAAGTCAAGTAATAGAGCTGGTGGTTAAGATGATAACAAAACAACAAAGCAAGAGTCAGGTCAAGACAAGGACTATTTTTTTTTTTGTTTTGTGCTGCGTGCTCAGTCCTGTTTGACTCTTTGCAATCCCATAGACCATAGCCCACCAAGCTTCTCTGTCTATGGTATTTTCCAGGCAGGAATACTGAAGTGGGTTGTCAGTTCCTTCTCCAGGGGATCTGCCTGACCCAGGGATTGAACCCACGTCTCCTGCATCAGCAGGGAGATTCTTTACCACTGCACTACCTGGCAAGGACTCAGTTCAGTTCAGTTCAGTCGCTCAGTTGTGTCCAACTCTTTGTGACTCCATGGACTGCAGCACGCCAGGCTTCCCTGTCTATCACCAACTCCCAGCGCTTACTCAAATTCAAGTTCATAGAGTCGGTGATGCCATCCAAGCATCCCCTCCTCTGTCGTCCCCTTCTCATCCCGCCTCCAATCTTTCCCAGCATCAGGGTCTTTTCAAATGAGACAGTTCTTCGCATCAGGTGGCCACAGTACTGGAGTTTCAGCTTTAACCTCCATCCTTCCAATGAACATGCAGGACTGATTTCCTTTAGGATTGACTGGTTGCATCTCCTTGCAGTCCAAGGGACTCTCAAGAGTCTTCTCCAACACCACAGTTCAAAAGCATCAATTCTTTGGCGCTCAGCTTTCTTTATAGTCCAATTCTCACATGCATACATGACCACTGAAAAAACCATAGCTTTGACTATGTGGACCTTTGTTGGCAAAGGAATGTCTCTGCTTTTTAATATGCTGTCTAGGTTGGTCAGACTGGTTCCAAATAGGAAAAGGAGTACGTCAAGGCTGTATATCGTCACCCTGCTTATTTAACTTATATGCAGAGTACATCATGAGAAACGCTGGGCTGGAAGAAGCACAAGCTGGAATCAAGATTGCCGGGAGAAATCTCAATAACCTCAGATATGCAGATGACACCATCCTTATGGCAGAAAGTGAAGAGGAACTAAAAAGCCTCTTGATGAAAGTGAAAGAGGAGAGTGAAAAAGCTGGCTTAAAGCTCAACATTCAGAAAACTAAGATCATGGCATCTTGTCCCATCACTTCATGGGAAATAGCTAGGGAAACAGTGGAAACAGTGGCTCACTTTATTTTGGGGGCTCCAAAATCACTGCAGATGGTGATTGCAGCCATGAAATTAAAAGATGCTTGCTACTTGGAAGGAAAGTTATGACCAACCTAGACAGCATATTGAAAAGCAGAGATATTACTTTGAAAACAAAGGTCCATCTTGTCAAGGCTATGGTTTTTCCAGTGGTCATATATGGATGTGAGAGTTGGACTGTGAAGAAAGCTGAGCGCCAAAGAATTGATGCTTTTGAACTGTGGTGTTCAAAATGGACTCTTGAGAGTCCCTTGGACTGGAAGGAGATGCAACCAGTCCATCCTAAAGGAGATCAGCCCTGGATGTTCATTGGAAGGACTAGTGCTGAAGCTGAAGCTCCAGTTCTTTGGTCACCTCATGCGAAGAGTTGACTCATTGGAAAAGACTCTGATGCTGGGAGGGATTGGGGGCAGGAGGAGAAGGGGACGACAGAGGATAAGATGGCTGGATGGCATTACCTACTTGATGGACATGAGTTTGAGTGAACTCCAGGAGTTGGTGATGGACAGGGAGGCCTGGCATGCTGCAATTCATGGGGTCACAAAGAGTCGGACAGGACTGAGTGACTGAATTGAACTGAAGAAGATCAAACCAGTCAATCCTAAAGGAAATCAACTGTGAACATTCATTGGAAGGACTGTTTGTAAAGCTCCAATACTTTGACGAACCGCATGGGAAGAGCCACCTCATTGGAAAAGACCCTTATGTGGGAAAGACTGAAGGCAAAAGGAGAAGGGAATGGCAAAGGATGTAATGATTAGATAGCATCACTGACCCAATGGACATAAATCCTAGCAGACTCTAGGGGATAGTGGAGGACAAAGGAGCCTGGTGTGCTACAGTCCATGGGGTTGCAAAGAGTAAGACAAGACTTAGCAGCCGAACAACAACAAGAAGAAAGTGGAGCTGGCAAGTATGTTTTCCAGTGATCCCCAACCTTTTTGGCACCAGGGACCAGTTTTGTGGAAGACAATTTCTCCATGGACAGGGGTTTCAGGGTGATTCAAGTACATTATATTTATTGTGCACTTTATTTTTATCATTATTACATCAGCTCCATCTCAAATCATCAGGCATTAGATCCCAGAAGTTGGGGGCCCCTGCTTTAAGCTTTTAGAAAGTTTGTTTATGAAAATATTATTTAAAGAGCTCAGAACCAATACCATCTATTGTGTTTCATTGCTCTTGATTTTAAAAACTAAGATTGAATTGCTGGGTCATAGAACAGGTATACATTTAACTTTATAAGAAACTGGTAAGCTGTTTCCAAATGGGCATACCATTTCACCCAGCCACCATCAAAGTAGGAGAGCTCCTCTTGCTCCCATCCTTGTCAACACTTAGTGCTGTTGGTCTTTTTATTTTTAACCATTTTGGTAGATAATGGGAGTGTCATATCATGGTGGTTTTGATTCGCAGGTCAGAGAAGAGACTTTGAAATGTCTAGTTATCATTAATATATACTCTTTTATTAACTGGTTTTTCCCCCCAATCTTCTGCCCATTTAAAAAATCAGGTTATTTGAATGACAATGACGGTGGTAATGATGATGATGGTAGTGATGCTGCGTCAGTGTTTTTTATATGACTTGGAAACAAGTCTTTTCTCATTTTATATATATATTTCAGGTATTTTCTCCCAGTCTGTGGTTTATATTTTTGTTTTATTATCAGTGTCTCACTGCAAAAAGAAGTTCTTAACATTTATAAATTATAAATATAAATCTTATATTATGGTTAGGTCTTCTGGAGTTCTAAGAAATCCCTGTGTACCAGAAAATCATGATGACTTCCTACTTTTTCCCCCTAGAAGCCTTATAGTGTTAAATTTCTAGTTTAGTCCCATCATGTATTTCAAATTAATATTTATGTATCACATAATGTGGCAGTTGAGATTAATTTTTTCCACACAAATATCCTATATTGCAATATTATTTGTTGACTTTTATTTTTTCATTGAACTATCTTGGTGCTTTGTCAAAAATCATTTAACTTTTAAAAATGCATGTGTATTTTTGTTCTCTCTGTGTAGTTCTATTTCTCTCTACTTTTGTCAATACCTTACTATTTTGATTACTACAGCTTTTTAATAAGTTGATAGGTTCAGTCAGTTTGTGTAAGAGTTTCACTTTTATTTATCTTTTTACAGATTATATTCTAGGTCCTTTGGATTCACAGATAAATTTTAGGTTTTGCATATCAGTCTCTTCAAAAAACCAACAAACAAAAAGCTGCTTAGAATTTAAATTGAATAGCCTTAGATCTATACATCAATCTGAGAGGGACTGACATCCTAATAATATTGAGTCTTCCAATCCACATGTTCATAGACATAAAAATGTTTAAAAAATCAAATCCAGCAACATGTAGAAACAAATCTATCTGTTTCTCCATTTAGTTCTGTCGATTTTTGTTTCATATATTTTGAAATTTTGTTATTAAGGATATAAGCATTTAGGATCATTCTTGATGAATTGAACCTTTTATCATCAGATAACTTCATCCCTGATTCCCTGTCTTGAAGACTCTTTGATGTTAATAGCAGACTGGTGTGACTATATCACACTTAATTTTTTATTGCATATTGTTCTACCCTTTTTTTGGGAGTGGTGATTTTGCTTTTTTAAAAAAATTGTGTTGTCAATGGAGAAATAACATCATCTATTTACAAAATAGCTCTTGAAAAATACAAGTACAGATACTATAAAACAAAGCAAACTGCAGTCATGAGACACTACATGCTGCTGCTGCTGCTGCTGCTAAGTCGCTTCAGTCGTGTCCGACTCTGTGCGACCCCATAGATGGCAGCCCGCCAGGCTCCACCGCCCCTGGGATTCTCCAGGCAAGAACACTGGAGTGGGTTGCCATTTCCTTCTCCAATGCAGGAAAGTGAAAAGTGAAAGTGAAGTTACTCAGTCGTATCCGACTCCCAGCGACCCCATGGACTGCAGCCTACCAGGCTCCTCTGTCCATGGGATTTTCCAGGCAAGAGTACTGGAGTGGGTTGCCATTGCCTTCTCCAGAGACACTACATACATCATGCAAAAGCAACAGTCTGACCTCCAGGTTATGAAAACTAGGGTTAAAAAATCACTACACATAAAAGGTCCAAGTTCTCAGGTCTAGTGGCTCAGATGGTAAATATCTGCCTACAGTGAAGGAAATCCAGGTTTGATTCCTGGCTCTGGAAGATCCCCTGGAGAAGGGAATGGCTGGAGAATCTCCTCATGGACAGAGGAGCCTGGAGGGCTATATAGTCCATGGGGTCGCAAAGAGTCAGACACAAATGAGCAACTAACACACACAGAGAAGGTCCAGGTTCCTAGCTTGGTAAAACCTGGGTACAGTTACATGAAACATTTAACAAATTGAATTCTTCTTCCCCAATGTGTAAACAAAATTACAAGACTAAATCTGTGTCTGGCAATTTCAATCTAACTCTGAAGCCACACAAAACATACAGACATCTTGTAGACTTTACTTGTTTCTTAGTCTGACCATCTTTTCTTCTTAGATGGTGGGAGGCAGGATAAGGTGACTGTGCAGAGCAAAGATATAGGAAGTAGAAATACTGTATACTAGACATTACAAAGAGTGGTGAGAAGTCTCAATTAATGCATAGTCTAAGGGGGAAAAGATTACACTCCAACTTTGGAAAATTAATTTAAAAGGATAGAGGAAGAGTTGAAGTACTATTATTATTGTGTAGCAACTGCTGCATTAACTATTTCCAAAAATTTCTCCCTTTAAATAAGACTCCAAGCTATATTAGTATTTATAATTGACATCTGGACTGGGTTTATGTTTGCTGCATTGTTTTGGAAATTGGCAATATAAACTGGGAAAAATTTTTTTTATTCTGATGATACACTTCTATGTATTTTTTTATTTAGATGTTCATATTGATGGATTTTCATTTTTTTTCCTGAAGAATTTCCTTTACCATTGGTCTTCAGATTGGGTGACATTGTGCAGTGGTGTACTGTTATGCTTCAGAGAAAGGATAAGAGTACATCCAGTTCAGTCCCTCTGAGATAGCTGTAACCTTTAAAAATGAAATGTCAAACCTAGGGTATATATTTGACACTGAATTTTCATTTTTCTACCCTTTTATTTTCAAACTTTTTGTACTTAGAATATATGCCTTCTAAACTGTATATTGTTCCAACTAGGTCTTGTTTCCTCATTAGTCTTCAATCTCCAGTTTTTAACATTATTAGTTCAATTATAGTTGGTATAATTATTGACATGATTGGGTTTAAATTAATATCATCTCATTCTCTGTTTTCTATTTGTTCCCTTTGTTTGTGGGGTCTTTTTTCTTCTATCTTCCCTTCAGTTGAGAATTGTTTAGAGTTTCATTCTGTCTCTTCTATTTATGTTTTTAACTACCTCTTTACATGATTATATTTAGAGCTTTCTTATCTATCTATAATTAATACTATACTATTTAATATATATGTAAGACCCTTATAACAGCACAATTTGAAATTTATCTCTTCCTATCACTTGTGCTATTATATAATGTCACACATTTTACACTGTATGTTTAAAGCCCCAAATATGTTCTAAGCCTGAAATACACCATTATTATTTTTACTTTAGTCAATTTATTTTTAAGAAATTAAGAAGAGAAAGATAGACCTTTATATTTACCCACATACTTACAATTTCTTGTTCTCTTCCTTCCTTCCTTTCAATTAAGATTTCCATTTTATATCATTTCCTTTCAGGATGAAAAGCTTCCTTTGAAATTTCTTGTAAAGCCGAGGTGCTGAAAACATTTTTAATCTGCTTCTGATTATCTAAAATTGCTTTCTTTTTTATATTATTTATTTTTTAAATATAAATTTATTTATTTTAATTGGAGGTTAATTACTTTACAGTATTGTATTGGTTTTGCCATACATTAACATGAAATCCGCCACGGGTATACATGTGCTCCCCATCCCAAACCCCCCTCCCACCTCCCTCCCTGTACCATTCCTCTGGGTCATCCCAGTGCACCAGCCCCAAGCATCCAGTATCATGCATCAAACCTGGAGTGGCAATTCGTTTCTTATATGATATTATACATGTTTCAATGCCATTCTCCCAAATCATCCCACCCTCTACCTCTCCCACAGAGTCCAAAAGACTGTTATATACATCTGTGTCTCTTTTGCTGTCTCACATACAGGGTCGTCGTTACCATCTTTCTAATTTCCATTTATATGCTTTCGTACACTGTATTGGTGTTTTTCTTTCTGGCTTACTTCACTCTGTATAATAGGCTCCAGTTTCATCCACCTCATTAGAACTGATTCAAATGTATTCTTTTTTTTTTTTTTTTAATTTTATTTTATTTTTAAACTTAACATAACTGTATTAGATTTGCCAAATATCAAAATGAATCCGCCACAGGTACACATGTGTTCCCCATCCTGAACCCTCCTCCCTCCTCCCTCCCCATTCCATCCCTCTGGGTCGTCCCAGTGCACCAGCCCCAAGCATCCAGTATCGTGCATCGAACCTGGACTGGCAACTCATTTCATACATGATATTTTACATGTTTCAATGCCATTCTCCCAAATCTTCCCACCCTCTCAAATGTATTCTTTTTAATGGCTGAGTAATTATTTAAAATTTTTATTGTGATAAAATATATAAAAAACTTGCCATTTTAACTACCTTAAGAGTACAGTTCTAAGGTATTAATTGCATTCATAATTGAAACTATCACAACCATTTGTTTCCAAAACATTTTCATCATCCCAAAAAACACTGTATGTCTTCTCTCTGGAATGCAATGAAGTGTCCAGTAATGACAAACCCACAGCAAACATTATCCTCAATGGTGAAAAATTGAAAGCATTTCCTCTAAAGTCAGGAACAAGACAAGGGTACCCACTTTCACCATTACTATTCAACATAGTTTTGGAAGTTTTGGCCACAGCAATCAGAGCAGAAAAAGAAATAAAAGGAATCCAAATTGGAAAAGAAGAAGTAAAACTCTCACTATTTGCAGATGACATGATCCTCTACATAGAAAACCCTAAAGACTCCACCAGAAAATTACTAGAACTAATCAATGACTATAGTAAAGTTGCAGGATATAAAATCAACACACAGAAATCCCTTGCATTCCTATACATTAATAATGAGAAAACAGAAAGAGAAATTAAGAAAACAATTCCATTCACCATTGCAATGAAAAGAATAAAATACTTAGGAATATATCTACCTAAAGAAACTAAAGACCTATATATAGAAAACTATAAAACACTGGTGAAGGAAATCAAAGAGGACACTAATAGATGGAGAAATATACCATGTTCATGGATTGGGATGGTATGGGGACGGAGGAGGGAGGAGGGTTCAGGATGGGGAACACATGTATACCTGTGGCGGATTCATTTTGATATTTGGCAAAACTAATACAATTATGTAAAGTTTAAAAATAAAATAAAATTAAAAAAAAATAATAAAAAGACAAAAAAAAAAAAAGAATCAATATACTGAAAATGAGTATACTACCCAAAGCAATTTATAGATTCAATGCAATCCCTATCAAGCTACCAACGGTATTCTTCACAGAGCTAGAACAAATAATTTCCCAATTTGTATGGAAATACAAAAAACCTCGAATAGCCAAAGCTATCTTGAGAAAGAAGAATGGAACTGGAGGAATCAACCTACCTGACTTCAGGCTCTACCACAAAGCCACAGTTATCAAGACAGTATGATACTGGCACAAAGACAGAAATATAGATCAATGGAACAAAATAGAAAGCCCAGAGATAAATCCACGCACATATGGACACCTTACCTTTGACAAAGGAGGCAAGAATATACAATGGATTAAAGACAATCTCTTTAACAAGTGGTGCTGGGAAAACTGGTTAACCACTTGTAAAAGAATGAAACTAGAACACTTTCTAACACCATACACAAAAATAAACTCAAAATGGATTAAAGATCTCAACGTAAGACCAGAAACTATAAAACTCCTAGAGGAGAACATAGGCAAAACACTCTCCGACATACATCACAGCAGGATCCTCTATGACCCACCTCCCAGAATATTGGAAATAAAAGCAAAAATAAACAAATGGGACCTAATTAAACTTAAAAGCTTCTGCACATCAAAGGAAACTATTAGCAAGGTGAAAAGGCAGCCTTCAGAATGGGAGAGAATAATAGCAAATGAAGCAACTGACAAACAACTAATCTCAAAAATATACAAGCAACTCCTACAGCTCAACTCCAGAAAAATAAATGACCCAATCAAAAAATGGGCCAAAGAGCTAAATAGACCTTTCCCCAAAGAAGACATACAGATGGCTAACAAACACATGAAAAGATGCTCAACATCACTCATTATCAGAGAAATGCAAATCAAAACCACTATGAGGTACCATTTCACACCAGTCAGAATGGCTGCGATCCAAAAGTCTACAAGTAATAAACGCTGGAGAGGGTGTGGAGAAAAGGGAACCCTCTTACACTGTTGGTGGGGTTAGGGTTAGGGTTAGGCGGATTCATTTTGATGTTTGGCAAAACTAATACAGTGTTTCAGGTTTAAAAATAAAATAAAATTGAAAAAAAAAACAAAACTAAAAAAACCCCAAAAAACACTGTAGCCAAGAATTATGCAATAACTTCTAGCCACAGGTATCTTTTATTCTACTTCCTGTCCCTATAAATTTGTCTATTATATATATTTCATACAAATAGAACCAAGCAAATCTGTCTTTTTTGTCTGGATTATTTCACTTAATATGTTTTCAAGGTTCATCCATGTTGAATGAACACAGATCAGAATTTCATTCCTTTTAATGGCTGAACAATATTCCACTGTATGTATATGATCACATTTTGTTTATCCATTCATCTGTTGATAGACACCGGAGAAGTTTCTAACTTTTGACTATTATAAGTAGTGCTACAATTAATATTGGTATGTTGGTATTAGTTGCTCAGTTGTGTCCGACTCCAAGTGTCCGACTTCATGGACTGTAGACTGCCAGGTTCTTCCGTCTATGGGATTTCCCAGGCAAGAATACTAAAGTGGGTTGCCATTTCCTTCTCCAGGGGATCTTCCTGACCCAAGGATTGAACCAGGGTCTCCTGCATTGCAGGCAGATTCTTTACCATCTGAGCCACCAGAAGTATTGGTATATAAATGTCTATTTGAGTCCCTCTTAGAGGTAAAAATGGAATTGCTGGATCATAGCTTATGTTTAGCTTTCTGAGGAAAGATTAAGCTATTTTCTCATAGCAGCTGCAACATTTTGCATTCTCATTAGCGATGTACAAATGTTCCATTTCCTCCACATTCTCATCATGTGCTATTTTCCTTTAAAAGAAATGATCACCGTCCTAGTAGCTCTGCTGTGCAACCTCACTGCGGCTTTCATTTGCATTTCCCTAATGACCAATGGTGTTGAGAATCTTTTCATGTGTTTATTGGCCACTTATATATCTTTTTGGGTCCTTTGTTCATTCAAAAATTGGATTGTCTTTTTTTGTCATTGTTGTGTTGTAGGAGCTTTTACATATTCTGGATGTTAAACCTACCATACACATATGTGAAAATATTTTCTCCCATTTTGTAGGTTGGTTTTTCACTTTGTTAATCATGTTGTCTGATACACAAAAGTGTTTTTTTTTTTATTAAGTGCAATTTATCTATTTTTGTTGTTGTTATAGCTAAGAATATATTGTCAAATCCAAGTTCACGAAGATTCACTTCTATATTTTCTTCTAAGAGTTTTACAGTTCTACTTCTTATACTTAGTCATTGATCCATTTTGATTTAATTTTTGTATGTGTGTGAGGCAAGGGTTCAACTTCACTTTTTTACATATGGTAATTCAGTTGTCCCAACACCATTTCTTGAAAAAACTATTGTTTCACTATTGAACAGACCTGGCACCTTTATAAAAAACCAATTGACCATAGGTATACTGGTGTATTTACAGACTCAATTCTATTCCATTTGTTAATAAGTCTATCCTTATGCCAGTATCATTCTCCTTCAATTACTGCAGCTTTGTGGTGAGTTTTGAAATTAGTAAGTGCGAAGCATCAGATTTTATTCTTTTTTTCAAGATTAGTTTAGCTCTTCAGGACCACTTGTAATTCTATATGAATTAGACAGTTTTCCCATTTCTGTAAAAAAAAAAAAATCTGTTGGAATTTGACACAAATTATTTTAAATCTGTTGTTTTCATTTTTGTTATTTGGAATAACTTCCTGAATGTAAAGTCCTTAACTGATGCTTTTTTTTTTTTTTTCCTGTAGCACTTTAAAGATGCCATTCAATTGATTTCTATCCTTCCACAAAATTTCAGACTTCTTCCCCATGTGCTGTTCTTAGTCGCTCAGTTGTGTCAGAGTCTTTGTGACCCCATGGACTGCAGCCTGCCAGGCTCTTCTGTCCATGGGGATTCTCCAGGCAAGAATACTGGAGTGGGTTGCCATGCCCTCCTCCAGGGGATCTTACCAACCCAGGGATTGAACCCAGGTTTCCCGCATTGCAGGCAGATTCTTTACTGTCTGAGCCACCAGGGAAGCCCATAAAACATGGGGGAAAACCTCTTTTATTCAAATATTAAATTTTTAACAGATTTTTTTCATTATTTGAAAAAAATTTGCTTCTTTGGTTGGGGAGCACAGGCTCTAGGCACACAGGCTTCAGTAGTAGTGGTGCATAGGCTTAGTTGCCCTGCAGCATGTGTAATCTTCTTGGACCAGCGACTGAACCCATGTGCCCTGCATTGGCAGGTGGATTCTTATCTACTGTACCACCAGATAAGTCCTGAAAATGTTAAACTTTTTCAATGTTTCTTACATTGTTTCTCTTACACAGAGAATCTTTAGTCTTCACTTAGAAATCATTTCCCATTATCAGCATGCACACATGCTTTAATTTAGTATCTTTCAATATTAAAAAGGCACATATATATACATATATTTAAAATCCTCCTTCCCGACACTTCCCTATACAACAATGGCTCCATTTCTCTGCTCTCTTAACAGCTGCTGCTGCTAAGTTGCTTCAGTCGTGTCTGACTCTGTGCGACCCCATAGACGGCAGCCCATGAGGCTCCCCCGTCCCTGGGATTCTCCAGGCAAGAACACTGGAGTGGGTTGCCATTTACTTCTCCAATGCATGAAAGTGAAAAGTGAAAGTGAAGTCACTCAGTTGTGTCTGATTCTTAGCAACCCCATGGACTGCAGCCTATCAGGCTCCTCCCTTCGTCCACGGAATTCTCCAGACAAGAGTACTGGAGTGGGTTGCCATTGCCACAAAATTCCGTAAAAGAGTAGTCTGTTTTTGCTATCTCCACTTCCTCACCTTCTATTGTCTTTTAACTCACTCCAGTGAGGCCTCTGTACCTAACCTCCCATGTATTGCTCTCCTCATAGTCATCAGTGACCTCCAAGCTGCCAAATACAAAGGTCAGTTCTTGTTCTGCTTGACTTTTTGGCACTCCCCTTCTCCTAGAAATACTCTCTCCTTAAGATTCCAGATCCTATGCTTTACTAGTTTTCCTCCTCCTTCACTAAACACTCCCTCTCCATGTCTTTGATGTTAATGTTAATTGCTCAGTCATGTCCAACTTTTTGTGACCCCATGGACTGTAGCTCACCGGGCTCCTCTGTCCACAGGATTCTCCAGGCAAGGATACTGGAGTGGGTTTGCATTTCCTTCTCCAGGGGATCGTCCTGACCCAGGGATCTAACCCAGGTCTTCTGCATTGCAGGCAAATTCTTTACTGTCTGGTCTATCCAGGAAGTCGCTATGTCTTTGATGGCTCCTCATTATCTATCCAATTTCTAACTATTGAAGTTGTCCAATACTACTCAGTCCTAAGCTTCTCTTTTCTTCTCTCAGTACACATGTATGCATAAAGATAGATACATCTCTACATGACTTTTTCTTTCTCCCCCTTCATTTCTCCCCTCCTGCAGTCATTCCCAGAAGCAAGAGTTGGCCTGCACAGCCTCTGGAGTGCCAGCCCCTCACTACTGCCCAAATCAGCCCCACAGCAACCCTGTCCAATGTCTGAGACCTGAGGCATGGTGGGACCGGTTCTCAAGCTAGGTGCTCACCTCTGGACACGGACTATGGGAAAAGGCATTGTGGCCAAGAGGGCAGTAAGTGCCTGTTGGTCAGACTCTCCAAGGAGGTTGCTCTGAAGTCTTCACCTCCCTGTCTCGGGATGAAACCCGATGCCTGGTTCTTTAGATTTGTTTCTCTGTCTCTCTCTCAGTCTCCCAACAATGGAGCAGAGAGAAAGTAATCTCCCATGGTCTCTCATCTTCCCACACTGGCCCAGACCAGGCCTCCAAGGTCGAAGGCAGAAGCAGCAGCCCCCAGGCTGGCTTCTGGACTTTGGAGCCTTTGCATTTCCTCATGTGAGCAGGAGCGCAAGCACCAGGGGAAGCAGAGGAAGAAGAAGGCAGGCTCGGGTTCCAGCCAAGCTGCAGACCAGTAGCTAAAAGAATGTCCCCAAACACCCAGGGGATCGGGTAAGGGCAGGGGCCAGGCAGGTAGCCAAGAGGAGCGGATAGCAGAGAGCAGCTAGTTAAAGACCACAGACGCCTTGAGGTTGGCGTGCTCAAGGCCCTCGCTGAAGGTGATGAGAAAGTACATGACCTTGCGGATTTTGGCCAAGTCAGACAAGCGCTCCCTGAACTCCTGTGCCTTGGCCTCTTTCCAATCCATGGCCTAGGAGTCTTCCTTGCACCAGAAGATGGTAGGGGGGTCCAGCAGCTGCCGCGTCATGAGGTTAGTGAGGTCGGGTGTCCAGTTCTGGAAGGTGCCCCCGATGGTGACTTTATCCAGCTTGTCCAGCACGACATGCCAGTGCTCAAACTGCAGCCTCTGCTACTGGATGAAGTCCACGCGGTACTCGGACTTAGCTGGTCTCAGCAGCTTCTTGCCATCCTGACGCTTCTTCCTGCTTCTTTCCTCGTGCAGCGCATCTGGAGAGAAGCTTCTCTTGATACCCTTACTTCCTAGTGATCTCAATTAGTTCTCTGTCTTTAAATCCTCTGGGTTGGGAAGATTCCCTGGAGGAGGGCATGGCAATCCACTTCAGTATTATTGCCTGGAGAATCCTATGGACAGAGGAAGCTGGCAGGCTTTAGGGTCACAGAGTGGGACACGACTGAAGTGACTTAGCAGCATCATATTCTCAAACTTATAACTATTATATCTATCAGATCAGATCAGATCAGTCACTCAGTCATGTCTGATTCTTTGCAACCCCACGAATCGCAGCACACCAGGCCTCCCTGTCCATCACCAACTCCCGGAGTTCACTCAGACTCACGTCCATCGAGTCAGTGATGCCATCCAGCCATCTCATCCTCTGTCGTCCCCTTCTCCTCTTGCCCCCAATCCCTCCCAGCATCAGAGTCTTTTCCAATGAGTCAACTCTTCGCATGAGGTGGCCAAAGTACTGGAGTTTCAGCTTTAGCATCAGTCCTTCCAAAGAAATCTCAGGGCTGATCTCCTTCAGAATGGACCGGTTGGGTCTCCTTGCAGTCCAAGGGACTCTCAAGAGTCTTCTCCAACACCACAGTTCAAAAGCATCAATTCTTCGGCACTCAGCCTTCTTCACAGTCCAACTCTCACATCCATACATGACCACAGAAAAAACCATAGACCCTGCTTGATACCCTTACTTCCTAGCCATCTCAATTAGTCCTCTGGCTTTAAATCCCATCTATAGTCTAAGGACTCTCAAATGTGAACTGTTATATCTATTGTCTAAACCACTTTCCTGAGCTCCAGACTCTAGTAAACAGCTGTACTACCTAGTTGCTATGTTCACTTGGATATTTAACAACCACCTTAAATTTGACATATCCGAAATAGATTCATTTCCTGACTACCTCCCAATTTTCCTCTTTCCTGACATCCCCAAAAGTGTTTCTCCCTTAGCAATTCACAATTTAGTGATATTCCATTATCAACCCTGGAAATCATCCTTAGCCTTTCTGTGTATCGCATATGATAAAGCTGGTCCATTAGCATACTCCGTTGGCTTTGTTCGCTATAGCCTCAATCTGATCACCTTCATCTCTATCACTGTATCCAAGACACTGTCATCTCACACCTGAACTACTGTAGTACTAGCTTCTTTGATAGTTCTTATTTCAACATTTGTTTCCTTTAAAAATCTATTTCCCTCTCAGCAGTCAAAATTCGGAGTAAATTGGCTCACATCACACCCTCTCTTAAAGCCTTCCAACTGCTTTCAGTGAATTTGGAATAAAGTCATAGTTATGCTGTTAAGATTCCAAATAATCTGACTCAGTGGCTTCCTCAGCTCTTCCTCTCCTGACTACTCTACTTCAGCCGTGTTTATCTCCTTAAACTGTGTCAAGCTTGTTTCCAACTTGGCTCTTTGTATGTCCTCTTTGTTTAGCTTGGAACACTCTTCCTTTGGGTCATGTCATGGTTTGTTTTCTCACTTCATTCCAAACTGTCTAAATCGGGCCTCCTGTGAGAGGCCTTTTCAATGCTCTCTATCTAAAGTAGGTCTTCACACAATAGTATATAGTTCCTCTAACCCTTTGTCCTGCTTATTCTTCATTGCCCTTAGTGCTTCCTGGAAATGATACATTTATTGTTTACTTTTGTGCTCTCTCATTAGAATATCAGCTGCTTGCAAATAACAGCATTGTCTTATTGCTACATCTCTGGGCCCTAAAATAAATGCTCAATAAAGATTTATTGATTGTGTGACTATATTATATATAATTCACCCATTTTTGGTCTAATTATCTACTGACCAATTATGATGAGAAAATAGAACATAAATATCAGAAAAGCAAACAATCCAATCAAAAAGTGGGAAAAAGACCTAAATGGACAATTCTCCAAAGAAGACATACAGATGGCTAACAAACACATGAAAAGATGCTCAACATCGCTCATTATTAGAGAAATGCAAATCAAAACTACAATGAGATATCACCTCACACCAGTTGGAATGGCCATCATCAAAAAGTCTACAAACAATAAATGCTGGAGACGGTGTGGAGAAAAGGGAATACTCTTGCACTGTTGATGGGAATGTAAATTGACACAGCCACTATGGAAGATGGTATGGAGAGTCCTTAAAGAACTAGGAATAAAACCATCATATGACCTAGCAATACCACTCCTAGGCATAAACCCTGAGGAAACCAAAATTGAAAGAGACACGTGTATTCCATTGTTCATTGAAGCACTGTTTACAATAGCTAGAAAATGGAAGCAACGTAGATGTCCATCAGACGCATGGATAAAGAAGTTGTGGTACATATACTCAATGGAATATTCAGTCAGTTCAGTTCAGTTCAGTCACTCAGTCATGTCTGACTCTTTGTGACCCCATGAACTGCAGCACACCAGGCCTCCCTGTCCATCACCAACTCCCAGAGTTCACTCAAACTCACGTCCATCGAGTCGGTGATGCCATCCAGCCATCTCACCTTCTGTCATCCCCTTCTCCTCCTGCCCCCAATCCCTCCCAGCATCAGGGTCTTTTCCAATGAGTCAGCTCTTCGCATGAGGTGGCCAAAGTATTGGAGTTTCAGCTTTAGCATCATTCCTTCCAAAGAACACCCAGGACTGATCACCTAATATTAATCAGCCATAAAAAGCAACATATTTGAATCAGTTCTGATGAGGCGGATGAACCTAGAGCCCTATTATACAGAGTGAAGTAAGTCAGAAAGAGAAATATAAATATCATATACTGATGCATATATATGGAATCTAAAAGCTGGTACTAATGAATTTATTTGCAGGGCAGCAATGGAGAAACAGACATAGAGAACAGACTTATGGACATGGGGAGAGAGGAGGAGAGGGTGAGATATATGGAGAGAATAACATGGAAAATTACATTACCATATGTAAAACAGATCACCAATGGGAATTTGCTGTATGTCTCAGAAAGCTCAAACAGGGACTCTGTATCAACCTAGAGGGGTGGGATGGGGAGGGAGATGGGAGGGAGGTTCAAGAATGAGGGGATATATGTATACCTATGTACTTTGGCCACCTCATGCAAAGAGTTGACCCATTGGAAAAGACTCTGATGCTGGGAGGGATTGGGGGCAGGAGGAAAAGGGGATGACAGAGGATGAGATGGCTGGATGGCATCACCAACTCGATGGATGTGAGTTTGAGTGAACTCTGGGTGTTGGTAATGGACAGGGAGGCCTGGCGTGCTGCAATTCATGGGGTCACGAAAAGTTGGACATGACTGAGCGACTGAACTGAACTGATGACTGATTCATGTTGAGGTTTGACAGAAAACAGCAAAATTCTGTAAATTATCCTTCAATTAAAAAATAAGTAAATTAAAAAAAAAATAGAATATAAAAGAGCTTTCAAATATCTCCACTGTTGCCATACAGGGTTTTGTTGCGTTTTACATTCTTAGTTGCTCAATAGTATTGGGAAACATCTTGAAGAACCAACTCATGTACCCTAAGGAATAACTGAATTCTTTTTTGCTTTCTGTAGAGAATGCTAATTTCAAGTATAAATTCCATGAACTTCTTATTTGGCTCTTTGCCCTTCAGATGAAAGGACATAGGGATTCTTTTCTTCCTCAGTTCATGCTGAACTTCTTGTTTTTAGAAATGCTGAATTCATCCTGAAACCTACCC
Source organism: Bubalus bubalis (assembly GCF_019923935.1). Lineage (NCBI taxonomy): Eukaryota > Metazoa > Chordata > Mammalia > Artiodactyla > Bovidae > Bubalus > Bubalus bubalis. The sequence goes on along the minus strand of NC_059162.1, from coordinate 42,627,888 downwards.
ACTGAGAATTACTTAATGTATTACAAAACTTTGAGATCTTACTAAATAAGACTTATTCGGTCTATTCAGTGTGAAAACTCCCTATAACAGGGATATATTTTACTTATTTTGCATAGTTCTGAATTTAATTTAATTTATTATTTTAAAACCTGTGGCGGATTCATTTTGATGTTTGGCAAAACTAATACAATTATGTAAAGTTTAAAAATAAAATAAAATAAAATTAAAAAAAATGAAATTAAAAAACAAAACAAAACAAAACAAAAAAACTTTCTGTGGTTGTGAATTACTTTTTGCCTCTGTGCTTGTTAATATACTCCTCAGTGTTAATTATTAACACTATAAAAGTAAGCACTAGGTTCTAAATATAAATGTCTGATTCACTATAGTCTTTGTGGTATTAATTTTCTTTCCTATGTAAACTATAAAATAGTATCAATGGATATTCTTTTTTTCAGTGTGATACGACCAAGGTAAAAGAAACCCAAGTAAGATGGTAGGTGTTGCAAGAGGGAATCAGAGGGCAGACACACTGAAACCATAATCACAGAAAAATAGTCAATCTAATCACACTAGGACCACAGACTTGTCTAACTCAGTGAAACTAAGGCATGCCCGTGGGGCCACCCAAGACGGACAGGTCATGGTGGAGAACGCTGACAGAATGTGGTCCACTGGAGAAGGGAATGGCAAACCACTTCAGTATTCTTGCCTTGAGAACCCCATGAACAGTATGAAAAGGCAAAATGATAGGATACTGAAAGAGGAACTCCCCAGGTCCGTAGGTGCCCAATATGCTACTGGAGATCAGTGGAGAAATAACTCCAGAAAGAATGAAGGGATGGAGCCAAAGCAAAAACAATACCCAGCTGTGGATGTGACTGATGACAGAAGCAAGGTCCAATGCTGTAAAGAGCAATATTGCATAGGAACCTGGAATGTCAGGTCCATGAATCAAGGCAAATTGGAACTGGTCAAACAGGAGATGGCAAGAGTGAACATAGACATTCTAGGAATCAGAGAACTAAAATGGACTGGAATGGGTGAATTTAACTCAGATGACCATTATATCTACTACTGCGGGCAGGAATCCCTTAGAAGAAATGGAGTAGCCATCATGGTCAACAAGAGAGTCCAAAATGCAGTACTTGAATGCAATCTCAAAAAAGACAGAATGATCTCTGTTCGTTTCCAAGGCAAATTATTCAATATCACAGTAATCCAAGTCTATGCCCCAACCAGTAATGCTGAAGAAACTGAAGTTGAACGGTTCTATGAAGACCTACAAGACCTTTTGGAACTAACACCCAAAAAAGATACCCTTTTCATTATAGGGGACTGGAAAGCGAAAGTAGGAAGTCAAGAAACACCTGGAGTGACAGGCAAATTTGGCCTTGGAATACGGAATGAAGCAGGGCAAAGACTAATAGAGTTTTGCCAAGAAAATGCACTGGTCATAGCAAACACCCTCTTCCAACAACACAAGAGAAGACTCTACACATGACATCACCAGATGGTCAACACCAAAATCAGATTGATTCTATTTTTTGCAGCCAAAGATGGAGAAGCTCTATGCAGTCAGCAAAAACAAGACCAGGAGCTGACTGTAGCTCAGATCATGAACTCCTTATTGCCAAATTCAGACTTAAATTGAGGAAAGTAGAGAAAACCACTAGACCATTCAGGTATGACCTAAATCAAATCCCTTATGATTATACAGTGGAAGTGAGAAATAGATTTAAGGACCTAGATCTGATAGATAGAGTGCCTGATGAACTATGGACTGAGGTTCGTGACATTGTACAGGAGACAGGGATCAAGACCATCCCTGTGGAAAAGAAATGCAAAAAAGCAAAATGGCTGTCTGGAGAGGCCTTACAAATAGCTGTGAAAAGAACAGAAGTGAAAAGCAAAGGAGAAAAGGAAAGATATAAACATCTGATGCAGAGTTCCAAAGAATAGCAAGAAGAGATAAGAAAGCTTTCTTCAGCAATCAATGTAAAGAAATAGAGGAAAACAACAGAATGGGAAAGACTAGAGATCTCTTCAAGAAAATCAGAGATACCAAGGGAACATTTCATGCAAAGATAGGCTCGATAAAGGACAGAAATGGCATGGACCTAACAGAAGCAGACGATATTAAGAAGAGGTGGCAAGAATACACAGAAGAACTGTACAAAAAAGATCTTCACGACCCAGATAATCACGATGGTGTGATCACTGACCTAGAGCCAGACATCCTGGAATGTGAAGTCAAGTGGGCCTTAGAAAGCATCACTATGAACAAAGCCAGTGGAGCTGATGGAATCCCAGTTGAGCTATTTCAAAACCTGAAAGATGATGGTGTGAAAGTGCTGTGCTCAATATGCCAGCAAATTTGGGAAACTCAGCAGTGGCCACAGGACTGGAAAAGGTCAGTTTTCATTCCAATCCCAAAGAAAGGCAATGCCAAAGAATGCTCAAACTACCACACAATTGCACTCATCTCACACGCTAGTAAAGTAATGCTCAAAATACTCCAAGCCAGACTTCAGCAATATGTGATCCATGAACTTCCAGATGTTCAAGCTGATTTTAGAAAACCCAGAGGAACCAGAAATCAAATTGCCAACATCCACTGGATCATCGAAAAAGCAAGAGAGTTCCAGAAAAACATCTATTTCTGCTTTATTGAGTATGCCAAAGCCTTTGACTGTGTGGATCACAATAAACTTGGAAAATTCTGAAAGAGATGGGAATACCAGACCACCTGACCTGCCTCTTGAGAAATCTGTATGCAGGTCAGGAAGCAACAGTTAGAACTGAACATGGAACAACAGACTGGTTCCAAATAGGAAAAGGAGTATGTCAAGGCTGTATATTGTCACCCTGCTTATTTAACTTCTATGCAGAGTACATCATGAGAAACACTGGACTGGAAGAAGCACAAGCTGGAATCAAGATTGCCGGGAGAAATATCAATAACCTCAGATATGCAGATGACACCACCCTGATGGCAGAAAGTGAAGAGGAACTCAAAACCCTCTTGATGAAAGTGAAAGTGGAGAGTGAAAAAGTTGGCTTAAAGCTCAACATTCAGAAAACGAAGGTCATGGCATCCAGTCCCATCACTTCATGGGAAATAGACAGGGAAACAGTGGAAACAGTGTCAGACTTTATTTTTTGGGGCTCCAAAATCACTGCAGATTGTGACTGCTGCCATGAAATTAAAAGACGCTTACTCCTTGGAAGTAAAGTTATGACCAACCTAGATAGCATATTCAAAAGCAGAGACATTACTTTGCCAACAAAGGTCTGCCTAGTCAAGGCTATGGTTTTTCCAGTGGTCATGTATGGATTTGAGAGTTGGACTGTGAAGAAAGCCGAAGAATTGATGCTTTTGAACTGTGGTGTTGGAGAAGACTCTTGAGAGTCCCTTGGACTGCAAGGAGATCCAACCGGTCCATTCTGAAGGAGATCAGCCCTGGGATTTCTTTGGAAGGAATTATGCTAAGGCTGAAAGTCTAACCACCTTATGCGAAGAGTTGACTCGTTGGAAAAGACTCTAATGCTGGGAAGGATTGGGGGCAGGAGGAGAAGGGGACAACAGAGGATGAGATGTCTGGATGGCATCACTGACTCGAGGGACGTGAGTCTGAGTGAACTCCGGGAGTTGGTGATGAACAGGCAGGCCTGGTGTGCTGCGAATCATGGGGTTGCAAAGAGTTGAACACGACTGAGCGACTAAACTGAACTGAACTGAGTTGGATTTGCACGTTATCACTCCAAAGCTTTTCCATGTGTCTACAGATGAAACTTCCATAGTTTAAGAGTTTATACGATTTCACATCATAGCCCCTGTGTTGAAAACATTATAGCTTTGAGTCATAATATTCTGTTACATGTGCACCATAATATACCTGTATTTCCCCCTAAAGTTTGATAATTAGATTGGTTATAACTTTTATATATTCTAATTAATATAAAAATAAAATTTTATGCATAAATTTAAGTCAATAGTTCTTATAATTTATATAGAAGATAATAATAAACTAGAAGTTTAGGGAAATGTCTTGATACATATTGCCAAATTGTTTTTCAGAGCAGCTCTACTAAATTATAATTCTACCATTAGATAAGAGGCCTTATCTCATCATACTGTTACCAGGACTGTCATTAAAATTATTTTTTGGTAAATGTTATCAACAGCAACTATGTCTTATTGTTACTTTATTTTGATTTTTGTATTTTTGGGATACACATACCATTATTCTTTTAGTTTTCTTTATAAGTGGTGTTGTTATTTTGCCCATCTAGGTATTACAAACTTTTAAAAACTGGATTTTATGATAGCTCTTTTTATCAAGGACATTAACCCTTTTATACTTTTTCTACAAATGTATTTCTTGACAATTTTTACATGTGTACAGTATTACTCCGTTTCATAAAATAGAACACTATATCTCAGTGGATATAGTTGGTACTGGAAGAATAAAATCAGTCTTTTTACTTCTCTCAAATGGAAAATTCTTAATTAAGAATTTAACTGAGTTATTATAAACCAGATTAATTTTAAACTTATTAGTATTCTTGCTTGGAAAATTCCATGGATAGAGAAGCTGGTGGGCTGTAGTCCATGGGGTCATAAAGAATCGAACATGTCTGAGATGGCACGGCACTGTGGCACAGCCATTGAAAAGGACATTGCTCTCCAGTGAATTCTTTTCCCACTCAGGTACAAGGAGCCTGTTTTTTTAATTTTAACTGTTTATTTTGTACTGCACTGTGCTGTGCCTAGTCGCTCAGTCGTGTCTGACTCTTTGCGACCCTGTGGACTGTGTAGTAGTGGGGTATAGCCAATTAACTATATTGTGATAGTTTTGGGTGAACAGTGAAGGGACTCAGCTATACATACACATGTAACCATTCTCCCCAAACTCCCCTCCCATCTTGGCAAAAGAAGCCCAATTAGAAAGAGTTTGAGAATGAGGAAGTTTCAGACTGAAAGAAAGCAATTAACTCCCTCCTGCAAAATAATGTGCAATATGAATTCCGAAGTGAAATATACACATCACAAATTTTAAGTCAGTTAAGACTATATTTCCAGTTCTCCTGAATGGTTCACCCAGCACAGTCCCTGAGAGTTAGTATTTTACTTTGAATATGTGTGTGCATGTGTGAGGTTAGCTGAATATTTACTATACATTAATGAGAATAAACAGGTGTCCGAGTCCCATAGGCCAGGAAAATCTTGAAAGGGCTAAATTTGGAGTACCCGCCTAGTTCTCATCCCACCTGGCTTAATGTGGGGCTCTGTGTCAACAGCTATCACTGATTGTCTACTACGACATCCTGACTCTTTGCGACCCCATGAACTGGAGCCCACCAGGCTCCTCTGCCTATGGGATTCTCCAGGCAAGAATACTGGAGTGGGTTGCCATTTCCTTCTCCAGGGGATCTTCCCAACCCAGGGATTGAACCTGGGTCTCCCGAATTGTAGGCAGATGTTTATGATCTGAGCCACCAGGGAAGCCAGTCCATGGGGTTAAGGCATCCTGGGAATAGCTCACTTAAAAAAACATTATGGTGTCAGTTTGCAGTTTCCTTAAAGAAAAAATTCCCTGGTGAAGGTTAGAAGAAGATATTTTTCAAGAAAGCTAAAATATGGAACTAAGAATCACTGAGTTTTGCCCATCTGTTTTCCCTAAGGCTTGGGGAAAGTCATATTTAGCATACAGCATTATGCTTTCTCCCTAAGTTCACCTCTTCAGTAAAATTTCCAACCCTTGTGGTGGTATTGTGGAGGATAAGAAGCTGAGGTAGTAAAGGGAAGTGCAGCCCACTCCAAATAGTCCTTCTGTGGTTTATGTTCAGAGAGCAAATAGCATCCTGTTGAGGCTGGTCTTTGAATGTGGTCCAAGCAGAAGCAAAGACATAAAGGTTCTCTGCTGACTATATGTTTCTCCAGGAAAAACTTCATTAAGGAAAATCTGTTCCCCTGCATATGCTGGTGAGAGGTCACACTTGAGTGATGAGAGAGGAGTTTGTGAGGCTGAGAGAAACACTTGAGGTACGTTTGTGTATAGAAAAAGCCTTTATATGTGTACAGAATTCTCAAGAAATGGTTAACAGAGCAAAAAGTAAGTAGTGGTGAGGGAAAGGAAGTCACTTTCACTTTTCCATATATATCTTCTATATTGCTTGTAATTTTTTTTTTTACAATAAGTATTTACTACTTTGGCAATTCAGAAACATATCAGATCAGATCAGATCCGATCAGTTGCTCAGTCATGTCCGACTCTTTGTGACTCCATGAATCGCAGCACACGAGGCCTCCCTGTCCATCACCAACTCCCGGAGTTCACTGAGACTCACATCCATCGAGCCAGTGATGCCATCCAGCCATCTCATCCTCTGTCGTCCCCTTCTCCTCCTGCCCCCAATCCCTCCCAGCATCAGGGTCTTTTCCAATGAGTCAACTCTTCGCATGAGATGGCCAAAGTACTGGAGTTTCAGCTTTAGCATCATTCCTTCCAAAGAAATCCCAGGGCTGATCTCCTTCAGAATGGACCGGTTGGGTCTCCTTGCAGTCCAAGGGACTCTCAAGAGTCTTCTCCAACACCACAGTTCAAAAGCATCAATTCTTCGGCGCTCAGCCTTCTTCACAGTCCAACTCTCACATTCATACATGACCACTGGAAAAACCATAGCCTTGACTAGCAGGACCTTTGTTGGCAAAGTAATGTCTCTGCTTTTCAATATGCTATCCAGGTTGGTCATAACTTTCCTTCCAAGGAGTAAGTGTCTTTTAATTTCATGGCTGCAGTCACCATCTGCAGTGATTTTGGAGGCCCCCCAAAATAAAGTCTGACACTGTTTCCACTGTTTCCCTGTCTATTTCCCATGAAGTGATGGGACCGGATGCCATGATCTTTGTTTTCTGAATGTTGAGCTTTACGCCAACTTTTTCACTCTCCACTTTCACTTTCAAGAGGCTTTTGAGTTCCTCTTCACTTTCTGCCATAAGGCTGGTGTCATCTGCATATCTGAGGTTATTGATATTTCTCCCGGCAATCTTGATTCCAGCTTGTGTTTCTTCCAGTCCAGCATTTCTCTTGATGTACTCTGCATATAAGTTAAATAAACAGGGTGACAATATACAGCCTTGACATACTCATTTTCCTACTAGGAACCAGTCTGTTGTTCCATGTCCAGTTCTAACTGTTGCTTCCTGACCTGCATACAAATTTCTCAAGAGGCAGATCAGGTGGTCTGGTATTTCCATCTCTTTCAAAATTTTCCAGGTTATTGTGATCCACACAGTCAAAGGCTTTGGCATAGTCAATAAAGCAGAAATTGATGTTTTTCTGGAACTCTCTTGCTTTTTCGATGATCCAGTGGATGTTGGCAATTTGATCTCTGGTTCCTCTGCCTTTTCTAAAAACCAGCTTGAACATCTGGAAGTTCATGGTTCACATATTGCTGAAGCCTGGCTAGGAGAATTTTGAGCATTACTTTACTAGCGTGTGAGATGAGTGCAATTGTGCGGTAGTTTGAGCATTCTTTGGCATTGCCTTTCTTTGGGATTGGAATGAAAACTGACCTTTTCCAGTCCTGTGGCCACTGCTGAGTTTCCCAAATTTGCTGGCATATTGAGCACAGCACTTTCACACCATCATCTTTCAGGATTTGGAATAGCTCAACTGGGATTCCATCAGCTCCACTGGCTTTGTTCATAGTGATGCTTTCTAAAGCCCACTTGACTTCACATTCCAGGATGTCTGGCTCTAGGTCAGTGATCACACCATCATGATTATCTGGGTCATGAAGATCTTTTTTGTACAGTTCTTCTGTGTATTCCTGCCACCTCTTCTTAATATCTTCAGCTTCTGTTAGGTCCATACCATTTCTGTACTTTATCAAGCCCATCTTTGCATGAAATGTTCCCTTGGTATCTCTGATTTTCTTGAAGATATCTTTAGTCTTTCCCATTCTGTTGTTTTCCTCTATTTCTTTGCATTGATTGCTGAAGAAGGCTTTCTTATCTCTTGCTATTCTTTGGAACTCTGCATCAGATGTTTATATCTTTCCTTTTCTCCTTTGCTTTTTGCTTCTCTTCTGTTTACAGCTATTTGTAAGGCCTCCCAGACAGCCATTTTGCTTTTTGGCATTTCTTTTCCACGGGGATGGTCTTGATCCCTGTCTCCTGTACAATGTCATGAACCTCATTCCATAGTTCATCAGGCACTCTATCTATCAGATCTAGGCCCTTAAATCTATTTCTCACTTTCACTGTATAATCATGAGGGATTTGATTTAGGTCATACCTGAATGGTCTAGTGGTTTTGCCTACTTTCTTCAATTTCAGTCTGAATTTGGCAATAAGGAGTTCATGGTCTGAGCCACAGTCAGCTCCTGGTCTTGTTTTTGCTGACTGTATAGAGCTTCTCCATCTTTGGCTGCAAAGAATATAATCAATCTGATTTCAGTGTTGACCATCTGGTGATGTCTGTGTGTAAAGTCTTCTCTTATGTTGTTGGAAGAGGATGTTTGCTATGACCAGTGCATTTTCGTGGCAAAACTCTATTAGTCTTTGCCCTGCTTCATTCCGTATTCCAAGGCCAAATTTGCCTGTCACTCCAGGTGTTTCTAGACTTCCTAGTTTTGCATTCCAGTCCCCTATAATGAAAAGAACATCTTTTTGGGTGTTAGTTCTAAAAGGTCTCGTAGGTCTTCATAGAACCATTCAACTTCAGCTTCTTCAGCGTTACTGGTTGGGGCATAGACTTGGATTACTGTGATATTGAATGGTTTGCCTTGGAAATAAACAGAGATCATTCTGTCTTTTTTGAGACTACATCCAAGTACTGCATTTCGGACTCTTTTGTTGACCATGATGGCTACTCATTTCTTCTGAGGACTTCCTGCCCGCAGTAGTAAATATAATGGTCATCTGAGTTAAATTCACCCATTCCAGTCCATTTCAGTTCACTGATTCCTAGAATGTCAACATTCATTCTTGCCGTCTCCTGTTTGACCAGTTCCAATTTGCCTTGATTCATGGACCTGACGTTCCAGGTTCCTATACAATATTGCTCTTTACAGCGTTGGTCCTTGCTTCTATCATCAGTCACATCCACAGCTGGGTATTGTTTTTGCTTTGGCTCCATCCCTTCATTCTTTCTGAAGTTATTTCTCCACTGATCTCCAGTAGCATATTGGGCACCTACGGACCTGGGGAGTTCCTCTTTCAGTATCCTATCATTTTGCCTTTTCATACTGTTCATGGGGTTCTCAAGGCAAGAATACTGAAGTGGTTTGCCATTCCCTTCTCCAGTGGACCACATTCTGTCAGATCTCTCCACCATGACCCGCCCATCTTGGGTAGCCCCATGGGCATGGCTTAGTTTCATTGAGTTAGACAAGGCTGTGGTCCTAGTGTGATTAGATTGACTAGTTTTCTGTGAGTATGGTTTCAGTGTCTTTGCCCTCTGATGCTCTCTTGCAACACCTACCATCTTACTTGGGTTTCTCTTACCTTGGGTGTGGGGTATCTCTTTGCTCCAGCAAAGGGCAGGCATTCCTCCTTACCTTGGAGGAGGGCTAACTCCTCACCGCTGCCCTTCCTGACCCTCAACGTGGGATAGCTCGTCTAGGCCCTCCTGCACCTGTGCAGTCACGGCTCCTTGGACGTGGGGTTGCTCTTCCCAGCCGCCCCTGACCCCGGACGCAGGGTAACTCCTCTTGTTGCCGCCCCTGACCTCGGATGCTGGGTATCTCCACTTGGCCGCCCCCAGCCCCCCACCCCCCAACCTCGGAAGCTGGGGTAGCTCCTCTCAGCGGTTCCTGCACCGTCGCAGTCTGGTACTCTCGGCCACTGCCCCTGACCTCGGACGTAGGGTAACAGAAACACATAGTAAATTTAAAAATTTATTTCCCTCAGCTTGTTGTCTTTTTTAAACTTTGTCTTTTTATTTACGAAAGTCTTTTGTTTGGTATCTTTATTTTGTGATTTCTTGCATTGCATTTAAACCTTCCCTATTCACTGACCAGACTATTAGTATGTATTTATGTTTATGTGACCAACTCTCTGCCTATGGAGAATAACTACAATAAAACACCATCTGAAGTGTGTCAAGCTATGTATTTGAAAACACTATTAGCACAGAAGGACAAAATGAGGAAGATTCTAAGAAAAAAACCCTGTGGTGATAATTGATCGGTTTTGGCTGTGCTCCAGTGATCATAGGGCCCTAAAGTCCTGTGGGAAGCTAGTGCTCCCCAGTGAGAAGTATTATGTTAAGGGCAGCCTCAGAAAGTTCTTTGTCACACAAATCGGGGTCCTCCTTGGGAAGAAGCTTCTCACTTGTCCAAGCTCCACTTAGAAAATTGGAATTTAAGGCACTCATTCTACTGGTAACTGTTTATTATCTACAGCAGAACTCAGAAGTCAGCATAAGAACATGAGAAAAACAACTCTGTTCTAACTATACATTCTGCAGAGGGACGTTCTGTTTCGTATGTCTCATTGCAAAATTTATGAGGCTTCCCACATCTGGGTGCAGACTTTTTCCTGCTACTGTTATAACCTTTCCTATCCTGCTTCTCTTGCCGTCTGTCTTCCTTTCCACAGTTTCCTTTCCATGCTATTTTGTTTGTTTGCTTTTTAAAATGTGGTGTCCTTTATTCACTCTCATGTCCAACCCTCTATCCCGACGTCATTCTTTCCTTTCTGATTTTCTCTCCATGCCCTGTTTTTATGCTGATTCTTTTTCTTCGAAGGTCTTAAAGATTTTTGTTTGAAACAAAGATAGATTTGCAGACAAATCATAGGAGAGAGAGCAACGTTCCTCTGAGGATACATTTCCTTATGGAGGAAAAGTAAGGGAGGTGGGGAGATTATGCTTCGTACACGCTATGGTCATTTTCTTGGACATCTCAATCAAAGAACCTGGTACTGTAAGCGCTGCTTGAGTTTCACTTGTCTCATTTTCACTATCAACTATACCAAAATAAGTCCTAGCATCATTCTCAATGACATCACTGATTTCCAGACTACCACCTGCCAGAAATACCAGTATTTCAGAGTTCTCTGTGTTGAGTGCCTCCACATTTTTCATCCATCTACTGCTTGGAGTAGGAAGTCCCGAAGAAGCACATGGCAACACTATACTCTAACCAATGACTCTGAGCAAGAAAGTTGTTTCAAAAATACCAAGTTTGATGTAATCTCAAGATCTGGAAGAATTTTTAATTCAGCTTCATCACTATATTTTGGTGGCCCACCACCTTCAACTATGCAGTGATAGATTCCCCCATCTCCTTCAATTGCATTGCCGATAACTAGTGTTCCACTTGAAAGTTTAATAACTCTATCATCCAGAAGAGGCTGTCTGTGCTGTTCCCACTTCACAAAGAGGACCAAATCAGCATTAATTTCACAATTCAGAATTGCACTCTTTCCACCTGAAAAAGATTATTCTGACTCTTATCCACTGATTCCTCATCACCATCATCCTCTCTCTACTTACATAAATTCCCTCCTCCAATATTCTAATTTTACTGTCAGTGTTTATATTATTGTGTGTGAGTGTGTGCATGCTCAATTGCTTAGTCATGCCCAATGCTTTGTGACCCTATGGATTGTAGCCCATTAGGCTCCTCTGTTCATGGAATTTTCCAGGCAAGAATACTGGAGCAGGTTGCCATGTCCTCCTCCAGGGGATCTTGCTGACTCAGGGATCAAACCTGAGTCTCTTGCATCTCCTTCTTTGGCAGGTGGACTCTTTACCACTGAGTCACTCATTTATATTGGGCTACGGCTAAAATCAAATCTCCTTGGTTATTGTTGGACTGTAGGCTTAGCTATAGCAGCCACTTTTCACCATCACATGAAAGCACTTGGAATCATCTGTTAACTAGAAAGCAGTTCCAGGACCCACTCCAGTAGCATAGCTGAACTTCCACCATTCATGATCTGAACGCTCTGATGTTTATTTATATTTATGAAAACTTCTTTTTCTGAGAAATACACCTAATCCCCCGTGGGAACTAACAGCCCTAGCTGATGATTAGTTTGTTCTGCCTGATAATGCTCAAAGTAGAATCATATTTGATATTTATTGAGTAGTTATAGTTTGTACCTAAATGATCAAGACATCACTAATTAATCAAAAGAGTCCTTGGTCTAAAAAAGCAAAGTTTCTTCTTTAGCCATTTCATTATTTGGCTAGTTTTCCCATGCAAGCTACTCCAATCTGTGTGCGCATATGTCCAAGTCAACACAGTTTTTACCTGCTTTGCTTTATACACATCAAGGGCTTCCATAAATTGTCTCTAATGGATTTCTGATCCTCATCACATGGTGCTCCTTACTCTAAATGTAACAATGATGGACTTTATAATGAAAGAAGCCCTCTGTTTCCATCCTTCCTCCCTTCCTCAAGACATCATTTTGTCTTATTTTATCTGTGAAACTCAAATAAAACTCTGCCGTCCTGCTCCTCACTTTAAAACCACTCTTAGCACCTTGATGTAACCAAATGGCACATGAACTATTCACTCATAAAGACTATGGGGCATGACAATTGAGACATCAATCTAACTTTTGTTTTACCCTTATTATCCTCTTTTCCTTTCCTCCATTTGGGCTTCCTTGGTGTCTCAGATGGTAAAGAATCTGACTGCAATGCAGGAGACCCAGGTTCAATCCCTGGGTTGGGGAGATCCCCTAGATAAGGGAATAGCAACTCACTCCAGTATTCTTGTTTGGAGAATTCCATGACAGAGGAAAATGGTGGGTTACAGTCCATGGGGTCACAAAGAATTGTACACTCTTGAGTGACTTCCACTTTTCCTCCATTCAATCTGAATATTTCTTTGCCCAAGAGGAGGCTTTTGATTGGCATTTTCTTTCCTATTTCCTAAACCAGATCTCAAGCCAGAGACTCCAGAGTTAAATTTGGTCCACATATATGTTTTGTTAGGTTCATACGGAATGTTTTAAAAACTTTAGCCAACACTTGGCACATTTCATAGGGAGACTTGAATTTCTGTCGTCTCTTAAAAATTAGATGGTCTTGACACCCTGGGCTGCTGTTTTCATGTGTCTAAATAGAGGCTGCAACCTCAGCTCTCACCATTATCCTTTTCTTGACTCGGGAAACTTCACTCACTTACATCATCTGTCTTGCCCCTGTCAGCATTGCTTGGCTCCTGGATTAAAGCCGCTAAGGAGGTACGCTAGCTGTGCTTGAGAGACACCGTAAAAAAAGGTTATTTAATTCACAGGCAGAGACTGTTTTACAGAAACACTTTGGACTTGCCCGGTGTTACAGTGGATAAGAATCTGCCTGCCAATGCAGAGGACACGGGTTCAAGCCCTGGTCCAAGAAGATTCCACATGCCGCGAAGAAACCAAGCCCACAGGCTGCAACTTCTGAAGCTTGTGCACATAGAATCTGTGCTGCACAACAAGAGAAGCCGCCACAATGAGAGGCCCAAGCACCACCACTACAGAGTAGCCCCTGCTCGCCACAACTAGAAAAAAGCCTCGAGCAGCAACGAAGACACAGCATAACCAAAAATAAAAATATCAATTTAAAGAATTTATATTCAAAATATATATTAAAAAATATTCAACAGGTAAGAATCTGCTATGTGTCAGTCAGGTTTTGGTGGTGGGGGTAAAAACAATGAATAAGATAGAAACATTTCTATACCAGCACAAGGTGCCAACAGACAAGTAAACACAGCGACAAGTTACTTTCAAGTAATGATCAGTATACAAAATAATATCTTATATTCATAATTTCATGTAATGAGAAGGACATGAAAGAAACAAAGCAAGGTGATCGGATAGAGCACAGTGATGGGGAGAGGATGAGGTGGATGGTGGGGCAGTGGGTATTGAAGCTCTGATACTAAGAGAAAGTATCTGAGTGATGATGAACTGGGAGCTGAATATAACATTTAGGGTAGCATCAGCTTCATGAAGTTTGGGAAGAAATATTCTAAGCAGAGGAAACAGCAAGTACAAAAACCTTGAGTTGGACATATTCAAAGGATTTAAGGTTTGAGTGGGTGGGGCTTAAAGAGCAAGAGGAGAAGTTGGCGAGGTGAATGGACACCAGATCTTGTAAAGCCTTGGTATCCACAGTGAGGAGTCTGGTCTGATTCCAAGTGCACTGGGAAATTATTGGACATTATTAAGTGTGTGAGTGGTGTAATCAGATTTTCTCCTAAGGAGTAATGTCTTACAGTTTGCAACAGTTGTTGATATTTTTAACTTTTTTTTTCAATTGCGAAGTATAACATATATAGAAAAGAATACATAAAACACACGTATAGAGTTTAGTGCATAATTATAAAGCAAAGGTCATGTATCTACCATGCAGGCAAGAAATAGGATGCTGCCAATTCCCAGAAGTACCCCATCACATGGTCCTTCCATGTTTCTCTCCCCTCCAGAGTAACCACAACCCTGAGACTACTTGTTGCTGTTCAGTCACAGAGTCATGTCCAGTTCTTTGCAACCCCATAGACTGCAGTACAGCAAGTTGCTCTGCCCGTCACAATCTCCCAGAGTTTGCTCAAATTCATGTCCATTGAGTTGGTGATGCTATCTAACCATCTCATCCTCTGCCACCCACTTCTTCTTTTGCCTTCGATTTTTCCTAGAATTGGGGTCTTCTGCAAGTGGCCAAGTATTGGAAATTTTCTTTATAGTTTTACTTCTTAGCAATGCATCTCAGTACAATATAGTCTAATATCAATAAACATTTTGTATAAATTCCATTTGATTTCTATCTTAAGACGATCAATAAAAACATCCTCACAGAATTTCTTTCCCAACAAAAAATGAGGAAAATCATTTTTAAAACAGTGGTTTTTGTCACTCACAACAATAAAACAAGGACATAGCCTAAAGTAGTACATTTCAAAAAATGACAACCAAGAGAAAAAAGATAAAATTCTCTAGCAAAATACAAAAGCAGAACAAGTCTTAGTTTCTAATCCCAATTCTGCCCTCATAAATCTTTCAGTGAGTAGGAAAAATTCTCAGAATACTTACTAATACCTCCAAATATGTAGAGAAATAAACAGAGTTGAATATCTTTATCTCTTTCTCTTTTGATTAAGAAATTGTGGCTACAGCTGCTGGGGATGAATGTGTTTAATGGGAAAATGAACATTTAGCATGGAGAAGGCAACGGCACCCCACTCCAGTACTCTTACCTGGAAAATCCCATGGACAGAGGAGCCTGGTGGGCTGCAGTCCATGGGGTCGCTAAGAGTCGGACACAACTGAGTGACTTCACTTTCACTTTTCACTTTCATGCATTGCAGAAGGAAATGGCAACCCACTCCAGTGCTCTTGCCTGGAGAATCCCAGGGATGGGGGAGCCTGGTGGGTTGCTGTCTATGGGGTCACACAGAGTCGGACACAACTGAAGCGACTTAGCAGCAGCAGAACATTCAGCAACTATGAGCTCCATGGCTCTTCCCCAGTCCCAGAGGATGAAAGTGGATTAATGCAAGTCAACTGTGTTCATATCATTCCCCTTACCAGGGATATGTTTAAGCATGGACATTTGATATCACCCTGACCAGTAAGATGCAATGGGGGGAGTTAGGCAATGGAAGAATTATTTGTACCAATGATCAAAGAGCCAAGAAGCCATATAGGATGGTGGGACATCCTAGAAGTTAGTAACAGCAGAAAGCCACTATTGACTGTATGCTGGTGGCTGAAAAGAGGAAGTGATGGTATTATAGCCCAGAAGTCAGGGCTTTTTGGCAGAAACTGGAAAACGGGTATGGGGTCAGGAGGTGGAAGTTGTTCACTGGGAGGCTGGAGATGCAGACGTTACTGAGGCTCACACACAGGAAGGGTAAACACCCTGGCTTTGCTCTTTTTTCCTGCCCTCTGGTCAGCTGCCAATGCAGACAGCAGGTTGCCAGGGGCCCCCAGAAGGATATCCTGCAGGAATCGGCCCCTCTGTGATACAAAGCAAACAAAACTAAGTCTTGGACTTAAGGATGAATGGGGGAAGACTGAGGATGATGAAAAGAGGAGAATCATGGATGAATTCCAAGTTTGGTGCTTCCAAATGTGAGGAAGTGCCATTTTTCTGAGAGGCGGAACATTGAAGAAGTAGCAGTTTGAGGAACTAAACTCAGAAGTTTTGATTTGCCCATATGAAACTTAAGCTGTCTGTTAAATATCTGAGTAAATGGGTTCTTGCCTGTTCAATCACATCAGATGTTTACCCTGGACTGGGGGGAAAGCAAAGAGAAAAGGGATAAGAGAAGAGAAAGAGAGGGAAGCAGGAGAAAGAGGGGAAGCAAGGGAGAGAGCCCAAGAGAGAGAGCTGTCTGTATTCTCAGGCAGGATACCCGAGGCTTGATTTCTAGCTGTTTACAGAAAGGTGGCTAAAAATTGGATCTTAACAAAATAACCTTGTTTCCCAGAGCCAAGGGATAGAAGCAGGAGAGGCCTGAAGGGACCATATTGTAAGGAATGGTGGTGTCTCAGCATTATGTGAGTGGACAAATGATCAGAGCTAAATAGTCTCCCCTCCCCACACATTCTCTGCAAACGACAGCACTTCGCATACCTGAGATTATGGGGTTTGAGGGAAGTTACACAGCAAGGACTAAGGCTAAGTTGTCTGCCACCCAAAACATATGAAGATACAAAAACGGATGTTTAGTTGCATCAGAATTCATGTCTTGCCTCCATGAGACAATTTGTGGAATGTAAAACTCGCTTACAATGCAATTTCCAAAGACTGGTTTATTCAGTGCAGCTTAACCCATTGGTTGAGCTTGAATAAATGGTCCAGAGCATGAGCCCTTTAAAATCTCCCCCTAGCGGAAAATAAAAGAACAAGCCATACTGATCATCCAGTCTCAACCACTGAATACACCTGCAGGCAAAACTGTTTCCCAAAGACACAAACTTGTTCTTGGAAACGGTGTAACCTAGTTCCATATTTTAAGAAGAAGCATTTTCCTGACATGTAAGAGAATCTGTACAGATCTCTTCCTACAAAAGGAACAGCCCTTCACGCATGAAAAAAAAGTATTAGTTGTATCCACTGGCTAGCCATTCTGTTGAGCCTCTGGTTTCTAATCTGTTTCAAATTTACCTATCAAAGAGCTGGTAGAAACTGTGAAGTTACAGTTTTCACCCCTTTAGGCCCCAAGTAGCATTTCCAGGCAAGGCCTAATTACACTCCATGAGCTGAAGGGAGGAAACATGCATTTATGAGTCCTATGCTTGCAACACCCCAAAGGGTAAATTGAGAGGTATTCTGCTCCTCTGGTTATGTTCATATGCATACAATTTTGCTAGCTCTCCCAGGTCAATGTCAAAATGAAGAAGAGGAAGGAAAAGAAAAAGAGGAAGAGAAGAAGGGGGGATAAGGAGAAGTTAAACACTGTTTTAGTTTCCATCCTCTCATTTAAAGCTATGAAAATGAAATTTTGGAAAGCTAAAGATTCCAGAATCTTACAGTCTAATCTCCCTGAGCCATGGTGTAGGCATACTGACAGTCTGCTACCTTTTTACTTTTAATATAAAAAATTGTTTCAGCAATGACCGTTTTGATAATCTAAACTATATAGTAAGATCTAACATGAATTTTTATTAGACAACAAAAGACACTAACCATGTCTTTTGTCCTTTTTTTTTTTTACTATATATCTATATATATATATATATATATATATATATATATGCGTGTGTGTGTGTGTGTGTTTTAAATTCTTAAAAGTACAAACTCTCATCTACTTTTTCCTAGCAAGGAGAACTGGAGCTGGAATTATATGCATGTATGAGTTGTAACATTAAAATGTTGATGAATCAGCACAGTTTGGGGGCACTTTTTAATATGCTGAACTGATTAAATGACTTCCAGCCATGCTTGCTGTTTAAAACTGTGAGTGTAGGAATGAAGAGCCATAAACATAAAATAAACTAGAATAGCAGTTAGGATTGCGATAATAATGTGTTCCTAAATACTCTGGCCATGTGTGCAGGCAATATAATCAGCTATCTAATTTTAAAGTTTAATTAGCTAAGTTAAAGCAAACTGTTGATTCTGCACTGCTACAGCAAAATGAGTCAGCCCATATGTTCTCTGTCTCTAGAATACGAGCATGTAAACAGACATCTACAAGGGGGAAACTCACAGATGACTGAAAATGAATTTTGGCAGTGACACATTAACATAATTGGCAGTCACTGGGGAAAATATTGACAATGGTAAGTTTCGAGCTCTTCAGAAGAGTAACTTGGTCTATCTCAAACTGCAGCTGTGGTTGCATAGTGGAGAAGCTTCCTGAACAAGACAGATTTTCTGTTCATTTTTTAGGTTTACTAATCATTCTTACAAATTTATTGAAGTCTAGTTGATTTGGGCTTCCCTGGTGGCTCCATGGGAAAGAATCTGCCTACCAAGCAGGAGATGCAGGTTCGATCCCTGGGTCAGCAAGATCCCCTGGAGAAGGAAATGGCAACCAATGGCAGTATTCTTGCCTGGAAAATCCCATGGACAGAGAAGCCTGGAGGGTGGGCTACAGTCCATGGGGTTGCAAAGAACCTGACATGACTTAGTGACTAAACAGCAAGGGCAACATAGTTGATTTACAATGGTGTGCTAATTTCTGCTACATGGCAAAGTGATTCAATTATACATATACATATATACATATGTGTATACATCGATGGACGTGAGTCTGAGTGAACTCCGGGAGCTGGTGATGGACAGGGAGGCCTGGAGTGCTGCGATTCATGGGGTTGCAAAGAGTCGGACACGACTGAGCGACTGAACTGAACTGAACTGATACATATATTTACATTCCTTTTTATCTTCTTTTCCATTATTGTTTCTCACAGGATATTAAATATAGTTCCCTGTGCTATATACAGTTGGACCTTGTTGTTTATCCATCTCATATGTAATAGCTTGCATCTACTAACCCCAAACTCTCAATCCATTCTCCCCCACCCTAATCCCACTTGGCATTTACAAATGTGTTCTCTATGTCTGTGAGCCTATTTCATAGATAGTTTCATTTGTGTCCTATTTTGGATTCCCTTATAGATTTTAAATTGGGCCTTCGTGGATGGGAAAAGGATAATATACAGAAGCAAATTTTTCTAGGAATGTGTCCAAAGTAAATGACTATAGATGTGTGTGGTTTTCACATTCTTGCTGTATATTTCTTTTTCCTAGCAGCAATTGTGCGTGAGTATTGATGATACTGAATTTTCACGCAGCAAGGGAAAAAAGTGTTCTGTTAACCTAAGAGCTAGGAAGCTTAACTATCAAAATCCAGCATGTAGACCGTGCCATCTGTCTTGATGGGCTCTGAATCAGGACACTTCACACAATGCAGAGGGCCTGCTCCAAGGACGGTGGGTGACATGGAGACAAACAGCAGTGGCCGCGCGCGGAGCTTTCATTCCTAAGACATCAGTGCCAGCACAAGCTCTTTCTACAGTTGCATTGGAGACAAGTGGGAGATGACAGGATGCCCAAAATAGCAGTGCTGCTTACCTAGGTATTTGTGTCAAACTGCTGCAGGAGAACTGCCTGTTTTGTTTCAGTGGAACACTTGTTAAAATTCGGTTATCAGAGGCACGTTATTGTGATGGGACCACAATGTCTGTCTCTTATGATCGAGTTATCATCTTGGACTGGTAATTTAGATACTAAGGAAGAAAACTCTTTCCTTTTACTAGGCAAACATTTTTGAGCATTTTCTATGTGTCAAGCCTTATACAAGTCACAGGGAATACAGTAATGTCTGAGATATTATAGGTCCTGCTCCCAGTTTAGTAGAAAAGAGAGACATACGAACAGATGAGTTATAACACAATGAAGTCTATACTATAAATGGGAACAATGTGCTTTGCTGGTCCCATAAAGAAGCTGATGAGCTTTGCCTGGGGCAGCTGGGAAAGTCTTTACCAAAGATCTGATATTTGTACTGGATTTAAAGAGTAAGTGTGCATTTTCTAGATTGAAAAGTCAAAGTCATTATAACCAGCTTCCAAATCACATTGACCTGAATAGTTATGAGATACTCTGGAAAGAGCGAGGCGTTCTATGATTAACCTGTCAGGTAATGGGTGAGGTGGGAAATGGGAGAATGAAAGCGGTTCAGGAAGGAAATGTCAGGAAAGGGGATTCTAGAAGAAAGCTGGGACTGAGTTGAGTTGCAAAGTGGCTTGTACATCAGGTTGTGATGCTTGATTATTTATCCCTTGTGGGTAGTAGGAAACCAACAAATATCTGAAGGATGAAAGACAAGCGACTAGATTTATGTTTCAGGATGCAAATTCAGGCTATGATGCAGAAAATGAACCAGAATAAAAGCGATTTTGATGGTATGGAGCTGTGAGGACTTATGTTGTTGTTGTTTTAGTCAGTAAGTTGTGTCTGACTCTCTTGCGACCGCATGGACTGTGGCCCACCAGACTCCTCCATCCATGGGATTCATTCCTTCTCCAGGGATCTTCCCAACCCAGGGATGGAATCCAGGGGTTGAACCTACATCTCTTATATTGGCAGGTGGATTCTTCACCACTGAACCACCAGGTATGGAGCTGTAGGGGCTGGAGTTAAGCAAATGGTGACAAGAACAGAGAAACCACTGTACCTGAGAAAGAGTTGGTAGAGGTAGTTGCAAGGAGTTATACTCACAGGAAGAGATATAGTTGGGAAACACAGCAGAAAACTGAGCATGCATGAAAAGATTTTACCTATGTCAGGAATGCCCTTTTCTGCCTTTACAGCCCTAGCATTTCTTTAGTCAACATTCCAAATTCAGCTTCATAGTGTCTGAGCTTCTCCAGTTGCCTCCTCACATTCTATGGGTCCAATTGTGCTGTGCTGTGCTTACTCATTCAGTCATGTCTGACTCTTTGTAACCCCATGGACTGTAGCCCACCAGGCTCTTCTGTCCATGGGGATTCTCCAGTCAAGAATACTGGAATGGGTTGCCATGCCCTCCTCTAGGGGATCTTACCAACTCAGGGATCAAACCCAGGTCTTCTGCATTGCAGGAGGATTCTGTACCATTTGAGCTACCAGGCAAGCCCATGGGTCCAAATAAATTAGGAGAATTAATCACTTGCAAGTAAAGATAAAGTCCTTCCTATATTACCAAAAAATATTCTCATCTGATTACATTCTCAGTTCCAGGTACAAGTTGAGTAAATGAGAGGGAAACATTTACAGATACTGAATTTAGAGAGGGTCACAGGTGGATGCAAGAGCCCCTGAGATCCAGGGCACAGAAAGAGGGATGAAAATACTTGACCCTTAGTTAATGTTTAACAATTTCTTGATAAATAAAGTTAATGACTATTCATATCTCTGATCTCAATGGACATGAATTTTTAATTTTTCTTAATTTATTTTTTTATTGAAGGATAATTACTTTACAAAATTGTTTTGTTTTCTGTCAAACCTCAACATAAAGTAGCCATAGGTATACATATATCCCTTCCCTTTTGAACCTCCCTCCCATCTCCCACCTCATTCCACCCCTCTAGAGTGATACAGAGCCCCTGTTTGAGTTTCCTGGGACATATAGCAAATTCCTGTTGGCTATTTTATATATTGTAATATAAGTTTCCATATTATTCTTTCCATGCATCTCACCCTCTCCTCCCCTCTCCCCATGTCCATAAGTCTATTCTCTATGTCTGTTAAATTCTGCATTGCCATTTTTCTAGATTCCATATATATGCATTCAGTTCAGTTCAGTTCAGTTGCTCAGTCATGTCCGACTCTTTGCCACCCCATGAATCGCAGCATGCCAGGCCTCCCCGTCCATCACCAACTCCCGGAGTTCACCCAAACTCATGTGTCTCCTGTTAGAATACAATATTTATCTTTCTCTTTCTGACTCACTTCACTCTGTATAATAGGTTCTAGGTTCATCCATTTCATCAGAACTGACTCAAATGCATTCCTTTCTAAGGCTGAGTAATATTCCATTGTGTATATATACCACAACTTCATTATCCATTCATCTGTTGATGGACATCTAGGTTGCTTCCATGTTCTAGCTATTGTAAATAGTGCTGCAATGAACAATGGGATACATGTGTCTTTTTCAGTTTTGGTTTCCTCAGGGTATATGCCTAGGAGTGGGATTGCTGGGTCATATGGTAGTTTATTCCTAGATTTTTTTTAATTTAATTTTATTTTTAAACTTTACAAAATTGTATTAGTTTTGCCAAATATCAAAATGAATCCGCCACAGGTATACATGTGTTATTCCTAGATTTTTAAGGACTCTCCATACCATCTTCCAGAGTGGCTGTATCAATTTACATTCACATCAACAGTGCAAGAGAGTTCCCTCTTCTCCACACTGTCTCCAGCATTTATTGTTTGTAGACTTTATGATGATGGCCATTCCAACTGGTGTGAGGTGATATCTCATTGTACTTTTGATTTGCATTTCTCTAATAATGAGTGATGTTGAGCATCTTTTCATGTGCTTGTTAGCCATCTGTATGTCTTCTTTGGAGAACTGTCTGTTTAGGTCTTTTCCCCACTTTTTGATTGGGTTGTTTGCTTTTCTGGCATTGAGTTGTATGAGCTGCTTGTATATTTTGGAAATTAATCCTTTGTCAGTTATTTAATTTGCTATTATTGTTTCCCATTCTGAAGGTTGTCTTTTCACCTTGCTTGTAGTTTCCTTGGCTGTGCAAAAGCTTTTAAATTTAATCAGGTCCCACTTGTTTACTTTTGTTTTTATTTCTGTTACTCTAGGAGGTGGGGCATAGAGGATCTTGCTTTGATTTATAATATCGAGTGTTCTGCCTATGTTTTCCTCTAAGAATTTTACAGTTTCTGGTCTTAGATTTAAGTCTTTAATCCATTTTGAGTTTATCTTTG
Organism: Bubalus bubalis; assembly: GCF_019923935.1. Classification (NCBI taxonomy): domain Eukaryota; kingdom Metazoa; phylum Chordata; class Mammalia; order Artiodactyla; family Bovidae; genus Bubalus; species Bubalus bubalis. The sequence goes on along the minus strand of NC_059162.1, from coordinate 42,604,981 downwards.
TGTATGGTGTTAGGAAATGTTCTAATTTCATTCTTTTACATCTAGCTGTCCAGTTTTCCAGGCACCATTTATTGGAGGGGCTGTCTTTGCCCCGTTGTATATTCTTGCTTCCTTTGTCAAAAACAAGGTACCCATAGGTGCATGGGTTTGTTTCTGGGCTTTCTATCTTCTTTCATTGGTCTATATTTCTGCTTTTGTGCCAGTACCATACTGTCTTGATGACTGTAGCTTTGTAGTATAATCTGAAGTCAGGAAGGTTGACTCCTCCAGCTCCATTCTTCCTTCTCAAACTGCTTTGGCTATTCGGGGTCTTTTATGTTTCCATATGAATTGTGAAATTTTTTTGTTCTAGTTCTGTGAAAAATGCCATTGGTAATGGCCATCTTGTCCCGGGCTTTCGTTTTTTGGGAGATTTTTGATCATAGCTTCAATTTCAGTGCTTGTAATTGGGTTGTTCATAGTTTCTATTTCTTCCTGGTTCAGTCTTGGAAGATTGAACTTTTCTAAGAATCTGTCTCAGTGGACATGAATTTGAACTCTGGTAGTTCAAACTCTGGGAGAAAGTGAAGGACAGGAAAGCCTGGCATACTGCAGTCCATGGGGGTCACAAAGAGGTGGACACGACTTATTGACTGAATAACAGCAACAACATCATACCACTGAATACTTGCTATTATCGCAACTTATGGACAATGGAGTAAATCTCACAGGAATAGTTTTTATAAAAGGAATTTACTGGCTATATTTACTTAGCTTTGCCATTGGTTTTCTCAGTTTCATACCAGGAAGTGTCTGTGTTAGTCATCTTCTCAACAGATACTAAATTCCTGATGAGCATAATCCCTCTGTAGTACCCACAATATTGAAGCATTACAGACTTTGAAATTAGACCTGAGGATGAGTCCCTATCTAACACTTACTCATGTATTTCTTTGGAAAACTTTCTTATATTCTCTGAATCTAGGCTTCCTCTTAGTGAACTTGCTATGATAAATTAATAAGTCAATGTATATAAGGCACACAGCATAATGCCTTGTACATAAAAACAATAAATTGTCAACATCACTAGTTCATGGAGTTCTAGTTCACAATGACGGATTGCAAGAAAGTTTTCAGAATTCATTGAGAAAATGTATTTTAAGTCCATAGCACAAAATACTTAGAAAAATAAGTGGATTTTTTTCACCCACAAATTTGAGCTCTTGAGTATAAAGATGTATTTTACATGATGTCTGTCTCCACCACTATGCAGAGTGCATGTTGGAGGAAGTTTTCAAGAGATGTGATTGCAGGTTTGACCCAGGCATTGGAGGCTCCCTATCCCTGTCCTTGGAATGTGTGTTCCACTTGCCTTTGCCAGTTCCAGATGCTCCCTCAAGGATACAACTTGAGATAATAATGTGCTGATGAGATCATTTGGACTACATATGTGACTGAACTCAGTTAAGTCCTCTACATAAACTTTTTAAGATTCTGGTTGTGGGTATGGAGATCTACTCAATTTGTGACCACCTAAGATTAGTCTTCTATGTGAATTCCCTTGTTTATCAAATCTCCCACCTAAAACCTGGAGGGATCTACCTCCTTCTTAGGTCTCTACTTGTGCTCTCAGAGGACAGGAATACTGAGTACCAGAACCAGTTTCAGGTTACACCTGGGAAGCACCCCCAGGAGGTTGCAAAGCCATAGTGTGATGATTTGAGTTAAATTTAGAAAGTGCAGAGAGCTCACTTCAGAGCATGAACATATTTTAACCACATTATTTTTAGGCCTTTCTATGTTATCTTGTGCATAGAGTCCCATTGAGAAGCTATCTGAGAAGCATGTTGTTAGTGGCATGTATTACTGAAGCATGCCTCTGTTAAAGGAATCTTAATGTGAGCTTGAGCCTAGTCAAGATTGTGAAATTGGAGGGAAGTTGTCCAGCAATCTCTGTGGTCAGATATGCACTGCCTGAGGTATTTTCCTTCTCCTGTTACATCCAACTAGCAAAAATTTTTTTATGACTTTATTCTGCATGAGTAGAGATGTGTGAAGGTAGTACCAATAAACTTTTAAAGCTCAGTACCTTAAAACAACAAAGAGTAATTCTTTGCTCATGTTTCAAATCTATTTGGGGACAGTGAGGTGGGGATGGATTCAATGCATTCTAGTCACTCAGGGACCCAGGTTGATGGAACAGCCACTACCTTTCTTACAATGATCTATCACCATGCAAAAGAAAAGAGTAAGATCTGGAGTTTCACTGTGAAAACCAAGAAGTCCAACCCAGAAGTCACCCACTCCATTTTTCTTATAACTCTTTCTGCAGAACTAGTCATATGGTTCTCTTCTTAACAATAAAGGGCATAGAAGTATGAGCCCATCATGAGCCTAGAATGGGGCAGAAATGACTATTACTATCATTTGGCCTGAAATAGAATTGATTGCTTTGTAATAATGAGCAAGTTTTGCCAATTATAAGACTCTGTCTCTTCAAGTCATTTGTATGATTCTATATGTTCCTTACATTGATTAAGTAAACAGACTTTTGAAAGAGAGAGAAATGAGCCTCAATCCCTCACCTCAGATGAGCAGACCAGTAGTTATTCAGCCATGCTTTCTCAATGCTCCATTAATGTTGACATATTGCAGAGAACTCACAGTATCTCCCTAAGGAACAATTCTGCAGGCAACAAACTTGAAAATAAAATATTGTCTGCTATGCATTCACTGAATATGATACATAAAGAAAAATCTGATTACTCTAAATATTTTCATTGTTACTAACACCTAATTCTTAATGGTTTCCACAGCTTTTCATATTCCTAAAAATTAATTATATGAAGGCCAAGATCTTTCTAAGTAGATTCTCTTAGAATCCCAAACAGCCAGAGTGAAACAAACAGAACACAGTGCAGGTACCAGAAGTATGAGAAATGGAGCAGTGCTGTAGAAGCAACCTGGTAGTTCACTAGGAAGAGGGAGGCTGTGTTTATAGCAACTACTTGGAAAATGCACGAATGCTGACCTCGAGGCCTCAGTGTTTGCTGCTCGGTTATGTAAGGGCAGCTAAAATGATTTGTATTTCCCATTCCCCTCTCTTTTCAGTATAGAAACAGAATGTTTTCTAGTAGAATAACTATTAGTAACAGTCACTTGAAAGTTTTGTCAAATTATGTTGAAATAACATTTTGTAAGGAGAATTGATGGTCTTGGGAACATAGTGGTTTACAATAAGCAACTCAGAGTAATTTCCTAAATTCTCAATATAATACCAAGGAAGAGGGCAGGCCCACTTTAGCTGCTCAATGTCTGTGTTCCTTTTGAGCAGTTCAGTCCAAATGGGCATGCATCCAGTGAAGTCATGTCAGATCAAGGTCATTGTCATGAGTGTACTTGATTACTGGGTATCTCATGACTTTCTTGTAAGATAATTTGATATCACTGACATGTTCTACTTGTATGAAAACATCTTTCCCAGAATGCCTCAGATCTTTATGGCTCTTAAAAAAAATTATGATTATTTCTTACTTGAAGAAGTATTACTTAAAGAAAATTTTCATTACTTCTAATTTTAGTGATTTGGTCAAGTGGTCTAATCTGGTGTGGACTTTTGGGGATATGTGTACAAAGTTTTTATTGAAAATATTTATAATATTTGTGAATGGAATGTCTTGCAATTGCATTCAGAAGAAAAATGTTCAGTTGTTATCATCATGGTGTATTGTTAGTTTTTTAAAACTTGCATGTCTGTTACTTAGATACTTTCATTTTTTTAAACCTACATAGCACATGATTTATTGGGGGTAAGCAAGCATAAGTTGGGAGAGTGTGATGAATATGCCATCAAAATGGGCTTTCCTGGTGACTCAGAGGCAAAGAATCCACCTGCCAGTGTCAGAGACACAGATTGAATTCCTGGGTAGGGAAGATGCCTTGGAGGAGGAAATGGCAACCCATTACTGCATTCTTGAATAGAAAATTCAATGGATAGAGGAGCCTGGTGGGCTACTTCCATGGAGTCGCAAAAAACCAGACACAGCTTAGCGACTGCACATGTATACACAGAATAGGCCAAAATGTGCAGTTAAATTATACTTAATCTTGTTTCTGATGTACCAGATATTCAGGAATGTTTTTAGCACCCTTTGCTGTTAAAAATGTGCCTTAATTCAGCCACTTGACTTTAAAATATTGCTCTTATTTTTGTTATCTTTGTTGCTCTGACCCTAAATTGTATATTATGATGCAATCTATCAGCAGCAGTCACAGCATATATTTTTTTCAATAGCATAAACCAAAGAGTTAATCAAATATAGTTCAGCACTACAGTTGTGTGCTAAAGGCATTTTAATCACACAATTTCTATGGCCCAAAATGTCAAGGCCTGCCACATGTTTTCTATTTCAGTTTGGAGTAAATTTGCACTTTTAATTATACAGATCATTTGGGGACCTTGTTCTTCTTCTGTTTTGCTTTATTAATAAACTTGCAGATAAAGAATTTTTAAGTTTCAAAGATTATATTCAACCAGCCTAGTTTATAGTGGAGTCAGTAAGATATTGTAACTGGTTCAAAGGAGAATTGGAAGAGTAGACACATATACAGACAATCAAAACACTGAGATGAATTTGTTAAACCGATGCAGAACTGATCAATGGCTAAAGTCAATCATCAGCAGACAATCATCCTGCCAGACAATCACATACATTACTATGGTTTTTCTACAACTTAGAGGGTATTTTTCACAATAAATGCCTCTTTTGTTAAATACACAATTAAAATTCTGAATTAGTACATATCTTCAAATTTACAAATGACAATTTCAGTGGAAAGCAAATTTTATAAATGCCACAAACCAGGCAACATGAATATCTCTTTAAAGAAAAGAACAAGTTCAAGTGCATAAGGAAATGTCAGTTCTTTTCTTTTCCATTTTCTAGGGGACTACAGATGCTTTCATGCAAAACACAGCACTGAGGGACATTCAGGTACTAACTACCATCGGAGTTTGGTTAGTATAGTGGTCACTGTATCACTTCCCCCAGACACCCTCCTGATCCCTTTTGTGGATATGAAGGCTAAATATAACCAAGTTCAAGGTTGGTAAAATTCAGATAAATAGGGGAAAGCAAATAAAAATAGAAAACAGACCACACAGGAAGATAGAGTGAAAGAAAAGAAACAGAAGGGAGACAATATATCCAAGAAGGTAAGTACCGTTATTATAGTGATGGTAACTGAATGGGAAAATAAGAAATTTTTGACCCATTATATGTAAGATTAAAGTGATAATATAATTGTCATAAGAAAAACTCCAAGGACTTCCTAATGTGTATTAAACAATAGTAGGCTATCTATATAAAAATAGTTTTATAATAAGTTAGCAACTGGCATTTACTAAGTAAACTTTTAATATGGATGAATTAGAATAAATTTATTAATAACCTAGCTTCTGTATAAAACAGAAGTAAAAGCTATATTTGTAGCAGATTTGATTGGGGGGTATTCTGCTTTGTAACATGTTTAGAACTAGTTAAATAAGCAAAAAATAATAATCCACTAAACAAAATCAAGTTGATAAAAGATAAACTGACAAATAGACCAAATATATTTCAAATATAATTTCATTATGAAAAACATTTAGAGTACAAAAAGAAAATATTAAGATAAAATTTGAGGCTCTCAGATTGATTTTAGAAATGTAATGTCAGATTTTATATCTTGTAAATATTGCATTAAACATTAACAATATAATTTAACTGGAGAAATTAGTTCTTTATGATCTAGCCTTGGTTTTATATTTTGATATTGCTTTCATCTTAATAGTTCTTCAAAACATACATTGTTACAGATGAGATGCAAAAATGAGTCCTCCTGGGTGGACAAGAAAGGATAATAATTCTTGGGATTTTTATCATGACTCACAACCTGCAGTCTCAAAATGCTTTTATAGGATTATAATACTCACCTGTGAAATACACCAACTGTACTGCACAAGACATCTATGTTATTAGAGGGAATTTGGGGAAAGACCATACAACGCCCAATTTATATATGACACATGAACCAACCCTCCTATTGTGAGCTTTGCTTTTCCCCCCCTCACATCTGATTGAATGTCAGACTACATTCTCCTTCTTGGAATCAGAATCCCACCCTCCCTGGAGTTGCTCTATACAAACTGAATTATCTAAAAGTCTCACCAGTTCATCAAAGTGTCAGTCACTCAGTTGTGTGTGACTGACATGTGTGCAACCCCATGGACTGTAGCCCACCAGGGTCCTCTGTCCATGGGATTTTCCAGGCAAGAATACTGGAGTGGGTTGCCATTTCCTCCTCCAGGGGATCTTCCCAACCCAGGGATCGAACCTGGGTCTCCTGCATTGAAGACAGATTCTTTACAATGTGACCCACCAGGGAAGCCCATAATGAGACAATTCCTGGTTTTTCTATTAGTAGAAATTGTGATGAGGTAAGTCTGATTGTCTTAATCGTTTACTAATTTACAGAGCATCAGAGGCCTAGATATCCAAGAGTCCTGAGGTCTGGGATACAGCACAAATATCGAGCTTCTAGAAGGAAGCTTTCAGGGACTCTAAGAGAAGTGACGGGTTAATCCACGAGGACAATTCCGTAAATGTTGCATTTAAACAATATATGTAAAGGAGACAGACTGAGACTGACAATGATTATAAAGATGCCATTACTGTTTAAAAAGTGGTATGCATTAGAAACAGCAGTGGAACAATTAATAAAGACAAAAACCACTAATCCTATCACTCACATTCTAAATAAATGAAATCTCTTAGTTCTTTCAACAATCATTAAATCCTATATTGCAAAAAGGCTGCCTTGTCTTATATTCTACTGTTCATCCTGTCTTTCCTTGTCTCTCCTCAGCTCTCTCCTTGCTCTATTCTCCTCTCTCCCTGCTTCTTCATCCTTTTCTCTGAAACACAAATGTTTTCTCCCATTTGGTTTTGAGGATGTTATAGTGTCTTTGTGGGAGGTTAACATGCAGCAGGTGGTCTACTAGCCCCACTCCTGCACAGCAACAAGCTTCATTCCTGGGCGTGGGGGGCTTTCTCCTACAGAAGGAGGATTCAAATGTCAGTAGCTCTCACAAAGCATGTCTTCATCAAATCTGAGGCACTACTATTTCCCCAACTGCCTTAGCCTCAGTATGCACCCTCATCCTTAATTTGGGGCACCGATGGTACTTTCCAAATTAACAGGACCCATTGGAACACAGGTAACTTCATGAGATACGCATTCAGCTGAAAAGAATATATCTGTTCAGTGTGATCTGCCCTTGAATTCTTACCGATATTCTTGCCTTTTCTTATTTTCTCTCTGCCTTATGATGAGGCTACATTCTGTCTGTTTTCTCAGTCCTACTGGTGCATTTGGAATGGCCAATTCTTTCAGAGTAAAAGTGGTTCAAGTCCTGATTCTATTACCCATCATGTATGACCTCAGGCAAGTTACCTTAATGGTACCTAGTTCCTGCAGCTGTAGGGGATTCAATGAGTTCATACTTGGAAAGATTTCTGGGTCCAAAATCAATATTCTGTACAGCATTTCACTTTTGATATTGCTGCTAATTAGCTATAAGACCATGAGCAATACCAGCAACCATCCAAAATCCCAATTTCATTATCAGTGAAGTCCCTTCCAATTGCAGTGCAAACTGCAAAGCAGTTCATTCATTCAACAAACACGGATGGAGCAAGTCAGGCACTATGACGACTGCAGTAAACAAGACAAAAATTGCTCCTGCTTCCCCAAAACTTTTGATCTGATGGGAGAGACTAGGCTACCTGTGTGAAGAGCAGAGCCTATGATTTGGGGAACCACCTTACTCCAGGGAAGTTTTCCCTGAGGAAATTACATTTAATCTGAGAACTGTGGGTTGAGTAATATTTAGAGCAATAAAATGCCTCTAGGTAGAAAGAGCAATAAACAAAAAGGCTCTGAGATGAAAGGTACTTGGGATGTTCTGAGAACTGAAAGAAAGCTAGCAAAGAGGGAGCAGAGTGAGAATGAGGAGTGGAAGGGAGTGAAGCTGGGAAGCAGCTGCATCCTAGGGGCCATTAGTCCTGGAAGCCACCCCACATCAATAGGAAAAGCAGGATGTTTACTGTTTAGCTGTACCTTCTGGAGAAGTCTTCAACCCTCACTTTTCAGGTCACTGGCCCTAACTGAACTCTAGAAACACCATTGCCAGAGATATGGGCAGAGGACAGGTCTGGAGGATCTCAAAGTATTGTGGTCTTTATCCTAAGAGCAATGAGCAGTATTAAAGTATTTTAAACAGGAGTATAAAGTGATCAGGTTTTCACTTTAAAATCAATTAACTGCCCTGTAAAGGCTAGGTTGAAGGAGTTGTTCACTCACTAAGTCATGTCCAACTCTTTGCAACCCCATGACTACAGCATGCCAGGCTCCCCTATCCTTCACTATCTCCCGGAGGTTTCTCAAACTCATGTCCATTGAGTTAATGATGCCATCCAACCATCTCATCTTCTGTCACCCCTTCTGCTCCTGCCCTCAATCTTTCCCGGCATCAGGATCTTTTCCAATGAATCAGCCCTTTGCATCATGTGGCCAAAGTATTGGAGCTTCAGCTTCATCATGAGTCCTTCCAATGAATAGTCAGGGTTGATTTCCTTTAGGATTGACTGGTTTGATCTCCTTGCTGTCCAAGGGACACTGAAGGAGACCTAAGACCAATTAGCAGTACTGCAAGTAAAAGATGATAGAGGTAGACACTAGGTGGTGGCTGTAAAACTGAGGAGAAGTAGATGGATTACAGATGGATGTATTCAGGAGATAAAATTGGGTGTGGAAGATAAGGGATAGAGATGATTTTAAAATATTTTCTGAAACTCTTACAAATACTGATGCTCTGTGAAATTATTCATATTAATTCAACAAACATCTTTTGAGTACTTGCTGTGTCTAAGGCATAGTTCTATCATAGTACAGTGGTACTATGTTAAACTTAAGGGTAGCAGCCACTGACTTAATTTGAGTTCAACTTCAGAAATATGGGTCACCAAGGAATAACATTAAGGAGTTCCATAACCTAGGGCCAGAAGGAGAAGGAAGTAATTTTATTATACCAGTTTGACTGAGGATTAGTGTGGCAAGCAGAAGATGGATGGCTTGTACCAGATAGTTTCTGCTGCACACAAATTCTAAAAATAAAACATGCCTTCTTAAAATAAAAATTTTAAAAAGGCCAGTGACTTCAACTTTTGTCTCATTAATACCCAGATCTAATCAAAATGAGTTAGTCATATGTTAGACTAATTGATGACTGATTTCAATTTGGACAGTTTCCATCTTAGTGAGCAAGACTCAGAAGCATTTTATTTGGTGAAAACTATTAAGCTAAATGGGAGCTTCCCTGGTGGTTCAGACAGTAAAGAATCTGCCTGCAATGCAGGAGACCTCTGTTTGATCCCTGAGTTCGGAAGAGCCCCTCAAGAAGGCAATGGCTACTCATTCAAGTAGTCTTGCCTGGAGAATTTCATGACAGAAGAGCCTAGTGGGTCTAGAGTCTAAAGAGCCTAGAGTCCATGGGGTTGCAAAGAGTCAGACACGACTGAGAGACTAACACACACACACACACACACATCAAATTAAATATTAATTGCCAATAAAGCAGATTGAAGTAAATATCTCTAACGTCTGACTAATCAAACGGAAATCAAAACTTCCAATTATAAACCCAGCATAATAGCTTGATCCTGTGATGGGTTTCTAAATGGCCCTCTGTGATCTTCTAGTTGAGCCTGTTGCTTTTAAGCTCATTCCAGCAGGCCAGTTGGTCTCTTCTAGGGATAAGGCTCGGAGAAGGCAATGGCACCCCACTCCAGTACTCTTGCCTGGAAAATCCCATGGGTGGAGGAGCCTGGTAGGCTGCAGTCCATGGGGTCGCTAAGAGTCAGACATGACTGAGTGACTTCCCTTTCACTTTTCACTTTCATGCATTGGAGAAGAAAATGGCAACCCACTCCAGTGTTCTTGCCTGGAGAATCTCAGGGACGGGGGAGCCTGGTGGGCTGCCGTCTATGGGGTCACATAGAGTCAGACACAACTGAAGCGACTTAGCGGCGGCAGCAGCAGGGATAAGGCTATATATATGGAGCTCAGGTGCTGGCAGGTTGAGCATTTGACAGCAGCAGTAACTAGAACAACCATGGTCAATGGGAGCCCACATAAGCCCTGCACATCAGCCTTCATCAGTATCACTGTGTCTACTACAAGAGTCTGTTCTGCTAGCACAAGAATGATTGGAGACAACAGGATGACGTCAACTGCCTGAGTCATTCTATCTCCTTGGTAATTTAGTGCCTCTTCCATGATAGGTGATTTCTGTTGGGCATTGGTATGTGATACAAAGACCTTCATATTTTATGTCCACTTCTTTAGGTTATCCACATGTCTCTTCTCCAGACTTTCTTATCCCTGATCTTCAAGTATTTATTTTCACAGGCACTTTAAATATGCAGCTAATCCATTCACCATTACCCATGAGTCTATGTATATTCTCATTTTAGGCCACTTTTAAGAAAGAATAGTATGCACTCTATAAAGCTCTGCTTGTTGGGAGGACCTACCCTCACGATTGAATGTTGGAGCCAGTCCTCAATAGGATTTTAGTATTCAACAGTCTTTTTTTTTTTTTTAGCTTGCACTTACACATTGAGTCAACCTATCCATAAACTATAAACTAAGCTTGGTCTTTTTTGTCCTCCATCAGCTTGTTATAAAGGGATGCCCTGCCCCTCCACTTCCATGGCTATAGATGTAAGGTGAGGGCGAGGGCCTATGAAAGTGCTAAGTGAGAGGTGGGTCTGAGATACTTACTTCTGTAGCTTACTTGTGCCTTCCAGCCAGTTCTATGCCTGCTTCCAGGTATTCCATTTCTATCCTACAGTGAATTTTTGCTGGGCATACTTGATCTTGGGCTTCCTTGGTGGCTCAAACAGTAAAGAATCTGCCTGAAATGTAGGAAACCCAGGTTCTATCCCTGGGTCAGAAAGATCCCCTAAAGAAGGAAATGGCAACCCATTCCAGTATTCTTGCCTAGAGAATTCCATGGACAGAGGAGCTTTGGCCTACAGTTCATGGGGTTGCAAAGAATCGGATACAACTGAGCAGTTAACACTTTCATACTTGATCTTATGACTTTGTAGGTCTGACAAAAGTCAACTTATGAGGAGCAACTCTAGCCAGATAGTTACTTATTGCCTCATGATCAAAGTTTTCATTTTCCGTGTGCCTGTAGCTTGCCAAGAGCTGCTGTCTGAATGTGTAATTCTCCCCTGCTCAAGGCATGATTTTGCTCTAGAACCCTGTGTGCTCAGTCACTTGGTTGTGTTCGACTCTTTGTGACCCCAGGGACTACAGTTCACCAGACTCCTCTGTACATGGGATTTGGGAATTTTCCAGGAAAGAATATTGGCATGGATTGCTATGTCCTCCTCCAGGGGATCTTCCTAACACAATGATCGATCCAGCATCTCCTGTATCTCCTGCATTGGCAAGTGAATTCTTTACCACTAAGCTACCTGCTGCTGCTGCTGCTGCTGAGTCACTTCAGTCGTGTCTGACTCTGTGCGACCCCATAGACAGCAGCCCACCAGGCTCCCCCGTCCCTGGGATTCTCCAGGCAAGAACACTGGAGTGGGTTGCCATTTCCTTCTCCAATGCATGAAAGTGAAAAGTGAAAGTGAAGTTGCTCAGTCGTGTCCGACTCTTCAGGACCCCATGGACTGCAACCCACCAGGCTCCTCCGACCATGGGATTCTCCAGGCAAGAGTACCGGAGTGGGTTGCCAGTTGGAAAGCCCCAAAAGATTAGGAATATTTAATCAGGTGAAGAACCAGAACCAGCTGAAGTACTTGCTGAGGGTGGGCAAGAATACTGGAGTGGGTTGCCATTTCCTACTCCAGGGGATCTTCCCAATCCAAGGATTGAACCTTCATCTCCTGTGTCTACTGCAATGGCAGGTGGATTCTTTACCGCTAGTGCCACCTGGGGAGCTCCTAGAGAGGCACATTAAGATTCTCCTAGCTTTAGTGGAATAACTTATCAGACTATCAGACCATAAGGCATATTTTACAACTATCTTTTCAAACTGAAAGATGTACAAAAGAGGTGAGCTTTTTATTATTATTATTATTAATAGATGGGTAAAACAGATTTCATACTTTTTATTTGCATAGGAGCTGGCCACTTTATAATTGCTTGTCTTTCAATGGGTAGTCTCAATAAGCACTGAATTTTAATATTTGCACAAACTCATCTTACATAGCTGTCTAATGTGTTTATCTCTTCCAAACCCCCCTTTCTAGTCCCATCACATGTTACCAACACCACCACTATCACTATTACACGTATTTGCTAAAAGAGATCTGAAAGTATGGTTGTACCTTGATTTTATGCTTCGGCAATTGGAAATTGGTTTGTCATTTTGTATTTAACATAGCAACCGTCACGACAATTTGATTTTACTGGTTAGACGGTGTTCGGTTCTTTGCATATGTCTATGGTATAAAGGTTGCTATGACAGCAGAACAAGGAGCAGAAACCATGAATTCTTAACAGATTGCTTATGCTTATGAAACAGGACTTATGGGGCAAACTTTTAGGAAGAGCTCATAGGTTTGATTATTTAAATTGTTGGGTATTTGTAGGAATATAGGCCATGACTATATTCCAGAGATATGAAGGCAGTAATCAGTCTGTCATGATGGGTTGAATACCCTTAGCTCTATTCTAGGCTTATGATTTCAGAGTTATTTTGTACAATTTGATGGAATTCCAGTGAGTCACTACTGATTGATCCTTTTTCACGTGGGTCATCAGGATCTCCCTAAGTGCTCTTTGAGGATTCTAACACTATGAAACGAGAAGAGGAATTTTATTGTAAGTAGGTTTCAAAAAAAGATAATTCTTCTAGTGAAGTAGGAATACAGAAAAGAATACCTATAAAACACAGCAGAAAAAAGAGTTTCTTACTTTATGATGACTCCGAGATTATATTCTGGGCTGTTTTCCATATGCCTCAGTTAGAATATGAAAAGATGTGTATAATTTGAAGAAAACATGATTTCTCCATAGAAATAAATGGGTTTGGGCCCTACCGTATCAGCAAGACTGCTCATTTATAAGATGGGCAACTTGATTTCTCAAAAAACTACTTTATGTCCTTTTCATGTCACTTAGACTTCACATTCATTTCTCCCTTTTTCCATCAATTATTAATAATAAAAATATGCATTTACTAGATATTGTAAAATGTGTATGGTAGATATCTTATTTTGATCAGTAGTATCATGGTTCTTAAAATAAATTTTACTAGGTGATCAAGTGTCCCTGGGAAATATTCCAAGGGCATCAAAATTCTGTCGTTGACTTCCTATAGAAAACTATGAAGTCTTTACTTTCTATAGTGGCTGGAACACACCGAAAACAAAACAAAACAAAACAAAAAATTGATGAATGACTGTTCAAATTGTGAGAGTTATTATCATGATATTGAAGCCACCACAGGGTTTCCCTGGTGGTTCAGTGGTAAAGAATCTGCCTTCTAGTGAAGGGGACCTGGGTTCGATCCTTGGTCTGGGATGTTTCCACATGCCGCAGAGCAGCTGGGTCCATGTACCACAACTTTTGACACAACTATTCCACTTGTGCCCTAGACCCCAGGAGCAGCAACTACTGAAGCCCGAGAGTCCTAGAGCCCATGTTGCACAGCAAGAAAAGCCACTGCAATGAGACGCCCGTGCACTGCAACTAGAGAGTGGCCTGCACACTGCAGCTGGAGAGTGGCCTCTGTTCACCGCAATTATAGAAAAGCCCGCACAGTAATGAAGACCCAGAACAGCAAGCAAAAATAAATAAATAAACAATAAAGTCACTATGAAAGTTATTTTAGCACTTGGTAGCTCCTTGTTACTGACTGCAGAAGATCAAGTTTGTAATCTGGTGGCAGACATGATATATAGTTTATGGATAACTAAGTAAAGAGACACTCCATAATTTTTATATCATATCCTAAGATGAAATAATTTCTAACATAGCTGGACACATAATCATCAGTGCTAAAACAGAATTATTTAAATATAGGTAAGTAGTGGTATACTGATATTTTCTGATAATTAAACAAAGTGTTATTAGATTTAATTTTAAAATGCTGTTCCTTGAGGAAGGACACTGATGAAATGTCACTATAAATTGTGATGAGCAGATAAATAATTGTGGGTATTCTGAAAGGGCTGGTTAGATGTTTTCAAGGTCTATAGTGATTAAATACATTGTTTGCTTTTGTTGATTTAATGATGTCTAAGGTCATATTGGCACCCCACTCCAGTACTCTTGCCTGGAAAATCCCATGGATGGAGGAGCCTGGTAGGCTGCAGTCCATGGGGTCACTAAGAGTTGGATACAACTGAGCGACTTCACTTTCACTTTTCACTTTCATGCATTGGAGAAGGAAATGGCAACCCACTCCAGTATTCTTGCCTAGAAAATCCCAGGGATGGGGGAGCCTGGTGGGTTGCCGTCTATGGGGTCGCACAGAGTCAGACACGACTGAAGTGACTTAGCAGCAGCAGCAGCAAGGTCATATTAAAACTTGCTACTTTCAATATTCTTTATACAAGAAAATACCTCTTAAAAATCTGTGAGAAATACGTAACCAATGCTGTATTTATTCCCTGGGCTTCCAGCTCACAATGACTATCCTCTGTGACTGTGACTCTACCTACCCTAGAGATTCTGGATCCTTCCAGGTGACATAGAGTTAATGCTGATGAGCATGATGCTCTGGAGTCAGACAGACCTCCCAACTCAACCAGTTACTAGTTGTATGACACCCAAATTACTTGGTTACACTAAATCTATTATCTGTAGGTAATAATCTGGGAATAACAATTGGACCTACCTAAGAGGATTCTTGTGGAGATTAAATGAGATAATACAAATTACATGCTTTATGGACTTCCTTGGTGGCTCAGATGGTAAAGAATCTGTCTGCAATGCAGGACACCTGGGTTTGATCAGTGGGTAAGGAAGATCCCCTGAAGAACAGAATGGCAACCCACTCCAGTATTCTTGCCTGGAGAATTCCACAGAGGAGCCTGGAAGGCTATAGTCCATGGGGTCACAAAGAGTTGGACACGAAGGAGTGATGAACACACACATGCTTTATCTGCAGTAAATCTCAATAAATAGGAGCAATTGTGATTGACATGGTTCATGGCATCGGGCTCCTGATGTGTAGAGTTAAGGCTACAGCTTGCTTTAAATATCAGAGATCTTTTTGTAAACCATCTGGTCTTGAGCCTTGATTATCAGAAAACAGCATGATAGGCCCACTCCTACAGCCTAAGTGCTCAGACTACACCCTCCATGCAATCACACACACACACACACACACACACACACACACATTCCAACAGAAATGAAATAAGAAACAGAATTCTCCATGCAAAATAATAGGACCATGGATAAATAAATGCATGGACCCTGATGCAGTGTTAAGAAATAAATGAGGACTCTGTTCTCTACCTTCCCACTCACTTAGGAGAGCTGTGGTCCTGCCCTCTCATAGAAGATGTCAACCTGCTCCTCCACAGAGCAAGGGAGAAGAGCCTAGAGCTAGGTAGATACTAAGCCTCAATGGCACCTAGCTAGTGGGTCCACCTACCAACCAAGCAGACACGCAGAAGTCTGGAAAAAGAAGGTGAAGACAGTATAAATAGAGGCAGTGTTGGCAGAAAAGGAAGAGAAGTTGCAGCAATTGTTGTTCAGGAAATTAAGATCCTGGCCACAGTGGTCCTTGTACATAGAGGCAAGCCTGATTCCAATATTCATTAATCAGGAAATCCTGAAAGGACACACTGAAGAAATACATCAAGTACTTATGGCTTGTACCACCGGAGGGATCCTAAAAGAAAAGTAGTCAAAGGAGCCAGAATTGGTTACTGGTAAGAAGGAGAAGATTTGAGAAGAGACTGTTCCTTCAGATCAATTTGTAGATACCTCACTGCTAAGCCTTTGGTAGATGTCAAGTGCATCTACCTTCCCCAAACTGCACACACACACACACACACACACATTATTTTGCTTGTCATTTCAGAGGATTTATAGAAATCTGGAGATTCCCTCTCCTCCAGTAGATCAGGGCTTGGATGCTGAATCCCTGCTCTTCTGGGACATAAAATGTCTTAGATTAGTCATTGCTTCTTAGAAACTCACTGTTTCTCATTTTTATATTCTTTACTTTCTTCCATCCCTACTCTGCTTAAGAAATAAATTGTGCAGGATGTTTCCCTAACTGTAATAATAAACCAATGAGAGAACATAAGAAAATCCTTTTTTCTGACTTATTGTGCATGGCCTTCCAGTGGTACATTAGCCAGCAGTAATAATAGCTCAGTGCTCTCCTAGTCAGGATTGGCTTTTAATCTTAAAACTAATACCACATTGCAAGGGAATAGATGAATATAAGAACAAAGACAGCAGACATGCTGAACAGCATCAAATTGTGTGCAAGGAAGGCCGCAGAGTTATACAGAGAGAATTGCTAAAGATAAAGCTTTAAATTTAATAATAAGATGTGGGAAAGGTTTTTATCTTATTCATTAAGGTAAAAGACTTAACACCACCTTGTTATGATTTTTCATATTAAAAATGTGATTCATCACCAGTCGTGATATGCATTTGTGAAGAATACACTAATAACTAAAATGTTAAACTAAAAAAAAAATAATAACTCAAACCAGTCATAGCATGACATGGCTAATCTTCCACATGTTAGGGCTTCTGGTGTGTCTGTTTGGGTGGGCTGGCTAATTTATCAAGAAAACTCAGGCTCATACAGGACCAGTACCAGACAGCTATAGATCAGGTGTCAGATTACCTAGGAATAACTTTTTAAGTATACCTAGATGCTTGGTATTGGAGAAGGAAATGGCAACCCACTCCAGTGTTCTTGCCTGGAGAATCCCAGGGACGGGGGAGCCTGGTGGGCTGCCGTCTATGGGGTCACACAGAGTCGGACACGACTGAAGTGACTTAGCAGCAGCAGTAGCAGCAGATGCTTGGTATCGGAGAAGGCAATGGCACCCCACTCCAGTACTCTTGCCTGGAAAATCCATGGACGGAGGAGCCTGGTAGGCTGCAGTCCATGGGGTCACTAAGAGTGGGATACGACTGAGCGACTTGACTTTCACTTTTCACTTTCATGCATTGGAGAAGGAAATGACAACCCACTCCAGTGTTCTTGCCTGGAGAATCCCAGAGACGGGGGAGCCTGGTGGGCTTCCGTCTATGGGGTCGCACAGAGTCGGACGTGACTGAAGCCACTTAGCAGCAGCAGCAGCAGCAGCAGCAGATGCTTGGTATACTCCAATTAAACTAGAACCACTATAGGTGGGGCCTATGTGGCTATGTTTATTGACAATGCCTTAGGTGATTCTAAAGAGTAGCCAGTTATTGACATACATGTATTTATTCTTTTTTAAGGTCTCTTCCCATTTAGGTTATTACAGAATATTGAGTAGCGGTCCCTGTACTATAGCACAGTAGATCCTTGTTGGTTATCTATTTAGAAAAATTTTTATTGGAGTATAACTGCTTTACAATATTGTGTTAGTTTCTGCTGTACAACCAAGTTAATCAGAAATATGCGTACATATGTCCCCTCTCTCTTGGACTTTCCTTCCACCTCACCCCACTTCCCACCCATCTAGATCATCACAGATCTCCCTGTGCTATACAGCAGCTTCCCACCAGCTATCTACTTTACACATGGTACTGTATGTTATGTTTTAAATTTAGCAGTGTGTACATGTCAGTCCCAATCTGTCCCTCTCTCCTACCTTCTCCCCGATAACCATAAATCCATTCTGTAAATCTGTGAGTCCACTTCTGTTTTATAAATAAGTTCATTTGTAACATCTTTTTAGATTCACATATACGTGATATTATATATTTGTCTTTTTCTGTCTGACGTACATTGCTCTTTGCTGTACACCTAAAATTAATACAACATTGTTAATCGACTATTCTCCGATATAAAATAAAAATTAAAAATAATAAATAAATGCATTTTAGAAAGAAATGATTGTAATTAACTATGACAGTAGCAGAAATAAGCCTGTAGTCTAAATGATGTTAATTCAGAAATAATTATAGTGAATTATAAGGATTTTCAACTGAATGTAAACATGAATGTCTCCAAAAATAGCATAGCCTCACTATTCAGCAAACTTTTCATTTATTAACAAAGTAGCTATCTTTCTGTTTTGCTGTTGTTGTTGTTGTTTTCACACTTGTGATGACATAGCTGCCAGGAAGCTTTTTTTTATTATTTATTTTTGGCTGCGCTGGGTCTTCGTTGTGTATAGGTTTCTCTAGTTGTAGTGAGCCAGGGCTACTCTTCAGTGTCGTGCACAAGCTTTTCGTTGCAGTGGCTTCGCTTGTTGAGGAACACAGGCTCTAGGCATTCAGGTTTTCATAGTTGTTGCTCCCAGGCTCTAGAGAGCAGGCTCAGTAGTTGTATTCCACAGGGTTAATTGCTCTGAGTCATGTAGAATCCTCTCGGATTAGGGATCGATCGAACCTGTGTGCCCTGCATTGGCAAGCAGATTCTTAACCACTGGACCATCAGGGAAGTCCCAAAGAAATATTTTAAATGGTAATAAATAGAATTTTTTAAGTTAAAACTGTACATAGTTTAAAGAAAAAAAAAGAAAGGAGTAGTTAGACTTGAGACCCTACTGCAGACCCTCTGCATCAGCTTTGGATTTGAAGGCAGTCATTTTAATGGTGTCTCTGATTGGAGTCAGTTGTTTGCCCTTTAGGGAAAATTGTTGTTGTTGTCTATTTGCTAAGTCATGTCAGAAACTCTTTGTGAGTCCAGGGATTGTAACCTGATAGGCTCCTCTGTCCTTGGAATTTCCCAGGCAAGAATACTGCAGTGGGTTGCTATTTCCTGCTCCAGGGGATTTTCCCTGGATAGAACCTGTATCTTTTGTGTCTCCTGCATTGCAGGCAGATTCTTTACCAGTGACAGGAAAAGTGGTGAAAGCTAAATCTAAACATTCCTTGCTTTTGCAATAATTTGAAGATGATAGATTATTGTTAGTGCTTCATCTGCTTTCCTTCTCAGCTATGTCAACTGACGTTGTTTGAGCTTTTCTTTATAGATTCTGCCTCAAAAACATCCCATGGGTTAATCATTCGTCTTGCATATTTAATGTTTAATACAATTAATGGAAAAGGTGTTTTTGTACAATTTGTCATCTTAGAAATATGTCCTGTTATAAAGGCTATTTTTAAATAAAGAGTGTAGTTGAGAGCCTGTATGAAGAAATCAGTCTGTTTGCAGATAAACAAAGTTAATCTACTTCAGACAAGTCTCAAACCCTATCTGCATAGGGCTAGATTTTGCAGTTGGAAATGACCTACGAATTAGTTGGTATGCAAACAACTCTTGACTTTCTCTAGTTTTCTCCCTCCTTCTTTGATTCTATCTACATCCTAGTATAGGCCTCCCTGGTGGCTCAGTGGTAAAGAAAAGTGAAAAGTGAAAGTGAAGTTGCTCAACTCTTTGGGACCCCATAGACTGTAGCCCACCAGACTCCTCCATCCATAGAATTTTCCAGGCAAAAGTACTGGAGTGGGTTGCCATTTCCTTCTCCAGGGGATCTTCCTGACCCAGGGATTGAACTCACGTTTCCCACATTGCTGCTGCTGCTGCTGCTGCCGCTAAGTTGCTTCAGTCATGTCTGACTCTGTGCGACCCCATAGACGGAAGCCCACCAGGCTCCCCCATCCCTGGGACTCTCCAGGCAAGAACACTGGAGTGGGTTGCCATTTCCTTCTCCAATGCATGAAAGTGAGAAGTGAAAGTGAAGTAACTCAGTCGTGTCCAACTCTTCGAGACCCCATGGACTGCAGCCTACCAGGCTCCTCCATCCATGGGATTTTCCTGCAGGCAAACGCTTTTACTGTCTCAGCCACCAGGGAAGCCCTCAGTGGTAAACAATCTGCCCCCAGTGCGGGAGATGCAGGAGACACTGGTTTGATCCCTGAGTAGGAAAGATTTCCTGGAGGAGGAAATGGTAATCCACTCCAGTATTCTGGAGCGAACAAAGGAGCCTGGCAGACTACAGTCTTTGGGGTTGCAAAGAGTCAGATGTGACTTAGTGACTAAATAACACCATAGTATAGTCTTACTAGGATCTGTTTTCTACCATTTTTCATGTCACACATTTAGAAAAATTAATTGTGTTCAATCCTTAGTATTTAGTATCTATTTCCCTTAAATTAGTTTTCCTGTTAGTGTTTCATCTGTTTTCCTTGTCAGCTTATGTCAACTGATGTTGTTTGAGCTTTTCTTTATAGATTCTGCCTCAAAAACATCCCATGGATTAATCATTCATCTTGCATATTTGATGTCTAATACAATTAACGGGAAAGGTGTTTTTGTTCAATTTGTGAAGAACAAAGGAATCTATGCTTTAGAGATGTTCAATGATTTGTTCAAATGAAAAATAAAGTTTTAAACTAGAAAAAAGATATTGTTCTCTATAGTAGCAGTCACCAAATGAACTAGCAGTTTGCAGTGAACTAAGTTTATAGTCTGAGATTGATAACATTGATAATACGTGTAAATAGAGTGTGAATGAATCAGCCCACTAAGGAGAAGTGTTGTGATGCAAAAAGCATGGGTCTGGGAGTTGTGTGATTTGAATTTGAATTCTAGTCTGTTGCTTGCTAGTTTTGTGACTTTGGGCAAATTCTTAACCTTTCTGGGTGCACTTGTTTGAAAGAGTGAATGGAAATAGTTCTCCAAGCGAAGGCAAAAGATCTGGGCTCAAGCCATGTCTCTTCTTGCAGGCTTTGTGACTTAGATCAAGTTACTTAACCTCTCTGAGCCTACTGAGGATAATACCAATCTTACCTCACTAGGTTGTTGTGAAAAAATGAAGGAAAAAATAAAGAAGGAAGTAGGAATTTAGTAAATGTTTAGGGTTATTTTAAAGCATATAGCTTTGTGGCAAATGCAGAACAATAAAAAAACAGTTTTGGAGTCATGGAGACCTGGACAGCTATATAAATTCTAGTCAATTACCCAACTTCTCTGAATCTATCATGAGGATAAATAAAAGGTATTATATATACCTAAGCAACTTCCCTACTGGCTCAGTGGTAAGTAACCTGCCTGCAAATGCAGGAAACTCAATTTCCATCCCTGGGTCAGGAACATCCCCTGAAAACGGAAATGATAATCCACTCCAGTATTCTTGCCTGGGAAATCCCATGGACAGAGGAGCCTGGCAGGCTACAGTCCATGGGGGTCTCAAAGAGTTGGACAACTCCTAGTGACTGAACAACAACAAGACAGACCATTGCCATTATCCTTGGTCTCAGGTATGTGTGGGAATTAATGAGGTCAAATTAAGGGCATATTTCACAAGCTAATGCCTTCACCTACTTGTTTCTTATAGATCCACCCTTTATGGTGGCAGAGACACTATCTACTCCCCCATTTTGCCCATTTACTATTAGGCAAGGCTATAGGACTTCTCATCACTGGCTTGTAAACAGAAGTGACATGTTTGTTATGACCACTTAGCCTCTCCTGATGAAAACACACATCTTTTTTTTGCCTACAAGCTTTCTGGAAGTAAAAGTGAATTTCTAGAAGCACTATCAAATATATCAACTTATCAAGGGGCATCCAGCAGATCCCACTGCCACTTCTTAAGCATCTGCTACCTCCCACCAAAGGTCTCTATAGTTACCTGCAACACACTTCTGCTATATAATGTCACCCTGCTTATTTAACTTATATGCAGAGTACATCATGAGAAATGCTGGGCTAGATGAAGCACAAGCTGGAATCAAGATTGCCAGGAGAAATATCAATAACCTCAGATATGCAGATGACACCACACTTATGGCAGAAAATGAAGAACTAAAGAGCCTCTTGATGAAAGTGAAAGAGGAGAGTGAAAAAGTTGGCTTAAAGCTCAACATTCAGAAAACTAAGATCATGGCATCCAGTCCCATCACTTCAGGGAAAATAGGTGGGGAAACAGTGACAGACTTTATTTTTTTGGGCTCCAAAATCACTGCAGATGGTGACTGCAGCCATGAAATTAAAAGATGCTTGCTCCTTGGAAGAAAAGTTAGGACCAACCCAGACAGCATATTTAAAAGCAGAGACATTAGTTGGCCAACAAAGGTCCACATAGTCAAAGCTATGGTTTTTCCAGTGGTCATGTATGGATGTGAGAGTTGGACTATAAAGAAAGCTGAGTGCCAAATGATGCTTTTGAACTGTGGTATTGAAGAAGACTCTTGAGAGTCCCTTGGACTGCAAGGAGATCCAATCAGTCCACCCTAAAGGAAATCAATCCTGAGTATTCATTGGAAGGACTGATGCTGAAGCTGAAACTCCAATGCTTTGGCTACCTGGTGGGAAGAACTGGCTCATTGGAAAAGACCCTGATGCTGGGAAAGTTTGAAGGCAGGAAGAGAAGGGGACAACAGAGGATGAGATGGTTGGAAGGCATCACTGACTCAATGGAAATGAGCTTGGTGATGGACAGGAGTTGGTGGTGGACAAGGAGGGCTGGTGTGCTGCAGTCCACGGGGTCGCAGAGTCGGACACAACTGAGCGACTGAACTGAACTGAACTGACATACTTTTCAGGCTTCCCTAGTGGCTCAGATGGTAAAGAATCTGTCTGCATCACGGGCGACCCCAGTTCAATCCCTGGGTGGGGAAGATTCCCTGGAGAAGCAAATGACTATCCACTCCAGTATTCTTGCCTGGAGAATTCCATGGACAGAGTAGCCCATGGGATTGCAAAGAGTCTACCCAACTGAGCAACTAACACTTTCACTCACTTCACACATTTCTCACTCAATGTACTAAAACTATTTGTCAGATTGTAATAAATAGGAGATGTAACTCTCTCCCTCATGTATGTTACACTGCATTAGAGGAGTAGCAATACGCTCTGGTTTTAGTGGAAATGCTCTTTTAGGGCATACTCTCTCTTACTCTTACCTGACTCTCTCTCCCTGACTCAGACAGAGTCCAAATCTCTAAGATGGCAGAGTAGAAGGTGTACTCATCTTCTCCTGCTAGAATACCAAAATCACAACTTGGTGCTGAACAACCATCAAAGAATGTTGAAACCCACCAGAAAAAGACACCCCCACATCCAAGGACAAAGGAGAAGCTGCAACAAGAGTCCATGAGAAAGGCATAAATAAAAGTCTCCCAAGGAGTGAGCAAAGTCTTCTCTCCTCTTTTCTGATGACAAAGGCTTTGATATGGGTTAGGCACATGATCTAGTTCCTTCTTTAGTTAGCTGTTTCCTGGAGGGATACTGAGCACCTTCATGAAAATAGATTTGCCCAAATCTATCACCACAACTGAAATGCTTAAGTGGAGGTACTTAGCCTCAAACTTGACTATCCATTCATGCACACAGAGCATCATGTATGTAAAGTATTTAACGGAGTATTGGGAAACAGACATTTAATAAAGGGTGGTATGGCTCGTGTCGGAGTCAAAAGCAGTTATTTCTGCTTAGTCACTCAGTCATGTCAGACTCTGCAACACCATGGACTGTAGCCTGCCAAGCTCCTCTGTTCATGGGGATTTTCCAGGCAATAATACTGGAGTGGATCTCCATTTCCTTCTCCAAGGGCATCTTCCCGACCCAGGGGTTGAATCTTTGTCTTCTGCATGTCTCCTGCATTTCAGGAGGATTCTTTACTGCTGAGCCATCACCTGCATGGTAAATTTCATTTTCTTGTTTCTAAGTTTTAGAGGCTTTTTTCCCTCCTCTTTATCTTTATTGTATTCTTTTGTTTCATTGCTGTCAGAGAGTTTGAATAGCTTTTATTCTTATGCAGAGAACTGCAGCCTTTCCTGGCTACTGGGTTGGATTTATTTTTACATCTGATAGCACAGACGTCAAAGAAGATGATCTCAGAATGTCTCACATCCGGTTCAGTTCACCTACTAAGATTTTAAACTTTGTTCTTCTAAAATATTGCTAAACACAATTGTTAGGGGATTTACTTTCAGTTTTCATCAGCTACAACTCTTCAGACTTTTTGAATTTCAGAAATCAAGGGAACTTCTCAAAACAATGGGATTTTTAGGGCTACAAACAATTTGCAAGGGTTTTGATCTTTGGCAAGGGGTGTGGTGTGTAGAACTCACTGATTTTTTGCCACTAGAAGTGAATTGTTTAATTTGCTTTAAATATTATGAAAAGTAACTTTTTTTCTGATGCTTTTAAGTGATAAAAATCTAAAAACAGTATGTCCAGTATAATAAGGATTTGAAGTTACTTTTTCCCCTGTTGAGAGAGTAAACAACTCCATTAACAAGGTGTTGATAAATTAAACTACTAACACCAGTGAAATATGAAACCCAGTAAGAAAAATGAAATCATGTTATTTTCCTGGGTTTCTTTGGTGATTTTAAATTTTATTGCAAAACAAAAGCCTTAAGGCTTAATAGAATTTTTGAAATAGAAGAAAATATCTTTAACCAAAACATCTATTATATATAAGAGAAGAAGCAGAAGCCCAGAGAATTTACATTACCCAAAGATACAAAGCTGGTTAATGAAACACTTGATTTCATAGTTTCTTTTTAATGGTATAAAAATGGCTGTTTACAACAGGCATTGGTTTATATTGTAAATATTTGTGTCCAGGCAAAATATAAGCACAAATTTTACAAACATTGCACACGTCACTATCAATCCATACTAAGCCCAGTCTACTTTTTTGGTCACCATTTTGTTACAGCTCCAAAATCCTCTCCTGTTGCCACAGATAAGAAAGGAAAAGAAAAGTGAAAAATACAGTATTAAAACCTGCATTTAAGCGAGAAGTGCTGGGAATCTGTCCAGGAAGTAAAAAAGACATCCTCTTTGTAGAGACTCCACAAGGTCTTGTGCTGTTGATTTGATAGATTTGGTGTTCCGCACTATCAAAGAGCATTTGAGTTCATTTCTTCATGTTGTCAACAAGTTGCACTTTTTACAGCAGCAGAAACATCGATCTTACCAAATATGGGTATTCAGTTAAAACCTGAAAGGATCCAAAACTAAGGTAAGGAACAAACTTTACTGATAAAACTGGAATGTTACAATGATTATAACAAGTGTGATAATGTTTATTTGAGTACATTGTTTTCCAGGGATAGAGATCTATGAATCCTTCTCCTGATATGCCCTTCTCCAAATGAACTGAGTAGTTCCTTAGCATCCAATGCAAAAAAATTTTTTTTATTATAGAATGCTGTATCAGACACCTCTTGTGTGCCACTTCAAACACTTTCAGTCTCACCTCTTATTCCCGCCACTGCTGCAGCTACCTTTCCAATATCTGCTCTAGCCAATTTTGCACAGGAGCAAACTGATAATTTTCCCTGTGTTGTCTCTTACTTGCTGCTTTGCCTGGAGATTCTCAGATGAGGAACAGCTATGGAAATCTGCTCAATACTTGTATCAGTCAGGGTTCAATCAGGGAAGCAGGGCCATAAGGAGGTTCTACAGATATTTATTGGAGAAGGCAATGGCACCCCACTCCAGTACTCTTGCCTGAAAAATCCCATGGACAGAGGAGCCTGGTAGGCTGCAGTCCATGGAGTCGCTAAGAGTCGGGCATGACTGAGCGACTTCCCTTTCACTTTTCACTTTCATGCATTGGAGAAGGAAATGGCAACCCACTCCAGTGTCCTTGCCTGGAAAATCCCAGGGACAGAGGAGCCTAGTGGGCTGCTGTCTATGGGGTCGCACAGAGTCGGGCACAACTGAAGCGGCTATGACTACGACTGACGACAGATATTTATAAAAGCAGAGACATTAATTGGCCAACAAAGGTCTGTATAGTTAAAGCTATGGTTTTTCCAGTAGTCCTGTAAAGATGTAAGAGTTGGACCGTAAAGAATACTGAGCACTGAAGAATCAATGCTTTCAAACTGTGGAGCTGGAAAAGACTCTTGAGAGTCCCTTGGACTGCAAGGAGATCAAACCAGTCAATCCTAAAGGAAATCAACCTTGAATATTAATTGGAAGGACTGATGCTGAAGTCCCACTACTTTGGCCACCTGATGCAGAGAGTCAACTCATTGGGAAAGACCTTGATGATGAGAAAGATTGAGGACAGGAGAAGGGGGCGACAGAGGATGAGGTGGTTGGATGGCATCATCAACTCAATGGATGTGAGTTTGAGCAAACTCAGGGAGATAGTGAAGGACAGAGAATCCTGGTACACTGCAGTCCATAGGGTCACAAAGAGTTGGACACTACCAAGTGACTGAACAACAACAACACAACAATATTTGTTCCAAGAATTTGACTTTATACAATGGTAGATGCTGGTTTTCTGTCATTGTAAGACTGTTGCCCTCAAGTCAGTGTTATTGTTCTACCATTCTCTTTCTTCCTCACTATGCTGTAAGATCAACAGAGGCAAGATCTTCACCATGTGTTTGATATATTCATTAGTGCATCCCCCCACCAAGAAAGGTATCTGGTAAATGAATCAGATCATATCAGATCAGTCGCTCAGTCATGTCCAACTCTTTGCTACCCCATGAATTGCAGCACACCAGGCCTCCCTGTCCATCACCAACTCCCGGAGTTCACTCAGACTCACGTCCATCGAGTCAGTAATGCCATCCAGCCATCCCATCCTCTGTCGTCCCCTTCTCCTCTTGCTCCCAATCCCTCCCAGCATCAGAGTCTTTTCCAATGAGTCAACTCTTCGCATGAGGTGGCCAAAGTACTGGAGTTTCAGCTTTAGCATCATTCCTTCCAAAGGAATCCCAGGGCTGATCTCCTTCAGAATGGACTGGTTGGATGTCCTTGCAGTCCAAGGGACTCTCAAGAGTCTTCTCCAACACCACAGTTCAAAAGCATCAATTCTTCGGCGCTCAAATGAATAGTTGTTACATATATTAAAATGCTTGACTTGATAAACTGGTCTAAAGATCACAATTTAGGGTAGAAATAAACACCACCTTAACAAATGTATAAACAAGTGGTTTTCCCAATGGTAAAAGCTCGAAATGCTCTCCCTTGATATTTTAAGAAATTATCTGAAAAAAAAGAGAACCTAGTAAAATTTTTGGATTTTTAGAAGACATATAGTTCTTCCTAATAAAAGAAATTTAAAACCAACCAAAATAAACAGCGTAAAAAATGTAAGGCTGTGTCTGCTAGAAAGTCAGCCCTGTTTTTCCACATGGACGGATGCCAGATGGTGCAAAAGAGAAAACTAGTCCAAACACAAAGGATCACTGACCATCGGGGAGGGACACAGAGTTGGTCCAGACTGCCCAAACAGATGTCATTCTAGTGTATTTTTCTGCCAGAAAGGCAAAATGAAAGCTAAACTTGGTTAGGAAGGAAGCAGAAAACCATGGTGTCGTTGATAGGTTGCTTGAATTGTTCTGCTTTCTCTCCAAAACAAAAGCTTAGTCACCGAGTAGCAGGTTACTAGGTACCATTTTCCAGGCCTTGTGGTATGTTCAGCAGAGAGGTGTGCTTGGCCAGAGGATAAGTCTTCAGATATGGACAGACCTGATTATTCCAGTCTCTCCCATCAATATGCTGGCTCACCCTCTCTGGATGAGGATCATATATAATGCCTTATTTATGATGAATTTGAAGCAACTTTACCTTGAATTGGGGTCATCAGGAAAGAGTCTTACAGCTTGCTGTATCTGATATGAACTTGGCCTTTGGGCATAGACATGACCACGGCTGAAGATTTCCTAGATGATAAAGAAGAGAAAGAGAATATGAAAGAGGAGAAATTTTACTTCTATTGAGTTCTTTCTAGGTGCCAGGAACCACACTAAAAGCTTAACATGTATTATTTCATAATGTTCTCTATGAGGTTAATATGCTATTATACTCAGTTTACAGATGAGAGACGAAGAGCCTGGAATGCTAAAGAAAGTTTTCTAAGGTAACACACTAATAATCGTGGATCAGAGATTCAAACACAAGCAGTCTAATTTCAAAACTTCTTTACTTAAATATTTATCTTTTCTAATATTAAAAGTTTAAGAAATTAAACTAAAATATATATCTATTGATAAAGCAAATACCTATATGTCACCCTTCCCAGTGAATTTGGAAAATTTTAGGCTTCTCTTTCATCATATATCTTTTGTGTCCCCTTGTCTCTCTCCTCCATTTCCAGGACCCCAATTACATGTATGTAAGACCATCTGACATTATCCCACAATTCCTGATACTTTGTTTTCTAAAATCACTTTATCTCTCTTCTTTAGATAATTTTTATTAACTTTTAAAAGAATTTACTAGTTTTTTCTGCAGTGATCTATCTGCTGTTCAACACGTCCAATGAAATTTTAACTTCAAACATTACACTTTTCAGTTCTAGAAATTCTAACAATTCTAGAAATAGTTCTTGGTTTTGTTTAAAGTTCATTTGTGATTAGTCCAACTTATATGCCTCTCTTTCTGTCTTCTTTTTCTTTTTCACTGATAGTTGAGCTGGCAGTCAATTGTGCTGAATTTGAACCAAGATATACTTGGTTCACTTTTTGGACTAAATTGGGCAGATCCCTGAACTCTAATTATCACAAGAATGCTCAAGAATGCTAAGGACTACACTTTCACCCCCGCAACAACCCACTGTGTTCTCAGCACAAATTCAGAGTAAGGTTATAGAGAATTATCAGACCTAGCAATTTGCTTTGTATATGGGACTTTTCTAGACATCATCCTGTTTCATTAATGCATTCTGTTATTTAAGGAAAAGGCTTAGCTGATTTATCCTTATTTGTTCTGTTTCTCTAACCATGACAGGCCAGTTCCACCATCCATTTGGACATAGAACAGGCACCTCCTCTCCACCCAGGTATATAGGCAACCACAGCTCCCAGATCAAATAGATGTGGCACATATTGCTCTGTAATTTAGTTCTTTTTTTAAATATTTTTTTTTAATGTGGGCCATTTTTAAAGTCTTTATTGAATTTGTTGCACTATTGTTTCTGTTTTATGTTGTTTTGTTTTTTTGCTGAGAAGCCTGTGGGATCTTAACTCCCCAACCGGGGATCAAACCCATACCCCCTGCACTGGAAGGTAAAGTCTTAGCCACTGAACCACCAGGGAAGTCCCTGTAATTTAGTTCTTATGGGCTTCCTTATGTCCCTCTCTCTTGCTTGTTGTTGTTTAGTCGCCAAGTCGTGTCTGACTCTCCTTGACCCCATGAACTGCAACACGCCAGGCTTCCCTGTCCTTCACTATCTCCCTGAGTTTGCTCAAACTCTATGTCTAGCTCCATAAAAAAGTGTGATTTTTAAAATTTTACTTGGATGTTTTTCCTAGTTGTTACTAGGTTCAAAGTTCTTTCCCATCTAACTACAATCTAACTGGAAGTGGAAATCTCCTTAGAAAGTTTCCTAACACTACCCTCCCAGCAGCTACTACAGATTACCGTTAGCCGGAATTTGGGATTAAATCCATTTGCCATCTCAGACCCCTGTGTGAAATCTGACACTACAATTCAGAACATCCCAAGGCACTGATATCAAAAAGTACTGAAAATTTCTCAAATAAAATTTTTATCCTATGAACTAATTGAGGCATCTGACTGTTTATTTGTATATACTCAGTCTTGTTTCAGAAAGTATATGATATTAATATAGTAATAACTGCTACCATTTATTGAATGTACAAGTCAGGTACTACAATAAATTTCTTTGTATATTTTTAAGTTTATGTAATCCTTATAACAATTGTTAGAATAATGCATATATAATAACTATAATGTAAAATATATTATGCTATTTTATATGATTATAGTATTATTATCACCATTTTTTACAGATGAGAAAAAAATTTTAATAGATTTCAGTTAAATTTCATAGACCACACAGAGTTCTGATTTTAGGTTCAGTCTGTCATCCTAATCTTGGACTTCCAGACTCCAAAAGTGTGAGAAAATAAATTTCATGCCCTACCCTCTTGCTCCTTTGTAAAAAAATCACTGCCATCTTCTCTCCCCTTTCATTAAAAACATACAAACAAAACTTTATGATGTAATATCCTATATGTACAAAGGATATTATGTAACTCTTACTTAGCTTGTAAAGCAAAATAATAAAACATGCACCTATCATTCCATTACCCAAGCTCAGAACTTTAACATCACAGATGTCATTGAAGTTACCTGTTTGTTCCAGTCTGATCCTATTGCTTTCACTCATCCTTACCTACTCAACCACTATCTAAGGCTTCTGTTTACTTTTAAGCTTTCTATGGTTTCCCCACAAAGTAAACAATATATATTTTTGTTTTTGAAATTCACAAAAGTTGATTCTTATTCACAGATTCATATCACACTGTATGAATCACGATCAGCATAACTTTGCTAGAATGTGGGTGCTGCAAGAGCAAGGACTTTCACCTATTTGTTCCACGATGTATCCAAAGTGGATCTGGCACATGGGAGGAGCTCCTTCATTAGTAAACTGAGAGAATGAAAATCTGGGACTTCTCAATAGTGCTTGTCCTCCTCACATCTGAAGTTTGGCGGTTAAGTGTAGCTGCTTAACTGATAGAGTGGTGATTGTCAGGTGCTATTCTTTGTAGCTTTCTATCCCGCCTGACATAGACATTTCACTGGCCAAGGCATGAGCTAAGCTATTGTAAAAAAACCCAAAAAACCCATTTCAATAAGTGTTGGTTTCCCTCCTCCTTATCTCCACTGCCTCATTATAATTATCCCAAGACAGAAATAATTCTGCAATACAATGAGTTTTTCCCCAGTCATGAAAGTTCTAGGATAAGACAAAAAGGTGGATTTCCTTCCTTTTGCTGCTAAATCCCAGGTTCTTCTCGCAAGAATGCTTATTTTGCATTATTTTCTCACTAGTTACTAGAATTGTTATGGTTTTGTGATATATATGCCATTTTTCTCAGTACCATCATTGGCATACTGTATGTCTTTTTTATGTTTACACTGTATCATTTCCTTGAATCAAATATTTTACTTACACAGAGAGCTTCTTCAGAAATTACTATTTATTTTTTGATTATGTGTGTTTTGTTTGTTTATTATTACCTTATTTGTTTATTATATATATATCTTTTCTTCTCTATTCCTGGCGTGGAATCTTCTTTAGAAGTCCTGTGTGATTAAACCTCCAAGATAGGGAATGTTACTAACATTCCTTAAAACATTTAGTCCTAAAGACATTTAGATGCGATGCAAAGTTCTTTCATGAGAGGAAGAGTTGTGCAGTGGAAGAGAGAAGGTTGTTTTGTGATTACAGCAAGTCTTTGAAATAGAAAATTGCTAGCGTTTCTGCAATGTTGCCATGGACAGCATTCTTTAACAAAGCATTCCTCTACATTCTGTCTGACAAAACTGGAAATTCCCTGAGGAATTTCCAAGGAAGCTGAGTGCAATATAAAGGAAAAGAAAACTGAAACCACAGAGCATAATATATGGGGCAAGAACTCAATGAAGTAGAACTGTGCCATTTTCTAAACATTAGCATACATTTGAGAGATATCACAGCGTTCACTCTTGGACACAAAAATACAGATGGGACACAAACACCATTGTGTGCCCTAAGAGTTGCTTTTTTTTTAGTGTACAATCAATGAGCAAGTATCTATTGAATACCCATATATGCTTAGCACTGCTTGGGATATTGCAGGGTTTCTGAAGAATAATCTATACAGATCCTGCCCTTTAAGAGCCTACAGTCAAGGAGGAGGAATAAAATTAACACAGTTAAGCCACAAGGCAAAGCAAGTTGGTACTTTTAGTATAAGTGTTAAATGGTGAGGTACAGACTGTTAGTTCTGTAAAATTAATTGGGAAGGGATACATTAATTGAGAGTCCCTTGGACTGCAAGGAGATCCAACCAGTCCATTCTGAAGGAGATCAGCCCTGGGATTTCTTTGGAAGGAATGATGCTAAAGCTGAAACTCCAGTACTTTGGCCACCTCATGTGAAGAGTTGACTCATTGGAAAAGACTGTGATGCTGGGAGGGATTGGGGGCAGGAGGAGAAGGGGACGACAGAGGATGAGATGGCTGGATGGCATCACTGACTCGATGGACGTGAGTCTGAGTGAACTCTGGGAGTTGGTGATGGACAGGGAGGCCTGGCGTGCTGCGATTCACGGGGTTGCAAACAGTCGGACATGACTGAGCGACTGAACTAAACTGAACTGAACATGAATTGGGAAGGGAGCGGGGATGGGCCCCCGGAGTTCCAGCATGTTGTATTTCCCATCTGAATTGTGTTCTTTTTACAACTACTTGTTAAACTGTACACATAAGTTTTATTTACTTTTGTTTATAATTCACAATAAAAATAATAGAGGAGAGAGAAGAAAGGAGCTGGATAAATCCTGGGAAAATTGAGACAAAAAACTGCGGAGAAAATAGGACTAAAGGTGGGCTTCAGAACTGGCCCGAGGAGACCACAGATGATACAAATCAGATGTAGCAGGGTTGTGAGAGGGTGGGGGATCAGGTGGGTTGCAGTGAGAAAAGTGGGTGACAGGAGTGGACCTGGAGTGTGAAGGGAGGGTGGGTAGATTGGGAGGTGCAGTAACTAAAATAAACCTGGACAGTTTGAGGGGTTGGGGGGTTGAAGAAGGACCTTGAAATGGAGGCAGAGGAGTTTGGCATCCAATGCAGTAGAACATCAATACATTACAGATTTTAAACTAGGTGACATACTGATAACAGAGGATTTTAAGGGAAATTAGTACGGCTGTGGTATGCCTTCTGCATTAAAACGGGATAGAAGCTGGAATGAGGAAGGGCAGCAGAAATCAAAGCATGTGCCTGATGAAGGCCATTTGTCAGCCTCACTGCAGAGAAAGAAGTAGATGTGAGAAATACTACAGAGGAGAAATGTGAATGACTGAGTAACTGACAGGGTAGGGGAATGAGCAGGACAAATTAATCCCATATTTTATAAGCCTGTTGGAATAATGATGTCAGCGATAGAGCAACCGGCTGAAGAAATTGATTAAGACAAGAAGGCAATTTGGGCCTTTTAGATGTAGGAACTGAGGTGACAATGACAACTAGGCAGTAGCAATATGCTGCTGCTGCTGCTGCTAAGTCGCTCCAGTCGTGTCCGACTCTGTGCGACCCCACAGACAGCAGCCCACCAGGCTCCTCTGTCCCTGGGATTCTCCAGGCAAGAACACTGGATGGGTTGCCATTTCCTTCTCCAATGCATGCATGCGTTTTGCTTCAGTCATGTCTGACTCTATGCGACCCCATGGACAGCAGCCCACCAGGCTCCTCTGTCCACGGGATTCTCTAGGCAAGAATACTGGAGTGGGTTGACATTTCCTTCTCCGTAGCAAAATGGGGACAGAGCAAAAGCACATAGAGAAATATTGATGAGCAGAAATGAATCCTCATCATGTGTTGTATGACATATATTATAAAGTACCTAAACAATGCTTCTCTCACAACAAAGACAAGGCTTAAAGTAATGGCAGTTTCCCCTCTTGGAATGTAGTAGCCAAATCTTTCGGTATTCCTGCCCTATTACATGCCCTGACATGACTGTGAGTACCTTAGTTTGAAAGCAAGACCTGTGTCTTTTATTAGAGGAAAAAGCAGACATTCTGGTTGATGGTGATTTCTGTGCAAAATAATAGTCCTTGCCACTTTTTAGTTCTTTTTGATTTTACATCTTTTTAACAAATTTGGAGAATTCTAGTACAGAAAATGCAAATATATAAAACTCCAAAGGGCAGACAGAACCAAGGAGGCAGATTTTGATTCAATTATTAAAAGCACTTTCTAAAAATATAAACTACCCATAAATGGAAAAATGCTAAATATATTCTGTCTTCGGGAAATATTTTAGCAAAAGCTTGACTCTCCGTAGCGATTTTATATAAAGGATTTTTACTTTGAATCAGTGATTGGACTAAAAGACATCCACAACACTTTATTACTTATTTTCTTCTTCTAATATATTGAGGGTAGGTGAGGAATGGTTTGGATAATATCAGCGAATTTGTTCATTTATATTCCAAGCAGTTTTTGTAGTTGTCCTGTGAACCAGATGCTGTGCCCGGCCCTGGGGATGAACAATGAAATAGACACTGGCCCTGACCTCAGTGTAGTCTAATAAGAGGTATAGTGAACAGAGTGCTAAAGGTTATCATAGAAGTAAATACCTGGAATTCTGGAAATACAGAACTAATTCTCAGAGATGAAAGAAGACTTTGTGGAGTAAAGAACATATCATTTGAAACATCACATATTATATCAAGCCAGATTATTGAAGACAGAAGAGGTTTAAGTTACTTCCATAAGTCTGCATGCTAAGTTGCTTCAGTCGAGTCTGACTCTTTGCAACTCCATGGACTGTAGCCCACCAGGCTCCTCTGTCCATGGGATTTTCCAGGCAAGAATACTTGAGTGAGTTGCCATTCCCTTCTCCAGGGGATATTCCCGACCCAGAGATCGAATCCACATCTCTTATGTCTCCTGCATTGACAGACAGGTTCTTTACTACTAACGCCAACTACTTGCCCAATATTCACTGTTTAAACACAATAATTCTATTGTAAAGCCTATTGTCAGAAAATAAAGTGTAGAGGAACAAATTTCAATATGACAGCATGAAATGTTGTCTCAGAAATGTACTTTGGGTTTCCAGAAAATCCAAATCTGATTAAGACTGAAGTATTTTAAACTATAAATAAAATCCCTGTGTCATGGAGCCAGTGAAGTATTTCCTCCACCTGAACCTTTCCTGTCCCGGCCACTAGACTGGATTGTTCCATTCTCCCAAGAAGCAGGATGAGAAAGAAGGGGAGGGGACATAGTTGCAGTGCAAACCAAAAATTAAAGATACCAAGTTCTTGGCTTTTCAATTGCAAATGACCAGTTATAATATACAAGGATTAATTATTTCCTAGGCATTTTCTCTCCCCAGAGAAGACAGCTTAAAATTTTTCTGGGTTAATGAAAGTGTTTGAATGGAGATGGGAAACAAGATTATTAAGATATTGTTCAAAATCTCTAAGAAAATTTCCCAGACCCCATTTCCTCTTGTTATTTAGTCGCTAAGTTGTGTCCGACAATTTTGTGACATGTAGCAGCTGGCAGGCTACAGTTCATGGGATTTTCCAGGCAAGAATACTGGAGTGGGTTGCCATTTCCTACTCCAGGGGATCTTTCCAACACAAGGATAGAACCTGTGTCTTTTGCATTGCAGGCAGATTCTTTACCACTGAGCCACCAGGGAAATTTTCCACTGGGAAACTTTTTTGTATTCTCTATAGGCCCTAGCACAGTTCTTAAAGGAGGCAGGAGAATCTAAAACTGTTCAAGTTCTTTTGGAAAACAAAATGCAAAATGCTGTGAGAAAAGATGAAATTGTTAGTCTCTCAGTCATGTCTGACTCTTTGTTACCCCATGGACTGTATGACGCCAGGTTCCTCTAGTTCACGGAATTCTCCAGGCAATCGTACTAGAGTGGGTTGTCATTCTCTTCTCCAGGGGATCTTTCCGACCCAGGAATCAAACCTGGGTCTCCTGCATTGCAGGGAGATTCTTTACCACTTGAGCCACCAGGGAAGCCAGAAAACAAATGGGTCAGAGTCAACAGTTTCCTTTGAATCCTTTAAAGAAATAAAGTACAGCAGAAAAATGCAAAATGAGGGAAGTCAATTCAAGGAGCAGAGAAGGCAATGGCACCCCACTCCAGTACTCTTGCATGGAGAATCCCATGGATGGAGGAGCCTGGTAGGCTGCAGTCCATGGGGTCGCTGAGTTGGATACGACTGAGCGACTTCCCTTTCAATTCTCATTTTCATGCATTGGAGAAGGAAATGGCAACCCACTCCAGTATTCTTGCCTGGAGAATCCCAGGGGCAGGGGAGCCTGGTGAGCTGCCATCTATGGGGTCGCACAGAGTCGGACACGACTGAAGCGACTTAGCAGCAGCAGTAGCAGCAGTTCAAGAAGAGAAGAACTAGAGTAATATATTTTGATAATTTACTGTGTGCCAGGCATTATAATGGGAACAGAGCATATAACTGCCCTAATCCTTTCAGCAACTCTGTAAAGTAGATTAAGGACCTTTTTGCAGTGTATAAAGCCTGAGGAGATCAGGTGGTAACACCAAGGTTTAAATTTTGGTTTACCTGATTATAGAATCAAGGTTTTCTTGTAAATGAACATAAAGACCCAGAGAATAATAGATGTCTGGAGATCAAAGTTGTGGGATTAACAGTGCCAAAATGTTATTTATAATACAGTCATAAGAATAGCAGTGGTCAGAAAGAAATATGAGGTTAAGGACATGGTAAGTCAGGGGAGAAAAAGGGAGGACAAAAACTAGTATTCTTGATGTCTAACATGTGTCAGGAGCTTAACTAGGCTTTAACATTCATTTAACCCATGTAACATTTATTTAACCCATTTAAGGGACTAGATCTGATAGAGTGCCTGAAGAACTATGAACGAGGTTCATGACATTGTACAGAAGACAGGGATCAAGACCATTCCCACGAAAAGGAAATGCAAAAAATCAAAATGGCTGTCTGAGGAGGCCTTACAAATAGCTGTGAAAAGAAGAGAAGCGAAAAGCAAAGGAGAAAAGAAAAGATATACCCATCTGAATGCAGAGTTCCAAACACTAGCAAGGAGAGATAAGAAAGCCTTCCTCAGTGATCAGTGCAAAAAAAACAGAGGAAAATAATAGAGTGGGAAAGACTAGAGATCTCTTCAGGAAAATTAGAGATACCAAGGGAACATTTCATGCAAAGATGGGCTCAATAAAGGATAGAAATGGTATGGACCTAAAGAAGCAGAAGATATTAAGAAGAGGTGGCAAGAATACACAGAAGAACTATACAGAAAAGATCTTCACAAACCAGATAATCATGATGGTGTGACCACTCACCTAGAGCCAAACATCCTGGAATGTGAAGTCAAGTGGGCCTTAGAAAGCATCACTACAAACAAAGCAAGTGGAGGTAATGGAATTCCAGTTGAGCTATTTCAAATCCTGAAAGATGATGCTGTGAAAGTGCTGTGCTCAATATGCCAGCAAATTTGGAAAACTCAGCAGTGGCCACAGGACTGGAAAAGGTCAGTTTTCATTCCAATCCCAAAGAAAGGCAATGCCAAAGAATGCTCAAACTACTGCACAATTGCACTCATCTCACACACTAGGAAAGGAATGCTCAAAATTCTCCAAGCCAGGCTTCTACAGTACATGAACCATGAACTTCCAGGTATTCAAACTGGTCTTAGAAAAGGCAGAAGAACCAGAGATCAAATTGCCAACATCTGCTGGATCATCGAAAAAGCAAGAAAGTTCCAGAAAATCATCTACATCTGCTTTATTGACTATGCCAAAGCCTTTGACTGTGTAGATCACAATAAACTGTGGAAAATTCTTCAAGAGGTGGGAATACCAGACCACCTGACCTGCCTCTTGAGAAATCTGTATGCAGGTCAGGAATCAACAGTTAGAACTGGACATGGAACAACAGACTGGTTCCAAATAGGAAAAGGAGTATGTCAAGGCTATATATTGTCACCCTGCTTATTTAACTTATATGCAGAATAAATCATGCAAAGTGCCAGGCTGGATGAAGCACAACTGGAATCAAGATTGCTGGGAGAAATATCAATAACCTCAGATATGCAGATTACACCACCCTTATGGCAGAAACCAAAGAAGAACTAAACGGCCTCTTGATGAAAGTGAAAGAGCAGAGTGAAAAAGTTGGTTTAAAGCTCAACATTCAAAAAGCTAAGATCATGATATCTCGTCCCATCACTTCATGGCAAATAGATGGGAAACAGTGGAAACAAACTGTTATTTTGGGGGGCTCCAAAATCACTGTGGACGGTGACTACAGCCATGAAATTAAAAGACACTTGCTCCTTGGAAGGAAAGTTATGAGCAATCTAGACAGCATATTAAAAAGCAGAGACATTACTTTGTCAACAAAGATCCATCTAGTCAAGGCTATGGTTTTTCCCATAGACTTGTATGGACGTGAGAGTTGGACTATAAAGAAAGCTGAGCACTGAAGAATTGATGCTTTTGAACTGTGGTGTTGGGACTCTTGAGAGTCCCATGGACTGTAAGGAGATCCAACCAGTCCATCCTAAAGGAAATCAGTCCTGAATATTCATTGGAAGGATTGATTTTGAAGCTGAAACTCCAATACTTTGGCCACTTGATGCAAAGAACTGACTCATTTGAAAAGACCCCGATGCTGGGAAAGATTAAGGGAAGGTGGGAGAAGAAGGGGACGACAGAGGATGAGGTGGTTGGATGGCATCACTGACTCAATGAACATGAGTTTGAGTAAACTCTGGGAGTTGGTGATGGACAGGGAGGCCTGGCGTGCTGCAGTCCATGGGGTGGCAAAGAATCAGACATGACTGAGCTACTGAACTGAACTGAACCCACACAGCAGCAAGAACTTCATTGAACAATTATTCTGTGCAGATCTTGTTGGGGTAATAGTTTTAGAAAATATCTACATATGACGCATTTGTATAGCTGAGTCCCTTTGCTCTTCACCCAAAACTATCACAACATTGTTAATCGGTTATACCCAGATATAAAATTAAAAAAATTTTTTAAGTTCTATGAATAAAAAAAAAGCATATCTACATACAAAATATAAAGACAAGGCTCCATTTTAGTGTAACTGTACCAAACAGTAATAGCTAATACTAACTGAATGCTTATTATATGTAGGGTATTATTAATTCATTTAATGCTCAAGAAAATTTTTTGAGGTGAATATATTGATTATCCACAGTTAATGACTGAGAAACTGGGATTCAGAGAATGCATATCATTTGCTTAGCATCATACAGTTGTGGAGCAATGGAGCTAGGACATGTGTGTAAGCAACTGGCTTCAGTGTCTAGATGCATTACTGATGACCACAGGTCTTTGCACTCATTCATCCAAGTACTGAGTACGTACTCTGTTCACAGGCCTACATTAGGCCCTCTAATCATACAGTAAAGCACAAGATATATTCTCTACTCCAGCTCACAATTTAAACTACATTATAGATTTAGTTTACCTTTACAAGATGTGTGTGTGTGTATGCATGTAATCATTCTGATGTCTGAAATTTCCATTGTTGTGATTACCTGAGGCATTTTAATGATGTTCATGAGATAAAACTCATGTAGGTCCCAATATAAAGCTGAATAGAACAGTTACAGCAACAGAGATTCACTGAATTATTTATTTTGGACCTATTCAATATGATTTTATAAAAAGAATCATGTCAATTATAATAAATGGTTAAACATTTGCCTATACTTACAAGCAAACATATTAGTGAATAAACACTTAAAAAATAATATTTTCTAAACAGTATAAAACAATAGTAAATAAAACAATGAGGATATAGCCAGATCCATCAATCTACCTGCTTGTAATTATAATATACTTAAGGGCTTTGTGTACATATTAACTAATTCATTTAAAATGAGTTTTGAAGAATCACTGAGAACTGGAATTAATGCAAATTATTAGAAACAATAGCACAGCTTCCAGGAAAAAAAAAAAGAAAACATCTTTGGTAGTAACTAAGTTGCATTCTTCCATGGATGGTATTGTATCTGGGCAACATCTTTGAAAACAAAAGTAAATATAAGCAGCTAACCAGGATGGAAGCATGAATAAACTAGATCTTAAAACCATGGGTCTAATGATAACCTAATAGTCTCAATATTTTCCAAAAAAAAGAGAAAGGGAAATTCTTTTCTGTTACTGGGTGGAGAAGAAATACACTGAAGTCTTGAATAGAAAAATGAAGGTACTAGGCCTTGTGCAGGAAGACTAAGATAGCTAATTGTAGCTTTAATAAGAAATAACTTGGTAAGCAATATTGAGTGCTCAGCAAATTTACAGAACATAAATTTACAGTGAGAACGACTGTATGATTGGGAAACTTCTTTAGAATTTATCTGCCAGAACAGAATAGCAGCAGCAGGATTTTTTTAGGGTTTCCAGGCTTGGGGCAGAAGTCAGGTGGTATTATGCTCCGTGGTGTCCGACTCTTCATTACCCCATGCCGTGCAGCCCTCCAGGCTCCTTTGTCCATTGAATTTTCCAGGCAAGAATTCTGGATGGGCTGCCATTTCCTTGTCCATCCTCAGATAGGGTGGGTTCATGGTAAAGAGGCAGAGGAGTTGCATGAGCTATTAGTCTATTTTAAATGATTAATGATAGACTGAGTGTGAAAAGTGAAGAGAAATAGAGTAGAATGCAATACAATGAGGGGAGCCATAGAAACCCGGAAGATGCTATGAAGTCAAACAAAAATTCTCTTATCTTTTAGTCTTTTCCCAGGTCAAACATAGACGTCAAATACATTTCCTCTAGTACAAAAACTTACCAGTGTCTTTGGATATCAAACTAAATTCCTACTACCTTTACTACAGTTTGTAATGAGCTTATCAAAATGGGAATCTGTATAAAACTAATAAAAACTTTGATATATAAATAGAGAATCCAGCAAAATTGCAGAAATTATTTGGTTAACATTCCCAT
Organism: Bubalus bubalis; assembly: GCF_019923935.1. Classification (NCBI taxonomy): domain Eukaryota; kingdom Metazoa; phylum Chordata; class Mammalia; order Artiodactyla; family Bovidae; genus Bubalus; species Bubalus bubalis. Next base: position 42,564,332 of record NC_059162.1, on the reverse strand, counting down.
ATCAAAAGCACCAAAGTAAAAAAGAAAACAAACAAAAAAAAAACTGTAAAAGAAAGTGAAAATTTTCTCTAATTATCAAGAAAACTGTCTCAGTATGTCATTTTTCCTCCCAAGTCTGGCAGATGGAGGCTGATCTCTAAAGTCAAATAAACTCTGCTTAAGTTCCAATAACACTCTATGCTAGAAACAGGGAATGTTGGCCAGTTTCTTCACTTTTTCAAGCATCAGTAACCTCATAGGAGTTTACAAGTCAATGCCTATAGAGCATGTTAAGCTCAGTAAATATGTTACTTTACTTTATTCCTATTTTAATCTGGCAAAAGAAATTTGATTACAAACTATTCTAGTCGTTAAAAAATCAATCACAAGTCATGCTACACAATTAACAATTTTGTAATTTTAAAATTATGAATTACAAGATAAAAGAATGGAGGAGATGCTGCTCACCAAACTTAGTAATAAGATAGTTCCTCATAAGAGTTTTCTTGTATACTTTGCATGAATTTGGATGGGAAAATTCACAATATAAGAAAATAAAGCCATTTCAGTGGAAGGCTTATTAAATAGGATATTTTAAGGACAAAACTCAGATATGAAAGTCTAATTTTCTTTCTTTTTTTAACTCCTTCATTCTGCCAGGTGATAAAAGAACAGTTAAATCAGAGCCAGGGAAACTTAGAAACTTCGGTTTTAAATCCAAACAACTCATCGTTGTTTTTTCAAATATTCCTTGGAATAACACCAAATATTCGAGAAAAAACGTATAAGTTATACCTCCTTTAATCTATTCTTCTGATGAATAGCATTCTAGAATTTTCTAAAGTTATATGTCTTGAATTCTTGAGATAATCCAACTTGATCGTGATGTATCTAATATTTTTATTTAGAATTCTTAAATTTATATTCATAAGTAAAGTTGGCCTGCAATTTTTTTTCTTATGCAATCCTTGTCTGGTTGCTATCATGATTATATTAAACCCACAGAGTATGGTAAGGGATATTCCCTCTTTTTTCTATTTTCTGGAAGAGATTTCAAAAGATTAGAATAAACTTTTCTTTGCAAATTTTGTAGAATGCATCAATAAAACTATCTGAGATTTGATGCTTCCTTTATGGGAAAATTTCTGTCAGTGTTCTTAATAGGTTGTTGAACTACTTCTAAAGTTTGTATTTTTTTTTTCTAAATTTTCAAACTTACTGGCATAAAATTAATCAAAATTATGTTTTATAAATTTTCCTGAATATGAAATCATTTTATTTTTCCATTGATAACATTGTTTATTTGAGCCATCTTTAATCTTTATCAAGCTTGCTAGCAGTTTGTGTATTTTAGTAGTCTTTTCAAAGAACCAAAGACTTTGTAAATCTTATTATATTTTCTATTTTCTAAAACTTTAATTTGTTTTTAACTTTTATTCCTCCTTAAATATTTTTTTCTAAGCTTGCAAGTACAGCTCATTTATTCTTTCCTAATATAAACATTTAAGGCTACATATTTTTTACTAAAAGCTACTTTTGCTGATTTGCTCATATTTTAATATGTAATAATTTTAATATTTTTAGTTATAAATCTTTGTAGTATACAATTTAACTTCTCCTTTCCAAGTATATGAAATTTTTTTGGCATGTCTTTCATTGTTTACTTTTTATTTTAAGTTACGTTTAGAGAACATGCTTTGCATGAGAACAATTTGAAATTTGTAAAGCTTTGGCACAAGACCCAGATTGTAGTCAGTTTTTGTAAATAAGCACTGATAAGTATTTAAACAGATATGTCTAGCAAATTTAACTTTTTATATCAAAGTTAAGAATACTTTACCTTCTAGTGAAGGAAGACAGAACTGGATAAATAGTAAGATATGTGGTACAGCAGATAAGAGTGTCCTAAGCAGAAATACAAAGCTGAAAGTCTTACCACGCGGCGTTAGTGGTAAAGAACCTGCCTGCCAGTGCAGGAGACATAAGAGACAAAGTTTCCATCCCTGGGTCCCGAAGGTCCCCTAGAGAAGGAAATGCCAACCCACTCCAGTGTTCTTGCCCGCAGAATTCCATGGACAGAGAAGCCTGGCAGGCTACGGTCCACAGGGCTGTGGAAAGTCGGACTCGACAGAAGTGACTGAGCATGCACACACGCAAGGGAATAGCAGGGTAAAGGATAGCCTCACTGGGAAGACAACCTGAGGAATGAGAGGATGTCAGCTGTGCCAGTTTCTGAGGGAAGAAGGGCCTTTCAGGGAGAGGAAACAGCCAGGGTGGGAGATAACAATCTGCTTGGCATGTACAAAGAACAACCCAGATCCCCTGTGGCTAAGGCAGCGTGAGTGAGGCCTGGACGGGGAGGCTGGGAGGTTAGGGAGGCAGGGTGGGACCAGTTGTTTTTGGATTTGTAGGTTGCTCTAAGGACTTTAATCAAGGCTGTATATTGTCACCCTGTTTATTTAACTTATATGCAGAGTACACATGAGAAACTCTGGGCTGGAAGAAGCACAAGCTGGAATCAAGATTGCCAGGAGAAATATCAATAACCTCAGATATGCAGATGACACCACCCTTATGGCAGAAAGTGAAGAAGAACTAAAAAAGCCTCTTAAAGAAAGTGAAAGAGGAGAGTGAAAAAGTTGGCTTAAAGCTCAACATTCAGAAAACGAAGATCATGGCATCTGGTCCCATCACTTCATGGGAAATAGATGGGGAAACAGTGGAAACAGTGTCAGACTTTATTTTTCTGGGCTCCAAAATCACTGCAGATGGTGACTGCAGCCATGAAATTAAAAGACGCTTACTACTTGGACACGACTGAGTGAGAACTGAACTGAACTGGACTCCTTGGAAGGAAAGTTATGACCAACCTAGATAGCATATTCAAAAGCAGAGATGTTACTTTGCCAACAAAGGTCTGTCTAGTTAAGGCTATGGTTTTTCCAGTGGTCATGTATGGATGTGAGAGTAGGACTGTGAAGAAAGCTGAGCGCCGAAGAATTGATGCTTTTGAACTGTGGTGTTGGAGAAGACTCTTGAGAGTCCCTTGGACTGCAAGGAGATCCAACCAGTCCATTCTAAAGGAGATCAGCCCTGGGTGTTCTTTGGAAGGACTGATGCTAAAGCTGAAACTCCAGTACTTTGGCCACCTGATGCGAAGAGCTGACTCATTGGAAAAGACTCTGATGCTGGGAGGGATTGGGGGCAGGAGGAAAAGAGGACAACAGAAGATGAGATGGCTGGATGACATCACCGACTCGATGGACATGAGTTTGAGTGAACTCCGGGAGTTGGTGATGGACAGGGAGGCCTGGCGTGCTGCGATTCATGGGGTCGCAAAGAATCGGACACAATTGAGCGACTGAACTGAACTGAACTAAGGACTTTGCCTTTTATTTTGAGTGAGCCAGGAAACCCCTGGAGAACTGGGAGAACTGTAATAGGACTGATTTAAGGTTTTAAAAGCTCCCTCTGTTGAAGTCACGGTCAGAGACTTGATGAAAGAAAAGTGAGAAAGCCACATTTAGTTCACTTAGTTTCATCTGTTGAATTTAGTAAGGGAGTATTAGGGTTTGGAACTGTGCTAGCTATTGTGACACACTGTTTCATTTAATTTTCAGCTGCTTTGTAAGGTAGATCTAATAATAATGACAGTTAACATTTATTGACCAGTTACAATGTACTATGCACTATTCTATGCACTTTAATCATTTAATCCACCCCCAAACCAAAGAGATACATGGCATTATTGTCCTCATTTTACAAATGAAAGCAACAAAGAGTTCACAAAAGGTTAGGATAATCATTTCCTTGTAAATCTGAGAGATTCAATTATTTGCCTGAGGTGCCCTGGCTCAATCGGGGGAGCCTGGCTGCAAACCTTTACCTCTTAGGCACTTCACAACATTGCATACCTTACAATAAGCCTGACTTTGTGGATAAAGAAATTTGGACTCAATGAGGTTAAAAAAGTTGCCAAATTCACATCTTCTTAAGTGATGGATGGATATGTAATTTGAACGAGGTCTATCTGACTCCTAAACCCAGTCTTCTGGTGGTGGGTGGTACCAGCTGATAATCTCTCTCCAGAGCTCTCTCGGGCTTCCCTTGTGGCTAAGGAATCCGCCTGCAATGTGGGAGACCTGGGTTCAATCCCTGGCTACCCACTCCGATATTCTGACCTGGAGAATTCCATGGACTCTATAGTCCATGGGGTCACAAAAAGTCAGACACGACTGAGCGACTTTCACTTCCCTTCCCTTCACAGAGCTCTCTTAGCCATGAGGGAGCTGGAGAGTGAGAGAAGGTCAATGGCTTCATCTTAGGATAGAAACGCCAGAACATTCTGCAGGTTGTGTGTTGCTTTCTTTCCTTCCACTCTGTCCTTCAGATGAAGCTATTATACTCTCAGTAACACTTGATGTACTTGTCTCTTTCTGTTCCTTGAAAACAATGACCAGGTCTTACCCTTCTTTGTATCTCAAGCACCTAACAGGGTGCTAGGCAGTAGGGGTATAATCAATATTTGTGGAATGCTAAATGATTGCTTAAACTTTTTCTTGGACAGGAAGAACCAGATACATCAGGGCTTAACCTAACACACATGTGAGAGATGTTAACTCTCCCAGTGTCATGTAGGGTGCCCCATCTTAGCCAATATGTTTCATCATGACTGACAAGGTGAGAAAGTATGTAGTCAAAATATACAAATTGTTGAAACAATGTTCAGAGAAAAAAATAAATAGCTCTATAAGTAAACAAATGTTGAGTTTTAACTTTCATAAGTATTTAAACAAAGGTATGAAAAAAGTTGGTCTTTTAGAAACAACTTTTTAATAATAGGGCCACATTGGCATAGTTAATGGCAAGCAGTAGGTAAATATAACAGGAATAGAAAGAATAAATCCAAATTTAATGGGATATACATTTATATCAATAATGCTATATGGAAATTCATCAGATTTAGCAATTGTCCACTTCTATCCTCATCTCCTCTGGCAGAAAAAAATAAAAGAGCCCTAAAACATTTTAATTGTTAAAGGGAGGGAAATAAAGAGTATGGCTGACAGTGATTTAAAATGAGGGAAACTCAGTGCATCATTTTACTTTGGTGGTTTTGAATGAAAGGACATGTCATATTTTGCATTAAATCTCTAAGTGAACCACATCACTGTCAAGAATGTGGGGTGAGCTGGGTGTGCAGTAGAAGTCAAATTACAAAGGAAAATCTCCATTCTCTTCAGAGAATCTCTTGAGGTTTTAGATAATCTCTTTCTCAACTCTCACATCTTCTTCCACCCAAAGGTGGAGGCATGGGGGAAAGTGGATTGTTTCCTTGGTAGAAGTCATCTTAGTCGCTCTTCCATACTCAAGACTGTCCCGTGGGAGGTTAGAGACTGAGGGCAAATCACAGCCTGTGCCTGTTCTCTCTCTGGTGTCTTGTTCCCTCTCCACAGGCCTTCCTGAACCCATGTGGATAAACAGGACACTTGGGTTTATGTTAAGTCTCAAGAAGAATCTTGAGAGAGATACATTACAACAAAGTAAATCATAGTATCAATTATATGCATTTTTAAGAAAACTGGTGATTTTTTTTTAGCACTGCCTCCCTTTACTCCCACCCCTTCTCTTGGAGTATTAGCATTTTTGGCCTTTAGAAAGGTAGGGAAATGACAAAGCCCTGCTCAGGGCAGTGATTGTCATTAAGCATAGCCTGAGGAGGGCTTCCCTGGTGGCTCAGATGATAAAGAATCTGCCTGCAATGCAGGAGACATGGGTTTGATCCCTGGGTTGGGAAGATCCCCTCGAGAAGGGAGTGGGTACCCACTCCAGTATTCCTAACTGGAAAATTCCATGAACAGAGGAGCCTGGCGGGCTACAGTCTATGGGGTCACAGAGAGTTGCACACAACTTAGCCACTGAACAGCAATAACAACCACAGCCTGAGGAGGATATAAAATGTTAGTGAAGAATATGAGCTCTGGTTTGATGGAACCAGTTTTGGATTCTCTTCTTTACTGTGTGGCCTTGAACAAATCATTTAATATCTCTGAGCTCTAGTTTCCTTAGAAGTTAGTTGAGTATAATGTTGCCTATCTCATGGGGGTTATTTGAGAGTATTAAATAAGAGTATTCTGTAAAGATTGAAGCGTGCTACATTACAAATGGTCAAGAAATGGTAAGTGTTGATATTATTGTTACTATGACATTTTATTTATTCAATACAAGTTATTAATTAATTATTAATTCAGAAATTATACTGACTGTACTCGTTTTAAATTTTGACTACAAAGCTCAAATGGCTCAAAACTCTGAGAATTCTATCTCATTTCCGTGGTTATTTCATTCTCCCCCTCTCCAATTTTGCTATCAAATAACATTCTCCCTTCTCAAATCTCAAATATCTCCCCCTGCTACACACACATTCACACTCACACTCAACTGATACTCACACTCAGACCTTAGTTCATAAGACAATATGTACGTGCTTAGTCACTCAGTCTGCTGCTGCTGCTGCTAAGTCGCTTCTGTAGTGTCCAACTCTGTGTGCCCCATAGACTGCAGCCCACCAGGCTTCCCCGTCCCTGGGATTCTCCAGGCAAGAACACTGGAGGGGGTTGCCATTTCCTTCTCCAATGCATGAAAATGAAAAGTGAAAGTGAAGTCGCTCAGTCGTGTCCGACTCTTCAAGACCCCCTGAACTGCAGCCTACTAGACTCCACCGTCCATGGGATTTTCCAGGCAAGAGTACTGGAGTGGGGTGACATTGCCTTCTCCAAAGTCGCTCAGTCTAATAAAAACAATAAATGCAATTAAAGCTACCGTCCTTATTGTTACCAAATCCACTCACCTGCCTATACACCTATCACGAACTTTGTGCATGCTTAGTCATTAGGTCATGGCCGAGTCTTTGTGACCCCATGGACTATAGCCAGCCAGGCTCCATTGTCCATGGGATTTCCCAGGCAAGAATACTGGAGGGGGTTGCCACTTCCTCTTCCAGGGGATCTTCCTGACCCAGGGATTAAACTCACATCTCCTGTGCCTCCTGCGTTGGCAGGCAATTCTTTACCACTGAGACATCTGAGAAGCCATTCATGGACTTTACCTCCCTCCCATTTTTAGTGGAAGAAATGTTCCTGCTTCTCGGGTGACCTTCCCTGAGTTTGGAGCCCATCCTCTCTGGCCTTCTGAGGACCTCATTCTTGTCTCCTGCATTGGCTACACTTCCTCTAAGAGGATTTCCAGTGCTGAAGTGTCTGAGGCCTCTTTCCTTCTCTACATTATCTACCTGAATGAGTTCATCCAGTCTCATGGTTTATGTATCATCTATGCTCTAAGGACTAACCCCCAGTGTTCCTCATCTCAGTAAATATTACCAACACCCACCTCATTTCTCAGGCCCTAAACCTAAGAGCCTACATCTGATCTGTCTACAAGTCCTGTACAGTTTACCAGCTACCTCCAAATATATCTTAGTCTAAGAACTTCTTACAACCTCCATTACTACCACTGGGGTCAAACCACCGTCATTTCTCTCTAAATCAGAGTTTTTCAGTCTCAGCACTACTAACATTTTGACCAAATAATTCTTTGTCTTGGGGGCTATCCTGTGCATTGGAGGCTGTTTAGCAGCATCCTTGGCCTCTACCTGCTACACTGCTGTAGCACTCCAGCCCCGCAGCTGTGAAAACCAAAAATCCCTCCAGCATTGCCAAAGGCCCTTTGAGAGCTTAGGGGTACAAGATCACTCCCAATTGAGACCTGTTCTATTATTGACAGCACTCTCTTCACCAGACTCTCAGCTCCACCATTGTCCTTCTAAAATCTACACTGCACACAGCAGCCAGAGGAATATTATTAAGGTCACAAATCATATCATATCCAGCCCTGGTTCAACACAGTTCAGTGGCTTCCTCTGTACTTAGAAATCAGCTCGAGCTTCTGACATCATCTTCTTCTGCTCTCACCATCAGTAACTGATCTAAAGTCACTTTGGACTTCTTACTGTCCCTCAAACTTGCCAAGTTAATTCCCATCTCAGGGTCTTTGCCTGTGATGTGTCCTGCTTGAAACTCTCTTCTTGTAGATCATGCATGGTTACATCTTATCATTCAAGCCATGTCTCAAATGTCTTCTCCAGCTTTCCCTGAACCCCCGATGAAAGAAGTCCCCTAACACTGCCTTTTAGGGCTTCCCTGGTGGCTCAGAGGTAAAGAATCTACCCACAGTGAAAGAGATGCAAGTTTGATCCCCGGGTCAGGAAGATCCCCTGGAGAAGGAAATGGCAACCCACTCCAGTATTCTTGCCTGGGAAATTTCATGGACAGAGGAGCCTGGTGAGTTACAGTCCAGTCAGTCAGTCAGTTCAGTCACTCAGTCATTTTCAACTCTTTGCAACCCCATGGACTGCAGCACGCCAGGCTTCCCTGTCCATCACCAACTCCCAGAGCTTGCTCAAACTCATGTCTATCAAGTTGGTGATGCCATCCAACCATCTCATCCTCTGTCATCCCCTTCACCTTCTGCCTTCAATCTTTCCCAGCATCAGGGTCTTTGCCAGTGAGTCAGTTCTTCACATCAGGTGGCCAAAGTATTGGAGTTTCAGCTTCAGCATCAGTCTTCTAATGAATATTCAGGACTTGTTTCCTTTAGGATTGACTGGTTTGATCTCCTTGCAGTCCAAAGGACTCTCAAGAGTTTTCTCCAACACTACAGTTCAAAAGCATCAATTCTTCAGTGCTCAGATTTCTTTACAGTCCAACTCTCACAATCCATACATGACTACTGGAAAAACCATAGCTTTGACTATATAGACCTTTGTCAGCAGAGGTGGCTACAGTCCATGGGAGTTGTAAAAAGTTGGAGATGACTTAGCAACTAAACAACAACAAAAGCTGCTTTCCACCAAATTACTCCATTTTATTTTCTTTTTCAGTACCAGAATTATACTGTTCATTTATTTTCACCTATTTATTGACTGCTAGCTAAATGTCAATTCCATGAGAGGAGGAACTTTCTTTGGTCTTGCTCACCACTGTGTCCTTAATTTCTTGAAAAGTATCTGACTAAAATAAGCTTTTGGAAAATATTAACTATCAAATTGTTAACTAATTGACTGATTAAATACACATATGATGCAGGTACTGGGTTTTGGGCTTTGGTTAGAAAAATGAAAAATGAGTCACAGTTCCTGCCTTCAAGGAGCTTGGTGCAATGGGGGTGTCAGAGAAATAAAATAATTGCAATACAGAATAGTATAACAGGAAGAAGTTCAAGGATTGTAACAGTATTAATGTCAGAAGCATTTAACTCAGACCTGAGGCAGCCAGAGAAGACTTCCCAGAGTGGGTGGCATGAAAGAATGAGTTGAAAAGGATGAGTCAAAATGAGCTATGTGAGCGGGTGTTGTGGACTGAATAGTGTCCTCCCAGGATTTTATTTGGTAATGCCATAGCCCCTGGAGCTCTGCATGAGATTGTATTTGGAGTTAGGACCTTTAATGGGGTAATTAAGTCAAAATGAGGCCATTAGGTAGAGCCATTAATCCAATCTTACAGATGTCCTTCTAAGAAAGAAGAGAAAACATGGACACCCAGAAAGACACCAGGGATGCATAAGCACAGAGGGAAGATTATGTGAGAACACAATGAGAAGACGGCCATCTGCAAGTCAAGGAGAGAGACTTCAAAAGAAACAGCCCTGCCCACACCGTGATCGTGACAATTTCAGCCTCTGAAACTGTGATAAAATGTATTCCCGTTGTTCAAGTCACCCAGTCCATGGTACTTTATTATGACTACCTTAGCAAACTGATCCTGTGGGGCTGTGGGGCTCAGGAAGAAAAGCCCCTGGGAAGAAAAGCATGTGGGTGTGGAATGGAAGGTAGGTGGCTTCAAGAGAAGAGGCTAGAGACATAAGCAGGGTGAGTTCTTGGAGCCTAGCTGAGGAATTGAGTGGCATGGGGGAGGGTCTTGGGAACACTGAAAAGCCTAGGCAGCCAAATAAGATTTGCCTCTAAGAGAGAGAACTTAGGTGGTGCCATAATAAATAAAATTTACTAGAGCAATCCTGGAGACCCTAAGAACAACAGCTGGGCATATGGCCCTGGAACCCAACAGACCAATGTGCCGATCCTGGCTCTGCCACTTAAAAGCCTTGTAAACTTGGGAAATTCCTTCTCTCCCTTTTTTTCTATTTCCTCATGTGTAATTTAAGGCATAATCATTTTCATCCGGTGGGGTGATATGAGGATTAAATAAACAGTTTATACAAAACACTTGGCAGAGTACCAAGTGTAAACATGAATTGTTACTAGTTACTAAAATATCTAAGGCAATCATAGTAAAATGGAAAAAAAGGGACAAACTTGAGCAGTTTTCAAGATAGTCACTCTGGAAAATTTGGCAGTTATTTTTATGTTTGGGAGCTTTAATTTGGGGAGATTTGGATTGCAGTGTCATTCACCCAAATGGGGAACATAAGAGAAGAAGCAGAGAGGGGAAGAGAATAAATTTAATTGGGGGATATACTGAGTCGGAGGAATCCCTGGTATATTTAAGAAGAGTTGTGGATAGCGGAACATAGGGACTTCGGATCAGGAAAGAGCCTTCAGCTAAAGATGTAGATTAGATTGACAAGACTATCCAGAGAAAGAACGCAGAACGAGAGCAGATATATAGGGTAGTTAGAACTCCAGGGACCCATCCAGAGACATGAGATGAAGTAGGATAGAAGGCTGAAAAGGAACCAGAAAGACATGAGAAAAAGAAAGAGGCCAAAGGGGAAAAGAAGCTTTAAAAAGAGAGCAGTCAACAGTACAAAAGCCAAAGAGAAATCAAATGAAGTAAGGACCGAGATACACTCTCGTCAGCATCCTGCCGGGACACCAGACATGACTTGGGAAAGGATGGTTTTGTGGAAGGACGGGACACAAACCTCACTGTAATGGAGCGGAGAACAAATGAGAGGCTAGGAAGTGAATACTGTGAGCTTTCTGAAGGAAAATAGAGAGGACTACTTGCAGAAGGAAACTCCTTTTGCTTCCTCTTCCCTCATAATTCCCTATTTTCCATCACCCTAACTTTCCTTTCATCCAGAGATTCTTATTTAATATAATTTTATTTATTTATTTTATTTTGTCTATGCTGGGAAGGGCATAGGCTCAATAGTTGTGGCGCACAGGCTTCATTTCTCTGCAGCATGTGGGATCTTCCCAGATCAAGGATTGAACCCATGTCTCCTGCATTGGCAGGTGGGTTCTTTATCACTGAGCCACCAGGGAAGCCCTATCCAGAGGTTCTTAACCTTGGGTCCATAGACCCCTTCAGGTGGTTTATGAATAGAATTTAAGGGGCCTATATATTTAAAAAGGAAAAAAAATTATGACTTTAATTTTACTAGCCTGAAATTTAGCATTTTCATCAACTATGAATGTAGGCAAAAACCACAAAAGATTAGCGGTGCCTGTGACTGTCAAAAATATATTTTCCTATCATATTACAGTTGTCACAAATTTCTTAAAATATCATTTATACTCACTACTTTTAAGAAATTATGGTAGTCATCAAACCTACTGCTAAATCTTATTAATAAATTGTCTAAGCCTATTTTGAAAACTGTACTTATATGTAATTAGCTTCCTTTGTAATCTTACGTGTTTTATGTTCTTTAAAAACATTTTTCCAAGAAGGGATCTGTAGTCTTCCCCAGGTGTCAAAGAATTTTTGGTACTAAAAAGACTGCTCTTTGCCACATCTACTGTGAGAATGAAGACTTTTCTCAGCAATCAGACTGTCGATGTTCCAGAAAAATGTCAATGTTACTCTGAAGGGACGGACAGTTATTGTGAAGGACCCCAGAGGCACCCTGTAGAGGGACTTCAATCACATCAATGTAGAGCTGAGTCTCTTTGGAAAGAAAAAAAAGAGGCTCCGGGTTGACAAATGGTGGGGAAACAGAAAGGAACTGGCAACTGTTCACACGATCTGTAGTCATGTACAGAGCATGATCAAGGGTGTTACATTTGGTTTCCATTACAAGATGAGGTCTGTATATGCCCACTTCCCCATCAACTTTGTTATTCAGGAGAATGGTTCTCTTGTTGAGATGCTATTTTGGGGATGAAAAATACATCCGTAGGATTCGGATGAGGCCAGGGGTTGCTTGTTCAGTATCTCAAGTCCAGGAAGATGAGTTGATTCTTGGAAGAAATGTCATTGAACTTGTGTCAAATTCAGGTGCTTTGATTCAGCAAGACACCACAGTTAAAAACAACGATTTCAGAAAATTTTTGGATGGCATCTATGATTCTTAAAAAGGAACAATTCAGCAGGCTGACTAATAAGATCTGAGTGGTCCGGCTGCAGAAACAGCAAGATACCACATGGTTCTATGGACTCCACTGTGGTATTTTAAAGAGGCAATAAAACATCTTCAATTTTTTTTAAAAAAGTTAAGCCTTCCTGCTAGTCCATCACAGAAGCCATCTACTGCTCCATTATCCTGTTTTTGGATTCTATATGCTGCTGCCCTTTTTTCAGCAAGCCACAATTGTCCTAAATGTTCCTCCAGGGAAAATAGCCATTTGCCTCTATGCACTTTCCTATTGATTCAACTAATTATTGGTCCTTTAACTTTTCACCTGGTTATTGAAAAACCACTGTGTTGGAAATGGCAAAATTGATTCAAGGGTTTAATCACTTACTTGCTTACCACCAACAAACATTCTTGAGTACAAGGTACTATGTTACATAGTTGGAGATGCAGCGCTCCTACACTCCTAGTTTGGGGAGTGGTCAAAAGAGAAGAAAGATAGATCTTTTACATAAACAGTTACAAGACATCATGGCCATTGCTTTATGTAGATCATGGAACATTTTATGGTATATGAGATCCCAGAGGAAGGCTTCATGCAAGAAATGACATTGACAATAAAGAGAATGCCGTTAAAAGACTGAGTTTGCCAAAACTATGCAAATAATGTTTGTGAAGCTGTTGCTCCATTTTCCAAAAATCTTTGAAACATTAAACATAATGAAATAAGAGTGATTTCTTTTCTATTTTAATATGTAGATTTAATTATCATACTTGATTAGAGCTGATAAAAAAAGGAAGAAAAGATTGAATATTTCAAACATCCTCCTCCTTTTAAGGATATGTGTATATATATATAGAGAGAGAGAGGAAAAAATGTTCATAACCATTACAAATGAAAGCAGCAGGAAAATATTAAGAAAGCATTTTGATATGAAGAGTTGTCAGTTTTTCATAGATGAGTGCATGACACCTGCTGGCCAAATTATATAATTTCCCTCTCCAAAGGAATGGAGAGTAATAAAGTTGATTAACACTGCTTCCCTGCTTAGGGTTCATATATTAGATTTCCTCTAATCATCCTTAATCAGCAAGTGAAAGATTTTTTTGGAATGGTGAATCTAGTCCTTTTTTTGTTTTGTTTTGTTTTTGTCTTGAGCTCAAGAAGGTTTAAAATTTTTATTTAATTCAGTGTCTTTCACTGTAAGTTAAATGAAATTTGGAGAAAAGTAATCCTACTCAGGGCTTTCCAGGTGGCTCAGAGGTAAAGAATCCTCCTTCGAAGCAGGAGATATAAGTTTGATCCCAGGGTCAGGAAGATCCCCTGGAGGAGCAAACGGCAAACCCACTCCAGTATTCTTGCCTCGGAAATCTCATGGACAGAGGAGCCTGGCAGACTACAGTCCATGGGGTCATAAAGAGTCAGACACGACTTAGCGACTAAGCAGCAGCGGTCCGCACTTGAGATCACAGACAGGTGGCTTGGCCAGCTAACACTAGCACTGGGTTTCTGTTCTACATTCCCAGACTAGGCAAACTATTCCAAGGCGAGGTTCAGGTTGTTAACTTCTCTGTCTCTTGTTATTTGACTCAACTCTTCATAAAGTTTACTATTTATGAAATTATTAAGACATTGTATGTGCCCAATGATGTCTTTTAATTTTTTAAAAAGCCTGGTTTATTGAGGCAAAATTTACATAAAATTCACCAATTTTAAGTTTGTAGTTTTGTGAGTTTTGATAAGTGTGCATAGTACCATTAACACCATCACTATCAAGATCTAGAATATTTTTAATCATCCCCCAAATTGTCCTTATGCTCTTTTATAGTCAACCTCTTCGCTACTCCCAGGCTCTGGCACCCAGTGATCTGTTTTGTATCTCTACAGTTTTGCCTCTTCCAGAAGGTCTTTGCGTTTTCGTATACACGAAATCATATAGTACGTAGCTTTGTGTCGGTCTTCCTTCACTTGGCTTAGTGATTTGATATTATAACATGTTTTTGCATGTATCAGTCTTTGGTTCCTATTTATTGCTAAGTAGCATTCTGTCTTTGGAGAAGGCAATGGGGCAATGGCAACCCACTCCAGCACTCTGGCCTGGAGAATCCCATGGACGGAGGAGCCTGGTAGGCTACAGCCCCTGGGGTTGCTAAGAGTCGGATACCACTGACGCGACTTAGCAGCAGCAGCAGCATTCTGTCTCATGGGTAAACCACAGTATATTTATCCTTTAACTACCTGATGGAAATGAGTTGTTTCCTGCTTTTAATGATTATGATTAAATTGTGATAAGCAGTTTTATGCATGTCTTTGTGTAAATACATATTTTCATATTTATTGGGTAAATACTCAGGCATGGAATTGCTAGGTTACATGGTAACTGCACATTTATTTTATTAAAAAAAAAAAAACCCTGACTTTTGCTTTATAAAAGTGGTTTTACATGTATTTCTTTGCTTTATCCTTATTTTAGCTTTATTCTAGTCGTGTCCCAAACGGCACAACTTTGTTGTAGAAATCTTTTGTACAAAATATAGCTTGAGTTCCATGTGTGACAAAAATGCAACAAGAAGCCTCTTTTTACACAGTGTCACGAAATAACATTTTTAGAAGAGTGGAGAATTACATAAAGGAAAGAATATAGACTTTGAATCATCTGAGGTCTGTCACCTTGACTTTCTGCATAACTTCTTTATTAGGCAAATTAACTAACCTCCCGGAACATCCTGAAAGGTGAGTGATACAGGTATATAGTTGCAGGCTGTCACAAAGATGCATACATGCATCGTAGCCATTGCTGTTACTGCCATTAGATTAACAACTTTTGCTACAAGCTACATTCTAGAAAACAGATGGTATCACACAATATATATTTTAGGTTTCATTAGGAATTAATGTGTTTCTTCCGGAGCTATAAAAATGTCACCCAGAGACAAATGAGTTTCCTTCGGCTCTAGCGTCTGTGGCATGTGAGTTTTAAAATACTGTTATTCTTATGTTTTGGAGCTTCCCTGGTGGCTCAGATGGTAAAGAGTTTGCCTGCACTGTGGGAGGCCTGGGGTTTGACCCCTGAGTTGGGAAAATCCCTGGAGAAAGGAATGGCTACTCACTCTAGTATTCTTGCTTGGAGAATCCATGAACAGAGGAACCTGGCAAGCTACAGTCCACGGGGTCACTAAGAGTTGAACATGACTGAGAGACTAACACATACACATTCTTATGCTTTACAGATTAGCCTTTTGTACTTAATTAAGATCATGTCTTTTGTATGTCACTGAGAAATGTTAATGTCACATAAATTATGATGATAATTACAATGTGTTATAACTTACGTAATACGATTTACCTAGGCAAGGGCCCATTTTAACTTCATATCTTTTTAAGGATTGGTTTTTTCTCTATAGCTCCACCTAGAAAGATATTCTTAATCAAACACATTGACAGTAGGTTTTTTTAACTGCTATTTTAAGACTGTTTTCACTGGCAGGTATTTAATCTGCTAAAAAAAAAAAAAAGTTACTCAGTTAATTAGGTTGCACTGACATCTGCTGGTAAAACAGAAAATTTCATTAAAATCATGTTTCATTAATTTCAAAGGAATCAGATAGTTCACTTTAGTCTTTAAAACTTGTATTTGCATTCTGGATTTAACAGGTTAACGGCTGTATATCTCATTCATACTTCAATTTGATTCAAGTGATTTGTCAACCTGTTGTAAATTTTGAGGGAATCTTCCTAAAGGACGTAGCAACAGATGCTTAGTTATGAAGTAAAATATCTTTTAAGTCATAAATTCTTCCAGTCAGTGTTTACCACTGAACAATTACATCATCAACTTCTTTTTCATCATGATGATTTCTTTTGATCTGAAATCAGTACAACAGTAGTGATGTTTATTAAGTTAGTTTTCTCTTTGAGAAAGAATTCCTAGGAAAATAGGCTTATGGTGTAGGGAAGGTTGTAAGCTACAGCAGAGCTAAACTTTAGGGGATTTGTTTTCTTGTCAGGAAGTATAACATAATTCCTTTAAAACATACCAATTCAACAATGATTCAGGGTCACAGAATTTTATAAATGGAAAGAAATTTCCTAATCACTTAATTCACCCATATCTTTTGTAGATGTGGAAACTGAGCCCCAGATAAATTTACGTAATTCATTATCTAGCTATATGAGAAAAATGTTTCTTAATTCTCTCATTCCAGGATTCTTTCCTATATAAATTGTCTTGACTAGTTGTTTATTGTTTGTTGTTCCAAAAATGCTTGAACATACACAAATATGATGATTTGAAAATTTGTACTTATTTTTTCTAACTAGACATGTATTTTGAAAATACATACTGTATTATGTAATATTGTTTTGTAGTTCTTCACAAATGTATATGTATTCATAACTTCTTCCTAGAAACTGAAACTCCACTGTCTATTTCTTCAGATGTGAAAAAACAAAAAGGCAAGTGGATCAAAAAAAAAAAAAAGAATCAAAAATAAACCTTAATCATGGAAACTTCTGGCTCTTTGATCAGATTTGGGGTCACACAACTATGCAGCAGATGTCTTCAATTCTGTTCAGGTGCTCAGTCGTGTCCAACTTTTTGCACCCCATGGACTGCAGCACGCCAGGTCTCCCTGTCCATCACCAACTCCCAGAGCTTACTAAAACTCATGTCCTTTGAAGCAGTGATGCCATCAACCATCTCATCCTCTCTCATCCCCTTCTCCTCCCACCTTCAATCTTTCCCAGCCTCAGGGTCTTTTCCAATGAGTCAGTTCTTCCCATCAGGTGGCCAAAGTATTGGAGTTTCAGCTTCAGCATCAGTCCTTCCAATGAATATTCAGGACTGATTTCCTTTAGGATGGACTGGTTGGATCTCCTTGCAGTCCAAGGGACTCTCAAGAGTCTTCTCCAACACCACAATTCAAAAGCATCAATTCTTTGGCACTCAGCTTTCTTTATAGTCCAACCCTCACATCCATACTTGATCACTGGAAAAACCATAGCTTTGACTATGTGGACCTTTGCTGTCAAAGTAATGTCTCTGCTTTTTAATATGCTGTCTAGGTTGGTCATAACTTTTCTTCTAAGAAGCAAGCGTCTTTTAGTTTCATGGCTGCAGTCACCATATGTAGTGATTTTGGAGCTCCAAAAAATAAAGTCTGTCACTGTTTCCATTGCTTTCCCATCTATTTTCCATGAAGTGATGCCATGATCATAGTTTTCTGAATGTTGAGTTTTAAGCCAACTTTTTTACTTTCCTCTTTCAATTTCAAGATGCTCTTTAGTTCTTCTTCAGTTTCTGCCATAAGGGTGGTGTAATCTGCATATCTGAGGTTATTGATATTTCTCCCAGCAATCCTGATTCCAGCCTGTGCTTCATCCAGCCCAGCATTTCTCATGATGTACTCTGCATATAAGTTAAATAAGCAAGTGACAATATACAGCCTTAACGTACTCCTTTCTCTATTTCGAACCAGTCTGTTGTTCCATGTCCAGTTCTAACTGTTGCTTCCTGACCTGCATACAGATTTCTCAGGAGGCAGGTCAGGTGGTTTGGTATTCCCATCTCTTTAAGAATTTTCCACAGTTTGTTGTGACCCACACAGTCAAAGGCTTTGGCATAGTCAATAAAGTAGAAGTAGATGTTTTTCTGGAACTCTCTAATATAAACATGTTTCCCCCCTTAATTTTGTTCTCATAGGCACTGTTATATAAAATTTTAGCAATGCAACTTCCATTGTCATAAAAGTGTCATATACAAAAATCACCAATCAAATATTCTATAATATGAGGCCATGTACATTTTTCCCTCAACTTCAACACTACTGACATTTGGGGATGGCCAATTCTTGTGGAGGGAGGGCTGCATCATCCTTCTTACATCCCAGTAGGCTGCTCCCATTTGTAACAACCAAATGTGTCTTCAGATATTGCTAATGACCCCTAGGGGGGAAATGAGCCAAAGTGAAGAACCACTGCTGTAAATTAAAGCTGTTTCCTTCAGATTTATTTTTTTAAACTACTTAAAAGCATTCCAGTCAAAAATATGATCCTTTTTATTTCCAAATAAAAGAAATGTTGACATGTGAAATACGAAAGAGCCTCATGTCATCTCTAGTTTAAATACTTCATTTAAATACTTTATTCTGAACCAGAGCTAATAAAAAGGGTTCCTTAAATTGTTTTTGATGCTTGCATATTTATTTTGCTTTTTTATGCTCTAAGGTATAATTTTGACACGGCTAGTAATTCCCAAACAAGTTTCTTTCATTCTCCGTTGAGCTGCTCTTTATCTGTAATGATTTTTTAAAAATTCTTTCATTTTCTTGATACTTTAAAGTTCTTCCTACACACTGTGCTCTTTGAAACCAAAAGCCATTGGTGAGATTTTAGGGCAGGTATTTTCAGCCTCATTCAGCAGATGAGGAAATTTAGTGGGTCCAGGACTCAGTGCATGTTTCCAATGAATCAAATGTTCTTTGTGTTTCATCCACAATAGGTATATTTTTTAAATATTGCAGAGTGAAGTCAGAAAGAGAAAAACACATATATTATATAAATGCATATATGTGGAATCTATAAAAATGGTAGAATGAACCTATTTGCAAAGCAGAAACAGAGACATGGGCAAAGAGAACTAATGTGTGGCCACCAAGAGGAAAGAAGGTGGGTGGGATGAATAGGGAGATTGGGATTGACGTATATACACTACTGTGTATAAAGTGGATGGCTAATGAGAACCTAGTGTAAAGCACAGGGAACTCTATTTGATACTCTGGAGACCTAAATGGAAAGGAAACCCCTCAAAAGAGGGGTATATGTATATGTATAGCTGATTGACTTTGTTGTACAATAGAAATTAATACAACACTGTTACGCAACTATACTCCAATAAAAAATTTAAAAAAAAGAAGGTACAGGCTTGAAATGTGCAGAGGTGGAGGCTTATTATTTTTACTCCCAGAGAGAAAGCACTAAAGAATAATAAAAGTAAGAAACAAAACAAAAATTGGGTTTTATATTAACAGAACCTTCATGAAAGGAGAAGAGGTGGAAGGGGAGAAAGTTGGGGGAACCCTAGCAGAAAAACAAAAACTGGCTTAAGAAACAGCATGGGAAAGAGGATGATCAGATCTCACCATCATGTCCTCCTGGGGACCAATGGGATTTGGCACCTCTCTCTTCCTCGTTCATGACAGCATTGTCCTCTACTCCATCCCCACTCCTTGCCACTCCTGCCTCCTACCCTGCCCTCTGCCACCACACATGTGCATGCAGGTGTGTGTGTGTAGGCCTGTGTGCATGTGAACGTGTACACACACACACAAACACACACACACACACATGCATACACATACTCACTTATCCACCCCTGACTTTGTGGTCAAAGCCCTAGGTCTTTTTAAGAGGAACCAGTGTATTTTTTTTATTGTTGCTGCTTCCAAGTTTTTGATTCCTGGGACCAGCAAAGAGCCAACAATTCATTGCCTATACTCTATCCTGGGAGCAAAGAATTTTTGGAAGCACTTCAGAAGATTCCCAAAGTTTATACTGTCCTGGAATATTTCATCTGACAGTTGATTGCCTGTTTTTCAGCCTTCTCAACATTGAGTTCTTAACATAGCCTAAGTCTTTCCAAATTCTGCAACATTTGAGTATTCTGTGGATGGAAAATGAAATAAGAATATTTTAAATAATATGCAATGTTGGAAAGTCTGATGAGAAACAGGTGCTCTCGGATGCAGAAATACTGTAGCTATGGGAATGCTTCTGGGGGCATAAATATGTATTAAAAGCCCTAAAATACGACTACTAAATGGATCCAGGCATTGGACTTCTTAGACTTGATTTTGAAGAAATCATTATAGGTATGCTCAAAAGTATTTGTTCAAGGCAAGGATGCTTGCCCAAATGTTAGAATAATAAGATATTATCTAATAGAATAGCAATATGATTGATTATATAAACTATGGTTTATCCATCCAATGAAATACCAAACAAATCATGCTATTAAAACGTACGCCTAGAAAAGTCAGAAGGAATAGACACAAAAATGTTTAGTGATTGTTAACGTCGTAGGCTTTTAATTTCTTCTTTATACCATTCTGAATATCCCAAAATTGCTGGAATGAGTATGTACTGTCTTACTAAGACGAGGGGCATTTGAGATAAAGAAAATGAGATGAAAACTGTCATGGTTATGTAGAACACTGTTATGTAGAAATACTGTTATGTAGAAACAATTTCCCAAATATCTCACCTGGTGGATTCAGGGGCCTTTCTGATAACAGAATTAACTGCCCTTATTGTCAATGATGGGCTTCACTGGTGGCTCAGTGGTAAATAATCCACCTGCAATGCAGGAGATGCAGGTTCAATCTCTGGGTTGGGAAGATTCCCTGCAGGAGAAAATAGCAACCCACTCTGGTATTTCTGCCAGGATAATCCCACAGAGAAGCCTGGCAGGCTACAGTCCATGAAGTCCCAAAAGTCAGACATGACTAAGTATACACTCATTGTCCGTACACATCTCAACAACTTTCCTTTATTGACCATTTTAAAGTGGGCAAGTCTCTGTGCTTTTATTTATACACGCTATCTCCTTTATTCCTTAAAACAAACCCCTATGTAGATATTATTCTCACCTTTGCCGATGAGGAAACTGAAGCTCCAAGAGGTTAAGTAAGTATAAGATACAGGAAGGATTTGTGCCCAAGTACTCTACTGGCACACTTAACCTCTAAACTATGTTGCTTTTCCTATGTAGTTTTAAGCCTGAGCATCATCTTTGCTCCAGATCATCTGGAGTAAGAATAAGAGGCATGAAGGGAAAATTGTACATGTGTGCTAAGTGGCTTCAGTCATGTCTGACTCTTTGTGATCCTATAGACTGTCAGGCTCCTCTGTCCATGGGATTCTCCAGGCAAGAATACTGGAGTGGGTTGCCGTGCCCTCCTCCAGGGGATCTTCCTGACACAGGAATAGAATCTGTGTCTCTTACGTCTCCTGCGTCGGCAGGCAGGTTCTTTACCATTAATGCCACCTGTGTAGAAGTTTAGTCCCAAACAATGCAAGTCTTTGTAATACAGATTGAACTTCACTTTGTTTTCATATTTGCTCTACAACGTCTGAAAAACATATGAGCAAATCAAGTGATGCTGAAGAATAGATGTTTAAGAATAGACGATGAAAAAATCTGAGAATATTTTCCCACTGGAAAAATTTTCTCATGGGGAATGTAGCAGATATCCCTACCTTACTCTAAGCAATATGAGAATATTTGAAAATTTGTGTGAATCCGGACAATAAAAGCATGAGTCTGCTTAATTAACAAAAACATCTGGATGGTAAAAGTTTATTTTATTTATCTGTCAATCTCAAGAGGCAAAAAAAAAAAAATCACTACCAAGGTTTGACAAAGCAGATAATTAACACTATAGATTTTTAGTGAGGCTTCAAGTTCTACTGGTTTTTCTCAGATGGCATTAAGACACATACACATGCCCATGTGAAGGAACAATATACACTGAGCTAACTGCACAAGAGATCTCATTGTTGGAACATTAACCACAATTATTTTCATAGCTGTGCCATTTTGAGATCATTATGGAATATGGGAGAAGGAGGGGGAATAGGAAGAGGAGAATGTGGTGGAAAGAGGCTTAATTAAGTATTCCTTTAGTGAATTAAGGACCAAACACAGACAGTGTGAACAGACACTAATTCATGTAACAGAGAGTGGGCAGCTTAACAATGAACTGATGCAGGCTCCCTGTGGAATTTCTCTGCTATGACTCAGGTCTTCTATTTTTTTCTACATCTATGTAATTCAAATTTAATCATGATCTCTGAATCTTTTGGCAGCAGGGGCTCGGAGGGGGAATTCAGAATCCAAGAGACTGACTTTGTGTGTAACACACACAACATTTTAGTATCCATGAGATAATTTATGCTTTTATAGCAATAAAGATCATCTGATAGTAAGGGTTTTAATTTCTGCCTGGTCTTACTGAATCACTCTGTCAGAAGAGTTATTTTACACATATTTCTTAAATAATACGTCTTTTATATAAAATCTAAAAATTAATGTACAATCTAAAAGTCAGATTAAGTGCCAAAATGCAGGACCTGAATCTAGTAACACATTAACTCCTTGCTGCATAGAAGTTGCTTATAAAAAATACAGGCTGCACTTTTTTGTGATCCATGCAGTAAATGTTCACAAAAGTCAAGCAAACAACTAGACATCATTCAGCTACTAAAGTTAACCCAACCAGTCACAACAGACTTAACCACAGAAAGTGCTGATGGCTGCATCAAAACCATGCTGGGACGAGCTAGTCTTAGAAAGGGCTGGTTCGAAGAACCAGAAGAGAAACCCCGATTGTCACAAAATCTCCACTTGTTTCTATATGGGATTGAGACTGTTCTCTCCTCACATGGCTTTTCCCTACACCACAGTCTTTTGAGAAAGAGGCATTTCAGGCTTCAGATGAAAATCATCATCCTTGAATGAAAAAGCTGAGAAATACTTCTCTGGAGATTTTGATCCTGGAAACGGCTTGCTAAAGGTCCTTAAGGCAAGTGCCAGGAGTCAAAAAACAAAATATTAGGGCATTATCATGACACTGTAAATCAACTATACTTGAATTTTAAAAAATTGTCAAACAGCCTGAGCATGTAAACAATAAAATTGTTGGCCAAGGAATTATATCCATGAATGAAGACTTATCACAAGACCTATCTGGATAATATCAGCTTCTTGGGTTTTGAAGCACATATAAACTGTACATCCTAGAAGCCCCATGCATTCTTCCCTTTTGCACAGACTTCTGGAGTAGAAAAAAAGTCCGTGATGGTGCTTAAAAATAAATAAATAAAAAGACCAACCAGAGCACGAAGAAGCTACTCAAATAACAAGCAGTTCTGAGGTTTGTTTTTGTTTGTCTGTTTCACTCTCACATTTTACTTTTGTGATTGGCATATGGAAAACCAAACTGAGAAATCATAATGTTGGAGTATTTTAAGGGCATGCTGTCATAGATGTTAACAAGCTTATTTATACAATAAGACCTCTGCAGAAAGTGCTCAGCTCGATGCCACATTCCAGAATAGCCACCGGTAGTTTCTTTTTCTAAATTGGCTATGTTTACAGGTTTCACAAATACCCCTGAAGTCTTCCCAGTGTGCTTGGCGATGATAAAATTCATGGCAATGTCATCACAGTTCTGTGTCTCATCTAACAAAGCATGGACGGCTGCAGGCTGCCTCTGAAAGAGTTCCAGGTATTTGCTGTGGAAGAACGAGGCTCCAATCAGGACCAGCGAGTAATGATCACCATTTCCAAACCCTGGTGTCTGCAGTTCAAAACCTCCATAGCTGTAGATACCAGAGGAAGTAGACACATGCTTTCTGGGAACAAATCCTACAATTTGATCAGGAAATTGCTGAAAAGATAAAAAAAAAATAATAACTCAGTGTGGCATTTCTTTAGAGCTAACATGGTGAAAAAGGCATTGATTTATTACAGAAAGAATTAAACTGATTTGTCAGTGTTATTTTATTCCTGGCTTCTACATCTCAATTTCCTTTAACTCCAGGCAACTTCATAAATCTATGTCCTGGTAAGTTTAAAGTTCAAATTCCATCATAACCCAAATCTCTTTAAAAAATTTCTGACCTCTCAAATAGTCTCCCAATTCACACATTATCTGATATTAATAAATTCTAGTCACCAAAGAGTCTGGTTTTTCAGAGTTTACTGTAAAAGAAGTTGACTATATGAACAATGCTTATTATAGGAGATTAAGAAGATATGTGATTATTTTGGAAAACTGTTTTAATCTCTTAGGAGTAAATAAAATTATGGATGTACATGTATCATTTTACTGCTTTTCCATGTTGATTTCAATGTTTTTGAAAGTCACTGTTGGTTTTAAACAATGTTTTATTTTTATTCCTTTATTTTCCTTTTTTATTCCTTTTTATTCCTTTATAAAAAAATATACATACACACACAAATATATATATATACATATATATATGTGTGTATATATATATATATATATATATATATATATATATATACAGCTGTCCCTTAAACAATGCAGGAGTTAAGGGTGCCAACTGACAGTATAATGGAAAATCCATGTATAACTTTACAGTCAGCCTTCAATATCCATGGTTCTGCATCTACAGATTCAACCAACTACACATCATGTAGTAATATGGTACGTATTTATTGCAAATATCTGAGTGTAAGTGGACCTGCATGCTTCAAGCTTGTGTTGTTCAAAGGTCAATATGTATACGTATATAGTCACTTCAGTTGTGTCTGACTCTTTGCGGCCGCATGGACCATAGCCGGCTTGCTCTTTTGCCCATGGGATTTTCCCAGAAGAATACTGGAGTGGGTTGCTGTTTCCTCCTCCAGGGGATCTTCCTGACCCAGGGACCAAATCGGTGTTTTCTGCATCTTCTATACTGCAGGTGGATTCTTTGCCGCTTCGCTACGGGGGAAGTCACAGATATATGTGCTTGTATATATATATATATATATATGTATGAAGAGATGTGTCAGGATCTATGAAGAAAGGATGGTATTAAAGCAATAATAGTAGGATGAGAATGACTAAAAATAAAACAAAAGTCAACAAAGAAAAGCAGTGAGTCATGGAAAAGAAATATGAACTGAAAAAGGTTCAGTTCAATCTCATAAATATCTTGAGTTTCACTCATTTACCAACAGACGCTAAACTAGGGACACACACACAAATCAGTCTGGATTTAATCCCATGTCAAAGAACGCATAGTCTAGGGAGAGTGTGATACAGATAGGTGGACTAGGAATTAGCACCCTGTTGAAGAAGCTGTAAAGCAGCTGAGGGATTCTCAGGACAGCACTGAGGACGGAGGGAGGTACAGGGGAACGTCAGGGGCTGGGGGGATAAACGCTGGGAGGCCTCAGAGATGAGGCACCACTTACATAACCTAGGAGGACGACAGAGATTTCACAGATGGCTAGAGCAGGAAAAGGAGAAGGACTGCAAACAGAGGTCATGGTTAAGTGCAAAGGCACAGACATGTGTCTGTTCTGATCCTGCTTGTCTCTATGCCCCAAATCTCTATACTCCATAGGGTACCAATGGGACCGAACTTTAGGAGTCAGATTATCTTGGGCAATGGACTGAAACTGTTCTTGACAGTTTTATGGATGAAACTTAAAATCATATTTATCCACCTTTAATCATGGTTTACTTGGATTGTTCTAACCTGACATTTTCAGAAAATTGAGTTTTTCACCTGAAATAGAAATCTCACAGCTGGAGTACTACATTAGAAATTTTTTCCTGGGAAGCTTTTATTTATGGGGCTGGAAAAATTGCTGATGTGGAAAAAATGTGTTGATCAGTATGCTAGGCATGAAGCTGAAAACTGAAGTTTTGAAAATGCTGGTATCTGTAGAGTACTGTGACCGCTTTCCATTAATACCTTATGTTGTCACATCTCAAGCTGCTAATCAAGGAGAGTTACTATAGTGCAAATTAAACCATTTATTGGGTAGCACAGTGTTAAATTACTGGACACGCTTCAGAGTATTTGTATGCAATTCTGCTTTCAGGTACTTGTAGTGAAACTTGTAAAAAGCTGGCTACTATGAACAAATATTCAACAGGAAAAAGGTGTTTTTATAGAATACCAGGCAATTAATGCCTATTTATACCAGCTGGGATTTAAGGGGGGAAAAGTCTGCCACCACAATGGTGCATGTAGAATTATTATTAATATTAATTTTTAAACAATGATCTCAGAATTAAATTTTGTGGATATAATTATTTCTTTCAAAGGAAGCTCTATGCAGCAGTAATATAGAAATACACTTCTCATTTGAGATACAGGTCTGTGGCCTTGTAGAAAGTGTCTCAGGATTTTAGTCTTTGCTCTGTCCTATACCAGATAATTTCCTCATTGTTCTTTGGAAGGCAATTCTAGCTCTTCTCCCCAATATGCCAAATATAAATCAAGTATAGATAAAAGGTACCATAACTGTCAGTTAGCTTAACTGAGCTCAGGAAATCTGATTACTTTATGACAAAGTAATCTCCTTTTTAGATAAATACTGTCTACACTAATCTGGGTAACCCCCACATTAAACCATGTTGCTCTGGTTAAACTCTAGATCAGACTTTATACTAATGATTTCATAAAGCATGTAGCAACATTACCTGCCACACAGAAAAAGCGAAAACAAGGTCCTGGGCGCTAATCAGCAAGTCATCATCTACCATTAACACCGCTGAAATGAAAGAAAAAAAATTTAAATCAAACAGTTTGGAAGTGAAGACAGAAGTTGTAAGACACAGTGGTGTCTTTATAGATTATTCAGATGAAGTATTTTCTGAATGAAATCAGTAAATAAAAAATGTATTCTTAAAGATTTATCTAGCAGAAAAAGTTTTTACTTGAACTATAATTGATTTTATAATTTCCAAAGGGGGAGATTATCATGTAGTTATCATCCATTATCCTAGAAACTAATGAACCTATAAATAAATAAAACCAAGGTTCTTTTAAGCAAATTACAAGCTCATGTAACTGCTATGAGTGGGAGGAAAAGAAGGTGGCAAAACACATCAAGCATAAGTTAAATAGCATTTTACTAACTTCTGTGATGCAATAAGATGTAATCATAGCATGTCTGCTTTTACAATATTAATTAACCTCTTTATCACTGTTGCAAGATATATGTGATTTCTCCCCAGGAGACTGCTTCTTGACATCTGGGAAACTGCCTCTTAAGTTTTTCAAAATGCTTTCTCATGATTAAATTTCCCTATTTTCTCCAGACAATTAAGGTAAGCAGGAGGCCCTAAAGCCACACATGAGTCCCCAGTTCTGGTTAACTGCAGCCCTGTCAGACTAAAAACCCAGCTGCAACTCACCTTTGGTTTCCAGTTCAGGAAAGACCTGGAGTCGATTTCTCATTCTGTTTGTGGTCTGTGCTTTGAAGTTCACGGGGACAGGGTGAGGCCCTAGGGAGTTCCATAACTCCTCTGGTCCCTTCTCCCCAACATTGTTCCATACCACAATCACTTTATGCAGATATGGAACTGCCTGATAATGATTTAAAAGTCTCAATAAGAGATCTGTTCTGTTGTACGTCTGCATTATGAGAGTAAAGGAATCCTGGGTGGGCTTGCCCTGAGATTTTATTTCCCTACGCAAAGTGAGCATCTTGTCTTCTTTGATATTAGGGAGTAAAGTGGTTAAAGCCCCAGCTACCAGCAGTAACACGAGGATGACCACCAAAGAGAGACGAAGCACGCGAATTCCCATCACCCTTCCTGGGAGCTTGCAGATGTGGCAACACCTGGAGTAGAAATGGAAGTAAAATGCAGAATCTTAGCATTCTTACTAGTTACCATGGTTTTGCTTCTGCTTTTTTAAGGAGAGAAAGGTTAAACACCTTTTAGTTATTCAAGTTCAGTTCCTTCTGCCTTTTTGATTTGGCCTAAGACAAAAAGCGCAGTGAATAAACCTTCCCTTCCCTGACTGCTTTGCAGTTGCAGACAAAAGAACATCTATACACAGGAAGAATTAAGCAGCGCATTTTAAAATTTGCCCTCATTTTGCTACTAAAAATTTGGAAATGAGATTATTTTCAAATTGAATTATATTTCTCTTTTGTTGTTGTTGTTAAGTCACTCAGTCGTATCTGACTCTTTTGTGAGTCCATGGACTGTAGCCCACCAGGCTCCTCTGTCCATGGGATTTCCCAGGCAAGAATACTGGAGTGGAGTGGATTGCCGTTTCCTTCTCCAGGGGACCTTCCCAACCCAGAGATCAAACCCACATCTACATTGGCAGGCAGATTCTTTACCACTGAGCCACCTGGGAAGCCCTATATTTCTCTTAGTAACTATTTAAATAATTAGTATATATTTCTCTTAGTAGTATACTAATTATTTAAATGGCTTTATTGAGATATCAACATTCAGAAAACGAAGATCATGGCATCTGGTCCCATCACTTGATGGGAAATAGATGGGGAAACAGTGAAAACAGTGTCAGACTTTATTTTGGGGGGCTCCAAAATCAGATGCAGATGGTGACTGCAGCCATGAAATTAAAAGACGCTTACTCCTTGGAAGGAAAATTATGACTAACCTGGATAGCATATTCAAAAGCAGAGACACTACTTTGCCAACAAAGGTCCGTCTAGTCAAGGCTATGGTTTTTCCAGTGGTCGTGTATGGATGTGAGAGTTGGACTGTGAAGAAAGCTGAGCGCCAAAGAATTGATACTTTTGAACTGTGGTGTTGGAGAAGACTCTTGAGAGTCCCTTGGACTGCAAGGAGATGCAACCAGTCCATTCTGAAGGAGATCAGCCCTGGGATTTCTTTGGAAGGAATGACGCTAAAGCTGAAACTCCAGTACTTTGGCCACCTCATGCGAGGAGTCGACTCATTGGAAAAGACTCTGATGCTGGGAGGGGTTGGGGGCAAGAGGAGAAGGGGACGACAGAGGATGAGATGGCTGGATGGCATCACTGACTCGATGGACATGAGTCTGAGTGAACTCCGGGAGTTGGTGATGGACAGGGAGGCCTGGCGTGCTGCGATTCATGGGGTCACAAAGAGTCGGACAGGACTGAGTGACTGACTTGTACTGACTGATTGAGATATCACTGACACATAAAATTATATATATTTAAGGTGTACAATTTATTCTAATATATATATAGATATACACACACACACATATATATATATAAACATTTCAGTATACTAAATTTAAACATCTTTTGGCAGCAAACTTGTTTCCAAATGAAATCATATGCAGAATCCTAATATATGAATCAGGTAACAGTGGTAGGAGCAGCAGCAGCAAACAATTATAATGGTTTATTACTTATTAGATCCTGTACTCTGTGCTTTGCATGCCATAGTATTTGCTTATTTACTCAATAAATTAAATAATTACTGAGCACTATTTTAGGTTCTGTGTGTATAGCAATAAATAAGATAGATGATGTCTCTGCTGTTCATAGCAGAGGAAATAGTAGGGAGAGACAGATAAAGTAAATAAACTCAGAGCTAATTTAGGATAGTGGTAATGAAGAGAATACATCAGAAGGACACCTTGTGGTTTCAGTTGGGCACTTGTAGCTGGGCCATCATTCTGGAGGCATTAGATTCCAAACAAAATCTCACTTCACTATTCAAATGATGTGCAACTACTCTTCTGTTTTTCATTGAGGAAACTTGGCAACAGTTCCCCTGATCTTGTTTCATGTTGTGAGGTGTGTGGTGTCACTGTAGAAATAGTTTTTCTCTATATAGATCAACAAGGACGTAGAGAGGTCATAGATACCATGCCTTTAACATCTTTTAAAGCTCACAAGAGTGGGTTCTGGAGAATTCCAAAGATGGAAGGAGAACATACCGCATACTGTGCTAGTACACTGAGCGCTGAGCAAGCAAAGGAAGAACTTATTCATAAGGACAAAGGAATGGTCAATGTCACTCAGCGACTCTCACTTTTCAAAAGTCTAGATTTGAAAAGCAATGTTCCCTTGTAGTAATCTTTTCAGAGAGCTTTCAGGGATATTCTCTCCTGGACTTTGTCTGCAGCCTGTTCTGTTAAGAAAAGCAATTTTGTGTTTCCCCTTTCATCTTGGCCTCACTCTAAGAAACGAATAAAATGGATTATTTCTTAGGTAACCTCAGCTTTACTATGATTATTTTTCAAGGATGGGCAATTTAAGGTTTGAGAGTACAAATGTCTTCACTGTGTATAACCTCTCCCTAAAATAACACATACTGTTAATGTGATGAACCAAACAGAAACCATTATAAATTAATAGTCTTGATTCAAAGACCTTGATAATCCTTCTAACACTGAATCAAAAGCAAGTCTCATAAAACATATTTTCAGTTCTGCATAAAAATGGCTAGTTATAAGCCCTCAGAGTTAAGATTCATCTGACAACTACATTAAAGTATACCCTGATTGAGATCTTAATGTTCATTTTCTACAGCAGAGTAGGAATAACATATTCTAGAATTTATATAGCAGTGTCTCTAGTCAATAAAGCAGATTCTGGTTAACTACCTGCCAGTTTAGTGGAGAAAGAGTAATGACGATTCGTCTCTATAGCCTACTATAAATAGACATTGTCAAGGAGAATTCATGAATGACTGTTTCACTTTTACCAATAATATACTTTTAAGTGGGAGTTTTCCTCCATATCCATCATAGGAATTTCCTCTGTCAGATAGCTTCTAACCCCCTATTTTCCTTGTATCAAAAATGTTTTGAGAGTTATGAATAATTTATATCTTTGGAAAGACAATGCAAATATTTCATGCAGCTATACAGACTGATAAAGTTATGTAAAATGTGTAGTCTGTATAGAAAAGTAAGAACTGTATAGATAGCAGTGCAAGTGACATCTCTGTACTTTGAGAACAGTTGAAGTCTGGGACTTTATTGTAGATGCACTGGAAACAGTCTTAGAACAGATTGGAGAGTGATGACTTCATATAGCTATGTGGATTTCAGTGTATAGCTTTCTTCTGTTCACTGTCTAGAGAAGACTGTATCATCTAATTCACAGCTTTGAGTTTTAAATGGGGAATATGAGAAAGAATACACCTGGATAAACTTCATCTTAGAAAGAATCAAGAATTAAAATGATTTAATTTAAAAGTCTATCTGTAAACCTCCCTGCTGGTCCAGTGGTTAAGAATCTGCCTACCAATGCAGGTGACATGGGTTTGATCCCTGGTCTGGAAGATCCCACATGCCGGGGAGCAACTAAGCCCATTCACCACAACTACTGAGCCTGTGCTGTGGAGCCCGGGAGCCACGACTACTGAAACTCGAGTGCCCTAGAGCCCATGCTCCACAACCAGAGAAGCGATGGCAATGAGAAGCCTGCGCACCACAACTAGAGAGGGCCCTCACTCGCTGCAACTAGACAAAGCCCCTGCACAGCAGTGAAGACTCAGGGCAGCCAAAATAATAAAGAAATAAAATTTAAAATGGTATCTGTCGGTATTTTCTGAAACCTTGCTTCATTCCAGAAAGGACCGAGATCCCTGATGGCACAGTCTGTGACTCTTTCCACTGTGTTGTGGTAAATTCTGCAAGGCTGCATCATAAATTAGTCTATGAGACTGTCACTAAGGTACCGGTATGATAATATAAATATTAATATTGGTATGTTGATTTTTTATAACTTTATTAACATTTATTTCACATACCATAAGCTTCACCCATATAAAGTACACAGTTCAGTAGCTTTTAGTATCTACACAGAATTATGCAACCAAATCTAATTTTGTAACATTTTTAACACTCTAAAAAGAAGAGTGTTAAACCTACTCATTAGCAGTCACTCCTCACCTCCATTTCCCCTCATTCTCCACCCCAGCACCAAGCTAACACTGATCCACTTTATATCTCCATAGTTTGCCTATTCTGGACATTTCCTAAAAAGAGATGATACAATATACGGCCTATGTGTCTGGCTTTTTTCACTTAGCATAAATATTTTCAAGGTTCACCCATGTCATAGTATATAACCATACTTAATTCTTTTTTTATTCCCAAATAGTATTCTATTGTACAGATATACCACATTTTGTATGTGTTAACAGTTGCTGGACATTTGGGTTGCTTCCACATTTTGCTATTATGAATATTGCTGTTACAAATAATCATGTACATGTTTTTTTGTGAACATATGTTTTCATTTCTTTTGGGCATGTACCTGGGAGTGGAATGACTGGGTCATTATATCAGAATTTTTAAATATTTGAAAAGTGAGGTATCTTTTAGAAAACCATTATTTGAAATTTTAAGAAATGTTCTTAAATGTGGACATAAGACAGAGTAGGAAAGTAAATAATACAGTGAAGCAACAATTACAAATTCTCTAGTGTTTGTCTTTAAATGAATGAGGCAATCTGAATTTTCAAAGACCTGCTATTCAGTTATTTACTACATCTTCTACCAGAGTTCCTCAGGAAGAACACTACCGAATAATGAATTCTTTACTCCAGGCTAGTTCTTTGGGATTAAAAAGCAACAATTATCTAGACAAAGGCTGAAAACAAATAGCCTGGGCTGCCGTCTACGGGGTCGTACAGAGTCGGACAGACTGAAGCGACTTAATAGCAGAAGCAGCAGCAGCATGAACAAAGACTAGTTTAGCCAGAGCATGGCATGAATGAAGATTAGTTATGTCTCTGACTCACAAGATAGAAAAGCAATGAGCAGCATGATGTCATACACTGAGAAGCTGTCATTTTCATTCTAATGCCACAGATGGTAGAAGAATAGCAACTATTCTGCCATTTCACTATGAGATTTGCCTCATATTGTACAGATTGTTTTCTCCTCTGGCTCATCCTCCAAAATACGCACTTGCCAAAAAAACTGATGATTATAGCATATAGATGCTCAGAAAGGGGCCCTTCACTGCCATGAGATAAAAACATTCCAAGGTGGAACACAGAGGCTAATTTAGAAACTGGGGTTCCCTTCTGTGAACATGAAAGAAGAATCAGAAGACATCAGCGTACACCTGATGAGCAGTTTCTGGCCAGGTGACATACATCTTTCCAACTGAGGTGAAGGCACATGTGGCACCCAATTCCAAAAGGACTTTCCTCTTACGGTACCTAGAGCCAGCAGGCTGACCATGACTCCACCTGTTGTACATGCTCTTTCCACTACAAAACCCATTCTCCCTACCCACCAGACTTCTACACCCTGCCCTTCTACGGGCAAGACTCTTTCAAATATCCCCTCCCCTGTGCTTCTCTCACCACTCTCCATCCTCAGTGATCCTGGGGACGGGGAACGCAGTGCTACCGGACTTTGTTTCCAGGTATCACAACTATTGGCTGAGCCTCCTTTTTGACTGGGACTGTATTGACGGCCCTTTCTGTCAGGCTCTGCAATCCAGAACAGTGCCTGGCCACTTTTTGAGCAAGGTTCACAATGCTCTGTGGTTGAAAAAAGTGAGGGAATCTATATTTAAACAGTCTTACATTTCACAATGGGGCTTCCCTGGTGGCTCGGTGGTAAAGAATCCACCTGCTAAAGCAGGAGATGCGGGTTCGGTCCCTGGGCTGGGAAGATCCCCTGGAGAAGGAAATGGCAACCCACTCCAGTGTTCCTGTCTGGGAAATCCCACAGACAGAGGAACCTGGTAGTCTGTAATCCATGGGGTCACAAAGAGTCAGACACAATGACTAAATAACAACAATAAACTTCACAATGAATCAAAAATGCCTGAAATTAAAAAAAATAAACTCAAATTAAATGCAAATTAAGATCGAGTCAAGACTTAAGAAACCATTCCCTCTATAAAAGACCTGGGTTATCTCAGGTGCTAGAAAGTATTCTAAGAAGAGCTTTTACTTTTGTATTTCCCCCCATTCAGGGAATTCATTCTTTTCATTATATTTTATAAATGCCATTCAGCTTTCTCATTTTCAACCCATGATATCCTCTCCTTCCTAAATGATTTTCCCTCAGTTTTCCTTCTAAGGAACCCATCTATTTTTTTTTTTTACAGTTCTTCTTCTTTCTTAATACATAAACTATATTTTTTTAAAGTTTTTATTGAATTTGTTAAAATGTTGCTTCTGTTTTATGTTTTGGGTTTTTGGCCATGAGGCATGTGGGATCTTAGCTCCCTGACCAGGGATCGAACCTGCGTCCCCTGTATTGGAAGACGAAATTTTAATCACTGGACCAGCAGAGAAGTCCCTAACTCCCATTAGGGAGTCTTAACTCTGATTACTTTTTTCACGAGTCCAAATAATCAAAATAAGTTATTTTGTGTTAATGATATTATTTATATAGGAATAAGAAAGGCAGGAATATGAATAGACTTAAAGTAATAAATAATAAAAGGGTCCACATAGTATCACAGATTTACCTTGTGGTTTTGCTGTGTTTACAACCAACTGTACAGTGATCTGAATGGATGATTTAGATGCCTACAATCTGGATCTACTGTGTCATGAACTGGCTCTTAGGGTTAAAGTGATTCATCTTTTTTTATCAACAGTATAACTGACTACAACATATATAGGATCACTGATAGCCAATCTAAGTTCTGTTATTTAGAAGGCTTAAGATTGACCTTTCCTGCCCTTTTGAGACTACAGTTCTGAAACAGAATTGCTAAAACATATTGGTAAATAGCTGCATTTACTACAATATCACATTTGAAAAACAGAAGTTGCGGCCACAGGTCATTTCTCACTGCAAGCTATAAGAAAGAATTTCTGTATTGATCACACTAAAAACCAAGTCCTCCTCCTGGCAGCCAGGTTGAGTGAGCCATTCCCTTACAGGTATATCAGGTTCAAATGAACTCTAAAAAACATGTGTGTGTGTGTGTGTGTGTGCGTGCACATGTGTGTTCATTTGCTAAGCAGTGTCTGATTCTTTGCAATCCCATGGACTGTACTGGGATTTCCAAGACAAGAATACTGGAGTGGGTTGCCATTTCCTCCTACAGGGGATCTTCCTGATATCTGTAGTGATTGAAACTGGGTCTCCTACATTGCAGGAGGATTCTTTACCATTGAGCTACCTGGGAAGCCCATAAAACATAGATAGCAGACACCAAGGACCTGTGTCTCCACTTTCCTCCCCAGTCTTGCCCTGTTATCAGTAGCAAAGTCTGCTTGTCAGTCCTGGCATTTTTGTCCCTTCCTAAGGCATCCTGTACAAATCATCAAATTGCTTCTCAATACTTCTTCAGGCAGCTACTCTCAATTAACTAGATTTGCTTTCTCATCATTGATTAAAGAGGAAATAACATATAAATATTATGTAGAAAGTCTTCTTAAAACACTGCCTCCGTCAATCCAGCCATTTGTTACTGAGGCAGAGGCCTTCTCTGCCCTCAAAGTGCACAGGTCTCAATTAGGCTAGATGAAAGTTTCTTCCAGTCTTGCATCTTCCTCTTGGAATTGCTAACTAACTGTAGCTATTATGATGATAATTATGATGATCATGTTTGAAGATGATCAAACTTATGGACATATATCAAAGCAGTAGAAGGAATGGCCTTATTCCTATGAGGAACATCCACTACTTATAACGATCCAAGGAGTCAATGCATCCTAAGAAGAAAGCCTAGAAATAGAAAAGCATTTTTAGCTCAGCACAGTGTCATGCAAAATTAGTTCAAGAAATGGGTCAAAAAGAAACAAAGTCTATCTGCAAATACATTATTTTTACCATTCCAGAGTATTGAAGCTTTTCATTTGAACTTCTGTTTTAGTCACAGGAAAGTGGAGGGGAGGCAAGATTGCTGGGCGACAGATCCTTGGAATGTTCTACAGAATCCTCTTACTTTTTATACAATACTGGTTTTCAGCAATAAACTCACATTCCAAAATCATTTCTCGAAGAGAAACAGATTTTATATGTATGAATTATAATTTGCAAATAGCTTTAGATATCAGACCTAAAATCAATGCAATCCAAATTCATGTGAGCTTCCTAACTTTATTAGAGGAAGGTCAGGATATCCATGGTTAGTCCACAAACAAACATTCCTAGGTGCTTACCCAGCCCAGAACTGTCAGACCCTAGGGCTGATAGTGAGTAAGACCTCCAATTCCTGCCCTCACAGAGCTTACCAGTAGTAACAAAAGTTGTCAGACCTCTTTCCTCTGTGTGTTACTTAACATCTCAAATCGTTAGAGACACGGGGATTAAAATGCATCCACCCCATTTTGTAGATAGGCTAGCTGAGCCTGAGAATATTAAATGATGCTTCCTGAGCCACAGAAAGAGTAGAGGGTCTGAACAAACTCCCACCTCCCACGTGTCCCACCTTGTATTTTCAGTGTTTTCTGTGTAGTCTCTGTTTTCAGCTTTGTTCTAGTTTACAGGAATAAACTTTTTATTGACTTTATGTTATAGTCTGGGATACTATTTCAATGGATAAGATCTAAAATAGGCAATGCAGTATTTTCTAACAGATCCTGGCTCAAGTAAAAACTCTTTATTTCCAAGGAAACAAAAGTACCTCTATAGGAAACGTTTTTTTCTCAGATAAAAATACTGGTACTCCACCTATGTTCCTAGTAGCATTATTCACAAGAGCCAAAAGGTGGAAGCAACCCAAATGTCCATTGACAGATGAATGGATAAACAAATGTGGTATAGACATACAATGAAATATTATTCAGCCTTTAAAATGAAGGAAATTCTGACACATGTTACAGGATGAACCTTGAGGACACATGCTCAGTAAAATAAGCCAGTACAAAAGGACAAATACTATATGATTTCACTTACGTGAGGAATCTAGAAGAGTCAAATTCAAAGAAACAAAAAAGTAGAAGGGTGGCTGCTGGGACCCGGGGAACAGAGAAATGGAGAGTTGTTTAATGGTTGTAGAGTTTCAGTTTTGTAGGATGAAAAAGTTCTTGAGATTGACTGCTCAACAAAGTCAATACACTTAACACTACTGAGCTACACACTTAAAAATGGTTAAGATGGCAGATTTGTGTATTTTACCACAATTTTTAAAAAGTAAAAAGAAAATCCTGGTACTTACCTCATTATGGTAAAATTTTTTGAAAAAATTTTCCTTATGGCTTCAGTAATTGATAGGAACAGGCTCTCTTGGCACTATTAAGGGAAATCAAAGAATTTCCTGTGATGTTTTTGTCAATCAGGAGGAATTAAAAAAAATGCTTTAATGCCATGGTCCATAGACTTTGAATTATTTTTAGAACTTAAAATTTTCTATACTGTGTTCTAAAAATTATATGTAGGTCACTAGGTAGATGATATCTTCCTGAGGTTTGTGCTAACATTGCTATATTTTTGTTTTCATCTTTCCCTTAAGTATCCAGAAACAGTAAATCCATATCACCCTGATGATCTAATGTTTACTCATTTGAAACCAGAACATATATGCCATGCAGAAAGGCCTCCAGATGTAGCAACCTGCACTTGTATTCAATTTCTAGACTTTTAAGTGTCTGTAGTTTTATCTATCATTAAAACTCTTTTTTCACTTAAGGTTCATATGGCATTCAATTTGAAGTACTAAAAGAAAAACACAGGGTTTAAAATAGAGTTGCAGGTAAAGGTCAGGATTAATTACACTACTGAGGAATGACAGATGGCATCCTTCCTATTCCTTACTATTGCCCAAAGGGAGCCAGAACTTTGGCTGGAGATGACCTTCTGCCCCTTACTCCTCTCGGCCTTCATTTCTCACAGGCCTCAATTACATGTCTAAGAAGTTAGAGCTTTCCCTCCCATATAGTCCACACAGTTAACCTAATACAATTAATTAGTCAATGATCTAAACAGTTATATAAAAGTTCAGGGCAGAAATTCATTCATTAGTTTAAAAATGTTCATGAATATATCTACCTATTTTATAAGTCTTATAAACTCATAATATATGAAGGAATTCAGAGCTGATTAGACTTGCAAGATACTGTATCTATAGTGACCATGTGAATAGAGCTGAAGAATCATTTTTGACTTTTCAAACTCATATTCTTTCATGATACAGTTACTGAAGGGACAAAGGGGTGGCTTAGCCTGTATCTAGACTCATCAGGTGACACTTATGTCTCCTCTCTATACCAAAAGCACCCCTTATGTACATCTTAGCATCACATAGTTCTAAAATCCTGGACTGATCTGCCCTGTCCTCACATCTGCTTCCTCTTCCCAAAAAATTCCTCCAGGAACTTTAATTCTCTGCTTAGTTCAGAGTCTAGCACATAGTAGACACATTAAATGATTGTTGAATGAATGAAAGAAAGAAACTGTAACTTTGATATGACAACATATATTGGTTAACATATTTGGGACAAACATCATTTCAAGATGACAAACAAACCAGACGTCATTTTCCACTCATAGAACTCCTGATTTAGTGTCCAATTTATATTTCTAAATTGGAAATTTATATAAACCATTATATTTCTAAGAAAATATTTACAACTGAAGTTGGTAATTATGCCATCAAAGAATGTGAAGTGGCACTGCCATTTTTTGAAAGAAGTTCTTTGCAGGAATAGCTATCTTACGTTTTTGGGAGTAAGCAGTGTAGCAATTTAGGAGTTCCAGAACCAATGTAACTGAAATTAAATTTCAGTTTCTCCAACTTATTTCAAAACTATTTGAAAAATGGTGTTGCAGACTTCTCCATAAACCAACTGAACAATTTCTCATCTGTAGCAATATAGGCAAAATGAAGAATTTATTTTCAAAGGCAGAATACAAAAACACAGGTCAAATTGCAGCTGACCTGGATGAGTTAAGAGAATGCTGGAAATGAGTTGCTGAAATTTAGTTATTTGCATATATACATCTGAACCACCCTTCCCCACCAACCTCTGTCCCCAGTTACATCATATTGAAATAAAAGCAGCTTTGGAGGAAAAACTCAACTGCAGTCGAAATATTTATAATATTTAAATATTAACCTAATTTGTACCCATTTAACCTTTCCCCAACAGTGCAGTTGAGCAAAATTTAGTCTCTGGCTAACACAAAAGCTTCCTAAAAATGTAAATAAATGCTACTAACTGAAAATATTTTTATGTTTTTCTGTTTAAATTAAAATAAAGAAATATAGGCCAAGGAAGGCAAAGACAAAATACTCTGTCCAGAACTTAATTTCTGGAATCTAGCTGTTTTTACACAGCAGTTTTAATTAACATGAACATTTTTTAAAAATTGTAGAATACATACATTATATTTTCAAAAATAAAAACACAGAATCACTACCCCACAAACTCATAAAGTTCCAAGAAAGAGAGCAAAACAGAAATATCCTCATTGTTAAAAAAATTTTTAACCAGAGAGCATTTTGCTATTTCCTTACCTCTCGTGCAGAAAAGACTGCAGTGAGACCTAGGCGATTTATTTGCTTGCAGCTTGGTTATCATAAAACGCAAGGGGCGTCTCGCTTACTCATTTTTTGCTTTTTCTCCAAACCCATTAGTTTGCATTCATCCGGGGTCATTCGCTGGATTGATAACCTGGATGAAACG
Source organism: Bubalus bubalis (assembly GCF_019923935.1). NCBI lineage: Eukaryota > Metazoa > Chordata > Mammalia > Artiodactyla > Bovidae > Bubalus > Bubalus bubalis. Next base: position 42,524,966 of record NC_059162.1, on the reverse strand, counting down.
CTGCCCACAAAGAGAGAGCCTAAAGCTGGGGACAGTACCGGGTGGCCGCCCCTTCCTTTTAGTGATGCTCCACTTCCTGTTAGATTAAAAGGCTGTTCCCAAGAAGCTCGGTTTTGTAGTTTCTAGCTCACTTTCAAAAGCCAGTCTTTCCCCCATTTCTCCCTCAACGTAACAACTTTTAATAATTCAGGTGATGGACCACCTGACCTTACCCAATTTCCCGGAAAGACACCGAAGAGGAGTTCCGGAGACCGTGGGGCCCAAGACTGGTCCGCAGGCTCGCCCCTCCACGCTCCGCAAGCCCTCGTGTCCCACCAGCGAGTGAATTTTCCTTGAGCTTCCCTGAAATGGGTAATGGGGTTCTCACGAGAATCAGAGCCGCGGCTCCGGCCTCTGGGCTGACCTGGAAGTAAAGGGGACGTGTACGAAATCGAGTTTGGGGTTAACAGCGGATTGAGATGGTCGGGGAATCAGTCAATGCCTTAACCGAATCTCAATTTCAACACGGTCTCGTAGGCACTCCTTTCAAAAAGAACTCTTTTTGAATACATTTAACATTTTTTCGGAAGGTATTTGCCTCCTGCGTGACAGTACAGAAAGGTCAGGCGCTGTTTGGGGGCGCAGGGCTGGGTGGATTACTAGGATTTGGGTACCCATAGAGTTCACCCAGCAAAACCATCATCATTTGCGCTTCCTATCATTTGCGCTTCCTGCAGACTGGATTCTTAAGCACTGCTACCGAACAAACCGGGATTTGATGCTAACAGATAGGGCAATGGCTAAAGGGCAGGCGCAGGATGCCAGCGCATCCGAGAACAGCAGTGATAGGTAGTCAGAGTGGACATGAGCGGGCTCTCAACCTTCCGGCCAGCCCAATTAGTGGGTTGCCACCTCAGGATTTTCTTCCTGAGTACAGGTGGCGGGACTTCACTCCAAGTCGGCCCTTTAGACCACCTACAGGATGTCACCTCTCTTTGGCTTCTGTAAAACTCGCAACTCCGCCCTCGTCGTAAGCCCCGCCCCACCGCGCAAGTCCCGCCCTCGGCCCCTCCTTCCCCCTTTCCCGTCCCAGGACGCGTTGCGCGGCCCGGGCCGGAAGTCGCCCGGTTCCCGGGTGTCTGTCTGGGTCTGTGTCTGGAAGCGGCGCGCGGCCCGGGACAGGCAGTGGGATTCACATCTGAAGCGTCACCTGTATCACTACCATCTCCCACGGAGCCACTACTAGAGGGGAGTAGACCCGGCCCTTCGCCGGGCAGAGAAGATGTTGCCTCTGTCCATCAAGGACGATGAATACAAACCACCCAAGTTCAATCTGTTCCGCAAGATCTCAGGCTGGTTTAGGTGCGGGAACTGTGTTTGCGGGAAGTGGGTGACCGGCACAAGGGGAGAAGGCCCAAATCTAAAGATGGCCCGAGGTCCAGGGAGGGAGCGTCTGGGACACCCTCGTTCGTGTGAGGAAAGGAACGTGTGGACTGGGAGGGTCTTGAAAGGGTACCCAGCCTCCGGGTCTGGCACTCCTTTGACTTTCCCCGTTCATCCCCACTTGTATCACGCCTAGGTCTATCCTGTCGGACAAGACGTCTCGGAACCTGTTTTTCTTCCTGTGCCTGAACCTCTCTTTCGCTTTTGTTGAACTGCTCTACGGCATCTGGAGCAACTGGTAACCAAAGGGGAAAAGGGTTGGGGCGGAAGCAGGGGGTGGGGGAGACGAAGCTCTGTTTGCTTAGTGCCACGTAGCTCCTCACCGGAGGCTCAGGTTTTGCCTTTGCCACCACCTATGCCACTCAGTTGCTTTTTCATATCCACACCAGTCTGGCACGGTTACATTTCTTAAGAACCGAGGCCATCGCGTGCAGCAGTTAAGATTTAGGTCCCCGCCTCTTTCGCCAAGCACCCCCACCCCCGACTCCTTCAAACCAGGGTGACAAGTCCCCTCATTTTGACAGATGGAGAGAGTCTTTTGTTTTTGCACACCTGAGCTTTGCCCACTTTCTTGGAATTGGGAGAAATCCTTTTCTTCCCGTTCTGTGGGGTAGTGGTATTATGAATTGACCATTAAAATTGTGGGAGAGAATACCTGAGATCTTATTCTTAATTTAATACTAGTTCTTGAAACGAGGGAGAGGTTTATAAAGGGGATATCTGGAGAAACATGTTTCATTCTCTTTACTTTTATTCTGAAACTCTCAAGGTTTTCTTCTGGTCTTGACTGTGCTAAAAGATCCCACATAGTTTTCTAAAAGCTTTTCATCTCTTGAGTTGGTGGTTTTTGGTGTCACCTTTGATTCTTTTTGTTTTTGTTTTAACTGCTTTGGGAAGAGGTCTATCCAGTTTAACTCTGTGGAAATGCAGTAATGTTATCCAGGTGTTCGCAGTTGAATGCTTAAGGTCTAGTAAAATTGTTGAGCTAAGGAAAAGATCATCTCACTTCTAGGTGTATTGATTCTTCTTTAAATATCATACTTGTCTTATAATAGCCAACACTTCAACATTTTATATAAAATTTCAGTTTTTTCTTGGATTCCTTGAAATAGATCTTGGACCCCAAATTTAAGAACCTATGCCATCTATGCTTAATTTTCTATTAATTTAATAAACTAAGCCTCTTATCCTTTAAGGTCCATTTTCAGAGAGAATTGGTGTTTTTGGTCTTTATTGAGATTGAACAATGACATTAGGTGATACCACCAGTTTTTGTGACATGTATACTTTTATATGAAACAGTAGACTTTTAAATTCAAATGTCAATTTAGTTTTATCAGAACTACTCAGCAGATTATGCCAGTTACTGGTTTAGTCACCACTCAAATGTAAAAGGCATATTGAAACATAATAAAATCTCAAAATATGTCATAACCATTTTTAATCATTTGGGGATCAGATATATGTGTCCTGTAATATTAATACCCTTTGATATGTTGTACATGTTAAAAGCATTGTATTGTCTTAGTTTGTATTGAAATAACCGTACTTTATTATAAATATGTAATATTACATATAATATATGATATAATAAATATGTTCTATTACATATAAATATGCAATATTTATGTTTTACATTTTCCTCTTCCTAAGTTATGCCATATTGTGGCGTATGTGCTGACTATTGTCAAGGGTCTATCTTGGTTTACCTGTGTACAGTTTTGCTATAGTTATGTTATATTACAGTACATTTCACTGTGGCCTTCCATTGCATAAATTACTAAGTGAGATGTCTTGTTCAAGTGATTCATATTTGAAGTACCTAAACCACCTGTCTATGGAAAGTTAGGTATATAGTAATTCTTTTGATCTGTAGAGATCTGTTGAGGAAATCACTAAGACCATTGTTTTCTAGGCGATTAGTCAGTATTCATCAGAATATAAAGAAAACATCAATGGTGCATGGCTTGTTCTGCCTTCAGGTGGCTTGTTCTTTTGACTTTAGGCCTCTTCTCCAGTTTACTCCCTTCTTTGTGTTGTATCTTAGCAATCTAGCTCTAAACTACTGTCTGTCATGCCTAGATTAATTAGAAGGTATGCATTACTATGTTAACCTCCACGCCCACAATCATTTATTTTTATCAGTTGATTGGGAGTACAAATGTGTTTCTGTTGAAGCCTTGGTGGACCTAGAAGTTGCTTGGGCCTTTTCATAATCTCACTTTTTGTCTTATTTAGACACCACAAATTTGGAGCCCCTTTGTAGACTGATGAGCAGTTTCTTTACATGACTAAATTATCTCTGTTCCTGAAGGTTCAATTAGATTTTAAGTTCCTTGAGTAAATTCCTTACCAAAACTTGTTTTCTGTTTTTGTCATAGTCATTTCTATGTTCCTTTGTGTTCTGTAAAAGTAGTTTCAAGATGTTATGAGATGTCAAAAGTTTTTTCCATTATGGAATTAAAAGATAGATAAAACACACTTTCTCTTCATGAATAAAGGTTCATAGAAACATTTGACTTCATTGGAATGAATGTTAAATAGTTTTGGTTCTGATTCAGCACCTTCATTTTAAATAAGAACTTAATTTTAGTTGATTTGTATTTTTGATAATGAGACTGTGTCATCAGTGGATAACAGCTAAGCTCTTTGTATATTTTCCCTTATTAAGTATCTAGTACTTTTTACCTTTCCACTAGAATGTAAATGTTCTTAAAGTGGAGTCTTTTCTATCTTATTCAGGCACCTTAGTACATGGCACATAATATGTTTAATACATGTTTGCTGAATGAAAGAACAAAGGAATAATGAATATATGGATTTAGTCTACCAATACTAACCCTGCTAACTATGCTGTTTGGGGCAGGGTTGCGGGGAAGGACATTAAGCTCCTTCTTTCTCTGTTATTGGTAGAAAAATGGTAGGAATACCATATGTGATCTTTTCTTCTATGGTTCTTTTCTTTCTAGCATTTTATTTTCATTTACTTATTTACTGTTGAGTAATCTTGAGGTAGTATAGTATATATAACAATGTGGTTTTGTACTATCTAGGATTAAATTCTTTCTTCAGTTTTAGGAAAACCCCAAATTAGTGACTGCCTGAGGAAAATAAAATTTTATTTCCAAAATGGCTATTACAGTTCCAGCCATCCCTAGCAGCAGAATATCCAGAATGGAGACAAAAAGAGATAAAAAGTATGTACAGTGTCTTTTAAGGAGACTTTTTGGACACTGGCACACAATACTCTTCACCAGTATTTCAGTGGCTAAACCTTTATCGCATTGTTCATGTCTAGTTGCAAATGTCATCTTTTTTCCAATCAACCAGGTATTCTGAAAGTCATGAATTTTTTTACCAATGATGAAAGGAAATATGTAGGCTCAGAAAGTGGGAACTCTTCTACAGGTGGAATAGTATAAAAGGCCCAAGGAGTTTTCTACTTTCCAGAGTAGTAGAAGAGCTTAGAAGCATCAGTTACCCAAGTATTTTCTACTATACAGTGATTTTTTTCTCCTAGTATCTTAATATAGTTGGCCTTTTTTTTTGTTTTGTTTTAATGCTCTTCTATTCTATGTTTACCTCACTGTTTGAATTTTTAATTTTCAATGATATTTTCTACCAAAGCTGTTAACAACCATTTTCCTCTTAGGCATAGAGGAAACTCATCTAACTCTAAAGATAAATGTCTTTGTATTAGCAAAGTAATTACTTGTTTAAGAAATGTTTTAGGCCCTACTAATCACTGTTTCTGTCCTACTTCTGTGTAATATGTCACAGCATATGTTTGTAAAGTAATTCCTTGGTAAAGAAAAATGCTTCCCACTAGTAACATTTTTTCTATGGCATTAAAAATTTTAAATATCTTGAATTTTTATTGGCTTTTACCTTCTGAAAAGACATTACTTACCAGGTTACAGTGATGACTTCTTTTGCTTTTCTGTCTTTTTTTTTTTTAAAAACTTTAAAAACATAGATTCCTCTTCCATTTTGCTGAGAATTCTACTTTACAGGAAGGGGTTATATGGAATGTAGTGGAGTTGTGGGTTTTTTGCCATAACTCTAATTAGTTTAACAACTTACACAAATATCAGGATTCTAAGGATTTTCTATTTTCTTGCTAATTAATTGATAGTAAATAGTTTCCCCCTTTCCATCTCATGGAACTCAAGTTGATGATTCCCTGTGTTCAATTTCAAGTTAATCTCTAACAGCCACTATAAATATGCTGTTAGCTTAGTTACCTATAGACCTTTAAATTTTTTATTATGGAAAATGTATGTAAAAGAGAGTTCAGTGGACCTCATGTCTCTGTCACCCACCTTTAATGTTTATTAACATGTGGCCTATTTTGTTTCATCTGTTATATCTGTCACCATTGAATTGTTTTAATGTGGATACCAGCTACAGTATGATTTCTTACATATCAATAACTACTTCAATTGGGTCTAAAAGATAAGAGTCCCCATATTTACTATAATCCAATGCTATTCTTGGACCTCCTGGTAGCTCAGCTGGTAAAGAATCCACCTGCCATGTAGAAGACCCCAGTTCGATTCCTGGGTTGGAAGATTTGCTGGAGAAATAGGTTACCCACTCCAGTATTCTTGGACTTCCTTAGTGGCTCAGATGGTAAAGAATCCACCTGCATTGTGGGAGACCCGGATTCAATCTCTGGGTAGGGAAGATTCCCTGGAGAAGGGAATGGCTACCTACTCCAGTATTCTGGCCTGGAGAATTCATGGACAGAGGAGTCTGGTGGGCTACAGTCCATGGGTTCACAAAGACTTGGACACACTGAATGACTTTCACTTCACTTCAATGCTATTCTTACCTATAAAAATACATAATTTATTAATATCAAATGTCTAGTGAGTGAGTGTTCGTATGTCCCTTATTGTCTCATAAATTCTGTTTGAAGTTGGTTTTACAAATCAGAATTTAAGCAAGATCTATGGTATTTGACAGAGAAGGCAATGGCACCCCACTCCAGTACTCTTGCCTGGAAAATCCCATGGATGGAGGAGCCTGGTAGGCTGCAGTCCATGAGGTCGCTAAGAGTCGGACACGACTGAGCAACTTCACTTTCACTTTTCACTTTCATGCATTGGAGAAGGACATGGCAACCCACTCCAGTGTTCTTGCCTGGAGAATCCCAGGGATGGGGGCGCCTGGTGGGCTGCTGTCTATGGGGTTGCACAGAGTTGGACACAACTAAAGCGACTTAGCAGCAGCAGCAGCAGCATGGTATTTGATTGATATGTCACTTAAGTCTCAGTTTATCGGTTCTTTCTTTCTTTGTCTTTTCCTTCAAATAAGCCTTAGATAAAATCCCTTTCATAAGTTTCTTTGGCCAGATGTTCTGTTCACATTTGTTATATTTTGCTGTAGTGATCATGTTTCCATTTTTATATCTTAAGAAGTTTTCTTTATTAAAATACCTGTAGAATGTGGTCACTTAAAAAAAGTTTAAAAATACATTTTAATATTTAGTGTTTAAAGATCAGAGCCAAAAACAAGTACGCTGCTTTTAGCAACCAGTTTTTTAAATCAAGTTACATTTTGTGTGTAAATCATATAGCCTTAAGAATTCTCTATGCTACCTTTATTTTTCTAAGGATTTTGTGCCAGGTAGTTTAAGTGATAATTCATAATCAGAAACATTTGCTGATTGAAGATAAGCAGTAAAATTGACATTCCTCATGAACACTGTTTTGATGTATGATAGGTGAGCAGAGAACTAGAAGCAGACTATTTCACATGAGTTTGCCTACATAGATGCAACTAAGTAATTTTCATGATTGGGGTTCACGCTCTCATAATCACAATGCTTTAAGAGAACATCATGTTCTGCCACCTCAAAAGAGGGAGTATTTTTTTCAGGTAGAATCATATTTTATGAAATGTTGGGAAAAAAACCATTTTAATGTCAAAGTTATTTAAAATTTAAATAAAATTAAAATATCATTTTGATGAGTATTAAAACTGCCACGCTACATTTAATTGTTAGAAAGGGATCTGATTTTTCTATCAGAGGAATCTAAAGGAATCTGTATTCCTCCTTTATACAGAAGAGGTTTATCATTTTTTTCCCACTATTGAGGCAGTCTTTGGTGTCTATTGACACCAAATATAAATAAATCTGTTATAAAAGAGATGGTGTATATTAATTTTCTAGGGCAGCTGTAACAAAGTACCACAGGCTGGGTGACTTAAACAACAAAAATTTGTTGTCTTATAGTTCTGGAGCCTAAAAGTCAGAGATTAAGGTATTGTCAGGATTGGTTCCTTCTGAGGTCGATGAGGTCGGTTGCTTTGCTGGCAGTCTTTTGTGTTCCTTGGCTTGTCGAAGCATCACCTGATCTCTGCCTTATCTTTACTTGGCCGTCTCCGTGTGTACATGTCTGTCTGCAGATATCCCATTTTATAAGCAGAGCAGACATATTGGATTTGGGCCCACCTGACTGACTTAATCTCTACAAATTATGTCTGCAGTGACCCTATTTCCAAATAAAGTCACATTCTGAGTTACTGGAGATGTAAAACTTCAACTTAGAAATTTGGGGGAGAATACAGTTCAACCCATAACAAGATTTTAGTAACTATATAGGTAGATCAATAAATCAGTGAATTTTAAAGTTTATATTTATTTAGCATAAATACCTTGCCTTCTTCTATAACTAATTTACAGTTATTTAGAATAAAAGTCATATATACAATAAAACCCTCCAATTAAGAAATAAAAACATTTAAAACTATATACAGAGAGGAAAAATAAACCTGTTAAATATGTGAAATGAAGTAAAGTTGCTCAGTCGTGTCCGACTCGTTGCGACCCCATGGACTGTAGCCCACCAGGCTCCTCCCATGGGATTTTCCAGGCAAGAGTACTGGAGTGGGGTGCCATTGCCTTCTCCAGAGGATCTTCCCCACCCAGGGATTGAACCTGGGTCTCCTGCATTGTAGGCGGACGCTTTACCGTCTGAGCCACCAGGGAAGTTAAATATGTAGACTACTGTTGTTACTGAAATTGACTTTTGAATTAAGTTATAAAATCTCATGAAATCAAGGCAGAGTGGGTAAAAATTCTCATTGTCAACTGTATTGTTTTATCAGAATAGAGAGAGAGCTTTTTGAAACCAAATTTAAAAAATAACTTACTGTATCATATCAGAACATAGAAAACAAAATCATAAACTATCTTTATTGGTTTTATAACACATTACAAAGATTTTCTTCAAATGGGTCTTCGTACCTCAAAATTTAAATTATTTATTTTTAGTGTTAAGGGTCAAGTGTGTAGTTTCAAGTGATCTGTTCAAGGAAAAATCTTAAAATAACTATAAATCTGAGAGGCTTACTTGATTGGCAAGAACCTTACTTTGTCCTCCTCAGGTATTGATTTTCTCATTCAGCCTTTTCATTTGTTCACTCATTCTTGTTCTGCTTTGAGTTGGGTCTCAGGTAAGTATAGACAGTACTTAAAACTATTTTATGCATCTCTGTATATTTGAATAAAATATACAAGGTTCATGATAAAATTTAAGACATTTTTCAAAATGATTTTTGAGGAACTTGTAAATTTTTGTTCTTTTCTGTGTGGGTGAGTAATATGCTTTACTTCAGATTCTAAGTTTATAATTATCCTAAATTACAAGGAAATTTAAAAACTGCTTTTTCTATTTCAGTGAAGAAGGTTTTTGACTTTTAGTTTGTAGCAGTTACAACTGAAGAAAGCTCTGACATATATCCAAATATTAAGAGCTATGGATCATGCTGGGAATACTAGATATTAATACTAATATTAATAATAATAGAAATAACAGGAATATCGATGTGGGTTTAGTGTGACAGGCACTGTGATATGTTGCATAACTATAATTCAGTTATAACAATTATAACACTTTTTACTGTTACCTGTTTAAATGGTGCTAAATTGAGGTCTAAAGTAGTTATTAAGCAAGTTGACAGTCACAGAACTAGTAAATGGTAGAGCTGGAATTTGAACCCAGATACTCTGACTTCAAAAGTAGTGCTTTTAACCATTCTGATACTTCTTATTTTTAAAGATTGAACTGCTGATGCGCTTGCTTTCAGAATGTTTCTGTGGACCTATCTTAAAGTTCCCTGATGATGCTCAGCTCTGTCCAGTATGTGGTTAAGCCAGTTGGAAGAATTCTTCATCTCTGACCCCTTATTTTTTGTTAAATTTTTTTTTTGGTACTTCCCATTTTGCTGAAATTTCTTACTGATTCATGAATTTTTTTCCCCCACCTTTCACATAGATCCTTTATTACTTATAGTTCTGATAGTTCTTATATCTGGGTCAGTACTGTTGTCTGGTTCTGTTAACTGCATTATCTCTTTACGAGTTATTTTTCATCCTGTTATTTGTGTTTCTTGAGATTTTTGATCAAAGGCTGAATGTTACAAGTAAAGAGCAGTAGATATTGAAGTAATAGTATTTATTCCTAGGAATAGGTATGTGTCCTCTGCCAGTCTATTAGTTGGTTAGGCCTTTCACTTCCAGTATTCTTGTATGCGTGTGTCACAGAAGCTCTGTCTTTGTGCTCATGGTGCCCTTCACCTGCCAAGCTATAGATGGTTATTGATCCTCACTCTGTGTGAGGTTTGGGGTGAGCGCAGAGGGGCATTCATTATCTTGACAAAGCCTCAGTCTTAGGCAGGCCCTTTGAGCCTGGGCCTTGAGGGTGTGCTTTTCATTTGATTATTTTCGTTTTTACATTTTTACTCTTCCCTTCATGACAGTGAAAGTCTGTCACATATATGAGGATAGTCTTGGGTGAAAGTGAGTTTCTTGCTAGCAGAACATGTGCTTTGTGTTGGTACACAGTCCTCTGCCCAAAAGGATTTCCTGCCCTACCCTCCTCTTTCAGTGTCTTTCTTAAAAGCGTGTGTAATATGAATCTTTAACATCACAAATAATGTCACTTAATGTATCTTATAAGAACTGTATAATAATACACTTCCATTTCATTCTGTCTTTTGTGCTTTAACTGTCATACATTTCACTTTTATGTAAACCCCACAATATAGTGTTCTTTTCGCTTTATGCCTGAGGTTAATAAATAAACCTTTCCTCTTGACAGCAGATAGTAAATATTTTAGGCTTTAAGGGTCATAAAATCTGTCACAGTTTCTCGATTCTACTGTTATAGCACAGAAATAGCCCTAGACAATATATAAACAAATGAGCATAACTGTGTTTCAGCAAAACTTTATTTACAAAAATAGATGGTGGTCCAGATTTAGCCGTGGCCTATAGCTTGCCGACCTTGCCTTAGATTGTCGGATATCTTTTTAAAAAATAGCTTTATTGAGATACAATTCAAGTACCTTAAAATTCTCCCATTTATGTTGTACTGGTGAATGGCTTTTAATGTATTTATAGAGTTGTAAAATCATCACAACAATCCATTTTGGAACACTTATATTATTCCAGAAGGAAACTTTAAAGCCCTAGCTATCACCCTCCAATTCCCTTGTCCCCTGATCTGTCTGAATTCTAGGTGATCACTAATCTACTTTCTGTCTCTATGTATTTGCCTGTTCTGAACATTTCATATAAATGGAATAATTTACATATGATCCTTTGTGATGGTTTATTTCACTTAGCATAATGGCTTCCAGGGTAATCCATGTTCTGCATGTATCAGTATTTCATTTATTTTTATTGACAAATAATATTTCAGCAATATGAAAGAATTCCAGTTTCTCCACCAACACTTGTAGTTATTGGACTTCTTTTTCTTAATTTATTTACTTTTAATTGAAGGATAATTATAATATTGTGTTGATTTCTGCCATCCATCCACATGAATCAGCCATAGGTATACAAGGACTTTTTTATTCTGGTCATCATAGTGGATGTGAAGTTGTTACTTATCGTTTTGATTTGGGTTTAATGATGTTGAATAACTTTTGTAGTGCTGATGGCCATTTGCATGTCTTCTTTGGAGAAATGTCTATTCATATCCTTTATTCATTTTTAGAAAATGGATATTTTCTGTCTTTGAAGAGTTTTAAGAATTCTTCATATATTCTGGTTACAAGCCTTTTGTCAGATATATGATTGGCAGATATTTTCTCCCACTTGTACATTGTCATTTCACTTTCTTGATATTGTCCTTTGAAGCATGAAAGTTTTAAAATTTCAGTGATGTTCAGTCTGTGTTCCTCTTTTTTTCTTTTATTGCTTATGCTTCTGATGTCATATTTAAGAAACCATTGCCTAACCTGAGGTTATGAATGCTTTAGCTCAGAGTTCCCCAACCACTGGACTTGTTCTGGGCCATGGGCTGTTAGAAACCAGGCTCAGAGCAGGAGATGAGTGGCTCCCTGTGCTCCTCTTTGCTCGCATTACTGCCTGAATCTTCTGCCCCATTGCTCTCATTACCACCTAAACCATGCCTACCCCTTTGCCATCTGTGGAAAAGTTGTCTTTGTGAAACCAGTCCCTGGTGCCAAAAAGGTTGAGACTGCTAGTTTAGCTTTTATGCTTAGGTCTTTGATCCATTTTAGGTTAATTATTGTGTATAATATGAAGAAAGGGTCAAAAATAATTTTTTTTTGCATGTGGATATCCAGTTGTTTCAGCATCATTTGTTGGACACTCTAAATTCTATTCTGTTGAACTGTGTGTTTATTCTTATCCTAGTACCATATTGTTTTTATTACTGTAGCTTTATAATAAGTTTTGAAATTGGGAAATGTGAGTTCTCCAACTTTGCTTTTCTTTTTCAGTATTGTTTTGGCTATTCTAGATTTTCTGCTTTTCCATATGAATTTTAAGATCAACTTGTCAGTTTCTCCAAAGAGGTCAGCTGGGATTTTAATAGAGAATAAATTGCATCTGTGGATCAATTGGGGAAGTATTAACATATTAACAGTATTGTCCTATCCATAAACATGGATATCTTTCCATTTATTTAGGTATTCTTTATTTTTTAAAACAATATTTATAGTTTCCAGAGTATAGCTTTTGCACTTTTTTTTTCTAAATTTATTCTTTAGTATTTTTTGATGCTATTATAAATGGAAATTTTTTAAATTGCATTTTGTGCATCACTAATGCATAAAATATAATTCATTTTTGTATATTGATCTTGTAGCCTTCAACCTTGCCAAATCAATTTATTAGTTCTAACAGTTTTTTAAATTGTCCTTAAGATTTTGCATATATAAGATCATGCTGCTTGCAAATAGAGATAGTTTGTACTCCTTCCCTTCCAGTCTAGGTGCTTTTTATTTCATTTCCTGCCTTGTTATACTCTCTAGTACAATGTTAAATAGAAGTGGTGAGGGGACATTTTTTATCTTGTACCTGATCTGAGAGGAAAGCATTCACTCTTTGGGGCTTCCTGGATGGTTCAGTGGTAAAGAGTCTGCCTGCAATGCAAGAGACACAGGAGACGTGGGTTTGATCCCTGGGTCAGGAAGATCCCCTGGAGGCGGAAATGGCAACCTACCCCCTGAAAAAAATCCCACGGACAGAGGAGCCTCACAGGTTACAGTCCAAAGGGTCGCAAATAGTTGAACATGACTGAGCACACACTCACACATTCAATCTTTGACTGATGTTAGCTGTGGGTTTTTTGTAGATTGCTATTTATCAGTTCAGGAAGTTCCCTCTACTGCAAGTTGGTTGAATGTTTTCATCATAAAAGTCTTGGGTTTTGTCAAATACTTTCCTACCTCTATTAAGATGATAGTGTGGTTTTTGTCTCTCATTCCATTGATATGATGTATTATATTGATTGATTTTCATGTAGTTAACCAACCTTGCATTGTTGGGGTTATGGGTTGTGGGTTGTGGTCTGTACTCTCTTTTTTTTTTTTGGTGAATTTGATTTGCTATGTTTTGTTGAAGATTCTTATGTGTGTGTGTGTTTGCAAAAACTACTGGTCTCTAGTTTCCTGTGATGTCTTTCGTCTGATTTGGGGATCAGAGTAATACTTATATAATAAATGGGGAAATATTCCTTCATCTTCTAGGAATTGATATTTATTATTCTTTAAATGTTTAGTAGGATTTACCAGTGAAGCCATCTGGGCCTAGGCTTTTTTTGTTGTTGAAAGTTTTAAAAACATTAATGTAATCTGCTTACTTTCTATAAATCTGTTTAGACTTCTTTTTGACTCAATTTTGCTAGATTGTTTAGGAGTTTGTATATATCATGTAAGTCACCTAATTTGTTGGCTTATATTTAGTTGTTCATAGTAATTTCTTACGATCTTTATTTTCCCTAAAGTCAGTAGTAGTGTGTCACTTTCATTGCTGATTTTGGTAATAATGAGCCCTTTCTCTTTATTCTTGGTCACTTTAGTTAAAGGTTGTGAATTTTACTGATATTTTCAAAGAACCAACTTTATTGTTTTATCCTCCTTTTTTCTGTTTTAAAGGTACCTTTTCTGTTGTAAAGTTACTTTTAAAAGTATCTTTTAAAGGTACTAAAAGTTAGAAAAATTATATTTAATATTTCCCCACATGTTTATCATTTTCAGTGATCTTTATCATACAAATCTAAGTTTCCATGTGGTATCGTATTTGTACTTAAATAACTTTTTATTGTAGTTCAGACCTGCTAGCAGTGAATTCTCTTAGTTTCGGTTGTCTGAAAAGTCTGTTTTGCCTTCATTTTTGAAAGATATTTTACACAATATAGAATTTTAGTTGACACATTTTTTGTTTTTCAATACTTTAAAGATATTCCTTCATTGCATTCTGCCTTGAGTAGTTTCTGATGCAAAATATGCTGTTAATCTTTAGCTTTGCTTTTATGTTTCCAGTTTTTCTTTCTTTTTTTTTGACTGTTTTCAGAATTTTCTCTTTCTGTTTGGTATTCAGCAATTTGTGAGTTATGTAGGGTTTTGCCTTGCTAGGATCTCATTAAGCTTCTTGGATATGGAATTTTGTTGTTGTTGTTGTTGGTTTGTTTGTTTTTTCCATTAATTTTGGAAAACTCTAATCATTTTCTCTTTAAATACTTTTTCTACCTTATTCTTCCCTCTCCATAACTGAGAATCCAAATACATGTCTGTCTGATGCTTTGACAGATTTTGAATTTTCTGTTCTTGTTTTTCCATTCCTTTTCTTGTGTTTTACTCTGGATAATGTAGTTTGATCTCACTGATTCTTTCTCTCTGTGTCCTGTCTGCTCAGGAGTCCATGTATATTATTTTTAATCTTCAATATTATGATATTTAAATTTTTTTATTATATCCATTTGATTATTTTCTAGTTTATATCTCTGATCATAAATTTTCCCCAGCTTTGTAACACATCCTTTAACATATTAATCACATTTTATATTTCCTATTATAATATAATCTCTGGGACTTTTCAGATTCTGCTTCTTTTGACTGTTTTAGCTTTTGACAGTAGATCTTATTACTTTTTTTTCCTTGATCTTGTTAATATGCCTTATAAATATTTATTGAGTGCTGTATGTTATGTTTAAAAGAACAGTAGAGACTGAGGTTAGTAGTATTTATGACCAGAGGTGTGCACATCTTTTTTTTTTTTTTTCTTTTTTTGATCAGGCCATTAGTGTGGGGGTTTTGTACCTATCTGGTCAATAGTTGAGCTGGGCTATTGTGTTTTGGTATTACTAGTTACCATTCTCAGGTTTCAGCAAGCCCTGCATACCTGCGCCATAAGGGAGCAGTCTCTCTGCTCTTTCTTGGCTCTCAGAGGTAGATTGCCGTTGTCTTTTGCTTTAGGCAAGGCTTTGGTTGGAGAAGTGCTGTTGCTGCTAAGTCACTTCAGTCATGTCTGACTCTCTGCGACCCCATAGACGGAGAAGTGGGGGGATGGGTATTTGGTTCTCCTTTTGCAGCCTCAGTATTGGGCAGGCTCTTTACCCCTGAGTGTAGGAGTGAGTGTTGTTAATGTTCTGCCCCATTTCTCATCCCTCTTGCCAGAGTTGTATCAAAAAAAGAAGAAAGGGCCTTGCTCCTCTTCTAACAGCAGACCTTTGCTTTGTATCAGTGTAAAGTCTTGAGCCCAAGCTGGCTTCAGCCTTGGCCCCAGTAACAAATAGCTGTTTTTTCTGTTTCTCTTTCCAGTCGACCTTTGCTAGTCACCAGAGGGTGGGCATATTCCTACCTTTCTTTCAGTAGCAGCTGGGCTCTTCCTTGGGTAGGGGGTGTGAGGGTGTCTTCTTAAAAACTTAAAAATTATCTTAGATATTTTTCAGTATGTCATATTTCATTGTTGTCCTTTTATAAGATTAGTTCTTGATAAGCAGAGGCTGAATCTTAGATTTTTAGAGGATGACTGCTATTTGATTATTATTGTAATATGCCAATGTGTTTGTTCTTTTCCAGCTTAGGTTTGATTTCCGACTCTTTTCACATGTTTTTCGATAGCACTGCCATTTTGGCTGGATTGGCAGCATCTGTTATTTCAAAATGGAGAGATAATGATGCTTTCTCTTATGGGTAAGACCTTTTTAAAAACATTTTTATTGAAGTATAAGAAATACAGAAAATAATACATAAATCTCAAGCTCACTTAATTTTCACAGTTGAACACAACTTGTGTAACTTGAACCCTTGAAACCGCCCCCCATGTCTCCTTCTAGTTTCTTTAACACTCACCTTCCACTTTCCTGATTCGATGGGTTAGTTTTGCCTGTTTTGGACAATATATAATTAGAATCTATAACATGTAAAATTTTTTTGCATCTAAGTTCTTTTGCATCTTGATTTTACCAGAGGATTTCAGGTGAGACTGTTACTAGATAGGGGAATTTCCCAGCTCTTAACCTTTTCTTTGCTTTTTTTTTTGTTTGAGAGAAGAGGAAGAAAAAGAAAAAGTTTCAGAATATGATCATGCTTCTTTATTTTTCATTTTTGGTTGATATTTTGTTTACGTATTATCTTCAGCTCTGCCTTTATGTAGAATATTTCTCTTACTTTGGCTGAATTCAGATGATTAATCAAATATTAAGAGAGTGTTTTTATGCTGAAGGGACTTGCTCTGAACATCTGGTCTCACTTCTGAGCCTAGTAACCTTAGAGTCAGAGCTTTCTTTATGCCATCTCTGATTGGGAGGAACAATGGGGTTTCCATTATTTGATTTACTCTGCCTGAATGTTTTTCTTTCTTTTTTTTGAGCCCAGAATATTTTACAATGTAGTTATATTTATGCATTGGCAGCACTCACGCTTTGTCTCTCTTCCACCTGCTTCCTTGTTCCTACTTCCCTCTCACCTGCTTATTTGTTCAGTTGGCCAAGGTCTTTTCCCCTCTCTTTTTTGAGTGCTGTCTCACATTTTCGCCTTTCTTTGCTGTCTTTGCTGTTTTCATTCCGTCTCTCATTCTTGTCCCCATCCTCCTACTCATTCTCTCCCCTTTGTTTCTCCTAAATTCCCTTTTCTCCATTTCTGTTCTTTCTTTCTAGTTACTTGGGTCTGTGTTCAGGTTTTTTCTCTTCCTCTCCCTTCTACTCTCATTCTTTGTCCTTCCCTCACATCTTTTCTCTTATTTTTCCTTTCTTCTATTCTGTCCCTCTGTACTATACCACTGTACCCCTCAGGTTCTTTCTTTCTCTCCCACCCTTTAACCTCTTCAGCTGTAGTGTTTTTTTTTTTTTTTTTTCCAGGCGCTCTTTCCTTCTTTCACAGGTTCCTCTTCCCTGAGAACTCCCTTTCTTGTGCAGTTTCTCTCATTCTCTCCCTCTCCCATTCACATCCACCTTCTTATATGAACTGTCTCTTGTATCTCTTCTACTCCTAGTCCTCCACTGCTTCCTCTTTCTTTCTAGATTTTTTGTTCTTGAGTAAGCACATACTGCTTGCATGAGCTTTTGTTCTCTTCAAATGTTAATTGAGGATCCACTATAATTTGAATACTGTGTTGCTTCTAATAATATCAAAATGAATAAGGTATGACTTCTGCCTCAGAGGACCTTGTAGTCTGATGGGGAAATAGTTCTGTAAAAATACTGTAATAAGTATACTTTGTGTGACAAGTGCTAAAAGAGAGATATGTAAAATTCTGTGACAGAACTTTCTGATCTGGGGTATAACCCAGGTGATGTGGTTTCTTATAAAGTTATAAAAAGTGAGACAAAAAACAAGTTATATTGTTTTTATAGTATAGAGCAAGAGATCCTGTTTACAAATCCAAACAGCTTGAAAACTCAGAAAAGAACCTATTCCATGTCACTATATAATCAAAGATTCTTAAGTATATTTTGAATTACTAAAGAAAGGTTGTGTGTGAAATTATAATTTTGTGTTGGAAAATTAGTAATTCATACATATTTTATATAAAAAATCAAATTAGAATGTCTTATTAAGCAACATTTCTGGATAGACAGTAACTAAAAATTCTTAATTCTTAGGGTATCCTGTTTTATATTTAGAATGCATAATCTCCTGGTATAAGATGGTTTTTAGAAATGGCTTTGAATACTTTCAGTACCATCGCAGGTTTTACTAATTCAACTTTAACTAAAATATATGAGAGTAATATTCTTGCCACCTTTTAATTTGTTTATCCTGTCTTCTTCTTCTTTGCTCTTTTTTTCTTTTGAGAAGGGAAAAATTAGGGAATAAAAGCTGATGTAACATTTGAAACTGTTAGTAATCGCTATAGTAGTAGGTAGCAGCAGTAGAAATATACTGCTGTTTTGCCAGTATATCAAAATGTCACTGAACAGGCTAAGCCAGTGATGAATCCCCAAATTTCCAATTCAATATGATCACAGTAGCAGACTGAGTGTAATAGAAGAAACAATAGGAGGAATCTCAGAGGCAGGAAAAGCTTTTCAGTATTTTTTTATGTGATGTCACCATTGTGTCTTGTCACATTCCTAATTTTGAAATAGTAAAGCCAGAATAAAGGTAATACACATCTGATGGATAGGTGGATGTATATGTACATGCTAATATACATATGTACATATACTTGTATATTTTTTGCTTTGGCTAAGGAATACAGGTGCGATCATTCTTAAATAGGTAATAGTACATTAATGGATCATACATTTCAATTCCCAGTCTGTTCAAGTAAACACAGTCATTTGTAAAAGCAAGTGTGTCTGGACTTTACAAGTTTTTCATTTTAATCCAGCAATCAAGTTTAGCAAATATATTAAACCTAATTAAATCACTTTAGCCCAACTATTTATCAGAATTTATGGAACACCTACTAAGCATTAGGGACAAAGAGATACCTGAAAACTGATCTTGCCTTTGATCTTGAAATCTAGTGGAACTCAAGGACAAAAGGCTTTCAATCATGCATTAGCTATGAGATTAGAAGAGTGGGTTAAAAGAAAGTGCTTTTTTATTTTGGAGGAGTAACCCTGCTGATACAGATAAATTCCTAAGTGTGGATTGTGGAAAGCAGGCAGTAGATTCTTTGAATTTAATAATAAACAAAAGTATATGCTTTGACAAATAATATATTAATTCACTTATATGTATTAGAAGGTAGACATATGTTTTATTTCTGAGTATAGAGATATATATATATATACACTACTTTGAAATGTGCTTTACAGGGCAAACTCCGGCATAATTGTATGGAATATATTTTAAAGAGTTTGTTCTATTTACTTTAAAATTTTTTTTGCAGTAAAAATTGTATTATCTAGAAATTAACATAGAAAGCTTGAAAAAAATCATATTTTTGATGCTCCTATTACATTGTTTAAGGACCAGAGTGATTAACTGCTGTTAGCACCCTTTGAATAATGTCTGAACATGTTAAACTGCCAAGTTAAAGTTGTTTCTAATAACTTTAACTAAGCCAAATATAGCTCATGAAAAAATAAAATCTTTCCCCAATGCTTCACACAGGTAGGAAGCAGAAAGCTTCAGAAGTCCATGGAACAAAAGACAGGTATTTTAAAAATAGTTTAATTCAAATTATGTGAAACTTGAATTGATTCTAAAATTTAGGTAATCGAAGATTTTTTCTTAAATTTATTCATCTTTAGAAGAAGAGTGATAGAAATATAAATCTCAAGTTGTCTCTGGGATAATTCAGAACTAATTTTATTTTTCCTCAGATCAAAGCTCTACTTGCCAGAGATTTGAAAGCTGAAAGATACAAAGCAAAAAGCATAAGGAGTTCTTAGAAAAGAAGGAATTAATAAGTTACAAATAGCCTTTTTCAAGCTCTCTTCCTCAACTTTTTATCTTTGTATCCTTCCTTCTTTGCCCAGTTATCTGGTCCTATTCTTCCTTCTCCAGTTGCAGCTTGAGATTTACATTTCTCTGGAAGGTCTCTCTAAAAATGCTTACTCTAAAAAGGTCTTTTGGTTGGCTTGTAGATATCTCTGTATTTTATGGCATTCTTCTTTAAACATAACTCATAGTAATTAAATTTGTTTTCTCCATTTTATGACATGTACAATAGAAATGCTATACTATAAACACTGGGAGTTTGTTGGGTACATATAACTGTGTAATATGGTTTAGTACCTCTGAATATATGTAAATTTTTGATTTGGTTTTCTTTTAAAGAAATAACTTAATTCAGTTGTTTACTTTGCTCTTCTCTAGGTATGTTAGAGCGGAGGTTCTGGCTGGTTTTGTCAATGGCCTGTTTTTGATCTTCACTGCTTTTTTTATTTTCTCAGAAGGAGTTGAGGTATAGTAGATAATAATTAGAGCCAGTAAATTACATTTCTGTAATGAAAATGTTTACTAACTAAAGATAAATGTAATAGAGCTGTTTTTTCCCACTGTCATTGAGTATTTACTGAGGCCAGTCTTGGGTTGCATAAAGTATTATGTGTATACAAGAGGAACTTATAAAATATTTGGAAAGTTATATGTGAAACTACTTGAAAACAAATAGTAGTGCTTTGTAAACTGTGAATGATGTTCTGACACTGAAAGGTAAACACACAACAATCCTGGTGGTGAGTTCTGTTGGAAATAGTTCTTAAGATAGAATCTGAGGATTTTGCCAATGAATCTTCAATATTTCGATGTTTAAGACAAGTAAAAATTTAATTTAATCAACTTAAAATTAATTACAGTATTTTAAGATTCCAAAGAAGGATGGTTTTAGTCTAAATATTCATACCTTTAAGTGTACTTACTTAAAAATAATAATTGTTACTTTTTCTGAAATACGTGAGCAATGGTTTTATTTCTGTTAACTGTTTTGGCAGACAATTTTGGAGTGGTTTTAATTCTGAAAATAAAAAAATTTTTAAATTGCTTTTTATTTTTATCAATTGATTAGTCAGAAAGTATATCAATACAGTTTGTTTGTATTCTGTGTTTTCTAGAGAGCATTAGCCCCTCCAGATGTACATCATGAGAGACTGCTTCTTGTTTCAATTCTTGGGTTTGTGGTAAACCTAGTAGGAATATTTGTTTTCAAGCATGGAGGTCATGGACATTCTCATGGCTCTGGTATGATGGTTAGAACCCTTTGTTTCTTCATTTTTGGTTTCTGTCATAATTATTCACTTTTGAAAATTGATGATTTTTAAAGTCTAACTCTATATTGATTTTTAATAACAAGAACAATATGTTAATTGACTCATGTTAATGTCTTCCTGAACCTTCTCCTTTTGTGGCTTCTCAGAGTTACAGTATCAGTTTGGTGTGGCTACTTCAAGACCTCTGTAGCTCATCTGTTTGGTATGATAACATTTATATAAAGCAAATACCAAAATGACAATACAAATTTAGATATTAAAAAATCCATGTATGGGGGTATGAAATTTATAATACAGTCTGTCTTTGAGATCCTTCCACCTGGTGTCCATCAGTGTACCTTCTCTTGTTCACAGACACATAAAACTGCATGGTGTGGGTTACTGTGGTTTATTTAAACAGTCTTCTATGGATTGTCATACTTCCATATGAAGCATATCTTTGTGAACACATGCAAACGTTTCTCCAGAGCTGTGCTGTCCTATATAGTAGCTCTAAGTCACATGTGACTATTTAAGTTTACATTATGGTTAATGAAATTTAATAAAATTAAGAATTCAGTTAATGACATTTCAAGTGCTCAGTAGACACATAGGGTTACCATATTGGATAGTAAATATAGACAATTTCCATCATCACAGAAAGTTCTTTGAATTGAGAGTTTCTCGAATATGAATAGAATTGCTGAAACACAGGATATATAATGTTTAGTTTCAATGGACATTAGCAGTTTGCCCTCCAAATGACTCATTTACATTTACCCCAGCGTAAAATGTAAGTACTAGGATTCTTTCACCCATATTAGAACTTACTATTATGGCTTTAAAACCATTTTGCTGATATTTTGATAAAAATGATATCTCATTTTATTTGGTATTTTTGACTAGTAGTGAGGTTGAAAATCTTTCTGTATGTTTTTTGGCCATCATTCAGATTTTTTCCTCTTCAGGAATTGTCCCTTCCCCCCTTAACACCTCATTTTTCTATTGTTTTATTATTAATCCATTTACAAGCTTTTGTTTATGTATTTTGTATAATAATTCTTTGTTTTATGTGTTGCAGTTATCTCTTCCCAGTCTGTGGCTTCTCTGTTTAAACTTTTATTTAGGGGTTTTTAATGTGGATATAGTCTAGTTTCCTTTTTTTTTTTTTTGTCTTATATACTTTGTGGTATGTTTTCTGCTTTTTTTTTTTAAGGAGTTCCTATCCCTGAGTCTTAAAAATAGTCTTATTATTTAATACTGTGAAAATTTTGGTTTTTGTCCCAACTACGTGGTCCTTCATTTATATATATTTTTGTAATGAAGAGTTAGGACTTTTTTTTCTCAGTGTGAATAAGCAGTTTTCCAAGCACCATTTATTAATTTGCTCATTACCTCACTAATATAAAAGGATACACTTAGCCTAAATTACCTTAAATATCAGATTATTTTTGGCCTCTTCAGAATCACACGGGAATAATTGCTATAAACTTTATGTTTTAACATCTGGAAGGGTTAGTCTCATCTTTCTCTCTTTTTTTTCCTCCAGAGTTGTTTAGGCCTGTCGTGTTCATTTGGTATTTTTAATCACCTTGTCAGGTTTTATGGAAAATCTTTTTGTGATTTGATTGGGAATGCTTTGCCTTTATGTTTAATTCTGGGAAATTAACATCTTAAATTTTGAGTCCTCTATTAAATTGTCTTAGTCACTTTGGTTCATTTTTAGGTATTTGAAAAGTTTTTTCTATTCAGAATGAAAACTGTTTTTCCTATTTGTCTTAATTACATAGCCAGAATCTCTATCACAGTGTTTAGAAATAGTTATAGCTTATATCATTGTGTCAACCTGTATAATCACCTGGGTAACTTTTAAAGAAACGTTGATGCCCAGATTTAATCCCAGAATATTTACATCAGAATCTCTGGAGGAAGAGACCCCAACATCAGCATATTTTGAAGCTCTCCAGTCAACTTTAATGTGCAATAAAGGTTCAGAACCATTGCTATTTAAAAAATGCTACTGAAGTTTTACCAATGAGTCTGATGTTTGTGGTCTGTTTCTGATAAAACTGTTTTACCAAGTTAAGAAAAAAAATTTTTCCCCTTCATCTATTGAAGTAATCATTTTTTCCCCCTGCTTTCGTTAATTTAAAGTTGGTAATTATGTTGATAAGATTTTTCTCATGAGAAACTATCTGTTAATTTGAGAGTTAAAACTTAGGTCTGTGATCCATTTTATGTCAATTTTTGTATATGGTATGAAGTATAGTCCAATGTCATTTTCGTGTATATAAATGTGTGGCTGTCTGAACAGAATTTTTTTAAAGGATTATTTTTCCCCATTAAATTGTCTTGGCACCCTTGTCAACAATCAGTTGAGAGTTTAGTTCTGGACTCTCAATTCTATTTCGTGGATCTGTATGTCTGTCCTTATGCCATTACTATGCAGTTTTGATTAATGTAGCTTTTGGGTATGTTTTGAAATTAAAACATTTGAATTGTCCAGCTTTATTCTTTTTTAAGGTTACTTTAGCTACCCTGGGTCCCTTCTTGCATTTCCATATAAACTTAGGATCAGTTTGTCAATTTCTGCCCAAAAAGGGAAGCTGGGGCTTTGATAGAAACTGTATTGCATCTGTAGATCAATTTGGGAATTAACTGTCATCTTAACATCTTAAGTCTCCTGATCCATGAACATGGGATGCCCTTCCATTTATTTTTAGCTTCTTTAGTTTCTTGCAACAGTGTTTTGTAGTTGTTAAGAGTAACTGTCTCACACTTCTTTTGTTAACTTTACCAGTAGAGATTTTTTATTTTGGCTGCCACAGGGAGGCCTGGCGTGCTTCGATTCATGGGGTCGCAAAGAGTCGGACACGACTGAGCTTCTGATCTGATCTGATCTGATCTGATAAGTTTAGGATTGTTTTCTTAGTTTCATATTTGGATTGCTCATTGCTAGTATAGGAATATAGCTCATGTTTGTATATTGATATTGTGTCCTGCCACATTGCTGAAGTAGTTCATTATTCTAACAGGCTTTTAGTGGAGTGTTTAGAATTTTCTATATGCAAGCATACCTTATTTTATTGAGCTTTGCAGGTTCTGCATTTTTTACAAATTGGAGGTTTGTGGCAGCATTGCATCAAACAAATCTAAATGCCCTGGCTAGATCCTACAGTTAAATAGAAGTAGTGAGAGTGGACATTCTTTTCTTTTTCCTGATTTTAGGGTGAAAGCATTCAATATTTCATTATTAAATATGATTTTAGCTGTGCTAGCTATGGGCTTTTCAGAAATGCTCCTTATCAGATTGAGGAAGTTTTCTTTTTATTCCTAGTTCATTGGGTGTTTTCATCATGAAAGGGTATTGGATTTTTTTAATGATTTTTTCCTTCATTTTTAAAGGTAATCAGTTGGTTCTTTTATTCTATTCATATAGTGTGTTATATTGCTTGGTTTTTTGGATAATAAACCACCTTTGCATTCTTAGGATAAATCCCATTTGGCCATGGTTTGTAATCCTTTTGACATATTACTGGATTTGGTTTGCTAGTATTTTGTTGAAGACTTGTGTGTTTATAGAAGACTTTTGAACCCTGGTGGTTCAGATGGTAAAGAGTCTGCCTGCAATGCAGGAGACCTGGGTTTGATTCCTGGGTTGGGAAGATCCCCTGGAGAAGGAAATGGCAACCCACTCCAGTATTCTTTCCTGGAAAATCCCATGGACAGAGGAGCCTGGCGGTCCATGGGATCACAAAGAGTCAGACACAACTGAGCGACTAACACTTTCTAGACTTGTGTTTATATTCCTAAGGAATATTTGTCTGCAGTTTTCTTTTAGTATTGTTGGCTGGTGCTGATATCAGGGTAAACTGTCCTTGAGTTGGGAAGTATTCCCTTCTCTCCTGTTTTTTGGGGGGCATAGTTGAGGGATATCTAGTGAAGTCTTGATTCTTTAAATGTTTGGCAGAATTTGCTTGTGAAGACCAAGCATTTCGTTGTTGACAGTTTTGAAATTATTAATTCAGTTTTTTTGCTTGTTATAGGTCTATCTGATTTCTGTTTTCTATGAATCATTTCAGCAGTTTGTGTGTTTCTAGGAATTTGTCTGTTTCATCTAAATGACTTATTAATGATTTTAGATATGTATTAAAAAGTATGTCTTTTCTTTTTCTCATGAGGTCAGCAGTGATTTTTAGTAATTTTTACTTTTTTTTTTTTGTGGTCAGTCTACTTATTTTTTCCTTTTGGTTTTTCTCTATTGCTTTGCTTATCTTTATTTCATTTCTGCTGTAATGTTTATTATATACTCTTTTCCTTGCTTTTGGATTTAGTTTTTTTCTTTTTCTAATATTTTAAGGTGGAAGATTAGGTTATTGATTTGAATTTTTTTTTTCCTTTTAGCAGAGGCTTAATAGCTATAAATATTTGTCTAAGCATTGCTGTAATGTAAGTTTGGGTATGTCATGTTTTCAGTTTTGTTTATCTCAAAGTATTTTTATATTTCCCTTGTGATTTCTTCTTTGACCCATTAGTTATTTAGTGGTATCTTTTTTTATTTTCTCATATTTGTGAATTTCCCTAATTTTCTTCAGTTATGATTTCTGATTTAATTCCATTGTGATAAGATGACATACCTTTTATTATTTCAAATTTTAAAAATTTTTATTGAGTCTTGTTTCATATTTTAATGACCTACCATTTGTCTATCCTAGAGATTCTTCCATGTGCGTGTGAGAAGAATGTGTATTCTGCTGCTGTTGGGTGGGATGTTCTATAGCTGTCTGTTAGGTATAGTTTGTTCATAGTTGTTCAGTCTTCTGTTGCTTTGTGATCTTCTGCCTACTTGTCTATCCATTACTGAAAGTAGGGTATTGAAGTCTTCAAGTAATATTGTTGTAAGTTTTCCAGTTAATTTTTTTAGTTTTTGCTTCATGTATTTTGGACCTGTGTTGTTCAGTTCATTTATTTCTATAATCATGGATATCTTCCCGAGGCATAGAACTTGCTAATAACATGTTCTTTTTTTCTCACAGTAATTTCTGGCTTATAGTATTATGATAGCCATTCTGGCTCTGTCTGTCTCTGTCTCTTTTAACTGCTTGCATGGCATTGGTATAGTTTTCTGTCATTTTACTTGTAACTTATTTATGTCTTTGAATCTATAATTTGCCCCTTATAGATAGAATATAGCTGAATCATTGTTTTTAGTCCATTTTTTACATCTCTGCCTTTTGACTAGAGGTTTAAAAAAATTTACATTTCATTTAATTACTACTAAGGTAGAATTTACATCTGCCATTTTGGTATTTGTTGTCTGAATCTTTTGTCCTTTTTGTTACTCTGATCCTTGATGCTTGTCTTTTAAATTAAATAGATATTTTCTAGTATATCTTTTTAATTCTCTTGTTTCTTTTACTGTATATTTTTTTAGTTCTTTTCTTAATTTTTGCCCTGGGGATTACAAACATCATCTTATTTTTTTTGTTTTGTTTTCTTTTTTTTTTTTTAATTTATTTTATTTTTAAACTTTACATAATTGTATTAGTTTTGCCAAATATGCAAGAGAAGATAAATGTATTTTTTAATTTGCAACTTGTTTCTTCTCCTGTACGTTTTAGAAGACAATTGCATAAAGCAATAATTACAAAACTGTACTGATGGGCTTATAACATAAAAACATGTAATTTGTCTGACAACAGTAGTATAAATAAGGGAGGTGTGAATAGAGGTATATCTGAGCAAAGTTTTTGCATATTATTAAATTATTAATCTGAATTATTAAATTACTATTAATCTGCTTTACAAATATCATCTTAATTTAAAGCAGATTAATAGTAATTTAATAATTCAGATTAATAGTAATTTAATAATATGCAAAAACTTTGCTCAGATATACCTCTATTCACACCTCCCTTATTTATACTACTGTTGTCAGACAAATTACATGTTTTCATGTTATAAGCCCATCAGTACAGTTTTGTAATTATTGCTTTATGCAATTGTCTTCTAAAACGTACAGGAGAAGAAACAAGTTGCAAATTAAAAAATACATTTATCTTCTCTTGCAAGATTACTGTTACTGGTGCTCTTTATTTCTTTATGTGGATTTAAATTACTATTTAGTGTTGTTTCATTTGTAGGAAATACTTTTGTTTATGTGGAAGTGTCTGATTTTTCCTTTATATTTAAAGGAGACTTTAGTTGAATTTAGAATTCTTAACTGAGTCATCTTCTATTTTAAATTTGTTATCCCATTGTCTTTTGACCTCTCTGATTTTTGTTGTGAAGTCAGCATTTAATCTTATTCAAGATCCCTTGTACATACATACATCTTGTACATACACCTTACTATACAATTTTCAAGATTTCGACGTTCATAGATTTGACTATGATGTCTTTAGATATAGTTCTATCTGAGTTTATTCTACTTCGAGTTTCCTGAACTTCTTGAATGTGTAGATACTATTTTTTGTCAAATTTGGGGAATTGCCATCTACTATTTCTTCAGGTATTTTTTATATTTCTTTTTCTCCCTCTTTTCTCTTTGGGACTTTTTTTATAATTAATTTGGTAGACTTGATGTTTTCATAGGTCTCTAAGATTCATTTTTCTTGATTTTCTTTTCTCCACCTGTTTTTCAGAGTATATAATCTCTATTGATCTATCTTCAAGTTTACTGTTATTGCAGCCCAGATCTGTGGTTGAGCCCTTCTAAAGTGGATGTTTTATTTCAGTTATAATGTTTTTTTAATTCCAGAGTTTCTGTTTGGTTCTTTATTAACTTCTATCTCTTTATTAATATTCTCTACTTGATGAGTAATCATTATTGTACTTTGATTCTTTAGATGTGATTTCCTTCTTTGACCATATTTGTAGTAGCTGATCAAAGTTTTTGTCTATAAAGTCAAAAATCTGAGTCCCCTTCAGGAACATTTTCTGTTGGCTGGTTTTTCTCCTGTGTATATGGCATATTTTTCTCTTTCTTTGAATATCTTACTAATTGTTTGTTGAAAACTGGACCTTTAATTTTAAAATGACATTCAGTATCAGTTTAGTTGCTTAGTTGTGTCCAACTCTTGGCGACCCCATGGACTGCAGCACTCCAGGCCTCCCTGTCCATTACCAACTCCAGGAGTTTACTCAAACTCATATCCATTGAGTCAGTGATGCCATCCAACCGTCCCATCCTCTGTCGTCCCCTTCTCCAAAATGACATTGGTATCAGATTAATTCACCGTCTTCTCTCAAAGTTTGTTGTTCCTGATATTATTATAGTTATTTATCCTATTGCATGATTTCCTTGTGTTGATTCATGTCCTGCAGTGTATGTCCATTGAATTCTTGAAGCTGTGCTCTGAATCTGATAGTTATCACATTGAGAATAAAGATTTTTTTCCAGGGAACTGCCAAGTTTGGACAAAATAGTGACTGTGATCTGCACATATTGCTTTTAACAGAGCCTCAGAAGAAATCAGATCTCTCCAGTGTCTGCAAAGCTGCTGACTTTTGGCTAATTTCAATTGAGCTTAGGCAGGAAGTGGAATGGAACTAACCCCAAGTTAAAACATCAAGACTCTGCTGTCTTACTGAGATTTGGTAGTTTGTTGGATAGATAATTTTCAGTTCCTTTTGTGGTTTTGGTTAATTATCAGACTTCTGAAAGTTTTTAGTTGTGTTTCCCATATTTTAGTTGTTTTAGGAGAACTAGCTTGCCACCAACCTCTGTCTACCATTCTGGAAGTTGATCTCCCTATTCATAATTTTTCATATAATGTACTACTGAGTTTGATTTTAGGGTATTTAGGATTTTTGTAAATATAAGTGATATTTTTTAATTAGGTAGCATTCAGTCATTTTCTATATTTTGAAATAGTTTGTAGAAGATGTTTCTATGATGGTTAGGTAGTTTTTAGGTTTGCTATGGAGAAATGATTCCTCACTATTTTGTGCCTTTTTTCCCCTGAGGATTCTACCTGCTTTAATTTTACTGGTCCTTTTACCAAATGCAGCCATTTCCCTGCCTCCTTAATGTAGCCATATTCATATATTATTTTAACTTTGTTAGTATTAATGCCATTTCCTTCTTCAATATGTATGATAGTACTTGACAAAGTTTTGGCCAAGGTTTTTGTCTGTGTTCACTGTTTTATCCCCAGTGCCTGGGGTGGTACTGTAAAATAATGTGTTCCAACTAAGTACTTCATGAATGAATGAGCAACGTTATCTAATCTCTTTAAATCCTTCTGTGTACTTCTTACTTAATTTTATCACCAGTAGAGTCTGCCACTTCTTACTGTGCTTTTATTTCCTTCCTAAACACTATCCTAAGAACTCAGTATTGTTTTAATGAATCTATGGGGCTTTCTAGGTGGCTCAGTGGTAAAGAATCTGCCTGCCAATGCAGGAGATGTCAGAGACATGGGTTTGATCCCTGGGTCAGGAAGATCCCCTGGAATAGGAAATGGCAACCCACTCCAGTGTTCTTGCCTGGAAAATCCCAAGGACAGAGGAGCCCCGCAGGCTACAGTCCATGGGGTCACAAAGAGTTGGACACAACTGAGCAACTGAGCATCATCATTTTAGCACTTTCTACAAATAAATGTTTGTTTATTGAATATTGATTGAATATTCATATTTGAACTGAATATGGTTTGAGCACTAATTCTTTTCACTAATGTCAGTATTATTGTAACTATTAAGTAATGCATTTTTACATACCTTTTGTTCTTACACACTTTGTTTTTAGGCCATGGACACAGTCATTCTCTCTTTAATGGTGCTCTGGATCAGACACATGGCCATGGAGATCACTGCCATAGTCATGAATTGAAACATGGTGCTGCACATAGCCATGATCATGCTCATGGACATGGACACTTTCACTCTCATGGTGAGTACAGCAAAAATACTTTCAAATGGACAGTTTCTTAAACAGAAATGGCATAAATTAATTTTTCAAGTTGAAATAATCTGTTTAAAAATATTGCAGTCAAGTTCCTTTCTAATAAATTGGACTAAATGGTTTCTAAGACTAGTTTATTTTCAGTATAAAATGAAATTAACTTGGCATAAGGCAGTGAGTGTAGCTTTTTTCAGTGATTTTATCATAATAAAATGCCAGTATTTTAAATGAGTGTCAGTGAATGGGGAGCTATTGCATTTCAGCAGTTTTTTTTTTTTTTTTTTTTAATTATGGTAAGGCCTTTTGTGCCATATATAGGCTTATAAAAATATAACAGTTTTCAATTTTCCACATTTTTATTGTAATTTTAACAGATATCACCTGATATTTACTTCCAGTTCCCTTAGAAGTCTTTCTATGTTAACTTATATAGTATTGGATACTAAGTTATAAGGTATTTATCAACTTACTTAACATTTTATTTTAAAATTATATTTAGTTTATTCACAAAATTTTAGAATATTATTAATCTAATAGAAACTGCTTGGGTGATACAGTTTGATTAATCTTTAAATAAGTTATATGCTTAAAGATTGTCTGTGCTTGCCACAAAGGCAGAATCCTAAAGCTTTCAATCTGAAAAGATGAAATGGGCCTTAGGGATTGAGTACTAAGCCCCTAATATTTTCAGTCTCTAATATTTGCTATACTTTTAAAACTATTTATTACACTGGTCTGCTTGAACACCTTGCTTTTCTAAGCTTTTTGCTCACACGCATCACAAAATAATTTTGATAAAAACTATATGTTCACATTCTTAGGATGATTTCTAAAAAAAAATTATTGTTTAATTGCAGAGAATATAATTTGATACTTTGTATTTTAGAATGAAACTTCCATATTTTTATTGACCATAGTCAGTGGACTCTAACTACCTTAGTGATTTGAGACCCACTGTCACCTATTTAAAAATATTTAAACAGTTGTTAATTTTATAACCTCCTTTCTCCTGGAATTTTTATTTCTATTCTACCTCCTTTCCAGAATTTTATAAAGTGGAATATACTTGTGTTAAGGCTTTAATTGGTCATCTGTTAATATTTCTTGGCAATAAAATAGGTATATTAATTAAAATCTTTTATCTTTTAGGAACATAAGACAGCATTTAAACGTTTCTTTCAGATGGAATTATTGTAGCTTTTACTAGTATAAATTCAATTAAAATAATTATGTTTTGATTTTGATACATATATAATCATTAAAAAGCAGCATTGTATTTGAAATACATATCATAATGAGATGATTGAAACTCTTTTTCTCAATTAGTTTATGGATAAATAACTTATTAGCATAAAATAGGTTTTGACATCAATTCTGTTCCTGTTTTCCATCTTTATAATGTAAGTTCTAAGAAACCTTAAATAGAAGGAATTCTGTTGTAGCAGTTTCTGTCATTTCTTTGATTACCTTCAGAATTATATTCCAAAAGTTACATAGTGTATCATCAAATATTTTTGATGATCTATTAATTGGTAGTTTTATTAGCTAATCCCTGCTTTTTATTAGAAGCAAAGAATTAGAAACTGTGTTACTTACAAAAAGATTTGCTAGCCAATCTTTAGAGTCACTGCCACCAACATTTACAATTGAATTGTTGTCCTAGAATTTTTCTAATACTCTGGGGAATACACTGTGATAAGCTTTTAGATAGATGAGAATTAGCCCTTCTATGGGAAAAGAAAAGATTTGACTTTAAGACCCAAAGAAATTATAGTAACTAGTAAATAGAAATGCCAGGCCTCAAACAGGGAATCTGACTTCAAAATCTGCTGTTAACTGTTATTCTGCCTTCAGTATTTTATAAGCCAGTCTGAGAATGCAAAAGTAATAGGGCCATTATTCCATTTTGCCTGTAAGAACCATTATAGTCTCACTATGCAGTACTGTGAACTTTGTATTTATTGGAATGCTGCACTGTGAGTGAAGTTAGATGGGTTTTTGTTTGTTTTAAGTGCACATATCTTAGTGACTTAAACAGTAAAAGTTTATATCTTGGATTGATTGGGTAGAGGGTAGGGGCTTTGTTTCTCATGGCCATTTAGGAATCCAGGCTCTTTCCATCTTTAGGATCCTTAACCCTTGTATTCCACCACTGGATTCTCTGCATCTAGCTGGAGATAGAATATATAGCAGATCATGTAGGATATTCTGTGAGCTGAGCCTGGAAATAATTTACATCTTGTATTTTTTTTGTTTATGACTCAGTCACATACACCACCTAAGTCAGGTGATCCTTAACTCAGGGACCCTGGGAAATCTAGTTAAGTTGTTTATCAGAGAGGAAGAAATGGGTCTGGTAAGGAGGTAGCTAATGTCTGCCACAGAAAACAAATTTTATATCCAAAAGGATTTTCAGATTTTACATAGGTGGGAGTTATTTTATACAACTGTTATATTAATATAGCTGAATATACATTATAAAATAATTATGTCAAAAATAACTGTTGTCTCTCTTCAGTGACTGATATTGGGAAAACTGGACAGCTGCATGTAGATCAGTGAGTTAGTTGACACTCTCACACCAAACGTAAAACTAAACTCGAAGTGGCTTAAAGACTTAAATACAGGACATGACACCATAAAAGTCCTAGAAGAAAACACAGGCAAAGCATTCTCTGACATAAATTGTACCAGTGTTTTCTTAGGTCAAACTCCCAAGGCAATAGAAATAAAGACAAAAATAAACAAATGGGACCTAATGAAACTTACAAGCTTTTGCACAGCAAAGGAAACCATAAACAAACTGAAAAGACAACCTACTGACTGGAAGGAAGTATTTGAAAATGATGCTACTGAAAAGGGCTTAATTTCCAAAATACACAAACAGCTCATACAACTCAATAACATAGAAACAAACAACCCAATCAAAAAATGGACAAAAGATCTAAATAGACATTTCTCCAAAGAAGATATACAGATGACTAATAGGCACATGAAAAGATGCTTAACATCTCTAATTATTAGAGAAATGCAAGTCAAAACTACAATGAGGTACCACCCAACACCAGTCAGAATGATCATCATGAAAAAGTATACAAATAACAAATGCTGGAGAGGATGTGGAGAAAAGGGAACCCTCCTACATTTCTGGCAGAAATGTGAATTGGTGCAGCCACTATGGAAAACAGTATGGAGGTTCTGTGTAAAATAGAGTTGCCATATGAGCTAGCAATCCCACTCCTGGGCGTATATCTGGAGAATGTTGTTGTTCAGTCCTGCAGTTGTGTCCGACTCTGACCCCATGGACTGCAGCATGCTAGGCATCCCTGTCCCTTACCATCTCCCGGAGTGTAACTAGTTCAAAAAGATGCACTCCAGTGTTCACAGCACAATAGCCAAATAGCCAAGACATGGAAGCAACTTAAATGTCCATCAGTAGATGAATAGATAAAAAAGATATGGTATATATGCACAATGGAATACTCTTCAGCCATAAGAAAGAATGAAATAATGCCATTTGCAGCAACAGGATGGATTTAGGGATTATCATAATAAGTGAAGTAAGTCAGAAAGAGGACGATAAATACAATATGATATTTATCACTTATAAATCTAAAATACTAACAGATACAAACTACTATGTATAGAATAAATAAGGTCCTACTGTATGGCACAGGAATATTTTATAATAAACCATAATAGAAAAGAAAAAAAATGACTGTCTTTTTCTGGACTAACTATGTATAGACAGTAATCTCATGTCCTGATCAGGAGCCTGATATTTAGAACAGTTATACTTTTAGCTCTCGGGATTTTTAAGATGACTACATCTTTCTCCCCATGCAGCAGTACCATATTTAGACCAAAATCATTGCATAACCTTATGCTTTTATAATTCTTCTGGCATTGTCACAGTGTTCCATCAAAGCTGTAGTAGACAAGGGTAGGTCCACTCTTCATTACTGTGGGCCAAGAACTAGGACTCTGTTAGTCATAATCAGAAAGCTCATCAGTCGTCCTGATGCTCCCTTACAACAAATACTGCTGATCGTTTACATTGTTTACCTGTATTTTTGCTTCAACGTTAATATTGATTAGTGATCTTCCAACTATTTACTATAAAAATTGCAGTCTATTTTTATTTCTTCATCAAAAAGGCAAAATGAAAAAGTATTTTTATCTCTTCTGTATGAAAATCTTGCTGCATTCATGTAGGAGCTATTAGGAAACTGTTTGCCGTAGTCCAGTTTTTCTGGAAAATGTCCTGGTTTCATTTCTTGGTCTTCTTATAATATAAAGGGGTAGTTTTGTTTTTTCTGAATTTTCCAACTGTAAATTGATGTAGCAAACTCTGTGAAGTATGCTATGGATATTAGAAAATTCATAATGTTTTTAATTTACTGGGTTTTTTTAACCAAATTGCCTAATATAATAATTTCCTAAATACTCTGTACTATTGATGCATTTTGAAATTTTCTATGTCTATCTTCATTTAATTACCATATTAAATTTTAAAAATAATTTTGTAGGTCTGATGTGGCTATGTAATCATGCATCCTTCACGATACATTTGAATGAAAGTACTCTGAATTGCAAAAATTGAATCAGGAATTGAAGACATGTTTTAAAATAATTTAACTTAACTCTCTACAGATGGCCCCTCCTTAAAAGAAACAACAGGACCCAGTAGACAGATTTTACAAGGTATGACAAGCTATTTGTATATTTCTCAGTTTTATGCAACTGGCTTCATAGTTTTGAGCTAACTGTAGTTTTCCTTTAAGAAAAATGAATAACATAGTATTTGTGTTTAAAATGTTAGCCTTCCTAGTTGATTTTTTAATATGTATTTCAGTTCAGTTCAGTTCAGTCACTCAGTCGTCTCTGACTCTTTGGGACCCTGTGAATCGCAGCACGCCAGGCCTTCCTGTCCATCACCATCTCCCGGAGTTCACTCAAACTCATGTCCATTGGGTTGGTGATGCCATCCAGCCATCTCATCCTCTGTCGTCCCCTCTCCTCCTGCCCCCAATCTTTGCCAGCATCAGAGTCTTTTCCAATGAGTCAACTCCTTGCATGAGGTGGCCAAAGTACTGGAGTTTCAGTTTTAGCATCATTCCTTCCAAAGAACACCCAGGGCTGATCTCCTTTAGAATGGACTGGTTGGACCTCCTTGCAGTCCAAGGGACTCTCAAGAGTCTTCTCCAACACCACAGTTCAAAAGCATCAATCTTCGGTGCTCAGCTTTCTTCACAGTCCAACTCTCACATCCATACATGACCACTGGAAAAACCATAACCTTGACTAGACGGACCTTTGTTGGCAGAGTAATGTCTCTGCTTTTCAATATGCTATCTAGGTTGGTCATAACTTTTCTTTCAAGGAGTAAGCCAGTCTTTTAATTTCATGGCTGCAGTCACCATCTGCAGTGATTTTGGAGCCCCCAAAAAGAAAGTCTGACACTGTTTCCCCATCTATTTCCCATGAAGTGATGGAACCAGATGTCATGATCTTCGTTTTCTGAATGTTGAGCTTGAAGCCAACTTTTTCACTCGCCTCTTTCACGTTCATCAAGAGGCTTTTAGTTCCTCTTTACTTTCTACCATAAGGGTGGTGTCATCTGCATATCTGAGGTTATTGATATTTCTCCCAATAGGTACTAGTAGGTATGTTAGCAGATGTTCTTTTAGCTGTCACTGAGCTATTTTCTTAACGTTTAATAAGAAATTAAAATATTCAGAAACTAGACTGCTTAAATATCTATACTCATGCCATTGACTCTAGTAACACCATAATAGTATGTTTGCCTTTGTAGAATTGTTAAATAATTTTTCTAAAAATAATATTCAGTATGAATTTATATTGTAGAAAAATTTAGTGCTAAAAATGTAATGCATCCAAACTCAAAAAAAATACCAAGAGTGAATCCAAATATGAACTATGAACTTTGGGTCATAATGAAATGTCATTTGTAACAAGTGCACTATTCTGGTGGGGGATGTTGATCATGAGAGGAACTGTGCCTGAGCTGGAACAGTGGGTATAAGTGAAATCTCTGTATCTGCTACTTATTTTGCTGTGAACCTAAAACTGCTCTCAAAAGTAATGTCATATTTTCAAAAAAAAGTGATGCAAAGGAGATACATAAGCATCAAATGGTAAAACATAAACAGGAGCTTACAGGTTATGTAAAATGATACATTACAAAATTTTATAAGCTAGAGACAATCTGTCTTGTCCATGAACTATGGCAGTTTCTTTTTTGGGATGTGAACTGATCTTTGGCTCTGGATTTCTATATAGGTTTCATTGTCAAAGTTCCTAATTTCCAGCTGCCCATCTTCCTGCCTTTATTAATTTTTAAAAATACTTATTTATTTATTTTTAGCTTCATCCGGTCTTAGTTGTGGCATGCAGGATCTTTGCTTGCGGCACTTGGGCTCTCTAGCTGAGGTGTGTGGGCTTAGTTTCCCGGAGGCATGTGGTAACTTAGTTCCAGACCAGGGATCAAGCCCACATCCTCTTTGAAAGGTAGTTTCTTAACCACTGGACTACCAGGGAGGTCCTCTTTGTTAACTTTTGACCACAGTCCGACTTTCTCACTAGCTTGTGATCCTGTTTCTACTGTGCTTATTTTTATTTTCTCCACTGTTTTTTGATATAGCTCTTGCTTTTTATTTTTCCCCTGGGACTATATTCCTTCATCCTGAGGAGCTCATTTCAGGAGGCTTAAATGTACCTTCTAGTCACTAATTTTCCTTTTGTGAAATATAGAAGATTGTTTTAGGGCAGCATTTGTTGAAATAACTTGTAATCATGCATATGTAATACTATACATTTAACCTTGGTAATAAGAGTTAAGTTTTAGTTATGGAAATCATCACAAACTGAGGAAAGGGAGGTCAGATTTGCCTTCCTATTTATCTTTTATATAAGCTGTTGTAAAAATTAACTAATATTTTCTGAGTGTTCATTTATGGTGGCTGAAGCAGCCCATAGTATAACTGCCGGATACTAACACTTTTCCACATAGATACTCACAGGTGAAAACCAAGTTTACTGAATTTTTCAGTTATTTGCTGCATTTTCAGTATGACTTCTGGCTTTTATATGAGTCAAACATATTAGTTTAGATTTCTTCTTTAGTAACTTTCTTCTTGAAAAGATTACTGGAAAGTAAGAAGGGCATATCTAGTTAAGGATATTTGCTAATAAAACTGGTTTTTAGGTCAGCAAATAAGATGTAGCCAGGGACTTGCTACTTAAAGGAAAATCAAGAGCAAAGGATTCTTTTCTTTTTCCTTTCAGTGGTTAGAGCTGTTTTCAATTTGGATCCTACCAGAACATTGATTAAAGAATATATAAAGATTTAAAGTCTTTATCATATCACTTCAGAGTTTTGCAGGTTAGGGACCCTCATCCACTTACATGTGTATCTTCCTTAAGTTTTATTTTTAAAACTTAAAGTGATCCCAAGACTTCTTAATCTATTTAATTGTTCACTAGTTAAAATTTTCTTAAATATGTATACTAAACTGAATTTTTTGACTTTTTAAATTGTTTTCCTGTCAAGTATCAGTTATTAAATGTTCATACATATAGATTCATGGGCAGTTAGAGTATTAGTATCTTACCATTGTAATATTTTTGGAGAAGGGAATGGCAACCCACTCAAGTATTCTTGCCTGGAAAATCCCATGGATAGAGGAGCCTGGCGGGCTGTAGTCTATAGGGTCACAAAGCGTTGGATACGACTGAGCGATCAATGCTTTCACTTTCAATGTAATGTTTAATTATTATAAGTTAAAAATATATTTATATCCTCTTTAAAATATTCAGACCATTACTTTCTTTCATATCAGGTTTGAGTTTAGTATGTAACTTTAGTTAACAATTCCTTCAGGATAATTAGTTTACCAGTTTATTAGTAGAGTTATGGTCCATAAGAAAATCTTAATCTCAAAAGGTAGTAATTTTAATTACCAGCAGAGGGCTCTGTGTGTACACATATTTGTAGTTATAAACAGTTTTTTCTTGACTGATTGTTTCAGCCTAATGCAGTTTTCTCCTAACAAATTATTAGTTAACTTATGGACTCAACCAGAAATGAATGTGCACAAAATTTTTTTTTTAATCAAGTATTTCTTCACTTCTTCATTTATATTATAGCAAAATATTAAGGATCATGAAGACCAAGTATAACTTACAAGTCAAATATTTTAGCTCCTCCTGTTTTTAAAAAGAAAGATTATTTTAATTCCTAGAGGTACTATTACTTCTTTACTAAACAGTGAATCAGCATTCGTACTGATTTTCAAATTAGTATTTAGTTTTTTAATATATAAAACCAAGAATATAGTTTTAAGAAAAATTTACATTTTTAGTTGATCAGAAAATATGATTTTGATTCTCATTATGCTTTATTTCTAGGTGTATTTTTACACATTCTAGCAGATACACTAGGGAGTATTGGTGTAATTGCCTCTGCCATCATGATGCAGAATTTTGGTCTGATGATAGCAGATCCTATTTGTTCAATCCTGATAGCTATGCTCATAGTTATAAGGTAAGTGTTGGTATGTTTCTTTCATATATTAAAATGAGAGGTGATAAACATCTTATTTAAATTACAGATCTAAATTATTATGTTGGGGGTTTTTTGGTCTTCAACAGATTTCTACATAGATTGTTTCTCTTTTCATCTTACTTTTTTTTGTGTTACCTCAGGTTTGATATTTCGTTTTTGTATTTAGTGATTGATCTTCCTTAAATCAAATCAGTAGTAATTTTCTTTAATCCAGCACTATATTTTTGAGTAGAACATTGGAAATATAAAATGTATTAATGTTAGAATATCATTCCTTTGACATCTGCATTTTGTACTAGCAAGTGTAAAAGAATACTAAAATCTCTTCTAGAACTAGCTTTAATTTATAAATTCACATTATTGTTGTAGAAGTCTTATAAAAATGCTTACTGAAGTATATTTATGTCCTCCTCTCTATTGAGGTTACAAATTTTTGAGGAAGGATCTGTCTTTTAGCTCTTTGGCTCTCTATTGCCTGTCATGGTACCAGTGTTTATATAAAAAGTATGATATATGATATATAAAAAGTATGATTGTGTATAAATTCTCAATAAGTATTGTCTGAACTATAGAAGATAGTTACTGTCTTTTAAATTTATGTCAATTTATTATTTTAATTTTTATCAGAAAAATGGAACAGTTGTGCCTTTATTTCCCAGTCTTGGCTTACTTACATAGATATGTCTTGATTGGAATGATTTTGTCTAGTTTATCCATATGGTTTTACTGTTAGTAAAGCTGTCTTTGTAATGATTACAAAGAACCGTTAGTGGGTAGACTATGATGATTTTTATAGCTTGTAGTTGAATAAAATAGACTTAAAAATTACAATGAAATTATAATCTTATAAATTAGTCATAAATGTAGATTTTTAAGTTTTTTCATAAAATATAGGATATACATTTTAAACGTGAGGCTTATTTTTAAATTTTATTTAAATTATTTGTACTAGGAAGCATCTCTGCTGTGTAAAAATCTTTTATAAAGCTTTGAATCTCTTTTCTGCATCTTTGGAAATCTTACTATACTTCCTTGAAAGTTCTTCAGCTTAGATATCACATATTCTATGAAACTTCTGATAGATTTGGTTTCTTATATCTGTTCCTCTTTATTTGCATGTTCAGTGTTCATTTTATTTTGTGTTATAATTCTTGGTTGCTTCTAATACTTCTTAGAGTTGGATCTTAATCTCAACTTTTCTTTGTCTCCAATCTTATATCCTAATTCTATCATTTGTTGCTTGGAAGAGGTTGACCTTTCTGTCTCCTTCTAATTTATTTTCTACAGTGTGGCCAAAGTGATCTTTCTTTAATAAAGATTATGGTACATGTAAAAATTATCTTGCTTTGAATCTTTCCATGGCTTTCTTGCTCTCAGGATAAAGTCTGAATTCTTTAGTAGGCCTTCATGTTGGGATTCATTTATCTCTTCAGTCTTTTCTCTCACCCCGTCTCAATTTATATTTGTTCTCCAGCCATAGTAATTAACTGTCAGTTCCCTGGAAACATGTTAGAAGCTCTCTGGATTCTGGGGCTTTCTCATCTTTCCTCTCAGCAAAATAAACTACCCTTACATTGAGTGCCCTTTTCACTTTCCATTCACCCTCACAAATGCATAGATCTTTCAGTTTAAATGGCACTTCCTTGAAGAAGCCTTTCCTGATTCCCTGTGTCTCAGGAGGGGTTAGGTAAACCTGTAGCACCACCTGCTACTCCTCTTGCAGCATTTACATAGAGCCTCTTATTGTCTCCCTTAAGCTCCATGAGGGCAGACTCTTTTTTCATGGTTGTAAAGTCAGCACATAACTGTGCCATGTAAAACTTAATATATTTTTTGATTTGAATCAAAATAAATTTGTGTTTTTGTCAGTCTCAGAGAATGACTTTCTCTGATCCTAAATGGGGAATTCTTAGTTCTAGTCCCATTCAGTTGTTCCACCAGAAATATAATAAATAAATAAACAAACACAAGACAAGAAAACCTTTTTTGTTGTTGTTGTTGAAATATAACACATTGAAAAGCTATACAAGTTATTTTCAGCAAATATTTATTAACTAAGTACCTCTTACCAGGGTAGTGAAAGGACAAGATATGTACTGTTTTGATCTTACATTATAGCAGAAGAGAGAGACACAAATGAATCAATAAACCAATATCAAGCAGTTATGTGCAGAGAGTTAATATGGGGTTGTAGTGACTGATATACCACTTTTTTTTATTTTATAAATTAATTTATTTTTTGGAGGCTAATTACTTTACATTCAGAAAACGAAGATTTTTGGAGGCTAATTACTTTACATTAAGAAAACGAAGATCATGGCATCTGGTCCCATCACTTCATGGGAAATAGATGGGGAAACAGTGTCAGACTTTACTTTTGGGGGCTCCAAAATCACTGCAGATGGTGACTGCAGCCATGAAATTAAAAGACGCTTACTCCTTGGAAGAAAAGTTATGACCAACCTAGATAGCATATTGAAAAGCAGAGACATTACTTTGCCAACAAAGGTGCTACTAGTCAAGGCTATGGTTTTTCCAGTGGTCATGTATGGATGTGAGAGTTGGATTGTGAAGAAAGCTGAGCACCGAAGAACTGATGCTTTTGAACTGTCGTGTTGGAGAAGACTCTTGAGAGTCCCTTGGTCTGCAAGGAGAACCAACCAGTCCATTCTGAAGGAGATCAGCCCTGGGATTTCTTTGGAAGGAATGATGCTAAAGCTGAAACTCCAGTACTTTGGCCACCTCATGCGAAGAGTTGACTCATTGGAAAAGACTCTGATGCTGGGAGGGATTGGGGGCAGGAGGAGAAGGGGACGACAGAGGATGAGATGGCTGGATGGCATCACTGACTCGATGGACTTCAGTCTGAGTGAACTCTGGGAGTTGGTGATGTATAGGGAGGCCTGGCGTGCTGCAATTCATGGGGTTGCAAAGAGTCAGACGCGACTGAGCGACTGAACTGACTGAATTACTTTACAGTATTGTAGTGGTTTTGCCATGCATTGACATGAATCAGCCATGGGTGTACATGTGTCCCCCATCCTAAACCCCGCTTCCACCTCCCTCCCCATCCCATCCCTCAGGGTCGTCCCAGTGCACCGACCCTGAGTGCCCTGTCTCATGCATCGAACCTGGACTGACAATCTATTTCACATTTGGTAATATACGTGTTTCAGTGCTGTCTCTCAAATCATCCCACCCTTGTCTTCTCCCACAGAGTCCAAAAATCTGTTCTTTACATCTGGATCTCTTTTGCTGTCTCACATATAGGGATCATCGTTACCATATTTCTAAATTCCATAAATATGCCTTAATATACAGTATTGGTGTTTTTCTTTCTGACTTACTTCACTCTGTATAATAGGCTTCAATTCCACCTCATTAGAACTGATTCAAAAGCATTCTTTTTAATAGCTGAGTAATATTCCATTGTGTATATGTTCCACAGCTTTCTTATCCATTCGTCTGCCGATGGACATCTAGATTGCTTCCATGTCCTAGCTGTTGTAAACAGTGAACATTGGGTACACATGTCTCTTTCAATTCTGGTTTCTTTGGTGTGTATGCCCAGCAGTGGGATTGCTGGGCTGTATGGCAGTTCTGTTTCCAGTTTTTTAAGGAATCTCCACAGTGTTCTCCATAGTGGCTGTACTAGTTTGCATTTCTACCAACCGTGTAAGAGGGTTCCTTTTTGTCCACACCCTCTCCAGCATTTATTGTTTGTAGACTTTTTGATAGCAGCCATTCTGACCAGGGTAAGATGGTATCTCATTGTGGTTTTGATTTGTATTTCTATGATAATGAGTGATGTTGAGCATCTTTTCATGTGTTTGTTAGCCATCTGTATGTCTTCTTTGGAGAAGTGTGTTTCGTTCTTTGGCCCATTTTTTCACTGGGTCTTTTAATTTTTTGGAATTGAGCTGCATGAGCTGCTTGTATATTTTTGAGATTAATTCTTTATCAGTTGCTTCGTTTGCTATTATTTCCTCCCATTCTGAAGGCTGTCTTTTCACCTTGCTTATAGTTTCCTTCACTGTGCAAAAGCTTTTTATTAGGTCCCATTTGTTTATTTTTGCTTATATTTCCATTACTCTGGGAGGTGGGTCATAGAGGATCCTGCTGTGATTTATGTCAGAGAGTGTTTTGCCTTTGTTTTCCTCTAGGAATTTTATAGTTTCTGGTTTTACATTTAGATCTTTAATCCACTTTGAGTTTGTTTTTGTGTATGGTGTTAGAAAGTGTTCTAGTTTCATTCTTTTACAAGTGGTTGACCAGTTTTGCCAGCACCACTTGTTAGAGATTGTCTTTTCTCCATTGTATATTCTTGCCTCCTTTGTCAAAGATAAGGTGTCCATGGGTGCGTGGATTTATCTCTGGGCTTCCTATTTTGTTCCATTGATCTATATTTCTGTCTTTGTGCCAGCATCATACTGTCTTGATGACTGTAGCTTTGTATATAGTCTGAAGTCAGGCAGGTTGATTCCTCCAGTTCCATTCTTCTTTCTCAAGATTGCTTTGGCTATTCGAGGCTTTTTGTATTTCTATACAAATTGTGAAATTATTTGTTCTAGTTCTCTGAAAAATACTGTTGGTAGCTTGATAGGGATTGCATTGAGTCTATAGATTGCTTTGGGTAGTATACTCATTTTCACTATATTGATTCTTCCGATCCATGAATATGGTATATTTCTCCATCTATTTGTGTCATCTTTGATTTCTTTCATCAGCGTTTTATAGTTTTCTATATATAGGTCTTTTGTTTATTTTATTTATTCCTAAGTATTTTATTTTTTTCATTGCAGTGGTGAATGGAGTTGTTTCTTTAATTTCTCTTTCTGTTTTCTCATTGTTAGTGTATAGGAATGCAAGGGATTTCTGTGCGTTAATTTTATATCCTGCAACTTTACTGTATTCATTGATTAGCTCTAGTAATTTTCTGGTGGTGTCTTTAGGGTTTTCTATGTAGAGGATCATGTCATCTGCAAACAGTGAGAGTCTTCTTTTCCAGTCTGGATTCCTTTCATTCCTTTTTCTTCTCTTATTGCTGTGGCTAAAACTTCCAAAACTGTGTTGAATAGTAGTGGTGAGAGTGGGCACCCTTTTCTTGTTCCTGACTTTAGGGGAAATGCTTTCATTTTTTCACCATTGAGGATAATGTTTCCTGTGGGTTTATCATATATGGCTTTTATTATGTTGAGGTATGTTCCTTCTATGTCTGCTTTCTGGAGGGTTTTTATCATAAATGGATGTTGAATTTTGTCAAAGGCTTTCTCTGCATCTATTGATACAATCATATGGTTTTTATCTTTCAATTTGTTAATGTAGTGTATCACATTCATTGATTTGTGAATATTGAAAAATCCTTGAATCCCTGGAATAAAGCCCACTTGGTCATGATGTATGATCTTTTTAATATGTTGTTGGATTCTGTTTGCTTGAATTTTGTTGAGGATTTTTTTCATCTGTGTTCATCAGTGATATTGGCCTGTAGTTTTCTTTTTTTGTGGCATCTTTGTCAGGTTTTGGTATTAGGGTGATGGTGGCCTCACAGAATGAGTTTGGCAGTTCACCTTCCTCTTCAATTTTCTGGAAGAGTTTGAGTAGGATAGGTGTAAGCTCTTCTCTGAATTTTGGTAGAATTCACCTATGAAGCCATCTGGTCCTGGGCTTTTGTTTGTTGGAAGATTTTTGATTACAGTTTCAATTTCTGTGCTTGTGATGGGTTTGTTAAGATTTTCTATTTCTTCCTGGTTCAGTTTTGGAAAGTTATACTTTTCTAAGAATTTGTCCATTTCTTCCAAGTTGTCCATTTTATTGGCATATAGTTGCTGATAGTACTCTCTTATGATCCTTTGTATTTCTGTGTTATCTGTTGTGATTTCTCCATTTTCATTTCTAATTTTGTTGATTTGATTCTTCTCCCTTTTTTTCTTGATGAGTCAGGCTAATGGTTTTTCTATTTCATTTATCTTCTCAAAGAACCAGCTTTTGGCTTTGTTGATTTTTGCTATAGTCTCCTTTGTTTCTTTTTCATTTATTTCTGCTCTAATTTTTATGATTTCTTTCCTTCTACTAAGCCTGGGGTTCTTCATTTCTTCTTTTTCTAGTTGCTTTAGGTGTAAAATTAGGTTATTTATTTGATTTTTCTCTTGTTTCTTGAGATAAGCTTGTATTGCTATGAACCTTCCCCTTAGCACTGCTTTTACTGAATCCAATACGTTTTGGGTTGTCGTCTTTTCATTTTCATTTGTTTCTATGCATATTTTGATTTCTTTTTTGATTTCTTCTGTAATGTGTTGGTTATTCAGAAGCGTGTTGTTTAGCCTCCATATGTTTGTATTTTTAATCGTTTTTTTCCTG
Source organism: Bubalus bubalis (assembly GCF_019923935.1). NCBI lineage: Eukaryota > Metazoa > Chordata > Mammalia > Artiodactyla > Bovidae > Bubalus > Bubalus bubalis. Next base: position 42,480,277 of record NC_059162.1, on the reverse strand, counting down.
TAGTTGACATCTAATCTTACCGCATTGTGATCAGAAAAGATGCTTGAAATGATTTCAGTTTTTTTGAATTTATCAAGGCTGGATTTATGGCCCAGGATGTGATCTGTCCTGGAGAATGTTCCGTGTGCACTTGAGAAAAAGGTGAAATTAATTGTTTTGGGGTGAAATGTCGTATAGATATCAATTAGGTCTAACTGGTCCATTGTACCATTTAAAGTTTGTGTTTCCTTGCTAATTTTCTGTTTGGTTGATCTATCCATAGGTGTGAGTGGGGTATTAAGGTCTCCCACTATTGTGTTACTGTTAATTTTCCCTTTCATGCTTGTTAGCATTTGCCTTCCATATTGTGGTGCTCCTATGTTGGGTGCATATATATTTATAATTGTTATATCTTCTTGGATTGATCCTTTGATCATTATTTAGTGTCCTTCTTTATCTCTTTTCACGGCCTTTATTTCAAAGTCTATTTTATCTGATATCAGTATTGCTACTCCTGCTTTCTTTTGGTCTCCATTTGCATGAAATATCTTTTTTAAGCCCTTCACTTTCAGTCTGTATGTGTCCCTTGTTTTGAGGTGGGTCTTGGGTAGACAGCTTATATAGGGGTCTTGTTTTTGTACCCATTCAGCCAGTCTTTGTCCTTTGGTTGGGGCATTCAACCCATTTACATTTAAGGTAATTATTGATAAGTATGATCCTATTGCCATTTACTTTGTTGTTTTGGATTCGAGTTTATAAACCTTTTCTGTGTTTCCCATCTAGAGGTTATCCTTTAGCATTTGTTGCAGAGCTGGTTTGGTGGTGCTGAATTATCTCAGCTTTTGCTTGTCTGTAAAGCTTTTGTTTCTCTTTCGTATTTGTTGTAGGTTTTTCTCTTTAATCACTTTAAGTACATCCTGCCATTCCCTTTTGGCCTGAAGAGTTTCTATTGAAAAATCAGCTGTTATCCTTATGGGAATCCCCTTGTGTGTTATTTGTTGCTTTTCCCTTGCTGCTTTTAATATTTGCTCTTTGTATTTGATCTTCGTTAATTTGATTAATATGTGTTTTGGGCTGTTTTGCCTTGGGTTTATCCTGTTTGGGACTCTCGGTTTCTTGGACTTGGGTGGCTATTTCCTTCCCTATTTTAGGGAAGTTTTCAACTATTATCTCCTCAAGTATTTTCTATGGCTTTTCTTTTTGTCTTCTGGGACTCCTGTGATTCGGATGTTGAGACCTTTAACATTGTCCCAGAGATTTCTGAGGTTGTCCTCATTTCTTTTAATTCTTTTTTCTTTTTTCCTCTCTGCTTCATTTATTTCCACCATTCTACCTTCCACCTCACTTATCCTGTCTTCTGCCTCAATTATTCTACTGTTGGTTCCCTCCAGGGTGCCTTTGATCTCAGTTATTGCATTATTCATTATATATTGACTCTTTTGTATTTCTTTTTTTTTTCTTTTGTATTTCTTATAGGTCCTTGTTAAACATTTCTTGCATCTTCTCAATTCTTGTCTCTATTTATCTGTAACTCCATTTTGTTTTCAAGATTTTGGAACATTTTTACTATCATTCTGAATTCTTTTTCAGGTAGACTCCCTATCTCCTTTTGTTTAGTTTGGTGGGCATTTATCATGTTCCTTTACCTGCTGAATATTTCTCTGCCTTTTCATCTTGTTTAGATTGCTGTGTTTGGGGTGGCCTTTCTGTATGCTGGAAGTTTGTGCTTTCTGTTTATTGTGGAAGTTGCTTCCTGAAGGTGGGGTTGGCTAGTGGCTTGTCAAGGTTTCCTGGTTAGGGAAGCTTGTGTCGGTGTTCTGGTTGGTGGAGCTGGATCTCTTCTCTCCGGAGTGCAATGAAGTGTGCAGTAGTGAATTTTGAGGTGTCTGTGGGTTTGTTGTGACTTTGGGCAGCCGGTATTTTAATGCTCAGGGCTATGTTCCTGCATTGCTGGAGAAGTAGCATGGTATGTCTTAGTCTGGGACTTGTTGGCTCTTGGGTGGAGCTCGGTTTCAGTGCACATATGGCTAGTGGAGGTGATGGAATTCCAGTTGAGCTATTTCAAATCCTGGAAGATGATGCTGTGAAACTGCTGCACTCAATATGTCAGCAAATTTGGAAAACTCAGCAGTGGCCACAGGACTGGAAAAGGTCAGTTTTCACTCCAATCCCAAAGGAAGGCAATGCCAAAGAATGCTCAAACTACCGCACAATTGCACTCATCTCACACGCTAGAAAAGTAACGATCAAAATTCTCCAAGCCAGGCTTCAGCAATACGTGAACTGTGAACTTTCAGATGTTCAAGCTGGTTTTAGAAAAGGCAGAGGAACCAGAGACCAAATTGCCAACATCCGCTGGATCATGGAAAAAGCAAGAGAGTTCCAGAAAAACATCTATTTCTGCTTTAGTGGATCACAATAAACTGTGGAAAATTCTGAAAGAGATGGGAATACCAGAGCACCTGACCTGCCTCTTGAGAAACCTATATGCAGGTCAGGAAGCAACAGTTAGAACTGGACATGGAACAACAAACTGGTTCCAAACAGGAAAAGGAGTACGTCAAGGCTGTATATTGTCACCCTGTTTATTTAACTTCTATGCAGAGTACATCATGAGAAACGCTGGGCTGGAAGAAGCACAAGCTGGAATCAAGATTGACGGGAGAAATATCAATAACCTCACATATGCAGATGATACCACCCTTATGGCAGAAAGTGAAGAGGAACTAAAAAGCGTCTTGATGAAAGTGAAAGTGGAGAGTGAAAAAGTTGGCTTAAAGCTCAACATTCAGAAAATAAAGATCATGGCATCTGGTCCCATCACGTCATGGTAAATAGATGGGGAAACAGTGGAAACAGAGTCAGATTTTATTTTGGGGGGCTCCAAAATCACTGCAGATGGTGACTGCAGCCATGAAATTAAAAGATGCTTACTCCTTGGAAGGAAAGTTATGACAAACCTAGATAGCATATTAAAAAGCAGAGATATTACTTTGCCAACAAAGGTCCGTCTAGTCAAGGCTATGGTTTTTCCAGTGGTCATGTATGGATGTGAGAGTTGGACTGTGAAGAAAGCTGAGCTCCGAAGAATTGATGCTTATGAACTGTGGTGTTGGAGAAGACTCTTGAGAGTCCCTTGGACTGCAAGAGACCAACCAATCCATTCTAAAGGAGATCAGCCCTGGGTGTTCTTTGGAAGGACTGATGCTAAAGCTGAAACTCCAATACACTGGCTACCTCATGTGAAGAGTTGATTCATTGGAAAAGACTCTGATGCTGGGAGGAATTGGGGGCAGGAGGAGAAGGCGATGACAGGATGAGATGGCTGGATGGCATCACCGACTCAATGGACATGGGTTTGAGTGTACTCCGGGAATTGGCGATGGACAGGGAGGCCTGGCATGCTGCAGTTCATGGGGTCGCAAAGAGTCGGACATGACTGAGCGACTGAATTCAACTGAACTGATTGGTTTTGGATGAGCTCTTGTTGATTAATGTTCCCTGGGTCAGGAGTTTTCTGGTGTTCTCAAGTTTTGCATTTAAGCCTCCTGTTTCTGGCTTTCATTCTTATTCTAACAGTAGCCTCAAGACTTCTCCATCTGTACAGCACAGATGATAGGACATCTAAGGATTCTCCACAGTGAGGGATACCCAGAGAAGTTCGCAGAGTTACATGGAGAAGAGAAGAGAGAGGAGGGAGATAGAGGTGACCAGGAGGAGAAGAGGGGGAATCAAAAAGGGAGAGAGCAGTCTAGCCAGTAATCAATTTCCTATGTGCTCTCCACAGTCTGGAACACTCAGAGAGGTTCGTGGAGTTACACAGAGAAGAAAAGAGGGAGGAGGAAGATAGAGGTGACCAGGAGGAGACGAGGGGGAGTCAAAAGGGGCAGATCAGTCTAGCCAGTAATCAGTTCCCTATGTGTTCTCCACAGCTTGGAACACCCAGAGAGATTCACAGAGTTAAACAGAGAAGAGAAACTGGAGGGAGAACATAGAGGTGACCTGGGGGAGAAAAGGGAGAGTCCAAAGGGGAGAGAGCAATGAAGCCAGTAATCACACCCCTAAGCAAAAATGGGTGCTGAAGATTAAATTCTTAAAGGTGCAAAATTGATAACAAATACCAAAAAGCAAAGATTAATAATCTAGAGTAGAGGTTACACTATGAAAAATACAATATTAAAAATACAAAAGAAAATCACAAAAATTATAAAAAATATATATATGAAATTTGCTTTAAAGATAGGGTCTTTTTTTGCAAGGAAATAGTAGGTTCTAAAAATGAAAATTAACGGAGTAATAAAGAATTTAAAAATTTAAAAATGATAGTAGTAAAAATATATCTAGGGATTTCTCTAGAGCTGTTTTGGGCAGTGTGGGGTCCGTTCAGTTTCAGATAGTTCCTTGTTCCAGCTTATACTTTTTCTCAAGGTCTATAGGCCCCTTCCAATGCTTAGTGCTGACTACAGGCTTTTAATCTGTTGCACCTGTCACTTCAAGAGCAGTTCCTTCTTCTTTGTTTATTTTGGCTTTCTCTGTTTGCAAGTCTCTTCAGTGTCTAATTTCCGCCCTGACACAATGGGGCAAAGGTGGTCACTTACTTAGGCTCACGTATTCAGTTGTGCTGTGGGGATGGAGGAACACTACAAATATCACTGGTGTGTGGGGAGTGCTCGCAGTGTATGACCACATTTGATTTGCCCCAGCTCATGTCGTGTGTTCTTTCCCAGTCTATACTGCTCAGGCTCCAGGTTGCTCTGCAGGGGAACTGTCCAAAGCTGGCCCTGGGTTACATGCACTTCCTGGATCTAAGCTGCTCAGGTTCAGGTTCTTGGGTACTCCACAAAGGCACAAACTTGGTTAGGTGTGCGTTTTGTACCCTTCCCAGGTCCGAGCAGCTCAGGCAACTGGGTGCTTGAAGAGCACACTGTCCCAGGTGGGGTGTGCTTCTTAATCACCTTCCCGGGTCCTGGCTACTTGGTTTCCCAGGTTTGCCACAAGAGTGCCATGTCAGGTGTGCTGTGTGTTTCCTCAGGGGCGCTGATCTCTGGCTGTGCCCCTCCTGGCAGAGGTCAACCCTCCAGGATCCCAGGAAGACTTAGTTAGCAACTGGGAGTCTGCTCACATTTGGTGGAGGATGCCGTCTCTGGGGCCGAGATTGCCCCTTGCCCTCTGGCTCTGGCTGTCGCCCACCTGCGTCTCTCTCTCCAGCAGGAGGATGGGCTAGTCTGCAGCCGGCTAGCCCTTCTTTGGTATTCTCTCAATCCTGTGTTCTGTGAGTGGGTCAGCCTGTGCCTTAGGTTAGAGCTTTTTGTGGGAAAGTTCTCTTGCTTGCTCTCTTTTTTTTTTTCTTTCTCTTTGACTATCCCACGTTTGGGTTGCCATCTCACATTAGCTTCCTCAGATTGTCCTCAGGGCATTCAGGCCCAGTCCTTACCTTAAGCATGCAACCCTTGCCTCCCTGTTCAGCCCCACTTGCTGGTGGCAAACACAAGTGTCTGGGCTACTTCTCCACTGGGAGTTGCAGTTAGGCATGTATTCTGTGTTTTTTTTTCCCTCCTGGTTATGATGCCCTCTGAGATTCCATAACTCCCCACAGATCTGCTGGTGAGAGGGTTTCCTGATGTTTGGAAACTTCTCCTCCTTCACGACCCCCTCCCCGGGACGGATCTCCATCCCTAACTCTTTTGTCTCTTATATTTTGTGCTATCTCCTTTTGAAGAGAATGGGCTGCCTTTCTGGGTGCCTGGTGTCCTTTGCCAGCATTCAGAAGTTGTTTTGTGGAAGTTGCTCAGCATTCAAATGATCTTTTGATGAATTTCTTGGGGGTAAAAGTGGTCTCCCTGTCCTGTTTCTCTACCATCTTAGGACTGCCCCCTCGCGATACCACTTTAGATTGAGTCATAAGGGAAGACTTCTGAAGAGGGAGGGTTTTGAGTCAAAATGTCTAAGAGGGCACTCTAGCCTAAGGAACAGCTAGTGTAAAAGCCCTGTAGTGAAAAGAACGTTAGCACTGAAAGGAGGTCAGTATGGCAGAAGTATAGGGAGTAAGGGGAGAGTGCTTTGAAATAAAGTTGGGGAGACAGGCCTGGGAAAAGGAGCCAGGGTTGAGAGTTTGGATTTTTATTTCAGGTGGAGGAGGAAACCATAAGGGGTGACATTATTTGATTTGTATCATTAAAAATGATTTTGAAAAAAAATGATTTTGGCTGCTGTGAAGATATTAGGATTAAAGGGGGGGAAAGAGGGGACATAGGCAGATTGGCTAGAAAGCTGTTACAGTGGAACAAATAAGAGGCTTGGATTCCTTGGTCTAAGGTACTAATAATTGAGGAGTTGGAAAGACTAGCTAAAGTTAGAAAATGGTTTGGGCCTAGAGCTGATAAAATTTTCTCATTGATACAAATGTTTAGGTGAAGGGTTGAGTGAAAGAGGGGAAATTAAGGATGCTTCCTAGAGTTTTTATGTGAGCAACTGAGTGAATGAAGGTGCCTCTACTGAAAGAGGGAAAACTAGGGGAAGAGTTTATCTGTTTCAAAGGCATTGCTGATCAGAAGTTCTGTTTTGGTTGTTGCTAGATTTGAGATCTCTCGTTAGACATTTATATGGAGATCTCAAGTAGGTGGTGCAAGTAAAAGTACGGAATTCTTGGGAGCACTCAGGTAAATATAAAGGATTGGAAATACTGGGTTGGCCAAAAAGTTCATTCGAGGCTTTCCCGAATGAACTTTTTGGCCAACCCAGTAGTTCACATATAAAGTCATGAAGTAGCATTTATATGGCATGAATACCACAATTCCTACCACTTCCATTTTCCTGCAAGGCCACTGTCTTTTCTCCTGAACCCAGTTTAGCTTTAGGGAGTACTGCTTCAGGCAGCCACAACCAGTCAACTACAGTTGGCTTTCAAGAGGAAGCTATAAAACCTGTGTGTCCTTGTGTAAGTCTTACCGACCTGTTTATAAAACTTTTTCTCAGTAGTTTACAAAAATACGTAGTCTCAAATTCATATAATTTGACTCTTTTTCATTTTGTTATTCTTTTACTTGTTCTTTTCTTCTGTTAGCAAAAGTAGTACATGTTGATTGTAAAAAAAACTCAAATGTTACTGAAATGTACAACTTGTCTATTGAAATATCCTCTTAATCCCACCACTTGGAGATAAGGCAGACAACTTTACTATCTTTAAATCATTTGACAAATGTTTTAGTGCCCACTCTGTGCTAGTTGGTAAACAATGTAGCAGATACCTACCGTAGTAGAGCTTATGTTTTAAGGAGGGTAGATCAATAAAACAGATGAACATGCAGGTAGACAATGTAATGTCACATGATGATAAATTCTATGAAGTAGGTGAAGGGGCTATATTTTAGAAGGACTTGGAAAGTCTTCTGCATGAGGTGACATTTGAGCGGAGACCTTAATACTGCAGGAGGGGAACTTGAGACTAGTCAGAAGAACATTCCACATAGGGGGAACTTGAAGTAAACACACTGAGAGGGGAGCATGCCTGGCATGTGAGGAATGGTGACAGGGGAGGGCAGTGAGCAGGGTAGAGAGTGGCAGGTTCAGTTCAGTTCAGTTCAGTCCTCAGTTGTGTCCGACTCTTTGTGACCCCGTGGACTGCAGCATGCCAGGCTGCCCTATCCATCACCAACTCCTGGAGCTTGCTCAAATTCATGTCCATTGAGTTGGTCATGCCATCCTACCATCTCTTCCTCTGTCGTCCCCATCTCCTGCCTTCAGTCTTTCCCAGCATCAGGGTGGCAGATAGGTATATCTAGAATTTGGAGAAGGGGGTGAGGTAGAAGATAGAAATTTGGGTGTCCTCCATTTATGTATGGTATTTAAAGCCATGAGATTGGATGAGTTTGCCCAGAGAATTGAGTATAGATAGAAGAAGCCTGAGGACTGAGCTCTAGGGGAGATGGGGAACAGGAGGCAACTCCAGCAGAGGAGAGTAAAGTGGAGTGGCCAGTGAGGTGGGAAGAAAGTCATGAGCATGCCTTGCTTTAGGAGCCGTGTAAAGAAAGTGTTTTAAACAAGAAGGAATGATTAACCCTGTTAAATGCTGTGGGGCTGATAATTGGTAACTTAGATAAGATGCCCAGAAGAGTGATGAAAATGAAAGCCTGATCAGAGTAGCTTTAAGAGAGTTTGGCAGAGAAGAAACAGAGATAACTGTAGTCAACCGCTTTTCAAAGCTCTTTATTGTAAAGGGGAGCAGAGCAGTGTGACTGCTGGCAACACTAAATCTCACTGTGAGATTTGTGGTCATGAATTTAAAGTGAAAACAACCAGCAGTTGTATGTTGTTGTTGTTGTTTTTCCCTACTCTTGTTTAGCTACTTGGTAAAAAGTATAGAGTAGGCACAGAATTGGATTTAAAAGGTTTTGGGTTTTGTTGGATGAGTACTGACAGAGTGAGAAAGGAGCAAGGCAGGGTGGGAAACTTAAGATTTAAAGCTAATAATAGATTCTTAAGGTAAAAGTGATAGGAGTGGACTGGATTAGAGTTCTGAGAAGTGTTAGGGAGGATGGATTAGGGGAAGAAATCCAGAAGTAGGAAGGTTTGTGAGATGCTTGAAACTGAGATCTTAAGATCTAGGTCTGATCTTAGGGGTGGATTCAGCAAAGGATCATCATATAAAGCTAAATGTTGGAATGCATTGTTCACATGGATATTTAATAGAGTAATGAAAAGGATAGAGGTGGAAAGAGAATAATCCTGTTGCTAAACTCTTTAGTATCTGAAGAAGAGCTATAAAGAATTGTATCTCTATTAATTAGGATGGGTAGAGGGTGGGGGTTCCCTGGTGGCTCAGATGGTGAAGTATTTGCCTGAAGTGCTGGAGACCTGGGTTCGATTCCTGGGTTGGGAATATCCCCTGGAGAAGGGAATGGCTACCCACTCTAGTATTCTTGCCTGGAAAATTCCATGGACAGAGGAGCCTGGAGGGCTACAGTCTATAGGGTTGCAAAGAGTTGGACACAGCTGAGCATGCACGCTAAGAGAGAAAGAGAAAGCATGGAATAATCTGATGGTGTGGGCCTTAAAGGGGCTGTGATGGGGGGTGTAGGAGGAACAGTTGTCGTGATAAGTGAGGAGGACATTTACCTCCTGACAAGCCTCGATAGTGCAGGAAGTATGGAAGAGAAAATGCTGTGGGGAAGATTTCCTCAGGCGATACCCAGTTTTCAGGTAGAGCTGCTGCTGCTGCTGCTAAGTCGCTTCAGTCGTGTCCGACTCTGTGCGACCCCAGAGACGGCAGCCCACCAGGCTTCCCCGTCCCTGGGACTCTCCAGGCAAGAACACTGGAGTGGGTTGCCATGTCCTTCTCCAATGCATGAAAGTGAAAAGTGAAAGTGAAGTCGCTCAGTCGTGTCCGACTCTAGCGACCCCATGGACTGCAGCCCACCAGGCTCCTCCATCCCCGGGATTTTCCAGGCAAAAGTACTGGAGTGGGGTGCCATTGCCGCAACATGCTATGGCTCTTCAGAGGAGAGACTGACTATTTAAGGAAATCGCATGTTTAAAAGTAGTTTTCTAAAATGTTGAAAGTAGTTATGTTGATAAACTTGGTAAAAATATAAAAAAGAATAAGAAAAAAATTATAGTTCCATTAGCCAGGAGAACCACGTTAATTTAAAAGCTACATAAATCTGTAGCTTGATGTTTGATTCACTTAACTAAAAGGGGCACCTGTGCATTATGGGAAAAAATATATAAACAGGATGCAGAAAAAAGCTTTGCTACTGGTGTGGTATTTTTGAAGCCTTGCTGAAGTTTTTTGTTTTTTTATTTTTTTTTTTCTCAAAATCAGTTTTCTGCAGCTAACAAAAGTTATTATCTCGTGGTGCTCTGTGACTGTCACTGTAATCATTTGCAAATACAAAGAAAAGCTTCTTTAATAAAATAATTGTCTTTTTGTTAGATGCAAAAGTATTTCAAATAATATGTTTATTATCATATAGAAGAAAAAATAGCCCAACTTTCAGAAGCAAACTGAAGTATAGGCCTTAGACATGACAAGTAATGACATAAATTGAGGTCTGCAATGGAAAGATTATGCAATAATGAATTAAATTTATAAATTCCAAATTCTGAATGATTATCTAGATGATTATCATTGTACATGAATACAGGATTTGGATCAGATACTAATTTTGATAAAGCTTGTTGATCTTGTGGTTAAATAGGTAATTATTTGTAGCCTATATTAAATTTAATAAGCATTTTTTTTTAAAACAAGTAAGTATCTACCATATTCTCAAATAGTTTAATATATATGAGAAGTTACAGATTTTTTTTCAAGAATGGTTTTGGGCGTTGCCTAACAATTTCCTTTGCGGTTTGTCTTTCAAGTGGTTATAATTTGTGAACCATACTTTTGAAGGCTAAGATAAAGGTAAACAGTTCCCCAAGAAAAAGTATCCATTTTGTAAAATTGAACATACGGGAATATTAATGCATAGTAATTGTATTTTTTAAATATAAGTAAAACCATTAGAGCATTTGTAAGTACTGATTGATCTAACAGCTTTTCTCATGCAGCATTCTTGCAGAGAATTCCCTAATGCCCTGAAGTATCCATTTGTATGTAGTTATTATTAATAACTTCTCACCTACACATCTAGGAAAGTACTCGATATGAAGTATGTTGTCATTAGTTGCTAAGTTGTGTTGGACTCTTGGTGATCCCATAGACTGTAGCTCACCAGGCCTCTGTCTATGGGATTTTTCAGGCAAGAATACTGGAGTGGGTTGCCATTTCTTTCTCTAGGGGATCTTCCTGACCAGGGATTGAACCTATGTCTCCTGCATTGCAGGCAGATGCTTTACCACTGAGCCACCAGGGAAGCCCTGTACTACACTTGATGGAATTGAGAATAGTCGCTCAAATCATTTTGTGTGTTCAGTGGTTCAGAGGAGAAATCCTAATTAAGAAAGGCTGGTAGACAGTCTTAGAAATACTAGAAGGAATAGAGCAAGTATGATAATGTGTTAATGATCATAAACCAATAACATTAGATAAGAGAAAGTATTTGAGCCTGAAAAACTAGGAAGAAGAGATTATTCTTTTATGTAAAATATATTTATTTAAACCTCCTAAGAATCAGTGGAAAAACTGACAGTTTAGTAAAGTTACAGATACAAAATTAATATACCAAGTTAGTACACTTGGTGTGTGCTCAGTCATATATGTAACATTTTGTGGCCCCATGGACTGTAGCCCACCAGGCTTCTCTGTCCATGGAATTTTCCAGGCAAGAATACCATAGTGGAAGATCTTTCCAACACAGCATTATATATATATATATATAAGCAAAATCCAGTTGAATAATACAATTAAAGAGAAGACACCTTTTCAGTAGCAATAAGAAAGACAATCTAGAGATAAAATGTATAAAACTTGTAGGAGAAAAAGTTTAAACACTTCTGAAAAACACCAAGGTAGACCTTCAGAATCTTTTTTTGTTCAGTTATGGTGTTTTTGAAGAGTCAACAGTATAAACACGTTAATTCTTACTTTATTTATAAATTTTAAACTATTCTAATAGAAATACCAACAGATTAAATGCAGAGTTCCAAAAAATAACCAGAAGAGACAAGAAGGCCTTCAATGAACGGTGCTTAATAATAGAAGAAAACAACAAAAGGAGAAAGACTAGAGATCTCTTCAGGAAAATTGGAAACATCAAGGGAACATTCCACCCAAAGATGGGCAAAATAAAGGATAAAGATGGTAGAGACCTAGCTGACGAGATCAAGAAGACATGGGAAGAATACACGGAAGAACTGTATAAAAAAGATCTTAATGAGCCAGATTGCTACAATGGTGTGGTTAGTCTTCCTGAGTCAGACATTCTGGAGTGCAGAGTAGGTGGGCTGTAAGAAACACTGTTGTTAATAAAGCTAGTGGATGTGATAAAATTCCAGCAGAACTATTCAGATCCCTAAAGGATGATGCTATTAAGGGTTTGCATTCATTATGTCAGCAAATCTGGAAGACCCAGCAGTGGCCACAGGACTGGAAAAGGTCCTCATCCCAATTTCCAAGAAGGGTAGTACCAAAGAATGTGCTAACCATCAGGCAATAGCATTGATCTCTCATGCTAGTAAGGTCATGCTTAAAATCTTGCATGCTAGGCTTCAGGATTATGTGAACCAAGAACTTCCAGTTGTCCCAGCTGGATTTAGAAAAGGAAGAGGAACCAGAGATCAAATTGCCAACATTTACTGGATTATAGAGAAAGCAAGGGAATTTCAGAAAAACATCTATCTCTGTTTCATCAACTATGCTAAAGCGTTAGACTGAGTGGATCATGACAAACTGTGGAAAGCTCTTAGAGAAATGGGAATACCAGACCATCTTACCTGTCTCCTAAGAAACCTGTATGCGGGTCAAGAAGAGCAGTTTCCTGTATGGAACTGATTGTTTCAAGATCAAGAAAGGAGTACAACAGGGCTGTCTGCTGTCACCGTTTGTTCAACCTATATGCTGAGCACATCATGAGAAATACCAGGCTGGATGAGTTATAAGCTGAAATCAAGACAGGCAGGAGAATCATCAACAACCTCAGATATGCAGATAATATCACTCTAATGGCAGAAAGCTAAGAGGAACTAAAGAGCCTCTTGATGAGGGTGAAGGAGGAGAATGAAAGAGCTGGCTTAAGACTAAATATTAAAAAGAAACTAAGATCATGGCATCCGGCCCCATTATTGCATGGCAAATAGAAAGGGAAAAGGTGGAAGTAGTGATATTTCCTCTTCTTGGGCTCCAAAATCACTGCAGACACTGACTGCAGCCATGAAAACAGAAGATGATTGCTTCTTGGCAGGAAAGCGATGACAAACCTAGACAGTGTATTAAAAAGCAGAGAAACATTACTCTGCTGACAAAGGTTCGTATAGTCAAGGCTATGGTCTTTCCAGTGGTTGTGAGAGCTGGACTGTGAAGAAGGCAGAATGCCAAAAAATTGATGCCTTCGAATTGTGGTGCTGAAGAAGACTCCTGAAACTCTCTCGGATAGCAAGGAGATCAACCCAGTCAATCTGAAGGGAGATCAACCCAGAATATTCACTGGAAGGAATGATGCTGAAGCTGAAGCTCCAGTATTTTGGTCATCTGATATGAACAGATGACTCCTTGGAAAAGTCCCTGTTGCTGGGAAAGATTGAGGGCAGAAGGAGAAGACGGTGTCAGAAGATGAGATGGCTGGACAGCATCACCAATGCAGTGAACACAAACTTGGGCAAACTCTGGGAGGCGGTGAGGGCCAGGGAGGCCTGGCATGCTGCAGTCCATGGGGTCACAAAGAGCTGGACACGACTTAGGTGACTGAACAACAGCAACAACAACAACTTGGTGTTTTTGAAGAGTCAAAAATTTTTTTTTAGAGAGGAGGTGATAAAAGTTGATTTTAAAGTTTATAAGGAAAAACAAAGAAGCAGGAGGAATAGTCAAGAAAACCTTGGAAAAGATATAAAGTCCTTAAAATAGTGAGATGGAGCCGATTAGAATTATAGAAGTAGATTTATCTGCAGATAAGAGGGATAAAGGCAGCATTTTGAGTCAGTGGGGAAAAGATGGGCTTTTTTTTAATAACTGGATAATGATATGGAAAAGACAAATTGGAACTGTACTTCATACTCTATACCAGATAAATCTAAATGGATTGGAGTTCTAAAAGTAAAACACAAACTCAACATCTGAATTACTTTTACAGCATGAGTGTGTTAGGGGAATAGCTATGACTCAAAACCTAGAATCAGTGAGAGAAAAGATTGATGAATTGAGTTGCATTTAAAAAGAAAAAAGAGCACCATGAGAGAGGTCAAAAAGCATAATAAACTGGGATACATATTTGCCACTTAGATCATAAAGGACTAATCCCCCTAATATAGACAGAGCTCTTAAAATTAAATTTAAAAAATTAAAAGCTTGAAAGAAAAATGAGCAAAAGTATAAATTCATTTAGTTCAGAGGAAAAGAAATGCAAATGACTTTTAAATGGGTAAAAGTAGTTTAGCCTCACTCATAAAAAAAGAAATGTAAACTAAAACTTCATTGTAATGTTACTTCTCTCCAATCAGATGAATAATTATTCAGAAACTTGCATAATATTTGGCACGGGCATAGGTAAAATAAGTATTCTGATACATTGCTGATAGAAGTGAGAGTGGTACTATCTCTGTGGAGAGAACTTTAACAAACATCTATCATAATGTATGTTTACCTTTGATTAACCAATCCTACTTCTGGGAATGTATCCTAAAGATAAATTGGCAAAAATCTATAAAGATTTATTTTTAAGGCCATTCTTTGTGGCTTTATGTGCTTGGGTTGGAAAGAATACAAATGTACATTAGTAAGGGAATTCTCTGCATCCCCTAAAAAAAGGGGGACCTGGGCTGGGGACATCCCCTGGAGGAGGGTATGGCAACCCACTCCAGTATTCTTGCCTAAAGAATCCCCATGGATAGAGGAGTCTGGCAGGCTACAGTCCATGGGGTCACAAAAAGTTGAACATGACTGAGTGACTAAGCACAGCACACACACACACAAGAATGGGGGGCCAGGGAAGTAAAATCAGCAAGATGGCAGAATAGGAAGCCCTAGATTCTCTTTCCTCCATGGAGACTTAACTGAGCAAACTGACAAAATAGCCCTGTGAGAAATCCAGGAACTAGTTAAAAGGTTTCTGCACACTAGGCTAATGAAATCTAACCACATGGAAGCTTGATTGGAAATTCATGGCACTTCCTACTTTCCTGCACGTGGTAGACTGTTTGGGAAGTAGCCCACAATTCCCATATTCTTCCAGGGCAGGGAAAGGAGTTTAATATAAACTGACTTTTAGCAGGGTTGCCTGAAAGGTTTGCCTTGCTTGTATTCAAGTACTGACCAAAATGGGTGCCTGCTTAGGTTGCTGTTGATACTGTTCAGTTGTTAAATCATGTCTGACTCTCTCTGACACCATGGACTGTAGCCCACCAGGCTCTCTGTCTATGGTATTTACCAGGCAAGAATACTGGAGTGGGTTGCTAGGGAAGATCTCCTGGGGATCTTCCCTATCCAAGGAGCCAACCCAATCTGCTGGGCAAGCATTTACCACTGAGCTGCCTGGGAAGATGGGGATACAGTACCACAGACAGACACTAGGTGGAACCCCAGGACTGTGACTTACTGCAAGTCCAGGAGGCAGCAGTATTACAGATGGACACCAGGAGGAGCTCACGAGTAGGAGCCAGCTACTTTTTCAAATAAGAGATTATGTGCACAAGCTCAGAGAGGGCACATACCAGAAAACACTTGAGAATTCAGAATCTCCAGCCAGATTATGCAGAGAAAGTCCTCCCTGCGTGAAATCTGACCACAAAGTCTGGAAAGTTGACTGATTCTTCAGATGCTGAAACCCCAACAATGAAAAATAAGACATATAAAGAAACAGCCAACCATGGAAACAATTTAGATATCCAGAAACCAGACTCAATAAAAGGAGACATATGAATTGCCAGGTAAAGAATTCAAAATTACTGTCATAAAGATGCTCAGATAATTTTTTAAAAGCACAGGTAGACACTAAACAAAATCAGGAAAATGGTGCATGAACAATATGGGAATATCATCAAAGAGACAGAAATAGACAAGAGCCAAACAAAAGAAGAAACAAATTAAAAATTTTACTGGAGGCCTCAGCAGCAGATGTGACCAGGCAAAAGATAGAATCAGTGAATTTGAAGGCAGGACTTACAAAAATTATTGAGGCAGAAGAACATAAAAAAGAAGCAAAAAAAGAAAAAAGGTAGGGGTGGGAATCCTGGAGGGTTTACAGATAAGCAGAATAATATATATGCATTGTGGATTGTGGTCCCAGAAAGTAAAGAAAAAAGGAGGCAAAATTTAAAGAAACTGTGGCTGAAACTTTCCCACATCTGAGAAGAAAAGTGGATATAGAAACTCAAGAAATGTAAAGAACTTCAACTAGGATAAATATAAAAATAAAGAAGCCCACACTGAGACACATCATAATCAAACTGTCAGAGGTTACATATAAAGCAAGGGTCTTGAAAGGAGAAAGAGAAAAGCAGCTTGTCACATGCAATGATAACCACAAAGGAAATATTTATAGAATATATACAAAGGGAAATGAGAAGGAAATCAAAACATATCACTACAAAAAAATCAATAAAACACAAAGGAAGACAGCAAAAGAGGGGAAAGATGAAAAAGCTAAAGATAGAAAACTGAACAAAGTGATAATATTAAGTCCTTTCATGCCAGTAATTACTTTATATGTAAAGGGATTAAACATATCAATTCAAAGGCTGAATTGACTGGCTGAATGAATGAATTTTTTCAAAAAACAAGATTCATCTTTATTTTGCCTACAAGAGATTCACTATAGATATAAGGACTCTTATATAGATATAAGAGACTAAAAGTGAAAAAGTAGGAAAAGATACTTTATACAAACAGGAGTCTAAAGACAGCAGTGATAACCATACTTAATATTAGCCAGAACAGACAACCAAAACTGTCAAAAGAGAGAAAGAAGAAATTATAAGGATAAAAAGGTCAGTTCACCAGGAAGATACAACATTTGTAAGTACCTATGCTGCTAACATGAGATCTCATGAATATATAAATTGAACACTGATGAAGAGGTGGGAAGAAATTATAGATAGTAACATAGTAATAGTAAGAAACTTCAATACCTTAGGGCAACTAGGACATAAACCAATCAATCATTAGAGGCTCAATAAGCAAAGACTTGAACACTATGGACCAGTTGGGACTAACAGGTTGTTGTTGGGCCTAACCTAACTATAGCAGAATACACATTCTTCTCAAGTGTATGTGGAACATTCTCCCAAAAAGATGACACATCATGTCACAAAAGAGGTCCTAACAAAGTGTAGAACGTTGAAACTATATGAAATATTTTCTCTGACCACAGTGGAATTAAACTGGAAATCAATAGCAAAAGGAAAGCAAGAGCATTAAAAAATATGTGGAAATTAACACACTCTGTAACAACCAATGGGTCAAATAAAAAATCATAAGAGAATTCAGAAAATACGTGGAGACAAATGAAAACAAAAACACAACATACCAAAATGTATGGAATTCAGCAAAACCTGTACAAAGAGGGAAGTTTATAGCTATAAACGCATGCATTAAAAAAATAAAAAGATCTCAAGTCAACAATCTAACCTTAAATCTTACAACTCAAGGAACTAGAAAAAGAACAACAAACTAAATTCAAAGTCAGGAGAAGGAAGGAAACAATAAGGTTAGAGCAGAGATAAATGCAATAAGAATAGAAAAATAATAGGAAAAAGTCAACAACACCTAGAGTTAATTTTTTGAAAAGATCAAGAAAATTGACAAAACTTGCCTAAACCAACTAAGAAAAAGAAAGAGACTCAGTTATCTAAAATAAGAAAGAGGAGATATTACAACTGATAACACAGAGATAGAAACAATTGTAGGAGATTGCTATGGATAATTATATGCCAACAAATTGGATAACCTATAAGAAACTGCTAAATTTCTAGAAGCATGCAACCTACCAAGGCTGAATCATGAAGAAATTTTAAAAATCTGAACAAACCTATTACTAGTGAGAAGATTAAAGCAGTAATCAAAAACCTTTCAACAAAGAAAAGACCATGATTAGATGGTTTCACTGGTGAATTCTACCAAAAATTTAAAGAAATATTAGCACCAGTTTTTTCACACTATTCCAGAGATTTGAAGAGAAGAGAAGGCTCCCAAACTCATGACGCCAGTGTTAACCTGATACCGATATCAGATAAAGACACAACAAGAAAACTATAGACCAGTGTCCTTGATGAGTGTTGACTTAAAAATCCTAAGCAAAACAGTAGGCAAATCAAATTCAACAGCACATAAAAAGGATCATACATTGCAACTAGGGGAGATTTATACCTGGAAAATAAGGATGGTTCAACACATGAAAATCAGTCAGTATAATACACCACAAGAGTAGAATGAAGGAAGAAAGGATGTATTCATCTCGAAACAATGCAGAAAAGTGACAAAAGTCAACACTTTTTCATGATTAAAAACACTCATCAAACCAAGATTAGAAGGAAATTACCTCAACGTAAAAACAGCCATATAGGAGAAACTACACCTGGGGAAAACTGAAAACTTTTCCTCTAAGATCATGAACAAGGCAAGGATGCCCAATTTTCCCACTCAGCTGGTTCAGTCACTCAGTTGTGTCTGACTCTTTGCGACCCCATGAATCGCAGCATGCCAGGCCTCCTGTCCATCACCAACTCCCAGAGTCTACTCAAACTCATGTCCATCAAGTCGGTGATGCCATCCAGCCATGTCATCCTCCGTCATCCCTTCTCCTCCTGCCCCCATTCCCTCCCAGCATCATGGTCTTTTCCAGTGAGTCAACTCTTTGCATCAGGTGGCCAAAGTACTGGAGTTTCAGCTTTAGCATCAGTCCTTCCAAAGAACACTCAGGACCGATCTCCTTTAGGATGGACTGGTTGGATCTCCTTGCAGTCCAAGGGATTCTCAAGAGTCTTCTCCAACACCACAGTTCAAAAGCATCAATTCTTCGGCGCTCAGCTTTCTTCACAATCCAACTCTCACATCCATAAATGACCACTGGAAAAACCATAGCCTTGACTAGATGGACCTTTGTTGGCAAAGTAATGTCTCTGCTTTTGAATATGCTATCTAGGTTGGTCATAACTTTCCTTCCAAGGAGTAAGCATCTTTTAATTTCATGGCTGCAGTCACCATCTGCAGTGATTTTGGAGCCCAGAAAAATAAAGTCTGACACTGTTTCCACTGTTTCCCCATCTATTTCCCATGAAGTGATGGGACCAGATGCCATGATCTTCGTTTTCTGAATGTTGAGCTTTAAGCCAACTTTTTCACTCTCCACTTTCACTTTCATCAAGAGGCCTTTGAGTTCCTCTTCACTTTCTGCCATAAGGCTGGTGTCATCTGCATATCTGAGGTTATTGATATTTCTCCCGGCAATCTTGATTCCAGCTTGTGTTTCTTCCAGCCCAGCGTTTCTCATGATGTACTCTGCATATAAGTTAAATAAGCAGGGTGACAATATACAGCCTTGACGTACTCCTTTTCCTATTTGGAACCAGTCTGTTGTTCCATGTCCAGTTCTAACTGTTGCTTCCTGACCTGTATACAAATTTCTCAAGAGGCAGGTCAGGTGGTCTGGTATTCCCATCTCTTTCAGAATTTTCCAAGTTTATTGTGATCCACACAGTCAAAGGCTTTGGCATAGTCAGTAAAGCAGAAATAGATGTTTTTCTGGAACTCTCTTGCTTTTTCCACGATCCAGCAGATGTTGGCAATTTGATCTCTGGTTCCTCTGGGTTTTCTAAAACCAGCTTAAACATCTGGAAGTTCATTGTTCACGTATTGCTGAAGCCTGGCTTGGAGAATTTTGAGCATTACTTTACTAGTGTGTGAGATGAGTGCAATTGTGCAGTAGTTTGAGTATTCTTTGGCATTGCCCTTCTTTGGGATTGGAATGAAAACTGACCTTTTCCAGTCCTGTGGCCACTGCTGAGTTTTCCAAATGTGCTGGCATATTGAGTGCAGCACTTTCACAGCATCATCTTTCAGGATTTGGAATAGCTCAACTGGAATTCCATCACCTCCACTAGCTTTGTTCGTAGTGATGCTTTCTAAGACCCACTTGACTTCACATTCCAGGATGTCTGGCTCTAGGTGAGTGATCACACCATTGTGATTATCTGGGTCGTGAAGATCTTTTTTGTACAGTTCTTCTGTGTATTCTTGCCATCTTTTCTTAATATCTTCTGCTTCTGTTAGGTCCATACCCTTTCTGTCCTTTATAAAGCCCATCTTTGAAGAAATGTTCCCGTGGTATCTCTAATTTTCTTCAAGAGATCTCTAGTCTTTCCCATTCTGTTGTTTTCTTCTGTTTATTTGCATTGATTGCTGAGGAAGGCTTTCTTATCTCTCCTTGCTATACTTTGGAACTCTGCATTCAGATACTTATATCTTTCCTTTTCTCCTTTGCTTTTCGCTTCTCTTCTTTTCACAGCTATTTGTAAGGCCTCCTTAGACAGCCATTTTGGTTTTTTGCATTTCTTTTCCATGGGGTCTTGATCCCTGTCTCCTATACAATGTCACAAACCTCATTCCATAGTTCATCAGGCACTCTGTCTATCAGATCGATGGCATCTTTTTGCAGAACTAGATTTTTTAAAATCCTAAAACTTGTGTGGAATATGGAGAGACTATGAATAGCCAAAACAACCTCAAGAGAGAAGAACAAAGTTGGAGGCCTCCCAGTCCCTGATTTCAAAATGTACACCAAAGCAACAGTGATTGAGATGGTGTGGTCCTGGCATAAAGACAGAGATGGAGAGCAGCAATGGCACCCTAGTCCAGTACTCTTGCCTGGAAAATCCCATGGATGGAGGAGCCTAGTAGGCTGCAGTCCATGGGGTCGGTAAGTGTCGGACACGACTGAGCGACTTCCCTTTCACTTTTCACTTTCATGCATTGGAGAGGGAAATGGCAACCCACTCCAGTGTTGTTGCCTGGAGAATCCCAGGAACGGGGGAGCCTGGTGGGCTGCCGTCTCGGGTCGCACAGAGTCGGACACGACTGAAGTGACTTAGCAGTAGCAGCAGCAAGATGAATAGAGAGCCCAGTAATAAATGTTTGCATATAAATAGCCAAATGATTTTTGATAAGAGTGCCTAGACTACACAATGGGGATAAAGCAGTCTTTCCAACAAATGGTTTTGGAAAAACTGGATATCAACATGCAAAAAATGAAATTGGACCTTTACACCACAATAAAAATTAAACTCAAAATGGATTAAAGACTTCAAACATACGATCTAAAACTATTAAAACCCTACGCAAAAACAAAGAAAAGTTTTAGGGTATTGGTGTTTGGAGTGTTTTTTTTTTTTTTGATGGAAACCAAAGAAGACAGGCAACAAAATAAAAAATAGACAAATTGGACTTTACCTAACTTAAGAACTTCTGCTCATCAAAAGAAACAGTTGGCAGAGTAATTTTTGGAATTGTCAAAAAAGTCAGTTTATGGAATTGAAGCAAACAATTGCAAATCATATATCTTGTAAGATGTTAATATTCAGACTATATAAGAAGGTCTACAACTGAACAACAAAAACAAAGTAAACCAATTTAAAAAGAAGCAAAGGATTTTAATAGACATTTCTCTAAAGATTTATACCTGCCAATAAGCACATGAAAAGATGCTCAATATTGCTAATAAATAGGGAAATGCAAATACAAATGACAAGACATCACCTTACACCCATCAGATGCCATGCTGTGCTTAGTTGTTCAGTCCTGTCCGACTCTTTGTGACCCCATGGACAGAAGACCCTGCTGGGCTACAGTCCATGGGGATTCTCCAAGCAAGAATACTAGAGTGAGTTGCCATGCCCTCCTCTAGAGGATCTTCCCAACCCAGGTCTTCCACAATGCAGGTGGATTCTTTACCTTCTGAGCCACCAGGGAAACCCATAAATACTGGAGTGGGTAGCCTATCCCTTGTCCAGGGGATTTTCCTGACCCAGGAATCAAACTGGGGAATCCTGCATTACAGGTGGATTCTTTACCAGTTGAGCTACCATGGAAGCCCACCCATCAGGTGTCCCCTATCAAAAGAATAAATAATACCTGTAGGCAAGGATGTGGAGAATTTGGAACCTTTGTTTACTTTTGGAAGGAATGTAAAATGGTGCAGCCATTGTAGAAATTAGTATCCATGTTCTTCAGAAAGTTAAAAGTAGAGTTATCATATAACCTAGCAATTCCATTTCTGGGTACATGTCCAAAAGAACTCAGAGGAGGATTGCAAAGAGATACTCATATACCCGTGTTCATTGCAGCATTATTCACAATAGATAAGAGGTAGAAGTAACCCACATCTCCATCAACAGATGAATGTATAAAGAAAATGTGGTATATACATATAGTTTAATATTATACAGCCTTTAAAAAGAAGGAGATTCTGTCATACACTTCATCATGAAACTTCAGGACATTATACTAAACTAAATAAGCCAGTCCCAAAGAGCAAATTTTGTACGAGTCGAATTATATTGACATATATAAAGTAGTCAGAAATATGGAAACAGAGTAGAAGGATGTTGCCAAGGGTTGGGAGCAGGAGGGATGGGAAATTTAGTGTTTAATGGGTAGAGTTTTAGTGTTGCAACATGAAAAAAGTTCTAGAGATCTTTTGTACAACAGTGTTACTTGACACTATAACAAAAAAGAATAAGGAAGATCTCTATATGATTCAGTTCAGTTCAGTCTCTCAGTTGTGTCCAACTCTTTGTGACCCCATGGACTGCAGCACGCCAGGCTTCCCTGTCCATCTCCAACTCCTGGAGCTTGCTCAAACTCATATTCATCAAGTAGATGATACCATGCAACCATCTCATCTTCTGCTGTCCCCTTCTCCTCCCGCCTTCAATCTTTCCCAGCTAAAGTATTGGAGTTTCCGCTTCAACATCAGTCCTTCCAGTGAATATTCATGGCTGATTTCCTTTAGGATGGATTGGTTTGATCTCCTTGCAGTCCAGGAGACTCTCGAGTCTTCTCCAATACCACAGTTCAAAAGCATCAATTCTTCAGTGCTCATCTTTCTTTATAGTCCAATTCTCACATCCATACACGACTACTGGAAAAACCATAGCTTTGACTAGACGAACCTTTGTTGGCAAAGTAATGTCTGCTTTTAATATGCTGTCTAGGTTTGTCTTAGCTTTCCTTCCAAGGAGCAAGCGTCTTTTAATATCATGGCTGCAGTCACAGTCTGCAGTGATTTTAGAGCCCAAAGATATAAAGTCTCTCACTGTTTCCCCCATAGTTTCCCCATCTATTTGCCATGAAGTGATTGGACTGAAAGTCATGGTCTTAGTTTTCTGAATGCTGAGTTTTAAGGCAACTTCTTCAGTCTCCTCTTTCACTTTCAATCAAGAGGCTCTTTAGTTTTTCTTTGCTTTCTGCTATAAGGGTCATGTCATCTGCGTATCTGAGGTTATTGATATTTCTCCCGGCAGTCTTGATTCCAGCTTGTGTTTCATCCAGCTGGCATTTTGCATGATGTACTCTGCATATAAGTTAAATAAGCAGGGTGACAATATACAGCCTTGACGTACTCCTTTTCCTATTTGGAACCAGTCTGTTGTTCCATGTCCAGTCCTAACTGTTGCTTCTTGACCTGCATACACATTTCTCAAGAGTCAGGTCAGGTGGTCTGGTATTCCCATTTCTTTAAGAATTTTCCAGTTTGTTGTGATCCACACAGTCAAAGGCTTTGGCATAGTCAATAAAATAGAAGTAGTTGTTTTTCTGAAACTCTCTTGCTTTTTCAATGATCCAGTGAATGTTGGCAATTTGATCTCTGGTTCCTCTGCCTTTTCTAAATCCAGCTTAAACATCTGGAAGTTCACAGTTCACATATTGTTGAAGCCTGGCTTAGAGAATTTTGAGCATTACGTTGCTAACCTGTGAGATGAGTGCAGTTTGCAGTAGTTTGAGCATTCTTTGGCATTGCCTTTCTTTGGGATTGGAATGAAAACTGACCTTTTCCAGTCCTGTGGCCACTGCTGAGTTTTCCAAATGTGCTGGCATATTGAGTGCAGCACTTTCACAGCATCATCTTTTAGGATTTCAAATAGATCAACAGGAATTCCATCACCACCACTAGCTTTGGTAATGAGGCATTGTTTTCAAGCTATATTGTTAAGAAAACAAAATAGCATTTGATATGTAGCGCCTGATATATAAGAGTACAGCATAAGACAGGTTAAATGTAGCACTTTATCTTTTCCATAAGGAAAGATACATATATAATCTGCATGTTCACAGAACAAATTGAAAACAAATATAAGAAATATAGTTACTTCTAGACTGAGGAAGGGATTAGAAATGAGGCTTATATGTTTAATATACTTTTGACTTTGGAATCATAGACATTTTTAGCCTTTAAAAAAGTAAATTTTAAAAGGTTGAAAGTATGTTGAGTTTTTTCAACTCTTAATTTATACCTACCAAAAGAAAAAATATTACTCCCTTTTGATTATACATTTTCAGTGTTCATTGTTAATTTACGTGTAATTACTTTGAAATTCTTCACCACTAGGTATGACCTGCACTTAAGTTACTCTGTTCTCTCGCTTAATTTATCCTTTGAAAACATGATTTCTACTCCTACCTCAGCAGCTAAATATTTTAAAGTAGTCAGCCTCCAGTGTAGCAATTAGAAATCTACTTTGAGATATTTAATATACTCCCACGGTGATATTTTAGGTTTAATTTGGATAAGCAAATAAAGGTACTTTTTCCTTTGCTTTTCATTTCCTATGTTAGATTTGCTTCCCACAGACATCTGACTTTGAAAGTTATCATTGAGTATGGGCACAGAACAGAAAGTAGGTGTCAGGGTTTGCTTCTGTTCAACTTTTGACTGTACCAGTCACCTCTCAGATGGCAGAAGACTTTCATATTTTTATTACTGTTCATCTTTTCCTGAGCTTTTAAATTTCTTTTTATGATCCAGGCCTTCAATACACTTTGAAGGCCAGCTTCTCCAAAAGTCAGCTCTCCTTTAGGTAGAGGTGCCTTGGGAGCACTAACAGAGCCACCTTGATGACTTAATTAGAAGTCTTACCGAGCAGTTAAGAGTATTTACTTCTGAGCATAGCTGCCTGGGTTCAAATCCTGTTTTGACCTTTTGTCTGTGTGACCTTGGGCAAGTCACTTAACCTCAGTTTTTAATCTTGAAAGTGGAAATGACAGTTAATGTTTACCTCATAACTTGTTATATGTGGACTAAGTTAAGATATACTAAGTCTAGAGTGGCAGGGCATTGTGTAAATGTTAACTGCTTAACCTGGAAGTAGCTACACACAGTTTAGCTCAGATTACTAATAGCCTTATTGAACCTAGGTATTGATCAGCACCCTGGTCCCATTCCTTTTAAGATTTTTCTCACTGATCTTAAGGCCTTTTTGTTTTGAGTTAAAACTTGCAATTGCTGAAGCCATTTAATGATAAGTCGGTTTTGATAGTATTACTATATAAATATTTCTTGCAGTCTCATCTGGTTTTTGAAATAAAGTCCTGTCTCTTCACCATTTTTTAAATGGCAGCTTTCCTTAAAGAGCTTCATCTCCTGCCTTTGTCCATGTTAGCGTAGCCACCGCTTTCAGTGGGTCACAGAGGGAGTAGAGAGGTGCCTCCAGTTCTCATTAGCTTTTAGATGCAAATGTTACCATATTTAATACGAATAATAAGATTTATTCCAGTCTTCTCTCAAAACTGTATCTTGTGGTGTTCTTTGCCCTCTTACTTCTATTCCATTGTCTCTCCCCATTTCCCTCCCTCTTGAGAGGATATTAGCATGAGTTCTCATTCATTTTTCATACTTATTTGCACCTTTGTGCTTCATGGATACATATGTTATCATTTTTATTTTCTATTTATATTGTTGGTGTGATTTTAGTTTTTTATTCATGAGAATATTCTTTTTCAAGAGAATGAAAAGCCTTTATTAAGATAACAAGTTGCATGTTAAGAGTTGGGAATGCGGATTGCTCCTGCCTAAGTATAATTAATTCTTTGTCACCTATACTTGAATAGAGGATAAGATACTTCTGCTTCTATTTATTAGAGATTCTTTTGGGGGAATAATTCTTTTAAGGGCCTTTTTACTGCTTTGTTATTTAGCTGTTATTGTGAAGTGTTGAAAGTCATATCAAACAAGGGCTGTTTGACATTTTAATAATCTTCCACTAGTGTTTGAAATTTTACAATAGACTGTACATTCAGCAGACGTGTGTCCAGCACTTATTATATTCCATGCACTGTGCGCGGCACTGGGAATAAAAAGAATACAACCTGGTCTCTGACCCCAGAGGACTCAGTCTTCATGAGACACTGCAGTGTCGAGAAGAAAGCTTTAGTGTTGGAGTTATTACCTCCAGTTCTGCTGCTTACCAATATGTAACAAAGAGCGAGTTGTCTTAATCTCTCTGAGATGGTTTTCTCTTCTATAAAAGGAGGGAGTTGGTCTAAATAAGCTCTTATAATCTTGTCTGTATCTCTTATTCCAACATTTTCTTAATGCTACTTAAATTGTTGTGAGGATCCAATTGGAAAAAAATTAATTTTCTTAAAGCTACTTAAATTGTTGTGAGGATCAAATTGGAAAAAAATTTATTAAAATACTTAAAGTACTTTATTAATAGTACTTAAAGAAACTATTAAGTTTTGTTTAAACAAAGACATTATTATCTGCTAATTTGACATTATTTACAAATGCTTTTGGTCCAGAGACCAGATAGATGCATTAAGTGTTATAACTAAGTTCCAGAACTTTAGAGAAAAGAGTGACTTTTTCATGATGTTGGCTCCAAGTTCTAGGGGTATTTTAGGATATCATACTGTCTCTCTTATTGAGTAAAATTGGTACTCTGTAAATATGCACTGATTTAAACAATAGATTTCAGAAGCTCAGTATAATTATAAGGTAAATCACAATGCCTGTGGTTTTAGGTTTTCTGTTCTGTATTAGGCTTATGAAATTCTAGGTTTATAGGTAATTGTTTTTTACAGTGGAATAATTGTATTTGTGCAAATATGACTGTATATTTACAGCTTATCAACAGGATCACCATGCCTAAATGTAGAATACATTGCTTTTCAGGGTCAGTTTTCTTTGGCTTGTTTTGTCCACTAAACATTTTTGAGTATATGACATATGCTAGAAAATACTTCAAATTTATAGGCTCTTTTATAAATGAGCCTATATGTTTATGTTTGTGGGTTATAAAAACCACTGATAATATGCAGGAAGACTTAGTCCATTAGCCAATTCAAAAAAGTTGAATCAGTAATTATGTTTTAATTATCATTAATAGATATTTGTTCTCAGATTTAAGTGATGTTTTCAACTCTCTAGAATTCTTTATTGTTAAGGATTATGATTATTGCTAGTCTGATTGTTCTTCAAGTTTTTGTAATGTATATCCTTTTCTTTGATTTATTTATAATTATTGCTAGACAATTTTATTTACTGTTGAAATGGTGAGACTTTCACTAAATGCTTTTGAAGTAAAATTTTCATTTGCAGAGTTACTGGCAATAAAGAGTAATAGTTTGCATGATACTGGATGCTTGGGGCTGGTGCACTGGTACGACCCAGAGGGATGGTATGGGGAGGGAGGAGGGAGGAGGCTTCAGGTCGGGGAACACATGTATACCTGTGGTGGATTCATTTTGATATTTGGCAAAACTAATACAATTATGTAAAGTTTAAAAATAAAATAAAATTAAAAAATAAAGAGTAATAGTTAACTGTTGCTTATTTAATCTGCTCTCATGTAAACTTTCATATTGTAAATTTCTGATTATATGACTGTAAATTTGACTTAGCTTTTGAGGAATAAAAATATTAGCATGTTTTACTGGTAAACTCATGTACCTAATGAGTCATTCTTTTTATATATGCTAGGAAAATGGTATTTCATTGTTAAAGCTGGAATTGAGTTAGTCAACCAGAAGTGAACCTCTAATTGTTTCCAAATGCTTACTTTTTGGGTTTGGATGCAGCTCTAAGTCTTAGCTCAGTCAGGAATTTGCTAAGTTTGTCTTTTTCCCCATATCCTTTCATTATGGCTAGACAGATCCATGCTAAAATCTGTTTTATGATTCCCTATTACAGTAGTTAATCAGAAAAATATGGGCACAAACTCCTGAGCTAAACACAATTTTAAAAAACAAAAATAGAGTTTCTGCAGGTTTCTTTTACATTTTTATAACCTTTGAGATTATTATAGAAATTGACTTTGATTTTAAATTGCTTATCACCACACTTGATTTAGCAAGTACTTTTTTCTCCCCACCCCAGTTTCATGACCTAGTTATAGCTCCTACAGCTGAAATTCTTAACAATATTTTAATATTATTATTGGAGAAAATTAGCCTGATGTTTCCATGTGCTTTGGTGAAATGCTTGCTGCTCTTGAATGTAAACATTTTATTAAAATTCTACCTAAGTAGACAACCATTTGAAATTTTATAGTGTAGCAAAGTCAGTAAAAACCTCATTGGTACACTCTCTATATATTATTATCTTATATCAGTTATAGCTTTCATTTAATTATTTTAAAATAGATGCTGGCTTCTAATATTAATTTTATTAAAGTATTTGTCTGCATTATGGTTTTTGAATTGTGTTAAAATGGGGGATCCCTAAATTCTGTTAATTCTAATACTGTGTTATCTGTGATCATGGATCTTCACCAGTTCTAGAATCCTCAAACTAAGGGCCACATGTGAAAGTAAATTTTAGGAGAAAAAGAGAAGTACTAGTTGTTGTTCACTGTTGTTGTTTTTACAGAGAGAGTAGCAGACTTTGAGAGGCAACAACCATGGATTATACACATAAACATTTGAACAAAGATTTGGATAAATTTGTAGATGGTTGTTCTTGGTGACTTATTCAGTTCAGTTCAGTCACTCAGACATGTCCAACTCTTTGCGACCCTGTGGACTGCAGCATGCCAGGCCTCCCTGTCCATCACCAACTCCCAGAGTTTACTCAAACTCATGTCCATTGAGCCGGTGATGCCATCCAAACATCTCATCCTCTGTCTTCCCCTTCTCCTCCTGCCTTCAATCTTTCCCAGCATCAGGGTCTTTTCCAAAGAGTCAGTTCTTTGCATCAGGTAGCTAAAGTATTGGAGTTTCAGCTTCAACATCAGTCCTTCCAATGAATACTCAGGACTGATCTCCTTTAAGATGGACTGGTTGGATCTCCTTGCAGTCCAAGGGACTCTGAAGAGTCTTCTCCAACAGTTCAGTTCAGTTCAGTCACTCAGTCATGTCTGACTCTTTGCGACTCCATGAATTGCAGCACGCCAGGCCTCCCTGTCCATCACCATCTCCCGGAGTTCACCCAAACTCATGTCCAATGAGTCGGTGATGCCATCCAGCCATCTCATCCTCTGTTATCCCCTTCTCCTCCTGCCTCCAATCCCTCCCAGCATCAGAGTCTTTTCCAATGAGTCAACTCTTCTCATGAGGTGGCCAAAGTATTGGAGTTTCAGCTTTAGCATCAGTCCTTCCAAAGAACACTCAGGACTGATCTCCTTTAGGATGGACTGGTTGGATCTCCTTGCAGTCCAAGGGACTCTCAAGAGTCTTCTCCAACACCACAGTTCAAAAGCATCAATTCTTCGGTGCTCAGCTTTCTTCACAGTCCAACTCTCACATCCATACATGACCACTGGAAAAACCACAGCCTTGACTAGACGGACCTTTGTTGGCAAAGTAATGTCTCTGCTTTTGAATATGCTATCTAGGTTGGTCATAACTTTCCTTCCAAGGAGGAAGCGTCTTTTAATTTCATGGCTGCAGTCACCATCTGCAGTGATTTTGGAGCCCCAGAAAAATAAAGTCTGACGCTGTTTCCCCATGTATTTGATGACTTATTAGGAGTCCGTATTAAAGAAGTGTCTTTACTGTTTTAAAACTGATTTCCTTAAGGATTAATCTAGATTGGACTTAACTCTCTTGTATTAATTGTGCTTTAGCTCTTTTGGGGGAAAGTCTTAAACTAGCCTTAGGTATACTAAGACAAAGATTTTAAAAGTTTTTTGCAAGATTATATTTTATAACTATTGCTTAAGTAATATCAGTGCTCATATTGCATGCCTTTTATTACAGTAAAATCCATGTTCTCTTCTCTTCCTTTCTTCCTCACATTGTTTTGAAGGGTATATATTTTTTAAATTAATTTTTGGCTGCACCTAGTCTTTGTTGCCTTTTTGCAGGCTTTCTCTAGTTGTGGCAGGCTTTCATTATAGTGGCTTCTCTTGCTGTGGAGCACAGGCTCGAGGTGCGTGGGCTTCAGTAGTTGTGGCACACAGGCTCAGTAGTTGTAGCTCATGGGCTTAGTTGCTCTGAAGCATGTGGAATCTTCCTGGATCAGGGGTCAAACCCTTGTTCCCTGCATTGGCAGGCAGATCCTTATCCACTGCACCACCAGGGAAGTCGGAAAGATGTATTTTTTATTTTTAAAGGTATGTTTAAGAGTAAGTTATCAACATACTAATTAAAAAACCATTTGCCAGAAGTTCCTGGGAAATGAAAACGGATACAGGCTTTTAATCTACAGTTGTTTTTTATTCATGTGTGTCTTTTTCCAAATGGTGGGTCAATCCAACAAATGTTTGTTTTGTCGTTTCCATTGATCTCTACAGGCTTTTTCAATACTGTTAAGTTCCTTTGAAGTAAGGCATTGTGAATTATTTATCTTTTTATTTCTGGTGCCTAGCACATGCCTGGCACATGGTAAAGAAACAGTAAATGTTTGTAGACTTGAACTGTTCAAAATTGATTTTGGAGTCAGAAGACCTGTTACTATTCTAGCTCACCCATTCACTAGCTTTAAGCTTAAGCAAGTTACTTTGGTGCACTAGGTCTCCATTCCCACAACTGTAGAGTAAGATTCCATCTGATTCTAGAAGATCTGATGCCAAGCAAAGCATGTAGTACTTATTGCTTATTTGTACTGATTGCATAATAAAATCTATTTGCAGACTTACCTAATTAGTAATGGATGAGATTGGTTTGCAGAGTATAACCTCAGTTGATGATACTGGCATGTTGTTGCTTTTTAGTATACAAAGGCAACTTATATTTCATTTCCAAATATATTCTCTCTCTAGTATTCCTTGTACTTGGACCATTTTTTTTCTTACTGAATGAAAATAAAGATGGAAGAAATTACCAAGAAATTTAATCTACTCCCTTATTTTATAGATGAGAAAACTGATGTTTTGGAAGGTTATACTACTTGTCTAAAGCTGTTTAATGGCAGAGTTAGAACCTAGGTTGTATGATTTACACTTGAGTGATTTTTTCCACATCAGGTATCTCCAGGCATTATTAGCAGTTTCTTGAGATAAAGATTGAAGAAGAAGTTATCAAAATAGCTAAAGTTAGTGGGCACTGAAAAAAATACTTTTTTCTTATTCTCAAACAGTTATTCTGGGGGAACTACTTTTGTGCCTCATTTCCTGAGAAGTACAATAAAGTAGGAAAACAAAAATTGTTTAAGTTAGATATATAAAAGCATTTAGTTATAGATCCTTTCTTTTTCCTGAGAAATGAGGATGGAGAGAGGAAAGAAGAATGTAATAATTGAATTATGCCTTGTTGTTCTACTATGACGGGTTTTTTTTTTTGCCTTTTTGGTAAATCCAGGGAACCTTCACCTTTTTAATAACAGCACAGTGGATAGAAACAGACATTATTGTTCAGGTTGAATGAAAGGATGACCACTGTTCTTTCACTGTCAAAATCCTTAACCCCAATTCTAGTTGCTTTCCACCCATTTTTCCTCCAGCCTTACTATAGATATCACAAATTTTTTGTAAGAGCACAGAGAAGAACTTCATAGAGTTTGGAGGACAGTTTGGGATCAGGGAATATCCCCTGCAAGGGGTGACACTGAGATTTTAAAGAAGGACTAGAAGCCAGATTAAAGGACAGTTTAGGGACATCTAGAGAGGTTATAGCATGAGACAAAGCATGAAAGGAGGAAACAGCAGAAAGTGAAGTAGAAGTGTGTTTATGTTTTAGAGAGTGTAAAATGTGAAGCAAGAATGATAGGAGGTGAAGCTAGAGTTTACATTTAATTCCCCAGGCAGTTCAGTTCAGTTCAGTCGCTCAGTCGTGTCCAACTCTTTGCGACCCCATGGACTGCAGCATACCAGTCATAGGGAGCCGCTAATGGATTTTTCTTTTTCTTTTTTTTTTTTTTTTGAGGGAAATACAGAGTCAGATTCTGATTTTAATTAGATTAGTCTAATAGCTTTATACAGAATGGTTCTATTAGTTATCAATGGTAAGATAACAACTTACACAAAAAGAGCATAGCTAAAATGACACACATTATTATCTTTGCCTTGGTTCAGGAACTTGAGCATGGCTAACTGGGCTCCCTGGCTCAGGCTCCCTCACAGGGTGAAGTCAAGGTGTCAGCCAGGGGCTGTAGTCATTCTAATGCTGGTCTGGGGGAGAATCTACTTCCAGTCTCACTGAAGTGGTTGTTGACAGTATTGAGTTTCTTTGGGGCTCTTGGACTGAGGGTCTCGTTTCCTCTCCAGAAGCATCTCTTAGTTCCCGTTCGTTGCCTTGGGCCTCTGCCTAGGGCAGCTCTCAGTGTGGCAGCTTTGAACAAGCGAGAGAGCAAGAGAGGAGGGTGGAAAAGATAGAAGCCAGAGTCTTTTACCTTAGAAGCATGACTTTTGCCATACTTGATGCATTAGGAGCAAGTCACTGGGTCCAGACCACACTCAAGGGGAGGGGATGACACAAGAGTACACACACTAGGGAGGCAGGGGTCTCTGGGATCCATCTTTGAAGCCGCCTGTCACAGTGGACTTAAGAAAATAAGACCAGAGGCAAAGGGACCACTTAGGAGGCTATTTGATAATCCAAGTGAAATGATACAGAGATTATTGCGGACGTATGTAATAGAATGAAGGAGGGGGATGGAGGCAAGAAATGCTTAGCAGGTTAAGTCATGAGAACTTGGTGATTTAGAGCATGAAGGTTTTAAGGGAAAAGAAGCAATTAAAGGTGGCATCTAATTGTTCTTGGCTAGCAAATCACTATCTGACTAAAGAATATTTTCACTTGAATGTGTCTTCAACTCCTGTCCATGTGCTTTTATATGCATTACTGCTATTCTCTCCACACTTTTTAGATTTTTAAACTTGCCCTTGGTGTTGCTTCCCTGGACTCCAGTTTCTCAATATCTCAATATCTCTCGGTGTCTGTTTAACTTTCCTGTTTGTCTCTGTTCCTACTTTTACCCTCCTAACCCAGCTACTTACCTCTGTACACAAAGTGTGGGAACAGTTTCTTAATTTCTTCTCTGAGGCCTTTCCTTTCTTTAATCTAGATTCTAAAACATCTAATTGCTAGATACATTTATCTTTCATTTAATCAACAAGTATTGTGGGCCCACAAGTGTGACCAGCACTTTACTGGGCCTCCTTGGGACTATAACAGCAAGACAAGCATTGTCCCTATTCCTCTGATCATTAATATCTTCTCTTTCCTTTTCTGTCTGTCAAAAATAACACTAATCTTTTAAGTTATCCACTTCACCTTCTACCTTCCTTAAAAGGTATATGTTTTGTTTTGTTTTCTCTTTATCTCCTATAGCTATGGGGTTTCTGGGGTTTCCCAAGTGGTTCAGTTGTAAAGAGTCCACCTGCCAATGCAGGAGACATGAGTTTGATCCCTGGGTCAGGAAGATCCCCTGGAGTAGGAAATGGCTACTCACTCCAGTATTCTTGCCTAAAGAATTCCATGGACAGAGGAGCCTGGTGGGCTACAGTCCATGGAGTTGCAAAGAGTTGGGCAACATTGAGCTTGCACACATACCTTTAGCTATAATCAGGAGGGGTTTTACTCTAGAAACATTGAGATTCTATAAGTTTAAAACAAAGCACTGGCTTCAGCTAGTAAGTGTAATGAAGCTATTCCTGACAACTTGCCTTTCAATCAGCATCAAGCATTAGAGCAGTGACTGTCTGCTCACTCCAGTAACTTACTGGACTCCCCCTGGAGGGCTTTCTAAAAATATTGATACTTCACCTTTTCCTCAGAGATTCTCATTCAGTATGTTAGGAATGAAAAGAAACCACACTCTTAAGGTAAATTTGATGTGTTGCTGATTTAGAAAACCGTTGCAGTAGAGCCACCCTCACCATTAACTGTTTTGTGTGCATTTAACCATCTAAATAGAGCTTCCCTGGTGGCTCAGAGGTTAAAGCATCTACCTGCAATGTGGGAGACCTGGGTTCGATCCCTGGGTTGGGAAGATCCCCTGGAGAAGGAAATGGCAACCCACTCCAGTATTCTTGCCTGGAGAATCCCATGGACGGAGGAGCCTGGTGGGCTACAGTCCATGGGGTCGCAAAGAGTCAGACATGACTGAGTGACTTCACTTTCACTTTCAACCATCTAAATAGCCTAAAGCTTTAATTTCCAAATACCAGTTACAGACTAATTACATCAATTCATATGGTCTTTTGGGCTGATCACTAGAGGTGCTGATTCTTCACTAGATCTGTGGTGATATCCAGGCTTCTATTTTTTTTAATAATCAAAGAAGATTGATACATAATCAGATTGGAAAACCATTGGATGAACGAACCTAATATACTGTATTAATTTTTGTTTTTTGTATTTTCCTTAACAGAACTGTTGAGATAAATGCATGTAGATGTTTGATAAATGTTAAGGACCAGTCAGCCATGATATGCTTTATAGATGATCTTGGAAGAGTCTAGCCCTTTGAAGTCATATTTTAAATGGCAGTTGAATGACTGCTTGTGTTTAGATTTTTAGATGCTCCAGTACTATTCAGTAGTATAATATTAGTATTATACTAATATTTCATACACAGAAATATTTCATTTAACTCTTTTTTCATACACTGATATATTTCATTTAACTCTTCTACTTTTACCTTAAATAATAACTTTTTTGTCCCATGAAAAATTTGGAACAGTGACTGGATTTTTTTCCCTCATATTATTCTGATAAATCTTTGTTATATTCTACTGTCAGGAGGTATATTATTACTTTCTTGCAGGATAGGATGGTCAGAATGTGGCTCTAATAAGTTTGTTGTCTTCCTTTTCTATAGCGTTATTCCTCTCTTAAGAGAGTCTGTTGGAATATTAATGCAGAGAACTCCTCCGCTTTTGGAAAATACTTTACCTCAATGCTATCAGAGGGTAAGTTTCAGTGCTTCCAAACCACTGGGTTTTAGTTGTTTCCAAATTGTTGGGGGTTTCAACTTTTATAAATATGGGTAGCATGTGTGTATAATTTTATATTTCTTCCAAGATTAAAAGCTGACCATGAATGCCACTTAAACCAGAATAAAATCATTGGAAAATATTGAGCTTCACTAAAGAAATGTGGTAGAAATTGTCCTCATCTAGTGTAGAAATCCAGCGGCTCTTTTAAAATATAAATATGAATAGCAGATGGTATAAGCATTTCTTCAACATGTATTTTGTGAGCCCCCCATCTTTTATGCCATATGTTCTTCTAAGGTCCTAGGGGTGTAATGGTAAACAAGATAGACAGCGTCTATCCAAGTATTTATGGTCTGGCGGGGAACACAGGCACTAAACAAGAAATAAATAAGGAAATATCAGTGATGATTACTATAATAGAAATGAAACAAAGTGAGGTGGTAGACATGGATGGCGACATCAGATTTATTGAGACTGTCATATTCAAGGAAGCTGAAATCTTGTAGATTAGAAGGAGCCAGACATATGAAAATCTTGGAGAAGAGTGTTCCAAGCAAAGGAAAATGCTAATGCAATAAGTTCTATGGCTGGAACTAATTTAGTGTATTTGAAAAACAGTGAGGAAAAGCCACTGTGGCTGAAGCATAATAGATAAAGGGAAGAGTGGCTGGAAAGGCTGGAGAGAATGACAGGGGACAGATGATACAGAAGTGTTGGTCTACTAAGAGGTTTAGATTTAATTCTGATTCTGTGGGAAGCATTAGAAAGCTTTTATGCAGGGAGAGTGTCACAGAACTTAAATTTTAAAAGCTTATTCTGCTTGCTATTAGAGAATAAACACTAGGAAGAATGAAAGCAAAGAAAACCAATTAAGAAGCTATTATCATTTAATTTGAAAAGTTATGGCCTGGACTACAGTGGTAGCAATGACAGTGGAGCTAAGTAGATATTTTGGATAAGTTTTTAGAGATAGATTATATTAGCAGAGGGGAGAAAAAGTGTTGAATTGCAACTAGTCTAGATCCTATTTGTTGAGGTTGATGCAGGTGTGAGGGTGGAAAATCCTCCCATATCAAGAGTTCTATTCTGGATATGTTAAGACTGAAATGCCTACTATACTTCTAAGTGAAATGTCACTGAAGTGCTTGGATGTGCAAATCTGGAATTTTAGGGACTGATTAGAACTAGGAGGAGTTTTGATTCATCAACGTATAAATAGCCTTTAAAACATTAGGATTGTATGAGATTACCATGGAAGGATTCAGCTCTATTCTTTAGCTCAAGTTTCAAC
The DNA here is from genome assembly GCF_019923935.1 of Bubalus bubalis. Taxonomy (NCBI): domain Eukaryota; kingdom Metazoa; phylum Chordata; class Mammalia; order Artiodactyla; family Bovidae; genus Bubalus; species Bubalus bubalis. Next base: position 42,444,102 of record NC_059162.1, on the reverse strand, counting down.
TCCAGATTTAGAGCATAGATAGAAAGGGAGCTGGAAAACCCAGAAGTTGAAGAAGGAGGAAGTAATCAACTGTGCCAAATGTTTCTGTGAGGCAATTCTAAAAGAAACAAAAAAGTGACTGTTGATTGGCATCATGAACAGCATTAATGGCTTTGATAAAAACATTTTCAGTAGATTTGGTGAAAGCTTGATATAGTAGATTAGGGTGGAAATGAATGGGGGAAGTAGATATAGTGGTTACAGTCATTTCTTTTAAGAAGTGTTGCTAAAGGGAGTAAAGAAATGAGCTGAAAGCTTGGCTATGGATATAGTAAGAAGGGGAAGAGAATTTGTTAAAACAGCATCCCATAGAACATTACCCAGTAATGGAGATGTTCAATAATTACCTTGTCCAGTATGGAAGTCACAAGGAACCTGTGGCTGTTGAGCATTTGAAGCTTAATAATTTTGAGCTAGTGCAACTAATTTTTAAATTTCATTACATTTTCATGTATTTAGTCACATGTGTCGAGTGACTTCTGTATTGCACAGTTCAGTTTGGGAGCATGTGTGTTGCTAATGGGAACATGCCAACTGAGAGGAAAAAGTTGATGATATGGTAGTGAAGCAAATTAATTTAATGAAGGAATCAAGTTCTTGAGAAGATGAGAAGGGATAGGATCCAAAGCATTAGGGAGGAATTAACTGTAGCTAAGAGCCAGGGGTACTGTATCCCACAAGGGAAGGCAGAGAATGCTGAAATAGATGAGGGTTGACTGGTAGATTTGGAGGGTCAGAAGAGCTTTTCTGTGTGCCTCTATTTTCTCTCTGACTTACAGGCAGTGTAATCATACAGAGAAATGAGAAGACCAGAGGAAAAAAGAGAAGGTGTAGAATAGTTCTTTTTGAGATAGGGAAAGTGAAATGCTGCCCATTTGACTTTTGTGGTTTTATGATTTTAAGGGAGGACCAGTCAGCATAATTGTGGAAGAGAAAGGGGCAATTTAGTGAATGCCTACTCTAAGCTGGCCCCTATACTAAGTGATGTACATATATTGTTTCTGTTCTTCAAATTAACCATAAAGGCTAAGTTTCCTATTTCTTTCCCTAGGAAAATTGAGTAAAATTGAGGCTCAGAAGATTTAAATAACTCAAAGGTCACAGATGGTAGCGGCTGAATCAGGATTCTAATCCATGTAATTCTGGCTTTAGAAGCTCCTGCTCTTTTTGTTACACCACACTGTCAGAACAAGAAGAGCAACATAGACTTTCATCTGTAACTACACTTTTGCACATTTTTAATTTGAGGAAAGTTAATGCCAATTTCTATAAGAGTCATTTCTTAACTTATGCTTTAGAATAACTTGCAAGAATGTACTTGTGCTGCTATTTATATGGAGGTAGAAGAAATCTCTTCAGTCAGCGTGTTGTTTCACTAGCATTGGTGTTTCACTATACCATTCGTGGGAGAAGGCAATGGCACCCCACTCCAGTCCTCTTGCCTAGAAAATCCCATGGACAGAGGAGCCTGGTAGGCTGCAGTCCCTGGGGTTGCTGAGAGTCAGACACGACTGAGCAACTTCCCTTTCACTTTTCACTTTCATCATTGGAGAAGGCAATGGCACCCCACTCCAGTCCTCTTGCCTAGAAAATCCCATGGACAGAGGAGCCTGGTAGGCTGCAGTCCATGGGGTCGGGAAGAGTCGGATACGACTGAGCGACTTGACTTTCACTTTTCACTTTCATGCATTGGAGAAGGAAATGGCAACCCACTCCAGTGTTCTCGCCTGGAGAATCCCAGGGACGGGGGAGCCTGGTGGGCTGCTGTCTATGGGGTCACACACAGTCGGACACGACTGAAGTGACTTAGCAGCAGCAGCAGCAGCACACCATTTGTGAGGATGCTCTTTAGAAAAATGTAGAGGATATCAACTTCACACTGCTCTGTCATCGGAGTCCTGAAAGAGGAAGAGAAAGTCCACCAGTCCAGTAAAAGCAGTTTTGTTTTTTTTTAATGGGCACAGTGGGTATTGTCTTAATTTCCCACTGGAAATCTTGGAGCTCATAGAAGGTAATCCTATATGCATCAGATTCTGATAAAAATAAGTATTTTGATAAAAAGTTCAACCTTTTCTTAGTTAACATCCCAAATAGATTACTTAAGAATCAGAGAATCTCAGAATTTGAAAAGATCTTACTATTCACTTGATCTCCTCTGCAACATTTAGTTGGTCACCCAGCTTCTTGACCATTTCCAGGAACCAGTGGTTAATCTCTTCACAGAGTAACCTCTTTCTCTTTTAAGTTAATCTAATTGTTATAAAGATCTTTTTACATTGAGCCTCTTTTAACTTCTGAGTTCTGATCTTAGTTCATCTCTTCCAGATCTATTATTTACAGAGATACTGAACAATAGCAGTAGTTTGGGCATCTTTGTAAGGATTTTCCTGATCTTCAATGGAATACATCTAATGTTTTTTTCCTTAAGTGTTTTCTATGCATTTTTGATAGATAGCTTTTAGTAAGTTAAGGAAGTGTCCTTCTAAGCATAAATAGGGGTTGAATTTTATTAAGTAATTGCAATTCTTTTATTAAAATGATTGTGTGATTTTTCTCCTTTGCTTCATTAATTGAAGAATAACGGTAATAGAATTTCTGATGTTTATTGTTTCCCTCTTGGGATAAACCTAACTTAGTCATGATACATTATTTTTTTAATATACTGTTGGATTTAGCTTACTTAATTCATAAGAGAATTCAGCTTATATGTTACTGTCTTTATCTGGTTGGGGATCAAGATTATTTTTACTTATATGAGGTAGTGCCTCTTTTTTATTTTCTGGAAAAACTAAGTGGTTAAGTTACTTGAAAGTTTTCCCTCTGGGACTTGGCAGGGCTGAGGGGGCTTTATGAAAGAGAACTTTTATTACCTGTTCAGTTTTTAATGGTCCATTCATATTTTCTGGGTTTTTTTTTTCTTATATTATGGGATTTTCTGTATTTTCTGAAATAATTTCCCAAAATTTATTCATTTTTATCTAGTTTCTTAAAATTGTGGTTTTTGTTGTTTTTCTGATTTTATTTTATTTTATTTTTTTTAATTTTATTTTATTTTTAAACTTTACATAACTGTATTAGTTTTGCCAAATATCAAAATGAATCTTTCCAGGTTTAGTGAGGTAAAATTGATGAATTAAAATTATATATATTTAAAGTGTACAATTTGATGTTTTGATATACATGTACATTGTGAAATGACCACCACAAAAATAGGGAACACTTCACAAATTGCATGTCATTCTTGGACGAGGGCCAAGTTAGTCTTCTCTGTATCATTCTAATTTTAGTATATGTGCTGCCAAAACAAACACCAAAATTGAGTGTTTATTCATTTTATATACATGCATATACTGTTTACTGAGCACGCCAGGCTTAGATGCTTATAGTTTTAGGTGTTCAGGATACAAACATGAAACTCAAAAATAAATCCCTGCTCTTATTGAGCTTGAGTTCTGTCAGAGTAGACAGGCAATAAACAATATAAATAACATGAGTAATGTGGCATGTGTCATTAGCTGCTGAAAAGTAAAACAAAGCAGAGAAATGTAAAAATGAAAATGTTTTTTTAGCTAGGATAACAGTAGAAAGGCTTCCTGAGACGTTGGCGTTTGAGTAAAGGCCCGCATAAAGTAGACCAGTCATTATTGTGGAAGGAAGGACACTCCAAGCAGAGGGAATAGCAAATACCCCGAGACAGGAGTGTTTCAGATTCTTCAAAGAGTGGTGAGAATGCTGCTATAGCTGGGGAAGAGGAAGCAAGGGGAGGGGGAGGAGGAGATGACGTAAATGTGGTAAATAACAAGCGGCCACATCACATGGGTCCATGTGAGTTATTGTGGAAGCATTGGTTTTGGTTCAGAGTAAGATGGGAATCTACTGAGGATTTTGAGCAGAATGAAAGCATCTGACTTAAAGCAACAGAATCTCACTTGGGCTCCTACTTTGAGACTAGATGAAGAGGTGCAAGGCTAGCAATAGGGAGACCTCTTAATCAAACTAGAGTGGCTTTAACTGGACTGATAGCAGTAGAGATGGTGAGAAGTATTAGGATTCTACTCAGTTGTAATATATTGTATACTCGTATGTTGATACATTCATATATTATAGAATTCCCTTTTATGGTTTTTTAAATCGGTTATTGGTAGTTTTCCTTTTTCATTTTGTACTTTGTTTAATTACATATTTATTTTTATTTTTTTAACTCCATCAGAGTTTGTCTTGTCACTGGTTCTCAACCTCAGGGCGAGGAACACTTAAGGAGCCATTGGAAAGACTTAGAGCCATCCCTCCCGTTTTTGGTTGTCACATGAGTTGGGGAAGGGTATATGTTGGCATTCAGTTTCCTTGGTCCTGGGAGTGCAAAGATCCTGTAGTTTCTGACAGTTGTACACAATGAAGACTCATCCTGTCTAAAATATGCCCCCACTGTGTATAAAACACTGACTCTCTAGCTCACTGATTGTTTTCAAAGAAGTAGTGTTTTGACATTGAGAATTCCATCATTTCCACATTTCTGCTTCCCATCCTTTATTTCTTTCCTTTTTATTTCTTAAGTTGACTTGGTTGTTCTTTTCCTAATTTCTTAGCTCATTTGTATTTATGTTTATCCTCTGATTGATGTATGGTTGACTCTTGAACAACATAGGTTTGAACTGCACGTTCTACTTATACGTGAAATTTTTTTTCTTTTTTTTCAGTAGTAAATACCACAGTACTACATGATCCATGGTTGGTTGCATCCTCAGATTTTTGACTGAGAGGCAGGCTGGCGTCCCTTCCCCTGCACTGTTCTCCCGTCAGCTGTATTTGAAAATGTAAATTTCCCCTAGGCACTCTCTCACCTATGCCCTACAAAGTTTGATACGTGTTCATTTATATTTCCTTACTATGTGTCATAGTACCAGCACATAGTAAGTACTCAATAGGTATTTGTTAATCAGGTCAAACCCACCCCACCAGCCCACGTTTTTCTTTAGAGGGTAGAATCCATGTTTACTGATGTGTAATGATTTAAGTTGTATCCACTTATATTTGATTTCATGTTAATATCTGCTCTTCATATTTTAGGTGCAGCAGTTGCAAGGAGTTTACAGTTTACAGGAACAGCATTTCTGGACCTTATGTTCTGATGTTTATGTTGGGACCTTGAAATTAGTAGTAGCGCCTGATGCTGATGCCAGGTGGATTTTAAGCCAAACGCATAACATTTTTACTCAGGTATGATATTTTTAGTAACCTCTTTTAAGGGTCTAAGAATTTATTGTATCTACTAGTTTTAAAAATATTTACTATTTAACATATTAAATATATATATATATATATTCTACACTGTGAGGTACATATAAAAGATTTTTTCAATCACAGAGTCAAATTTGGGATATCCTTGCTTTAGTGAATACTCTTTTTTTTTTTTTTTTTTTTTTAGTGAATACTCTTAATGAAGATAGTCCTGTTTATTCATCATTGAGCTGATTTGAGCTCCTTTATGAAAAAGTAGATTCTCCCTTACTGTATACTCCTTATAAGACATGTTAAATGCTGTTTGAAGCTAGGAATTCTAAGATAGTATTTGGAATAAGAATAATGCCTGGTCAGTCGCTTTAACTTAAAGCAAACTCTCTTAACGTTTTTGTCAATAGCAAAGCCACCGCTCCTTCTTTGTGATTTAATGACTTAAGATGCTCTTGAGTTTTTCTTAATTCTGTATATGGAATCATGAATTAGTTCATGGCTGCAACCAAATTATATGAGGTAATGTTTATGCCATCATGAGTTGACATAGTGACTGATAAACTAAAAGTGATTACTAGGTTATTCTGAACGTACTGAGAAAATAAGCACATCATGTCAAGAATATCTGAGGAGAGAGAGACCACAGATTTTTTTTTTTTGGAGGGGGGTCTGGTTTGCTGGAAATATTTGTCAGAAAATGTAGATGTTGACACTGCTGCCAGATTTATCTAACACATAAATCTAATGTGGAAACTGATTCCATGCCGTAAAAGTCTGTGCTTAAAAACTGACCCAAGCCTTCTGATGTGATGCAGTGGGAAGTACACATGACATGTGTGGTACTCTTGCCAGAAACAGTTAATGTAAATCCAGTCACTAGTAAACAACCAGACAAACCCAGCTTGTGGCCTGTCACCCTGGATTCTTAAGAGGTGTCATGAAAAGAATAAAAGGAATTATAGGGGCTTTTTCTAAATTAGAGGAGACTTCACAATTAAAGTGAAGACTTTAAAGTGGAGAAGGAAATGGCAATCCACTCCAGCACTCTTGCCTGGAAAATCCCATGGATGGAGGAGCCTGATAGGCTACAGTCCATGGGCTTGCAAGGAGTCGGACACAGCTGAGTGACTTCACTTTCCCTCACTTGCACAATTAAATGCAGTGTGTGGTGCCTGATTGGACCTTAAACTGGGGAGAAACATCACAAAGGAAACTGCTGGGTAATTAGGAAATTGAAATATAGATACATAATAGTTCACATAATTGTGTAGGTGTTAAACTTCTTGGGTATGATATGGTATTGTGGCTATAGAAGAATACTCATGTTCTTAGGAGATACATGCCAAAGGCTTTAGTGGCAGAGCATCAGGATGTCTAACTTTCCAGTGCTTCAGCAAAAGTGAAAAGGATTACAAATAAATACACATACAGAAAAAAAAGCAAATATGGCAAAACGTTAGTGATTGCTTTATATAAGTGATGGGTAGATAGGTATTTGTTGTGCTATTCTTTTGTCTTAAGTCTTTTCAAAATAAAAAGTTAAAAAATAAAATTTCGGTGGCTCCTCATTACCACCAGGATAAAGCCCAAACTTTCTAGCATGACCCAATTAACTTTTCAGCCTCTCTACTACTATTATTCACTGCCATGTACTTCATACTCCAGCCTCACTAGACTATCTACTTATCTGTATGAGGCAAAAATCCTACTCTAATGTAAAGGTCCAATTCAATTGTTACTTTCTCTCTAAAGCCTTAAAGACCGTTCTAAGCCTCATATACAAATGAGAAATAGAGAGGGACAGATGGACAGTTTAAATTCAGGACCTTAGCATAAATTAAATGATCTCTCTTGTCTAATAAAAGAGAGATATATGGTTATGTTCCTTTGGAATAATTAATGAAATGGTCTTATAATGAAGGCAACAGCAAGACTTACCTACTGCAAAACAATATACTAGTACCATTTATTTACCCTAGACTTTGAAGAACCAAGTCTTTTCTTAGCAGATGCGGTAAGAAATCTATACTATTATGAGTTTCATAATGCAGCATGTAAAAACCTTCACAGTAAGTCAGAATCCTTCTCACACCTCCTCCCTTTTTCAGAGGCAAAAAGGAGAGCATGGCTAGCCTTCAGTAGCCTTCAACAACCTTGCTTTCCACTGCCATTTCTAGATCATGATTCTTCCCTTCAGTCTATCGATTTTCTCCTAGTTATACCATGACCTTCCACCCTCACAGCATGGCCATCTGTCCAGCTCTAGAATGCCTCACGCTGTCCTAAAACTTTGGCACTTAAGTCACAGTTCTCCCTCTGAGAAAGGAGTGTGATTTACAGGTTTAGAGATGCACAAGCAGTGGTGTCTGTGCTAAGAACTGCTGAAGTTGTCATTGAAGTATGTGGAGGGAGGTTCTTCTGGTAACCGTAGAAATCTTGGCTTTGAAAATGGCTGAAATTGAAAGTTTACTCAGCTGCTGCTTTGGTTTTGGAAGCTGTATTTGGGTTTTGAAAAGTTTCAGCTCTAAAACATATTTAAGCCTTTTTATCAGCTAAGGTCAAACCAACTTGATTTCATTCCTTGCAAAGACCAAGGACTGTCTTAGTCTTTCAGTGAAAATGGTTCAACACATTTTTCCCAGTGGGGAGAGTGAAGTCACCCTACTCATAACTTTCATTACACACATTTAATGATTGTAAGTTGATGTGTGATAGTTATTTTGGTTCTGAAATATGTGAAATTGAAGGTTGTTTTTTTTTTTTTAATTATTTTCCTTTTCTGCCTATGCCCTCTCACACATATTCATTATGCTATGAGTATATCCTAGGGCTTGCAGTAACATTTTCAATTCGTGAATTGAAATTTAAGTTTTTTTAATTTAAACTATATCTTAATCATAAATTTTACTTACCAAAAGTAATAAAACTCAGATTGCTTCATTTTTTAGAAAAAAATAACACTAATGCTTTAAGTAGTTTTCTTGTAGAAAGACTTTAAATACTGGTGGCCTTAGTTCCAAAAGACCAAAAGAAGAATTTTCTCAATACCTGGTGCTTCTATGATATTTTAAAATATTTTTCTTAGAGCTGATCTTAAATTGATTTAAAAAAATTTTTTTTAAGTTGTTCTTGTTAAAATTTGTATGGAGATAACTTAGGTTAACATTAAATTTGACAACTGTAGCTTTTTGTTTTGTTTATAAATCTGTAAGCTTTGTGACCCTTTTTGAACTGTACATTAAGCATGTCTTCTTATTCTCATTTTCCATAGTTATCATTTAATCATGAATGGTTAAGGCAGCTGGGTTGCTGTCACGAATGTAGAATAACACAAGTGAATTGGTAGAAGTCTCTTATATTTCTTTGGGATTATTAGTTAAGTGATAATCCAGTTTTAAACTACAAGGTTTTTGTTGACATTGAAAAAGTCCATTCTCCTCACTGCATGCACTAGCTTTTTAAAAATGATGTATTTTTAGGGAATTGATGAACTAGAAAACATTATTTACATTTAGTATCTGAACAGGATGTGGACGTGGGAACTGGATGAGGAAGGCAGTTATCATTTTATGTTTCTCGTTTTGAACTGGCTGACATCATTAGTTAATTTTTTAGACACACTTTTGTTTAGAAATAATGTTAGAAGAAAAATCTAGAATATGCTTGGGCTCATAACCCTCCTCAGCTCCACAAAGCAGAAAAGACAGTTTAACTTAATGCATGTTATTTACTCTTCAGTAGAACCTCTATCTTGATATTTTCCATTTTTTCTTCTCTTCTGGCCTGTTTCTGCCTGTTAAGTCCTAACTCCTCAGCTTCCTGCTTCAGCCTTCTATGCTGTAGTCTCTAGGCTCAAAAGAGAAGTTCACACTGATATCCAGAAGGAAGCTGAAGAGCCTCCTCACTAGCCCAGATGAGAATTCCCCAAGATTCAGAACCTCCCACCTCCACCACTCTCCTGCATGCATAATCCCTTCAGTGTTTCTGACAGCAGACATCACCCCACCTTGTTGTATCTCCTGGGAGGTGAGAGTAGAAAGGAGGAAAAATCTATCCAGCCTTCCAGGTGGCGAGCTGTTTTTTCCACCCTTTGCTTTTTGTTGGGGGGGCTGTTAATCTTTTGTAAGTATTGGTTGTTTTTCATTAATCCACAGGGTTTAAGTTCTCATTTGTTGATGGTGGTAGAAATAACAACAGCATCAGCAGCGAGCCTTATTGAGAGCCCCCCACATGCCAAGCAGTGTGATGGGTGCCTAATGTAGTAGTCTATCCTTATAAGACAGGTGGGGTATTAGCCCCAGTTTGTAGAAAAAGGAGCCCAGACCCACGTGATTCTTCATGACTTGTAATTTCATCATATTCAGTCACTATTTCATGAATTCTGAGATGATTTTGTTTTCACATGAAAGACTAAGGCAGTTTTTAAAAAATTCATTTTTATGGGTAAAGATTAATATAATACATTCAGTCGAAAACTAAAGTAGAAAGTTTCTGTAGTTTTTGAGAATTAGTAGAGAAATACAATCAGTAATTTTCTATAGCCATATTCTTGTTTATTTTTCTAAATTTTGATTGCTGATTTATTTTCCTTGCCACAGCAATGAATATTTATGGCAAATATTCTATGACATAATGTTAACAGTTATTTTCTTAGAAGCATAGGTGTTAAAAATAACTGTCTTTCCTATTTTAAAAAGTTTTAACTGATTTTTTTATGGTTTGTACCTGATTCTCAGGATATAAGATACAAGTATTCTATGGTTTTCACTTTTTTGAAGGACAACCCTCAGCAGGCCTCTGAGTGCTAACGTCATCCCTATAGTAGAATATTTAAGGGAACCAAGCACCATTTTGATCTCCTGGAGTATTTGTCATGAGAATAAACGGTGTAGGAAACCTAGTTTGCATTCAGAAAGTAGGTGACATACTATAGGAGTCTTTGAAATTTTCGCTTTTTCTCTCTACATTGAAGGAAATTGAGAAAGGAAAATGGGAACCTGGGAGATGTAAAGCTGTGCCCATCCAGCCAGATGGATGAAACACATCACTTTTCCTGTTAGACACAGCTTTTGTATGAAACAGTGGGCCCTCAGGGGAAAAATACCAGCTTGAGTAATTAACTCATGATTATGCAAAGATCAATTTACGTAGCCTCTTTGTTTTTCTCCCTTTTTTTTTTATTGCCTTGGGCTACCTCATTTCTTATTACTGTCTTCACTGTATTTGGGCCAGGATTTAGGAAAGTGGCAGAGACAATAATGGGAGACCAACTTATTTTGTCCATTTAACTTTCATTAACAAGTTTGTTGAAAAGAAATTAAGCCAGTTTATTTGGGCAATAAAGAGTTAGACATGACTTGACCACTGAACAACAACTTGAGGTTAGATATACAAGAAATTTGCAAAAGGGTTTCCTAAGTATAGTTATTTTGGGGCCCATCTGGGTTGAGTAAATCAAATATAATCAATCATAAGTTTTTTATAGCATGTAAAATCTTTCTCATATATTCACACATGATCCTTACAGTAGTGCCTGTTACGTAACAAGGGTTTATTAAATGTCAAATACTGGGTGAATACACAACAGTTGTGTGAGATAGGTAGGATTGATATTTATCCACAATTCTAAAATTAGAAAAACTGAGATTCTGTTTCAGTTTTTAGCTTAAAGTCATAAGATACTAAGTTCTATCTTTTTTCTGCCACAGACCTCTTTAAGGAGTACGTGCTATTAAATGCATTTTCAGAGAACTTTAACTTTACCACAGCAAGGATTTTTTTTTTTTCCTTTTTAATGAGACAAAAAAGCTAACATGTTTTCTGTGCTGGGAAGGCACTGGGGTCTTATCGGGCTTTTTATTTCATTAGAGCAGCTCCTGCCTCTTTGGGCATTCATAGTGTTGGGCAGAGCCCTCCAACTTGAATGCTAGAGGGAAAGAAAGCCATGCTAGAAGCAATGCTTTGAGGAGCCCAGAAATTCCTATGAAAAGGTAGCATTATTATTTTATCCCCCCACTCTGGATTTTCCTTTCTTTTAAATGTTCTAATTTACTTTTCATTCTGTGTTACTGACAGAGTGCTTATTGTAACTGATTGTATGCTTTAATGTTTTTCAAGTTGTTTATTTGAAAGAAGGAAATTAGTACAATTTCACTTCATCCAACAAATGTTTGTTAATCACTTACTGTGTGGTGGGCACTACTTGAGGTTCTGGGAGTCAGCAGTGAAAAAATAGACAATCTTTTTATTTAAGAGAGTCTGTTATCAATGGAGAGTGACAATAAACAGTATCACAGCAAAGAAGTTTTATGATATATTAGAAAGTGATAAGTGTTAGAGATAAGAAGAGCAGAGTATGGAGACCAGAGGTGCTGAAGCATTTACCATTTCTTGCACCAAGCTTTGTATTTTTTTTTCTTTATGGATGGATAGATGTATAGATAGATGCTCTCTATCTCATCACCTCATCTGACATACTGTATATACTTGATTGTTTATAATCTCCCTCTCCTTTCTAGTTCCCAATAGCTTATAAGCTCCATGAGCACAAGATATTTTATACCTGTTTTGTTGGCTATTGTATTCCCAGGGGACAGAACAGTACCAGGAATCTAAGAGATGCACAAAACGTATTTGTTTGGATGAATGAATTGACTGCATTTGATATAGGGTGGTCAGGGTAAGCCTCACTGACATCTGAGTAGAGATGTGACAAGAGAGGGAATATGTCACGTGGCAGGCTTGAGGACCATTGTTCCAGGCAGAAGGGCCAGTTATGGCTGGAACAGAGTGACCAAAGGGAGAGGAGTACAAAATAAAACAAGAGAGGGAATCAGGGACCACCAGATCATGGGAGGGCTTTAAAGGCCACTGTAAGGACTCAGACCGAAGGACTAAGGGAGATGAAACTGTTGTTGGGTTTGAGTGATAGAGTGACAGGACCATAGTTGCTCTGCTGGAAACAGACCAAAGGAGTGCAAAGGTAAAAGGGTGAAAACTAGATCACAGGCCGTTACAAAATACAGGTAAGAGATGATAGTGACTCAGGCCAGGGGATAGCAGTGGAGGTGCCCGTAAAGTGATCAGACTCTGGATTTGCATTATTTTGGAGGTGAGGCAAACAGGTTTTGCAAATAATGGGTTGGGAGTGAGAGAAGGAAAGGCGGTTGCAACATTGAGGGAGGAATTGAGATGGAGAAGATACCTGATCAACAGGTTTGAGGGGAGGAGATAGTGACCAGCTTAGCTGTGTTTTGGTGCTTTCAGACATTCTTAAGTAGAACTGTCAAGTAGGTGGTGGGTAGGTTTCAGCCTACAAAAAGTGTGAGACTGTAGACAGTACTCAAAGTCTGAATATTGGGTAAGACCATCTAGAAGGAAGTACCAAAAAAGAAGGGATCTGAGGATTGAGTCTTCGGGTATTTGAGTGTTTAGTGTTCAAAGACAGGAGGCAGAACCTGCAAAGGAGACTGAGAAAGACTGATAAGTGAGGTAAAAGGGCCACCAGTGAGTATTCTGTGGAAGCTAAGAGTGGGAAAAGTGTTTCAGCAGGAGGAACTGATCCCCTGTGTAGACTGGTTACTAAGATGAGGACTGAGAATTGAGCACTGGTCTGAGCAATTTAGGGGAAGTGGTTGGCAGCAAAAGTTTGGTTGAAATGGGTTCAAGAGAGAAGAGAGTAAAGGAATTGTAGGCAGCAAATATAGAAAAATTGATACAGAAGAGATGGGGGCGATTTTGAGAGCAGTGTCCTTGAATAGCAAGTTTATATCCAAAATTGAAGGGAGGAGTTGGAGTGTCAAGGAATCAATAACTAATAGATGGTTTTACTTATTTCAGTGTTTACAAATCATTTATCATAGGAAGATTTAGATGGCATTAACTTCTGATTTTAATAGCCAACTTGTCAGTCACTGTGGTGTTCTCTCTAGGAGAATACAGGTAGATGGGTAACCTCATTTTTCCAAAATTCACTTGGGCAAGGCATGTAATTAGCATAGCTTTCTTTTGTAGAGCTATATGGAGAATCTTTTTGTTTGTTTTTGTAACTTACTAACATACTTGTTTCTAAAATAAAATAATGGGCACTTTATGATAAAAAATGGAGAATTCTTTCCCAAAGACAGAAGAGAAAAATAATTCTTCCCTTTTTCAAAAAGAAAGAAAAAAAATGTTTCCTACTACTTTTCAGAAATATGTAGTCTGTTACAATTTGTTTAATTTTCTCATTTTTTTTTTTTTTTTTTTTTAACTTTTCAGGCCGGAGTGAGACAGCTTTATGTACAGATTGACTTTGCGGCCATGTAATGAGTGAAAAGAAACCATGCTTTTTGGGGGGACCTAATTTTTCTGGTACTGTACAATCCTAAACATTGTACCTAGCTTTCTAAAAAGAGAAATCATCACTACACCTCCCCAGCACCAAGTAGACCAGGTAGAGTCCACCGTTTGTGCTCTGCCGGGAGTTTACAGCTAAGGGGTCAGAAGTAAGAGGATCTCTCCTGGACTTCTGGTCTTGTCTTTGTGCTCTTCTCACCAAACCATTTTGATTTCTGAGGTTTCTAGTTTTGTTCCAGGGTATTGTTTTCTCGGTATTGTTGTTTCCTTTTTTTTTTCATTTCAAATGCCCTCACTCCCACCCCTCATCCTAGCCAGTAAGAAATTCAGACTGTGGGTCTCTAATCATCTGGAATGTCTTCACTGAAGCTGCTGGAAGCCACTGCTTTCATTCCCACAAAACCAGTGTTATTTTAAAAAAGAAAAAAGAAATAAGAAATGGAAATCTGTTTTATATGTAATGTCACAGTTGTTGACGTTTTTCAATATAATCATATGTTTGTGAAATTGTTTGTACCTTGCAAACTTATGAACCAAACCATATTGGGTTTTCAAAGTGCCTTTGTATCAGAAAATGTATTTGCCAGCATAGAAATGTTCCATCAAAGGTCATGTATATGTTTGTTTTTTTTTTTAACGGGTATTCTGTACAAAATAAGACTCTTGTTAGTAACATATATAGATGTCTTTTTGTGTACTTCAAGCATAGATTTAGATACAGAAAAATTTGCCTTTTATTGCTCTCTCATCAAAAAATAAAAGGTGTTATTTTGCTTTTTAAATCAAATTTGGTTATTATATTAAATTATTTTATGGACTGTGTTTTCAGAACTTTGCAGATGCTTCTGTTATACAGACAGGTGTTTTGAATTATCACATCTGCTAAATTTCAAATTTCTAAAAAGCTACTGTGTCTATGATAAACTTTCCTGTATCTCTCTGCTGTTTTTAAAGATTCTCTTAATGAAAGGGAAAAGCATGTAGAGTGAAAGCAGAAAAGGTTGTGACAGTGTTGATTTGCTTTTTTGTTCTTCAAATGCCAAGTCCTATAATTTGTTTTCCTATGCAAGCACTGCAAAAATACAGTTGCTTTCAGGAATCCTAAAGTTGCATTTTACTGAGTTTGAAGTATTGAAGGTATGGAGTAGATGTGGTAATATAAAACTCCTAACACAAGTATCTTGGAAGTTCATAAATAAGTTGATTTCTAGGTTCTTGTTTATTTGAAAAATAAAATTGCAATTTGAGATAAGTGCTTGAACACTCTACTTAAATATTTCTGTGTTTTATGAAGAAATTGATCTGCATAGATATTTTCCCACTGTATTTCATTTTCTCATAATGTACATTCCCCTTTAACTGAAAAGGAAAAATTTAAAAATATTTTAATTTTTTGGAGGGGGAACCCTGCAGGATGGAAATGAATGTTTAGAATGAAGATAAGTAATAAGCACTTTTTCACTGATGTGGCAGAAATCACTGTTGGTTTTGTCTTAAGTTTCAGAGTACCTATTGCCCTACTTCTGACCTACAATTTATGAAATACACTGTAAACTACAGACTACTTGCTTCATGCTTTTCTAAACCACTGCAGATTGCCATGAACTATCAATAGTCTCCTTTTTCTGCAGATTGCGTAGTATTTTCAAAGTATTTTTACATACTGCCAGGCAGTTCTGAAGCTTAAAATTCCTGTCAACAGAATGCTTTTAACTGAAACAATTGTTAAGATGTTTCAAGAGGGAAATATAAAAGGAAATGTGCTGATAACGGTACTACTTTTTCACTGTAAGTATAAGTAGTCACTTGGAAGTTTGCATCCACTGCCAAGCCTGAGATATTCTTTAGGTTTTGGCATATTGTGGAAAGTGACAGGTTTGTATGAAGGCAGGGACTTTGATGTGTGCCTTTAAAAACTAATTATGTGAAACTGTACTGATACTTAGCATACAGAGGTAATATTTGCATTGGCCTATAAAATTTACCAGCACACACTGAAGATCCACTTCTGTCTTTCACTGAGTCCTCCATTCGAAGTGAAGTTTTCTGTCAAAATATGCATCACTTTAACTTTTACACTCTCAGTACACAAGTGCGTGAGTGTGGTTTTTAGGACATTTGACCAAGATGAAACTTTTTATTTTGCACCTGTTATAAGAGATCTCCAATTCATATCATTTAGCAGATTGGCATTAACATTTATGATTTAATTAAATGTTCTTAAACCTGTGTGTACAACAGGAAAACTTTTTTTTTCTTACTCTTAGGAAATACTTTTGTTTTCTCAGTGTTCTTGACACACATGTATTGCTAAAGTAGATAATTTCACTGAGAAATACTACTTGACTATTCTTATAAAATACATTTAGAATGTCCCTATTGGGGATTCTAATGTTGGGCTAATTTGGGGGGAAAAATCTGAGATATAATTCTGCTAATATTTTAAGAACCAAAATATACTCTGGAGAACAAATTTGTATTGTTCAGGGAATGTTTACCTTGCCAAGTAAACTTCCCCAAATAGAAATATACCTAAACTAGTTTTGTGTTTTTGCATCTAAGAATATATTGATCGAGATGAAGGGCTTACCCTACTCACAGCTCCTTTATTTTGCGGGCTGCTTGTGTGCTTTGTTGAATGACAGCGTCTAGTTTTTCTGTAGCTCAGTGTTCCTCATACATCCCCACAGCCTCTTCTGCAGAGACATGAGGAAGTGGAAACAGATGGAACTGGCATTTCCTGTATACCTGGAATGCTCCAGCATTCTTCAAAGCCTGTTTGTGTACACCAGTAGCCAAAATACTGTGACTTTTGTGCACCTTTGTTAAACAGCCAAATCACTGACTCCAGATGCAGTTGATCAGAGTTCTATAATTTTTTTAACCTCCTACAGAATAATCAGTTTAATAGATATTATTGATATGGTAGCATCCTCTTACATAATTCTGGGACTTAAGAATAAAAATAATTCATCGCTGAACATAGAATTTTAGAATTTTACATCCAAGGAGACTGTCCGTAGAAGCAGTCTTGTTCTACCTCTCATTTTACAGATGAGAAAACTGAAGCCCAGAAATGCTGTCATTTGCTCAAGGTCACAGAGATAATTATAGTGGCAAAGTCAAGACCAGAATCCAGGTTTTCTGACTCCAAGTCAAGAGTTCTTTCTACTCTTCTGTGCTGTGTCTCCAGTGTAATAATATTTGCCTTTATGTAAATGTGATAAAGAAGCATTTTTAAAAAAAAAAGACATCTGACCTCCATTTTTGGTACATTAAGGCACTTTATAAATGGAGTTTTACTGTCTTATTTTTCATAGCAAATTATGAGGTTTAGAATATTATTTCCATAGTATTCTGTATGAAAGATATAATTAATTTTTTACTCTTTTTTACTTTTCTACTCTTGTGTAACCAGTTCCTGATTTTTTTTTTTTAAATAGTGACATCTCTCCATTGGATACTTTTAACTTGTGAGTAAATTTTTCTGTTTATTGCTCAAGACTAAATCCAATTTAAGGCCTGATTAGTTTATTTTGTTTATGTTCTGTGAATTGATGCTTTTTAGAAACCAGGCTAATTCACAGGTCATATCATTTCATTCTTACATTACTTTAAATTTTCAGCCACTGGAGAGATCTTGAATTCTTAACATTATTCTCAGAGCCACACAAAATTGGGCATTAAATGTTGTATAGAACAAAACAAAAATTTTAACAGGGTAGAATTTTGAAGTCTTATAGAGAATCCCCGGAGAAGGCAAAGGCATCCCACTCCAGTACTCTTGCCTGGAAAATCCCATGGACAGAAGAGCCTGGTAGGCTGCAGTCCCTGGGGTCGTGAAGAGTCAGACACGACTGAGTGACTTCACTTTCACTTTTCACATTCATGCATTGGAGAAGGAAATGGCAACCCATTCCAGTGTTCTTGCCTGGAGAATCCCCAGGGACGGGGGAGCCTGGTGGGCTGCCGTCTATGGGGTCGCCCAGAGTCGAACACGACTGAAGTGACTTAGCAGATAGAGAATCCCAAATGCTAAATTGCAAAGTTCAACTCTTCATTAAAAGCATTACCTTGAGAAAGTTAAAACTTTGTTTTTCTTTTTGTCACTGTCTTCAAAACAAATTATTTTTCAATTCACAAGAACTTTGGCAAAAAAAAGGAAATGATTTTATTCTTTGAAGAACATTCAATAAAAGTTTTATTCAGAGAAGACTGTTTGAAGACATGATCCCCCAAAAGTCTTCATGATCTAGATCTCTACCACAGAATCAAGACAATGAAAAATTATGTCAAAAAAGTATTTGCAGATAAGTATAGTTTTATTTACTATAAATCAATGTGTCTTTGATGAGGGTGTCTTTGGTTTATGTTTCACCATTTCCTAACTACAAATTATACAGAAAGAACACCCTTTTATTAAGTATTTATGTATCAGGCTCTTTGTATGGCCTCTTTCATGTTATCTCATGTAAAATCCTTATCTTTTCATTTAAAAAAAAAAGAATGTTGCATGATTTTGAGCGATAGATCTTTTTCAAATGTATTTTATCTTCTGATTCTCCAAATATGCTTATGAGGAAGAAATTCATAACTCCATTTTACAGATGAGGAAGCTGTTTTGAGAGAATGTAAATGAACTGACTGGGGAATGGCCAGTAGTAGGTACTGGTTCTAGATCAAGTGCTTTCTGGTGACAACTGCTCTGGTTTTTGTCATTCTATAGTGACTTAAAGACCCAGGAAGTTATATCAGACGTAAATACACTCTCCCATACAATCATGAGGCTTCCCAGCTGGCTCAGTGGTAAAAAATCCGCCTGCCAAGCAGGAGACGCAGGTTTGATCCCTGGGGAAGGAAATGGCAACCCACTCCAGCATTTTCGCCTGGGAAATCTCATGGACAGAGGAGCCTGGTGGGCTACAACCCACGGGGCCGCAAAGAGTTGGACATGACTGAGCGACTAAGCACAGCACATAACGTTTGTTTAGACTCATTCCTTCTTTGGATCCTTTCCTACGCTTACTACCTTTGCCATTTAACTTAAACTCTGCAGACTAAAATGAACAATCAGAGGTCCTTTAAGCACTTTTGAGACCATTTTTTTGAAAAATGTAAAATGTTTTCTTGATACAGAGTTAACTGCTTAAAAGGGACTGACTCAAGTGTCAGTGCCAGTGTGAGTGAAGAGGAACACCTCCTGGCCAAGAGACATTAAATTAATTGGTAGGAAGTTGTCTTCTAAGAAGTACAGATGATTTTGCACTGCATGCGAGGGATGTGTACAATTTGATTTACATTACATTTTATAGACTTTATAGCTCTTCAAAAGGATGAAATATATTTCATAATTAGTATTAATCTATGCTTAAACTTAATATTTAACTGTGAACTCTTCCCATGGCCTTGAAAATTTTAATATTTGTAACTGATCATGGTGGAAAGTCTGTAAAAAAATGAATGTCTTTGTCTCATACATGCTATTATCAGCAAATTTAGCATGAATTTACACTTACATGCTCAGTAAACGTTTGGTTAACCAGTGAGTAACTATTGTAGTCAGCAGTGGATACACAAGTAAGGTAAAACCAGTAATTTACTGTTTATTACAGAAGACGTCTTAACTTTTCTTTGGCATTTTTGCACAGATAAGTGACTTTATATTCACTATGGCCATTTTTTTTTTTTTTAAGTCACCCTGTAAGCTACTCCTTCATTTTAATACAGGAACAGTGGGAATACAGAGATGTTTTCCATTTTGCAAGCTGTGTTAGGACAGCAATTTGGTAGAACTGGGACAGTGGAACCTGGATCACCTGAGTTTTTATATTTGGTGTATTTTGAATGAGAAACCACAGTCTCTCTTTTTATAGGAAATTGCCATATTCCTATTATCCAACACTTTAAGGGCCTGTGTATAACATTCTATTTCATTTATCCCAGATGCATTTTCATCCAAAACTCTTTCAAAGGTCTGTCTACAAAGTGCTTCTATAAAAGCAACACTACATGTATTCATTAACTGATTTAAATATTCCTAAGGTAGTTTATATCTTCTTTTGCCCCTCTAAATACTAATTAGTAGAGCTTCTGTTTCTTATTTTCTGTTTCTTTTCATTACTGCTGCCAATGTAAAACTTCTCTTAAAAATCTTTGTTTTGAATGTATTTGAATTTTATGTATCATATGTCAGTTAGACTCAGTATTCTGTTTTGAACTAGACATATCCTGTCAAGAGCTTGTTGTGTAGTCTCATCGCTTCCTCTAACAGCAACAAATTTAGTGATATATCTGCCCAAGTGATATTTTGCCCCAACATTTGTGAGTCTGATCAACAAACAGAATGAGTCTTCTATATCAGAAATACTGTGAATGAAAAGCTGCCAAATCCCTTCTTGGTATATTTTAAATACCCCTACAACACTTTACCTCCCTGTCTTTAATGGTTTAAACATATGGCCAAGTTTGATTTGGGTTTGATTCCTTTGGTGAAGAGTACATCATCAAAACATTTCTAAATAAACATTTGAGCACAAGGCTAGGTTGGAATGTCAAAGACTATATTGTAATTTGGTTTGAATATACTAGAGTGAGCAATTATCATTTGCCTAAGAACAACAAATTCCAAATGTGTATTTCACTTTTTTCTACTTGAAGACATTCATGTATTTTGTTTAACCTCAGATATATTTAAAAAGAATAATAAATGATTGTTATCAAAATTCTTCCAATAAAATTTCTGTTAAAAATTCTTTACCTGAATTGTCTGTTCATTTGATGAAGCTCCAATACTTTGGCCACCTGATGTGGAGTTGACTCATTGGAAAAGACCCTGATGCTGGGAAAGATTGAGGGCAGGAGGAGAAGGGGGCAACAGAGGATGACATGGTTGCTTGGCATCATCAACTCAATGGACATGAGTTTGAGCAAATTCTGAGAGATGAAGGACAGGGAAGCCTGGTGTGCTGCAGTCCAAGGGGTTGCAAAGAGTTGGACACACCTGAGTGACGGAACAACAACAACAACAACAACCTGAATTGTCTATTAGTTTGATGAACTGAAAAGACCACTGTGAATTTAAGTTACTGGAACAGATTCTGGAGGACTTAGGGAATGTAAGGCAAAGAATGATTCTCAGGGCCCAGGGACAGCAAAACTGATCAGGAGAGAGGAGATAGCAGGAGACTTGGAAATGTCTTGACACAGAAGATCCTCACTGTAAATGCTCCTACTCATTATTTTACCTCATAAACAAGTCTCAAAGTATCTCCAGATATTTAACCTCAAATTATTTTCTCACCTTGTTCTCTATCATCTCAGCCTACAGGAAATGAAGACCAAAAACATCTGACCATTATCCTTCCAAATTTTTCCCTCTAATCAGAAGAAATTCTTTTTTAAACTAACTTCGCAAAACCCCACATCCCACTCATCCTATCTTCTCAAACATACTCTTATCCAAGCAGTCTCTTCCTTACCATCAATCTGTGCTGTACAGTGAGGGCTTTATTCTCAGTGTGTGTGTTGTCAAGTATCTCACATGTGTCTACATGCACTTCTGCTTGCTCTCTAACCATTTCTGTGGCGCTTAGTAATATGGCTTCTCTCCTCCCTAGTTTGTAGAGTTAATCAGAAGCCATCAGTGGCTTACTTCTTGTCACGCCATGGCAGAACTACCAGCATCTCTAATTTTACTTTTCCCACTCAAATCTCTTCAACTACCATTTCTGTTCAGAATTCCTTAAAGAATTCTTAGAAATGTAAATATTGCCTTTGCCACCTCCCATATCCTGAATCCCCTATCAAAAAGTCCTCCTCATTTATTGGAAATCTTTTAAACTCACCTTTCCATTCCCACTGCCCTGTCTAGTACTTCATTGCTGTGTGCAGTCACAATGTGGAATTGTCTGACTTCTCTCCTATTCAGTGTCCGACTCTGCTGCTGCTGAGTCACTTCAGTCGTGTCTGACTCTGTGCGACCCCTTAGACAGCAGCCCACCAGGTTCCCCCGTCCCTGGGATTCTCCAGGCAACAACACTGGAGTGGGTTGCCATTTCCTTCTCCAAGGAATGAAAGTGAAAAGTGAAAATGAAGTTGCTCAGTCACGTCCAACTCTTAGCGACCCCATGGACTGCAGCCTACCAGGCTCCTCCGTCCATGGGATTTTCCAGGCAAGAGTACTGGAGTGGGGTGCCATTGCCTTCTCCGTGTCCGACTCTAGCCACCTGCATTTCAGCACACATGCACAAACACTCTGAACACACCACAAAAACAATTCTGGCCTTAGCCAGGAAGTACACGGAATTTCTGCTGAATCAGACTCCTATCTAAGTTCTTTTCAAACATTTCCCCTATCCTGGTTTCCTGACTACCTTCTGCTGGCCCTTTTGCATAGTGGACTTTGACCTCCTAGAGCTGAAGCACCTGCCAGGGATGCCCTGCCCCGCTTTTCCTGTGCTCTCTGGAATCAGCCTCTGGCCTAAGGGAAGTCTACAGTGGTCTGTCAACAGCCCATTAGAGCAGCCCTTTCTGTTTACATACATGTTTAGGCAAATTATTTACTATAACAGTTCATTACCCAATCTTTTGAGTTTTTGCTTCCTTCCCCCAGAAGCCAACTTGTGTTATACTAATGAAGTAAGCTACCCAGTTTCCACTTTTAATTCCTTCAGCTCAAGAATCTTGAGTGGTTGTCTTAAATGCTCATCAAATACAAATTCCTCTGAATAATTTCAGCAACTTGTAATGCTTTTCTTTCCCTCCTTATTCAATCTCATTACTCATGATATGGAATAAGCAAACTTTGCATTACTCTAGACCAAAGAAACAGCAAAGAAAGGGAGAAGAGGCAAGCAGGTTTAACAGATTAGACAGAATGACAGTAATTTACTATTTTTCATTCTGCATGAAAAAGAGAAAAAGACAACACCATTTTAATAGGATTCTAGCTCATTCAAATACTCTGTCAGCTAATCCAGCTCTACTTCTACACTTTAAAGATAATTTACCATGAAGTTCAGGCTTTAATAAAGTCCTATAACCAACAGCAGTTGGTATAATAGTATGACAATACTCTGGCACAGTTTAAGCAATCAAAATTTATTGAAAAAATGGATGAATTATGCTTTTAATATGAAGTTTAGCACCTCTTTGAAAAATAGAACTATATGGATTGGCAAAGTGAACTGTATTCTTTGTAGGGCAGTCACTGCTAAAGCCAGAAGAAAAACAAAATAATATGAAAACAAAAGCATTCCCCAAAATATTTCCTGACTTTAGGGAAATCAGGAAAGCATAGGTACAGTTTCAGTGCAATTAGAACCCTGCCATTTGACCTGGACTTTGGAAAACATTGCAACTGCTTCTAAAACTATAATAATAATAATAAGGTCTGTCTGATTAGCCATTAGGGTGTTTTTCTACTCTAAGCATTGTTAGATCAGATTGTTGTTCAAGTTCACAGGGGTCATCTGTCCTGTATGTGCATCATACTACTTCCCCTTGAGCAATAATTTGTACACAGTTCATATTGATTTCCTCAGAGCTTCAAAACAAGACAAAGTCACTACATTTGTAGTTAAATCAGAGCAAAGACTTCCCGTTGGCTTCCAAAAACAATCTGGTAGTGGTGGCCACCAACTAAGGAAACCCACAAGAATGACAACTGAGAGAAGAATTTTTCTATTTGAGTTATGATTTCAAAAGGGTAGTGTATCTCCCTGTGGCTTTTTTCCTCTGTCCACCTCTGCACATGGGTCAGAATGTAAGCCCAATCATGAAAGAGTCACAGAGCAACAGAATAAACAGAACTCCAAGTTTCTGAACGAGCGCAAAAAAAAAAAAAAAAACAACCCTAGGGAACCAGGAAGTAGCGAGATCATGAAGAGAAGCTCAGGAAAGCAACTTGGAAAAGTCAATGATCAACCCCAAGTTTCACACTCAAGTCAGTAAGGCTTGTATCTGATCCTTCCTACCTGGCATACCAAAAGACTAAATATCCAACTGTCTAGGTCCCAGCCTGGGTCACATAAACTTGAGATAGATCAAAAAAGAACTGCAGTCCTTGAAAACCCAACTGACACTGGAACCTCAGCCCATAGAAGGTAGACTAGTAATTGCATCCTGCACCTAACCAGGCTCATTGCCTGCTAAAACACAAACCACAGAATCTAAACAAGAACCAGAATCTCATAATATTCAACATGTTCAAGCTACAATCCAAATTGGCAAAGTGCCATGAAAATTTCAACTTCCAGTTGAAAAACAATCAACAGATACCACGGCTGAGATGATACCAAAGTTGGAATTATTGGACAAAGACTTTAAAGCAACTATTACAAAAATGCTTGAACAAGCAATCACTTATCTTGCAACAAAAGTTAAAACAGTAAACTGAAGATATAAAAACAACCAAATGGAAATTTTAAAACAGGATCCAAAATTAAAATCAAGTCAACAGCAGAATGGAGAAGACAGAGAAGTCAGTGAACTTGAAAACATATCAATAAAAATGATCCATACTAAATAACAGAGAAAATAGATTGGAAAAAAAATAAAATAAACAGAGCTCAGAGACCTGTGGGACAATAAGAAATGTCTTAACACTTTTGTTATCAGATGCCCAGAAGGAGAGGACTCGACATAGAATGATGAAGCAGAAGTGCTGAAAAAAATATTTGAAGAAACAATAGCTGGTAACTTCCCAAATTTGGTGACATAAAGCTAAGATACAGGAAGCTAAGCAAACGCCCAAAGGATAAATGCTAAAATATCTACATGAAATGCAACATCATCAGATAATTACAATCAAAATTCACAAGCTTTACATAAATGTTAAGTTCATTCTGACATTCATATAAAAAGGCAAAGGAACTAAACTAGATACAATTTTGAAAAAAGAGAAAACTAGAGGAATTACACTAGCTGCTTTTAAGATTTACCATAAAGCTAAAGAAATCAAGACAGTGTGCTAGTACAGAAGGGAGAGAGACATAGACGGACAGAATAGCAAAGGGTTCAGAAATAGATCCACACAAATACAGTCAGCACAATTATGGCAAACGGATTTTGACAACAGCACAGAAACAGTTCAATAATGACAGTCTTTTTAAACAAACGGTGTTGAAGCAATTGAATATCTCCATGCAAAAAAAAAACAACTTTCATCTAAAACTCACACTTCAGATAAAAATTAACAAAATATACTACAGATAAGTGTAAACTACAAAACTGTAAAAAATTTTAGAAGAAAACATAGGATAAAATCTACATGTCCTTGAGTTTGCTTATTGATTCTCATACAGTGTAACAGAAACATGATTAAGAAAAAGTTAATAAACTGGATTTCATCAAAATGAAAAACTTGTGCTTTGCAAAGACATAGTTAAGGAAATAAAAGGACAAGCTACAGATTAGGAGAAAATATTTACAAATCACAATCTGACAAAGAACTTATATCCAGTAGGTATGTGTGCTAAGTCGCTTCAGTCATGCCCAATTCTTCGCGACCCTATGGACTGCAGACTGCCAGGTTCCTCTGTCCATGAAATTTCCCAGGCAAGAATGCTAGCGTGGGTTACCATGCCCTCCTCCAGGGGATCTTCCTGACCCAGGGATCGAATCTGTGTCTCTTACGTTTCCTGCGTTGGCAGGCAGGTTCTTTACCACTAGTGCCACCTGGGAAGCTCTATATCCAAAATAGATAAAGAATAATCAAAATTTAACCATAAGAAAATTCAAATTAAAAATGGGCAGAAGGCATGAACAGATGTTTCATTAAGCAGGGTATAAAAATGGTAAATAAATACATGAAAAGATGTTCAACATTATTAGTCACCAGGAAAATGCAAATTAAAATTATGATGATATACCACAACACACCTATCAGAAGAGCTAAAATAAAAAAACTGTCAATATGAAGTGCTGACAAAGATACACAGCAATGGGAACTCACATTGCTTGCAAGAAAGCAAAATGACATAGGCACTCTGGAAATCATTTTGGCAGTTTTTTATAAACTTAAATGTACATTTATCATATGATGCAGCAATTGCACTGCTGGGTGTCTATTCTAGAGAAATAAAAATTACATTCATACAAGTAACAGTATGTGACTATTTTAACAACTATATGTATAACTGCTAAAAATTGAAAAAAACCCAAATCTCTTTCAAATAGTTAATGGATAAAGAATATTGTGTCTATATGAGACTACTACTTAGCAATTAAAAAAAATGAACTTCTGACACATAACAATAACTTGGATGCATCTTAAACAGCATTTTATTGAAAGAAGCCAGTCTCATTTACATGATATTCTCAAAAGGACAGAACTACAGAGAAAGATCAGATCAATGGTTGCCAGGCATTATAGGTGGGTAGAAGGGGCGAACATAAAGGGACAGGGTGAAGGCGATTTTGTGCGAGTTAGAACTAGTCTGTGTCTAGATTATGAAAGCAGTTTCACTGTATAATAGTTTAAAATAGCATTAAACTATTTGATGAATAGTGCACATTTTTCATTTTACAGTTTCATTTATTGAGGTTAAATTACATAAAGATTAGATTTGGCAAATTGAGCAAATAAAAACACAGGCACTCAATTCAATTTCAAATAAATATTTTCTTAAGTGTCCCAAATACTGAATGGAACATAAACGTATTTTAAAAAGTTGTTGATCTGAAATTCAGCTTAAATGCATAACCCTATTTTATCTGGAAAACCTAACAGAAAAATGCACAGATCCTGAATTTATACAACTTAATGAATTTTGGTAAATATTTATATGCATACAATCAATACCACATCAAGATACAGAACCTTTCCATGACCACAGTGCCTTTCTGTCTCCTAGTCACTCGTCACTCTTCACTCTCTCTCTTATTCTAGTCACTCTTACGCTCTCCATAACAACTGTTTTCTTTTCAAGCACTGTTTTGCCTGTTGCTATAATTCATAGAAATGGAAGTGTACCCTTTTATGTCTGGTTTCTTTCACCTGTTTTTAAAATTCACTCAGGTTTTTTGTGTCAGCAGTGGTTCATTCTGTTTTACGGTAAAGTAATATTCCATTGCAAAACATACTACAATTTTTAAGTCCATTGTCCTGTAAAGGACACATGCTTGGTTCCAGTTTGGGGCTATGAATGAATAAAGATACAAAGTTATAAACATTCATGGACTATTTTTGTCAGTAGGTTTTCATTTCTTTTCAGTAAATACATAGGACTGGTTTTGAAAGTTCATGGGGCAGTTGTATGTTTAATTTATAAGAAACTGCTAATTAGTTTCCAAAGTAGTTGTGCCAATTTACATACCTACCAATAATGAGATTTTCAGTTATTACATCCCCTGGCAACTTTTACTATTAGCCCTTAATATTTTTGACATTCTATTGGCTTTTCTTTACTATTTGTCCATTTTCTATTTTACCAGTTTCTGATCTTATGTGAAGTATTTGCTTCCTTCTCAGTCAGTTCAGTCGCTCAGTTGTGTCTGACTCTTTGTGACCCCATGCATGACAGGCTTCCCTGTCCATCACCAACTCCTGGAGCATACTCAAACTCATGTCCATCGAGTCAGTGATGCCACCCAACCATCTCATCCTCTGTCATTCCCTTCTCCTCCTGCCTTCAATCTTTCTCAGCATCAGGGTCTTTTCCAGTGAGTCAGTTCTTCACATCAGGTGGCCAAAGTATTGGAGTTTCAGCTGCAGCATCAGCCCTTTGAATGAATATTTAGGACTGACTTCCTTTAGGATGGATCTCCTTGCAGTCCAAGGGACTCTCAAGAGTCTTCTCCAACACCACAGTGCAAAAGCATCAATTCTTCGGCACTCAGCTTTCTTTATGGTCCAACTCTCATATCCATACATGACTACTGGAAAAACCATAGCTTTGACTAGATGGACCTTTGTTGGTAAAGTGATGTCTTTGCTTTTTAATATGCTAAGTTGGTCATAGCTTTTCTTCCAAGGAACACGTGTCTTTTAATTTCATGGCTGCAGTCATCACCTGCAGTGATTTTGAAGCCCAAAGATATAGTCTCTCACTGTTTCCACTGTTTCCCTATCTATTTGCCATGAAGTGATGGGACTGGATGCCATGATCTTAGTTTTCTTAATGTTGAGTTTTAGGCCAACTTTTTCACTCTCTTCTTTCACTTTAATCAAGAGGCTCTTTAGTTCTTCTTCGCTTTCTGCCACAAGAGTGGGGTCATCTGAGTATCTGAGGTTATTGATATTTCTCCCGGAAATCTTGATTCCAGCTTGTGCTTCATCCAGCCTGGCATTTCACATGATGTACTCTGCATGTAAGTTAAATAAGCAGGGTGACAATATACAGCCTTGACATACTCCTTTCCCGATTTGGAACCAGTCTGCTGTTCTATGTCCAGTTGTAACTGTTGCTTCTTGACCTGAATACAGATTTCTCAGGAGGCAGGTCAGGGGTCTGGTATTCCCAGTTCTTTAAGAATATTCCACAGTTTGTTGTGATTCATACAGTCAAAGGCTTTGGTGTACTCAATAAAGCAGATGTTTTCCTGAAACTCTCATGCTTTTTCGATGATCCAGCAGATATTGGCAATTTGATCTCTGGTTCCTCTCTCTTTTCTAAATCCAGCTTGAACATGTGGAATTTCACAGTTCACATACTGTTGAAGCCTGGCTTGGAGAATTTTGAGCATTACTTTGCTAGTGTGTGAGATGAGTGTAATTGTGCGGTAGTTTGAGCATTCTTTGGCATTGCCTTTGGGATTGGAATGAAAACTGACCTTTTCCAGTCCTGTGGCCACTGCTGAGTTTTCCAAATTTGCTGGCATACTGAGTGCAGCACTTTCAGCTCATCGTCTTTTAGGATTTCAAATAGCTCAACAGGAATCCCATCACCTTCACTAGCTTTGTTCGTAGTAATGTTTCCTAAGGCTCACTTGATTTTGCATTCCAGGATGCTTCCTTCTAATTACTTAAAATTTAATACACTCTGCTTTTCCAGAATTGGATCACTGATTTTAAAACTTTCTTCTTTTCTAAAGCAGTAAATTTCTAAATACTACTTTATCTGAATCCCACAAATTTTCACATTTTATGTTTTTACTCAGAAATACATTCTTTTATCTCCAAATTTTGGGACTTTTATAGATATCTTTTTTTTTTTTTTGCCAGCAATTTTTATTTAATTTCAGTGTGGTCAATAGCCAAGCTTACGGTTTACTTTCATAAGTGTTTCATGTGTGCTTGAAAATATCTATTCTACCACTGTTGACTGTAGTGACCTAACAATTTGACCTAAATGGTTGGTTTGTTCAAATCAATACTTTTACTGATATTGTTTACTTCTATCAGTTGCTGAGAGAAGGTTGTTAAAATCCCCAACTTTGATTGTGGATTTGTCTGCATCTTCATTCAGTTTTGCCAATTTTTGCCTTATGTATTTTCAAGCTGGTATTCAATGCATACACATGCAGGATTGTCTTCTTTATGAACTGCCCCTTTTCTTTATGAAAGTATCTCTTGAGTATACTCCTTCTTTTTAAGTCTATTTTGTCTTATGCTGATACAGCCACTTGTTTTCTTATGCTTACTGTTTGTATTGTTTATTTTTTCCTTATTCTTCTACTTTCATCCAGAGTCTTTATATATAAAGTTTAACTCTTGTAGACAACATATAGTTAAGCCTTTGAAAAAAAAACTAGTCCTTTTGGTTGGACTAGTTAATTTACAACTGTGATACCAATAAGCAATTATTGGTTTGGCTGGATTTAAGTCTTCCATTCCACTATTTGTTTGTTCTTTGTCTTATGTTTTTTAATGTTTATTTCCTCCTTTCCTGTCCTCTTTTGTTTAATTATATGTCTTTCAGTATTTAATTCTACTCATTTTTTTTAACTTCTGCCAAGTGTGTGTGTGTGGTTTTTTTTTTTTTTTTTTTGGTAGTAGTTGCCAAAGGATTACAATATATATCCTTAACACAGTCTGCTGCTGCTACTGCTGCTAAGTTGCTTCAGTCATGTCCGACTCTGTGTGACCCCAAAGACGGCAGCCCACCAGGCTCCCCCGTCCCTGGGATTCTCCAGGCAAGAACACTGGAGTAGGTTGCCATTTCTTTCTCCAATGCATGAAAGTGAAAAGTGAAGCCGCTGTTGTGTCTGACTCTGTGCGACCCCATAGACGGCAGCACACCAGGCTCCTCCATCCATGGGATTTTCCAGGCAAGAGTACTGGAGTGGGGTGCCATTGCCTTCTCTGTTAACACAGTCTACCTACAATTATTATTCTACTACTTCAAATAAAATGTAATAATCCTGCAACTGTATAATTCCCTTTCCCCCTGCAACTTGTGTTATTGTTTGCACATATTTTATAGCTAAATACATGCCACAATACTGTATTAAATTGTCAGTTGTCTTTTAAAACTGAAAGTCGCTCAGTCGTGTCCTACTCTTTGCAACCCCATGGACTATACAGTTCATGGACTTCTCCAAGCCAGGATACTGGAGTGGGTAGCCATTCCCTTCTCCAGGGGATCTTCCCAACCCAGGGATTGAACCCAGGACTCCCGCATTGCAGGCGGATTCTTTACCAGCTGAGCCACCAGGGAAGCCCAAGAATACTAGCTCTTCCCAAGCCAGGAATCGAACTGGGATCTCCTGCACTGCAGGCAGATTCTTTACCAACTGAACTATCAGGAAAGCCCAATAGCTTTTAAAAACATAAAGCAAAGAAAATCTGATAGTCATTTATACTTACATTTTATTATTTCCTTCCTTTCAGCTGATGTCATTTACCTTCAACCCAAAACACCTCCCTCAGCTTTCCTTGTAGTGTGTGTCTGCTGGTGACTAATTCTGCTTTCATGAAGATTGTTTTATTTGTATTTTTCTGTCCTATTTGTTTTCTGTTCTGCTTCTGAGGACCCAATCACATGTATGTTGAATTGCTTGATACTGCCTCACATGGCATTGAGGCTCTGTGCTCTTATTCTTCCCTCCAACCTTTTTTCCTCAGAAAATTTCTATTCATCATCTGCACTCTGTTGTTAACTTCAACCATTTGGGGTTTT
The DNA here is from genome assembly GCF_019923935.1 of Bubalus bubalis. Lineage (NCBI taxonomy): Eukaryota > Metazoa > Chordata > Mammalia > Artiodactyla > Bovidae > Bubalus > Bubalus bubalis. The sequence goes on along the minus strand of NC_059162.1, from coordinate 42,413,434 downwards.
CTCTTTGTTTCCATTACTCTGCTAAGAGTACTCATTTACATTAATTCACTACAACCACTTTTCCTTTTCATACTTGAACACAGTTCTGAGCTGCTTTGAAATCCTTGTTGGCTAATTCCAATATCTGGGTTGGTAGGATCTCTTTTTACTGTGTTTTTCTCTTTTTGACCTTAAGTCATATTTTCCTATTTCATTGCATGCCTCATAATATTTTATAGCATTCGAGGCATCGTTGATAGATTGATTCATTTTGTTATTATGCTCTGGAAGTGATAAGCTTTGTTCTAGCAGGCAGGTAATTATTGGCTAGTCACTTTGATTTTATGGAGGCTTGATTTCACATTATGTTAAAGATTCTGTCTTTAGTTTTAGCACAAATCCTTAGCCCTAGGCACAGCCTTTACTGCTAATATACAACCATTCTAGGGATTTGATGCAAAGTCTAAGGTACAAGCTTTCTAACTTGTTGGGATTCAAACTCTTGAGTTCTCTTGCAACAGAGAGCAACAATCTCTGCTCAGCTTTTTCAGCCTCCCAGCTACAGCTTTCCACCAGGTTCACTGGAGTCTTCCCTGCACACGCACAATGCCAGAGTTAGCCAAAGATTTAAGAGGAAATCATGCAGATTAGAAGTCTCCTCCCTCCGTGCCACCTTCATTTCTAGAATTTTCTCCTTCAGTATACAGCTCCTCCAGCAGCAGCCAATTCCAACAACTCAAGTCATTAAGACTGAAACTTTCTCTTCCATTCTAGCCTCCCACTCACTAGACTGACTGGTAAATTCCCTGAGGGAAAAATCATGTAACTATAGTTCTCTTACTACTTCTGGTCACTCCTTGGTGCCTTTAGACAGTTATTTATTATATTTTCCCAGAGTTTATCATTGGGAGAGTTTGTACATTACAAGCTATTCCACCACTACCCAAATCAGAAGTCCTTCATTTTATAATTCTTCACTGTTTAATTTAATGCTTTAGAAAAAAAAAATACAGAACTGTTACTTAAATGTCCTTGGGTCTCTCTTATTTTGCATCTGACAGATTGAAAGTAGAATGGTTCATATATATTAAAATATCTTTTATCTCAAATGAATTAACTCAAAATAATCTCCTATTAATTGTTGCTCCCAGAAAAGAGGGAAGTAGTTGCTCAACTTTTAGTGAATCTATTGAGCAAAGAGGTCAGATAAACTGATTAGGCCATGGAAACAGAGTTGACTGACCTTGAACAATATAGGAGTTAGGGGAACTGACCCTTCCATGCAGTTGAAAACATCTGTGGTTCCATATCCATGGATTCAACCAACTGCAGATTCAACCGACCAGACTGTGCAGTACTTGGTATGTATTTTGTGGACCTACACAGTTCAAACCTGTGTTGTTCAAGGGTCAACTGAAATCAGAGTTAGACCAACTAAACTACCATGGAGCAAGGCTATTTTTATTTTGAACTGACAAAAAGTGTAACACTTCATAGTCATGAAACATAATAAATGGAGTGTGATTTACAACTAGGAAGAAGAATGTGGCTACTTGCATGCATATGGAGGCATATTAACTGTTAAGTGATATGACAAATCTTGACCAATCTATTGTTGTCTTCAAGCTTAAATTTTTAAAAATTTTATTTTGTAGTCAGCAAATTTTCCACTTTTCAGTGTGGATGTGAAAGATGCTATTTAAAACCAAACAGCAACTGTATATGGCTGGCTGAACATTTATAATTCAATAATTATATAACCTCCAAAATACAGCAGAATATGAGGCACATAATTAGGACGTCAGCTAAACAAGACAAAGCAAAGCAAAAGGATGTCATTCTGTGGCGTGTGCTCAGCTGAGCCCTAAGTAAGTGGGACTGTTGGCTGGTAACATATTCTTCTCATCTCTGTTTATATGCATTAATACCACATGCTGTCAGGACAATGTATCTCGCAGTCAGGACATCAGACTTTTTAAAGAAGAAAGTTCTATCTTGTATAAACTGGTTTCATAAACAGACATTGCTTTTAAATGATTCTGTCTATGGCTATCTAGCTGTAAGTTCTCCAATTTGGTCTGTTCCACGTATGTTCATCCTGAAAAACTGCCAAAATAGCAGCAATAACTGATGATATCACAGGGTAAAAACTCATTGACACAGGAAACCAAGCACTGTTGGAATATCTTTCTTTTTGGTCACTCAATGTATACTTATTAGGTAAACCAAAAGACCTGTTTGATTTGTTATACAAATATGTGTATGCGTATATATGACTGAAATTAACATCTCACAATAGAAAATGCCTGTATTCAGAGTCCACCAATGCTTTGGGATTCAGAGCTATTTTCTGGTATGGTAAACAGACTTAGCATCTCCATCTCCAGTGGATGCAAGCTGCCTCCAGTGATAATCAAGGAATGCAATGGTCCTCCCAAGTCCACAGTAGACATTTGCTGCAAAGTGCCTGCTGCAATTTTCTGGTCCTCGGCTCCAACCCTGGCTAAGCCAACACAGAGTGTCTCCTCGGTGACTGCTATTAAAAGAAAAACAAAGATGCCACCATTCAATTCAGTAAATGCATTATCCTGAATCCACTCAAACTAACACTAGTACCAAAAATACATTTAAAGAAGTCCCAAATAAGTCACAAATATATTAAATCTCCTTTAGTCACTCATTATAGACATACTATCTGCTGATTTATCTAAGGCTTTTCTAAATTATTTGCACTGCTGCTGCTGCTGCTAAGTCGCTTCAGTCGTGTCTGACTCTGTGTGACCCCAGAGACGGCATCCCACCAGGATCCCCTGTCCCTGGGATTCTCCAAGCAAGAACACTGGAGTGGGTTGCCATTTCCATTTGTACTACCTAACATTTAAAGTAAAGTAGTACTTCCTAACTTTACCATTTCGGAATTCCAAAGACTTACTTTAGTTTAAAATTTTAGGACTTGATGAATAATTACCTGTATCCATACTCTATCACATAGCATTTGTCTTTAACTAGGTTCTGAGTGGACAGTGTTTATTACATGCTTATACTGTAAATAAAATGTTTGAGATATTTTTGCATTGACCAAGATATACCGGAAAAAACAGAAGATTATGAGATAAATACATAGATTTGAGTCTGTACTTGACCATTCAGCTGTATGACAAACCTTCAGTTTCTTCTTTTTTATGGGAAAACTATGCTTCATAAATGGTGGTTTAAGGACTAAGATAATAGATATAAAGTACTTAGTAAACTATATAGCCCTGAAGAAAGACATTATGACATTACTTATGCTTTTAAGTTTGAAATAACATACATTAGTGAACTTCATTATTCATTCCCGTGTGTCTGCTCTTTAGCAGACCCTTTTGTGATTTTCTTTAGTTGGAAAAGCTGTCCTGATTGAAAAATGACCAAAATGGGGCAAATGACTTCTCCAAGGACAAGCAGGAATGTAAGGAACTCTGCACAAAGGTATGGGGATAGAGCACCCCTGCAGGTTATATGTTTCATGGTTTTAACAAGGCCTACGGAGGCCAGTGGTTATTAAAGAATCTCTTTGTGTATCTTTTCCATCAAGAAATATGTGTTCAAAGCCAGTCAGCACCTTGTAACAGAATATAATGACAGATTTATTTAAGAACCTCTCAATAAAAATCTATTGACAATGAACATTTTATTATATAGCACATCTACTGTGTCTAGATATTAAGAATGCAAGGGTAAATTCTCTTGTCTTTATCCTGAAAAAACAACTATACCTGGCTCAGTGTTGAGAATGAGAAAAAGAAGAATAAGTATACTTTTGCAGGATAGAGCTCACTATAGACTTGGGCTAAAATGGAGGTTCTGTATTTCACCAAAATATTTATACTAAGCTATAATTTTACATAGAATCTGATTTATAGTTAATTTGAAAAAAAAATCCTTACTTTCTAGAATAATATTAATATTACTAGAAAGAAATCCATTACTTTTCTTTCAGTAGAACTTTCAGCCTATGAGATTTAAGGGAAAGATGAAAAAAATGATAAGGAAAAAATGAACGCAAACACACTGACTCACTTCAGTGGTGTTGGTAATGCATGTGTGTATTTCAGATGTTACATACTCATCTCAATGCAGCATGAGGGGAATATGAGAGCCCTTTTAAGATTCCTGAGTACCTGGTTCTTCTCCTCGTATTCGCTGATTCTGAACAATCTCCAGAAGTTGCTGGGCTGCTTGGTTGACACTCATATACCGAGGAGGTTCATAGATCTTTCTTCCCCTGTAAGTGTAAAAGTAGATGCCACTGTTCTTAGCCATGAAATTACATAATACATTTTTAATGTAATTATTCCCCCAGGTATACTCAATTACCACATTCTATATTCTGTTTGAAACTGCCACTTGTTACTCACTTTAAGTATATCAATTACCTTTAGTTTCTTAAGCTTTCTTCATTGTCCTATTTCAAATGCTCTCTCATCTCACTGAAATGTTGGCAGAAATAAGTGCAACAACTTAAAGATAAATGCTTAAATCAAAGTTCAGTTCAGTTCAGTCGCTCAGTTGTGTCTGACTCTTTGCGACCCCATGAATCGCAGCATGCCAGGCCTCCCTGTCCATCACCAACTCCCAGAGTTCACTCAGACTCACGTCCATCTGGTCAGTGATGCCATCCAGCCATCCCATCTTCTGTCGTCCCCTTCTCCTCCTGCCCCAAATCCCTCCCAGCATCAGAGTCTTTTCCAATGAGTCAACTCTTCGCATGAGGTGGCCAAAGTACTGGAGTTTCAGCTTCAGCATCATTCCCTCCAAAGAAATCCCAGGGCTGATCTCCTTCAGAATGGACTGGCTGGATCTCCTTGCAGTCCAAGGGACTCTCAAGAGTCTTCTCCAACACCACAGTTTAAAAGCATCAATTCTTCGGCGCTCAGCCTTCTTCACAGTCCAACTCTCACATCCATATATGACCACAGGAAAAACCACAGCCTTGACCAGACGGACATTTGTTGGCAAAGTAATGTCTCTACTTACTCTTATTCAAAGTGGTACTTTAGGCAAAAATAATTCAAAATAAGTAGAAATTTGTTCTATACTCTAATCCGATTTTATAGGGTTCATTTTTATTACCATGTTTAAACCACATATTCCTCTTTTCATATCTTCCTCTAAGAAAAGTAAACTACAGCAATAAATATCTCAAAGTCTTGGAGGATAAGATATGTTTACTTCCATATGCCTCAAAAGCCTATCAAATGTGCTCAATGGTCAAAATACTGCTTTTGCAGTTTACAAAAAAATTCATATAGATTATTTTGTTGACTCTCAAAACAATTCTGTAACTCAGGTCTAAGAGAAATACAATGCAAGCCACAAATAGAATTTAAAATTTTCAATAGTATCCACAATAACAAAAGTAAAAAAAGACAAAATTAATTTTAATAATGTATTTATTTAGCCCAATATATCCAGAATGTTATATTTCAACATTTATTCCTATACAAATTATTATACATCATTTTTGTACTAAGTCTTTGAAATCTGGAATGTATTCTATATTTTAGCACATCTTAATTCAAATGTTAAATTTTCACTGGAAATACTTGATCCGTATTCAGATCATAAAATTCATGGTTGTAAAAGTAGATTTACATATTGAATTGTTCTAAATATACTTAAATGTTATCTAGTTACTTAGTTGAGTATTAGTTTTAAATTAATTAAAACTAAATTATAAATTCCATTCCTCAGTTACATTAGTCATATGTATTTAAAGCTCTCGTTAAGTTATATGTGGGTAGCAGCTACTGTATGGGACACTGCATCTATAAGTAAAAAGGGGTTGTTTCCCCCAAAATACAATTGAAGACAATACGGCTCAGAAATGGAAGTAACTTTCCCAAGAGCACATAACCAGAGTCCAACTCATGACTCAAACCCATGTTTTCTGAGTCTCAATTAACTCATTCCACATATATTTATTGAGTGCCTATTAGGTGCCAACCACTGTTCTCAATACTGAACCCATGAAATTTACTGCTATTTCTATTCTATCATACTGCTTAACATTTCATAAGATTGAAAGTGTTAAATTTTGCACTGTTACTGAAAACTGATTTTCAAAAATCTTTAGAACTTATGTCATTTAAGTAGAACTTATAGTCCATGGAATTAAAATAGAATTAAGCATTCTCAGCATACGAACTTACTTGATTAGATTTTCCAAAGACTGCTCCTTTACTTTGATGTCTGTAGGAAGCAAAAAAAGATAGTTCTATTTTAATTAAGTACTTTACCCAAAATCCTACATGTAAACTTCAGCTGAAACACCTAAATTTTTGGTAAATATTATTCTCAAGTCTCTAAAATGCTAATTTGAGAGTCTGTGACAATCTTCCCTCACACTTGTATCTGGCCACATTTTTAAGGAAATATAAAGAAGAATGGAAGCTTGTGGTTGTATAAAGATCATTAGTTAGAAAACAAACATGAGGTTGGCCCTGAGACCATCCTGAATGGACTGAATTTCCTCTTGGAAAAGAAGACAGGAAAGAGTTAGACAAATATTGGCATATACACTATCTAACAGCTAATCAAAATCTTTGTGTTCATTTCTATTAGCTGGTAACTGCACAGACCCAACTGGAAAGTTCTTTTTAACATGTTCCTATTCTTACCTATTTTTCAGGCACTGGAATATAAGCTTAAATGCATGTAATGTAAATAAAAGAAAATTCTTACCACATATTGAAGAGACTTTCGCTTTTGTGTGAATGGTAAGACATGCCAGTAACTTATGAAACATTTTAATACCAAATATTCATACTTTAATGGGGATTTCCCAAGCATGGACTGGTAGCCACAACAGCCAAAACACATATAGCCCTTGCTCTCATAAAGCTTGATGATGCAAACATCACAAAGATTTGATTCTTTATGCTTTGTAATCACTGATGCTCAGCTAAACAATCTGGTAGAAGGTAAAAGAGCAGAATCACTCTACATCCTCACAGGAACTCAGTACACAACAGCAAGAGCAACAGCTGCTTCCTGTTGTACATGCTAAAAACAAATGGTTCGGCCAAAGTTTGTTACTGCAAAAATAAATATAGTGTAACTGAGTGGTCTTTTTGATAGACTTTGACAACTTTCTCAAGTGATTATAAACTTTCTCAAGTGATTATAAAAGTTTTTCTTACAAAGAATACTAAGTATTTGCTTGGAAAATGCTCTAGAGATAATCCCTTACATATATTCTAAATGTTCTTAGAACCAGCAATGAATATATTTTTCAGGTTTGAAATTCATTATTTAGGCATTTTCACTGTATGGCACATATAGGAAATATGTATACCTGTTATTGAAATATGGCCTGCAATACAATTAATGATATAAACATCAACTTAGATCTCCTCTACCTAATAGTTGTGATCGTTTTTAAAAAGTAAACATTTATTAATGCATTCACCTTGAGCTTCTGAAATGTTATTTGTGATAGTTAAGTTTTTAATATTTTCCATTTTTTCACTTTTTAAATGATACATTCTATAGAATTTTATTTTAAAAATGAAGAGGGCTGGGGAGAATTTTTATGGGCAAATGCTTCTTCACTAATGTAAGTCTGTATTAGTGAATAAATTCAAGCCAGACTCATCTTACCTTGTATTTACACAGGCCATATTTATTCCTTTCTACTTTCTAGAATGTAAGCTTCTCTTATTCATTTTAGTACCAGCACCTAGCATAATGTAGAATACCTAGCAGATACACCATAAATTCTACTGAATAAATTTGTTCATGTGGCTCTACTATGACAGCTCAATTTAAACTATCTACCTCTTAAGTGGAGTAAAAGTCCCAACTCCTTCAGAAACCTTTACAGACTTCCTCCCAAAGGCTCTTTTGTCCTTTGAGACAGACATACAATTAGTGCTATATTTTGTTAATCTCCAATTACATCATATATATTAGTCTTGCCTTTCCAAGTAAATTTTTAAATTCTCTATGGTTTCTTACCATGACATATTCTCACTAATCCTTACAGGGTATGGCCCATAAGAGCAGGCATTCAATAAATACATACTAATTAAAAATAATGAGAACTCCAGGTGATTAAATGATGAGATCTATGGTTTGCGAAGTCAGAATCATGATATCTTATACTTCACACCTTGTTCCTGTTTTTGTTAATGGAGCAAGGAAGATATATTGTTTAACCTTGTTTGTCTTTTCCCAGGAAAGCCAAGAAAAGAGGCAGCAGCTCTTAGAGAAAGTTCAAGAGCCAAAGTTCTGGTTTGTCCTTCCTGCCTCTACATACAATAGAACTTAATTGTTCTCTCAACTTTCAGGTACACAGCACATTAGTTCCAACTAGATTTCAAAATCCTGAGAGCAGGACCCAGGTCTAATACTTCCTTGGTATTCCAGAAGAACCTAACTCCACAGTGGCATAAATACTTCATAAATACTGTGAGCTGAATTTCTAACTGCCCTTTCAAAGCTTCCAAAAGATAATTCCAATTTTCCCCCCTTTCCTCCATTTTTTTCATGATACATGAAGATGTTATCACAGGTAGCTTGCCTCTTAAGACTACTTTTATCCCCATTCTGTTTTAAAAACTCAGTTCTGTTGTTTACACACACACACACACACACACACACACACACACACACTTCATATCTGAGCTCCAATGAATCCCTATTTGTCATCCCTCAGTTGCATATATTTCTACCTCTGCCTTTAATAAAAGCTTTTTTAAATGCCTGTATCTCTTGCATCATTCTCCTTTGACTTTCTACATAGCACTGGCCTTAATTGGCTCCAAGTTTAAGATAACACGATGGATACCTTTAATGGCATATTCCACATGAATTAACAAGAACCACAAAATAAGTTCTGCCAATAAGAACTACTAAAGAGGGAGACTAGTATCTTTCCACATGGAAAATCCAAACACAAAACTATAAAGCTAATTAGCTAATAATGAATTACTAAATTACACTGATAATTAACTAAAATAAGAAAGCATTATCATACCAGTAAATTGTGGGATTCAGGCATAAGCCAAAAAAAATACCAGAGAAGCATGCATGGCCTGATCTAGATCTAGAACTAATTAGGTGTCACTCTTACTGGAGTTAAAAAGGAATGTAATCTAGCTGGAACTGAATGAACTAGCAAGAATTAAAGATTTTCTATGACAATGGGTAATAAGATCAAGTCTGAAACTAAAAGTAAACGTTAACCAATTAACTTCTATTACATATCTGTTGGACAGCTACACTGTGCTACACTTTTAGACATTAGAAAGAGGAATCAGTAAGACAAAGTCCCTGCTCTTATGAAGTAAAGAAGAAAACCAACGAGTTAATAAAACAATTCAGATGAATGGTAAGACAAGAAGTTACACAAGGTAATGGGAAAGAAAATCACTGGGGAATACAGGGTGTACATTACATTAGGCAGAATTTTACTTTAGATCAGGAGTCAGTAAACGTTTCTGTAAAGAACCAGGTAGTAAATATTTTAGGTTCTGAAGGCCACAAGGTCTCTGTCAAAACTACTTATTGCTGCCATTGTAGCATGAAACAGACATAGATAATACATAAATGAAGTAGCGTGGCTGTGTTCCAATTAAACTTTATGAAACAGGTGGTAGCCTAGATCTGATCCAGCAGAGGTAGTTTGTTAACCTTTGCTCTACATAATTTCCAAATTCTACCCTATAAGAAATGCTAACCATTAGTAAAACTTTTCTACAGTCTTCTCTTTTAAAGAGACATATTAATTGGGGTTCTGATAATGTACAAATTTATATATTATTGAATAATAGAGAACTTTGTACATGAGACAACCTAAATGTCTTTTTTTTTTTTACTTTACAATATTGTATTGGTTTTGCCATACATTGACATGAATCTGCCACAGATGTACATGTGTTCCCCATCCTGAACCCCCCTCCCTACCTCCATCCCCATCCCATCTCTCTGGGTCATCCCAGTGCACCAGCCCTGAGCACCCTGTATCATGCATCAAACCTGGACTGGCAATTCGTTTCACATATGATAATACACATGTTGCAATGCCATTCTCCCAAATCATCCCACCCTCGCCCTTTCCCACAGAGTCCAAAAGACTGTTCTACATATCTGTGTCTCTTTTGCTGTTTCACATACAGGGTTATCATTACCATCTTTCTAAATTCCATATATATGTGTTATTATACTGTATTGGTGTTTTTTTTTTCTGGCTCACTTCACTCTGTATAATAGGCTCCAGTTTCATCCACCTCATTAGAATTGTTTCAAATGTATTCTTTTTAATGACTGAGTAATACTCTATTGTGTATATGTACCACAGCTTTCTTATCCATTCGTCTGCTGATGGACATCTAGGTTGCTTCCATGTCTTGGCTATTATAAACAGTGCTGCAATGAACATTGGGGTACACGTGTCTTTTTCAATTCTGGTTTCCTTGGTGTGTATGCCCAGCAGTGGGATTGCTGGGTCATATGGCAGTTCTATTTCCAGTTTTTCCACACTGTTCTTGATAGTGGCTGTACTAGTTTGCATTCCCACCAACAGTGTAAGAGGGTTCCCTTTTCTCCACACCCTCTCCAGCATTTATTGCTTGTAGACTTTTGGATCGCAGCCATTCTGACTGGCGTGAAATGGTACCTCATTGTGGTTTTAATTTGCATTTCTCTGATAATGAGTGATGTTGAGCATCTTTTCATGTGTTTGTTAGTCATCTGTATGTCTTCTTTGGAGAAATGTCTGTTTAGTTCTTTGGCCCATCTTTTGATTGGGTCGTTTATTTTTCTGGAATTGAGCTTCAGGAGTTGCTTGTATATTTTTGAGATTACTTCTTTGTCAGTTGCTTCATTTGCAATTATTTTCTCCCATTCTGAAGGCTGCCTTTTCACCTTGCTTATAGTTTCCTTTGATGTGCAGAAGCTTTTAAGTTTAATTAGGTCCTATTTGTTTATTTTTGCTTTTATTTCCAATATTCTGGGAGGTGGGTCATAGAGGACCCTGCTGTGATGTATGTTGGAGAGTGTTTTGCCTATGTTCTCCTCTAGGAGTTTTACAGTTTCTGGTCTTACGTTTAGATCTTTAATCCATTTTGAGTTTATTTTTGTGTATGGTGATAGAAAGTGTTCTAGTTTCATTCTTTTACAAGTGGTTGACCAATCTTCCCAGCACCATTTGTTAGAGATTATCTTTTTTCCATTGTATATTCTTGCCTCCTTTGTCAAAGATAAGGTGTCCATGGGTGCGTGGATTTATCTCTGGGCTTTCTATTTTGTTCCATTGATCTATATTTCTGTCTTTGTGCCAGTACCATACTGTCTTGATAACTGTGGCTTTGTAGTAGAGCCTGAAGTCAGGCAGGTTGATTCCTCCAGTTCCATTCTTCTTTCTCAAGACTGCTTTGGCTATTTGAGGCTTTTTGTATTTCTATACAAATTGTGAAATTATTTGTTCTAGCTCCATGAAAAATACGGTTGGTAGCTTGATAGGGATTGCATTGAATCTATAGATTGCTTTGGGTAGTATACTCATTTTCACTATATTGATTCTTCCAATCCATGAACATGGTATATTTCTCCATCTATTAGTGTCCTCTTTGATTTCTTTCACCAGTGTTTTATAGTTTTCTATATATAGGTCTTTAGTTTGTTTAGGTAGATATATTCCTAAGTATTTTATTCTTTTCATTGCAGTGGTGAATGGAATTGTTTCCTTAATTTCTCTATTTTCTCATTATTAGTGTATAGGAATGCAAGGGATTTCTGTGTGTTGATTTTATATCCTGCAGCTTTACTATATTCATTGATTAGCTCTAGTAATTTTCTGGTGGAGTCTTTAGGGTTTTCTATGTAGATGATCATGTCATCTGCAAACAGTGAGAGTTTTACTTCTTCTTTTCCAATCTAGATTCCTTTTATTTTTTTTCTGCTCTGATTGCTGTGGCCAAAACTTCCAAAACTATGTTGAATAGTAGTGGTGAGAGGGGGCACCCTTGTTTTGTTCCTGACTTTAGGGATGCTTTCAATTTTTCACCATTGAGGATAATGTTTGCTGAGGGTTTGTCATAAATAGCTTTTATTATGTTGAGGTATGTTCCTTTTATGTCTGCTTTCTGGAGGGTTTTTATCATAAATGGATGTTGAATTTTGTCAAAGGCTTTCTCTGCATCTATTGAGATAATCATATGATTTTTATTTGTCAATTTGCTAATGTGGTGTATTACACTGATTTGCCGATATTGAAGAATCCTTGCATCCCTGGGATAAAGCCCACTTGGTCATGATGTATGTATGATCTTTTTAATATGTTGTTGGAGTCTGTTTGCTAGAATTTTGTTAAGGATTTTTGCATCTATGTTCATCAGTGATACTGGCCTGAAGTTTTCTTTTTTTGTGGCATCTTTGTCAGGTTTTGGTATTAGGGTGATGGTGGCCTCATAGAATGAGTTTGGAAGTTTACCTTCCTCTGCAATTTTCTGGAAGAGTTTGAGTAGGATAGGTGTTAGCTCTTCTCTAAATTTTTGGTAGAATTCAGCTGTGAAGCCATCTGGTCCTGGGCTTTTGTTTGCAGGAAGATTTCAGATTACAGTTTCAATTTCTGTGCTTGTGATGGGTCTATTAAGATTTTCTATTTCTTCCTGGTTCAGTTTTGGAAAGTTGTACTTTTCTAAGAATTCGTCCATTTCTTCCACGTTGTTCATTTTATTGGCATATAGTTGCTGATAGTAGTCTCTTACGATCCTTTGTATTTCTGTGTTGTCTGTTGTGATCTCTCCATTTTCTTTTCTAATTTTATTGATTTGATTTTCCTCCCTTTGTTTCTTGATGAATCTAGCTAATGGTTTGTCAATTTTATTTATCTTCTCAAAGAACCAGTTTTTGGCTTTGCTGATTTTTGCTATGGTCTCTTTTGTTTCTTTTGCATTTATTTCTGCCCTAATTTTTTAAGATTTCTTTCCTTCTACTAACCCTGGTGTTCTTCATTTCTTCCTTTTCTACTTGTTTTAGGTATAGAGTTAGGTTATTTATTTGATTTTTTTTCTTGTTTCTTGAGGTATGCCTGTATTGCTATGAACCTTCCCCTTAGCACTGCTTTTACAGTGTCCCACAGGTTTTGCGTTGTTGTGTTTTCATTTTCATTCATTTCTATGCATATTTTGATTCCTTTTTTGATATATTCTGATATTCATTGGTTATTCAGCAGCGTGTTGTTCAGCCTCCATATGTTGGAATTTTTAAGTTTTTCTCCTGTAATTGAGATCTAATCGTACTGCATTGTGGTCAGAAAAGATGCTTGGAATGATTTCTATTTTTTTGAATTTACCAAGGCTAGATTTATAGCCCAGGATGTGATCTATCCTGGAGAAGGTTCTGTGTGCGCTTGAGAAAAAGGTGAAATTCATTGTTTTGGGGTGAAATGTCCTATAGATATCAATTAGGTCTAACTGGTCTATTGTATGATTTAAAGTTTGTGTTCCCTTGTTAATTTTCTTTTAGTTGATCTATCCATAGGTGTGAGTGGGGTATTAAAGTCTCCCACTATTATTGTGTTATTGTTAATTTCTCCTTTCATACTTGTTCAGTTCAGTTCAGTTGCTCAGTTGTGTCCAATTCTTTGCGACCCCATGAATCGCAGCATGCCAGGCCTCCCTGTCCATCACCAACTCCTGAAGTTCACTCAGACTCACGTCCATTGAGTCAGTGATGCCATCCAGCCATCTCATCCTTTGTCGTCCCCTTCTCCTCCTGCCCCCAATCCCTCCCAGCATCAGAGTCTTTTCCAATGAGTCAACTCTTCGCATGAGGTGGCCAAAGTACTGGAGTTTCAGCTTTAGCATCATTCCCTCCAAAGAAATCCCAGGGCTGATCTCCTTCAGAATGGACTGGTTGGATCTCCTTGCAGTCTAAGGGACTCTCAAGAGCCTTCTCCAACACCACAGTTCAAAAGCATCAATTCTTTGGCACTCAGCTTTCTTCACAGTCCAACTCTCACATCCATACATGACCACTGGAAAAACCATAGCCTTGACTAGACGGACCTTTGTTGGCAAAGTAATGTCTCTGCTTTTCAATATGCTATCTAGGTTGGTCATAACTTTTCTTCCAAGGAGTAAGCGTCTTTTAATTTCATGGCTGCAATCACCATCTGCAGTGATTTTGGAGCCCCAAAAAATAAAGTCTGACACTGTTTCCACTGTTTCACCATCTATTTCCCATGAAGTGATGGGACCAGATGGCATGATCTTTGTTTTCTGAGCTTTAAGCCAACTTTTTCACTCTCCTGTTTCACTTTAATCAAGAGGCTTTTTAGTTCCTCTTCACTTTCTGCCAGAAGGGTGGTGTCATCTGCATATCTAAGGTTATTGATATTTCTCCTGGCAATCTTGATTCCAGCTTGTGCTTCCCCAGCCCAGCGTTTCTCATGATGTACTCTGTGTATAAGTTAAATAAGCAGGGTGACAATATACAGCCTTGACATACTCCTTTTCCTATTTGGAACCAGTCTGTTGTTCCATGTCCAGTTCTAACTGTTGCTTCACACTTGTTAGCATTTCTCTTACATATTGCGGTGTTCCTATGTTGGGTGCATATATAATTGTTATCTCTTCTTCTTGGATTGATCCTTTGATCATTATGTAGTGTCCTTCTTTGTCTCTTTTCACAGCCTTTGTTTTAAATTCTATTTCATCTGATATGAGTACAGCTACTCCTGCTTTATTTTGGTCTCTATTTGCGTGGAATATCTTTTTCCAGCCCTTCACTTTTAGTCTGTATGTGTACCTTGTTTTGAGGTGGGTCTCTTGTAGAGAACATATATAGGGGTCTCATTTTTGTATCCATTCAGCCAGTCTTTGTCTTTTGGTTGGGGCATTCAACCATTTACATTTAAGGTAATTATTGATAAGTATGATCCCATTGCCATTTACTTTATTGTTTTGGGTTTGAGTTTATACATCCTTTCTGTGTTTCCTGTCTAGAGAAGATCCTTTAGCATCTGTTGGAGAGCTGGTTTGGTGGTGCTGAATTCTCTCAGCTTTTGCTTGTTTGTAAAGCTTTTGATTTCTCCTTCGTATTTGAATGAGATCCTTGCTGGGTATAGTAATCTGGGCTGCAGGTTATTTTCTTTCATCACTTTAAGTATGTCCTGTCATTCCCTGCTGGCCTGAAGAGTTCCTGTTGAAAGATCAGCTGTTATCCTTACGGGAATCCCCTTGTGTGTTATTTGTTGTTTTTCCCTTGCTGCTTTTTAATATTTGTTCTTTGTGTTTTTGATCTTTGTTAATTTGATTAATATGTGTCCTGGGGTGTTTCGCCTTGGGTTTATCCTGTTAGGGACTCTCTGGGTTTCTTGGACTTGGGTGCTTATTTCCTTCCCCATTTTAGGGAAGTTTTCAACTATTATCTCCTCAAGTATTTTCTCATGGTCTTTCTTTTTGTCTTCTTCTGGGACTCCTATGATTCGCATGTTGGACATTTAACATTGTCCCAGAGATCTCTGAGGTCCTCATTTCTTTAATTCATTTTTCTTTTTTCCTCTCTGTTTCATTTATTTCTACCATTCTATCTTCTACCTCACTTATCCTATCTTCTGCCTCGTTATTCTACTGTTGGTTCCCTCCAGAGTGTTTTTGATCTCATTTATTGCATTATTCATTATATATTGACTCTTTTTTATTTCTTCTAGGTCCTTGTTAAACCTTTCTTGCATCTTCTCAATCCTTGTGTCCCAGCTATTTATCTGTAACTCCATTTTGTTTTCAAGATTTTGGATCATTTTTACTATCATTATTCAGAATTCTTTATCAGGTAGATTCCCTATCTCTTCCTCTTTTGTTTGGTTTGGTGGGCATTTATCCTGTTCCTTTACCTACTGGGTATTTCTCTGCCTTTTCATCTTGTTTATATTGCTGTATTTGGGGTGGCCTTTCCGTATTCTGGTTGTTTGTGGAGTTCTCTTGATTGTGGAGTTTCCTCACTGTAGGTGGGGTTGGACGGGTGGCTTGTCAAGGTTTCCTGGTTAGGGAAGCTTGTGTCCATGTTCTGGTATGTGGAGCTGGATTTCTTCTCTCTGGAGTGCAATGAAGTGTCCAGTAATGAGTTTTGAGATGTCAATGGGTTTGGTGTGACTTTGGGCAACCTGTATATTGAAGCTCAGGGCTATGTTACTGTGTTGCTGGAGAATTTGCATGGTATGTCTTGCTCTGGAACTTTTTGGCCCTTGGGTGGTGCTTGGTTTCAGTGTAGGTATGGAGGCTTTGATGAGCTCCTATTGATTAATGTTCCCTGGAGTCAGGAGTTCTCTGGTGTCCTCAGGATTTGGACTTAAGCCTCCTGCCTCTGGTTTTCAATCTTATTCTTACAGTAGCCTCAAGACTTCCCCATCTATACAGCACTGATGATAAAACATCTAGGTTAAAGATGAAAAGTTTCTCCACAGTGAGGGACACCCAGAGAAGTTCACAGAGTTACAGGGAGAAGAGAAGGGGGAAGAGGGAGATAGAGGTGACCAACAGGATAAGAGGGGGAATCAAAAAGGGAGAGAGCAAGCTAGCCAGTAATCACTTCCTTATGTGCTCTCCACAGTCTGGACCGCTCACAGATATTCACGGAGTTATTCAGAGAAGAGAAGAGGGAGGAAGGAGACAGAGGTGACCAGGAGGAAAAGAGGGGAAATCAAAAAGAGAGAGACAGATCCAGCCAGTAATCAGTTCCCTAAGTGTTCTCCACAATCCAGAACACACAAAGAGATTCACAGCATTGGGTAGAGAAGAGAAGGGGGAGGAAGGAGATAGAGGCGACCTAGTGGAGAGAAAGGAGAGTCCAAAGCGGGAGAGAGCAGTCAAGCCAGTAATCTCATTCCCAAGTAAAAACAGGTACTGAAGATTGGGTCCTTAAAGGTACAAAATTGATAACAAATACCAAAAAGCAAAGATTAAAAATCTAGGGTAGAGGTTGGATTCTCAAAAATACAATATTAAAGAAAAAAACAAAGTCACAAAAATTATTAAATATAAATATATGAAGTTTGCTTTAAAAAATAGGGCCTCTTTTCTGCAAATAGTAGGTTATAAAAATGAAAATTAAAGGAGTCATAGAGGACTTAAATTTTTTTTTATTTAAAAAATGATAATAGTAAAAATATATCTAGGACTTTCTCTGATGTTGTTGTGAACAGTGTGGGGTCAGTTCATTTTCAGATAGTTCCTTGATCTGGCTTACACTTCTCAAGATCTGTAGGCCCCTTCCTATGTAGTTGGTGCTAACTGCTGCTGCCAAGTCACTTCAGTCATGTCCGACTCTGTGCTACCCCATAGATGGCAGCCCACTAGGCTCCTCTGTCCCTGGGATTCTCCAGGCAAGAATACTGGAGTAGGTTGCCATTTCCTTCTCCAATGCATGAAAGTGAAAAGTGAAAGTAAAGTCGCTCAGTAGTGCCCGACTCTTAGCGACCCCATGGACTGCAGCCCACCAGGCTCCTCCATCTATGGGATTTTCCAGGCAAGAGTACTGGAGTGGGTTGCCATTGCCTTCTCCTGATGCTAACTACAGGGTTTTAATCTATTGCACCTGTCACTTCCAAGGTGGTTCCCTCTGTTTTAGCTTCTTCTGTTTGCTGGTCTCTTCAGTGTCTAATTTCCACCCTGATGCAAGGGGGCGGTAGTCACTTTTTTAGGCTCACTTGTTCAGTTGTGCTGTGGGGAGGGAGGAACACTGCAAACAAATAACACTGGCGTGTGCTTGCAGTGTCTCAGCCACACTGGGTTTGCCCCCACTCACGGTGTGTGTGCTTTCCCAGTCTACACTGCTTAGGCTCTGGGTTGCTCTGCCGGGAACTGTCTGAGGCCAGCCCTGGGTTGTATGCACTTCCCAGGTCTAAGCCACACAGGTTCAGGTACTCGAGTACTCCACAAAGGCGCAGACTCGGTTGGGCCTGTGTTTTGTGCCCTTCCGAGGTCCTAGCAGCTCAGGTGACCAGGTGCTTGGCGAGCGTGGTTGCCCCCAGTTGAAGGCTGCAACTTATTGCCTCCCCCATCCCTGCCGCTCGGTTTTCTGGGTGTACAACCAGTGCACCTTCTCAGGTGTGCCATGTGTCTCTTCTGCGGAGCTGATCTCTGGCTGCGACCCTCCCGGCGGACGCTGACTGTCCAGAATCCCAAGAAGTCTTGGTTAGCAATGAAGCCTACTCGCAGTTTGGTAGGTGGTGCCTCTTTGGGGCCACGATTTCCCCCTTCCGTCTCTGGCTGCCTTCGCCTGCCTGTCTCCAGCAGGGGACGGGCTGGTCCACAGCTGGCTAGCTCTGCTCAGTCCTTTGTTCTGTGAGTGGGCCTGGGGGTGTCTTAGGTTAGGGCTTTTGGTGGGATAGCTATCCCACAGTCTGGTTTGCTATCTCAAGTTAGTTCCCTCAGATTGCCCTCAGGGCATTCAGGCCTGGTCCTTACCCTAAGCAATGCAGCCCGCGCCTCCCTGCCCATCCCTCACTTGCTAGTAGTGGATGTGAGCATCTGCACTGCTTCTCCACTGAGAGCTACCATTGGGCATGTAATCTGTGGGGTTTAATTATTTATTTTTTCTCCTGGTTATGTTGCCCTCTGAGGTTCCAAGGCTCACCACAGACTCGCCAGTGAGAGTGTTTCCTGGTGTTTGGAAACTTCTCTCTTTTTAAAGACTCCCTTCCCAAAACGGATCTCCAACCCTACCTCTTTTGTCTTTCTTTTTACCTTTCATATTTTTTCCTATCTCCAAAGACAATGGGCTGCTTTTTCTGGGTGCTTGATGTCCTCTGCCAGCATTTAGAAGTTGTTTTGTGGAATTTACTCAGCATTTAAATGTTCTTTTGATGGTTTGTGGGGAAAAAAGTGGTCTCCCCATCCTATTCTTCCACCATCTTAGGACCACCCCTCGAGACAGCCTAAATGTCTTTGGCAAATAGGAATCTCTTCTAATGTTCTGAATATCTATACTTACTACAGAGGTCAAAATTATGGGTTCTTTCTTTGCCCTGATTCTGTGCTACATGGCAGACATTCTTATACTGGATAACTTCACACACAGTAGAATCAAAACAGTGCAATTCAGTGTATGATCCAGGGACTGATGCCAATATGTGAGCATTTTGTTCCCAACAAATGATAAAAAAAAAAACAAACTACAAGACTGTGAATCAGTGTTTATAGTATTACAGTGTTATAGTAATCTGACTTCAACACAAAAGACTAGAAACTTTAAAGTAAATAAATATAATGCATTTATTTTTATATATTTATTTTATATATGTGTATGTGCACACACACACACACACACACACACACACACACACATATACTGATCTAAACACTTCCAAAAGACAAGAAAAAGGTTATTACTATTTGATAAAAAAGAAGGCAAAGGTATGGACTGTTGAAAATACTCTCTAGTTAGTACAGAGTAGCACTCAGATTTTGTCTTCTGATGTCAAGTACAAGTGTCACTTCCAAGTCATCAAAGATGACAGTTATTTCTCTTCTGTTGACCAGCCACAGATTAAAGCTCTAATTATAGTATTTTTACAACACATACTGTAGAAGAGGAACTGAAAATGAATGTGAATCATTATAATTCCAGTACCTCTGCTGGCAAATGCAGTAGCTGAAACTCCTGAAGCTCTATCAGTACCATCATCTTTGTACACAAAGACAGCCACCCCAACTCTTTCCACACTAGGTAGGAAATACAATTTGGCAGCATAATACTGTGAAAAGAGCTGTGAATTACAGGCTCTGTAGATTCTACCAATTCTGCAACCAATAAGCTGGGTGATAGTGGGAAAATGATCCAATGTCTCTGGGCCTCAATTTCACTGAAGATGATCTCCAGAGTCTCTCTCAGATCTACAATTCTGTGATTCTGATAGCATCACGACTGCAGTATTCATAGGACACCTCAAGAAAGATAGGATGGAACTTGGTAAGAGTAAATGTTCAGTGTAAGTCTTCTGAGTTTCTGTAAATTGATGAGGACAGGCTCTTAATTCTTACTTCGAATGAAAATTCACTTCTCCACAAGAATATGGGGGAGGGCACACCATGCACAGAGTAGCTAGACCATATCACACAGAACGGTTTTACCTTCATACAAAATCAAAACAAGAATGATATGACAACTCCATACTGTGACCCTAGAGAAATTGCAGAGCACTTACCTAGTAGGCATAATGTGTGCATGCCATTTTGTCTGTTCTTCCTCACTTTGTCAAAGAAGCTTTCTGGTCTCCAAGTGTCTGTCCAGAAAACGATAGACACCGTCTCTCCAAACTTATACAACTAGAAAAAATAAAAACATTAATTAATGATGTAACAATTCACTAACTACTGTCTCATAGATAACAACTGAAATAAAAAGTGAGACCCAAACTTGAGATGCACTGGGGATCAACTCTGTCATCAAAAAAAAAAGTAATAAAAATTCCCTTTGCTCCACAGCAGCTGGTGTCATTCTGATGCCCTTTCGGTAGGAGGCTTCTAGTATTTCTGTATTCAGTACAGGAACATATATAACTAGTTCATGATTTAGCTAGGTAGCTGCTAAAAATACTGAAATACAGAGAACCCAGAAGGAAGCCAAAAAAAAAAAAAAGACTTGTGAGCAGTCAGAGCAGTGTTCACAAGGTTCCTATTACCCTCATTTTATGGAGGAGTCCACCAAGGCTCAGAAAGATAAACTGGCTTGCCTAAGGTCACACAGCTACTTAGTAAGAAGAAACTCAAACCTGGGTCTGAGGGAGAGTTCCTTTCCACCATGCCAGCTCAGTAAAATTCATACACTGCATATTCACTGTGGTCACATCTCAAAACCTACGCCCTTACTTTCCCCACTATTTATTCCCCGACTCTAGAGTTCAATGATAAGGGCCTTTTCCCAAACCTCCTTCTTTCCCCCCACAGTGGCCCATCTACTCCACATGATCATCACACAACCAAGAAGCGTCTTTGTTCCAACTTGCTTCCAGGCTAGCCACACATCTCACTTAAGTGAATCCAACTCCAAATCTTATGTTGAGAAATTCTAGTTTTGAGCTTTGGTTCTGCAACTTGTTAGCTGGGTGACATTACTCTTTCTTTCCAAGTCTTAATCTCTATAATAGAAACAGTGATAACACATGCCCTTCCTACCCACAGAGTTGTGTGAACCAAATAACATGTAAAAAGTTATTTAAACTGTGAATGATATTCTTATATTAATTCTTATCTAGGTATTGCACAATGGAGTTTATTTTCAAAGACTTAATGTATTGTAAAACCTAATACTAAAGCTGTTACACAAAGATCTTAACTATTCAATTAAAGAGTGCCTAAAATAATGTTTAATACAGCTGGAAAGCACTAAATGCTGAAAATCACACCTAGTCCTCTGCCACAAATTAGCTGTTCGGTTGAAACAGCTGTATGACTTCACGAGATCACCTAACTTTTCTAAGCCTAAAGTTCTTCATTTGAACAATGCTGCTGCAAGAGGCATGTTCAGAGTCCCCCATCTCTACATGCCTAAAGAAGCTCAACCTTTCTCAATGTTTATACATGGAGAGCTTAAAAACTATCACTCATACTCATAATGATGACTCTGAGCTACCAAGAGAAGGTTCATTTCATCATATTCCTCACATGGTCACAACCTCCAACCTACTTACCAGTAGGCTTTATTCCCAAAGTTCATTTGAAAATTGTCTAAAGAGGATTTCCCCATTGAAGCCATGCTATTCAAGGGCAGTCAAACTCACAGATTAGTTTACAAAGACCTATGTAACTCTCAGAATGAAATCATAAACCTTCCAGCCATACCCAATATGATTTCTCTGTAAAAAAAACTGTCGAGTTTCAATGTGAGATCTTTGGAATTCATTCAGGTAAGCTACAAGGAATAAGTCTTGCTCTGTTGGGGGTTTCTGTCACTGCTATTGTTCTATAAGAGGCAAACGTATCTAACAAATATTTACTATGAATCATCCACGATGTGCCAGGCATTACATTATGCATGGGTATAAAGTGAGAAGCAAACAGAGCTCCAGCTCTCAGGAAATATGCAGTCTTACTTATACCTTACACAGCAAGCAAACACTGTGGAGTCATGGCTCTGGTTCCTACTACCTGGATGATCATGGTGACTAGCTGGGTGACTTCCAGGAGGAACTCCCCTGCCAATTCGATATAATAATCATAAACCTAACAATCTGTTTTGTTAAGGATTAACTGATATACTGTATGTAGTGCCCAGTGCCATAGTAAAGACTTAATAAATGTTAGGGATGTAATAATCAAACAATGATAATGTTTATAATGAAGATGTTCTAAAATGCTGTGTTATACTATAATCCAACTGCTTTCCTTACTGGAATGAGCTCAAATATTACCAAATATTTGAAACTATGCTTATGACTTAATCTGACAAGTTCAATCATTTACATTTTGAAAAGGATTTTTGGCATCTTTGATCAGATTTTGGAATATTAACATTACTTTATTTTAAAAAGCCTTAAGGTAAAACCATTAAAGAAAATTATATATGTCACCATAAATAAATAAACAAGTTTTCAATATTTTAAGAGTCACAGAAATATAGTCATGGATGTAAATTCTTCACTCAAAAAGCAAGGAACAGTTCATTTAAAAGAGCATTGAGATGCTAGTCACATGTAAACACTAGCTGAAACACTTTGTGTAAAAGCTTCTCTGAACTGTCTAATTTGGGCGATTAAAGAAAACCTCACATAAGCACTGCTTTCTAGGACCCTGATTTATAGACTGTAACCATTTCCATGGCTATGGTACAAACTACTTCAATGAATTCTGGAACATTATGCAAACAGTTTCACCATTTAGATGTCAGTACCTCAAAGAACAGAAGGACCAGTCCCTTTGTGTTTCACAATTCAAGGACTTACCAGTAAAGTACAAAAGGAAACTGGAACAAAATCATACAGTTGACGAGAACTGAGGTTGCCGAGGCCTGTGTACCTACCATCCTAAAAATGTAAGCATTTGTTCTTATGATCATTTCCCTTCAAACCATTACTGATGCAGGTCTACATTTAAAGATTATAAAAAGAGCAGTTTTCAAAAACAGTAAGTAAATACAGACTTTTTTTATTTTAACCGAGAGTAAGTTATAGGGAAAGCAGTTTATCTAACTTGATACTGAATCATGATTTTTTTTAATCTATTGAAGATAAAAACTCAATTCAAAATGAAATATTTAATCATATATAAGGCACTAGTTAAGAGTGAAAAAATGCATAAGACAAATATGAGATAATAAACAATAATAAAAAATTTGATATAGATTATAAGAGTTTAGCATTTCCCCCACCTAGAGAGCACCTGAAGGTAACTTTTGAATAGACAGATTATAAGCTGGACCTTAGAGGATGGGTCAGATTTAGCCTAGGGAAGCTGAACATGCAGAATGAGATGATGTAAACAAAGGATCAGAGGCGGGAAATCTTGGGCAATACTGAAAGTGACATTAAGCAACTGTCTAGAAGTAAGTACCGCCTGACTTGCCTCTAACAAGTATGTCTAATTCCTGACATCTTATTATGTACCAATTCCTGTCAATTCTTGCTCTATAGTTTACCCAGATACTATTCATTTCTTTTCTCTCTACCTTAGTTTGAATTCTCAATACCACTTGCCTGAATGACCTTAATAGTCTTATTGTTCATCTCACTGCTGATATTTCCTTTCTTTCAGAAGCACAGATGCTTTGTAAACTCCATTTTATAATTAGATTTTAATGCTTTGGTATTTTATATTCAAGGGCTTCCCTGGTGGCTCAGATGGTAAAGAATCTGCTTGCATTGCAGGAGACCTGGGTTCAGTCCGTGGGTCGGGAAGAACCCCTGGAGAAGGAAATGGCAGCCCACTCCAGTGTTCATGCCTGGAAAATCCCATGGACAGAGGAGCCTGGAGGGCTACCATCCATGGGTCACAAAGAGTTACACATAACTGAGAATGCACACACATTTTATATTCAAATGAAAATATTTTGTGATTTTTAAGTTAAAAAGTATCTTTTTTGGATATGGAAAAATTAGAAAATTTAATTTGCTAGGAACTTTAGCAAGCCCTACATATATCATTTTATGTATGTATATCCTAACCAGATCACTTAAATTTGTGATGTAAAAGAAAGCTGAGCCAGCAGGGCTGTCCAAAAATGTACCACAAAACCATTTAATCAAGAGTTACTAGTTTTCTTTTTTATATAGAATACTTGTTTTTGTTTTTAATCTTCACATGCATTTTGCTTAACACTGATATCACACTGATTTTTGCTAACAGTAAGAAAGATTATACACAGAAGTTCAGTTCAGTTCAGTCGCTCAGTTGCATCCGACTCTTTGCGACCCCATTAATTGCAGCATGCCAGGCCTCCCTGTCCATCACCAACTCCCGGACTTCACTCAGACTCATGTCCATCAAGTTGGTGATGCCATCCAGCCATCTCATCCTCTGTCGTCCCCTTCTCCTCCTGCTCCCAATCCCTCCCAGCATCAGAGTCTTTTCCAATGAGTCAACTCTTCGCATGAGGTGGCCAAAGTACTGGAGTTTCAGTTTTAGTATCATTCCTTCCAAAGAACACCCAGGACTGATCTCCTTTAGAATGGACTGGTTGGATCTCCTTGCAGTCCAAGGGACTCTCAAGAGTCTTCTCCAACACCACACTTCAAAAACATCAATTCTTCAGTGCTCAGCTTTCTTCACAGTCCAACTCTCACATCCATACATGACCACAGGAAAAACCATAGCCTTGACTAGATGGACCTTTGTTGGCAAAGTAACGTCTCTGCTTTTGAATATGCTATCTAGGCTGGTCATAACTTTTCTTCCAAGGAGTAAGTGTCTTTTAATTTCATGGCTGTAGTGATTTTGGAGCCCCCCAAAATAAAGTCTGATACTGTTTCCACTGTTTCCCCATCTATTTACCATGAAGTGATGGGACCAGATGCCATGATCTTTATTTTCTGAAGGTTGAGCTTTAAGCCCACTTTTTCACTCTCCTCTTTCACTTTCATCAAGAGTGAGTTCCTCTTCACTTTCTGCCGTAAGGGTGGTATCATCTGCATATCTGAGGTTATTGATATTTCTCCCGGCAATCTTGATTCCTGCTTGTGCTTCTTCCAGCCCAGTTCTCATGATGTATTCTGCATAGAAGTTAAATAAGCAGGATGACAGTACACAGCCTTGACGTACTCCTTTTCCTATTTGGAACCAGTCTGTTGTTCCATGTCCAGTTCTAACTGTTGCTTCCTGACCTGCATACAAATTTCTCAAGAGGCAGGTCAGGTGGTCTAGTATTCCCATCTCCTGAAGAATTTTCCACAGTTTATTGTGATCCACACAGTCAAAGGCTTTGGCATAGTCAATAAAGCAGAAGTAGATGTTTTTCTGGAACTCTCTTGCTTTTTCTATGATCCAGCAGATGTTGGCAATTTGATCTCTGGTTCCTCTGCCTTTTCTAAAACCAGCTTGAACATCTGGAAGTTCATGGTTCACGTATTGCTGAAGCTTGGCTTGGAGAATTTTGAGCATTACTTTGCTAGTGTGTGAGATGAGTGCAATTGTGCAGTAGTTTGAACATTCTTTGGCATTGCCTTTTTTTTTGGGATTGGAATGAAAACTCACCTTTTCTAGTCCTGTGGCCACTGCTGAGTTTTCCAAATTTGCTGGCATATTGAGTGCAGCACTTTCACAGCATCACCTTTCAGGATTTGAAATAGCTCAACTGGAATTCCATCACCTCCACTGGCTTTGATTGTAGTGATGCTTTCTAAGGCCCACTTGACTTCACATTCCAGGATGTCTGGCTCTAGGTGAGTGATCACACCATTGTGATCATCTTGGCTGTGAAGATCTTTTTTGTACAGTTCTTCTGTGTATTCTTGGCACCTCTTCTTAACATCTTCTGCTTCTTTAGGTCCATACCATTTCTGTCCTTTATTGAGTCCATCTTTGCATGAAATGTTCCCTTGGTATCTCTCATTTTCTTGAAGAGATCTCTAGTCTTTCCCATTCTGTTGTTTTCCTCTATTTCTTTGCATTGATCGCTGAGGAAGGCTTTCTTATCTCTTCTTGCTATTCTTTGGAACTCTGCATTCAGATGCTTATATCTTTCCTTTTCTCCTTTGCTTTTCACTTCTCTTCTCTTCACAGCTATTTGTAAGGCTGCCCCAGACAGCCATTTTGCTTTTTTGCATTTCTTTTCCATGGGGATGGTCTTGATCCCTGTCTCCTGTACAATGTCACGAACCTCAGTCCACACAGAAGTAGGTACACAGATAAAGTTGAATGACTATGTAGACAGAAGAGCTGTAAGATTTATATTTTCACATATAAATAAGAGAGCCCACATACAAATTAAGTGAAAGAATCACAATTTAAAGCATACAATTCCAAAGACAAGATCCACTTGGGGTAGGGGGCAAGCAGTGGGGGATAAATAAATAAGCAATGCAACTCAGCAAATATTTGTTGCACATTGATTACATGCATGACACTGCAATAAAGCAGCAAGGAAGATGTGAAGATGAGTAAATTAAGGAGTTTATAATACGATGAGCACATAAACATACACAAGTAACTGAACTCTCTTATAGGATGGAGATTTACCAGGACTGTTTGAATAGAAGAATGGCATAATCAGACCTACAATTTAAGCAGAAAACTATAAACTGTAAGAGAATGATGGTAAGATGGCTATTAAAACAGTGACTAAAGAAAAGGAAATGAAAAGGAAGGGGAAAAAATTTAATGTATTCATGATTTAACAGGTGGTCAAAAATAATTCTGAAGTGACTAAAAGAAAAGAGAACTTACTGGATGAGTTTTTCTAAGATTTTCTAAGGTTACAATAGTAATGCAGAGCTCTGATACCCTTATTACCTAATCTGGTGTTCTTTGTACTCATTAGGTTTTATCATTTCTACAATAGTGCCTGGACAGCAATGAAACCAATTTAATGCTTCTGAAAACTAACAGTAAGAACTAGGACAAGGTCAAAAATGCTGACTATCACAATTAATGTTATTTTACAAAAGGAAGGAAATGAGTTCTTACTTTTTGAAAGTAATATATATTTTTCCCAAAGTAGAAAGGTATTATATAAACAGGGGAACATATGGCAATAATCAAGGTCACTCATGCAACAGTCAGAGAAAGTGGAAGCATTTCATTATGATGAAATGCTTTTATACAGCCTTTTCCCTGAAGTCAGCCACAACTGATAAGGAAGTTTTTATGCAGAAATCATTGCTACCTAGTTTCATTAAACAGTTTTATTTACATTTCCTTTAAGTATCTCAAAATTATTTCAGTCATCAAACTTTTACAGGAATTAATACATTCTATCACACAAATTGCTAATAATAAATTCTAAATAAATTTATTTGTTATTTATAATAAATAAATAAATTTATTATTTATAAATAAATACTAGGCCAAAAAAAAGCATTTTATTATTACATAGTTCTTTAGTTTGTGAGATTCAGGAGAATGTACACATAGTAAGTGCTAAGCAAAAAGACTAATATACCAAAATGATAACTGTGTTTACCTTTAGGAGGTGGGACAATAGATGCTTTTATTTTCTTTATACTTACTGTATTTTTCCAATTTTTTGAGTATATATGTCATTTATTATCAAGGAAAAAATTACAAAATGACTCTTCAAAAGCAGAGCATGATTACACTGCTAAATGTTTAACTTGAAGATTTCAAGAAAAAGAGGACTTGTTCCTCTTGTCTTTTTTATACTTAGAAAAATCCTTGATTTTTCATTACCAGGAATGTTTAAATATAACCACCATGTCTGGCTCTTGATAAATAAATAGATTTTTCTTTGACTAGAAAAATCCTCAGAATACAAATAATGTGTTACAAGTATCTGTTGCCTAGGTATTTAAAACAACATGATTTTAAAGTACACGTTTGTAACTAACATTTTAATTATGAAAAATCTCAAAGTTAACTCAGTGAAAATCTAGGTAACCTTTGCCTAAAGTTGGCAAACGGACTTCACTGGTGGTCCAGGGGTTAAGAACCTGCCATACAATGCATGAGACTCAAGTTCAATTCCTGGTAGGGGAACTAAGATCCCACATACTAAGGAGCAACTAAGCCTGCACACTGCAATTAGAGGGAAGCCTGCATGATGCAAAGAAAGACCCCGTATGATACCACAGCCAAATAAATATTTTATAAATAAATAAAAAAATAAGTTGGAAAACAGGCCAACTTTTTAGCTTCCAAATATATAGGATATTAGAACTTATCATCTATTATACCCCACCCTCTCCATGCGATCTAAGCCCCCATCATCTCTCCTCTAAAGGAATACAATAAACTTACTGATTTCCTCACTTCTAGTCTTGCCTCGTAGCAATTCTATCTCCACATACCAGCTAGAGATATCTTTTTAACACACTTATCAGATCAAGTATTTGCTCTGCTGAAAGCCCTCTAAAGGCAGTTAGTCTATATCACTTAGAATAAAATCCAAACTCCTGATAGTGTATTAGACAGCCTAGTGATCCAAGTCCACCCACCTATCCAGCCTCAGATCACTCTCCCCTGTGTCTGCTAACTCTCCAGCAAGCCTTCCTTAGTTTCTTTTAAGAAGCCAAGCTCATTTCCACTTTAGAGTCTTTGTCCAAACTTTGGGATATGGTTGTCCCTTCCTGATTCCTATCTAATCTTTTTTTTTTTTAATTTTATTTTATTTTTAAGCTTTACATAATTGTATTAGTTTTGCCAAATATCAAAATGAATCCGCCACAGGTATACATGTGTTCCTATCTAATCTTAAATGTTAGCACCCTGAGAGACCTCTCCTGACCACCCAACAACAGTAGTGATCTAGTCACTCTCTAACCTAGCAGACTTCTTGAATTTCTTATACTTACCACTACCTGACATTTATTTTGTTATCGCTTCTCTGTCCTACTAGAATGTAAGCTCTTTGAGAGCACAGACCTTCTTGGTCAGGTTTATTACCATATTGAAAGAAACTCAATAGGCAAATGATAAGAAAGTAAAAGTCATCCAGTCAAGTCTGACTGTGACCCCATGGACTATAACCCACCAGGCTCCTCTGTCCCTGGAATTCTCTAGGCAAGAATACTGGAGTAGGTTGTCATTTATCCTCCATGGGATCTTCCCAACACAGGGATTGAACCCAGGTCTCCTGCATTGCAGGCCAATTCTTTACCATCTGAAAACCCAATAAGAAGGCAAACGGTATTTGCTGAATAAACAGATAACTATTCCTCTTAACGATGACTAACTTGGCAACTTCTAATATACTTTCCATTTAACAACAACAAAAATTTCATTAGGTATATGTGATTTGTGGTAAAGAACTGTATTTATGGCATACTGTAATAAAACACATAGCAACTGTCTGTGTGTGTGAGTAGAAGTGTTAGCCTATGCAACTACTTACCTTCACTGATACTGATAATTAAGAGTCTCCTGTTGGTTAATAAACTATTAAGTTAATAAAAAAAATACTCGATGGTTGATTCTGAGCTCTCTATGCTGCTTTTAAAAACAATAAAAAAGACAGTTTGAAGGGATAATAAGTGATAACTTAAAAATACTGTACCCATTTTCAGG
The DNA here is from genome assembly GCF_019923935.1 of Bubalus bubalis. Classification (NCBI taxonomy): domain Eukaryota; kingdom Metazoa; phylum Chordata; class Mammalia; order Artiodactyla; family Bovidae; genus Bubalus; species Bubalus bubalis. The sequence continues at coordinate 42,383,792 of NC_059162.1, read as the reverse complement.
TAAGGAATTTCATACTCCTCTTCCTTAACCTAAGGTAAAGATGTTGGAAAGTACATATGGTCTAGGTCTGTCACCTTACCCAAAGTAGCACTTCTCTTCAATAACTTGATGGCTGTTTTTGAATTCATAGGAAAGCTCTTTCACAGAGATGACAGAATGCCTTTCGAAAGTGGTGCCCACTTCCCTTTTAGGAAATTGAGCAAGAGAGCACAGCAAGGTAACATACTACATTTAGCAAGCATATTTCTGGGAACTAAGATCGACTTTTCCAACTCTATCATACTAAAAGAATGACAGTACAGTTTTTAACTTTCTAAGAAATGTTTTTTCTATGTTGGTGATTCTCAAGGTGTGGTGCCTATAACCAGCAGCTTCAGTATCACCTGAGAATTTGTTAGAAATGCAAATTCTCAGACCCCTACCCCAGATATATACTGTATCAGAAAATCTTAAGGGAAGGCCCAGCAAACTCTTTAATAGTCCCTCTAGGTAATTCTGATGAACACTAAAGACAGAGGACCACTGGTACAGGTTACTGTCTTTTCCATAAATGCTAGTCAAAACAGCAAATAGAAAAAGAGCAGCTATTATAAGGAAGGAGACTTTGCCAGAATTTTTACATTATGCAGGATACTGATAGATGTTTATTTTAAAATTTAAGCATGCCATGCATACAATTATTTTTCCATGTTTTTTATATTAGAAAACTATACAAAGGCATCAATACTTAAGGCATCAATCTCTCCTTCTCCTGGCATATGAATACCTTGCATGGTACAAGAATTATACTTTCATAGAGATTTTATAAATACGTAAACCAGAAAACAGAAAGCTATCTTCTGTTTTTCACACAAGCAGTAAGTAATTCATATCCAGATTAGAGAACAGAACTAAGATGAGGAAACAATACTTTGTGGCTGCTTAGAGAAATCTCATGTAAAACTGAAAGTTACATTTAAAAATAATAATAATATATGTAAATGTGGATATGATCTTGAGGGCTTATATGTATAGAAACTTCAATTCTCTTAGTAAATTCCTTCTCAAATACCTTCATTCATTTTAAACATAAGAAAAATAACTCTGCACTTCTTTATCAATGCAGAGGATCAGAGGGACAAGTCTAACTTTAACCAGTCTGGATAACAGATTTATGTAATAAAGACAAGGATCTTTTTAAAAATTTAGGCTTAAAAACTCTAAATAATAGATTATCATAAGATAATTTAGAGCAAAATATGATGGAAAGGGACTAACAAACCTTCTTCAGATATAAAAACAAAACCAATATGAAAACATATATATAGTCAATTAGCTTAAGATTCACATATTTTTGTCTAACACATGAAAATTTTTGCCTTCTCTTTTTTCCTTTCTCCTGGCAATCACTCTTAAATGATTGAAAGGCAGCATTATCCAGAGGAAAGCATATTAGACTGAGAATCACTCAAGAATCTGAGCATCAAGAATTCAATTTACTCCAACACAGAAATGTTCAGAGAGAATTTTAAGTGTAAAAAAAAAAAAGACTTGAATTGGCAAGGCTTTTTAAAGTATGCATTTTATTAGAAGACAAAACAGACAGCAAAGTTCTTTACCAATTTGGACATAATTATAACCAAGAGCAAGTAATGAATACTGAAAGGTAAATAATTTATACTTTTTCTCTGGTTCTTCAGAACCAAAGGCAATATTTCTGGGATGACTGGCCAGGACTAGTCAATTAAAGTGAACTACTCTTCCTAGGTAATACAAAAAATATAGGTCCCTCTAAAGCCCCAGAGACAGCACTGAGTTCCAAGGGTAATGTAGCTTCTTGCTGTAAACAGCTATTTTTTTTTTTTTAACGGATGAATAAAAGAAAAAGTGTTTTCTGAGATTTCCCATATATACAGCTAGCACTGAATTCAGAGGCTAGGTGATCCACTGGCTGTGAGTTGTCTCTTTGTGCCTAATAATTAGTAGCTCTTATTCTATGTGGTAATGCATCTGGGACATCTAACTAGTGTGTAGAAAATTTTAAACTGCATTTATCAGAATAATCATGCCACTACTTCATAAATGACAGCAGCTTTTACCCATGGGCTTCACTAAAGCATACAAGTATTAATTAAGTTTTATATGATTATATTTCCTTTAAAATAAATGTGCAGAAAGGATTAAGCTATCTTTATACCTCCCAAGATACTGGAAATACATAAATGATTCCCCAAAGAATAACTATTTTTTCTTTTATTTGATTTTGAGAATATTCCACATATATGAATGAAATATTTAAGATTTCATGAAAATAAAATGTCTGTTTCATATTCACAGAGAGGAAACCAAGTAATACAGGCCAACAGTTCTCAGCTCCTGTCGTCCCTTACTTGCAAAGTTATTTTAAATTATGTATTCCAGGAAGATGTATTTCACAGGTGGTAAGGTGCAAATTCTCTTTCCTATTATATCTGAAATAGGACTATGTCTTAACAATCAATGGAGTCTTAAAACTACTATTGGCCATAAGCAGTCACAACTGTCATGGATTACATACATGTGAACATGAGAACACAAATTTCAAACATGAATGTTCCTGGCATTCGTGTTCCAACTTTGAAATAGAAAATCTTAAACGCAGCTACAGAGCACTCCTTTAACTCCTCAGAACCAAGATTTCTGGGTTAAAAACAACTAACTTTGCATATCAGTAACTGCAAAGTTGGCTTAAAAGCCTAATATCACTGGCGTTTAGCTCTTTTATGTATTATTTTAAGAAGTGCTCCATCATAGTGCTCTTGAACACACAGAAAACAATACCCATGTGGAAAAACATGGCCCTCAGCAATGCAGAGTAAGTCATTTGGAATAATGTAAAAAGGTTTTAGGAATACTTAACCAATTTGTATGTACCAATTGGATATAGAATTAAAATCTTTCTTTAGATAAATTTCAATGATCTATTCTAAGGGGGAGGGGGGAAGTCTAAGATATAGGAAAATTAGTATAAAATACCTAGTATTAAAAAACTTAATACACAGTCTTATATAAAATAATATTGTCTTATAACTCATGAAATATAATAAAATCTATGGGAATTTGCAGAAAACAAAAACATTTTTGCTAAATACCACTAAGAAAACTGTTCTTTTGTAGTATTACCTGCAAACCGCAGCAGCCTACAGCATTCATTATGGACGCATTGTGAATAACTCTGTAAGGGATCCCCAGTTTTGTTGCTCTTAGAATAAGATCACTGTGTGTTGTAGCCCTGTAGTGAGAAAAGATCAGGTTGGGTTAAACTAACAAAAACTGACTTTTTCAGTAAATCTACATTTCATGAGCCCAAACGGTCAAGAAGAATCAGTCAAGGACACTGTTCTCCCTCAAATATTTCAAAGCACCTGCTTAAGCTGTCATCTGGGAATTCTGGCAAGTGTATAAATTTACACAGGCCCTGTACAATGTTAAATTATGCCTTTAACACTCTTAAAGCAGCCTTGGCAGCTACAGAAAAAAGGGACTTTTAACTTGCTCTTTTTATTCTGTTAATACCTGCAAAAGACATCTGTGGAATATTACTCAGCAACTGAACTTGAGAAGCAATTCTCAAATATTTTGACCTCTAATCTCTTATAATTTCTGTGACAAAGTTTCAAATTATAGCACAACTAGACTACTTCTTAATTTCTGCTCTATTTTGAAGGCTTTGTTTCTCAGGGTAAAGGGAGAATGCATGTAAACATAAATATGGATACTGTGAAACTTAACCCCAAATCAATTTAGAACTGCATTATTAACAGCTTGTTTCCCCCTTGATGAAAACTCCAGGCCCAACTGGGGAAAGCAACATTAGCATGTTTGAGAAACTATATACAAACAAGCAGAACCTGTCAACTGGTCAACGCATACCAAGTAGCAAGATCAAGGGCTTTTACCCCATGAGGCAGTCAGAAACAGATTAACAAATGCCCACCAGGGAAGTCTGTTTTTAATCACACACATAAAATGAAACAACAGCTACTATAAAAATAATCATTAATTTGACTTAGAATAAGCTTTTTTAAAAAATACAAATGCCCGTTGTAAAGAATGTTTTTAATATCCCTTTCAAACAGAATTTCACTAGTTAACACTAAGATAAGGGAAAATGAAATTAGTTACTTGGTGAATTATTTAAATAGATGAGCAGAAAGAAAAACTGGTTTAGAATTATTCTCTTTTTCACAAGTTCATTTAAAATGACCAGATGTGGTTGGTATACTATGAAGATTTAATGACCTGGCAAAGTGATTTGATTTTGTGAAACTGCTATAAATGTGATTAAATGAGCTTCTCAGATTTCTGCTATGAAAAACTGTGGTAAAACTGTTATTTTATTAGAATTACCTAGATTATATTGCTTCATTTAAAAAAAAAAGAAAAAAACTGGAATGAACTACATGTTTAACATCCTCATACCAGGCATTCCTCAGTCTGTGGCTCATGAAAATATTTCACTATAGTAGACTGAGAAAGGCTGTGTGTGTGTGTGTATATGAGTGGGTGTGTACATGCATATGTGCACTGCTGTGTGTAAAGACAAATTTATTACTATTTCTGGGCATGTGTGGCTCTAACCAAAATCAATTTGAATATATAAGGCTTAGTATGTTTATTTTACATTTTACTTTATAATAACATTAATTTGCAGAATGGAAACAATCAAATGACTCACATTAAGGTACATAGGAGACAGGCAAAGAAAGGTAGATTTGTGTGTGTGTGTGTGTGTGTGTGTCCGTGCATGCACATGCATGCCATGAAGGAAATGGCACACAACATAAAGATAAAAAACTACGTGTTCATTTATTAGAAAATACATATAGTTACAGAGCACATTAAAATACAGAATGGAATAAAAACAGAACTATCTTTAGAAAGAATCTGTTTAATGACAACCTTGCTCAACTGCTCTTTACGGGGATAGAAGGTTTAGCACTGTCATCTCTCACATGGCTGAGTCAGGTCTACTGATGCAGTATATTTTAAAGTCATTTACATTTGTTATGTGATTAACTTCCACATTCCTTTAAACAACCTAGATAAAAGGGCAAAGATGAGAACTACACCAACTGACTTAACTGACTTTCAAGTACCTTCTTCATGAATTTAAGACTGCTGGAGATGGATGGTGCCGATAGATGCACAATGATATGAATGTTCTTAATGCTACTGAACTGTACACTCAAAAATGGTTAAAATGATACATTTTATAAATTCATAAATATTTGAAATTTTTTAAAAATTACAAAAAATAATTTAAGATTGAGTAAACAATTTTCCCTAGCATTTCAGTGCCTTGTTACATTTTGTATTCCATTCCTGGTTTATCCATTTAATTAATTTAAATTCAAATTTTTCACAGCCCAATTAAAATTTATACCTTCCTTATCATCTTATCTCCAATGACTAATATATCTGAATAGTAATCCAGTGGGTAAATGAAAAACAACTACAGTACAGTAAATACCACATAAATATGAAAACAATGTTATATATGACTAGTCACTGACATAAGGAAAATTAATTCGCTAGAAGTTTAAAAAAAAAAAAAGCATTTACTCCTGAATAAAATATGGGAAGATTCTTAGAAGAGGTGGCATCTAAGTTGGGTCTCAAAGAATCTATTATTTTACTAAATAGAAACTGGGAAGAACAGTATGTTTTAAGGAAAAAGCATGAGCAAAGAAACAGAAAATGAATACTTGAAACATTTACAAAATAGCTTGGTTCTACCACAGTCAAAAAGAGGAGCAGCCTCTTTTTGGAAAAAGTAGATAAACTGTTAAAAGATTTAAGGCCATGAAGTCACTGAAGGATTCTGAGTAGCACGGCAGTACTTTCTCTGGACCTCAGGTTTTTTCATTTACAATGAAATTTCCCTTTCTTCCCAACTCCCCCCTATCCTACCTCACAATCTTCAACTGTTAAACCAGACCTTCCCCCAGCACCAACTCCTCCATGAAGTCTTTAAATTACACAGACTTTTCTATCCTTGTCTTCTACTCAACATTTCAGCAGTACATCAAAGTTTACCACTCTTTCTTTTCTAAAACATTCTCTTTCCTTGGCTTCTGCTTTAGCACAACTCTAATGGTTTTCATCTTCCTCTGCTCTTGAGAGACCATGAAATGCCAGCATCCTAGAGACTGATCCATCCTAGGTCTTCTTTTCTTGCTCTTATTCTTTCCTAGAGTAATTCCACCCATTCCTCTGGTTTTAAATATCTAGATATGGATGGCTTTAAAAGTCATATAACCAGGAAAGATTCTCCCCTGAGCTCCATTAGCAGGTATCATGAAAGTTAAAACGTTTCCAGGACCAATTCCTGTTTCCCCCAGCCCTCTTCCTTGCTGGTTTTCATCATTTCAAAAAATGGCAGCATCAACTACTCAGTTACTAAAGCCAGAATACTTGAAGACTTACTTCTTTCCTTTCCTCATCTATTACATACATCTGAGCATTTTTTCCTTCTAAATTTTCCCCAATTTGTCTTTTTTCTCTCTTGCACCAGGGCTACTTTGCTTCCCTAAAGTCCATTCACCACACATTTAGTGATCTTTTAAGAATGTCAATGAGATTGTGATTATTTGCTGCTTATTTTTATTATTATTAGTTTCAGCAGAGATAAAATTATTTTGTGAAACTGCTATAAAAGTATCTAAATGCTTACTTTCAATTTCTGTACTTATCTCATCATGGACTGGTAAGTTTATAGGCTGGTAACAGTCTGCAAATCTTATTTCAAGTAGCATTGGTTTCCTGGACTTTGTCAGTGACTGGATACCATTTGCAACCAAATATAATAATGATACATAATCTCTGAAACCTCATATCGATATAAATTATTTTCTTTTTGACAGACACATGTACATGTAACTCTATTGTTTTGAAAACTATCCTTGGTGGTGGGCTCAAAGTGATTTAATTGTCCTTATGCTCCTTAAATCTGTGACATAAATTTTGGGTCACCAGCTGGAGAAAAAGAATTGTTCTATTTGGCTTGACATTAGATATTGATGATGCTTGACTAGATAAGTACAAGCCCATCTTTGCAGTAATGTGGGCAAGAACAGAGCTTCCAGTGGATATAAGAAATTGAAAGCTGAGGCTTCATAAATGATAAATTCAAGGCAAGTAAAGTGACAGCAGTACCACTAAAGAGCAGATGATTAAAATGGGGCGGGAATGGGGGAGTCTAAGACTAAGCAAGCAGAAGACACCTGCACTTACCTGCAAAATAAATGGCATGTATGACTCTTGATAATGCAATATACTTATTTAATAACAATATACTACTTTGTTATTTGATGTCCTAAGTGACTTTCTAAACAAAAGCAGAAGCAACAACATAAACTTGACACCTGATAACCAATGTAAGTGATACATGATGCCATCTTTCCCAAGTAAATTTTCTTCATTAATCTCAAAGATAACCAAAGTTTAAACTATAAAATTTTAGACAGAGCCTATGTAAACAGGGTCTCCTATCAGCACCCGGAAGACAAAGTTCTAAATATAATAATTCTTAGTGATGAAAAAAGTAAATAAATTAAAAGTCAAAGTATCTGCTTTGACTTACCCAAATGGATCACCAACTACAAGGAATGCAACATCACTGATATCAGCATCCTTTAAAATATTATCTGCCTCCTGTTCCACTTCTTCTCTATCAGCAAGAATCAATTTTCTCTCATAAAACTCTTCCTATAGATTTAAATTCAATATAAAAATGAGATAGCAGGTGACCATTTCAACACACACAAACACACATACACACTCTCTCACACACACAAAACAATCTTTGTCTGTGGCTGGTGCAAATCCTGGCAACCATCCAAACACTGATCCCTGAATACAACTCATCAATGAACTAGTACTCTGTATCATGTTGCAATTAAATTCTGTCTTTGGGGCTATCTTAATATCCCAAGAGGAGGTAGACCTTCTAACATCTGAGGCTTTTTGCATTTTAAATTAACCTCTAAATTTGGGTCTAATAGACCAGGCCAAACATTGTACTTTAAATAGAAAATATGTATGCATGAGCCTTACTTGCTTCAGAAACACAATACTACAGAATAAATATATTAAACAATAATATATGTTTATTTAACATATGTTTACCATACATATGGTAGTTGGGTTTTATTAAAATTTCCTTGGGAAAATCTATGAGACCCTGATGAAAATAAAAGATAATTTCAATGAGAAATAGTAAAAAATTATGATTTAGTTGTTTACAAAACCAGCAATCATTCCTACATAATTGCAGGAAAGACTAATTTAAAACTGTACTTCCTAGTTTCTGGTAAAAAAAAAAAAGGCAGAGTTGCAGGAGAAAAAAAAGAATTCTAAATATATAGGAAATCTCCATACAAACTGCTTGTGAACAAATCCCCAGAAGTTCAACCCCAAAGCATAAACCTAAGAGGCTGACCTTGACTGGAATGGCAGCATGTAAGACTGAGCTAGTGGTCATGGGGTAGTGGTTACAACCTATTATGCAAGATCACGAATCTTATAACTGATTTCCTGTGGAGTAATATGTAACTCAAATACAGTAAAAGTGGATGCATAGATAAATACTATTTCTTACATGCTAATAAATTTATTTAGTCATAAGGATTATATCATATGTCAAAAGTTATAAGATTGCTATAATGGAAAAGTGTCAGCTACTCAGTAATATTTGTCAAGCAAATGAACAAATCATTAAGCATTTGAAGATAAAGGCTAAATAGTTCCAAGTGATAATTATTTCCTAATACTTAACTACAATCAGTTTCTCAATTGTGAAAAAAGATCCTTTCCTTTTCATTGCACATCTTCTTAGAGATAATATTCCAGAAGTTCCCAATGACAACGTTTTCATGGATGAAAAATGTTTTATTTTCCCTCTTAACCACGTATCTTTTCTTAATCACTCATTTTATATACCTTATTTTATTTTGTGAGCCCAGTAAACTTAATAGTTGCAGAACATTTATAGTCACATATGTAAGAGAACACACATATGATTACTGAAAGCTGAAAGAAATGATGTTCTTTTCTGAGCTTCTAAGATTCCTTAAAGATCAAGGAATCACATGTTACTAGCTTAATGCTGGCAGTAATCCGATCCAATCTTTTATAAATGATTTAACAACAGAAAACCCATTCTCTCCTTAGGACTTCTATCATGTTTACTCCATATTTATCACTTATCCTAACTCAAGATATATTTCATTATCTAATTGAGACAACAGAATATTAAAAAAAAATTCCTCAAAGAGAAATACATATTAATACCTCAATATAATCAAATGTTGATCCTCTTTAAAAAGAATGCTTAAAAAAGGGAAGAAACTGCTAAAGCAGAAATAGACAGGTACTACATTATTTTTAACATAACCATTTATTTATGAATTTGTTCATTCACTCATTTGAAAAATATTTCTTGTGTACAACCTCCATGCCAAGCTCTATGCATGATGTTGCAAACAGTGTGGACATACCCAACCCCTGCTCTAAGGAGCATAATATCTAGTGTCATGTTCTTTTCCATCATGGTTTATCAAAGGATATTGACTATAGTTCACTTACTGCTGTGGAGTAAGACCTTATTGTTTATCAATTCTCTATCCCAAACTCTTAATCCATGCTTCCCTCACTTTCCATCCCCCTTCCAAGCCCAGATCTTCACCCTATAAGTAATAATTGTTCAAATGTTTTTGTGGGAAAAACTATAAAAATCATAGCAAGCAAAATTAACATTTAGCTAGCACTTAAATTTGCAAAGCAGTTTCAAATACGCTAATAAATGATAGAATCTTAACAGCCTTCCAACTGGTTATTATCTCCATTTGACAAATGAAGGAATTGAGATGTGGAGATGTTTGGAAATGTGCCATCCACTATGCTAAAATCCTGTAAGGCAGGCATTTCTATCCTCTTTTTACAAAGTAAGAAACAAAAGTTAAAGGGCTTGTCTAAGGTCACATGTTAACATGTGACAGAACAAAGACATAAAACCAGGCCCAGTTCTTTAAAACTACTGACTTGTTATTTGTCTATATTCTCTAAGAAGATTTTAAGTTCATTCTAAATGGCCCTGATAACTAATTAGAAAGGAACATTTCTATCATCTTGAGCTGGAGACTGTGGCTCCATTTTGAAGCCAACAAATCAAAGCTGGTCATTAGACACACCTTTCATTTCAAAGTATGGCTAATTCAAGTTAGCAGTCCTTCTTCAGGTTTTAAAGTAACTGTGAGACCTTCAGAATTCCCTGGGCTGTTAATCTGAGAGGCCAGAAGACTGGAAATTCTCTAGGTCACCTTTTTCTTTGGATGACTTGATAGACCAGACAATCCTAAAATCTTCTCCCTCCTCCTGTAATATAGCCATCAGTTTTTGCATCTTAATCTACATTCTATATGAAACTTGACGATGAACCTGAATCTGACCCCTTTCAAAATTTACTGAGCCTTTAACCAAACTCAGCTAAATGTATGATATGCCAGCAAATTCTATGGTTACCAAGTTCCTGGCTATTCAAGTGTATGGGTATAAGCTTGACTGGGAACAGCCTATTTAAAGGTTAGATCTCTCTGGATATGACACAAACAGAAAGGTGATTACCATTCCCTATGGAAATACTTCAAAGGGGGAAGCCTTCAGTTTGGTCCCTGAATACATAACCAACTCATTAAGGCTGTGTTAGCACCTCATTAGCACCCAACTCAGAAAGGATTTCTTGGCTATCTCACGAAATAAGGGATTCTGATGACTATCCCCAGGAGTGTAAAATAACTTTCCTTTCCTATTTAATGGAGAAAGCTACACAATTAGACTTGTAAGTAAAAGCACGCTTTCATTTTCCAAGTCACATGGTTAGTGTATGATTGCCATTCTTGTACTCCTCAGATTCTTCATGAGAAGGGGATGTATTTTAAAGGGTTTCAACCAGGAGACCTGAAAAATTCAATTCAGCTTAGTGTAAAAAGAATCAGCTGTTAAATATCCGTCTTCCCAGGAGGCTGGAAAGCCTTAAGCACTTACCAGAACTTCTTTCCCTACAGTCAGAACTGACGTATAGGTTTCCAGATACACTCGACTGCAGCGTCTGACAACTTCCAGGCCCTTGACTGTGATGTCCTTGGCATCTCCCAGGCCCAAACCAATCATGTAAAGCATCTCAAATAACAGGGGGAGGGTGACTGCAGGACGAAATGGATATGAAAATCAAGTGTCAGCTACACCGAGGATACCTACAATCTAGTAATGAAAACGAAAACCAAAATAACACGAGGAGGGACGGCATGTCAGCGGGAGATTTAAGAACTTCCCGCCTTTTAAATAAGGACTGGAGTGTTTTTAAATAGCCCTACCCGCTTTCTCTCTTATTACACAACGCTAGGAGTAGACAATTACCCGCTGAGAAAACGACAGTTGAATCCCTATCCTCCCCAAATTCCTATCTGCCTCCGTTCCCCAGAAGTAGTTGCCCAAGCGGAGGATTTACCCGGAGAAAGGATCCACGCCGCCGGCCTCACCTACGATGCCGCAAAGCGCCTCCGCTTTACGGCATTTCACGACTAGCTGAAAGGGGTGGCTTCTGCAGGCTCCGGTCTGGGGCACCCCGCGTCCCACCGCCACTAAAGTTGACCCACGGGGTGCTGGGGCTGGGAGGCGAAAGTTCACCCGTTCAGGGGAGTCCGACCAGTTCCCCAGCATGGCCTTTGGGAAGGGACGAGGCCTGCCCACGATCCCCTAATTTTATAAACATCCCAGCTTGGAACCAGGTAAGTGCAAGAGCTTTTCGCCAGCGAGGAAAGCCAGCCGCGAGGTTGGACCAAGGAGCTCCACGCCTTCCTTCTCTCCTCCAGAAAGACCAGAGGGTGGCGGGTGGAAGGGGTTTCCCTAGTCTGCCCCGAGATAGCCCTAATGCACACATTCCCATCCTCGCCTTTTCTTTCGGCTGTAATTTAACCAGCTGCTTTCCTGTCGAGCTGTCATTTTGGCAAAACTGGTGATGAATGTTGGTTCTAATTTCCTAGCGGGGCCGTGATTCCTCGGGTTTGTCCCTGAAACCTTATTCTGGAGTGCCCCAAGGAGTGTGTGACTGGAATCTGCCTCAGTCATCGTCAGTTTCGGGAAGCCCAAAACCCTCCTGTGCCCCGAGAAGTGACCTTTAAGAATGCTCACGAATTTCAGACCTCGCCACAACGCTTCCACAGGGGGAATTCTTAAAGTTGGTTAAATGTAGTTCCAATGCCGAGATGATTTGTTATGACTGAATATGGTCTTCCTAAGGTCACTAATGACCTCATCCAAGTTAAAAAGACAATTTCCATTGCACATCTCAGCAGGCAATGTTGATATTCTGAATTTTCATTATGCTTCTCTGACAATGCTTTTTTGCTCAATTCTGCTTCTTTTAGCCTTGGCTATCTTTTCTCTCTGAATTTCATCCAGGCTTTGGCCTTCTCATTCTGTACACTCTTAATGATTGGTTCTATCCACTGTCACTGTTAGATTCATTCCTCATATAATAAACAAAAATAAATTCACTCATAGATGTAAGTGGAAAACTTCAAGTTTCCGAGGGAAAACTGGAGAAAAAGATTTGTGACTTACTTAGGCAAAGATTACTTAGGTGCAACACCTGAAGTATGATAGAGAAAAGAAAAAAAAATTGTATTTCAGCAAAATAAAAACGATGGTCTTCAGAAAACATTGAAGTCACACATTGGGAGGAAATATTTGCAAAGCATATATCCAATAAAGGACTTATATTGAGAATATACAAAGAACTGTCAAAACACAATAGTAAGAAAACAATTTTAAAAATAGGAAAAAATTAAATATGGACACATCCCCAGAGAAGTTACCTGAGTAGCAAATACACATTTGAAAAGATGCCAAACATCATTAGACATTAGGGAAATTATTAAAAACCATTCCTACTATTGCACACCTATTAGAATGGCTACATTAAGAAACAAAATTTGTAATATTCATTACCATGATTTCAGGTTATCTCTTATGTTTTTCAGACTCAAATTTTCACCTCTCATTCAGACCTCTTCCTCAGCATCCTGTATTTAACTTTTTTCTGGAAATCATCTGAGTAACCCAGAGGCATGTCAAATCTAACACCTCCAAAGCTGAATCCATCAGCTTTCAACTTATCTTTTCCTTCTGTATTGTCTGCTTTGATTGGAAGACATTGCCATCTATAGACTCTTATTGAAGCCAGACACCTGGAAGTCACCTCACATTTTAATCTGACAATCTGCTGATCTTTCTCAATAGAAACCATGGCTACCATCACAATCTTGATTCAGGTCCTCATTATGCCACTCCTGCAGCTGGTCACCACGTCTCCTTCACATTCATCCTTCTCTCAAGAGCCAAGGAGATTGAGCTAAGATACAATCTGACAATGTCACTCCCCTTCTAAATCCTTTTGAGGCCAAGAGAAAGTCCAGTCTCCTTAACATGTCCCACAAGATCAACCATGATGTGATAATTGTCTACCTCTATAGCCTCGTCTGTCTCTGCTACTTACCATGAGTTTTTTCTCTAGCTGTCTAGTTCTGTGCCCACAACATGCTGCTCTGTGCCTCTCTGTCTTTAGTCAGGCGGCCAACTCAGCATGGAATATCCTTGGCCATTTTCTCCTGCCTAAATCCCTGCTACTCATTCTTTAAGACTAAATCAAAGAAGTAGTCCCAGAGATCCTGAAACTAGGTTAGGTATCTCCTTTTTGTTACAATAACACTCCTTACACATACTTACTAGTCAATTTAGGTGTTTTGTAGTTGTGTATCTTCTTTATCAAACCATGCTGCTGCTGCTGCTAAGTCGCTTCAGTCGTGTCCGACTCTGTGCGACCCCATAGACGGCAGCCCACCAGGCTCCCCCGTCCCTGGGATTCTCCAGGCAAGAACACTGGAGTGGGTTGCCATTTCCTTCTCCAGTGCATGAAAGTGAAAAGTGAAAGTGAAGTCGTTCAGTCGTATCCCACTCCTAGCGACCCCATGGACTGTAGCCTACCAGGCTCCTCCATCCATGGGATTTTCCAGGCAAGAGTACTGGAGTGGGGTGCCACTGCATAAATTTCATTAAGTCAGGGGCCATATTTTATTTATATTGTCATCCCTAAGGCATATCACAGTGTCTGGTACATGGTAGGTATTCAATAAATGTTTGTTAAATAGGTCATTATTTGCTACTAGCTGAGCAATTTCTTTGTTATGATGATTTCTTTTTCAGTCTTTATGAAATGCAGAGAGTGATATTTTGATGACGGTCAAAAATCATTGGTGAAATTATCAAACATAAACATGCCTTGCTTATGATACTTTAGGAAGTCATTTATGTTGAAAGGCTCCTGACATATCATGTATACTTTATATGCTCACTATTAAGTAGGTAAATTTTCCAATGTACTGATCATTTCTAGCATGTTTCGGTTTTCAGATTTTCCTTGAGTGATTTCAGGTAGCTTCACAGGGAAAGAACATTGCCATAAAGAATAATTTGTAATCCAAAGGAAGGTATACTTTATCTCTTTTCAGGAGATTTATATTGAAAGTGAAGTTATTCTGAGTTGGTAAAGAAATACTGTATTTTTTTTAAATTTTATTTTATTTTTAAACTTTACAATATTAGTTTTGCCAAACATCGAAATGAATCCGCCACAGGTATACCCGTGCTCCCCATCCTGAACCCTCCTCCCTCCTCCCTCCCCATACCCTCCCTCTGGGTCGTCCCAGTGCACCAGCCCCAAGCATCCAGTATCGTGCATCAAACCTGGACTGGCGACTCGTTTCATACATGATATTATACGTTTCAATGCCATTCTCCCAAATCTCCCCACCCTCTCCCTCTCCCACAGAGTCCATAAGACTGATCTATACATCAGTGTCTCTTTTGCTGTCTCATACACAGGGTTATTGTTACCATCTTTCTAAATTCCATATATATGCATTAGTATACTGTATTGGTGTTTTTCTTTCTGGCTTACTTCACTCTGTATAATAGGTTCCAGTTTCATCCACCTCATTAGAACTGATTCAAATGTATTCTTTTTAATGGCTGAGTAATACTCCATTGTGTATATGTACCACAGCTTTCTTATCCATTCATCTGCTGATGGACATCTAGGTTTCTTCCATGTCCTGGCTATTATAAACAGTGCTGCGATGAACATTGGGGTACACGTGTCTCTTTCCCTTCTGGTTTCCTCAGTGTGTATGCCCACAGTGGGATTGCTGCGTCATAAGTCAGTTCTATTTCCAGTTTTTTAAGGAATCTCTACACTGTTCTCTATAGTGGCTGTACTAGTTTGCATTCCCACCAACAGTGTAAGAGGGTTCCCTTTTCTCCACACCCTCTCCAGCATGTATTGCTTGTAGACTTTTGGATCGCAGCCATTCTGACTGGCGTGAAATGGTACCTCATAGTGGTTTTGATTTGCATTTCTCTGATAATGAGTGATGTTGAGCATCTTTTCATGTGTTTGTTAGCCATCTGTATGTCTTCTTTGGAGAAATGTCTATTTAGTTCTTTGGCCCATTTTTTGATTGGGTCATTTATTTTTCTGGAATTGAGCTGCAGGAGTTGCTTGTATATTTTTGAGATTACTTCTTTGTCAGTTGCTTCATTTGCTATTATTTTCTCCCATTCTGAAGGCTGCCTTTTCACCTTGCTAATAGTTTCCTTTGTTGTGCAGAAGCTTTTAAGTTTAATTAGGTCCCATTTGTTTATTTTTGCTTTTATTTCCAATATTCTGGGAGGTGGGTCATAGAGGATCCTGCTGTGATGTATGTTGGAGATCTCTAGGAGTTTTATAGTTTCTGGTCTTATGTTTAGATCTTTAATCCATTTTGAGTTTATTTTTGTGTATGGTGATAGAAAGTGTTCTAGTTTCATTCTTTTACAAGTGGTTGACCAGTTTTCCCAGCACCACTTGTTAAAGAGATTGTCCTTAATCCATTGTATATTCTTGCCTCCTTTGTCAAAGATAAGGTGTCCATGGGTGCGTGGATTTATCTCTGGGCTTTCTATTTTGTTCCATTGATCTATATTTCTGTCTTTGTGCCAGTACCATACTGTCTTGATAACTGTGGCTTTGTAGTAGAGCCTGAAGTCAGGCAGGTTGATTCCTCCAGTTCCCTTCTTCTTTCTCAAGATAGCTTTGGCTATTCGAGGTTTTTTATATTTCCATACAAATTGTGAAATTATTTGTTCTAGCTCTGTGAAGAATACCATTGGTAGCTTGATGGGGATTGCATTGAATCTATAAATTGCTTTGGGTAGTATACTCATTTTCACTATATTGATTCTTCCAATCCATGAACATGGTATATTTCTCCATCTATTAGTGTCCTCTTTGATTTCTTTCACCAGTGTTTTATAGTTTTCTATATATAGGTCTTTAGTTTCTTTAGGTAGATATATTCCTAAGTATTTTATTCTTTCCGTTGCAATGGTGAATGGAATTGTTTCCTTAATTTCTCTTTCTATTTTCTCATTATTAGTGTATAGGAATGCAAGTGATTTCTGTGTGTTGATTTTATATCCTGCAACTTTACTATAGTCATTGATTAGTTCTAGTAATTTTCTGGTGGAGTCTTTAGGGTTTTATATGTAGAGGATCATGTCATCTGCAAATAGTGAGTTTTACTTCTTCTTTTCCAATTTGGATTCCTTTTATTTCTTTTTCTGCTCTGATTGCTGTGGCCAAAACTTCCAAAACTATGTTGAATAGTAATGGTGAAAGTGGGC
This sequence comes from Bubalus bubalis, assembly GCF_019923935.1. NCBI lineage: Eukaryota > Metazoa > Chordata > Mammalia > Artiodactyla > Bovidae > Bubalus > Bubalus bubalis. The sequence goes on along the minus strand of NC_059162.1, from coordinate 42,366,992 downwards.
ACCCTTGTCTTGTTCCTGACTTTAGAGGAAATGCTTTCAATTTTTCACCATTGAGGATAATGTTTGCTGTGGGTTTGTCATATATAGCTTTTATTATGTTGAGGTATGTTCCTTCTATTCCTGCTTTCTGGAGAGTTTTCATCATACATGGATGTTGAATTTTGTCAAAGGCTTTCTCTGCATCTATTGAGATAATCCTATGGTTTTTATTTTTCAATTTGTTAATGTGGTGTATTACATTGATTGATTTGCAGATACTGAAGAATCCTTGCATCCCTGGGATAAAGCCCACTTGGTCATGGTGTATGATCTTTTTAATGTGTTGTTGGATTCTGATTGCTAGAATTTTGTTAAGGATTTTTGCATCTATGTTCATCAGTGATATTGGCCTGTAGTTTTCTTTTTTTGTGGCATCTTTGTCACGTTTTGGTATTAGGATGATGGTGGCCTCATAGAATGAGTTTGGAAGTTTACCTTTCTCTGCAATTTTCTGGAAGAGTTTGAGCAGGATAGGTGAGAAATACTGTATTTTTAAATACAGAAGTAATTTCATGTTTTAGTTTTCAAAATTCAGTCAAAGGAACTTACATTCACTATAGAATTCTTAAACACACCTTTCTGCCTGCCTTCATTTCTCAAAAGAAGTGTGGATTTGGAGGACTTTTCTGGAGATAGATAAAGTAAACATGTTATGGCAGTCTTTTCTTCCCCACCTCAGCAAATATAAGCAGAAAAAAATTGGTGTCATTTTTTTTTTTTGCAGAATATTTCTGTGTGATTTGATTTCTGTCTTGCCATTTAAAACAGGCTTCAAGTATGACTGCATTTCCATCAACAAGTTATCATTAAAAGTTTCAAACATATAGAAAGGTTAAAACAGTTTTACAGTAAATATCCACATAGCTACCTCCTAGGTTTTACAGTTTTAACGTTTCACTATATGTGTTCAATCACATATTTATCCATCCACTCAGCTGTCAACTTATGTTATTATTTTGTTGCATTTCTATAGGAGTTACATAAGTACACATGTGATTGCATTTTACTGCTCTTCTGTTTCTCTGGCCTCACTTCCTGGTGTTCTCCACACCACTACCCCACAGATATCTGTTTGTTCCTGGCTCCACTTCCTTGAAGTCTTTGCCCCAGTTTTACCTCCTCTGTGAGGCCTAACCTGTATAAAACTGACAGTTTCAGTCACTTCATCTGCTGTTTCCCCCAGAGCACATATTTACCTTCTAACATAACTGTGTAATTTACTAATTTATTATGTTTATTGTCTGTGCCATCCTAGAATATAAGCACAAGAAAGTCAAGAATTTGTTGTTCCATTTGGTTTACTAATGTGAAAGAAACACCTAGAACAGTGTTTGGCATGTATGCTCAGTAGATATATGTTGAATGAATGAGTACACATCTACATATAGTAATATATTATAAATATATTATGTGTAAGGGAAGAATTATGCAGAGAGAAGTTTGGATGATGATTAAGAACTCAGATTTTGATATCATTCAGACCTTGGTTTAAATTTAGGTGTTTCTGCTCAGTAGTGTTAATGAACCAAACTTGGGTCTGCTTGCCTGCGCACAGTAAAGCCAATCTACTGACACTGAGTTGTGGTGAAGGAAAGTACAGCATTTATTGCAGGGCGCCAAGCAAGGGGAGTGGGTAGTTCATATTCAAAAGACCCAAACTCCCCAGTGGCTTTCAGGTGAGTGTTTGTTGTTGTTTTTTAATTAATTTTTATTGGCATTTATATAGGTGCTTAGGAAAGGGGGTTTTAAAGGCATTGTAAGGGAGGAGACATGATCAGTTTATGCCTAGTTCTCAGATTGGTTGACATCAAGGTAAAGTTTCAAGAATCATCAACCTTTGGGTCTCAACAGGTCTAGGGTCTGTGTGCTTGTGGGCATTGTTTTCATCTGGTGGGGGTCTGCATCCTCTAAAGACAGCTTAAGAATATGTGTCAGGCCTTTATATCTTTTAGGGAACTGTGAGATCAATGATTCTGCCATGTGAAAGAATCTATAGTAACTGATTATTGATAACAATCTATAGTCTAAATTGTTACCAGTTTCCCAAGCCAATGTCTATTCTTTGTTTCTGTACCTTCACATTTCTTAATCATTAACTATTGAGCCAGTCTTTGGAGACTCAAGGGAAACTGGTTGTGTGTTAGTCACTCAGTTGTGTCCTACTCTTTGCAACCCCATAGACTAGCCCACCAGGCTCCTCGTCCATGGAATTCTCCAGGCACGAATACTGGAGTGGTTTGCCTTTCCCTTCTCCAGGGATCTTTCTGACCCAGGGATCAAACCCAGGTCTCCCTCATTTCAGGCAGGTTGTTTACCATCTGAGCCACCAGGGAAGTGTTTTACTTCAAAGGACAGGGACAAAGGGACTTGTATATGGTTTCAGTAGCGCATTCCCTTTCTAAACCTCAGTTGTCTCATTGTGAAATAGAGGTAATAATACCATTCTTCATAGGATTATTATGAGGTTAAATGAAAGAGTACATATTAAGGGCTTAGCACAGTATTAGGCATTTAGTAAAGACTCAATCAATAATGGCAGATATGGGGTTTGAAATTAATTTTATGGTAATCTACAGTGTCTATCAGATTATGAGAATCAGACTCATCTTCCACCAAGATTAGTTCTCATTCTTTTCCTCATTCACTATAGTTCTCTGAAATCTTGACATCGTTCAATTAGACCTCTAGGTGGACTATGTTATTGATTCACAAGAGTCATCTTAAGCACACATTATTATTATTATTATACTCTGAGGTACTTTTTCTGAGAAAAACTTTGTTTCTATCATTCTGTCATTGACTTTCACACTGTAGACTTGATTGGCACCAAATAACTGTTGCCTACCAATATGTTAATATTCAAAGTAGAAGAAAGATAGCATGCAGGTGAACTTTGTTTGTATTCTACTAAACAAAATCCAATGAGCAGAGAAAATGTTCACTTGGGTTGTAAACAATTAATTTTTTAAAATTTTAGATGCTCAGCAACAATTAAAAAGAAAATTGTAGTTCATTCTACAATACAATACTATATAGCAATTAAAAAGGTGAACTACTGCTACATAAAACAGCCTGGATGAATCTCAGAATCTCAATATGGATGAGTAAAAGAGTACTTTTTTTTGCATAACCAGAATATAAATTTTTTTTAAACCATGTAAGTTCTTGTCATTATTAAATATGTACACTAATAAACTCTGTGGACATTGAGTTATTCAGATAATATGGTCACTTATGTTACTTAGAGGCCAGTTTTTTTCCTGTGGTAAATCTAGAAACCCTTTTAACCAAAATTAAACCCCTGTCTATATCAAGTTGCAGAATTTCCACAAACTTAATTTTCCTGGAGTGGATTTGGTTTTCATTTTCTAAATCCCAGGCAGGCATAGGGCATGATTCATCTTAACCTTATTTCCTTGCATTTTAGTTTATTTTATTTGATTTTTTTTGCTTGATTTACAGTAAAGTTTTCTGCTGTAACTGAGTAGCATTATTTCTTTCCAGCAATTTTCAGCACCTCACTTTCCAAGTTCATTACATTTTATGAAAATAATGGCTTATTGGTATCCAGACTCTAATAGAATCTATTTTAATCCTATCTTCACTTCTGATTATTGCTTCTCTTTGGACATTCATTAAATAATAGGCACTTGATAAAATGCAACAGTAGTATCAAAGATACTGTTTATGCCATAAATACCAATTGCAGAAGCAGTAGAAAGATGTGATTAAGGGCCTGGGCTTTGAAGTCAGACTACTAGACTTGAATTCTGGCCCTCCATGCTAAAAGTGTGACCTTAGGAACATTCCTGAATCCTTAGATATATTATCTGTAAAATGCAGATAATAAAGGTATTTATCTCATAGGACTGTCTTGTGGATTACAGGAAGTAATACTGCATATGAATTGCTCTGAACAGTGTCTTGTACTTAGTAATCATTCAGTTCTTAGCTGCCATTATAAATATTACTACCTTTAGATGTTTTCTGAGGATTAAATGTAGTAATGTATGTAAAGTGTATATCAAAAGGCCTTCAGTGTGTTACACAATTAACATTAGTTGATATATTACCAGACAAAGATTTTTTCTGATCAGTTGGTTTCTACAAGATTTCTCTGTGTCTAACTAAAGCTGTACTTTGGGGCCATTCTTTCCTCTCCCCTCACCCAAAAAGTGAACTTGCCATTAGTATATTTATACTCAGAAAATGCACAGATTTCTAAGCTAAAGCACAAAGCTTTTAAAAATTATAATGTAGCTGAAATGTTATTTATAATGAAAGGAAGCAAATGTGATATTAATCACTATTAAAAAAAGACAAATGTTTTTCCTTTAATAATGATACAATGACATTTCCTTCCAATTATTCCTGTCCTAATAATTTTGGTCTATGACCAATTAAACTCCATCAGTAAGTTGGGGATATTTGAGGGGATTATGGCATTGTGTTGTCTGGGGCCAGTCGTTTTCTTGAAGAAGCTGTAATAATCTTACATAGAAATTACACTCAGAAGTCATACTAATCTTGATTCCTTGCTTATGCCTAGTTCCTAAGGACCAGCATCTCTGTCCTGTTGTTTCAAGAGACTGAACCATACAACCGATTTCAGTCTTTTGACTTAATTTCTTGCCTTCAAATGCATCTCCCCCTGAGTGAGCTCCCTTTTGCAAAGCGAGACCCCACCAAGGGTTTCACCTGTCTGAAACCCTGAGGGTTACTGAGTACCTTTGAACAGGTAGTGCACCAAAAGTGCCATTCACATAGACTGCAGCCTGCCCAGCTGCACCTGTTGGCCCAATGACCAGTTTTCAGTTTCTTAAACTGTTGTTCACCTGCTATGCTCTTTCTTGAGTACATACCCTGGATCTTGTGTTACTTGATCTTTGTTTGTTTTTATTTTAAGGTAATATTATGTGCTGTATCATTGTGTACTAGAGTAGCACTTTTAAAGAGTAGAGTCTTCATTAGACAGCATGTAATAAGGTTGCTGCCCAGGTTTGTGAAAATGAAAGTAGCTCAGTTGTGTCTGACTCTTTGTGACCCTATGGACTACACAGCCCATGGAATTCTCCAGGCCAGAATACTGGAGTGGGTAGCCGTTTTCTTCTCCAGGGGATCTTCCCAACCCAGGGATTGAACGCAGGTCTCCCACATTGTAGGTGGGTTCTTTACTAGCTGAGCCCAAATTATTTTATCTCATCTTCTTTGTATATTGCGATTCACTGGTGGATCAGACGGTAAAGAATCTGCCTGCAATGCAGGAGACCTGGGTTTGATCCCTGGGTTGGGAAGATCCCCTGGAGGAAGGCATAGAAACCCACTCCAGTATTCTTGCCTGGAGAATCCCCATGGACAGAGGAGCCTGGCGGGCTATAGTCCATGGGGTGGCAAAGAGTTGGACATGACTGAGCGACTAAGCTTTGTATATTACTTCCAGTTATTTTAACTTTCACAGCCACTCATTGCTTAGTATTGTTACATCCACCTGGAATACCCCTCCTCTATTCCATAGGCATCTTAACTTTTAAACTCTAGTTTAAAATATAGTATATTTTAAATGTATACTACAGTATCTCACCTGAGCTTCAATCTCTTTCCTTTCTTCCACTTCTCATTTCCTTTAATGTTTTATTACTATTGCCTGTTATTTCTTTAGTTATACTGTGGATTTGAAGGACAAGGGCAGTGTTTTACCTGTTTTTATCTTCTCTGTAACATCTGTATCAGTGCTTTGCTGGTAATACATGCTCAATATTTGTAGAGTGACTTGGTGAGACTGCTGCTTATCAAGAGCCATCAAGTAGATATGCTGAACTGAGAAGGGAGAGACTAAACAGAGAGAAGTAATTTGATAAACTATTATAGTGACTTGTGTATGAAGTAATAATCAATCTTGAATCTACTCAGTGGCAAAATAAGTTGAGATGCATTAATTATATAAATCGATGTGGATGATCAGAAACATAATTAAATGGAGGAAGGGAAGACAAGGATTGATTAAAATCTGATGTCAATCCAAACTGGAACCTGTTTCAATACAAATTTCTAAACTTACTTTTAGAAGTTTATATCAAATGTCAGGAGAATAAAAGTAAATTCAGACCTAAGTTAATGATATTCTTCATTCACTTTAGTAATGTTTAAAACCACAAAGAAATGTGGCATTAAAAAACTCTCAGTCTTTCCGGGGTGTCATGACATTTGATTATTTTAAACATGAAATCCAGTTTTTTTGTGTGAAATTCAACAAAACTAGAATGAGCTATGGGATTCCCACCACCCCTTGTAACCAGCTGGATACAGGAATAAATAGACAGAGTGAGAGTTGAGACTATTACTCATTCCTGCAAATTACTTGGAATACTTTTTTATGCCTTTCTCCCCAAAAGCCCTGAGAGTAGACATACAAATTTCTGGAACACCACATTTTTGACATATTCTTGCATATCCGTGAGTGTCCATCACATGTAGAGATTTAGCTTAATTCCTTTCACAACTAATTTGAAGCCCTATAATACCTATTGACCTTAATTGTCCCTGGTTTGACACAATAAATATTTATCGAGTGTCCTGTATGTAAGGCTATGTGCCCTGTATTCTTAGGGAAAAAGAAAAGCATAAGTTACTATCTATGCCCTCTAGAAATTATATTCAGGTGGGAAAAACAGCATTAGTAGCTGTGTTCCATACTGATAATGTGATAATAGGCAGCAATACATGCAATAATAAAGGTACAGGCAGTGTACAGTGGGAGAAGAGAGAAAAGGGGATTAATTAAACTGGATAATGCTCTAATAGCTTGATCTAATTCTGTTCTTTTTATAATATCTAGGTAACACAAGGAAACTCTGGATGTTCAGCTGATCATCAGATAACCAGTTTATTTATGTCACAGTTTGGAGGGGGGAACTATATTGCAGATGAACTACTTAGTTGCAGATGAACTTCAGCCTTACAAACATGCTAACTGGATTTTCCAGGTTACCCAGAATACCAGTGTCATAGCAATGGACTAATACTAACTATATTTTCCTGTTTCTGCCATACAAAAATCTGGGCATCATTTTGTCAACTTTATTATTGTTTGGGGAGAGGTAGGGGGTGTGTATTCCTAATTTAGACATTCCTTCTTTCAGATACCAACTTGAAGGTTACTTGATGACCATACAATCTGTACAGGAAAGTGAATATTATTACCTAGATTCTGGGAAAACATAAGGAAATATCAATCTTCCACACAGCATACAGGTTAATGGGATTCTTGTGAGCCCCATTTTTGTAAGTTCCCCTTCAGAAGTCTGTTTCCTGGACATAAATTTGAATTGGTTGCCCTGTGGGGTTGGTATTAATAAATGAGTGACTCACCTTTTAAAGGATTCCAGACAGCTAAGTACACCATCATTTCAGAGTGTTTTGTTTTTTCCATGAAAACTGCCGAAGTCATATTGAAAAATTTCAGTTATAGGATGAATTAAGTTTTTGTGGTCTATTTTTATGAAACTGTTTTCATAGAAAAATGAGTACTAGTGACTGCTAGTTGAAAATGTTATAAATATACCTCCACAATATAGTCATGCCTTCTGCCTACTCAGCAGAAACAGAGTGTCCACTTATGTATCTATTTCAGTAGTTAATTCCCGGCTTCTTCAGGAAAACCATGGTGTGGAAGGGATATTTGGGCCTGATATTATGTATGGCATTGCTCTATAAAGAACGTATATAAGTCGTTGCCTATTTTGTATCATTTTCAAAGAATAGCAGGCTCAATAGGATTTCCATTGTTAAGAAATGCCCTGTCATTGTAAGTAGTTCGAGTTGTAATTTAAGTTTTCTCTTTGTAGTGGCATCCCTACCATTGTTTTTTCTTTTCTGCTCACAGCAAGGTATTCCTCAGATTGTTTGTTGAACATGTGTCCCTCTACCAATTCTGTTAATCTCTTCTCCCATGTTCACAGAGCCGTAGCTTCATCCATCATGGTGGTGGTGATTTAGTCACTAGGTTGTGTCTGAGTCTTGCAACCCCATGGACCCCCTTGTAGCCTGCCAGGCTCCTCTGTCCATGGAATTCTCCAGGCAAGAATACTGGAGTGGGTTGCCATTTCCTTTTCCAGGGGATCTTCCTGACCCAGGAATTGAACCCAGGTCTCCTGCACTGAGGCAGTTTCTTTACTGAATGAGCTACCAGGGAAGACCATTATCCTCTTCCCTAATTTCACCTACTCCCTCACTGCTGGTTTTTTACTTTCAGCATATTAGAGTGTACCCATCTTAGAAATAATCGAACAACCTTCCTCTAATTGTTACCCCACCTAGCTATTACCCGATACTTCTTCCCCTCACATATCATGTTTTGAAAAAAAACCAGAGGTCATCTCAAATTCCTCCTTCCTGGTATTTTGTTAATCCTGCTGTTCTTTAATCTGATTTTCATCCCTTCTACAGTGAAACCATGGTCTCTAATGACCTGTGTTAAATTCTGCTGCTGGATCTTTGCAGCTTTGCAGATTCTTCCTTGGTTTGTGACACCATTTCTCTTCAATTTCTATGTTCTCATTCCCTCTACTTTTCAAATGTTGGTGTTTGGGGGGATTCTTTTCTTGGTCTTATTCATTCTTTCCTTGCTCTACAAACTCCAATTTGATACCTTATTCATTCCTATAATTCCAGAATCATTGTTAAAGTTATGAGCCTCGTGTCTGCATTTTCACTTGCAATAACTTACGCGAACTGCCATCTCACATGTTCAGCCATATGTCTGCTATACTTAGTTGTTTCACAGCATCTCAGTACATACAGAACTGAACTCTACTCTTCCCACCATGGAGGCTTTTCTTCCTGGATTCCATTTAGTGAGAAGAAACACCATCCAGACCAAACCCTGATGCGTCCCTAAGTGCTGACTCCTTCAAAATCAAAAAAGTACATTCCCATTTTACCTCCTTATATCTCTTGTTTCTGACTCCATCTTTCCAATTCCAAAGCTTACTGTTTTTGTCTGGAATTACCTCGTCACTTCTTAAGACTGATTCCAATCTCATCTGATATTTAATCTATTTATAACACTGTTCCAATTTGTTTTTTTTGGGGGGTGGGGTTGATTTCTATTTTGTTTTTTTTCTGAAACACATCTTTTACTTTATTCTCCTGCTTGAAATCCTTCTGTGCTTCCCCCAACTACATTCAAGGTACACTCCCACTTCTTAGCATAGTGTCTGTAAGATATTTTATGTTCTGGGCCCAGTGTTTCTCTCTGGCTGCACCTCTTACCTCTCCTATGTGCAAGTCAACTTTGTATCAGGTCCCAGAGGGCACTCCATTCTTCACCTTCCACACTGTCCTCTTTCTCCTTCTTATCCTGCCCAGCTCTCCTACTTCTAACAGCATTTCTTCCAGGCCTCTGCTTTTCTTTCTCACCTACTCATTTGGCATTGCCATGTTTCCTATGTCATGTTTCTTTTATCACACTAATTAATTCTGCTGTAATGGTTTATCTGAGTCTTTCCTAGACCAAAACTCCCTGGTAGCAGGAATTGTGTATTATCTCTGTATCATGCCATCTAGAACGTACCCATGGAATATCCTTAATAAAAGTTTGTTGGGGAAAAAAATCTCTGAGTCTGATTTACATCAGAAATAATCACTACTGTTACACTTGTAATTATATAATATATGACAAGCTTATTCTTTAAAAATAGTCAAAATTCCTCTCTGAACCAAAGAACTTAGAGGTTAAAGAAAGTAGCTTAGGAATACAGGTGGCAGTAAATATGTAGAGCCTTTGCAATGCGATTCTGAATCTACCCATGGGCCAAATTTCATAGGTTAAGGGCACAATCTTCCACAAGACTGCCCTCATTTCATTCACCAGCTACAAGCTTATGATTTCCCAGAGCTACCCTCACTTCTGACCAGCTGCTTATAAATTTGGGAGGTTTCTTTGACCCGCTCAGGTTTGATTATTCACTAGAAGAATTCACAGAATTCAGGAAAGCACTAAATATAAATTATAGTTTTATTAAGGCATAGAAGATTCAAATCAGAACCAGTCAAAAGAAGAGACTTATAGGGTGATGTCTGGAAGGGCCCAATGTGTGAAGTTTCCGTGTCCTTTCCTCATGGAGTCAGCTACCTGCCTCACATTGATGTGTGACAATAATTAGTGTATCACTAACCTAGATAGCATATTGAAAAGCAGAGACATGACTTTGCCAACAAAGGTCCGTCTAGTCAAGGCTATGGTTTTTCCAGTGGTCATGGATGTGAGAGTTGGACTGTAAAGAAAGCTGAGTGCCGAAGAATTGATGCTTTTGAACTGTGGTGTTGGAGAAGATTCTTGAGAGTCCCTTGGACTGCAAGGAGATCCAACCAGTCTATCCTAAAGATCAGTCCTGGGTGTTCATTGGAAGGACTGATGCTGAAGCTGAAACTCCAATACTTTGGCCACCTCATGTGAAGAGTGACTCATTAGAAAAGACCCTGATGCTGGGAAAGATTGAGGGCAGGAGGAAAAGGGGACGACAGAGGACGAGATGGTTGGATGGCATCACTGACTCAATGGACATGGGTTTGGTTAAACTCCAGGAGTTGGTGATGGACAGGGAGGCCTGGTGTGCTGCAATTCATGGGGTCACAAAGAGTCAAACATCACTGAGTGACTGAAATGAACTGAACCAGGGAAGCAGATCTGAGCTTCAGTGTCCAGAGTTTTTATTGGGATTCATTATGTAAGTATGACTGACAAATAACTGTTCATGCATGCATGCGAGCTTAGTTGCTCAGTCGTGTCCAGCTCTTTGCAATCCTGTGGACTGTAGCCTACCAGGTTCTTCCATCCCTGGAATTCTCCAGGCAAGAATACTGGAATGGGTAGCCATGCCTTCCTCCAGGGGATCTTCCCCATCCAGGGATTGAACCCACATCTCCTGCACTGGAAGGAGGAGTCTTTACCACTGAGCTACCTGGGAAACCCCAGAAATCACTGGCCATAGGTTGAACTCAATCTCCATCCTCCCTCCCCTCCGCACAAGTTGTACTGATATTGTATGGCTTAAGGTCCCTGTCTTAAAATCTCGTGATTGCTCTTTCTAGCATGTCTCTCCCCCATTCTGAATCTCACTAGTATAAACTCTAGAAGCCCACCTTGAATAATAGAGCCACTCCTATCACTGGCAAAATCCCAAGGCTTTAGAGGCTACTTCACAGGAACTGGGGACAGAAACCAGCTATATTCTCTAGCCAGTAGTAGACCATCTACAATTAAAACAGTCTGGCCACCAGAATTGAAACTTATGTAAAGCCTAAATTATATTGGTAGCCTAGAATTTGTCTTCATTTGTCTTTTTTAATCATGCCAAAAAGGACCATGGTCTAAAGGAAATGAAAACAATATCAAAGAGAGATTTGCACTTTTGTGTTGATTGTAACAGCGTTCACATTAGCCAAGATATGGAAGCAACCTAAGTGTCCATCAACAAATGAAGAGAGAAAGAAGATGCAGTGTGTGTGTGTGTGTGTGTGTGTGTGTGTGTATGCACACATATATATACATGTATATATGTGCACATACACAGTGGAATATTCAGGCATGAGAAGGAAGGAAATCCTGCCATTTGCAACAACATGGATGGACCTTGAAGACATTAAACAAAGTGAAATAAGCCACACACAAACAAATTCTGCATGGTATCACTTACATGTATAATCTTTTAAAAAGTTGTAAAAAAGTGGTTTCCAGGGTCTGGAGGTGGTGGGAAATATGGAGAAGTTATAAAAGGTTACAAACTTCCAGCTATGAAACAATGAAGTCTGAGGATCTGATATATAACATGGTGACTATAGTTTATAACACTGTATTGTATAATTGAAATTTGCTAAGACAGTGAACTTTAAATGTTCTTAAATGGGGTGGGGCAAGGAATTTGACATTCATGTGCAGTTTAAAAGTCTTAATGGCACTTAGAAAACTGAATTGATAGCATAAATTTCCATTTGGCAAAGTCTGTTAGAGACTGTCCAGAGAAGAAAAATTTATCAGAATTAGGAACTACTTCTGAGTTAGGTTATACCAACTTCACTTAGAGAATGTGTTTCAGAAATTGTGCTAATGTGAACATTAAGAGCATATAAAGAGAATAAAACTTGGATGATCCTTCTTATAAAGCTGATGACCTATGAAATCTTGTTAGGTCCTGCATTAAACAAATTGAATAGACAAAGTAATCTTCCCTAGAAAAGATTTATTTCCTCAATTTGGTATTTCTTACTGATTTAATATTTTTACCATTTATAATACATCAAAATTTTATTTATAAACAGGAATTAAATCTTGATTAAGATTTCCACCTACATTAAAGTTACCTTAAGTAACCAGACAATGTTAAATCTATTTTACCAATATTGGCAGTCTTTCTTAAGAGCTGTTAGGCTGGACTGAAGTATAACTCATAGGAAGAAACCTGAAAATCCCTCTATGACTTTAACCTCCAAAACTCTGAAAAGTTTACAGAGGATAAAACAGCACATTGGTTTTAGATAGTGTGAATAAAAATGACTTGTGATTAGAGGATCTCTGTTTCTGCAGAATAATAAAATATTCTGACTTGCCCTCTTACTGATAACAGCAGTAAATGATAGATAAATGAACAACTGAATTGACAAATTTTAAAAATTCACAGGCCAAAAACAAAATGAATACAGAAACCCAGGGAGCTAAATTAGCACACAAGTTGCCTTTTGCCCCAGAAATTTTGTGCAAAAGCATTTGACCCTGAGCTTCCTCTGCACAAATCAGACTACTGAGGGCAGAGACAGACTCTGTAGCCACCAAGGCAGTCTAATAAGAATCCTCTCTTGTAAACAAAGCTGTCCTCAGAGGGCTATACCCTCAGTTAAAGAATGACCCTAAACATAAGCTTGCCCCACCAAAGGTAACAGTGAGGAATATTAATTAAAAAATGAACGTTCGTTTAGCTGGGGATTTCAAGCTGTAGATCTCAAGCCAAATATGCCTGCTGTCTGTTTTTGTATAGCCTGTGAGCAAAGCATTATTTTTGCATTTTTAAATGGTTGAAACAAAAGAACCATATTTCATGACATGAAAATTATATATGAAGTTCAAATTTCAGTGTCTATAAAGTTTTATTGAAACAGCCATGCTCATTCATGTATGTATTGTCTGTGGCTACTTTTTCACTGGAATAGCTGAGTTAAGCAGTTACAGTAGATACTATGCATGGCCTGCAAAGCCTAAAGTATTTACTATCTGGACCTTTACCAAAAAAAATTTCTCAACCCTTAGTTTAGGATTTATAATGATTAGCAATCATTCATGCTTTTTTCAGGTGCAACTCATAACCCATGAGATCCTACATAGTCTTTTATGTAAATAATAGACCTAAACAGTGATTTAAAGTCAAAGAAATAGAATTCAATTCTGCCATTTTCTGTGACCACCTTGAGTTTATGAAATTGCAACCTATGAGGTATAATATCCTACTGAATTTTAATCTTTAAAATTGAAATGTAGTCTCACTTATTAATTTTTTAAACTAAAGAACAAATCAAGGAAATAGTTCCTTATAAAAGGCCCCAAAAGTGCTAACCCTAACCTAAAAGCAATTGATAAACTGAAAATTCAAAATTATTCTGCTCATCCAAAGACATCATTAAGAAAATAAAAAGTGATGCCACAGATTGAGAGAAGAGATTCTTTCTCTCTATATAGATATCTATCTATATATATCTGGATAAATAAACCCTACAAAGATATAGAACTCTTTGTTTCTACTCTACTGTTAGAATACTACTTCCGACACCAGATGTAGGGGGTTTCCCACAGCACCAGCTCAGTGCTTACAATTTAATTCAGTTCTGAAACTAACCAGAGTTAGTACACACTCCACAGGTTAAGGGCTCAGTCTCACAAGACTGCCTCCAACTTCAGATGCCAATCACAAGTAGTAGATCCCCAGGTATAACTTGTGTTTTTTTCCAACACCAAGCAATTCTCTATTTCTCTTACTTGGTCCCACAAATTTAACTCAGTTCTGGCTTTATCTACCTGGAGATAGGGTAAGATCCCATAGGTTAAGAGCTCAATCCCACAAGACTGCCTCTACTTCAGGTGCCAGTCATAATTCCAGTGTTACATGTGCTGCTGACCAAGTGACTATAGGTTGGAGAGTATCACTACCTTCTCTTTGGGCTTGATCAGTTTGCTATAGTAGCTCATAGAACTACCACATCACTGCTGCTGCTGCTGCTGCTAAGTCACTTCAGTCGTGTCCGACTCTGTGCGACCCCATAGATGGCAGCCCACCAGGCTACCCCGTCCCTGGGATTCTCCAGGCAAGAACACTGGAGTGGGTTGAAATTTCCTTCTCCCATGCGTGAAAAGTGAAAGTGAAGTTGCTCAGTCGTGTCCGACTCTTAGTGACCCCATGGACTACAGCCCACCAGGTTCCTCCGCCCATGGGGTTTTCCAGGCATGAGTACTGGAGTGGAGTGCCATTGCCTTCTCCGAACACACTGGTTTATTACAAAAATAACTCGGTAACAGCCAGATGGAAGAGATGCAGAGGGCAAGACATGTGGAAAGGGTACTTAGCTTCCATGTTCTCAGCTCACTGTTCTCCCACCATTGCCACTTGTTCACAAACCCAGAGGCTCTCCAAGTCCCCTCCTTTTGAGTTTCCGTAGATGCTGCATTGGGCTTCCCTGGTGACCCAGTGGTAAAGAATCCGCCTGCAATACTGGAGCCCCGGGTTCCATCCCTGGGTCAGGAAGATCCCCTAGAGGAATGCATGGCAACCCACTACAGTATTCTTGCCTGGTGAATCCCATGGACACAGGAGCCTGGTGGGTAACAGTCTGTGGGGTTGCACAGAGTTGAACACTACTGAAGTGACTAAGCAGCAGTTCAGCAGAGGCTCCATTAAAGAGGCATGATTAATTAAATCATTGGTGATTGATCCAACCACAAGCCCCTCTCCTCTCTCCAGCGGCTCAGGTGGTAGGACTGAAAGTTCCAATTGCTTAATCATGGTTAGTTTCCCTGAAAATTAGCCCCGATCCTTAGAAGATTTTCAAAAGTCATCTCATTAACATAAATTCAGGTATAGTTGAAAGGGGCTTGTGAATAACTAGGCACTCCTTTCACCTTTATGGCTCTGGAGCTATTTCAGGAATCAATGACAGAAGGCCAAATATAGCAAAAGATGCCCCTACAGGTCTTATAAAGGGAATTGCAAGGTTTTATAAGCTATGTGCCAGGAACAGTGGGCAGAGATCAATTAATGTATTTCTTACTATAAAGCCCAGTATCACAGCATTTCCCACAACTTCTATCTGGGTTGGCTGCAAATCAGATGTTCCCATGAGCCCCTTCTTGCATTGGATCATCTGCTAGAACAACTACAGGACACAGGGAACACATGTTTACCAGCTTATTGTACAATAAAGGATATGTTAAAGGATACACATGAATAGCCAGATGAAGTGATGCATAGAGCATCACCTGGCAGTGTCCCAAGCACAGGAGCTTCTGTCCCCGTGGAACTGGGGTGAGCCACCCTCACGGCACAGAGATGTATTCACTTACTCAGAAACTCTCTGAAGCTTATACTGTTGGGGCTTTTATGGAGGCTTCAACTTAAAGGAATGATTGATTATTAACTCCATTTTCAGAGCCTCTCCAAATCTCCATTTGGATATTTACAGAGGCTCTGTATAGGCATGATTGATGATTACATTCAAGAGGAGGGAGTGGGAGAAGCTGAAGGTTCCAAGATTATGACAATCTTTGGTGACCAGTCCCATCTGGAAGCCATCAAGAGTCATCTTGTTAGAACAAAAGACACTCCTATCACTCAAAATTACCAAGTTCTTAGCATCTCTGCATCAGGAACTCTGGTCAAAGACTATTAGAAAAAAATTCTCCTAGCATCCCTATTTACAAGGATTTTAAGAGTTTTGTGTCAAGAACTAGGAGCAGACACAAATATTTATGTATTTTCTTATTATTTCACACTAACATTCAAAGATAAGATTATCTAGTTTTTAAAAATGACGTGAATGACACATCATCAGAGAAGATTTATTGATAGCTGGTATGCATAGGAAAAAGTGCTCAGAATAATTAGTTATTAGGGAAATGCATATTAATATTAACAATGAAACACTTTACACCCATTAGAATGGCTAAAACATTAAAAACTAACACCAAGAAATGTTTGCAAGGATGTGGAGCACTGTAATTCTCTAGTAGAATGTAAAATGGTAAAAGGACTTTGGAGACCTGTTTTGCAATTAAGTATGCAACTATTCTATGACATAACCCACTTAACTCCCAGTATTTATCCAAGGGAAATGAATACAAATGCTCACAAAAATGACTTGTACAAGTTTTTGTAGCAGTTTTATTTGTATCTGCAACAATTGGAAACAACCCAAATGTCCATCAAAAGTCAAATGGATTTTTAAAAATTGTGATACAGTCATACAATGGAATACTATACCATAAGCAACTAAAAATGAACTACTGATCACACAGCAAGATGGGTGAATATCAGAAACATATTGACCAAAAGAAGTTAGACATAAAGGAATACATATTGCTCTCACTTAAGTGAAACTAAAAACTGGGCAAAACTCATCCATGGTGCCTATGGGGAGTGGCACTTGTCTAGAAAGGTGCTCTATAGAACTTTCTGAGGTGATATATTAACCAGTTGTGGTTACATGAATTTATACATTTGTCAAGACCTTATTTTACACTTAAGATTGTGTATTTCACTGTATATAAATGTACTAGAAAAAAAACAAAATATAAGCACACATATAACTTGCAGTGAAAACATTTCTGAAGCCAATCCAAGCAAATCTCTTGAAACACTACTTACTAGTACCTCTGTAAACCATTGAATATACTACAGTATTTTTCAAAATAACATTTTATTTTGTAATATTCGATAAAATCTAAAATCATTTCTTTTCCAAATGGAAAGCCACATGTCGGTTCCCTCATGGTAAATTAAAAGCCTATCTTTAAATGAGTTATAATAAACAAAGACTACAGATCAGTATCAGACTTCAAATCAAAATCAGGATTGCAGGAGGAGTCTTGCTAAACTCTTGCTACAAGTTAGATGTTTTGTTCATTATTTCAGTTACCTTTACTATAATCCTGGTAAAGAAGTCTAAAGTCCATTTCACAGGTAAGTATGTTAAGGTTTAGGAAGACTGAATAGCTAAAAGATACAAAGCTAGTAAGTCTTGGAACCCAGATTTGAGCTTAGTTCAACTGACTCCAAAACTTAAACTCTTTTCATTTTACCCACTGTTCCAGATTTCAGAAAGGAAAGGATGGAAAAAGCAGCACAGTTAAGATTTGCAGGCTGGAATACAGTAGGGTCCAGTGGATTTATCATTCCAGTGAGGCCTAAGCATCTTGACCTCTTGGCTACTGCTTCAGAAGTCTCTTCCACTCCCTGACCCAGGCCCCCAAGTAATCTCTACAGTTCGTCTGTGTCCTTACGTACTACCTAAGTCACAGACTGATCAGTAGTTCAGTTACATTTCTACCAATGAAATTCATCAATATTAAAAATAGAGATGCACCAAAGAGAAGAATGAATGAAAGTTAGTGCCGTATATTCTTCAGAAGCAGGACAAAGGACTGTGTCCCTATATTGTAAAGAATAGCAGAGGAGAAAAAAAGAACTCAAAGGCAATTGTAAGTATACTGAAACAGGTATGTTTAGCTTTTGAAAAAAACTATATTCTAGTGAAAATATAGGAAAGAATTTTGTTAGTTCCTGGCATTGAAGGAAATAATTGATATTTGTGCAGGTCCTGAAAAGATAGTAAAGAAAATTGTGCCTTATTTTAGTAAAAGAATTATCTGATTAAAAATTCTGAATGCTTTTACATTACTATTACAAAATAAGGCTTAGTAGGATTTCTGGAAATGCTTTGTTCTCAGAGTGAAGCTTGGTCCCCTCTGTGAAATAATTCTGGATTTTACTCCTAACTTCTCTGATCACTAGCTTTAGCTTTACATCTAACTTGTATGTTCACTTGCCTTAGATATTCTTTTGGAGTTCCAGCAGTTTCATCTACTAAATGAGAAATTTAGACTAGATGTTTAATAATAATCACTAACTTTTAAAAATATTCTGTCATAGGCTAGGTACCATGCTAGTTGCTTTGAAATCAGTTTTCTCATTTAATTGGCACAACAGCCTTATGAGATTCCTGTGATAGACCCTGTCTTATAAATGAGGAGACTAAAAAAAGAGTGTTTAGGTCTGAAGTTGTACCTTGACTCCATTTGGCCCAAAGATTTTAACCACTATGTTATCCAACCTGTCTGTGGTCCTTCAGCTTTAATCTGCCTTACTATATTCTATTCCTAGTCAGATCAATAAACAGATGTTGAGTTAGCTGTGAATCCTTGAAAACCAGAGGACTTGATTAGTCTCTTAGGTTTCTCTTTATCTTCAATCCCAGCACATTTTAGACCTGACTTAATTCAAGCAAAGAAACAAAACAAATTAATATTCTTCTTAAGGAAAGGGCTTATATTCTATTTTTTCCACTTTGCTGATCATGTCACCTCTTTTTGCTGTATTTAGCACAGTATTCTGCATGATACATATTCCGTAACTTTTGAGTCACTATGGGGAGAAAAGGCTCAACAATGATCAATTCTGCTTGGTTAAAAAAACAAAAACAAAAACAAAAAAACCCCCCTATACTCAAAGCTTTCATGTAAACCCATCTGTTTAACATAGAGGAACTGATAATAATTAGTCTGAGGTTAAGGGTGAACTTTCAGGGAATTCCCTGGGGGTTCAGTGGTTAGGACTCGGGGGTTTCACTGCTATGGGCCCTGGGGTTTGATCCCTGATTGGGGAACTAAGATCCTAGAAGCCACGTGCCCCAGCCAAAAAGGAAAAAAAAATGAAGAATGACCTTTCAGAGCCCGGGGGTCTGCAGCTGGTGCTGATGACAACAATGGATGAAGAAACGAAGGACAGTTGATGCTGCCTGCCAGGGCACCCGGCAAGCAGGCATGAGCACTGGGGACCGGGAGTAACAATTCCCATATAAGTCCTTCAGAGGCCAAGTCTTAGTTTCTCTGCTGGTGAAAACTTCAGAAACTTTTGTCTGTGATTTACAAACTCTTCCTGCATTATTCCTCCAACTTTCCACTTGGTAAGGTGACATGTTGTTCTTTATTACAGGGGCATTTGCCCTGCCCTCAACATTCAGAAAACGAAGATCATGGCATCTGGTCCCATCACTTCATGGGAAATAGATGGGGAAACAGTGGAAACAGTGTCAGACTTTTTGGGGGCTCCAAAAATCACTGCAGATGGTGACTGCAGCCATGAAATTAAAAGACGCTTACTCCTTGGAAGAAAAGTTATGACCAACCTAGATAGCATATTCAAAAGCAGAGACATTACTTTGCCAACAAAGGTCTGTCTAGTCAAGGCTATGGTTTTTCCAGTGGTCATGTATGGATGTGAGAGTTGGACTGTGAAAAAAGCTGAGCACCGAAGAATTGATGCTTTTGAACTGTGGTGTTGGAGAAGATTCTTGAGAGTCCCTTGGACTGCAAGGATATCCAACCAGTCCATTCTGAAGGAGATCAGCCCTGGGATTTCTTTGGAAGGATTGATGCTAAAGCTGAAACTCCAGTAGTTTGGCCACCTCATGCGAAGAGTTGACTCATTGGAAAAGACTCTGATGCTGGGAGGGATTGGGGGCAGGAGGAGAAGGGGACGACAGAGGATGAGATGGCTGGATGGCATCACCGACTCAATGGACGTGAGGCTGAGTGAACTCTGAGAGTTGGTGATGGACAGGGAGGCCTGGCATGCTGCGATTCATGGGGTCGCAAAGAGTTGGACATGACTGAGCGACTGAACTGAACTGAGCTGTGTTCCTAGATAGTATTTGTTCTTCTTGTTGCCTTTAAAAAAAAACCTTTCTCTTCCTTTTTTAAAGTAGTTTTATTTCATTTAATCTTGTATCTTTTACTTTTAAATGGGAAATAAGAATAAGGGACAGCTTATTTACGACAGTGTTTGTATATTTGGGGCTGGTAGAAATATTTATTGAATTAAAATCATCCACAATAAAACCATATATGTTATAATTAGCTTATAAATTAAGTGTAGGTCCTCTGTTGCAATATCAATGTTAAAAAATAAATATTTTGCCAAATTTTGGCTTTAACTTACAAGTCCAAGGGTCTTTCTCCTGAATGCTGGGAGAAGCCCTTCTGAGAGTAGTTTTAGTCTTGGGGAGGCCCAAATAATTTGTATTTATACTTTTAGTTAAGAAATACACATAAAATTATTATTTCATCCAGTAAATACACCAGACACATTTCTAACAATTGTGAAATTCCATTTTAGCTGACATTTTCATTCTGAGTAATACTTCTTGCTTCATAGAACAAACTAGAACTTATCTTGATAAACAACTAATTAAGTTCTGTTTAGCTATAATAATGAAAAATTCTATGTGCCCAGTTCTTATAAATACCCTGTTTATTAAGTGTGCTTTAGTCAACCAAACTTTGTATGGCCCCTGAACAAAACTGCACATGTAACAGACTCTTTTCTGATACCAGAAAAGTTCTGAGGTTGGTTATCAATTATTTTTTAAGTAATATGTAGTAATGGATACAATTGCATTTTTCTTTTTGAAAAAAAATTAAAATTTTTTCTAGGAATTTGATTTCTTTATAACTCCTAAAATTATTACCAGGATTTCCAATGAAATATCTAATTTGTCATCTGTGACATTCAAGTTAATTTCCATAATGCCTGGTGTCTAAATAGCCGTGTCTGCACCTGTTGCCAGGTGGTCCCTCGGAGTGGCTTTCGCCTTGGGGAAGACCCAAGTAATTTGGTAGTGGGGAGGCCCCAGTTGAAGGAAGGGAAAAACATTTTTTTGGAACATTTCAATTATTTGTTCTACTAATATACTGCAATCAGTCTTTTACTTCCTCAGATCCCTTTCACTTTGTAATCCACTGTCGTCTTACACCCTTCCCTAAATTCCACCGAAACAGATCTTACTGGGGTCACAATGAACTACTAAATGTCAAGTTCTGGGAACAGGTTTCAGCATATGACCCCTCCTAGTACTTGATCAATTTGTTCATCTTCTTGATGATTGCTTCCTTTTTGGCATCTGTTATCCCTTCTACTCTTCTGATTGCTTGTTGGTATTTACAGTCCTATATTTTCCTATTGATAGTTGAGTACTGTCTTCCCTTCTGTGCTGGTTAGTTGTATGTAAACTTGGCTAGGCTATAGTATACCGTTATTTAATCAAACACTAATCTAGATGCTGCTATCAATGTGTTTTATAGATGTAGTTAACATCTGTAATCAGTTGACTTTAAGGAGATAAAGTGGTTGGGCTTCATCTAGTTAGTTAGAAAGCCTTAAGAGCAAAAACTGAGGTTTCCAGCAGAAAAAAAAAAGAAATTCTGCCTTATGCTTGTAGCATCTGAGTTTGTAGTCTCCCTGAGTTTCTGAGTTTCCAGCCTGCTGATCTGCCCACCCTAAATATTTCTGACTTGCCTGTCTTTCAGACTTCAGGATGCCAACCCCAACAATCACCTGAGCCAGGGCTTGATATAAATCTGTTTTAAATACAGACACATACACACACATCTCCTATTAGTTCTGTGTTTCTGGAGGACTCTGGCTGATTACAGATCACTTTGTCATTTTGTTTGTCATGTTCCATATAATTCATCCATTTCACTTCTTCAACTATGTCCGTAATACGTCTTTGACTCCAGAATATTTATCTCAGGCTCTTATCTGAACTCCTATTTATACTTCCATATATTAAGCATCTCTGCATTGTTGCCTCAGTCCCATCTAAACCAAAGATGTTCAAATAGAATTTTTTTTTCCTCTCCATTGCAACTCCCTTCTCTCCTTTTTCCATATCTCAATTTAACACCACCTCTACACCTAATCATCTTACTTAGGAATCACAGAATTGTTCTTGATTGCTCTTTTTCTCATCAGCCCCTAAAGTTGGATAATTTTTTTCCTCCTTGTCAACCCTTGAATCCACTTCTTTATTATTTCTTCTATTGTCTTAGGTTAGAACCTCTAATCACCTCTTACATGTGTATTTTTTCCTAGTTAGCATGATTTTTTTTTCACTCAGTCTTGTTCACCAGCGTTTTTCCCTTCTATATCATTATCCACAGATCCACAAAGGTCATTGTTCCTGTCATAACTATTGCATGATCTTGTAATTACTTGTTTACATGCTTTGTCCTCCCTTCTAGACTAGGTGTCATTTATTACATTTGTGTTGAATGAATGAGCATAATGTGCACCATTTTCTTTACAAAAAAAAGATCTACTTATTTGCTGCCTATAGCAGAAATTGTACTTTCCTAATAACATATTCAAAAGCAGAGACATTACTTTGCCAACAAAGGTTCGTCTAGTCAAGGCTATGGTTTTTCCTGTGGTCATGTATGGATGTGAGAGTTGGACTGTGAAGAAGGCTGAGCGCCGAAGAATTGATGCTTTTGAACTGTGGTGTTGGAGAAGACTCTTGAGAGTCCCTTGGACTGCAAGGAGATCCAACCAGTCCATTCTGAAGGAGATCAGCCCTGGGATTTCTTTGGAAGGAATGATGCTAAAGCTGAAACTCCAGTACTTTGGCCACCTCATGCAAACAGTTGACTCATTGGAAAAGCCTCTGGGAGGGATTGGGGGCAGGAGGAGAAGGGGACGACAGAGGATGAGATGGCTGGATGGCATCACTGACTCGATGGATGTGAGTCTCAGTGAACTCTGGGAGTTGGTGATGGACAGGGAGGCCTGGCGTGCTGTGATTCACGGGGTCGCAAAGAGTCGGACACGACTGAGTGACTGATCTGATCTGAGAGAATCAAATTAGAGTATTGAATCCAGGTTTTTTTTTTTTTTTTTATTACTAGTGTTGTAGGGATTACGTTCTTTCCAGTACAGGTGTTCTTAACTTGGGATCCACAAGTGGACTTCTAAGGGATGCATAAATTCACTAAAATTTTATAAGAAACTTTTTGCATATTTTTTATGTGGCAAATGACCATAGTTTTCATCAAATTCTCGAAGAGGTCTAAGTTGCCTAAATGCATAAGATTCGTGGTGCTGAGTAAAAGTGTGTGAGTTTTTATGTCCCAGCTCCACCACATACTAGCTGAGGGACTTCAGACAAGTTATTTAACCACTCAGGGTCTTTCACAGCTTTCTGATCATTAAATTGGGATGCAATAATAGTAATGGTCTCATAAGGTTGTTGTGAATATTAGCAAGTTGAACCTGATGCTGAGAAAGATTGAGGGTGGGAGGAGAAGGGGACGACAGAGGATGAGATAGTTGGATGACATCATGGACTCAATGGACATGAGTTTGAGTAAACTCCGGCAGTTGGTGATGGACAGGTAGGCCTGGTGTGCTGCAGTCCATGGGATTGCAAAGAGTTGTACATGACTAAACAACTGAACTGAACTGAACTGATTGTATGTAAAGTGCTTGGCACATGTAAGTGGCCATGTGGCTCTTACTATGTGTGTGTGCATATGCTAAGTCGATTCAGTCATATCCAACTTTTTACAACCCTATGGACTGTAGCCCGCCAGGCTCCTTTGTCCAGTGGGATTCTCCAGGCAAGAATACTGGAGTGGGTTGCCATGCCCTACTCCAGGGGATCTTCCTGACCCAGGGATCAAAACCAAGTCTGTGGCTTCTGCATTGCAGGCAGATTTTTTTTCTTTTACCACTGAGCCACCAGTGAAGCCCTGGCTTTTACTTAAAAAAAAAAAAAAAGTGCCTATAAAAATATAAGATAAAATACAGAATTTTAAAGCTATTTTTGTTGAAAATGTAAAATTTAAAGCTCAAAAGTTAGGCAAGATTTGAAAATTTAGGTTTGGAAGTTACCCACATAGAAGCAACCCACTCCAGTGTTCTTGCCTGGAGAATCCCAGGGACAGAGGAGCCTGGTGGGCTGCCGTCTATGGGGTCGCACAGAGTCAGACATGACCGAAGTGATGTAGCAGCAGCAGCAGCAGCAGCACATAGAAGCAGGAGTTGAAATCACAAAGTAGGAGTGGTTCTATGGGAGAAAGAATGAAAAGAAGGGCAAAGAATTTTGAAGCAAACTCATAGTAAAGCAAGCCCATGGTAAGGTGAAAAAAGAGGGAAAAGAGCTCATGAAGATGTTAGTGGAGTGTTCAGATCCAATGAAGGAATTTTACTATGAAAGGTACAATTAATCCTTCCTTTAGTTGAGGAAAATGAGGAATAAAGAGACTACCAGATTTTGTGATTAAGCTTCCTACAAACTGGGTGGCTTAACACAATTGAAATTTATTCTATGATAGTTTTGGGAGACAGAAGGCTGAAATCAAGGTATCAGCAGGGCCCTGCTACCTCCAAAACCTCTAGGGACAAATTCTTCATTGCTTCTTCTAGTTTATGGTGATTACTGACCTGCATGTTGCTGGCTTACCACTGCATTGTTATAATTTCTGACTCCTTTGTCACATAGCCACTTTCTCTCTGAGTGTCTGAGTCTCTATGTTGAAATTCCCCTCTTCTTATTAGAACTTCAGTCTTTGGATTTAAGACCTACTCTAATCTAGTATGTTCTAATCTTAGCTTAATTATATCTGCAAAGACCCAACCTATTTCCAAATAAGGTCACATTCACAGGTTCTGGGTGGGCACAAAATATGGGGAGGGGCACACCATCCCAGTACAAAGAGCTCTGATTACTTCAAAGAGCTTTGTTTACTTCAGAGAAATGGCAAAGTAGCAGGCTATACTGCAAGGCACTCAGAACTAGGTTGGTGAGGGCTTAAAGTGGAAATGACTTTTCCCCCCGTGGAAATTTCTTGCTAAAAGAAAAACAGGATTGTAGTTTGAGGCAAGATCTACACTGAGGAAGAGACATGGTAATAAATTATATAGAGATAGAATCAGAAATAGAGATATAGACACAGAAACAGATGTAGCTATAAAACTTAAGAATAGTTTTTAGGTGTAAGTGGGGGTGACAGAAGGGAAGGTTATCAAGTACAGTGGTGGGAGGTTAGCTGGAAAGGAGGCAGGACAACTGTTTCTCTGAGATAAGAGGACAGACTATTTTGCAGTTCCAGTAACAGCTTGTGAAACAAATGATTGTTATTAATCACACAATCAGATAGTATGTACTGGTTTTACACTGTTTTGTCTATTTTCACATTGTAGATATCAGTAATATATTTCTCAAAAAGATTCCTTTTATTTTTTCAAAGCAAATCCTCAAAGAATCACCTGTAATTAAAATTGAATGTAACCAACATAAACACGTTTGACTTAATTTGTTTTATAGTTCTCTTACAGAGATATGTTTTCAAGCACATCAGGGTTAGAACCTATAATTTCCTACTATATTAAGAGTAAGTATATTTCAAAGTGATTCTTTTAGTAAAAGTACATACATGGCTGGATCCTAGCCAGTAGCATGATGTATATGTTTATGATGTCATGTGTAGTTCAAAACTTTGATGGTGTTAAAGTACCATTTCAGGTTCTTCCTTTTTGTGGTTAGATTCAATGTAATATCACTTTTGTGGGAATTTCCCTGAGATAGACCAGAGCTTAAATAAGTAAAGTTTGCTTACAATGAAATATCTTTGTGGATTCTGATTTAGTTTTATTCTTTTATGCAAATTGATAAAAAAATAAACATTTATGGAGATTAAATGTATTAAAATTATACATTTATTTATAAAAACTTCTAGCTTTTATTTTACAGATTTCTCAACTTTTTTAAATGATGAAAATTTAATAAAACTATTTCCAATCAGAGAGGATATTTTTATACTGTTTTACACTCTTATTGGGCTTTATTAAATAACAGTAGATTTAAATAAAAGTTTAACAGAATGGAATAAGTTTCTTGAGAAACTTATTAGCAATAATATATGGTTTATATTTTATAATATTAAGGCTCATAAACATTGACATTTAGAGTAACAAAATAGCAGCCCAGTTGTGTGTTTTTTTTTTTTTTTTTCTTTTGGAAGAGGAATTTTTCAGAGAAAGAGAAAAAATGTATACAGAACTGCAAAAGAGACTGAATAGCTGAAGCAATCTTGATAGAAAAGAATAAAGTTGGAGGCATCATGCTTCCTGATTCTATACTATATTACAGAGCTATAGTAATCAGAACAGTGTGGTGTTGGTGCAAAAGAGGACATATACTCGAAAGGAAAAGAATAGAGAGTCCAACTCCATGACAGTGGTCTTGGCAATAATTTGTTGGATTTGACATTAAAAACAAAAGCAATAAAAGCAAAAATAAACAAATGGGATGAAATCACTAAAAGCTTATTCACAGCAAAGGAATCTATCCAAAAAATGAAAAGGCAACCTATTGAATGGGAGAAAATATTTGCAAGTGGTATATACATAAGAGGTTAATATCCAAAATATACAAAGAACCCATACAACTCAACATCAAAAAACCAAAAAACAAAAACAAAACTGATTAAAAATTGGCCAGAAGACCTGCATAGACGTTTTTACAAAGACATACTAGATAGCATATTGAAAAGCAGAGACATTATTTTGCCAACAAAGGTCCATCTAGTCAAGGCTATGGTTTTTCCAGTGGTCATGTATGGATGTGAGAGTTGGACTGTGAAAAAAGCTGAGTGCCGAAGAATTGATGCTTTTGAACTGTGGTGTTGGAGAAGACTCTTGAGAGTCCCTTGGACTGCAAGGAGATCCAACCAGTCCATCCTGAAGGAGATCAGCCCTGGGATTTCTTTGGAAGGAATGATGCTAAAGCTGAAACTCCAGTACTTTGGCCACCTCATGTGAAGAGTTGACTCATTGGAAAAGACTCTGATGCTGGGAGGGATTGGGGTCAAGAGGAGAAGGGGATGACAGAGGATGAGATGGCTGGATGGCATCACTGACTCGATGGAGGTGAGTCTGAGTGAACTCCGGGAGTTGGTGATGGACAGGGAGGCCTGGCATGCTGTGATTAATGGGGTCGCAAAGAGTCGGACACAACTGAGCGACTGAACTGAGCAGATAACTAACAGACACATGAAAAGATGATCAGCATCACTAATCATCAGGCAAATACAAGTTCAAGTTATAGCCAGATATCACCTCACACCTGTTAGAATGGCTGCCATCCAAAAGACAAGAAATAAGAAGTGTCAAGGACATGGAGAAATGGATACCTTTTTGTGTGGTTGGTAGGAATGTAAATTGGTGCAAATCACTATGGAAAGCAATATGGAAGTTTCTCAAAAATATTTTTTAATAGAACTAGCATATCATCCAGCAATTCTACTTCTGTTTTTATCTGAAGAAAAAGAAATTACTAACTTAGAACAATATATGCATCCCTATGGTGGATCAGCGGTAAAGAATCTGCTTGCCAAAGCAGGACACCTGGGTTTGATCCCTAGGTCAGGAAGATCCCCTGGAGAAGAAAATGGCAACCTACTCCATTATTCTTGCATGGGACATCCCATGGTGGGCTATAGTCCATGGGGTCATAAGGAGTCACACACAGTTGAGCAACTAAACAACAACAATGTTCATTGCAGCATTATTTACAATAGCCCAGACCTGGAAATGACCTAAGTGTCCACTGAGAGATGAACTGATAAAGAAAATGTGGCATATATACATCCTGGAATATTATTCATCTATAAAAAAAGAAATCCTGCCATTTGTAACAACATACATAGATCTTGAGGGCATTGTGCTAAGTGAAATAAATCAGATGAAGAAAGACGAATAATGTATGATCTCATTTATATGTGGAATCTATTTTCAGAAGAAAAAAAGAACTACCAGAGAACAGATTGGTAGTATTGCTGCTGCTGCTGCTGCTAAGTCACTTCAGTCGTGCCCAACTCTGTGTGACCCCATAGACGGAAGCCCACCAGGCTTCCCCGTCCCTGGGATTCTCCAGGCAAGAACACTGGAGTGGGTTGCCATTTCTTTCTCCAATGCATGAAAGTGAAAAGTGAAAGTCAAGTCGCTCAGTCGTGTCCGACTCTTAGCGACCCCATGGACTGTAGCCTACCAGGCTCCTCTGTCCATGGGATTTTCCAGGCAAGAGTACTGGAGTGGGGTGCCATTGCCTTCTCCGATTGGTAGTGTTAGTGATTGCCAAAGGTGGGGAGTGGGAAGTGGGTGCAATGTTTAAAGGTGGTCAAAATGTACAAACGTCCAGTAAAAGATAAATAAGCTCTAGGGATGGTGTGTACAGTGTGATGAGTGTATTTAACAATATTGTATATTTGAAACTTGTTAAGAGAGCCTTACAGGCAACAATCCATGTGGTCACAAAGAGTCAGACATGACTGAGTGACTAAGCATAGCACAAGCACACCCTGGTTTGGTGCTTCCCCATTCAAAAAAAACCCAAAACTCTTAAGACTAAATATTTAAAGTTATCACAGAAAAAATTATAGTATGATGATTGATGTTCACTAAACTTATTGTGGTAATCATTTCACAATATATACAGTCCATCCTAAAGGAGATCAGTCCTGGGTGTTCATTGGAAGGACTGATGCTGAAGCTGAATCTCCAATACTTTGGCCACCTGATGCAAAGAGCTGACTCATTTGAAAAGCCCCTGATGCTGGGAAAGAGTGAGGGCAGGAGAAGAAGGGGATGAGATGGTTGGATGCCATCACCGACTCGATGGACATGGGTTTGGGTGGACTCCGGAAGTTGGTGATGGACAAGGAGGCCTGGCGTGCTGAGGTTCATGGGGTCACAAAGAGTTGGACATGACTGAGCAACTGAACTGAACTGAAAATAAAATAAGATAAGAACTATTTCTTTACTATGGCCGTTTGGGTCTCATGGACATCAGCTTAATTAGCTTTCAGAGCAATGTTTTTTTGGGGACACTTTCCTCAAGTGAAAATCTTAAAATTTCGAGTGCTAGATGTTGGGCCCAAACCCTTCATTTTTCAGGGATGAGCTGGGAGTTATGAGATCCTTCCAGTTGTATGTCACTGTGTCATGGATTTAGTTTGTGTAAGGGTGTTTCTCAGTCTCTCTTACCCATTTTTATGTGAGTATTTTCTCATTTGCCCAGTATGTAGGAGTCATTTGGTAGATTTCTGAATTCAGGATATTTCTAAGAGAGAACTGCTCTATCAGTGGGTGTAGATTTGGTGTGTCCGTTGGAGGAGGTGAGTCCAAGAGTCTCCTATGTCACCCTGTTGCACTGAAACCACAGTTATTGAATTCTTAAAAAATCACCATTTTATTTCCTCTTGGATTTCTTCAGTGATCCAATGGTTGTTGAGTAGCATATTGTTTAGCTGCCATATGTTTGTGTTTTGGGAATTTTTTTTTTTGTAGTTTATTTCTAATTGCATAGCACTGTGATTAGAGAAGATAGTTGATATAATTTCAATTTTCTTAAATTTACCAAGGCTCACCTTGTGGCCCAGCATGTGGTCAATCCTGGAGAATGTTCTGTGCACACTTAAGAATGTGTAGTCTGCTGCTTTTGAGTGGAATGTGCTATAAATATCAATTAAGTCCAACTTGTCCAAAATATCATTTAAGGCCTGTGTTTCTTTATTAATTTTCTGTCTAGATGATCTGCCCACTGGTGAAAGTGGGATATTAAAGTCTCCCACCATTGTTGTGTTACTGTCAATTTCTCCCTTTATGTTTGTTAGTATCTGCGTTACATATTGAGATACTCCTGTGTTGAGAAAATCACCATTTTAAAGATGAGGAAATAGACATTCAGATGTTAGATAATGTAAGAATACCCACCTAGCAGGTGACGGTACTGGGCTTTGAACCCAGATGGTCTGCTGTGAGTCAGTGCACTGGCTGTGCTCCTAGTTTCTGGAAAGGGGGGTTTTGAGACTCATAAACCATCTTATTCTTTTTAAAACAACCCAGTGAGAAGAAACGTTGTCATTTTCAAATTCCAGTGAGACTAAGAAGAGAGAGAAAAAAAGAAGCTCTTTGATCTATGCTTAGGCTGGCACCATTTCAGGCATTTGCTCTAAGTATGAGCTACAGGGAAGTCACTCTTACATTTTCTAACCAAAATGAGCTGCTTATGCAGTCAGCTGCTTTCACAGACACTAGAGGAATCTTTTGTGCTGTCATCTCTGCCTGGGTACACGTTCATCTAAATGAAGATCTGTTTTATGCCTGCGGCTTATTTGTATATGGTATCATGTAGATTCTACTAACTTAGTTTTTCAGAAAACTATTCTTGACCTAATTATACTTAAATGCAATCCTTTTCAGATTACTAAATGATTATATAAATGAGGAAATTGGTGTCTTTTAGCAAAGTTAGTGATATAGATCATCAGACAATAATAAGCTGTTGTCTGTGGACACTTGCTCTCCTGATGCAAGTCTTTCAATGACTATGGCATAAGTCAGAGACAAGAGAGGAGCATCGTGAGTAAATGGCAATTAGTCCATTTCTGTTGGATTGTAGAGTTCCTATATATCAGTAGTTCTTTTTCCAACTCCTGAGTTTATAGGTCTCGGGTGACGCCTGTGAAGTTTCATTTCTAAAGGGTTTCTGGAGGCTGCTGCTGCTGGTCCAAGTACCATATTTTGAGAATGACTGTGACAGACAATGGGCTTCCCTGGTGGCTCAGACAGCAAAGAATCCACCTGCAATGCATGAGACCTGGGTTCGATCCCTGGGTGGGAAGATCCGCTGGAGAAGGGAATGGCTACCCACTCCAGTATTCTTGCCCAGAGAATTGCATGGATAGAGGAGCCTGGTAGGCTACAGTCCTTGGAGTTGCAAAGAGACGGACACGACTGAGCAACTAACATACACACACACACAACAGGCAATACAGAAGTAGTGGAAGTAAAGACTTGATGCACTAGATCCAGATTGTGGAGGCGTTTCAGTACCAAAATAAACATGTGCAGTCTGTCCTGCACATAGTGGGAGGCCATGGGAAGGTTCAAAGGCACGGAGTCACAGTTAAAGCATATTTTGAGAAGGATGATAGTACTTAAAAATCTATATTTGGCTGTTATTAGATAACTCCATATGACTGTACAAACTACCTGTCTCTGCATATTCAAAACTAGGCTCTTTCCCCCTGATTTTTCTCTCCTTTTATGTTCAGTTCTATGTTAATGACTCCACTATATTTCCACTTGGCCAAACCAGCAACCTGGGCGTGATCTTTGACTTCTTTTAGCCCTGAAATTCACAGCACTTTGTTATCAAGCCCTGCTATTTAAAAAATATCTTTTGAGTCTGATTCTTCTTAATTCCTTCTGCCTATATCATATTGCTTGGACCATTGTAGAAAGTGCCCGACTTGTCTCATTTTCTAGTCTTTTTCCAGCTCTAATTTCTTTCCATATTCTTCAGCTGTTCTTTTTAAAAATACATATTTGATCATGTCACTCTTTTTTTTATGGTTTCCTATTACTTATAGAACAAAGTTTGAACTTTTCATCATACAAATTCTTGTGCCCTGGCTCTTTCCACCTATCTTCATCTTCTGCCACAGTGCCCTAAAAAATAATACACTCCAGTCACACCATATCCACCATTCACCTTTCATTGAGCATTGTACCAGGCTTTTAATGTACTTGTATATCTAAATCATTCTCTTTGCCTGAGAATTACTTGTTATTTAAGACGCAGCTTAAACATAGCAACCTCTCTGAAGCCTTACATGTTCTCCTCTTCTAGAAAGGGTTCATTACATCTTCTGTGTTTATCTTATTAAACTTTACACATATCTACAGTGTCCTTGGGCTTCCCTGATTGCTCAACAGTAAAGAATCTGCCTGTGATGCAGGAGACGTGGTTTAGATCCCTGGGTTGGGAAGATCCCCTGGTGGAGGAAATGGCAACCCATTTCAGTATTCTTACCTGGAGAATCTCATGGACAGAGGAGCCTGGTGGGCTATAGTCTATGTCACAAAGAGTCAGACACAACTGAGCACACACACACACACACACACACACACACACACACAGTTACCTATTATCTGCATTGTACTCACTTATGTAATTGTCAGTCTCCTTCACTAGACTGACACAGGAACCATGCGTCCTCAATGAAGAGTTCATTATTTGATGCATGTAGTTCAGTTTAGTTCAGTCACTCAGTCATGTCTGACTCTTTGCAACCCCATGAACTGCAGCAAGCCAGGCCTCCCTGTCCATCACCAACCCCTGGAGCCTACTAAAACTCATGTCCATTGAGTCAGTAATGCCATCCAACCATCTCATCCTCTGTTGTGCCCTTCGTCTCCTGCCCTCAATCTTTCCCAGCATCAGGGGCTTTTCAAATGAGTCAGCTCTTCGCATCAGGTGGCCAAAGTATTGGAGTTTCAGCTTCAACATCAGTCCTTCCAATGAACACCCAGGACTGATCTCCTTTAGGATGGATTGGTTGGATCTCCTTGCAGTCCAAGGGACTCTCAAGAATCTTCTCCAACACCACAGTTCAAAAGCATCAGTTCTTCTGCACTCAGCTTTCTTTATAGTCCAACTCTCACATCTATACATGACTACTGGAAAAACCATAACCTTGACTAGATGGACCTTTGTTGACAAAGTAATGTCTCTTTTGTTAAATATGTTGTCCAGTTTGGTCATAACTTTCTTCCAAGGAGTAAGCGTCTTTTAATTTCATGGCTGCAGTCACCATCTGCAGTGATTTTGGAGCGCCCCAAAATAAAATCAGCCACTGTTTCCACTGTTTCCCCATCTATTTGCCATGAAGTGATGGGACCGGATGCCATGATCTTAGTTTTCTGAATTTGATGCATGGAGAGTACTATATAATACTTTTTGGGTAAATAAAATGAGCTAATTAATGCACAGAGGGATTTTAGGGTAATAGTCTAGAAGCAGCAAGGCAAGTTAAAGGGGAGTGGTCCCTTCTTGACAGAGTAATAAAATCTAAAACTCAAGTGATTTTTATACAGGGAAAAACTAAACAGATGAGAAAAGCATTGTGCATTAGACCTAGTGATTGACTGCTGTGAGCAAGAAAGAAATTGAAACAGTACTATAACCTTGAAGTGTAGTGACTGGAATAGTGAAATAGAGAAATCCAGAAATGTGTGTAAGGTCTGTAGTTGCATCTCTGTTTTTCCTTTCTGATATTGGTGATGCATGTCTTTTTTCTAATTTATTCCAATTTGAAGTTTATTGATTTATCTTTTCAAAGCATGTGTTTTTATTGATTTTATTTTGTTTGTTCATTTTCTTTCATTTAAGCCATTATTTTATTTCCTTTCTTCTGTTTACTTTGAGTTTCATTTTTTCTTCTCTCCTTGATTTCTTCGGTTGTATCATTGATTTTAGTGTTTTCCTCTTTTTAAATATAACACTTAATGCTATAAATTTAGCACTTTAGCAATGTTTCAGTTTTCATTCAGTGCAAAATATATAAAGTTTTTTTCATGATTTATTCTATGGCCATAATTTTTAGAGGTTTTTAATTTCCAAATACCTAGAGATTTCCCCCCAGATATCCTCTGTTATTAATTTCTCTTTTAATCAATGGATCAGCTTGCAGTTAGAGGGAAATACTCTATTTTATTTCATTCTTTTAAAATTCATTGATACTTGTTTTCTGGACCAGAATATGTTCTTTCATGATGAATATTCCATTGGCACTTGAAAAGATTAGATAATCTTCTGTTGTAGGTCGAGTGTTCTATATATGTCAGTTAGGTCAAGTTAATTGATAATGTTGTTTAGGTCTTTCTACACACTTAATGTTTTGTTTATTTGTTTGTTTCATTTGCTAGAATATCTAA
Source organism: Bubalus bubalis (assembly GCF_019923935.1). Taxonomy (NCBI): domain Eukaryota; kingdom Metazoa; phylum Chordata; class Mammalia; order Artiodactyla; family Bovidae; genus Bubalus; species Bubalus bubalis. The sequence continues at coordinate 42,333,078 of NC_059162.1, read as the reverse complement.
CTATAACTGAATTTGCATATTTCCCCCTCCATTTCTATTAATTTTAGCTTGATGTATTTTGAGTCATTAGATATAACCGAATATCTAACTGTAACTAAATTTATATATTTTTCCCTCCATTTCTATTAATTTTGGATTGATATATTTTGAAGCACTTAGATATATATATACACATTAAGATTCTTATATCCTCCTGGACAGTTGACTCCTTTGTCATTATGAAATACATCTCTTTATCTCTGCTGTCTTCCTTGTTCTTAAATCTTATTTATTCTTACTTTAACTAAAAATATAGTCATCCACTTTTCTTATTTGAAGAGCAACTAGTGCCACATTTAATTGTCTTTTTAATGTTATCGTCTATTCTTCAGGTGACTGCAGCCATGAAATTAAAAGACGCTTACTCCTTGGAAGGAAAGTTATGTCCAACCTAGATAGCATATTCAAAAGCAGAGACATTACTTTGCCAACAAAGGCCCATGTAGTCAAGGCTATGGTTTTTCCTGTGGTCATGTATGGATGTGAGAGTTGGACTGTGAAGAAGAATTGATGCTTTTGAAGTGTGGTGTTGGAGAAGACTCTTGAGAGTCCCTTGGACTGCAAGGAGATCCAACCAGTCCGTTCTGAAGGAGATCAGCCTTGGGATTTCTTTGGAAGGAATGATGCTAAAGCTGAAACTCTGGTACTTTGGCCACCTCATGCGAAGAGTTGACTCGTTGGAAAAGACTCTGATGCTGGGAGGGATTAGGGGCAGGAGGAGAAGGGGACGACAGAGGATGAGATGGCTGGATGGCATCACTGACTCGATGGACATGAGTCTGAGTGAACTCCAGGAGTTGGTGATGGACAGGGAGGCCTGGCGTGCTGTGATTCATGGGGTCGCAGAGAGTTGGACACAACTGAGCGACTGAACTGAACTGAACTGATTCTTCAGATTCAATAAAGTCATTTTGGTTAAGGTTGACACAATTTCCCCCTAACCTTCTAAAGTTTTTCAAGATGTAAGGCCTCAGGGCTCTCTCTCCCTCCCCTCAGGAATGATTCATTGGTTCTTTTCAGGGGTCACGCAGGACAAAGGAGAACATCAGGGGAGTATCTAGGGATAACTGCTAGAACCTCCAAACAGCAAAGAGATATCACCATATATCTAGTCTGTTTGAAAGACAAAATCCATTCAACTCAAGGCTAAAAGTTTCCAATGAAGTACCTTCAGACCCAAGGAAGATGGAGGAGAGGAAGAACAGGGGGCTCCTATAGCCTATGAATTTCACTAGTGCTTTAGAATAGGTTCTAGGGTCAGGAAGATCTCCTGGAGAAGGAAATGGCAACCCATTCCAGTACTCTTGCCTGGAGAATTCCAAGGACAGAGGAGCCTGGCGGGCTACAGTCCATGGGATCAAAAAGAGCTGGACAGTACTGTGTGACTAACTTTCACTTTCACTTTAGAATAGATTACTACATCATCAAGGCTTCCCTGGTGGCTTAGTGGTGAGGAATCCACCTGCCCATGCAGGAGATGGGTTCGACCCACTCCAGTATTCTTGCCTGGGAAATCCCATGGACAAAGGAGCCTGGTAGGCTACAGTCCACTGTATTGCAAAAGAGTCATTCATGACTTAGCAACTAAACAACCACAGCAAGGAAGTTAGGGAGTGATTGGGAGTGGAGGGTGTGGGCCTGCTGTTTGAGATACGATGTCAAGGAAAGGCTCACTGAAAAGCTGACATTTGAGCAGAGACCTGAAGGCAAGAGAGACTCTGCCCTGAAAGTATCTGAGGAAGAAAGATCCCAGCAGGGTGGACAGGTACTAAGGTCCAAGGCAGAATTGCTTGGATATTCAAGGAATAGCAAGGAGGTTACTCTGGTAGAAAAGGGAGAGAGGAAGGGGATGAGAGGTCAGAGAGATGGGGCAGGGTGGCAAATCTTATAGGGTTTTATAGATTATAGTAGGGCATTTATTCCCAGTGAGATGCGTTTGGAAGCAAGTTATCCATTTTTAATTCAAATATCCTCAAATCAAATGTCCACAAGACTTGTGTTACTTAATTATTAATAGACCAATTTCTATTTTGAATTATTTTTTGAAATTAAGTGGATCATGCTATAAGCTTATTATTTAATCTTGAGAAAGACATGCTTGGTATTTTGGTGGGGCTTCTAGTTGCCAAAGTTCTTAGAACAGCTCAGCCATTTTTAGATTTTTATCTTTCACAATGTTTGGCTGATTTTTTAGCATATCAGGGCCAATACTTCTGTAAAACTATGATACGTTATGGATAGTTTTCAAACAGAAGAAAGCCTGTTATAACATTCTAGCCTGTTAGCTAGAATATTTTAGTTTAATTCAATCATTTATTCAGCAAGCATTTACTTTGTACCCATTAAATTCCAGGAATTGTGTTAGTTTGGAATTCAAAGAGATATAAAGGCTCTTTCTTTAAAGAGCTCACTTGACTTTAAAGAGTCAAATAGGTGAAGCTGCTGCTGCTGCTAAGTTGCTTCAGTTGTGTCTGACTCTGTGCGACCCCATAGACGGAAGCCCACCAGGCTCCCCTGTCCCTGGGATTCTCCAGGCAAGAATAGTGGAGTGGGTTGCCATTTCTTTCTCCAGTGCATGAAAATGAAAAGTGAAAGGGAAGTCGCTCAGTCGTGTTGGACTCTTAGCGACCCCATGGACTGCAGCCTACCAGGCTCCTCCGTCCATGGAATTTTCCAGGCAAGAAATAGGTGAAGCAGGTTCACAAATAAATAATTGTACTATGACATGGCAAGCGCCTAGTACTTAGTAGATGCTGTTAGATACTTGCTAGATTGATAATGGTCGCACCAAGATGGAAGTATTTGTTTTTGTCTGAGGAAGTCAGGGACAGAGGAATAATTTACAATCAACCATCAGTTTCATGAAGATAGGACATTGTCTGCCTTATTCACCCCCAGCATCTAGTATAGAATCAAGCAAATAATGGGTGCTTAGTAAAAGTTAATTGAACAAATGAACGGTTGAATGAGGAGATGGTTGAACAGAATCTGAAGAAGGAATAAAGTTTGTTTGGGAGGGAGGTACGCATTGTTGGCAAAAAGTACAATGTATGTGAAAGATATGGAGACATGGAAAAGCATAATTCCATCCCAGTAGTAATTTTAGGTTTCCATTTAAAGTACTCTGCCAAGTCCCACACTTGAGACATGACTGATACATATGCTTATTTATGGAGTGTTTCTTATGAATTTGTACACAACTAGAAACTTCCTAAAACATTAATTAGTCTATACTTATGCAGTCCACGGGGTCACAAAGAGTTGGACTTGATTGAGCGACTGAACTGAACTAGCCAGTTGAAATATCTACGTTTTTAGTACAAAAAACTTTGTTGTCCAATTTCTTTTTTAAAAAGTATATATTGTATTATACTGGCTTTCCAGGTGACTCAGGGGATAAAGAATTCACCTGCCAGTGCAGGAGACGGGGGTTTGATCCCTGGGTCAGGAAGATCCCCTGGAGGACGGCATGGCAACCCATTCCAGTATTCTTGCCTGGAGACTCCCATGGACAGAGGAGCCTGGTGGACTACAGCCTATAGGGTCACAAAGCATCAGACACAACTAAAGCAACTGAACACGCATGCATACATGCACAGAGTTGTAGGAACAACTCTGAAATCAGACAGAACAAATAATATTACCCTAATAATACAAAGATTGATTCTCTTGGGCAAACTTAGTGGGGAAAAAAATATCAGAATTTTCCATACAGTAAAATGTACTATTTTATTCATTAGTTGTGCGGTCAAACCTTCATCAAGGTATAACAAGCCCTGGGAGTGATTTCTATTGAATGACAAAAGAAGTAGAATAAAATTCATTTAAAACTGGCTCACAACAGCTCTCCTGCATGTGCTATAAACTGCTAAGATCAAGTCACAAAACATTATTTTGAGGAGAAAGGGTTTAGTGAACCCTAGAAATTGGGTTTGATTTATGCCAGAAAATCTGCCTTTTCACTGCTGAGATTTCTATGGAAGAAAGCCACAGTCTTTTACCAAATGGTTTCTAAGGAAACCCCTTATAGCACAGCATCTGAAAACAATTTGGTTGTTAATGAGAAATGGTTCTCACGATGGTGGGAAAGTGTTGACTGAAAGAAAAGGCTTCTAGATTTGGCAGTAGTCTGTAAAAAGTGTCTGCTATTCTACAGTTACGTTCCTGAAATTTCTACATAGATTAAACAATTGTAGGTCTTATTTCATAGTTGTTCTTACTTGTAAATATATTCTTTTAGAATAGTTTTTGTGCTAACAATGTAGATATGTGAACTTGCAAATATATTCAAACAAGTTGTTTCTGAGACTCTGTCCACTCTTATGGATTTTTCCAATCTGTTTTGAAATTTCCGCATGCTGTAATTCGTATATATTTGGCATTGAATTATAAGTATATAAAAATAATTTGCATAAAAGTCTGCTAAAAGTCTTAAAGTATAGTGAAATATTTATATATTATTTAAATCCATTAAAAAATACATTCTGAAATGCCCTAAAAGTTGTATTTGTTTTATTTCTTTAAGTTATTCCTCAAAGTAATTACAATATTTTAATGTTAATCTTATTGTAAAAATTTCAAGATTAAATTTTAATATCTAAAAAAGCACTAAACCTCATAGCTAAAAAAAAAAAAAAAGCTAGGATATACATTCATTTTTCTAAATTGAACTGAATTTAGATTCCAAAATAACCATACCTATATTTCCTTGAAGACTTTTAAGTTATAAAACGAAAGAAGAAATTCATACCATGATTTCAAATAGATTTTCATCTGTGGCATGATTCAGAAACATGAATGAATATATGACAGATACCCAAAGAGTATCCACCAGAAGTTCAGAGAAAAGCATTTAGAAATACTTCTCACCCTTGGGAGCATTAAGAGCTTGTGAGTCTGTGTAAAAATGTGATGCTCAGTTGTCACTTGAAAGCCTATGGGTGCATCACTTTGCCCATGGCTGCCACCCGTCCATCTGTCTGCTGGTATGTTTTCTGTTTTAGACTTTTGTACCAGGCAGAGCTGCCAAGAGTCTTCTTGTTGTCCCCAGTTGCTTTCCTCATTTGACCCCACCTCATTTCTCTTTCTTCCCTGGTCTTTGAACTTCTTCCACTTTGGGCAGCTGCTTTCATTTGCAGCTCTGCTTTGGTCAGGGAAAAAATTCTGCCAATGAAAACAGGAAAAATAAGAAAACAAGAGGGACTACAAGTGCTTTGCATGTGTTGCAGCTCTCTGGCAGCCCATTTTGGGGTCTTTCCATTCATTGGGTAGCAAACTGAGAAGGATCTGCTGTTGGAGACTAGCTCAAGGTGACCAGAGACCATTCCACAGGCCTTTTTTTCTCATGTTAGAAAACAAACACAGAAATAGTTTGTGTTGAAAAAATTGGAAGGTGTTACATTTTGTGTTTACTCACCCAGTCCATACTCTGAAAGCATATACTCTCCATCCAGTTTGGTCAGACCTATACAATTATCAGTATTTCTTGGTTACAATAATAATTTATATATTATTTTTTATTGTGACATTTAGAAGGAAGGAAAATGACCCTTTTTTCTCTTCTCCCTTATTCCCTATAATACAGAAACTCAGAGGGCAGAAACTTCTTATCTAACTTTCTCACAGTGGTATTTGATAGACAAACATATATATGAGAGTATTTTGTAAATATTAGTCCATGAAGAGAAAGATTTACTGAATAGTGATACCTTTATTCATGTCACAAACCTCTAATGAATGCACTATTTTGTGATAAGGTGCTAGGCCCTTGGGGATAAAATGATGAATAAGATGAGGGACCGTGTCCTCCAGAAGATCTCACAGTCTAGAGGAGGAAAGAAATATGTAGAAGATAAATTACAATACAACTTTATGTAAATGAGCTAATAGTCTTCTTACTGGAACACTTAATTTCTGAAATTGATAGAACTTAACCAGTTACATGAAAACCCAGGGAAAGCACTTATTATAGTCCTTGACAGATTGAAAGCACTCAAAAGATGTTAACTATATCCATGAACATCTTTACCTTTCCTGTTTCTGTATTCTCATGCTAATAATGAGTGTGTATTTTTTAGGAGAGATGAAATGTCTGTGTTAGCATTCCATTGTAACTTATGTTTAATCACAGTTCCTAAATAACACTGCTGCTGCTGCTGCTAAGTCGCTTCAGTCGTGTCCGACTCTGTGCGACCCCATAGACGTCTGGCAGCCCACCAGGCTCCCCTGTCCCTGGGATTCTCCAGGCAAGAACACTGGAGTGGGTTGCCATTTCCTTCTCCAGTGCATGAAAGTGAAAAGTGAAAGTGAAGTCACTCAGTCGTGTCCGACTCTCAGCGACCCCATGGACTGCAGCCTACCAGGCTCCTCCAACCATGGGATTTTCCAGGCAAGAGTACTGGAGTGGGGTGCCATTAAATAACACATTTGATGATAAATACAAAGATATGTGAAATATTGTCCATTAGCTAAGAGAACATGGAAGGCTTTTCATTTTACTTCCACATTTCCATTTCAGTAGCTTTTCCTTTTTGGAAAATGAGTACTCAACTGCATAATGAAACATTTTTATTTAAACAAGATAGGGTTTGGTGGATTTGGCTCTGAATGACTGTCTAAAGCTGTCATTTATATTCAGTTAACTTCTGAATATTAGGGATTTCTTAACTTAGCAGTATTGACATTTTGGGCCAGACAGATTTCTGTTGGGTGGAGCTGACCTGGGCATTATGGGGTGTTGGGCAGCATCCCAAGCTTTTACCTCCTCGATGATAGCACCCTTGTCAGTTGTGACACCCCAAAATGACTCCAGGTACTGTCAAATGTCCTGTGGGGGGCATATCACCCTTAATTGAGAACTGCTTTTGATCATCTGGCCATTGATTTTAAGCCAATGGGACAGTGTAAGTTGACCATGGTACAACTTTTCTTTCAGTAGGGTAGGTCTTCAGTCAGCCATGCTCCTTCATGCATTCAGAGCCTAATATATTCAGTAGCCTCAGAAAGATACTGGCAAAACCATGATAAGTAAGTTTGTTCTTGCCCTGAAGTAGCTCTTGTCTCAAAATTTGTAAATTAGGTTGATTCTTCAGGTTTTGTAAATGTACCAAGTAATTCTTAGTAACACTGTAAAGCAGTGTTCTGAACTTCTAAGTTAGCTGAAATAAATTTCTCAAATCAGGTATTATTATGTGGTATCAAAATACTTCCACAGCAGTGGACAAAGGTCTATAATTTTCTTCAGACTATATATTAAAGTTTTTTGTGCATGTAATAAATTGAAATTCATTACTCTATTTTCCTACCAAGATATTTAATTATTTATTTTTTATGTTCAGTCTTTTTCTTTCAAATCTTTTATAAATGAACACTTGTGTTATGGATTTGCAGGGTAATGACAGCACCTGTCTTGATACATAGAATTCTTATTGTTTGGACAGCTGTCTACACTGGACATTTGTACAGACACATTCAATTTTGAAAGAATAATTGTGTGATTAAAAAATCTTATAATTGTGTCACTGAAGCTAAACTGAGTGTTCAGCTCATCAAGTCCACAAAAACCTTAAAAAGTATCTGCATTTAGTTTATGTTTTCCAATTTCTCCATCTCTTTTTTGTTGTTATTGTCATTGTTGTTCTTTCTCAAGCCTTTATCAAGTGTATTAGAAAGGCTTTTGAATACATATGTATAAATAGTATGTATAATATAATATACATATTTTAGAAAATTTATTAATTTTTACCTAGCTAAAAAATTTATGACCTTTTGATTTCACTTGTTTGACTTAGTATGAATAGAATGGTAGATTTCTAATTTATATTCTCTCAAAACTTTGATATATTTCCATTTATTTTGGCATCTAGTATTACTGCTAAAATCTAGAAAATTTATTATCTTAGTGATTAAAAAATTTTGAATGAGGCTTGGAACTTAAAAACCAATTCTGAGAATATAAAGAAATATTATGTTGTAAAAAAAACAAACAGGAAATTAACATGTGATATACTATTACTAGCTAAAGTACAAATTTTGTTCAAATTTCACAAAACTTTATGCTATTGTCCATTATCTGTTTTCATATCTTACGGAAGACTCCACATTGAGCAGCTTCAGCTGCATGCAACAAATTCTGGTAACTTTTCTTTTCATTTTTATTCTGTTACAAATATTTTCTAATTTTCTTTGTTACAGCTTCTTAGATACAGCCATAATTTAAAGTGGACATTTAATTTCCATATACATGGGATTTTTAAAATTGTCTTTGATATTAGTTTCTCATTTTGATATTAATTCCTCATTTAAGTGCTTTCTTCTCTGCAATCACCCTCTGTATTTTTTCAGTCTTCTAACTTTATTGAGGCTTTTAATGGTTAAATCAAATATCTCTCTTGGTCAATGTCACACTGCATTTGAAAATATGTGTTATTTTCAAATATCTTTTGATAATATTGATTTCTGACATAATCCCAAAGTAATAAGAGAACAGACTCTGTATGATTTCAATACCTTAGGATCATGAAAATTTTTGCACCTTGTTTTATGTCCCTGGATATGATCCAGTGTCTCCTAGTTTATGGTCTATGGGAACTTGAATTTGTATCCTACTATTGTGTGAAAATTGTATGAATTTTAATTATGTTGAAAAAAATAACAAATGATGCCAAATACTATAATTAAGCATTATGATTAATTTAACATCAAGTACAGAGTGACATGCAACATAATACTTAGTATTGCATTTGAGCTGATAAGATGTTAGAATAATATAGTTAAATATAGTTAAAATAGTGAAACAGTGATATAAAGAACTACTCTCTAGCATTATAACATCTTCCTGGCATTTATCTAGCAATTTGTATATGCCTAAGTGATTCACCTCTAGTTCATAAATTTATATTAAGAATCTGAATTTTATGGTTCTCTATATGTCACTAGGTGGAGAAGACACTGGCGACCCACTGCAGTACTCTTGCCTGGAAAATCCCATGGAGAGCCTGGTAGGCTGCAGTCCATGGGGTCGCGACGAGTCAGACACGACTGAGCGACTTCACTTTCACTTTTCACTTTCATGCATTGGAGAAGGAAATGGCAACCCACTCCAGTGTTCTTGCCTGGAGAATCCCAGGGACGGGGGAGTCTAGTGGGCTGCCGTCTCTGGGGTCGCACAGAATCGGACACCACTGACGCGCGACTTAGCAGCAGCAGCAGAAGCAGCATATGTTACTAGTAAAGAAACATCAAGGATGAATAGTTGTTTTTACTTTTAATATTTGTCTTATCACTAAAGTCTTTATATGGAGATTTTTATTTTATATATCTAGCATTATTTTCTCTTACCTTGGACGTGGGGTATCTCTTCACGGCTGTTCCAGCAAAGCGCAGCCGCTGTTCCTTACCTAGGACGAGGGGTATCTCCTCACTGGCCGCCCCTCCTGACCTTGAACGTGGAGTAACTCTTCTCGGCCCTCCTGTGCCCACGCAGCCACCACTTCTTGGACATGGGACCCAAATAAGACAGTAGGTGTTGTGAGAGGGCATCAGAGGGCAGACACACTGAAACCATAATCACAGAAAATTATTCAATCTAATCAAATGGACTGCAGCCTTCTCTAACTCGATGAAACTAAGCCATGCAGTGTGGGGCCACCCAAGATGAGCAGGTCATGGTGGAGAGGTCTGACAGAATGTGGTCCACTGGAGAAGGGAATGGCAAACCACTTCAGTATTCTTGCCTTGAGAACCCAATGACCAGTATGAAAAGGCAAAATGATAGGATACTGAAAGAGGAACTCCCCAGGTCAGTAGGTGCCCAATATGCTACTGGAGATCAGTGGAGAAATAACTCCAGAAAGGATGAAGGGATGGAGCCAAAGCAAAAACAATACCCAGTTGTGGATGTGACTGGTGATAGAAGCAAGGTCCGATGCCGTAAAGAGCAATATTGCATGGGAACCTGGAATGTTAGGTCCATGAATCAAGGCAGATTAGAAGTGGTCAAACGGGAGATGGCAAGAGTGAATGTCGACATTCTAGGAATCAGCGAACTGAAATGGACTGGAATGGGTGAATTTAACTCAGATGACCATTATATCTACTACTGCAGGCAGGAATCCCTCAGAAGAAATGGTGTAGCCATCATGGTCAACAAAAGAGTCCTAAATGCAGTACTTGGATGCAATCTCAAAAACAACAGAATGATCTCCATTCATTTCCAAGGCAAACCATTCAATATCACAGTAATCCAAGTCTATGCCCCAACCAGTAACGCTGAAGAAGCTGAAGCTGAATGATTCTATGAAGACCTACAACACCTTCTAGAACTAACACCCAAAAAAGATGTCCTTTTCATTATAGGGGACTGGAATGCAAAAGTAGGAAGTCAAGAAACACCTGGAATAACAGGCAAATTTGGCTTTGGAGTATGGAATAAAGTAGGCCAAAGGCTAATAGAGTTTTGCCAAGAGAATGCCCTAGTCATAGCAAGCACCCTCTTCCAACAACACAAGAAAAGACTCTACACATGGACATCACCAGATAGTCGACACTGAAATCAGATTGATTATATTCTTTGCAGCCAAAGATGGAGAAGCTCTATACAGTCAGCAAAAACAAGACCAGGAGCTGACTGTGGTTCAGAGCATGAACTCCTTTGCCAAATTCAGACTTAAATTGGAGAAAGTGGAGGAAACCGCTAGACCATTCAGGTATGACCTAAATCAAATCCCTTATGATTATACAGTGAAAGTGAGAAATAGATTTAAGATAGACAGAGTGCCTGATGAACTATGGATGGAGGTTCATGACATTGTACAGGAAACAGGGATCAAGACCATCCCCAAGAAAAAGAAACTCAAAAAAGCACAATGGCTGTCTAAGGAAGCCTTACAAATAGCTGTGAAAAGAAGAGAAGTGAAAAGCAAAGGAGAAAAGGAAAAATATTCCCATTTGAATGTAGAGTTCCAAAGAGTAGCAGGAAGAGATAAGAAAGCTTTCCTCAGCGATCAGTGCAAAGAAATAGAGGAAAACAATAGAATGGGAAAGACTAGAGATCTCTTCAAGAAAACTAGAGATACCAAGGTAACATTTCATGCAGAGATAGGCTCAATAAAGGACAGAAATGGTATGGACCTAACAGAAGCAGAAGATATTAAAAAGAGATGGCAAGAATACACAGAACTGTCCAAAAAAGATCTTCACGACCCAGATAATCACGATGGTGTGATCACTAGGCTAGAGCCAGTCATCTTGGAATGTGAAGTCAAGTGGGCCTTAGGAAGCATCACTATGAACAAAGCTAGTGGAGGTGATGGAATTCCAGTTGAGCTATTTCAGATCCTGAAAGATGATGCTGTGAAAGTGCTGCGTTCAATATGTCAGCAAATTTGGAAAACTCAGTAGTGGCCACAGGACTGGAAAAGGTCAGTTTTCATTCCAATCCCAAAGAAAGGCAATGTCAAAGAATGCTCAAACTACTGCACAATTGCACTCTTCTCACACGCTAGTAAAGTAACACTCAAAATTCTCCAAGCCAGGCTTCAGCAATATGTGAACTGTGAAGTTCCTGATGTTCAAGCTGGTTTTAGAAAAGGCAGAGGAACCAGAGTTCAAATTGCCAACATCCACTGGATCATTGAAAAAGCAAGACAGTTCCAGAAAAACATCTATTTATGCTTTATTGACTATGCCAAAGCCTTTGACTGTGTGGATCACAATAAACTGTGGAAAATTCTTCAAGAGATGGGAATACCAGACCACCTGACCTGCCTCTTGAGAAACCTGTATGCAGGTCAGGAAGCAACAGTTTGAACTGATCAACAGACAGGTTCCAAATAAGAAAAGGAGTACATCAGGCTGTATATTGTCACCCTGCTTATTTAACTTATATGCAGAGTACATCATGAGAAATACTGGGCTGGATGAAGCACAAGCTGGAATCAAGGTTGCTGGGAGAAATATCAATAACCTCAGATATGCAGATGACACCACCCTTATGGCAGAAAGTAAAGAAGAACTAAAGAGCCTTTTGATGAAAGTGAAAGAGGAGGGTGAAAACGTTGGCTTAAAGCTCAACATTCAGAAAACGAAGATCATGGCATCCGGTCCCATCACTTCATGGCAAATAGATGGGGAAACAGTGGAAACAGTGTCAGACTTTATTTTTCTGGGCTCCAAAATCACTGCAGATGGTGACTGCAGCCATGAAATTAAAAGACGCTTACTCCTTGGGAGGTAAGTTTTGACCAACTTAGCATATTAGAAAGCAGAGACATTACTTGGTCAACAAACGTCCATCTAGTCAAGGTTACGGTTTTTCCAGTGGTCATGTATGGATGTGAGAGTTGTACTATAAAGAAAGCTGAGCGCTAAAGAATTGATGCTTTTGAACTGTGGTGTTGGAGAAGACTCCTGCGAGTCCCTTGGACTGCAAGGAGATCCAACCAATCCATCATAAAAGAGTTCAGTCCTGGGTGTTCATTGGAAGGACTGATGTTGAGGCTGAAACTCCAATACTTTGGCCACCTGATGCAAAGAGATGATTCATTTGAAAAGACCCTGATGGTGAGAAGGACTGAGGGTGAAGGAGAAGTGGACGACAGAGGATGAGATGGTTGGATAGCATCACCAGCTCAATGGACATGAGTTTGGGTAAACTCCGGAAGTTGGTGAAGGACAAGGAGGCCTGGTGTGCTGCGGTTCATGGGGTCGCAAAGAGTCGGACGTGACTGAGCAACTGAACTGACTGACTGACTGAAAGCTTAAAGAGAACTTCCCTGGTAGCTCAGGTGGTAATGAATCTGTCTCCAATGTAGGAGACCTGGATATCATCCCATGGAGAAGGGAATGGCTACGCATTCCAGTATTCTTGCCTGGAGAATTCCATGGACAGAGGAGCCTGGCAGGCTACAGTTCATGGGGTCACAAAGAGTTGGACACAACTGAGTGACTAACACTTAAACTAAATTTAACCTAACTCAATAAAGCTAGAAAATAAATGTGTTTGTTTGCAAATCTATCTGCTGTTCTGAGATGACAACTTAAAACATTTTGGTCTTTTCAATACAAATATACTAGAGACTTTTGATTTGTTTGAAATAGATTCCAATGATCCATTCTAATTTATTATGGTGAGAGGAATAAAGGAACATTTCTCTAATTTCATTTATTTGAAAGATATCCCTATTGTCTTAGCCTGCTGCTAAGTCACTTCAGTTGTGTCCGACTCTGTGTCACCCCATAGACGGCAGCCCACCAGGCTCCCCCATCTCTGGGATCCTCCAGGCAGGAACACTGGAGTGGGTTGCCATCTCCTTCTCCAATGCACGAAAGTGAAAAGTGAAAGTGAAGCCGCTCAGTCATGTCCGACTCTTAGCTACCCCATGGACTGCAGCCTACGAAGCTCCTCCCATGGGATTTTCCAGGCAAGAGTACTGGAGTGGGTTGCCATTGCCTTCTCCTGTCTTAGCCTAGTTTCTCCCTAAAAAGATAGAAAGACAGAATATGTGCAAGTGACATAACGTTATTTAAACAATAATACTATCACTGTTCTGAAGTCACCATACTTTATGTGATTCAAGATACCTGGCTTTTGTTTTGTAAAACTTATTTAAGCCACAAGGCTACATTAACATTGACAGAAAATCTGAGAAGAGAGGTATTTTTAAAACAATGTATTTTTGTAATGAAAACTATTGATCTGTTTCCTTGTTTACCATGTATAGCAATGATCTTTTGTTCCTTGATAAAATACAATTAACATATTTCAATGCTGAGCATGTATTATAACTTGGTTTTTTTTTTGGAGATAAATTATGTAGCATATTTTTATGTGCATGAAAGAAAGGGCATGAGAGAGAAGAGAAAATTGAATCAAATCCTTTGGAAATCTAATCAATAAATACTCAAACTTAACTAAATAGTTAAATTTCAAGTCAGAAGTTCATTTAATTGAGAAACTTAGGAGGAGGTGGTGTCTTACTAATAACAGTATTGCTAGGACTTCCCTGGCAGTCCAGTCGTTAAAATTCTGCCCTTCCAACTTCAGGGGGCAGTGGTTCAGTTCCTGGTCAGGGAACTAAGATTCCACATGCTGCATGACCAAAATAATACTAATAATAAAACCATTATTATCATCATTTTACTGTTGAGGAAACTGAGACACAGGAGGTTTATTCAGTACTGTCTCTCAGACTCTTACCCTTTGAAAAAATTACTTCCTTTGAAATTTCACAAGTAGAGCAAAGTAGTACTTTGCCACACAGGATATAACACATATATCCCAAAATGGATATAACCACTTTAGGCAAATTTTTGTTCTAGGCAACCCAGTTCAGATACGCCATTGCTTGTTTGCTTCTTGCCTGATATGCTTTAAATGTCTAAACATCTCTAAATGTCTGTTATAGGATGAATGAATATGAAAATTTTCTCTTGGACATAACACCTGATTTTTAGGCTATAAGTAGAAAATACAATTTGCTTTAAAGAAATACATTTTAGGGACTTCTCTGTGGTCCAGTGGTTAAGAATTTGCCTTGCAATACAAGGGACACAGGTTCAATCCCTGGTCAGGGAACTCAGATCCCACATACCTCAGAGCAGCTAAGTCCGCTAACCACAACTGCTACCAAGCCCTAGTGTCACAACTAGAGAATCCATACACCAGCCACTAAATATCCTGCATGGTCCAAAGATGATCTCATGTGCCACAACTAAGGCCCAACACAGCCAAATAAAGTTTTAAAAGGATGCTTGGGGCTGGTGCACTGGGACGACCCAGAGGGAGGGTATGGGGAGGGAGGAGGGAGGAGGGTTCAGGATAGGGAGCACGGGTATACCTGTGGCGGATTCATTTCAATGTTTGGCAAAACTAATACAATATTGTAAAGTTTAAAAATTAAATAAAAATTTAAAAAAATGATAAAAAAATAAATAAAAAATTATTAAAAAATACATTTTATAAATGACTTGTCCTTGATAATCATTTCAGTAATATTCTAAGAAGCAGCTATATATACACCAGAAACTAACACAACATTGTAAATCAACTATATTTCAATAAAATAGATTTAAAAAACTGAGGCCTAGTCAAGGAATCAGTACATTTTCAAAAGCAAATCAATTTTCACATCACAGGCCAGAGCAAGTGTTTTATTGTCATATCATGTCTGTCATACAGACACGGTCCTTAAATTATAAGTACATATGAGCTGCTGAAACCTCAAGGCTTGGTGCCTTAGGAGCCCTGTTCTTTGAGAGCAGCGAATATAGTGAAGACCATCTTCTTTGGAATCAGACTGACCTGAAATTGAATCATAGCTTTGTGGCTTATTAGGTGCATGACCATGGAATTCCTCAGTCATGATCAGAAGATGAGAATAATTATGCCCAGCTATAGGCTTGTTTTGTGGGTTAAAGAAAAAGTGTATATACAGGCTAACATAAAACTGATTGTATTAACATTCTCAGTTGCAGGCATATAGGAAGCAAAGGAAAGAAGGAAGGGGAACAGAGGGAAGGAAAAGAAAACTGGCTAAAATTTTTAAAAATTAATTAATATTAAGGGTTCAAACAGTACTCTCAGATTTGATTTTGATGCATTTCTTCAACTGCTTTTCTTGATATTTGCTATATTTTGAAAGAAGTTCTTAATGCTGACTCTTACCACCTCTATATTAACATCTTCAGATCAGATCAGATCAGATCAGTTGCTCAGTCCTGTCTGACTCTTTGCGACCCCATGAATCGCAGCATGCCAGGCCTCCCGGTCCATCACCAACTCCCGGAGTTCACTCAGACTCACCTCCATCGAGTCAGTGATGCCATCCAGCAATCTCATCCTCTGTCGTCCCCTTCTCCTCCTGCTCCCAATCCCTCCCAGCATCAGAGTCTTTTCCAGTGAGTCAACTCTTTGCATGAGGTGGCCAAAGTACTGGAGTTTCAGCTTTAGCATCATTCCTTCCAAAGAAATCCCAGGGCTGAGCTCCTTCAGAATGGACTGGTTGGATCTCCTTGCAAACCAAGGGACTCTCAAGAGTCTTCTCCAACACCACAGTTCAAAAGCATCAATTCTTTGGCACTCAGCCTTCTTCACAGTCTAACTTTCACATCCATACATGACCACAGGAAAAACCATAGCCTTGACTAGATGGACCTTTGTTGGCAAAGTGATGTCTCTGCTTTTGAATATGCTATCTAGGTTGGTCATAACTTTCCTTCCAAGGAGTAAGCATCTTTTAATTTCATGGCTGCAGTCACCATCTGCAGTGATTTTGGAGCCCCCAAAAATAAAGTCTGACACTGTTTCTACTGTTTCCCCATCTATTTCCCATGAATTGGTGGGACTGGATGCCATGATCTTCATTTTCTGAATGTTGAGCTTTAAGCCAACTGTTTCACTCTCCACTTTCACTTTCATCAAGAGGCTTTTGAGTTCCTCTTCACTTTCTGCCATAAGGGTGGTGTCATCTGCATATCTGAGGTTATTGATATTTCTCCCCGCAATCTTGATTCCAGTTTGTGTTTCTTCCAGTCCAGTGTTTCTCATGATGTACTCTGCATGTAAGTTAAATAAACAGGGTGACAATATACAGCTTTGACATACTCCTTTTCCTATTTGGAACCAGTCTGTTGTTGCATGTCCAGTTCTAACTGTTGCTTCCTGACTTGCATACAGATTTCTCAAGAGGCTGGTCAGGTGGTCTGGTATTCCCATCTCTTTCAGAATTTTCCACAGTTTATTGTGATCCACACAGTCAAAGGCTTTGGCATAGTCAATAAAGCAGGAATAGATGTTTTTCTGGAACTCTCTTGCTTTTTCTATGATCCAGTGGATGTTGGCAATTTGATCTCTGGTTCCTCTGCCTTTTCTAAAACCAGCTTGAACATCAGGAAGTTCACGATTCACGTATTGCTGAAGCCTGGCCTGGAGAATTTTGAGCATTATTTTACTAGCATGTGAGATGAGTGCAATTGTGTGGTAGTTTGAGCATTCTTTGGCATTGCCTTTCTTTGGGATTGGAATGAAAACTGACCTTTTCCAGTCCTGTGGCCACTGCTGAGTTTTCCAAATTTGCTGGCATATTGAGTGCAGCACTTTCACAGCATCATCTTTCAGGATTTGGAATAGTTCAACTGGAATTCCATCACCTCCACTAGCTTTGTTCATAGTGATGCTTTCTAAGGCCCACTTGACTTCACATTCCAGGATGTCTGGCTCTAGGTCAGTGATCACACCATCATGATTATCTGGGTCGTGAAGATCTCTTTTGTACAGTTCTTCTGTATATTCTTGCCATCTCTTCTTAATATCTTCTGTTTCTGTTAGGTCCATACCATTTCTGTCCTTTATCGAGCTCATCTTTGCATGAAATGTTCCTTTGGTATCTCTGATTTTCTTGAAGAGATCTGTAGTCTTTCCCATTCTGTGGTTTTCCTCTATTTCTTTGCATTGATTGCTGAAGAAGGCTTTCTTATCTCTTCTTGCTATTCTTTGGAACTCTGCATTCAGATGTTTATATCTTTCCTTTTCTCTTTTGCTTTTCGCTTCTCTTGTTTTCACAGCTATTTGTAAGGCCTCTCCAGACAGCCATTTTGCTTTTTTGCATTTCTTTTCCATGGGAATGGTCTTGATCCCTGTCTCCTGTACAATGTCACGAACCTCATTCCATAGTTCATCAGGCACTCTATCTATCAGATCTAGGCCCTTAAATCTATTTCTCACTTTCACTGTATAATCATAAGGATTTGATTTAGGTCATACCTGAATGGTCTAGTGGTTTTCCCTACTTTCTTCAATTTAAGTCTGAATTTGGCAATAAGCAGTTCATGGTCTGAGCCACAGTCAGCTCCTGGTCTTGTTTTTGCTGACTGTATAGAGCTTCTCCATCTTTGGCTGCAAAGAATATAATCAATCTGATTTTGGTGTTGACCATCTGGTGATGTCCATGTATAGAGTCTTCTCTTGTGTTGTTGGAAGAGGGTGTTTGTTATGACCAGTGCATTTTCTTGGCAAAACTCTATTAGTCTTTGCCCTGCTTCATTCCGTATTCCAAGGCCAAATTTGCCTGTTACTCCAGGTGTTTCTTGACTTCCTACTTTTGCATTCCAGTCCCCTATAATGAAAAGGACATCTTTTTTGGGTGCTAGTTCTAAAAGGTCTTGTGGTCTTCATAGAACTGTTCAAATTCAGCTTCTTCAGCGTTACTGGTTGGGGCATAGACTTGGATTACTGTGATATTAACATCTTACTGATTTCCAATTTAACAGGAAAAAAGGGTCAGTTCCTCTCAGAAAAAGCCACAAAAGTCTTGGCTTTACCTTGATTAAATTCATATTTGCATGTTTCCAGCCCCCCAAACAATTGTTTTAAATAAGTCCAACCTAGATCACATACCTACCTCCAAAATCTGGGATGATTTCAGTTCCATCCAAAACATGAGGACAAAAGGCACAGGGAACATTGTTCCCTAGAGAAAAAGTATAGGTTTATTATTAGAAGAAAAGAGAATGAATCTTGGATGGCAGTTTCAGAAAAACATCTACTACAGTGGCATTTGTGCTTCCCTGGTGGCTCAGATGGTAAAGAATTTGCCTACAGTGTGGGAAACCTGAGTTCAATCTCTGGGTTGGGGAAACCCCCTGCAGAAGGGAAAGGGTACCCCCTTCAATATTCTTGCCTAGAGAATTCCATGGACAGAGAGGAGCCTGGCAGGCTACAATCCATGGGGTCACAAAGAGTTGGACGTGACTGAGTGACTAAGAACATTGTCATTTAATTTAATGGCAGTTATTATTATTGTATGCATTTTTAGATCACTTACAAAATCCTATTAATTCAATTATGTAAAAAAAAATTGTTCTATTTAACAACTTTCCTCAGAAAATATATTTGTATTTCCAGTTTTGGATATTGTAATATACCCCCTTCCCTTGCTTCAAGGTGGGCATAGTGAGCAAGAATTCCATCACATACCTAAGTGGCACTGTCATCTGACTTTTTGTTTGTTTGTGTTTTGTTTTTGTTTTCTTGGTTTTGAATCCTTACTTCTTCATTTAACTTTTATGAACCTCAGTTTTCTTGTCATTTTCTAGGGAGTGAGTGAGTAAAAGTCACTCAGTCATGTCTGATTCTTTGTGACTCCATGAACTATACAGTCCATGAAATTCTCCAGGCCAGAATACTGGAGTGGGTAGCCGTTCCCTTCTCCAGGGGATCTTCCCAAACCAGAGATGGAGCCCAGGTCTTCCACATTTCAAGCAGATTCTTTACCTTCTGAGCCACCAGGAAAGGGAGTGATACAACCAAATTTCTTTACTTTTGACTAAGGTATTGCTACTCCTTGTAGAATATAATCAATTATTATAACTTTGCTTCCTTCCTTTGTTCCAGAAGCCAGAACTTGTTACTTTTTTTTAGTAACTCTAAAAAAATATTTTTTTATCTTAGTTATTTTTGGTTGTTGTTGTTTAGCTGCTAATAACTATATAGAAACCACCACTTCTGTTTTCTCCTTTTTCATTTTGACTCTAAAGGGAAAAACAGGGTACATATAGGTGTTCATTGTAGGTTCCGCAGGAACTGAAATAAGGTGCACGGGCATCTTGGATGTTGTGACTATGGAAGGAATCAGCCTAGATCTTTGCAAATAAAGAGGGAATGACGGAGTTAGGAAAGATTAAGGAAGCTATCTCTCAAATAGATGGGTACTAAGGAATTCCTTTTTTTAAACTTTATTTATTTAGACTGTGCTGGGTCTTCGTTGCTGTGTGTGGTCTTTCTCTAGCTGTGGCGACCCGGGCTGCTTTCTAGTTGCGGTGTGTGGGCGCTCGTTGTGGTGTCTTCTCTCGCTGCAGAGCATGGGCTGTAGAGCTTACGGGCTTCAGTAGTTGTGGTGCGTGGGCTTAGTTGTCCCGTAGCATGTAGAATCTTCCTGGACCAAGGATTGAACCCATGTCCTCTGAGTTGGCAGGCAGATTCTTAACCACTGGGCCACCAGGGAAGTCCATGGAAATCTTAACGCATGGGTAATTGTGCTGAAGAGCAGAGGGTCTGCAAAAATTGTTCACAACAACACAACCCTGAGGTGTAGATGGGTAGAATTATTGGTTCCATTTTATGCACAAGAAAACTCAGGAACAGAGAGATTAAGTCATGGAGCCAGGATTCAAATTTCCTAATTCATTGTCAAAGCCTAAATTCTCAAAATTGCAAATCTCTTCACAAACTTCAGGAATTAAGACACCTACAATTCTCTTGCTTTCTTGCTTTAGATTTCTTGTGCTGCTGTCTATGGGGTCACAAATAGTCGGACATGACTGAGCGACTGAACAACAGCAACAAGAAGAAATCCAAGTCTTGGGGTGGTTTTAAGTCTTATAAATACCTCTGGATCAAAATTATATCCTTTTTTTCCATATCTTATTCAAATCTCAGTTATTATTTAGTCTCTGGTATCTCCGTGGAAATGTATTTGCAGCTGGACAAAGAAATAAAGCTTTACATGAACAGCTTCTATTAGAGCAATAATTATAGTAGTGACCATATTGCAATCATGATGCAAGAGGAATATGACTATGAGCACTTTATGTTTATTATCTCATCTCATCCCTTCTACAACCTGATGAGGTAGACTACCATTATTTCTACTGTAAGTATATAATATTGTTATGTAATAAAATTCTTAGAGTACATGTATGGTCATTACACCATATTTATATAATAAAACTACAACTCTGGATATGTGACAAGTTTAACAGATATTTACTTAATGAAAACAGGAAGGGGTTAATTAGCAATTATCCCGCTGCAGCTTTAGCCCTTCAAGAGTTCCTGGGAAAAAAGGAGCTGTCCTCTATCGGTGCTCTGTCAGAGGTGGTTTCACTTCACTTAGATGGTTTTCTTTCTTTCTTTATTCTTCCAAAATGATTCAGTTTCAGAATTGTTCTTTAATCTTTGATATCTCCATTAAGAAGAGTTTCTATCAAGTGCTTCAAAAGTACACAGTTCGAGGGAGCACTGCTTGTCCCCGGCTGGCTAGTGAAGTGGAGGAGGCAGGCATCTCAGCCAGCCCCTGAATACTCGCTCAGAAACGCAGGCTGATGGGCAAGCACATGCCAAGAACCCACCTCCTTTCCACCACACTACTCTCTTTTCACTGGGTTTCTGTGTGTCCTTTGTAGTCCAACCTGCAAGCTACTTTGGGACAAAGATAGATCCATCTCTGGCCAATCTAGGAATAAATTAGTTCCCTTGCTTAAAAAAAAAAAAATATGCGAGAACCTTTAAATATTGAACTCATGGGTCAGAAATTTGAAATTCCTTTCCTCTCAGATTAAAATCCTTTGACTTGGTCTGAAGCCATTGCATTAGATGACAGGTTTTTTTTTTTTTTTGTGGTTGTTGTTTAGTTGCTATCATGTCCAACTCCTTTACTTCTCTGCTAATTTGCCAGCTGTGAACTTTGGCACCTTTAGGAGATTTTTATGTGGTTGAACAAGCAGTCAGAATGGACCAAGTTGACAAAATGGGTAAGTTTAACAAAAATATGGGACCTTCAGTTTGATACTACATTGTTGATGACAGTTATTTGACTCTTCACAGTCCAGTCATAATGAGACAGAATACTATATAAGCAAAGACCACAGGAAGGATTGACAGTAAATGTCAAGAGGGTGTGGAGGAAGTGGGTTACAACTTCTTTTCCCAACTTGTAGTGTCTTCTCTCACGTTTTAAGAATTCAAAGAAAAGTGCATGAAGCCCTGATATATTCAGGAACAACAGTAACAAAAATAAATTAGGTTTACTGAAAGATGCAACCAATACTTTTTCATCTTTTTTCGTTTACAGGGACTTGCCCTCTCCACCAAGCTCTCTTTATTTTCTTCTCAAATGTTATTTCATGTCATTGTGTCAGGCTTAGGCTATTGGAAAAACTTATGTCCTCTGTAATTAAAGTTTTAAATAACATGCAGTTTACCCTGTTATTAAAAAAAAAAACTCAGGACCTCCCTGGTGGTGCAGTGGATAAGAATCCACCTGCCAATGGAGGGGACATAGGTCCAATCCCTGGTCCAGGAAGATTCCACATGCCTCTGGGAAACTAAGCCCATGTACAATTACTGAGCCTGCATGCTGAGAGCCCATGCTTCTCGCAACAAGATAAGCCCACACATAACTAAAATAGCCCCTGCATGCCACAACTAGAGAGAGCCCAGGTGCAACAATGAAGACCCAGCACAAACAAAAATTAAATGAATAAATAAATTTTTAAGAATCAGCTGCCTTTTCTGAGGGGAAGACTGTCAAGGATCCTTAATTTCTATCCTTCTGTAGAAGGATAAAAGGACAGATAAACTTAAGTAAATCCGGGGTGTAGAGCTCCTTTAAAATGTGAGGACCTTGTCAATGGGTTAAAAAAAAAAAAGTTGGTTTTGTTCTAAATATCCTCTCTGGGGCCCATTATGCATAATAAGGGGCCACAGCCCATTTGCAAGGCCTCTGAATGAACTCCATTCATTCTGTACTTGGAAATGTTTCTTCAGCCACAAAGAGAAACAATAGTTATAACCTAATTTCTTTGGCACCAATATCAGCAGAGGAAAAACCAAAAGACCATTATGAAAACTCTAGTAACTTCTGTTGGTGATTATGTAATTCTGTATTCATTGATCATATTTGTGTATTCAAATAAGGACTTTTTAAAAAAGATTATAAAGCAGTTTGGTAAAGGTATAATATCACATTTCATGTATTGAGCAACATCTTAAAAATGGAGTGCTTCAAAGTAATTTGCTTATTATAGTTATTAAAGTTTATAAAAAACAAAACAAAACACACTAACATGCACCCTAAGGCTTTCAGGGGAAAGCTTTTGTATTTTTAATTACTGTGTTTTAAAATCCGATAAGAATTCATACTACAATTTTGTCAAGTAAATCCATTCATCAGTTTCCACATTTACCTGTAAAAGTCAGTGGAAGATAATACATCTGGAAATAGCAGTCATGGAGTGGTGCCTGTTAATACCATTTCCAAGTGACTCTAGAGTGAACTATCTGAAGCTTAAGTCTGATCTAAGCATGTCATTCCTTGCTCAGTACCCTTTGTGG
Source organism: Bubalus bubalis (assembly GCF_019923935.1). Classification (NCBI taxonomy): domain Eukaryota; kingdom Metazoa; phylum Chordata; class Mammalia; order Artiodactyla; family Bovidae; genus Bubalus; species Bubalus bubalis. The sequence goes on along the minus strand of NC_059162.1, from coordinate 42,309,929 downwards.
ACTTCCCATTGCCCATGAAGGGAAGGCCCACATTCCACATGACTTTCCAGCTTCTGGCTTTTGCCTACCCGCCTTGTCAGCCTCTCTCATCATCCTTCCCTCAGTGAACTCTCCTTGGTGGGCCTGGCTCTTTCTTCCACATGATGTTGCTTCTGCCTGTTCTTGCCTGAAATGCTTCCCTCCCAACCCAGTCTCCTCACTTTAATCTGACTAACCTTTACTAACCTAGTAGTGGAGTGGGGTGCCATTGCCTTCACCATCTCTAAAACCAGATAATTCTGACTTTCCTGGCTTCACCATTGTCCCGGTTACTCTTACAGAAATCTCAGGAAGCACACCAGCTTCTCTCTCTTTCTTGTCTCCCCCTAGATATTTTAGCTAAACACTTTAGTCTTTCTCCACAGAATCCACATTAAACATGTAATTCTTTTTTTTTAAGATGAATTTATTTATTTTAATTGGAGGCTAATTACTTTACAATATTGTATTGGTTTTGCCATACCTCAACATGAATCCGCCATGGGTGTACACGTGTTAAACACGAAATTCTTTTTCTCACTGCCTTTTTTTTCCCATTAATGTTCTGCTGTCAGCTGTTCTGTTTTTATTATTATTAGTTGTTGCCTGGACCATCACTTGGTTTGTGGACAGGTTTTCTCCATGCATCTTCTTTCCCCTTTCATTTAGCCTATGTATACAGTTTGTTCATTTTTCTCATGATAAATACAAAATTAAATATTTTCAAGACAGGCCTTTCCCACCATATTATGTTGACCTTCCTTTCCAACCTAATCTTTTCCTACTCTCTATATGGAGAAGGCAATGGCACCCCACTCCAGTACTCTTGCCTAGAAAATCCCATGGACGGAGGAGCTTGGTAAGCTGCAGTCCATGGGGTCGCTAAGAGTTGGACACGACTGAGCGACTTCACTTTGACTTTTCACTTTCATGCATTGGAGAAGGAAATGGCAACCCACTCCATTGTTCTTGCCTGGAGAATCCCAGGGACGGGGGAGCCTGGTGGGCTGCCGTCTATGGGGTCCCACAGAGTCAGACACGACTGAAGTGACTTAGCAGCAGCAGCAGCAGCATATGGTCCATATTCTATGGCCAAACTGAACTGTCCACTCCTCGCCGACCACCCTCAAGCTTTTTTATCTCCTAACCTCATCATCAACTATTCCCACTGTGTCTCACTATTGTGTCCATTTTCAGAGCCTGTCTGAACGGCTTTCTCCACCATAAATCCTTAAATGATCATTTCAACTGAAGGTATAGGTTTTCTTTCTCCTTTTGTTTATTCATTCATGGAACAAATATTTATCAAATATCTAATATGTATCAAATGAGAAAAGTCCTGGGACTTTAACAATGACCTGGGACAGAATTGGAACCCACCCTAATGGGGCTTTTAATCTAACATAAAAGAAAACTTGATAACTTTTTTCAAGTGTCATGGGTTTTACAAGACTCTGTGCAGCATGTTTAAAAGAGTATAACTTAAGCTGAGGGTCAGGTATGGGTTCTCTGAGGGGAGGTGCAGAAAGAGATCTGGAAAATGAAGATGTAGCTAGGCAGAGTGGGAGTGGATTGAAGAAATTTGGGGACATGACAGTGTTCTAGGCAGAGCAAACAGCACATGCAAAAGCCATGTAGTAGGAATAAGCATGGCATATTTAAGAACTGAGAAAAGGCCAGTTCGAATAGCCAGATGGATATAACATGAACCGTGGGACAGGGGAAACTGAGACATTAGCTGATTCATATCTGTTAAGTCTTCTTTTGTCTTTATGTCACTTATTCATATTTCTACCTCAGTTAAGAGAGACTCATTCATGGAGCAATGCCTAAAGCTCTGCCTCTTTGCTCCTCCTAATCATAGTCCAAGTATCATGCGACCTGCACCTTGGAGGGGTAACCTACCATGAGCTGGAGTCTAGTCCTAAGCAGTACAGGTTAAGAATCTCAAGTTGACTCACTAACTAAATCTTGCTTATTAACCAAAGAAATATGGTTTATGCATTATAATAATGTGAATTTATCCAGTTATTATTTTGAATCAATAGGATGTGTTCATATCAAAGAGATTTTACTGTACTAGCATACTATATATAGTAATTGCCCTCTGCTTTTCCCCCAGAGCATATTGGACACCTTCCTACAAGAGGGGCTTATCTTCCAGTGTCATAACTTTTTGCCTTTTCATACTGGTCATGGGATTCTGGTGGCAAGAATACCGGAGTTGTTTGCCATTGCCTCTTCAAGTGGTTCACGTTTTGTCAGAACTCTCCACTATGACCTTTCCGTCTTGGCTGGCCCTGCACAGCATGGCTCGTGGCTTCATTGATTTATGCAAGCCCCTTCACCAGGACAAGGCTGTGACCCATGAAGGGAACAGAACTAGAAGGTGTACCCATTCCTTTGTAGGGTATGATCCAGAATTTTCATGTATCACTTCTCCTCATGTACCTTTAGCCACAGTTTAGTCAATTGGGTCACATGTAGCTGGAAAATATACTGGAGCATGTGGTCTGTGGCTGAAACTTGTAGGATTTTACTATTAAAGGAATTGGACTTTTGAAGGACAACTAACAATCTTAGTCATTGTCCCCTGTTATCAGCAAAGTAAATGTTCTCTGAGCACCTTCATTCCTCCTTTACCTCCCAGTAAATTTCTGTTTAGGCCAAAATTGGGTCATATGGTCACCTCTAGAGACAAGGAAGCTGAAGAAACAGGAAACAGTTTTTACATGATTGGCTTTGACCAAAGGCTCCCAAAGTTTCTTGGTTCACAGCTCCCTTGGGATTTCAGTAAATATTTTCATGGTGCCAAGTGAAAGTCATTCAGTCGTGTCTGACTCTTTGCGACCCCATGGACTTCAGTCCATGGAATTCTCCAGGCCAGAATACTGGAGTGGGTAGCCTTTCCCTTTTCCAGGGAATCTTCCCAACCCAGAGATCAAATCCAGGTATCCTGGATTGCAGGCAGATTTTTTACCAGCTGAGCCACCAGAGAAGCCTAAGAATCCTGGGGTGGGTAACCTAACCCTTTTCCAGCATATCTTCCCACCCCAGGAATTGAACCAGGGTCTCTGCATTGCAGGTGGAATTTTTACCAACTGAGCTATCAGGGAAGCCCCAAGAAATACATAATAATTCCATTTACAACTTAGTAGCCATTTGAATAAATTATGCACATAAATCGAAAGAACAATAATAGCCATGTGTTATTAATGAGAATTCTGTATTGGGTACTCCATAACTTCTCAAACACTGGAATCACACTGGACATTGCCATTTCTCATTCTACATGCATTTCATGCCATACTTTCTTTTTCAGTCGGCAACCACTGAAAATCCAGTTTTCCAGTGATATGGCAGAGTCTACAGGTATGTGGTAATTTCGTATGAAAACGGCACCTTAAGCTAGTAGTGCGTGCTGTCCAACAGATACTGAGCTCCACTGTGTTTCCCTTGAAAATGAAAATATGCTATGGCCCCCAGTGAGTTTACTCCAGTGTCCTTGGAAACTGGGCATACAGTTTGGGAATCACAGGTTTAAACTAATCATGACCCATTATGTGAAGCTGGACAAATTGCTCCCCATGCAAGAATCAGTTTTCTTTTAGAGAAAAAGAAGGGATAGTGGAAATTGTTTAGGAAACTAACAATTGCTTCCTCAGTCTGCCCCAGCCCAACTATGTACTCTTTTAGAAGAGAGGCCATGGCTGCTTTTAACTGCTGTTTTGTGTTTAGCACAGTTCTTGCTACTTAGAAGGAGTTCAATGCACATTTATTAAATGAATGGAGAAATGAAGACCATGTGGTTAACAGTATGGTTGATTCTATTAACCACAGAATGCCAGAGTTTAGGAAATTTGTTCCCTATACAATGAGTCTCTATGTGAATTCAAGGGCATGGACTTTGGCTTCCTTATTTCTTAGAGCTCTGAGCCCAATAATGATTTGGCATATTGTAGGTGATAGAGAGTGTTCGTTGGATGAATGAGTGCATGTCTCAGTGAGAGCTGATTCTGTCTGCAAAACCATTATGAAGGCATCTCATTACACTGATAAAGAAAATGCTTATTAGTGAGCTCTCAATATAAATGCCCATGCTGACTGCCAAGAGAGAAAACCACTCCATCTTATCACTATGGATCTACGGCTTTCTTTTATTACCACAGTCGCCACTAGAAAAACTGACAAAAAAGAGAGAAGCAGAACTTTTTTGAGATAGGAGAAGGACTTTTTCTGCAGTGGTTTTACATTGTCAGCAGCTAAACTGTTTCACAATTAAGGATCATTACATAAAGACTAGAAAGTGACTTTTTACACAAAAGCCATGAAGCTTTATAAGTATGATAACTATTTGAGCAAAATTTGTCTTTCTCCTCTTTGTCTTCTCAGCTCAAATGTATTTTTCTGTATTTTTGTGTTTTTGCAACAGAGGAAGCCACTGATGCTTTTTGCCCTTGGTTTCCCTCATAATAAAGTGTATAATTCTGTGACACTCTATAGAAGAATTTACATGCACTGGCATGTTAGAGTTATGTTTACATCTAAAATTTGCCTATGGTTATCTTACTTTTCTAGTAGTATATTTAGAAAGTTATTTATGTATCTGTCTCTATCACTAAATCAAAAGTGTTTTGAAGGCAGGGTCTATGTCCTTTTCATTTTCTATCTGGGGCTTCCCTGATGGTTCAGACCATAAAGAATCCACCTGCAATGCAGGAGACCTGGGTTCAATCCTTGGGTTGGGAAGACCCCTTGGAGAAGGGACTGGCAACTCTTTTTAATTGGAAGAATGTTGTGCTGCTATTTAGTCACTAAGTCAAGTCTGACGCTTGCGACTGCTTTGTCCATGGGAATTCCCAGGCAAGAATACTGCAGTGGGTTGCCATTTCAGGATCAAACCCACATCTCCTGCATTGGCAGGCGGTTTCTTTACCACTGAACCACCTGGGAAGACCTAATAGAAAAACATTAACAAACAAAAGAATAAATAAGTAAAATATTCAGAGGAGCCTGGCGGGCTACAGCCAAATGGGGTCGCAAAAGAGTCAGACATGACTTAGTGACTAAACAGCAGCACAGTATTCCCATCTCCAAGGGATCTTCCCAACCCAGGGATTGAACCCAGGTCTCTGCATTGCAGGTGGATTCTTTACCACCTGAGCCACAAGGGAGACCCATTTTAAAATATGTTAATTATTTCTTTCATAGTAAAAACTCAAGATTTGGTATCCAACATTAAAGATAATTATATTTTTCCATTTACAAAGCAATGAAAGGAAGTTCTGATTTCCCCTAGTTTATAGGAATACTGAAGGAATTAAAGTAGAGATGATTTTGGCTCTCACAAAATAAACACACAGTGAGTACTTAACAAAACACTGCAAGGGAACACTTCATGCAAAGATGACCACAATAAAGGACAGAAATAGTATGAATCTAACAGAAGCAGAAGATATTAAGAAGAGGTAGCAAGAATACACAGAAGAACTATATAAAAAGGATCTTCACGACCCAGATAATTACAATGGTATGATCATTCACCTAGAGCCAGACATCCTAGAATGCGAAGTCAAGTGGGCCTTAGGAAGCATCACCATGAACAAAAGCTAGTGTCTTCTCAGCTTGTCTTCTCAAGCTGAGAATTCCAGTTGAGCTATTTCAAATCCTAAAAAATGATGCTGTGAAAGTGCCGCACTCAATATGTCAGCAAATTTGGAAAACTCAGCAGTGGCCACAGGACTGGAAAAGGTCAGTTTTCATCCCAATCCCAAAGAAAGGCAATACTAAAGAATGTTCAAACTACTGCACAATTGCATTCATTTCACACGCTAGTAAAGTAATGCTCAAAATTCTCCAAGCCAGGCTTCAGCAATACATGAACCATGAACTTCCAGATGTTCAAGCTGGTTTTAGAAAAGGCAGAGGAACCAGAGATCAAATTGCCAACATCTGTTGGATTATTGAAAAAGCAAGAGAGTTCCAGAAAAGCATCTATTTCTGCTTTATTGACTATGCCAAAGTCTTTGACTGTGTGGATCACCACAAACTGTGGAGAATTCTTCAAGAGATGGGGATACCAGACCACCTGACCTGCCTCCTGAGAAATCTGTATGCAGGTCAAGAGGCAACAGTTAAAACTGGACATGGAACAACAGACTGGTTCCAAATCAGGAAAGGAGTATGTCAAGGCTGTATATTGTCACCATACTTATTTAACTTATATGCAGAATACATCATGAGAAACAGTGGCCTGAATAAAGCACAAACTGGAATCAAGATTGCTGGGAGAAATATCAATAACCTTGGATATACAGATGACACCACCCTTATGGCAGAAAGCAAAGAAGAACTAAAGAGCCTCTTGATGAAAGTGAAAGAGGAGGATGAAAAAGTTGGCTTAAAGCTCAACATTCAGAAAACTAAAATCATGGCATTTGGTCCCATCACTTCATGGCAAATAGATGGGAAAACAGGGGAAACAGTGGCCAGCTTTATTTTTGGGGGCTCCAAAATCACTGCAGATGGTGAGTGCATCATGAAATTAAAAGAGGCTTGCTCCTTGGAAGAGAAGTTATGACCAACCTAGACAACATACTAAAAAGCAGAGACATTACTTTGCCAACAAAGGTCCATCTAGTCAAGCCTGTGGTTTTTCCAGTAGTCATGTATGGATGTGAGAGTTGGACTATGAAGAAAGCTGAGCACCAAAGAACTGATGCTTTTGAACTGTGGAGTTGGAGAAGACTCTTGAGAGTCCCTTGGTTTGCAAGGAGATCCAACCAGTCCATTCTGAAGGAGATCAGCCCTGGGATTTCTTTGGAAGGAATGATGCTAAAGCTGAAACTCCGGTACTTTAGCCACCTGATGTGAAGAACTGACTCCTTTGAAAAGACCCTGATGCTGGGAAAGACTGAAGGCAGGAGGAGAAGGGGATGACAGAGGATGAGATGGTTGGATGTCATCACCGACTCAATGGACATGAGTCTGAATAAACTCTGGGAGCTGGTAATGGACAGGGAGGCCTGGTGTGCTGCAGTCCTTGGGAGCTGCAAAGAGTCAGACATGACTGAGCAACTGAACTGAACTGAACTGAACATTTACTAGATGTAGGTCAGTGTCCAGGCATCAGACTCATGTTGCAGTTAATTTTTTATTCCTAAACTTATATTTTAAATGCATTTAAAGAATTTTTTCTTAGCACAAATGAAATACATGTGCTGATTGAAAACAATTAAATCCTTAGAAAAATATTTAACAAAAATATCAGAGATGACTTCTGTTGATAGTTCAAAGTAATTCCTACAATTTTTTCTGTGGATTTATACATGCATAATATTGTCACAAAAACAGTAATAATATTTTTACAATTTTGAGGGGCAACTCTATAAATGAAATTGAATTGTACTGTGCACCCTATTTTGCAATTTCTTTTTTTTCATGTAATGTGTCTAAACTTTCAAGTGTAAAAGATCTTTCAATTAGTAAATATAAATTTCCCTCATTCTGTGTAATTGCTAGATCTTGTGTTTAGATATTCATAGAACCCTGTACTCTTACTTCGAATTACTTATTGCAGTTTTAATTTGAATTATTATTTATAAAATTGTAGGTTTTTTCCTGTCTCCCTAAGCAAGTTGTGCATTCCGTGCCTAACACACAGTATCTGAAACATACACACAAAATGTCTATAGACGCTATGAGTGAATGCATGAATGGGTGGACGGTGGGCTTCTGTCCCAGGACTCTCTTTACAAAACCTGTGCTCTTGCCATATTTCATGCTGCCTCCCCTTTGTGGTTCTTGTAAATGTTTTGAGAATTTTTGTTTTCTCGTTATTTATGCCTACATTAGTTTTAGCTTTGTTTAGTATGTGGTAGGTCAATGTGCAGACAGGAAATAAGCATTTTAGATATTCAGAAGTATAGGAATAATAATTACACAATGATAAACTTAATCAGCATTTTAAACCACTAAAGTCATTGGAGCCTGTGTGTGTGTGCTAAGTCACTGTAGTCCTGTCCAACTCTTTGTGATCTATGGACTGTAGCCTACCAGGCTCCTCTGTCCATGGGGTTCTCCAGGCAAGAATACTGGAGTGGGTTGCCGTGCCCTCCTCCAGGGGATCTTCTGGACTGAGAGATTGAACCCGCCTCTCTTTCCTCTCCTGCATTGCAAGCGGGTTCTTTACCACTAGAGCCACCTGGGAAGCCCCCATTGAAGCTTTCTACTTTTCAGAATTAGAAAGACAATAATAAACATTCACAAAGCAGCTTTATTTCACTTTTCTGACATATTTCTTGGTCCAGTCTCTTTACTCATTCAAGAAGAAAAAGTTTGTAAACTAAAATAGGTATATAAATTAAATGATAAATGGCAGAGACTGATAGTTATCCCCCAATAGTTGTTCCCAGAGTTGTAGAAGGTCAGATTTGTGACCATTTGCAATGGACATTTTATTTCCAGCTTGCAAGCAGGCGTGACCAGCAGCATACAAATGGAAGTGTCTTTTGGCAGTTTTTTAATTGATTAATTAATTAATTATTGGCTGCACTGGGTCTTCGTTGCTGTACACAGGCTTTCTCTAGTTGCAGAGAGCAGGGGTTAACTAACTCTCTAGTTGCAGTGCACAGGCTTCTCATTGCAGTGACTTGTTGCAGAGCACAGTCTCTTAAGTGCAAGGGCTTTAGTAGTTGCAGCATGCAGGCTCAATAGTTTTGGCTTTCTGGCTTTAGAGTGCAAGCCCAGCAGGTGGAGCACACAGGCTGCGGCATGTAGAATTTTCCTGGAGCAGGGATGGAACTCATGTCCCCTTGGTTGGCAGGCAGATGCTTTATCCACTGCACCCCCAGGGAAGTTCCTCTTGTGGCAGTTTTCATGACCATTCTTCAAGAGAGAGCAAGATGCAGGCCCCTTTACTCTTATCCCCTGAGCCTTTCCCTGTTTGCTCCACTGGAATGTGATGCTGCCATTTTAGACCAGGAGGTTGAAGCCCCACAGTTCAGAATATCAAGATGAATGACTCCTGAGTTCTTGGCAGTATGGGTAACAATGCCAGTCATGAACCACTTCCTGGAATTTTCTTTGAGACAAAAACAAATTTCTCTCTTTATTAAGCTATTGTTTCTGTCATTTACTCCCAATGCTAATCTAAGCGAATATAGATGTTGAATCTGGAATTTCTAAGAAATTCCCAATTTTATGACTTGTTATTTGACATATATAAAGAGCCCCTACCAAAAGCATTTCACCAAAGGAACTATATGTGACATTACTGCTTATTTATTAAGAAAAAAATAAGGGCTAGAAAAGTTTCAATTAAGATTCCAGGTCCATTGTGCTTCATAAGAGACTGCATTTATATGCTAATGGACAAATAATAAAATAGAACACAGGGTCAATAATAGCATGTCTTTGTATACAGCTCTGTTATTTGTTTCAAGATATTAATCTCATCTAATCCCTCAAAACCACTCATGGAGTAGGTGCATAGATGATAAAACTGAACTCCAGAAAGCATCATCTGTACAAGGTAACAGGACTAGAGAGTGGACTAGTTTCCTGGGTTTTAGTTCTTTATGCTTTTTATCATATTGTTTATCAATCTTGTCAAGCCTCATCATAAAGTATATTATTTTGCATTTTATTAACCAAGTTTGATAAATAATCTTTTTCATTTTCATTGCAGACTATAGGATGTCCTTTTCACATCCATATCTGCACAACTGAGAGGAAAGCATGAGCATCAGAAAAGATTTTTGTGTATTAGTAAGGTACTCTTCTCTCTCCCTTTGGGAAGAAGGAGATATTGGAAGAAAGAGAAAATAAAGAATATATCTGATCTAAAACACTCTCTCTTGGTTCAAGAAAACAGTAGTACCAGTTACCTATACTCTTGACCTAGCTAATGGGTAATGATGTATCATTTCCAATCTTCAAAAAAAATCAAGGAATCCTTTCATTGACCAAAGCAATATGAGTCTAACTGAAAAATCCACATGCATAAAAAAACCCAGTTACTGATTGCAGCTTCATAGTTCATTCAAGCTGAATTTTTTAGTGTGTAGTTTGCATTTGGGTTCATGCCCCAGTGAACTTAAATTTCAGTATTATTCAGTTTCCTGACACAACCTTAGTGAACAATATTTTACTCCACTTCCTATGTAATTGTTTAGATAACTGCTCCATACTGCTTTTGCTGTAGCTTTAGCTCATCAGAAGGATAATCTATGTTTTAAAATAATATGACCTTGACCACTTCTCCAATGCATTTTAAAAAGAAACCATTTTTTGGGGGGGTCTCTAATAGTTTCTTTTTTAGTTTGTCTGATTTTCTTGTTGCATAGTTTGCTCCTTTTTGCTTGTGTGGAATACGGACTGAATGTTGATTACTGCGAGTTTGGCTTCCTTCCAGGCATTAATTCTGGGACAAGTTCTCAGTCTGTTGGCACCAAAACCTACCTCTTGTGCTGTCCTACCCTTTCCTACCCACAATATGACATAACACCCACTCTTTTCCCACCATGTAATAGGAAGGATGGGAGCTCTTTTAAGAATATCTGTAAATGTAAGCACTCACAGATTTCTGGGTAAATATAAATAAGGCCCAGGGAACTTATTAAGGATAATAAAACTAGTTGCTGTACTATTTTTTTTTTAAGGAAATATTTTAAACCACTTCCTGGCAGTTCCATCATTAGAGTTGCCTCTAACTGAATGTTCTTTAATAGCCAATTCTTATACAACTTCCTTTTCCTCTCTTACAGCATGTAACATTTTACTTAAATGACTTTTCCTGGTATAAATTACATTTGCTTTTCAGAGGACTGGGAGATGTAACTCGTTGTAGGCCCCCTCTCTTTTGCTACCTCCCACTATTGATTTGAGAGTTCAGATTCCTAGTGTTTTCACTTTCATATTTCCAAGCTATGATAACCTAAGTATGGCAAAGCTTTGAAATGAAAGTTTGAAGTCCTGAATGTTACCAGATAACCTTTGGCCAATCAGTGACCCCTACATTTTTCATTAGTAAAATATATATGTAATAACTAGCAGCCAATTGGTCTATATGTTTGTTTGGGCTTGTCTAACTAAAATCAGAGAAACAGTAATTAAGTTCTAGTAATTAATGCTAAAAGAATTACAAAAGAAGGGATTTTCATCATTTAATTGACTTGGATTAAAAAAAAGGAAGAATTATTCATGTGATAATGTTAGAAAAACATTATCACATGAATAGTTCAAAAAAACCAGCAACCTTTTCACTATTATATTTTTTCTGAAATGTACCTCCAGAATTACAGTGATTTTCAACAGTTCTAAGAAAGTAGGCAAAATAAAGTCATAATTATATTTAATTTGTTAAGAACCAAAAGTAAATTATCCTCTTTTATGAACTCTTGATTCTTTCCCTGCCTTGCAGACCCAACTTAATTAGGCATAAAAACTCCTGCAATTATTTCATAATCCAACAGTTTCTGCCTTCTCTGAACTGTTACATACCTCATGTATCTTATGACACTCATTTTAATTCTTCCTTATATGCAATGTTGTAATTATTCTCTAGAATTTAAAAAAAATGCTTTCCATCCTCTAAAGTGAATTTTAATTTGTTGGAAAAAAAATACTGTACAGTATCATTTACTCTCAAACTTTTATCTATTCACACAGAATAAATTTCGATAGATAAACTATGACTTAACGAGCTCTATAGTTCCTTGGCACTGGAATGTATAAACACAATTGTTGGGGCAATTCATATTAGTCTGTGAAGTAATTCATACTACTGTGAAGTAAATAAGAAAGTTATGATCAGTATCTCAAAATTATATACTATTTCCTTCAAAAACAAATTTTGTCTTGACAAGCATAATATTCCATATAATCTACTGTAGATCCAAAGCATAAGAATCTTTGAATTATGGAGAAGGAGATAATAACTAAAGCTTTACAATCTTAATATTTTGCATTTTATAATGTTCTATATTTTTCAAAATGTTTTCATGTGTCTCATGGAGGTAGACACAAAACATACTTCAGTGCTGCAATATATCATTTAATAATGAATATGAGGTTTTAGTTAAAATTCTTTAAGAGACAGTATAGAATGGTGGAAAATTAGAATCAAAATGCCTGAGTTTAAATCCTGGTTCTGATACAAGCTGTGTGACCTTTGTCAAATGATTTAACGTCTCTGTATCTCATCTATAAAATATATATAATTATAATAATTGGTTGTAATAATTGAATTAATACACAAAAACACTTAGAATCATGCTTAGAACTTAAATATAATTAAATAAGTATTTTCTTTTAATTACTATTTGGGAAATTTTTTTAATGTATTATAGGAGGGGGTGACAAAGGATGAGATGGTTGGATGGCATTACCGATTCAATGGACATGAACTTGGGCAAACTCCGAGGGATGGTGAAGGACAGGGAAGCCTGGCGTGTTATGCTCCATGTGATCGCAAAGAGCTGGACATGACTTGGCAACTGAACAAGAACAACATTTCTAAAACAGTTGAATTCAGATTCTTTGCTATAAATTTTATATAAAAATAGATCAGCTGTAGTTGATAAAATGATTTCATTTCTCTAACTACAATGTGAGAAACATAGTTTTAATCACAGTGCCTTAAACTTTTCTATAAACTATTCCTCACCAAGCATATGGGACAATTTTTACTATATAGTTCACTTTCTGTAGCTGCATAAGTATTTACTGGAATGTATTCAAATTTGATCTCTTGTTTTGCTTGCTAAATTGTCTTGGGCAAGATTTTATTTGTCAGCTGAACCCTATAGAAGTAAATATATACATAAGTATGTGTATATATACATGTCTCTATGTATACATGTGTATATACCATATATATATATATACCATCAAAATTATGTTTTAGAAAAGATATGAAATCTCTCCAATGCCACACTGTTCCTCCCAAAATTATCCTTATAATCCCATTCTCCAGAGGTTTGTTACATATTCTCCATGGTTTTTATATAAGCATGTGATATGTCCATATGCATGCATACATGATACCTTTTTTCCCATAAAATAAGGATTATGCCATTTGTAATAGGCTTTATGGTCTCTTATGGTTTTTTTTCTTAATATATCACATACATCTTACTATATTAATCCGTATAGATTTACCTTCGTTCTTTCCTTTTCATTTTTTGGTTAAAACTCAGAAGTATGTAAAGACACGTACAATTATGTATGTAAATAAATATATGCATAGTGAGCATCCAGACATCCACTACTCAGCTTGAGAAAAAGAACATTGCCAGTACATTGGAAATCCTATCAATACCTTTTAAATGGTTGTGCTGGTTTTATGTCTCTGTGTGTGTGCTCAGTTGTGTCAAGACTCTGTGACCCCATGGACTGTAGCCCGCCAGGCTCCTCTGTCCATGGAATTCTCCAGGCAAGAATATTAGAGTGACTTCCCATTCCCTGCTCCAGGGGATCTTCCCAACCCAGGGATTGAACCCAGGTCTCCTGCACTGCAGGCAGATTCTTACCGTCTGAGCTACCAGGGAAGCCTGGTTTCATGTCTACCCATTCATTGAACCATTCACTTTTCAGGAGGTATATAAGCTGTTTTAAATTTCTGCTGTTACTAATACTGTTGTAATAACCACATTCTATTTTATTTTTACACTCTCATGAAATCATATCTATAGGTTGGATTCCTAGAAGTGGGATTACTAGGTAACAGGAACTGTACTTTTCAGATTTTAATAAGGAAAATTCATTTTTCAAAAATTTGTACAAATTTATACTTTCATTAAAGCTTATTTTACCATACCTCACACTTGTCTAACAGTTATTGATATCAACCTTTAAAATTTTTCTAATCTGATTAGAAAAATATCATATGTATTTTAATTTACATGTTTTAACTGGTGAAGTTCAGCATCCTTTTATATGTGTATTTTATTTTTGTACTTCTTTGGTGAATTACCTGTTTATACCCCAATCCCATTAGTCTATTGATTTGTATGTTTCCTTATTAATTTGTAGGAAATTTTAGTAAAGCAGATATAAACCATCTGTCTGAGTCAGAAGGATTATCTTTTGGGTGTGATTTAAAAGTTTTATTTATTTTTTGTTCATTGTTTGAATGCATGAAGGCATATGTGCCTTGAAGCTCAAGAATGAATATCTAATAAACCATCTTTTCACACTTCCATTTTCTCACAATATTTTAACATCTCACAGCAAAGATTATTTAAAGAACATGGACTATTGAATCTAGAATTGTTTTTGCCATTGTGAGTTTCCATTCCTCAAAACCCACCTGCATTTTAAGTCATGCATATTTGCACTTAATTATACATCATGAGAAATGCTGGGCTGGAAGAAGCACAAGCAGGAATCAAGATTGCTGGGAGAAATATCAGTAACCTCAGATATGCAGATGACACCACCTTTATGGCAGAAAGTGAAGAGGAACTAAAAAGCCTCTTGATGAAAGTGAAAGAGGAGAGTGAAAAAGTTGGCTTAAAGCTCAACATTCAGAAAACGAAGATCATGGCATCTGGTCCCATCACTTCATGGCAAATAGATGGGAAAACAGTGGAAACAGTGTCAGACTTTATTTTTTGGGGCTCAAAATCACTGCAGATGGTGATTGCAGCCATGAAATTAAAAGACGCTTGCTCCTTGGAAGAGAAGTTATGACCAACCTAGACAATATATTAAAAAGCAGAAATATTACTTTACCAACAAAGGTCCATCTAGTCAAGGCTATGGTTTTTCCAGTGGTCATGTATGGATGTGAGAGTTGGACTATAAAGAAAGCTGAGCACCAATGAACTGATACTTTTGAACTGTGGTGTTGGAAAAGACTCTTGAGAGTCCCTTGGTCTGCAAGGAGATCTAACCAGTCCATCCTAAAGGAAATCAGTCCTGAATATTCATTGGAAGGACTGATATTGAAGCTGAAACTCCAGTACCTTGGCCACCTGATGTGAAGAACTGACTCCTTTGAAAAGACTCTGATGCTGGGAAAGACTGAAGGCAGGAGAAGAAGGGGATGACAGAGGATGAGATGGTTGGATGGCATCACCAACTCAATGGACGTGAGTTTGAGTAAACTGTGGGAGTTGGTGATAGACAGGGAGGCCTGGTGTCGCAAAGAGTCGGACACGACTGAGTGACTGAACTGAACTGATTTTCATTTTCATAGACAGAAGGTTAAAATGCTCATTGTTGGGAACCTTATAGTCTGAACTCTGAATTACTGTGTATGACATAAATAAGCTACAAGGATATATTATACTACACAGGGCATATAGCCAATGTTTTATAATAACTATAAATGGAGTACAACCTTTAAAAATTACTAATCATCATGTTGTACCACAGAAACTTGTATCAACTATACATCAACTAACCTAAAAAAAAAAAATTGTAGTCTTTGAAGACCATCTTAGAGTTGTGTATCTAGCTTTCCAAAGAGGCAATTTATTACTATACCAAATAAATCACTATATAGAAATTATATCCCTAAGTAAAGGGGAAATTACATTAATTAAAAGTTAAGACTTCAAATCACCTTTCTTTCTTAAAAGTTCTTATGTACACCTCTAACGACCTCTTGATATGTTGTATTTCTGGGGTTCTTCTGTTAAGATAGAAACTTTGGATGTGATGGAAAGGTGATAAATATCTTAGGAAAGCTGACAATATTTAAAAATTACTTAAATACTCTGTTGTTGTTTAGTTGCTCAGTTATGTTCTATTGTTTTGCAACCCCCTGGACTGTAGCTCTCTAGACTCATCTGTCCATGGGATTTTCTGGGCAAGAATGCTGGAGTGGTTTGCCATTTCCTTTTCCGTGGGACCTTCCTGGCCCAAGGATCAAATCTGTGTCTCCTGCATTGCAGGTGGATTCTTTACCACTGGGCCTTTGGGGAAGCCCTTAAATAATCTATTGTTAATATAAATGAATATTGTTAATATAAATGCTCCTGTTAGAAAGAAAACTATGTTTGACTTTATTCTTACCAAAAAAAAAAAAAAGGACACACTCACTTTTGCAAAATGTATTAAATTAGAACCATAGCTAACTTTCCCCTTTCCTTTCAAAATTTTTTTTAAATTTTTTTAAATTGAAGTATAGTTGATTTATGATGTTGAGCCAATCTCTGATTACCATTTTACATTTTAAATGTATGCATTATATATCTTTGAGAAGCAAAAGATCTCTCTTATTGGTAGCCTATAGATAGATACTCTGTTATTTGAATTTTTAAAATTTCTAACTTGACTAAAATTTTATTTTGGCCTACTATCTATAGAAAAAAGAAAGTATAACATTTGAGAAATAGAAAAAATGTGATTTATAGTTTCTTGAGATTATAATATGCTTGAAGGTAATTTTTAAAAAATGTTTTAATATATTTAATGTTTTTAATATGTTAGAAAAGAAGTGTAGTCTCTATTTTTTTTACCCTCTGCTAATTGTATTCTGTTTGTTATTTAGTTCATATGCATGAAATAACTAAACCTTGGCAAGAGTTTTTAGCTGGGCTCAGCTTTTTGTAATGATTTTGAAAGAAGATGGGCATTCTTTAGCTCCAAAATGTTGACTCTGGATTCAGCAGCTACTAAGTAATAATAGACTACCCACTGACTTAAAGGTCAGAATCATAGAATGATTAGAACATCATGATTATGTGAAGAAAAAACATTGCATCATTTAGTGCCAAGTTTGAATTAGACTGTGTTCTGTGACCTACTTTTCTTAGATTCATTTGGTCTCTATGAATAAAACATGTACCAGAATTCTCTGGAAACTCCTGGTCATTATTTAAAATTTGAAGGATTTAAAGAAATCATATATTAATGAATCTTACCTTCCTGACAATACTAACGATGGTTAATTTGTCAAAAACTATATGATAAAAAGAATGGGAAGCCCCAGA
The DNA here is from genome assembly GCF_019923935.1 of Bubalus bubalis. Lineage (NCBI taxonomy): Eukaryota > Metazoa > Chordata > Mammalia > Artiodactyla > Bovidae > Bubalus > Bubalus bubalis. The sequence goes on along the minus strand of NC_059162.1, from coordinate 42,292,968 downwards.
AGAACATTATAGTGTACAAAAACTAAGACAAATAATTTTACTGGAAGCCTTGATGTAGTCAAGTATTATAAACTTCACTGGTACTTATACAGGTTATAATGGTTGTGTTATTTTGTGTGTATACATATACATATATATGCACACAAAATATAATACATATATACAAAATAAGTGAATATATAGTTCAAATGCATAAAATTTATCTTTTTAGGATACAATTCAGTGGTTTTTAGTATATTCACAGTTGTATATCCTCACTAGTATTTAATTTCAGAACACTTTCATCACCCCAGAAAGAAACCCTGTACCATTAACAGTCACTCCCCAAAGCTGATTCTCTGATATAAGCCTTTAAATAGACTGATCAAGAAAGAGAGAAGACACAAATGCAGGTTTTAAAGGGATAGTAAGAGGATATCATTATCCTTATCATTGTTATTATGAACAACTTTGTCAATAAATTTGAAAATTTAGATGGAATGGACAAATGCCTAGGAAAACATAATTTACTAAAAGTAAAGAAAGAGAAAAAATATGGAAATCTGAAGAATCTTATAACTGATACAGAAAATGAATCCCTCATTTCTGTCAGTGGTAATATCTTTTATCTAATACCAAGCCAGAATTAAAGGGTGAGACTGCTTCCAGCCTGTGTATTGCCTTTGTAGAAATCAGAAAAAGGCACTGTTTGCAAGTGTACATGCCAGGGGACAGGATTTTGTGAACCAAGTGTTGGATGTCAGCTCCCATGTGCCCTTGTCAGCTCAGCACACTCAGTAAACATGCTGTACAACTGTATGTGGCAGCCTGGCCTTGGCCTTCTCCCTTTTTTCTCCCTCCCCCACTTAGATTCAGTTAATTTACAAATACTGCCAAGTGCCTCCAAAGTATATCTTGCAACTGCTCTCTTCTTTTCCACTCCTTCCACCTAAGCCTGGCCTCCATCATGTCCCATCTTGACTCCTGTCCCCCTTCAATCTATTCTCCATACTACAGTTGAAGGGATCATTTTAAAACTTAAACAACATCAATCTCCTGCTTAAATTCTTCAGTGGCTTCCCTTTTCATTAAGAAAAAAATCCAGACTCTTTACTCTGAGCCACCAGGCTCGGCCTCATCTGATCCAGGCTGTGTTTCCAGCCTCAGCTTGAGCACTCACCTCTTTGCCTTCTCTGCTCTAGCCACATTAGTCTTTGTTGTTGTTGTTCAGTCGCTCAGTTGTGTTGACTCTTTATGACCCCATGAACTGCATCACATCAGGCTTCCCTGTTCTCCACTGTCTTCCAGAGTTTACTCAAGTTCAGGTCCATTGAGTCATGATGCTATCTTATTTCACTAGTTTTATTTCAGTTTAATTAATCTGTAAAGATCTTTCTTGCCTCAGGTTTTTGCATATGCCAGCCCTTCTTTTTTGGGATAGTAGAAATAACTGGCATTTGTTTTGCATTTGCTACATACTAGAGACATATAGGCACCTTCTATATGCATGCATTTAATCCTCACAACAGCAGTATGGAATAGGTACTACTGTGTTCCATATTTTACAGATGAGGAAACAAAGACACAGAGAGGTTAAATAAATTGCCCAAATCCCCACAGTTTGTAATTAATGACAGCAGGATGAGCTTTTCCACTGTGTGTAATGGCAGCCCCTTCTCATCCTCTAGGTCTTGGCATATGGACCCTATCCTTGGGGAAGCTACCGTGTATAAGGTAGGGCTCATTGTAGGCCACCATCTCGGCTGCTAGTCTGCGTACTTCATAGTACATACTATGACTTACTGTTACGGTTTTTATTGTTTTTCCCCTGTCTTTCTCATTTAGAATATAAGCTCCACAAGGACGGGAACTTACTATGGAAGCATTAATGTGCTCGATTCTTTAAAATATAAAATAATGAAAGAGAATACTCTTTCAACATCTAGCACATTGCTTTGCCACAATAAGCCCTCAGTACACGCTACCAAAGCAATAAGAATAATATATCTTTCCTATTCAGATACTTACCTGCAGAAAATAATTAAATCTTTTACAATATAAAACTAAGTGAAAAAAAAACTACTACTGAAATTACTTCTCAACCAATTTAGATGTTTCCAGAAAAAAATCCTGCCTATGTTCAACTTACTGTAAGGATAACCAGACAGATAGTAAGGAATGTGTCTAAGTTATCATTTCATAAAAAGTCACTGTGAGGTTTTTTCTGATTCTGGACTAGATTCAATGGTGTTAGTAGTAATCGTTATTTCAGTTAGTTAGGAAATATATCTAGTATTTTGTTTTTGATTGAGTGACTTAATTTAATCTGATGTTCAGTCAGATTTCTTATCCAAAGTGGCAGAAATTAACTGACTAGTTGAAGCAAAGGGGATTTATTGAGAGGATGTCAGGCTCACAGGACGAATAGAAGACTAGAGAATGGGAAGCTTGTAAATAGACAGAAACCAAAAGGTCACTAGAGTTGAAAAGCCAGGAGCAGACCCACAGCCACTGCTTTATCACTGGGTGGGCTGATCAGGGTGCCAACTCAATCCTGCCCTTGACCCCTGTCCTTACATTTCTCATGAAATACAGAATACCATGATAATGCATTGGATTAACCTCGTTCATGTGCCAGGTTGCCCAAGTCTCAGTTCTGACATTTAAACTGCACACAGTTAATTTCCCAGAAGGAAACTGGAGATGTAAATGCTGGGAAGACAAAACCAAGAATGTCTTTTATATTTGTGTAGGAAAAACCAAAAGTGTGTGTTTTCATCTTTTTTTATTTTTGGATTGTAGAATTTTGTTAAAGACATAGACTTTATCCAAACATAGAGATTAGAACATTAGAAGGGACTTCATTCTTCCTCTAGCCAAACTCTGTTATTTTGACATAGGCATTAAACAAGAAGAAAAAAAAACCCCTGTGTACTCTCATTGAATAGCAAAATATATAATGAACACTGTGAGTAAGTTGTGGGTGACATGAGCTTCTCAGAATAAAAAGCCGGGAATGCATCCTTGATCTTGGCAGAAGTAGAGAGAGGTGTTTCATTCAGGTCATGATACAATCATATTTTCAACTACCAATGGCCTCTTCATATGGTTTTCCATATCTGTGAGTTTAATTTTGGACGTAATGAATTTGAACTCTTAACTCGGCATGTCTAAAACCAGACTCATCTCTTCCACACTTGCTACATCTCCTGTTTTCCCAAACCAAAAACCCTGGACTCAAATATGACTATCCCATACTTCACCCCAGCATGCAGTCGTGTTACCAAATTCTGTCCAGTCTTCCTCCAAACTGCTTTTCAAATCTAATGACCTCTTCATCCCCTCTTACCAGTGTCTTGGTTCAAATTCATGACATCTGCATTTCTCACCACTGAACTTATCTTCCAGTTTTCATTAATTTTTCTAGGTCCCACAGGCTTTCTGGTTGAGGCCATGGTTACATTTCCAGCCATATATCCCATTGCTTCTTCCCATCTCACCTGAACAACCTGATCTCAGTATATCCTGATTTTTCATGTGCCTCAGATTTTTATGGTGCTGATTTTTAATTTGTTAATTTTTCTACCTACTTCTATTACTCTTGTTTTCTTAGTTTGACTGCTAAACTTCTACTCCAGCCTTCCAGACTTTGTTTCATTGAACTTTTCCTGAAGATCTTCCCATGCCAGCCATCACTATCCCAAACTAAACTCAAGCATTTCCTCTGAACTCCATAACACTTGTACATACTTCTCTAGACTGCTTGCTTACTCGCATTATTTGTTCATGAGTCTGTTTTTCCTTTCAGATTGGGAGCAGGGACCGTGGCTCATTCACAGTTGTGTTTTCTCACCACATTCATTTAGTGTCTGGTATACAATGGCACCCCACTCCAGTAACTCTTGCCTGGAAAATCCCATGGACGGAGGAGCCTGGTAGGCTGCAGTCCATAGGGTCGCTAAGAGTCGGACACGACTGAGCGACTTCACTTTCAACCCACTCCAGTGTTCTTGCCTGGAGAATCCCAGGGACGGGGGAGCCTGGTGGGCTGCCCTCTATGGGGTTGCACAGAGTCGGACACGACTAACGTGACAGCAGCAGCATACCATAGGCAGCAAAACATGTTTCTTTAGTAAACGAATGGAGCATGCCTCACTGAATGAAACCCCTGGATGAAAATGAGGCCCGTAGGAAACTCTAGAAGTTGATAAAGTACACATTCATCCTGACCCTATTATGCCTGTTACCCCAGTCATGTGGCTGTACCCAAGGGGAAGAACTTCAGGAAAGCAGCCGTCATCACACCTCAAGTACTGGGCCCTCTTCTTTCTTGCCCTCCGTAATTCTTGTTACCTTATTGCATTTATCTAGAATGCAAACTGCCTTTAGCTCCCATTTCTAGAGTCCAACTTGTCTCAAAGTCTTAGCAATGGTCTTGGTTCAGTTCCGAATCTCAGTGTTTGCCTTTACAGAACTTATTCTATCTCCTCCATGCTTTTCCAAGAGATTACACCACTGCATGATCCTTTGACCCCTGGACCATGCCTCAGTGCTGGCCCTCGTGATCCACATTGCTTTTGGGACTAAAGATAAGGACATTTTAGGCAATGCCAAAATGAGTATCAGTTTAATTTCAAGGAAAAAAAAAAAAAAGAGAGAGTCATGGGAGAGAGTCCAGAGTGCAACTTGGCCAATTTTATCTAGAAGCACGCCTTTGTTTTAAAGCCACTTATCATAGTCTTGTGTATACTTATCACTTGTATTCACACACTCTCACATTCTTCTGTTCATTTATTCCTTTGAGCACTTACTGAACTCAATCACTATGTTAGGCTCTGGGATAAAATGATATGAGAACAAAGATATTTTCCCTGCTCTTCAGATTGCCTATAATCTGGGAGTAAGAGACAGTGCCATGAATGATAATTATAAATAATAAAATAAATGTGCCAATATAAATAATCACAGGGACCTCCCTGGTGGTCCAGTGGTTAAGACTTTGCCTTCCAATGAAGGGAGTACAGTTTCAATCCCTGGTAGGGGAACTAGGATCCCACAGGCTTCATGGCCAAAAAAACCAAAACATAAAAACAGAAGCAATATTGTAACAAATTCAATAAAGACTAAAAATATTCCACATCAAAAAAATATTAAAAAAAAACAACAAAACAAAACAACTCTGTGCTTCCAATGCAGGGGGCACAAGTTCAATCCCTGTTCCAGAAATGACGATCCTATGTGTTGCTTGGCAGAGACCAAACAAACAAAAAACAGGTTCAATAGCAGCAGAGGAGAGGAGGTCTGCAATCTTAAACTTGGTAAGCAGTACCTGACTAAACCCTGAAATAATAAATATTTCATGCAATGCTTTCCATAACCTGCCCACTCTATCTTTTCCAATTTTATTTCTTTATGCAATTATAAACTCCAACCATATGTGAGACTACTATGGAAAATGTTCATCAGGAATTTTAGACAATTTTTATTTGGGGGAGGGTCATTTACTCATAGTTAATTGTATACCAAATGCTGCTATGGCAGCAGATTGTACATTCTACAGTCTTGTAATCCAAGGTCATGAGGTACATGATTTTTTTTAGGGAGGAAATTTGATAGGATACCTTTGTATTAAATATAGTCAACCTTCTACCAGCACTATGCATAATCCCAAATGGCAAATAACCTAAATTTTGTTTCACAGATAATTTAAAAATTGTGCATAGTTAGATTTAGAATGCATTTTTTGCTTTTCTAATTTACCATCTGTCATAGGAGGTATACCCTATAGGTTTCCCCTTTTTAAAGCTGTCAACATTTAAACTGTTAAATTAATGATGGTGTTGATAGGTTTCTGATGGATTATGAGGAAGGAAACTGTCTAAGAGCTAAAATTTGTCTTGCATGATCCCCACATGAATTACTATATATATATATATATATGGCTGTTTTGATTGTTCTCATGTGTGTGTGTCTGGATATATGTAGTCAAGATGTGAACAACTTGCAGAAAAATAAGCTCTTACCAAAGAAGTCTACAGTACATGCAATAGCAGTGTTCATAAGTGTGCCTTAGAACCGACCTTTGGGTGGAGTTATATCACTGCCAACGGTTCAGATGTTGTGGTTTATTCTAACACTTACTGTCACTTTGAACGATTAAAGTTGTTTGATCCAACATTAGAAGGCTGCATTTCACGAGAATCAAGACAACATATACTCTAGCTGTCTGGGCCAGCAGCATGCGTCAGACCACAGACAGATTGCCAGCCATTTCTTTCCGGTTCCTGTTTTTGTCTGAAAAATGGCAATGTTGGGAATTGAAAAAATAGTTGTAAAAGCACTTAAATGTGATTCGGTATAATCAAGGTAAAGAAAAGCATACTTTGTTCCGTCCTCAAATATGAAAATGTATACAGTATTGCTTCCTTTCTAAAAGAAATTTAATTATATATGATGAACTGGCACAATTACTGCCTCTGCCGCCGTGGATGACAAGCACGCTCTAGTTTCCCTTTGCCTGAGATGCTCTCCCTGATAACTCACTGCACTGCTACTTCTATGTCCTCATTTTAATCTCATGCTTCACCAAATGCAATCTGACCCTGCTCTCAAAAGGCTGCTTAATCAAAACTTGCCAATCTCCCAATCCCATTTGCCACTTTCAGGTCATCATTCTATCCACGTTTTTTTGAAGTCTTCAACATCACCTAGTTAAGCACTCTTCCCTGGACTACTAAACCTCAGGTATCTTTCAGTCCTCTTTTCCCCCTTTCTCTCTGACTCTCAAATTATATTTGTGCTTAGAGCATTTCTCAAGTTCCTGCCTTTGACACTCTTCTTTCCTTTCTCTATATGATCAATTGACAATCTTATTTTTTTCACAGCTTTTTTTTTTTTAAATCCTGTAAAGAGCTTATAAGTGATAAATGTGCATTATAACAATACAAAGGACGCAATGGACTATTCAGTAAAATATTAGTTGTCTTCCCCCATACATTTTTTTCTGTATATTTATATCTGTCTATATGTGTGCATGTATGTTACTTTTCTGTCTATAATATATTCATACATGTATGTATTTTCATGTCTATTTTGTTATGGAAGTTGAATCATATTAAATATTGTTCTACAACTTGCATTTTTTTCTTTACAACAAATCATGAATATCTTTCCTAATTGATGCATATGTGCTGTGCTTAGTTGCTCAGTCATGTCTGACTCTTTGCAACCCTATGGACTGTAGCCCACCAGGCTCCTTTGTCCATGAGGATTCTCCAGGCAAGAATACTGGAGTGGATTGCCATGACCTCCTCCAGGAGATCTTCCCAACCCAGGGATCGAACTCAGGTCTCCCACATTGCAAGCACATTCTTTACCATCTGAGCTGCCAGGGAGCCCAATTGATACATATGGAGATATTTAATCCTTTAAAAGGCTTCAAAATATTTCACAGTATGGAAGTATCATACTTCTGAACTCCATAGGGACATATCCACATGGTTATTCCACCAGCTAATTAAATGTAATTAAATTGTTGTATTTAACAAAAAATTGTATTAACAATTACAATTGTTAATTGTGTATTTCTACATTGTATTCCATACTTTGGCCAGTAGTGTCATCCTCCTTCTGAGTGTGTAACTTGAGCACTAACACTGATATTACCCCTAAATCACAGACATAAATTTCACTGTTTACAGAAACATCCCCCTGGGTATGCCAGAGATGCTTCAGGTGCGGCGTATCCCAAATGGACTCTTCATTTAGTGGCACAACTCTGCCTCAGAGTTGGTTGTTTCACATCCCATGTCACTGAATTTGTCCAATGGTATTACCTCAATATCTCTTTATTTCATTCTACCTAGCCTTCTCTCATCACTATCTTAAATTTCACAGTCTTTCATCCAACCTGCTTTCATCCAACAGACTCTGCCATTACCGTTCTCTCTTCACACCTACCCACTTTCTCTCCCCTCCTGCCAATCCATTCACTAAGCTTTCATCAACGTGCTTCCCATCTTCTCTTTTCTGATGGGTAGATCTACCAGCTGACACACAGCTTAATAGCTTAACTGACTCCCATCTACACACAGAATAAAGTTCATGCTCTTTAGCTTACAATGCAGAGATTTTTATCCCCTGTCCACCTCTCCAATCTCATTTCCCATTAGTTCCAAGTTCCCTGTTGCAATCTGTGCTTTTGCAAAATACTCACACACATATATACACATACAAACACACACGGGGGGAGAAGTTTTTTGAGACCTCCACATACTTAAAAAGTTTAATTCCTCTGTGTGAGATAGGCTCTGCACCTCTTTACCTTGAAAACTCCTATTTATTCTTCAAAGTCCAGCTCAACCACCACCACCATTTGCTCAATGGAGTCTTCCCTCATTCTCCCCAGACACAATTACATTTCTTTGTAATTTGTAAACTTTGTTTACACATTGTTTTGTAATATATTGCATATTATTTTATTTGTCTATATTATTTATCTATTCACCTTATGTCACCCCTAGCTTTTTGATAGTAGGGACAAGATATTAATTTACATTTATATATTTAATATCTATCACACTGGGGCACATAGTAAGTACTCAGTAAATTTTTATCAGGGTACATTATGTAAGGATTTTATTTCTTTGTCTTCCTCAGCATCTACATCCAACTAGATAACATCTCTTTACAATGTCACCTCCTCAGTTATATTGTGTCTGTTTCATCTCTTTGCTTTCCCACAGCCATTTGCATAGTACAGGAACCCATCCCCTTTCCCACATGCATTCAGCAGCACCTGTTAAATATGTGTGACCCAGGGAGTATGACATTATGGAAAACATGGCGCCTAGCCTGGAGATGCTTGTGACAACTCAGCAGACAGACAAATAAACCAATCATTGAAGTAACTTCACCACTGGTTTTGCCACCATATTCTTCCTTTAATCTTGTGTACCCTTCACAGTTCCATCAGAGTACTCCTCATAACTCTAAATCATATTACTTTTGAGCTCAAAATCCAGTAGCTTTATATTTATCACAGAGTAAAGATTCACCATTTAGATAAGCATTCAAGACTCTATGCTTTTTCCATCCTATTCCGCATCTCTCCTTTCCCCTCCACTTCCTGATTCTGTCCATTCACCAGAGATTAATTCAAATTATGTCTTTTCCTTAGAAAAAAAGCCTTTGGCTATGTAGACCACAACAAACTGTGGAAAATTCTTCAAGAAATGGGAATACCAGACCATCTGACCTGCCTCCTGAGAAATCTGTATGCAGGTCAAGAAGCAACAGTTAGAACTGGACATGGAACAACAGACTGGTTCCAAATATGGAAAGGAGTATGTCAAGGTTGTATTGTCACCCTGCATATTTAACTTATATGCAAAGTATATCATGCGAAATGCCAGACTGGATGAAGCACAAGCTGGAATCAAGATTTCCAGGAGAAATATCAATAACCTCAGATATGCAGATGACACCACCCTTATGGCAGAAAGCGAAGAAGCACTGAAGAGCCTCTTGATGAAAGTGAAAGAGGAGAGTGAAAAAGTTGGCTTAAAACTCAACGTTCAGAAAACTAAGATCATGGCATCTGGCCCCATTATTTCATGGCAAATAGAAGAGGAAACAATGGAAACAGTTACAGACTTTATTTTGGGGGGCTCCAAAATCACTGTAGATGGTGACTGCAGTCATGAAATTAAAAGACACTTGTTCCTTGGAAGAAAGACTATGACCAACCTAGACAGAATATTAATAAGCAGAAACTTTACTTTGCCAACAAAGATCCATCTAGTTAGAGTTCTGGTTTTTCCAGTAGTCATGTATGGATGTGAGAGTTGGACTGTAAAGAAAGCTGAGTGCCAAAGAACTGATGCTTTTGAACTGTGGTGTTAGAGAAGGCACTCAAGAGTCTCTTGGACTACAAGGAGATCAAACCAGTCAATCCTAAAGGAAATCAATCCTGAATATTCATTGGAAGGACTGATGCTGAAGCTGAAACTCCAATACTTTGGCCACCTGATGTGAAGAACTGACTCACTGGAAAAGACCCTGATGCTGGAAAAGATTGAAGGCAGGAAGAGAAGGGGACGATAGAGGATAAGGTGGTTGGAGGGCATCACTGACTCCATGGACATGAGTCTGAACAAGCTTTGGGAGTTGGAGATGGACAGGGAAGCTGGGTGTGCTTGCATTCCATGGGGTCTCAAAGAGTCAGATATGACTGAGTGACTGAACTGACTGATATCTTTTTTCATGAAGTCTGCCAGGATCCTTCTAGGAATAATTAGCATGCCACTTCTTTTGTTGCAACATTAATGTGAATCCTTCTTTGTGTTATAATTATTTATTATAAATCTATCCCCATTATTGAATGGGGCAGTAATAAAATTTGAAAGGCTTTTTCCTTTCTTGCTTCACAAAATTAATACCAACAGAAATACAGTGGGCTTTTGAATTTGAAGCTTATTTCTTATTCAATTTGAAGATTTTTTCACTCTCCTCATTCACACAGTTCGCAGTGATATTTCTGCCTATGAACTTTACAGAATCAAATGCCATGAAGGCAAAGTTTATATTTTATAAAGGATATGATTATTTTATAAAATAAAGTCACACTAAATTTAGCCAATGATCTAGAAAGGATATTATTGCCTAGAGCCACAGTGAAATCACAAAGCAGCAAACCTTCATTAATGAAGAAATTATTGTAGTGTGGTAATCTCAAATGCAAGATAGTATTACAATAGAATATATGTATCACACTTGCCAAAATGAATTAATATTGCTTAGTCTTTTGATTAAAAGATCAAAGATTTTTAATCATGTCTTTGCACATTTTGCATGTGATCTGCTGAATCCAGTAATAAGTGATAACAAACCTATCATTTATGTAAATGTTCAGAAGCTTGGCAGTAAGGAAGCTTGGATTAGCTCTTATGGAGGAATGAAGAGTGCAAATATGTAATCTTTTCACAAGCTTGCAGGGAAGGATAATTCTTTTTTTCCAGCTGAGAGCCCTTTACTGATACAAAAGTGATTTTATGTTGCTTTTCCATCTTTATTTGATATATTGGCCTACAGGCCAGATTACCGAAAAGAGTCACTGTGAAGCTTAAGTATAAACATGGAGAGCTATGGGTGAATTATATGACAGAGAAGAGTTTGCTATGCTTACTACAGTTAAAATTAAATGTTATTCATTAAGATACACTACATTTTTCACTATTAGAGATCAAATTTTCTTTCAAGATGTGTTTTTTTAAATTAATATTTTCTTCTATTTCTATTTTATTTAGAGGCAATTCAGCTGTTGTGAGGAAAAGAACTTGGAGTCCGATTAAACTTCAATGTTAATTCTGGCTCTGGCACTTACTAACACTGTGACTTTGGGCAAAATACTTATAATCTCTTGACTTGAGTTTCCTCATTTGTGAAGCCTGAAAGGATTGTGAGGATTAAATTAGATAAAGTATGTCAAGCGTCTGGCGCAGCACTTGGCCTGTGATGGGCCGTCCCGAGTGACAATCACTAGCGTTACCAGCAGCGGCGCTGGACTGTGCTCCCTAAACGTTACCTTTTTTGTTATTGTGAACTGGGGAGTGGAAAAACCTAGGCTCAGAATCTGAATTTTTAGGTCTGGCTTTGCCTGTGTTACCAATCTTTCAGGACTTTATAGTTTGTTACTCTGTCTAGCACCTATGTCATATCGGGTTGTCATAAGTGTGTAGATAACATTCCCAAGGTCATTTTAGTTATGTTTTAAGTTGTAAATATAGTTCATGCAGTGTGGAATGTGGAAGTATAAGTACCCTTTCCTGCTCATCTGTAATCCCACTGCTCAGAGAGGATCACTTCCATCTCTTCTCAAACCATATATATGCATACATATTTTTGACCAAAATGAGATCATATATATGACATGTATTCACCATTATATCATACAGTACAGTTTCACTGCCCTAAAAATGTTCTGTGCTCTGCCTGTCCATATCCCTCTCCCAACCCCTGAAAACCATTAATGACCACTAATCTCTATATTTTTACTTTTTCTAGAATATCATACTATTGAAATAATATAGTATGTAATCGTTATAGACTGACTTCTTTCACTTGGACATATACATTTAAACTTCCTCCATAGCTTTTCAAGACTTATTAGCTCATTTCCTTTTAATGCTGAATAATATTCCATTGTTTGATGTACCACAGTTTCTTTATCCATCACCTCCTGAAGGACATCTTGGTTGTTTCCAGGTCTTAACAATTATGGGTAAAGCTGCCATAAACTTCTACGTCCAGGTTTCTGTGTGGATATAACTTTTCAACTCCTTTGGGTAAATACCAAGGAGCTCAATTGCTGGATCATATTGTAAGAATTTATTTAGTTTTGTAAGAAACTGTCAAACTATCTTTCAACGTGAATATACTGTCTTGCACCAGCAATAAATGAGAGTTTCTGTCGTTCTGTATCCTCACCAGCATTTGGTGGTGTTGGTGCTGTGGATTTGGACTGTCCTAATAGGTGCCAAAGAATGCTCAAACTACCGCACAATTGCACTCATCTCACACGCTAGTAAAGTAATGCTCAAAATTCTCCAAGCCAGGCTTCAGCAATACATGAACCACGAACTTCCAGATGTTCAAGCTGGTTTTAGAAAAGGCAGAGGAACCAGAGATCAAATTGCCAACATCCGCTGGATCTTCGAAAAAGCAAGAGAGTTCCAGAAAAACATCTATTTCTGCTTTATTGACTATGCCAAAGCCTTTGACTGTGTGGATCCCAATAAACTGTGGAAAATTCTCAAAGAGATGGGAATACCAGACCACCTGACCTGCCTCTTGAGAAATCTGTATGCAGGTGAGGAAGCACCAGTTAGAACTGGACATGGAACAACAGACTGGTTCCAAATAGGAAAAGGAGTACGTCAAGGCTGTATATTGTCACCCTGCTTATTTAACTTATATGCAGAGTACATTATGAGAAACACTGGGCTGGAAGAAGCACAAGCTGAAATCAAAATTGCCAGGAGAAATATCAATAACCTCAGATATGCAGATGACACCACCCTTCTGGCAGAAAGTGAAGAGGAACTAAAGAGCCTTTTGATGAAGGTGAAAGAGGAGAGTGAAAAAGTTGGCTTAAAACTTAACATTCAGAAAATGAAGATCATGGCATCTGATCCCATCACTTCATGGGAAATAGATGGGGAAACAGTGGAAACAGTGTCAGACTTCATTTTTTTGGGCTCCAAAATCACTGTAGATGGTGACTGCAGCCATGAAATTAAAAGATGCTTAGTCCTTGAAAGGAAAGTTATGACCAACCTAAATAGCATATTCAAAAGCAGAGACATTACTTTGTCAACAAAGGTCCGTGTAGTCAAGGCTATGGTTTTTCCAGTGGTCATGTATGGATGTGAGAGTTGGACTGTGAAGAAGGCTGAGTGCCAAAGAATTGATGCTTTTGAACTGTGGTGTTGGAGAAGACTCTTGAGAGTCCCTTGGACTGCAAGGAGATGCAACCAGTCCATTCTGAAGGAGATCAGCCCTGGGATTTCTTTGGAAGGAATGATGCTAAAGCTGAAACTCCAGTACTTTGGCCACCTCATGTGAAGAGTTGACTCATTGGAAAAGCCTCTGATGCTGGGAGGGATTGAGGGCAGGAAGAGAAGGGGACGACCGAGGATGAGATGGCTGGATGGCATCACTGACTCGATGGACGTGAGTGTGAGTGAACTCCGGGAGTTGGTGATGGACAGGGAGGCCTGGCGTGCTGCGATTCATGGGGTTGCGAAGAGTCGGACACGACTGAGCGACTGGACTGAACTGAACTGAACTGAATATGTGCATAGTGGACCATTAGAATGTTGATTGCAAGGTTTATCATCTAATTTGGGGTTAGTGCTCTGTTATTCAAATTTTCTTTTATGTTTAAGTGGAGCTTTATCATTTTTGCATGTAAATCCTATATATTTTTGTGAAATTTCTTTCTGTTTATTTATATATGTCTACTATCATCAAGAACACAATTTCATTTGCATTTTCTAAGTTATCTTTTGTGTCTGACAGTTATTTCTTTTGTTCTGATTATCTTACTGATCTCCAATTACAGATGACACGATATAATCAAAATAATAACTAAATCTCTTCCTATGGAAACTTATACTTCTTATCTGTGTGCATTCTTGAGAACTTCTGAGACTACAGACTCTTCTTTCATCCATCTGGCGTGAATTCAGCTCTGTCCATTTTAGCTGCGATCCTCAAATCTATGGCTGCATTCCATGCTTCTTGCCAGAACGTGAGACTCATTTATTTACTCATTCAACAAATATTTATTGAGCGGTTATTGTGAACTAGACCCTGTTCCAGATATATCTCTGGGATAGTAAAACAACTTAATTCCTAAGAAGGAATGTTCTGCTTAGAATCGCACTGCTGTTTTGTTATTATAATGTTTACGTTTTGAAAGATAATGCATTTGATTACAAAGAACTTACAGTTTCTCAAATAGTTCATATTTGTAAAATCATGCCCAAACCACATTTAACCAGCATCTTAGAATGTGTTTTGAGGCCCTTACTACTCATTTGATCCTGGAAACATGTGACCCTTTTTCACATGTTTCCATTTCAAATTTGTGGTCAAGCACTCTAAAATGTAAATGCTGTTTTATCAAAAGGCTGTATGATGTTAACTGTCATGAGGATTTAATTCAGTGATCACAAATAAATGTGATAAATCTTTTACTTGCATGGTTAAACCATGAGATTTTAAGTTGAAGATTAAATTCTATCTTTTATATTTTTCCACTGGGTTGCTTCGATGGTTCATCTATAGTCAGGTGATTAGCTCAACTTCATACCTCTAACAGCATTATTTTAGAAATAGCATTACTAGTGGGGAAAAAAAAATCCCAAGAGTTTAGGAAGGAAGAGGTCATCTAAGAATTATTATTATTATTAATTTCCATTATTAGAAAATAATAGAAAGACAAGTTGTTTATAAGCTACTTTGTTATTCTGTAAGGAGAGAGAGTCAAAAGACAAAGGTTTAAATATCAGATCTACAGGGAACATGACTTGGGGGAAAGTTACAGCTTTTCTCTTCAGCTGTGAGATGAGAGGAAGTGTATTTGCTCTTCTACTTCAGAGCAATGTCAGGAAAATAAAACATGAAAAACCTTATAATCTGTTTGTTATTGCATAATATTAGGGAAGGTCACCAGTTTCAACCTACTTTTCAACGCAAGAGAGCCCATTTTCAGTTTTTCTAACAGGAAGACAGATAATCTAGTCTCTGCTATGTATTACCAAAATCAAAAGTTATAAAGGAAATACAACATTAAGAAGGTTAATTATTACTGTGTTTGTGCATGCTCAGTCATTTCTGACTCTTCATGACCCCATGAAATGTAGCCCACCAGACTCCTCTATCCACAGGATTTTCCTGTAAAGAATATTGGAGTCAGTTGCCATTTCTTTCCCCAGGGGATCTTCCCAACCCAGGAACTGAACTGTCTCCTGTGTCTCCTGCATTGGCAGCCAGATTCTTGACTGCTGAGCCACCGGGGAAGCCCACTTTAACATCCGCTAATGATAAAAGCTGAAATGGAGGAAATCGTCTTGATTATCAGTTATTTCTTTATAATAAGATATTTTAAGGGTTCATGGAATTTTCTAATGTCAAATCCTCTGGAGACAAAGCCAAGTGACATAGAAAATACAAATAACATAATATATTTAAACTGAGTCCTAGTTATTGTATGCTTAGAAATATTTCTTTGCCAAATAAAGAGATTGATTTTTTGATGTTTAAAATAACTCTGTGTTACTTTAGAAAGTATAAAAATTTTCTATTCCAATGTAACTCAGAGAAAAAGTAAAAGGATTTTGAAAACAAAATATTTGCTGTCAGTGGAAGTATCAATACATCAGAGTTTTGCTTTATGTTCTCAAAATGAAAAAAAAAAAAACAAACCCACGAAACATTCCAAGTACTATCATGTAGAGAAAATGCTTAAAGTACTAAAAGTATTAATCCTGGCAAGGCTCACCTGTTACATATTGACTGAGTCTATCAGAGAAATGGGAGTATGGAACGTGTAGTATTTCCATCATGGAAACTATTTAAAATGGGAGGCATGAGATGCACAGAAGAAAAACTTTTTCTTGTTTCAACATCACTAATATCATTCTTCCTAGACATCAATCAATAAATAAAATACACAGCATGTTGAATGTAAATGAGTTTCTCATGGTATTTCTCCCACAACTGAATAAACAAACAAAAGGCTGCATTCCAACTAGGTGGTCTCCTTAAAAACATTTATTTTGTATTCCTTAAAATGCTTTTGTGCAAGGAAGATTCGCCTAATTTAGTAACTTGTTTCTACCTCTTGGCTCATATGAAGTACCCCCCGTGGTGCTTTCCTTCCTTTTGGTGACCAAAAGTTATCAAATATCATCAGTTATTAGTGAATAGAGTCTAAAATATTGTATTTTCTTAAAATTATGCACATTTTCTTTATAGCATTTACTAAAAACTATCCTGCGTTCTTAGAAAAAAGTGATGAATCCTTATCACTTCTTACAATGGTTTCAGAGAAATAAACTGGA
Source organism: Bubalus bubalis (assembly GCF_019923935.1). Classification (NCBI taxonomy): domain Eukaryota; kingdom Metazoa; phylum Chordata; class Mammalia; order Artiodactyla; family Bovidae; genus Bubalus; species Bubalus bubalis. The sequence continues at coordinate 42,276,361 of NC_059162.1, read as the reverse complement.
AATTTCTTAACTGCCTTTTTCTTTTCAAATGAAATACATCCTGTCTGAAACAGAATCAGCAACAAACTAAAAGCAAGAGCTTCAGGATGACTGAATTTAAAACTATTTTTAAAAACAGGTAGTTCTGAACATATCAGATGATAGGCTTCAGTATAATAATAGAAAACCCCCTCAAGGTGCTGTGGTAAGCCACAATAGCTTTTAAAATACCTATTAAACAGAAAGCTGTGGCTCAGGATAGTGGTCAGTGTCTGCGGAATTAGAAATTCTTAGAGTTTCAAATCAAATCATAGAATTGGTGAGAACCAGTATTTCTATATGGCAACTCAGTTTGTAGAATTTTACAGCTGTATGGTGAAAGAAAAATACTTTAATAGCCACTTTAAAGAAATTGTGACTCTATATACTTTGGCAGAAACAGTAGGGAACTTAAATTGCATGAAGTTTAGTCCCCTTGGTGCTAGTTCCCTGAGAATGAGACAATGCAGTGACCATCATCATGGAGGAAGTCCCGAGCTGATCCCTGTGGGTTTGGGAGCAGCTGCTGTTCTCTCACTTCCTTCCAGGCTCAAGTTGTCACTGACTCATTAGGGTAAAACTTCTTGCATTAGTGGAAGAAGTAGCAGACTAGCAGAACTGCGTTTTCTTTGGTATGAACCTATTATCAACCAACCAGTGACAGATAAGTATTTTAGATCACCACTGCAAAGAAAAATAGAGCATGGCAATCATAGGTGGAGAAAAGCTCTGTAGAAGAAAACGGGACAGAGTAGAATGGTGCCACCATTTGTTGCCCCCACTGAGAAACCTGGGTGGGGGACAGGCATGCTTTACTGATACCTCATGACAGCCTTACTTTCCTGATACCCCACATCCAGATATTCACCAGATACTGATACTGGATGTATCCACTTTTTTTCTTTCCATGCTTTCCTGGCATCAATTCAGCCACCATTATAGCTCACCTGGCATTTCACAACAGCCTCCTTCCTGGCTGCCACCACTTGCTTTATCCAGTCCATTCTCCATATGACAACTAAAATGATCTTTCTAATAATCTTTCAGTAATTTACCATGGGCGTCAGCCTAAAGTCTGGATTCCTCATGTGGCTGTAAAGCCCTTCCTGATCCAAACCTTTCTGCCAACATATTTCTACAGCTTCATCTCTTTATGAATTTCTGATATTCCGGTTCTCAGACAAGTGACGTTCTTACCACAGGATCTTTGCACTTTCGCTGCATGATCTGCCTTCTGCTTGTCTTCCCAGGTCATCTCATACCACTGTCACATCACTCCACATGGGTCTTCAATGCACTGAGCATGTTTTGACTCACAGCTGCTTGTGTTTTCTCTAGTTTTAATACTTCTCCCTAGCTATCCTGTGACTTCAACATGTTATACTCAATAGTGAAAGCCGCTCAGTTGTGTCCGACTCTTTGAGACCCCACGGACTATACAGTCCATGGAATTCTCCAGGCCAGAATACTGGAGTGGGTAGCTGTTCCCTTCTTTAGGGGATCTTTCCACCCCAGGGATTGAACCCAGGTCTCCTGCATTGCAGATGCTTTCTTTACCAGCTGAGCCACCAGGGGAACCCATTACACTCAATAGCTGTATGGAAAATCAAAATGAGAGAGTTTACACACATACTTTAAGCACATCTTGAAATATAGATTCAAAAGTTCAAAGCTCTGGGCTTCCCTGGTGGTCCAGTGGTTAAGAATCCACCTTGCAATGCAAGAGAAACTGGTTCAATCCCTGGTCCAGGAAGATCCACATGCTGTGGAGCAACTAAGCCCATGCACCACAGCTACTAAGCCAGTGCCTAGAGCCCATGCTCTGCAACAAGAAAAGTCACATCAGTAAGAAGCCTGTGCACCACAATGAAGAGTAGCCCTTGCTCACTGCGACTAGAGAGAGCCCGAGTGCAGCGGGGAAGACCCACTACAACCAAATAGATAAATAAATTTTCAAAAAAAGAAAGTTCTAAGAAGCCACAGTGGAAAACTGATAAATAGATCACTGAAAGGGAAGCAATAGCAAGACTCTTCTTGAACTGTTTTTCCACAGCTAAGAGGCTGAGACAGAATCTAGACAGGTTCTTCAGGTAGCGCTAGTAGTTGTGAAAATTTTCCAGTTGATGAATTGCCTATACTGTAAGATGCTTAATGGTCCCTGAGCTATGGCTGCTTCTAGACCAGTGAGGGAAGCAGAGATGTTCACTGCCAGCTGGGAGGTCTGTTCAGTAGCAGCCACCGATCACTGACCTTCTAGCCTGTATCGTGTTCCCCTGCATCATCTCCAGATGTGTATTTCTAACCGCATATTGTAAATTACTACTTGGGGGTCCCATGGGTGTCTCAGAAGACTCTACCTGTCTAGAATAGAATTTGTTATCTTTCCCACAAAATCTGCTGCTTTTCCAACATTTTCTCTCCCAGTTAATGGCACCACCATCTGTTCAGATACCCAAATAAGAGATCCAAATATTCCTTTATACCTTACACTCTCACCATCCACATGCAGCTTCTCACCCGCTCCTGTTGATACCACTTTCTTAATTTCCTATTAAGGCTAAAATCCATTTAATTCTCTTTCTCCTCACCACCTCTCCTTCAATGAAAGCTGCACTTATTTCTGAATTATAACAGATCCCTAACTGATTTCTCTCATTCCAATCTTACCTTATGCTCATTCATTCTCTGTAAGTCCCTATAGTGATTCTCCAGGGCACTCAGGCTAAATCAGGTGATGAATATTTGTTGAATGAATTATCTTCTCTAATCTTCAAAATAACGTTAGGTTTATTTTTCAGTGTGGTACACTAAAGCTAAAGGGAGGAGCTCACCTCCTCATCAAATGACCAGGTTTGTCTGGCTCCTGAAGCTGTACTGTTTCTATGTCACACTGACTGTGCTTTCTATCTGGAGATGGCCTTTTTATGTGGACAGTGAAGACTGCTGGTTCCACAATGGAATTCTGACAGTCACACACAAGTAAACAATCACCAGTTCCCATGACATTGTAGTGATTTCTTTACAGATTACCTTGAGCTGCAGTAAAAGTGTGAACCAGAACTTCAATTATGTAGGCTTTATTTTAAGAGTATGCAGAAGAAAGACATTGTAAACTTTTAGGCAAAGTCACCATATTACCAAAAACAAGCTAATACAAATTTTTAAGAGTACATTCCAAGGAATAAGTTGAAATTTCTGCACATCGAATCCTGTTATTTATACTTCTGCTGCTGCTGCTGCTAACTCACTTCAGTCGTGTCCGACTCTGTGCGACCACATAGACGGCAGCCCTCCAGGCTCCCCTGTCCCTGGGATTCTCCAGGCAAGAACACTGGAATGGGTTGCCATTTCCTTCTCTAATGCATGAAAGTGAAAAGTGAAAGTGAAGTTGCTCAGTCGGGTCCGACACTCAGCGACCCCATGGACTGCAGCCTACCAGGCTCCTCCATCCATGGGATTTTCCAGGCAAGAGTACTGGAGTAGGGTGCCATTGCCTTCTCCAATTTATACTTATAGAGTATATATAAAGACCATAAAATAGAACTTTTGCCCAGAACAGTACCTGGCACATTGTTGAAGTTCAGTAAATATTTGTCAAGTAAGTGAATTAATAAAGGGAAATAGTAAAACCCTCAGCATTCAATGATCCTGAATCATTTGCTTGTGTTTGTCATATTCTTTCTGGTAAAGGAAAATAGTAAACTTGTTTGTTTAAGCTAAGTTTTCCACTACAGAGATCAAAGCAAAAAGTTTTCGTTTTCTCATTAAACTAGAAAACTCATTCAATCAGAAAAATTTATTTCCTAAATATACTGGTAAAAAACACATGATTCAAGTTTTTAAAGTTTCTACCAAAACTTAATATATGTATTTCTGTTTATGTTTTAAACTATGAATTTAGCTTTATGAGAAAGAAGATTGACATAATTAGCTGAAATGAAAATTTTGGATTTATTTGCAGTCAAAATATCAGCATTATCTCAATTTACACTAATATTTCAGATTCCATTTTTGCTCATCTCTTCCCTAACTCCCTCCACACTTATACACTATTGAGTTACCCCATACATGATAATTTTAACCAAGGTTAACTAAAAAGCCTCTTGATGAAAGTGAAAGTGGAGAGTGAAAAAGTTGGCTTAAAGCTCAACATTCAGAAAATGAAGATCATGGCATCCGGTCCCATCACTTCATGGGAAATAGATGGGGAAACAGTGGAAACAGTGCCAGACTTTATTTTTCTGGGCTCCAAAATTACTACAGATGGTGACTGCAGCCATGAAATTAAAAGACGCTTACTCCTTGGGAGGAAAGTTAGGACCAACCTATTTAGCATATTCAAAAGCAGAGACATTACTTTGCCAACAAAGGTTCATCTAGTCAAGGCTATGGTTTTTCCTGTGGTCATGTATGGATGTGAGAGTTGGACTGTGAAGAAGGCTGAGCACTGAAGAACTGATGCTTTTGAAGTGTGGTGTTGGAGAAGACTCTTGAGAGTCCCTTGGACTGCAAGGAGATGCAACCAGTCCATTCTGAAGGAGATCAGCTCTGGGATTTCTTTGGAAGGAATGATGCTAAAGCTGAAACTCCAGTACTTTGGCCACCTCATGGGAAAAGTTGACTCATTGGAAAAGACTCTGATGCTGGGAGGGATTGGGGGCAAGAGGAGAAGGGGACGACAGAGGATGAGATGGCTGGATGGCATCACTGACTCAATGGACGTGAGTCTGAGTGAACTCTGGGAGTTGGTGATGGACAGGGAGGCCTGGTGTGCTGCGATTCATGCAGTTGCAAAGAGTCAGACATGACTGAGCGACTGATCTTATCTGATCTTAAGATTATATTTGACATATCAAAATGTTGCAGGAAGGGGGACCCCTTCCAGGCCTGAAACTGGGCTCTTGTCTAACACTTGGAAAAGAATTGTCCGAGGAGACACGTGCTGACAAAGCAAGAGATTTTATTGGGAAGGGCACCCTGGTGGAGAGCAGTAGGGTGAGGGAACCCAGGAGAACAGCTCTGCCGCTTGGCTCGCAGTCTCAGGTTTTATGGTGATGGGATTAGTTTCCGGGTGGTCTTTGGCCAATCAGTCTAATTCAGAGTCTTTCCTGGTGGCACACACATCACTAGCCAAGATGGATGCTGGCGAGAGGGATTCTGGGAAGTGGACGGAAATGTGGTGTCTCCTTTCGACCTTTCCCGAACTCTTCTGGTTGGTGGTGGCTTATTAGTTCTGTATTCCTTATCAGGATCTCCTGTCATAACAACTCATGCAAATGATTACTATGGTGCCTGGCTAGGGTGGGCAGTTTCAATCAGTGTGCTTCCCCTAACAAAAAGAAAAGGAAAATATATTGATTTTCTGAGTAAAATGTACAATAAATAATTCTTGATTAGTCAGGAAAAATATATCAGTCAATCTGCATGTCACATACTATAATTCTATGCTTATTTTTATAATAAAAGTACACTTATAATATTGTCTTCAATATTTTAATACATAAAGGTCTAATATGAATTTAAAGAGATATAATTTAAAGAAATTAAATCGTATCTGTTTAAAAAGAAATCAGATCTTTATTTATACTGTTATTGTTGTTCAGTTGCTAAGTTGTATCCAACTCTTTGCAACCCCATGGACTGCTGCATGCCAGGCTTCCCTGTCCTTCAGTATCTCCTGGAGTTTGCTCAAACTCATGTCTTGAGTTGCTGATAGCATCCAACCATCTCATCCTCTGTTGTTCCCTTCTCCTCTTACTATCAATCTTTTCCAGCATCAAGGTCTTTTCCAGTGAGTCAGCTCTTCACATCAGGTGGTAAAAGTACTGAAGCTTCAGCTTTAGCGTCAGTCCTTCCAATGAATAATCAGGGTTGATTTCCTTTAGGATTGACTGGTTTGATCTCCTTGCTGTCCAAGGGACTCACGAGAGTCTTCTCCAGCACCACAATTCTGGTTATGATGTCAGATCTGTTTTTAGGTCATGCTATAAATAGGCCAGAAAATCAGGAAGAAGCTGAGCTTGAGTTCCCCTTGTAGTGAGCTTATGATTTGTGTATGATACCTTGACAGTTTGTAGCATTACTAGTTATATACTCCCTGTTTAAAATGTACATCTAACATCTCACTGCTTCTGAGAGAATCTGTATGGGAAATTTATTTTATCATCAACACCAAGGGTTTTCAATGGAAATCAATCCCATTCTGGGGTCTGGTGAAATTTTTTTAGGACTGAGTTTGGATACTTTAACAAAAAAGCATAATGTTGGCAAATTTGGAAAATCTGGGAGTGAAGGTGATAATTAGATCAATATTAGATTTTTAAAGGCAATCGAATTTCCAGACCTTCTCTGACAGGACATGTGCTTCTGGACTATGATTATGTCTGGTCTGGACACTGACCTTGGCTGGGGGAAGCATACCATCATACTTTCTTCTGTTTGGAGAACTCTCTCTTCTTTGATTCTTCAATCACACAGTAGGCCAACCACAATGGGCCTGGCATAGAAGCACTTCTTCCCAGCAGCTTTCACAAGAGGAGGACGTGCTGTGTATCTATGCCAATGTACTTCTCTGTGTGTGGCGGCACTCTGCAGGGAGTATCCATCCAGTGCTGCTCTCCCCTCTGGGTCTCTGAGGCGCAGGCTTCCTTCCTGCAGTGAAGCGGAGTGGGAATCTCTCTGAAACCACTCTATTTTCCTGCCTTTTTTTTTTCCCCCACTCCTAGTGAGACATGCAATAGATCAAACTCATTCTCTTGGTTGGCATGTTCTGCGTCTGACTCCAGTGTGTTTTTTTGTTGTCTTCAAGTGAATTATGCTCAAAACTGACAGCAGCTGCCTGCAACAGATAACCCTGAAGGGCAGGGTAGTAGAGCCTTGCGGTCAGTCCTTCCTTTCCTGAGCTGCAGTCTTCTCCTCTGAAGGTCTCCTGAGTTCCTAACTGCCAGAGCTCAAGGAAATCTGACCCTATTTTGATTTCAATAGGAAAAAAAAATTGATGTAAAATTCAAAGTACCCATGTAATCATTTATAGAAAAAAAAGATCTCTAAACTTATGTTTTAGAAAAGAAAAAAGGAAAGAAGTAGGAAATCCCCTCAACAGTTTCATTTAGAAAAAAAAAAATCACACCTATGCTAACTCCATGGTGCGAAGTAAAAATTATAATGCAGGAGAAGGTGGTGAACATATTTTAAGTAGATTGTTAATGTTCACAGTGCCAAGTACAAGAGCACTGGGCATAACCTACTTACTTATACTTACTACAACATGCTTAAATGACTTGCATACACCATACTGCTGCCTCTCAGGTGGCTTTGTGGTTACTGTGGATCATGAACCCCACCCTTTTAGATCAGATAAGGCTAAAATGTGATGACGAAGGGAGGGGGAAAATAACCCTTATATTTATAAGCCAGTGCTTATAAAGATACTTAAGACATCAAACATCTGAAATGAAAATCTATTTATCAGGCTGTTTAACAAGCTTGGAACAATATTTTTAAACAATACTACTGTTTATCAATTTGCCTTTCATGGGGCTAAAATCTTTGGAAGCATCTGAGTTAATAGAAGACTTAACTGATTTTTTATCATGTTTACATTTGAGTTTTTAAGACAACATGAGCTTCAGGTATTTTTTTTTTACCAATAAGACTTTTCCTCTGTCATTAAGTTCCTGCTGTAAGGGAAGTCTGAAGCTATCACTGGCACTAGGTCTTTCGGTTCTGTCTTTAAAAGTCTCTGGAATACCCTCTTCTCTGTCCTTAGCAGTGCCACATGACCAGCCTTTATAGCCATTTCCCTATACTCATCTAGGAAAACTTCTAACTGATCTGATTGCCTCCTGCCTGCTCTCTACACTACTGCTATAGTTATCTTTCTAAATACAGCACTGATACTTTCACTCTTTTGCTTAGAAACATCTCAGCAGTTCATAGCTCACCAGAATGGGTTACCAATGTGACCAGATATTGATCACAACAGCCTTTGGGGTACTAATGAACCTGAGTTAATTGCCTCATTCAAGCAGCTTCTTCTGCTGACTCCAGTGTACTATTCAAATGTTACCATTTTTTTAATTGAGCTTCTACTTAAAAGGTTTGGAAGCACTGTGTTAAAACAAGTGTTCTGACTCTGGACACATGAGAACATGAGTCCAGGTTTACTAGATCTCTTACTTTTTTCTAGAGAAGCTGGAAACCCAGTTTTTGGTGCTGTGGTGAGAAGGAGCATGGTTCATGTCCTGTGTGGTATGCCTGTAAAGGATAAAGCAAACTATTGTGGGGACCTCCCTGGAAGTCCAGTGGTTATGACTTCATCTTCCAGTGCAGGGAGTGTGGGTTTGATCCCTGGTTGGAGAGCTAAGATCTCACATGCCTCATGGCCAAAAAAATCAAAATATAAAAACTTAGCAACACTTTTCAGGTGGTGCTAGTGGTAAAGAACCTGTGTGTCAATACATAAGAGACACAGATTTGATCCTTGGGTCTGGAAGATCCCCTGGAGGAGGAACTGGCAACCCACTCCAGTATTCTTGCCTGGAAAATCCATGGACAGAGAGCTCCTGGTGGGCTACAGTCCGTGGGGTCGCAAAAGAGTCGGCATAGTCATATACACACACAAACATACACAAAGATTGAAAAAGTAACCCACAGACTGAGAGAAAGTATTTGCAAATCATGTGTCTGATTAAGGGATTAATATACAGAATACATAAAGGACTTCTATGACTCCTACAACTAACAACAAGAACAACAAACAAGCCAATTTTAAAATGGGAAAAGGATTTGAATAGACATTTTCCCAAAGATAGCAACCAAACAACAATAACAAAGATAATGCATAAATGGCCAATAAGCACATGAAAATATGCTCAACATCACTAGTCATTAGTGAAATAAATTAAAATATATATAAGATACCACTTCACACCCATTAGGATAGTTATTACTAAAACAAACGAGTAGAAAATAATGGGTGTTGGCAAAAATGTAGAGAAATTGAAACCCTATGCATTGACGGTGGTAATATAATATGGTACAACTATATAGTGGTTCCTCAAAAAATTAAACATAGAATTATCATGATTCATTAATTCCAATTTTAGAGATATATCCCAAAGAATTGAAAGTAAGCATTAGAACAAATATTTGTACACTTAGTTCTTAGCAGCATTGTTCACAATAGCCTATACACACACACACACACACACACACACACACATATATATATATTTATATACATATTTATATATACAAGATGATGAAAAAGTTCTGAGACAGATAATGGTGATGGTTGCACAATTAATGTGAGTGTACTTACTGCCACTAAACTGTGTATCTTAAAATGATAAACTTTATGTTATGTATCATCGTTGTTTAGTCACTAAGTCGTGTCTAACTCTTTGCGACCCCATGGACTGTAGTTCCTCTATTAGTTCCTCTATTTTACCACAATTTTTTAAAAAGCAAATCATTCATTATTGCAATCTTTATTTCTGCTTTACATAGGGGTTTTGGTCAGGCTCCTTTTTGTCTTTACCCTCAGTTCAGTTCAGTAGCTCAGCACAGCATGCCAGGCCTCCCTGTCCATCACCAACTTCCGGAGCCCACCCAAAGCCACGTCCATCGAGTCAGTGATGCCATCCTGCCATCTCATCCTCTGTCGTCCCCCTTCTCCTCCTGCTTCCATCTTTCCCAGCATCAGGGTCTTTTCCAATGAGTCAACTCTTCACATGAGGTGGCCAAAATATTGGAGTTTCAGCTTCAACATCAGTCCTTCCAATGAAAACCCAGGACTGATCTCCTTTAGGATGGACTGGTTGGACCTCCTTGCAGTCCAAGGGACTCTCAGGAGTCTTCTCCAACACCACAGTTCAAAAGCATCAATTATTCGGCTCTCAGCTTTCTTCACAGTCCAACTCTCATATCCATACATGATTACTGGAAAAACCATATCCTTGACTAGACGGACCTTTGTTGGCAAAGTAATGTCTCTGCTTTTGAATATGCTATCTAGGTTGGTCATAACTTTCCTTCCAAGGAATAAGCATCCTTTAATTTCCTGGCTGCAATCACCATCTGAAGTGATTTACCCTAGTTTCTCTTAAATCAATTGTTCTACTCTATACAAACATCTATTTCTGCTTTATTGACTATGCCAAAGCCTTTGACTGTGTGGATCACAATAAACTGTGGAAAATTCTGAAAGAGATGGGAATACCAGAACACCTGATCTGCCTCTTGAGAAATTTGTATGCAGGTCAGGAAGCAACAGTTAGAACTGGACATGGAACAACAGACTGGTTCCAAACAGGAAAAGGAGTTCGTCAAGGCTGTATATTATCACCCTGTTTATTTAACTTATATGCAGAGTACATCATGAGAAATGCTGGACTGGAAGAAAGACAAACTGGAATCAAGATTGCTGGGAGAAATATCAATAACCTCAGATATGCAGATGACACCACCCTTATGGCAGAAAGTGAAGAGGAACTCAAAAGCCTCTTGATGAAAGTGAAAGTGGACAGTGAAAAAATTGGCTTAAAGCTCAACATTCAGAAAACAAAGATCATGGCATCCGGTCCCACCACTTCATGGGAAATAGATGGGGAAACAGTGGAAACAGTGTCAGGCTTTATTTTTTTGGGCTCCAAAATCACTACAGATGGTGACTGCAGCCATGAAATTAAAAGACGCTTACTCCTTGGAAGGAAAGTTATGACCAACCTAGACAGCATATTCAAAAGCAGAGACATTACTTTGCCAACAAAGGTTCGTCTAGTCAAGGCTATGGTTTTTCCTGTGGTCATGTATGGATGTGAGTCTGTCCAACAGAGTTGGACTGTGAAGAAGGCTGAGCGCCAAAGAATTGATGCTTTTGAACTGTGGTGTTGGAGAAGACTCTTGAGAGTCCCTTGGACTGCAAGGAGATCCAACCAGTCCATTCTGAAGGAGATCAGCTCTGGGATTTCTTTGGAAGGAATGATGCTAAAGCTGAAACATCAGTAGTTTGGCCACCTCATGGGAAGAGTTGACTCATTGGAAAAGACTCTGATGCTGGGAGGGATTGGGGGCAGGAGGAGAAGGGGACGACAGAGGATGAGATGGCTGGATGGCATCACTGACTCGATGGACATGAGTCTGAGTGAACTCCGGGAGTTGGTGATGGACAGGGAGGCCTGGCGTGCTGCGATTCATGGGGTCGCAAAGAGTCAGACATGACTGAGCGACTGATCTGATCTGATACATATATGTACACATATAAGAATGTGTATGTGTGACAGAGAAGGTGTTACAATGGATCGCTCAAAGATTGAAATGGGAAGGGCAAATTAATATTGATATTCATCTCTGCAATTTAAAAAAACTTGTCTTTAGAGAATCTTGTTGCTCCAAAGATGTTTTGTTCTAGCTCTAGATGTTCTATATATATGTGCATATTTACATATATATAAAATTATACTGAACATTTTTTCTTAAGTTTATTGGCTAGTTGCATTTGTTCTTTTTTAAACCTTTGTTTTTATTGAGTTATAATCGACAGATAACATTGTATTAGTTTCAGGGGTACAGTATGATGATATATATTGAATGCATATATCGTGCATATAATGCATATATTATGAAATGACCACAACAATAAGTATAGTTAACACCCATCACCATACATGGTTACAATTTTTTTAAAATCTTGTGATGAGGACTTTTATGATCTACTGTCTTAGCAACTTTCAAATATGCAATACAGTCATCATGCAATAATACAGTCACCATGTAGCACTATATCTCCATGAGTTTTTTATTATGTAATTGGAAATTTATACCTTTTGACCCTCTTCACCCATTTTTCCCATTGCTACCCACTGCCTCTGGCAACCGCTAATCATCTGCTGTCTGCATCTATGAGCTTGGTTTTTTGTTTGGTTGGTTTGGCTTGGTCTACATGTAAGTGATATCAAATGAAATTTCTCTTTGATAACTTATTTCACTTAGCATAATATGCTCAAGGTCCATTTATGTTGTCACAAATGGCAGAATTTCCTTCCTTTAATAGCTGAGTTATATTCTATTGTCTCTGTGTGTGTATACATTTTATCCCACATTTTCTTTATCCATTTATCCATGGATGGAAACTTAGATTATTATCTTATCTTGTCTATTATAAATAATGCTGTAGTGAACACGGGGGTACATATATCTTTTTGACTTAATATTTTCACTTTGTTTTTTTCAGATAAAGACCTAGAACTGAAATTGCTGGATCATACGGTGGTTATGTTTTAATTTTTTTGAGGAACCTTCATACTGTTCATACTGTTTTCTGTAGTGGCTGCACCAATTTACTTTCCTACCAATAGTGTATAAGGGTTTCTTTTTCTCTACATCCTCTCCAACACTTTTGACTTCTTATCTTTTTTAATAAGAGCCAGTCTAACAAGTGTAAGGTGATATCTCACTGTGGTTTTGATTTGCATTTTCCTGCTGATTACTAGTACTGAGCGTTTTTTTCAGGTACCTGTTGACTATCTGTGTCTGCTTTGGAACAATGTCTATTCAGATTGTCCATTTTTTAAAATGGGTTGTTTCTCTGCTATTGAATTGTATGCTTTATATATTTTGACTACTAACTCCTTATCAGATACATGATTTGCATATATTTTCTCCCATTCAGTAGCCTTTTCATTTTGTTGATAGTTTTCTTTGCTGTGCAGAAGCTTCTTAGTTTGATATAATCCCACTTATTCAGTTTTGCTTTTGTTGCCTTGCTTTTGAGTCAGATTTTTAAAAAAATTATCATCAAGGTTGATGTCAAGGATCTTACTACTTTTATTTTAGATGTTTTAAAATATTGGTGTCATGTGGCAATTCTCATGGTATGGACATTGTCTTGGAATTTTAATCAGACAAAAAGCAATGCTTCTCATTTTAAGAATATGAGAAAAAAAGCCATGATGTCCACCTCTCTTTTCCAATCATATTGCCATCACCCTACTTAAGTCCCATATAAACTCATATCTAAACTATTATGTTAGCTTCCTGTTTATACTTTTAACTCATTTTTTTCAGTGTATACCATATTGATTTTCTAAAATAGCACGTTTTCTCAGTAGGTGACTTTACTTCCTATTTCACAAAGACTATATCAAGCATGAATGCTCTTAGTTCCTGCCCTCCCCCTCCCTACCTTCTACAAACACAACTGCATGGGCTATAACCTTGCCTCTTTTCTCTGCTACAAACCTTGATTCTAATCCAGCCACTTGTGCTCTGGATCTCATTCTCTCCCATCTCCTCTGGGACCTGGATCCATCTGCTGCCTCTTTTCTGTCCTGTACCTTTAACCTTTTCCTCTTGTAGCTCTTTACCTTTAACCTATAACCAGACTCAACTCTATCTCAGCATAAAAAAACAAAGTGTGTTTCTCAAGCTGCCGCCTTGCATTTCTCCTTCTCCTCACCCCAAGCTTCATGAAAGCCTGTGCTCTATTTGCTTTGTTCACTCCTTTCCTCAATGTATCTCTATGAAACTGCTCTATAAACATTACGTGGTGGTTGCTTAGGTACTGAATCCAGTAGGCAGCTTTCATTATTTTTTTTAATCTTATCTGTCTTGAGCTTTGTCTTCAGTTTGGGCCAAAATCTTTCTTTGCATAATCATTCTTGTAACTATAATCATTCCTTCTTACTCTTCCTCTGCCTACACTCAACTACTGGTGTATCCGCTAATCAGTTCTCTGTGGTCCCTTCTCTGCTGATTGTCTTCAGGCTGATGCCATCACCATAAGCTGAAAACTCCAAAATTCTCTTTTCCTCAACTTTTTCCTGTTTGCTGAACTCAGTTGCATATAACCCAGCATTTCCACTGAACATGTCTACTTGGATGTGCAGCATATTTTACTATCAGATCAGATCAAATCAGTCGCTCAGTCGTGTCCGACTCTTTGCAACCCCATGAATCGCAGCACGCCAGGCCTCCCTGTCCATCACCAACTCCCGGAGTTCACTCAGACTCACGTCCATCGAGTCAGTGATGCCATCCAGCCATCTCATCCTCTGTCGTCCTCTTCTCCTCCTGCCCCCAATCCCTCCCAGCATCAGAGTCTTTTCCAATGAGTCAACTCTTCGCATGAGGTGGCCAAACTATTGAAGTTTCAGCTTTAGCATCATTCCTTCCAAAGAAATCCCAGGGCTGATCTCCTTCAGAATGGACTGGTTGGATCTCCTTGCAGTCCAAGGGACTCTCAAGAGTCTTCTCCAACACCACAGTTCAAAAGCATCAATTCTTCGGCACTCAGCCTTCTTCACAGTCCAACTCTCACATCCATACGTGACCACAGGAAAAACCATAGCCTTGACTAGATGAACCTTTGTTGGCAATTTTTTTTTATTTTTATAATAAAATAATATAATATAAAATGTTTTATTATAATACCCTATTTTTCATATCTTGGTAAATAGCACTGCCATCTATCAATTGTCTATATCAGAAACATGGAGAAGACTCTGTTCTTGCTGTTTCTGAATACCTTATCCAATTAGGCATGATGTCCTGTGCATTTTACTAAAGTGTGTCATTAAGCTTAGTTTTCTTATTCACCTTATTTAACTAATAGTTCTTTAGATACTCACTAAAGTAAGATGACACCATATTGACAGTCAAATAAAAATATTATTTCTTGTTATTAAACTGTCATAGTGAGTTCCAAATCTTTTGTTAAAAAACATCTAGAAATTTAAGCCAAAACTGTAGTTTATGAAAAATTAAAATATAACAATATGATCACACCCTTCACACAATAACACTTGTTATTTTAGATAGTAGCTATCACCAAAACAAGAAAATAACAAGTGTTGGCAAAGATGAAGAGAAACTGGAACCATTGTACAGTATTAGACACATGAAATACCACTATGGAAAACTTTATGGCAGTTCCTCAAAAAATTAAACAGAGAATTACCTTATGACCCAGCAATTCCACTTCTAAGTGCATATACAAAAGAATTGAAAGCAGGGACTAGAACAGATATTTGTACACCCATGTTGATGGAGTATTACTCACAATAGCCAAAAAGTGGAAACAACCTAATGTCTATTGACAGATGAACAGACAGTCTCAATGGAATATTACTCAGACTTAAAAGGGAGTGAAATTCTGACATATAGTACAGTGTTGAAGACATTATGATAAGTGAGATAAGCCAGACACAAAAGGACAAATTATATGATTCTACTTATATGAGGTATCTGGAATAGTGCAATTCAGACAGAGGCTAGAATGGTGCCTGTGAGCTGGGAAGCTATTTTTTAATGTGTATAGAGTTTCAATTTAAGATAATGAAAAAGCTCTGAAGATGTACAATGGTAATGGTTGCATAATAATATGAATGTACTTAATACTGGTGACCCATACACTTAAAAACAGTTAAATGGTTAAATATTGTTGTACATATTTTAGTACTGTTGTATTCAGCTCAGGCTGCTATAACAAAAATATCACAGGATGATTGGTTTAGACAAAAGATATTTATTTCTCACAGTTCTGGAAACTAAGATGTTTAAGATTAAGGTGGCAACAAATTCGGTGTCTGTTGAAGTCCTATTTTCAGGCCTGTAGATGGTGGCCTTCTTGCTGTATGGCCACATGGCTGAAACATCATCTCTTTCTCTTTTTATAAAAGACCCTAATCCCATTCACAAGGGCTCCAGCCTCACGACCTGATTACCTTCCCAAACCCCCATCTCCAAATACTATCACAGTGGGCATTTAGGTTTCAACATACATGAATTATGGAACACAAACATTCAGTACCATAGAAGCCATTTAAAATTAGAATATATTTATCAGATTTAAAAAAACCATCCTTTTTGATACATCTTTCTTTAGACTTCCAGAAGTATAGACTTTTTCCTTAACAATACAGGGTGTGAGAACTAACTGAAGAGAGTGGTCTCCTGCCAGAAGAGTATATGGGGATGGTTCTGAGAGACAATCAGAGATGTCAGAGTGCGCTCTGAAACTCCTGGGTGCAAAGAAATAGAAAACTGGGTGGCACTAGTGGTAAAGAACCCACCTGCCAGTACAGAAGGTGCAAGAGACACAGGTTTGATCCCTGGGTCAAGAAGATCCCCTGGAAGAGGGCACGGCAACCCACTCCAGTATTCTTGCCTGGAGAATTCCAAGGACAGATGAGCCTGGTGGGCTACCATCCATCGGGTCGCAGAGTCCAAGAGGACTGAAGCGACTTAGCGCGTGCATGCACAGCTGTGAAGGACATCCTGCTGCTGGCTCTGTCCCCTCGGTGACTGCAAAGATGCCTTCCTCACTCCTCTACTTGTATCCCTCCAGAGTGTGTGTTTCCCAGCTTGAACAAGACCCTTCCTACTTCTCTTAAAGCAAACAATGCACTCCAAGACAAAATAGAACTATACTTAGCAAAAAAAGAAAAAGTTTAAAAATACATGCATTTTTGCAGTCATTATGAAGCAATCTAAAAGCTGAATAAAAGAGAAAAGCAACTCAAAATTAGAACAAAGACCTTGGGAGCTCTAATGTGAAAATATGTGTATCATTGTTAAGTGCCAAAGTAAATACAGCATGCAAACCCCAAACTGCTTATCTATGTGGTTTCCATAGTGTCAATATATATGCAAAGTTGGTCTGGCTGCACTAAGAAACATTAAAGGTCATGGAAGTATAAACAAAAGTCAGACTCTCTCTGTGAACATTTGGCAAGCAAGTGTCAAGTTGCCTCCACACTTTCTCAGTTTCTAGAGAAATGAGCCAGAGGTGGCAGTAATGTTCTCCCCTTCCCCCCACCCTGCCCCCTTCCTCTCTCCTTCAGTCTCAATCCCCCATGAATTACAGCATTATTTTCTTCTGAGTCCCAGGAAATGAAATTCAAATTCACAGTGAAAGAGTACCCAAGGAAAGAGATGACCTGTTCCTTTTAATAAATATTTTCATATTTAATTACATCATAGTTAAAATGAGAAGTGCTTTAAAACTGACCTGCTTTGGGGGGGAGGGGAGGAATAAGATATTCTTCAAAAGGCTCTCTCCTTGTCAAGTCAAAATAGCTTCAGGTAAGTGAATAACAGGAATACCTGCTATAGCAACATAGCATCAGGATGACAGGAATGAATAGCACATCACCCAGTTTTCACTGGTTGTGCTACAGTTTTTGATCCTAGATTAGGGAGGCTCCTGAAATACCTAGCGGATGTGGACAAATTATATCAGTTATAAAAGCTACACTCAGTGGGATGGTTTTGCCTTATTATTTTAGAAGTTTAACAGCAGATATATACGGGGATGGTTTTTGGTTTGTTTGTTCTTTTACTGGAAAGGAATGGAAATTTAGCAGTGAGTTAATTCTACAAGCATTTACTAAATGATTACTATATGCTGGGCACTCTGCTGGGCACAGTTGTGAGTTGTTTGAAACTCACATCTGTTGAGTAACTCCCCTAAGGTCTCACTACTAATTAACAACAGAACAAGTCCATGCTTTGAACTCCTATTCTGTGTTACTTCTCAATTACTTTTGTTAAAAGGGCAAGGTTCTGCATTGTATGTCCCTGTATCTTCTTATCCTTCACATCTGATTCTCAGCCCCTGTGCCCTAAAACAGTGCTCATCTCATCAGTCCTCTCCTGTGGAACAAAACAGTCAATAGGTCTTAATGCATGTGCTCTCATTCACTTCAGTCATGTCTGACTCTTTGTAACCCTATGGTCTGTAGCCTGCCAGGCTCCACTGTCCATGGGGTTCTCAAGGCAAGAATATTGTAGTGGGTTGCCATTTCCTTCTCCAGGGGATCTTCCCAACCCAGGAATCAAACCCATTTCTCCTGCGTCTCCTGCACTGCAGGTGGATTCTTGACCCACTGAGCCATGTGAGAAGCCCATAGGCCTTAATAGCTGACTCCAAATTCCATGTACGTGTTAATGCTGCTACAGGGACCACTACTGCTCCTGCTTCTATTACTGTGTTCTGTTTGTGTGCTCAGTTGCTCAGTCATGTCCAACTCTTTGAAGCTCCATGGACTGTAGCCTGCTAGGCTCCTCTGTCTGTGGAATTTTCCAGTCAAGAATACTGGGACAAGTTGCCATTCCCTAGTCTAGGGGATCTTCCCGACCCACGGATAGAACCCACATCTCTTGCACCTCCTGCTTTGACAGGCAGATTCTTTACTTCTGAGCCACCTTTATTACTATACTATTAACAATAGCAAAGATAATTGATAATCTTCATTGACTTCTTACTATGTAACTGGAACCCTGCTAAGAGCTTTGTAAGCCTTCTTTGGTTTAATACTTTCAATGGTGGTTGAATGTATATGCTCTTGAACAGGCTGTGTTAGTTAGATCCAATCCCCTGTTCATTAGCTGTGTGACCAAGGGCTAGTTATTTAATGTTCCTGATTCTTGATTTCCTTATCTATGAAACAGAAATAATAAAAGTATCTATCTAGGAGAGTTGTTGAGAAAATTAAGTAATATAATTTAGAGAAGTAGTTATGAGACAGTAAGTTCTGTTCCAAGATGGCAGAGTAGAAGGACATGCATTCATCTTCTCCTGCAAGGATATGTGATATGTATTGACTACAAACCATTATTATTAATACAAATGTAATTTTGTCTATCTGTAAAATTCCTGCCATGTTCATACAGCCCAGTTATGAGTCCCTTTTGCTTTGGTCTCCCATATTTTTATTCCAGTTCCCTGCCTGGAACTGAAACCTGTTTTGAAACCAGTCCAGTTGGCAGGATCTCTGACAGCCTATTCTCTATTCCTGGGAATTGGATCTTGTCTCCTATGTCATCAGCCTCTGGATGGGATGCTACATATCACTCCCTGCCAGTGGAGCGACTTGATTTTTAATATTCCCATTGCTATCGTATTCCAGGCAAATTAGGCCCCATTAACTTTGTCTTTGACTGAGCTCCAGTTCAACATGCTCCTTCATAAATGCCAGTTTGAAGTGCTGAATGGTTTTCCCACCTTGCTCAATCCTGCTTCTTGCCCTTCTTCTACAAGCTGACTTTGAAATCATAGTACACCTGGAGGTCAAACTCATCTAAGATAGAGTTATAGTTATAAAGGACCCAAAGATGAAAATACATAGTCCTGCCCTAAATGAACTTGTGCTGTGCTCAGTCATGTCTGACTCTTTGGGACCCCATGGATTGTAGCCTGCCAGGCTTCTCTGTCCATGGGGATTATCCAGGCAAGAATACTGGAGTGGGTCGCCACGCCCACCTCCAGGGGATCTTCCCAACCCAGGGATTGAACCCATGTCTTCTGCCTTGCAGGCAGATTCTTTACTGTCTAAGCCACCAGGGAAGTCCACGAATACTGGACTGAGTAGCCTATCCTTTCTCCAGGGGATCTTCTTGACCCAGGAATTGTACTGGAGTCTCCTGTATTACGGGTAGATTCTTTACCAGCTGAGCTACCAGGGAAAAATGAACTTACAATCTTTATAAAATAGAAAAAACACAAAACACTGCTTATATATCCCCTTGGATTCCATTGATCTTGCCTGCCCTGTGTTCTAGACCTTCAGTTATTTCTCAAAAGCTTCTATAGTGTATCTACGCTGTGCCTCACATGGTTCTGCTGTCTGGAGCCAACTTATTGCATAACTAAGAATCCTGACCCTCCACTTTGGTTATCTATCACCTTGTAGCCAGGTAACCAGCCACATGCTCAGAGTCACTGCTGCTTCTTCCATTTTTTTGTGCTCTGATGAATTACCTCACCATAGGCTTAAAAGACGGAGAAGGCGATGGCACCCCACTCCAGTACTCTTGCCTGGAAAATCCCATGGACAGAGGAGGCTGGTGGGCTGCAGTCCATGGGGTCACTAGGAGTCAGACACGACTGAGCGACTTCATTTTATTTTTTCACTTTCATGCATTGGAGAAGGAAATGGCAACCCACTCCAGTGTTCTTGCCTGGAGAATCCCAGGGACGGGGGAGCCTGGTGGGCTGCCGTCTATGGGGTCGCACAGAGTCGGACACGACTGAAGCAACTTAGCAGCAGCAGCAGCAGAGATTTTCTTTCTGATCATATTTTTCTAGGCAAACCTCTCTCACCACAACTTCACCCTCCCCTAACACATACAGCACCTTAATATGATGAGAATTGTTTTGCCTTCAGGGTTAGCATTTAATCTAGAATTTCCCTTCACTAACTCTGAAAGAAAAACAAAATTTTAAACTGTTGACAAATCCTTTCATTCCACAATTAGAGATAAGGAGCTTACACACAAATACCTGAAATATAAATGAGGATATCACACTCTTTTTTGTTTTGATGGAGGAGGAGAGTTGGAGAGCAGAAAGGCAATGTGGGTCTTCAGAAGGGGACACAGCAGCCTGGAGGCAGGCAAGATGACTTTATCCAATTATACAATTTATTCACAGTTCTGCACTGTTCATCTTCATCTGATAACAAGGAAAGAAAAGCTGGGCATAGCAGTCCTGTGGGACCAGACACAGACAAATTATAATGGAAACTGTGATCAGATAATAAGCTTAAGCAAATATCTAATCCATGATGGAATATTTATAAAAAGCAGAAAGAATTCCATATGGAATATCAACTCTATTAAACAAGGCGATTATAATCTGATGCTGGATAGTATGGAAATGAATGAATATTATAGTTCAGATTTTGTTACAGCAAATGTTGTTTCCAAAAAAATCCTTTATAGAAGAAAATCTAAACCTGCTCTTGAAATGATAGGCCATTTAGTTAAAACCATATTTGTTACACTTTATTAGCATGGATAGTTATTACATGGATAGTGATAGAGCTGTTATTTGAACTCAAATTCAACATTTCTAACTACTAACCTGAACTATACCCAGCACCTTCTGTTAAGAATCACTGTACTACAATGATCTATTTTGCTGAAAAAAATATTATCGCACCTCCAGCTTTCAAAATTTTCAGTTAAAAAATTTAGCATAGCATTCCAAGCTCTTTATAATCCACTTCTAACCTCAGTATTCGGAGAAGGCAATGGCATCCCACTCCAGTACTCTTGCCTGGAAAATCCCATAGACGGAGGAGCCTGGTAGGCTGCAGTCCATGGGGTCGCTAATAGTTGGGCGTGACTGAGCAACTTCACTTTCACTTTTCACTTTCCTGCATTGGAGAAGGAAATGGCAACCCACTCCAGTGTTCTTGCCTGGAGAATCCCAGGGACGGGGGAGCCTGGTGGGCTGCCATCTATGGGGTCGCACAGAGTCGGACATGACTGAAGTGACTTAGCAGCAGCAGCCACCTCAATATTGACCCCAGTTATTTCATTTTAGTGTCCCATCACATTTGCTTACATTCAGTAAATATGCATTGAGCTAGCCCTGTATTAGGTAAAAATAATATAAGGACCCTCCAGAGTAACGACAGAATAACTAGGGAGAAATTGTCACAGAAGAGGATACATATGAGTTGAACCTTAAGTATGGGTATTATTCCAGCGGGAGAATGATGTAAGGACTCTTAAGGCAGACACGATATGGGTACCCTAGACATGCTTGGCATTTTCCTATTACATTGCCTTTTAAAACAAAAATGGAACCTTGGTAGTTGGACAGCATGAGGTTGTAGAAAGAAACTAGACTGGAGAACAAGAGACTGGAACTAACCATATTGGACTAGCTACTTCAAGGCCTTGCTTTCTGTCTTTTCATCTATAGATTAAGAGGGTTTACCTAATGCCTATTAAAGCCTGCTTCAAGCTGTAATAAACATCAGTCTGTGGTTGAGGAACAAGATCTATTCCATTATCTTATGTACAAATGCATGGAGGAAAAACTATTGCAAGAGTCATGGTTAACAACTTGGGCTCTGCTGCTCAGTTGTTTTATGATCAAGAACAAGATTCTTGACTATCTGATGCTTTGATTTCCTTAGCTGATCATGTAAGGTTGTTGGAAGGGTTGAGTCATAATGTAATACTTTATATTAATGAATACAAAGTACATTGCCTGGCATATATCAAGAGTTCAGTGTTAACTATTTGATATAATTATATGTGCATTCACATGTGTTTGTATGTACACACACACATATATATAATACCTGCACTTACATGGGTAGAAATTCCACGTAGTATTCAAAATATGTGGACTTTGATAATGTAATGAAACAATAAAAATCTAATTTGTATTCTTAAATAGAAGCAACTATTTTTTTTTTTCAAATGACAGTGTGGACTTTTAGTATAACTTTTACCTTAGTTTTAAAAAGTGAAGAAATTGCATCATTCAATCTGTTCTTTCACTTTCTTATAACTTGGAGAAGTTTATTTTACTTATAATAATTACTTTCTAGATGGAAATACCTGTCCAACTATTTATATAACTTTGTATATAAATGACTTATATATATTCATTCGACAGGGTAAATACAAATAATAGCTGTCGTGTGTAAAATTCCTGTGTGCCAGGCAATTTTAAGAGTTTTACTCAGATTGTCTCATGTATCCTCTTGAGAGTTCTAAGAAGGAGAAATCATTTTTCCTATTTTACAAATGAAGAAAATAAAATGGAGAGAATTAAAGACAGTGCCCAGGTCATATGACTAGTAAGTGCAGAGCCAATTCCATCCTAAGCCTTGCCTTTCCAGCCATGCTTCTCTTCCTTCCTTGCTTTGTGAGAGCTTGAAATTGTCTTGAGATCAACTCTTGATCATTAGTTAACAAATATGGCTAGTGATTAAATCTTCTAAGGACCCAAATGTCCATAAACAAAATGTGATATATCCATAAAATGAAATACTGTTTGGCCGTAAAAAGGAATGAAGTACTACTACATGCAACAATTTGGTTGGACCTTGAAAACACAATGTTAAGTGAAAGAAACCAGTCATACAACATCACAAATTGTATGAAAGTCCGGAACAGGAAAATGTATAGAGTCAGGAATGGTGTGGATGGCAGGACAGTCGGAGAATAGCTAAAGAGTTTCCTTAGATACGATAAAAATGGTCTGAGGTTGACAGTGATGATGGTCACAGCTATCTGTGAATACGCTAAAAACCACTGAAATGTATTCTTTAAGTAGGTGAATTCTATGGTAGGTAAATTATATCTCGATGAAACTGCTTTTAAAAAAGGTCCTCTGGAGAACTTTTAAAATAATTCTCAGGTTCTGCCTCACCCTACCTCCAGAACCCCCACCTCTAAGATTCCAGTTTGATAAATTTAGATTGGTTCTCTGTTTTTGTAAGGTAGTCACTAAGTCATGTCTGACTCTTTGTGACCACATGGACTGAAGCCCGCCAGGCTACTTTGTCCATGGGATTTTCCAGGCAAGAATATTGGAGTGGATTGGCATTTCCTTCTCCAGGGGATCTTTCCGGTCAAATCTATGTCTCTTGCACACATCTCCTGCATTGCAGGCAGATTCTTAACCATTGAGCCTTTTATGTTTTGATGATACGCTAGTTAAATGACCAGAAAATACATTTAAGGAATAGACACTAAACTGAAAGGGATGAAATACAAGAACTTCTAAACAATGTTTAACCATATTTCATGATTATATATATGTAACTACTTGCACTTCTTGGGGGATTTCTATTCAAACTGGACCTCTGAAAACACTACATCTTATTATTCTAAAGTTACAAATGCATTTCAGTTTCTTTAGAATGTGTTAGGCTTTTGCTGACTAAGCAGCATTACCTCTTAGTAGAGGTCCAAAGCTATAATTTGACCCCTCTGGCAAATTAAATACAATTATGCAAATTACCAGGATTTGGGCATAATCTAATTAGTACGATACATATGCACCACATAATAATTTCCCTGGCTGAAAGCTAGATTGTCTTATTTCATGTTTGAAATATGTTTTAGAAAAACATTCTACTATGTAGGCAAGATTTCATTATCTTATATATACTATTTGCTCAGCTCCGTAATGGACATGTTTAGAAAAATAAAGCTAAAATTGGAATCTTCAAGTGATGATGTATTTTGTCAGAAATTCATAATTACCAAACAGGATATTCCATGAAACTAGAAAGAAAATTCAAGTGGAAATGATTGCTTTTCACTAATAAAGTATAACTGTAACACTGCTATAACTTTTCTCTTTACAGAACTACAATCAGTGTCAAGTATGATTTAATGGAGATAATTCTGTTCATTTAAACGTAAAAGTTTAGGAGTTTAAAACTGACCTGAATTAAATTCATACCAATAAATTCCAGTCACACACTTTCTGAATGGTATTTATAATCAGGAGATTGAGTGCACTCTTTTTTAAATATGTGAACCCTATTAGCATTAATCAGTATTACATGTATGCACTGAGCAGAAATCAGGAAAGATTTTTTTTAGAGCTCCTTACTGAGGAAGCTAAAGAAATTATCCCTCTTATGTAGAGAAAAAAAGAAGCTTTCTTTTTCTTTCTTCCTACAAAAGTGATTTCATATGTGAGAGAAGTACTGACTAATAGCATTGGATATTGGCCTTTTATATAAAGGAAATTAATGTGCGGGTGTACCGAGGCCCCCAGTGTGCTATTGTCATTTCCAAGTGTGTGAACACAGCCTTCACTCATTTATTCTTAGCTTTTCCAGGAGACTGCCAACAAGCACAGCCAGCTCTCAAGCTGTATTGCGCAAAGATTTGCAGCCCACAAAGATCGGGAGTTTTTTTCAAAGGTAACGTCAAGGTCATAAAAGCCCCTAAACAGCTGTTAGGGAGTAACAACGCTTAAGAAAACAGTGGCCTGTGTTAGCTCTTTGTTCTGTTAGCAGAGAAATGCTCAGTTTGGTGGATAAAGAGGAGAAAAAAGTCCTGTTAATTCTATCTTTCTTAATCTACTTACAAACTCGTAGTGACAAGTATATTCCTGAGAAAGAAAGCAGCACGAGCAGTGTTTGGGTTGTGAGTATATGTGAAGGCATTAATGAATAAGCATATTTCTAAGGGATGTTACCAGCTATTTTCATTATGCCAGGAGCTTCCCCGCCACGGACCACAGAACCTTGTGATGGGGAGGGTGGCACAGAATCAGGGCAAAGCCGCAGAAGTGGGTGGGCAATAATCCAGATGGACCTGTAGATTTTCTTAATTGAGTATTATTAAAAATGCAAGAACTACCAATACAATATTGTAAAGTTTAAAAATAAAATTAAAAAAATGCAAGAACTGAAATGTGACAGGAGAGGGCCCTCAAACATTTTACTCTAGAAACAAAAGTAAATCATCTCATAATTTGGAACTGCTTCAAAAATAATATGGGTGGAACAAGTAGGTGTGTTACAGATGAAACAAGATTGGTCATGAGTTGAGCGTTGTTGAAGCCACATGATGAATACATAGAGATTTAACTTTTTAGATTTAGATTTAGATTTAGATTTAGATTAAGATTCTTTTTAACTTGGTGGCTTTTGA
The DNA here is from genome assembly GCF_019923935.1 of Bubalus bubalis. Taxonomy (NCBI): domain Eukaryota; kingdom Metazoa; phylum Chordata; class Mammalia; order Artiodactyla; family Bovidae; genus Bubalus; species Bubalus bubalis. The sequence continues at coordinate 42,250,918 of NC_059162.1, read as the reverse complement.
AATTTTCCCTTATGATAAGCTTGAATATTATTGTATTCAAAAAAGGTTAGGAACCACTGTGTTATGATAAATTGTCAAGTGATTTTGCTTAAAAAATATTTCACTAGATACTCAAGCAGTGAAGTTGTTGAAAACAAACATTAAAATGGTTTTCTAAACACTATATAAAAGATATTGTTAATCACTTGTTTACTATAGGGATGCCCAGATCTACTGTTTGTAAACTTAACCTAATCTTTATCTCTCAGCAAAGGTAAACGGGGAAAACACAGCCTGCATACTCCTATAATGAGTTATAGGATATATCAATTGAGAGAAATCTAAAAATTAAAATGCATTTTTCACTGTTTGTTGTCAAGCCCTTTTTCCTCTCTTCCTCCCTCTCTCTCTTTCTCTCTCTTTCACTCTGATGCAGCTATATTTACCCAAAATTTGAAGATAATGACCTATTTCAAAATTTAAGTGGCAACACAAATTAGAATGCGTCCTTTTGGTCTGTACAACCCGTCTTCAGCAACTGTTCTACTTTTCTTTAGCCTTGGCAAGCTATTCAGAACAACATTTCCTTCTTTTCATTCTGATGCTGGGTGATTGTTTGGTGCTGATACAACATTGGCTTTTCCCATAATTTAGCTAAGAGTGTTTTACACTAGGGAGTTTCAGTGTGTTTAGATTGTAAAGCTTTTTCTGAACACTTTTGTAGCAGAACTCTGTGTTCTAATAGCTCCAGCAAACTTGTTTTAACTACTTTTTTCCCTGGATTTTTATTAAAAGTTAATTCCAGTTTAACTTTAATGGTTTACTGTCACTTTGCCCTGAAGATAAATTAAAACATGCAAAGAGATGATCATTTCCTGTTTCATGCGTTGTTGTTCCTGTGTACAATGTTGGCCTATTTTATTTAGGTATATGCTGTTCCATGAGGGTAACCAACTTCCTGATTAGTCCTTAGGAGCAACTCCTGGAAAACTAATGTAATCCTACATGTCAGCCACATGTGTTATGCTGGATTGGGTCAAGGCTTATGTGATCATGTGTATGCATGTGCCTTTAATTATATTAGAGAATTATCACTTATCATAGTGTGGTTTAATATTATTATGTTACAGCAGCTTCCCAAATTCTTATTTCTTCCCTGATATGCATGATGAGCTGGCAAATAGGTTTTAAGATGTACTTGTAGAAGAAGTAGGCAGCCAATAGTAGGAGGTGTTGGCTGAGACACAAATAGTTATTTCAGAAGATTACGTTTGCTTTAGTGATACATTGCTATGATGCTGTACTCTCAGGATATGATTTTCTGCCTTCTACAGAAGATTTTAGAAATAACTGCTTTTCCAATACAAATAGTAGACAAATGCTGTGTTCCTGTAGCATAATGGTCCTTAAACTTTCCTGTTCACATACAGCCTAATAGAATTTTTTTAACTTTTTATTTTATATTGGAGTATAGTTGATTTAACAATGTTGTGATAGTTTCAGGTGTACAACAAAGTGATTCAGTTATATATATATATATATACACATGCATGTATCTATTTTTCAGATTCTTTTCCCATTTAGGCAGCCCAGAAGAATTTTGCAAAAGTATGTGTCCCTCTTGCACATAGTTACAGCTGAAAATTTTTATTGTAAGTTCAGATAGTTACAGAGGATATAATTTCTCTCAGGGAAATATTTTACTTAAAAATTAAAATGTTGTATTCCTTTTTAATATAAATTAATGTGATCTAAATACCATAGCAATTTAATATCCCTACCACCCATTTAAAAAGTATTTATGCTTTCTTTATAAGTATTTACATTATTTTTCCCCTTAAACTTATGTTTCCATTCCAGCTCATCCATAAGATGTTATTCAAATATATGTTTATGCAAGGCTATGGTTTTTCCAGTAGTCATGTATGGATGTGAGAGTTGGACTGTGAAGAAAGCTGAGTGCCAAAGAATTGATGCTTTTGAATTGTGGTGTTGGAGAAGACTCTTGAGAGTCCCTTGGACTGCAAGGAGATGCAACCAGTCCATTCCGAAGGAGATCAGCCCTTGGTGTTCTTTGGAAGGAATGATGCTAAAGCTGAAACTCCAGTACTTTGGCCACCTCATGCAAAGTGTTGACTCATTGGAAAAGACTCTGATGCTGGGAGGGATATGGGGCAGAAGGAGAAGGGGATGACAGAGGCTGAGATGGCTGGATGGCATCACCGACTCGATGGACATGAGTTTGAGTGAACTCTGGGAGTTGGTGATGGACAGCGAGGCCTGGCGTGCTGCGATTCATGGGGTCGCAAAGAGTCAGACATGACTGAGTGACTGAACTGAACTGAACTGAAATATCTCTTATTAATATTTCAACAAAAATATTTATATAAATTGAACTTTAAAATTTTAAAAATTTCCCATGAACATGAGGTCCAAACATCTCTGCTATAAGTCACCAATAGGTTGAGCATCAATACAATTTCTAGATTTTATTTTTAGAGACACATTTCCTAAGAAATCTGAGGCATATACCTAAGTAGATAGCTCTGCAAAGAGGGCTTTTTGTTTTTTAATTGAAAATTTACTTAACGTCTTTTCATTGCTTCTGAGTCATATGCCCTAAATTGCTCTGTATTTTGTTGGAAAATAATTTGGAAATTTATCAGGGAAAAACTTAATGAGGATTTATACTTGACCATTATTTCCCACTGCTTTTCTTCTAGGACCTCTTAAGTGAGAAACTGAGATCTCAAAAAGTTCACCAAGACCTCCAGGATCCATCATCTTCCTCATCCTGAGTGCAGCTCCTGTTACTGCTGTTTCTCTGACCAGCCAGTCAGGAGGTGGTCAGAAGACTACGTACCCAAAGACTGGCTCCTCCAGTTGGAAAAATGACCTTACTTCTAGGTGACTCCGGGAGTGAAGGTCAAGCCCCAGATGAGTGTTTCTACGGTGGAAGCCCATTATTCAAGTCTTATCTTCATCTGTAAATTGTGAATACTATTCATATCTACTTGATTCAAGGTTCAGTTGAAATGACACATGTGAAACTTCTTCCGGAGAACCATCTTAGCAAATGTATAGAATGCTGCATAAATATTAGTTGTTCTATATGGAGGATATTTGAACCTCATCAGTCCCAACCCTCTGGTCTCTTTAGCAAGTCAAGTGGGTCTGCTGACAGAGCAGGAATATTAAGAAACATACAAAAATGCAGCCCACCCATTTGGACCTACTGCTGCATCTTGTTCTCTAACCACTTGGTTTCCTAGCAAAGAGCTCATTAACCCACTGAGACCCTTCTTTGATGGGCATTTGGACACTGACAGGTACTTACTTCTCTCAGCAGTCTCTCCTTAGATAGCCTTTGATGATTTCCCTCATATTCCACACATTATATAGTGTTAGGCAAGAGGCACTCCTATCTTCTTCCTTGCTCTCTTACAGGCTGGGCTGATCCCAGACAACTGCTCAGTGGAAGGCTGATGGGACCAATATGTTCCCTATCAGATATACAATGAAGAAGAGAATTTAAGTAAATGAACTTGTTCGGTAAATACAGTAGACAAGACTTCCCTGGTTGTAGAGTGGATAGGAATCCTTTACCAGTGCAGGGGACCCAGGTTTGATCTAGGGGAAGATCCTCTGGAGAAGGAAATGGCAGCCTGCTCAGCAGTCTTGCCTGAGAAATCCCATGGACAGAGGACCCTGGGGCACTACAGTCCGTGGGGTTGCAAAAGAGTTAGACACAACGTAGTGACTAAACAACAAAAACAGCTCCAAATTAACTGGTTCAATGCTAAGAAATTTACAGATGCTCAATTAATATTTGTTGATAAGACCACCAAACATCCTTGCTTTCCTCAAATCTTTGCACATTTGAGTTTGTCTGGGTTCTGAAGTTCATCTCAAAATATTTTCTCTGAATACAAGGAAGCACATTGTGAGGTCTTTTGAAACTGAGAACTTGTCAACTTTTTTTTTCTTTACATCCATAGACTTCCTAGAATAACTTCTTCAGAAATCTATAGATAGTTTCTTGTACTTAAAAAATTTTATTGTGACAAAATCTATATCACATTAAATTTACCACTTTAACCATTTTTAAGTGCACAATTCAGTGGCATTAATTACATTTGCAATGTTGTGTCACTTTTTTTGTCATCTGAATAGAATTCCTGATGTGTTTATGCCAGAGACGGATGAAGTGTTAGCTAAGAAACAATTGTAGTGAGCTTAAAGAACATTTCATAGTCACAAAATACTTATCAGAGGACACAAATATATATAACATGTGAATTGAGTAGGTCCTGAGTCCCAGCCCATGGAATTAGGAAAGCCCCGTAACTGTTATGCAATGTGCAGCATCAGATCTTTGTTGGAACAGGATTGTCTTATGTCAGGCCAACACAAACTTGGCATTGATGCATAATTAATGAACTGGGAAATGGATTAATGAGATTTCTCTCTAATTAATGTTTCCCCAATATCTGGCATGAAAGCAAAGCTGCATTAATTAGTAGAGTGGGTGTTTGTGTGTGTGTGTGTATGTGTGATTGTTTGTGGATGTTGTGTGTCTGTGGTTATAGTCTGACATATTTCATGTGCAGTGTTTTTCCTTCCTGACTCATTCTCCTTCCTCATTTGCTCCCCCTCATCACTCCTTTTGTTTATCTCAGGACTGCCATTATGTTTTTGTATGTGAATAGGGGGAAGGAGTGACAGATTGAACAATTCCATTTTTAGATGGATGTCAGCATACATGAATTCATCAATATTTCATAATGTAGGTGGTGAAAGCCCCTCCTTTTCTTAGAGCAAAGAGGACATTATGCTCTGTGTGTGCAGCTTAACTACCATTAATGTTAATTAAATCATGCAGGCAAAGCCCCTTTCTTGAGTTGATAACATGCTCTAGTGTACATCATCGTCAATTGTAAGTCAACTCTTAATCATCTTGGGTAGCAGAAGAGATAAATCCTCCTGCTGAGCAAAAGCACCTCATGCAGGGATTATTGGCCAACATTAGGATCTGAACTTAAAATTGTAATTCTTTCTTTTCCTTCGAACTTCTTCTATTGTTAGTTAAGTCAAAAATTCCCCCAGGAAATGAACAAATACGAGTGTGCGTGTGTTTATAAGCAGTGCGTGGGCTGCAGGGAGAAAGTAGAGATAAAGGCACATTGACGGCTAAGAGGAAGAATTTTTTTTTATTCATGTTTTAGGGCTACAAAAGTATTTAATTCATTTTTCAAAATCTTGTATTTGAATAACATGTCATTGCAGATATAAAAGATCTTCCATGTGTTCTGATAGTATAATGAAATAGCCCCTGCTGAAAAATTCACTCCTTACATGGGTAAATATTTCTTCACTCCACAGATATTCATGAAATGTCTTATGTGCCAGGTTGTGACTTGCTACAAAGATAATTCAGACTAAGTTTTGCTATCAAGGAGCTCCCTGATTAGTGGGAGAGATTGACACATAAACAGATACTTAAAACATGTGAGCAAGCAGTTCAGTTCGCTAGAGCTTAAATTCAAGCTAGAGAATGATGAAAGGCACGGCTGGAAAGCTAGAGGAAGGCCGAATAGAAAGCTTTGAATTCCACATTGTGCTAGTCAGGACAAGAACTGATGTCACTACACTGGTTTGAAATGCTGGAAGTGGTGTTCTCACTCTCAGATCAGTTTAGTGAAAGCCATGGCTCTATCCAGGGCACTGAGGCTTCCTCCAGCATCTGCCCCGTCTGTCAACAGACTGGAGAAGAGACGAGTGAGTTGGGCCTGGGCTCACCTTGGGGTGATGCACTTCACTTCTCCCCATGGTAATCACATGCCCCGGTTTATGCCTGAATTCCTAGGAAAGCAATTAATAGTGTCCTCTTGCACTCTCGATAGTGTCCTGATTTGGGCAATACATTGTATCATCACCCTAATGTCTTCCACCTCCATGGGCCAGAATTCAATCTCATCGTCATACCTAACTTCGAGGAAGGCTGGTAAATCTATGTCAACAAGGGGAAGGCCAATGAATTTTGGTGAATGCAGGGCACTCCCTGATGCACATGTAAAAGCACCAAAGAGTTATCCTCTATAGCCATTGCCTTTTTTTTTTTTTTTTAGTTTTATTTTATTTTTAAACTTTACAATATTGTATTAGCTCCGCCAAACATCGAAATGAATCCACCACAGGTACACCCGTGCCCCCCATCCTGAACCCCCCTCCTTCCCCCCTCCCCACACCCTCCCCCTGGGTCGTCCCAGTGCACCAGCCCCAAGCATCCAGTATCGTGCATCGAACCTGGACTGGCGACTCGTTTCATACATGATATTATACATTTCAATGCCATTCTCCCAAATCTCCTTTAAACGTTTCCTCTTAAATACTGATATGTCTTTGAAACCTTCTTTCTTATCTTAAAAATTCATGTGAATTTTGCATCCCGCTGCAGTGGCAACCCACTGTGGAAAATCCCGTGGATGGAGGAGCCTGGTGGGCTGCAGTCCATGGGGTCGCTAGGAGCCAGACACCACCGAGCTACTTCACTTTCACTTTTCACTTTCATGCATTGGAGAAGGAAATGGCAACCCACTCCAGTATTTTTGCCTGGAGAATCCCAGGGACATGGGGTCGCACAGTCGGACATGACTGAAGCGACTTAGCAGCAGCAGCTCCATAATATATTTGTGTTTTTCTTTTTAATTAATTAATTAATTAGTTTTTGGCTGTGCTGGATCTTCATTGCTGCACTCTGGCTTTCTTTGGCTGCAAGCAGCGGGGGCGCCTCTCTAGTTGTGGTGGCTTCTCTTGTTGCAGAGCACAGGCTCTAGGTGCATGGGCTTCAGTAGTTGGAGCACTCTGACTCAGCAGTTGTAGCATGTGGGCTCAGTTGGTCTGTGGCATGTGGGATCTTCCTGGACCAGGAATCGAACCCATGTCTCCTGCATGAACAGGCAGATTGTTATCCACTACACCACCAGGGAAGTCTCCCATGTTTCTCCTAAAATAAGATTAATATGCTTTCTTTCTTCAAAAATCTTCACAGATAAATAATGCTCCAGGAATATTTGCCATAGTTAGTTGTTGTTTTATTGACTTCTAGAAGAGCCATACACCACTGAGACACACACCACTGAACAGTCTTAGACAGAATGACCTGGACAGATTTTCATTTTAAAAAGAACCCTCTGACACCTCTGTTAGTGTAGATTCCCAGTGGCAGATCAGAGAGACCAGTCCAGGTTTTTGCAGTTATCTGGGTAAAAGATGATAAGCCATCTGATTTAGGTTACTGCTAGTAGGAATTGTAGGAGATTAATTCAGCAGGACTGAACCAAGAAAGAATTTGACTATGTAAAAATTAAATGCTTCAGTAAAAACATAATAAAATTGTGAAGCAAGGGGCAAACTGGGGAAAACATTTGTGACACCTGAATGATATGAAAGATAAGAGGGTTGATATTAATATTCAAAGTGGTCTTATGACTCCATAAGATAAAAAACTTTCTAATAGAAAAAATGGATGCAGCAATTTATCAAAGAATATAATTGTCCTACAAAATGTTAAAACTTCCCTAACGATCAAAAAGTAGAAATAAAAAGACAAGAACTATTTTTTGTTACCAGATTAGTAAAGAAATTCTCATAATAGCACATACATATGTGCAAGGTTGGGCTTCCCCAGTGGCTCAGTGGTAAAGAATTCGCCTGCAATGAAGGAGACAAAGGAGGCGCAGATTTGATCCCTGGGTGGAGAAGATCCCCTGGAGGAGGAAATGGCAACCCACTCCAGTATTCTTGCCTGGAGAAGCTCATGGACAGAGGAGCCTGGTGGGCTTCAGTCCATGGGATCGCAAAAGAGTTGGATACAACTGAAGCAACCATACATACACCACATGTACAGGTATTAGTATCAGTGCTGTCTTAACTGTAAAAATTGAAAAAAAGTATTTCCTTCAGTGAAAGATTTGTTAAATAAATTATGACATATTCCTATCAATGGAAATTATACAACCATTAAAATATGAAAAAAATATTGTGTATATCTATGTTTATTGAAATAGACATCTGTGATCTGTTAAGTAAAAACAGAATGTTTCTCAACTGCTTGTATAACATGCCTCACTTTCTATAAAATTGTCTGTATGTGTGTTCAGGAATGTGCATGTGTGTTTATATAGATATATCTATAAGGCTGTTCCACAAAATATTAAAACAGTGCTTATTTCTAGGTAGTAGGGTAGGAGATGATTTTTAGTTTTTTTCTCTGTCTTTTTATATCGTTTTTAAATTTAAAAATAAATATTATTGTTTTATAAGTGAATAAAACTTTATTCTTTTTTGGGGAAAAAACAGCAGGTATTTTATCCCTTGTAGTAAAAATTGAGGATGGCTTGATAATGAGTTGCATATAGAGAGTGAAGGAGAAGTCTTGGTCAAGGAGGACATCCAGCTTTCTCATTTCTGTCATTCTCTGGTAGCGGATGAAAGGCAACCTCCTCTTATTACCTTTTTCCCCCATTGTCATTCCTTCTTCTGTGTAACTTCTCAGCTCAGATTCTGCCCCTCCTAACTCTCTGTGCTGGTCACATTGTTAACCCTTCTAAAATCGTTTGTTTTATTTTAGGATATTCTCTTCATCTACTTTCCATAACTGAGTAGCATAAGATTGGAAATGAGAGATATCTGGAAATGACTGGTCTAAATAGTATCAGGTCTTCCCTGGTGGCTCAGATGGTAAAGAATCTTCCAGCAATGCAGGGGACCCAGTGTCAATCCCTGGGTCAGGAAGATCCCCTGGAGAAGGGAATGGCTACCCACTCTTGTATTCTTGCCTGGAGAATTCCATGGATAGAGGAGTCTGGTGGGTGTACAGTCCATGGGATCCCAGAGAGTCGGACACGATTGAATGAGCATGCAAGTGCATAAAAACAAAAAAATAAAAAATGTGTTGAGGACCCCAGTTTGGCCTCAGAGAAGAATGGGTGTATGAATAATGAAGTTTAGTAGGGATCCACTGCTGGGTGGCTCTGTTTCATGCTATTCCAAGTAGTGGTAAGACCTGTGAATAGGGTAACCCAGTGTGTTGCAAAGTTTGGTAAGGAGCAACAAAGAGTTCACTGTTGATTACTGCTAGAACAGGAGGTTGAGTTGTGAAAACAATGGCCAATCTTGGTTAACAATTTAGGAGGAATTGCCAACTCATTCTTCTTCTGTATTGCAGTTTTGCCCTGCAAACAAATTTATTTAAAAGCCAAGTTATGCAGACACAAGCGTAGATGCTGTCTCTGTAAATGTACACATTAAACATAGACACTCTTCATGGTCAAGAAACATCAAAGATTGAAGTCTAGATGGGTCAGCTTCTTGAATCTTATTCTCTAGGGCCACCACACCCCAGACAGTCTGTCTTTCTTGTCGTCACTGAGATCTTTGCCATTTGAGGCTGATTCATCCCAGCCTTCAAGGGCCAGGGCATTTCTTAGTGTGCACTGAACTCAGGCCAATCTATTGTTTCACACTATTATTGTTTAAAAGACAACGTGTACTAGAAATGTGAAACAGGAAATGTCTATCTGACCTTATTACCGGAGAAGAAATTTTCCAGAGTCCATACACTGATGTAATTATTTTCACATTTTTTAAAACTGTTTAGTGGTCAGTTCTTTGGAAGAATTAATTGTCTTTGCTATCGTGGTCACAGCATAAAGCTTATTGCTGTTGTTTAGTCACTAAGTCATGTCCGACTCTTTTGCAATCCCATGGACTATAGCCTGCCGAGCTCCTCTGTCCATCGGATTTCTCAGGCAAGAATACTGGAGTGGGTTGCCATTTCCTTCTCCAGGGAATCTTTCTGACCCAGGGATCAAACCCATGTCTCCTGCATTGCATATGTATTTTTTTTTTTTTAAACCACCGAGCCCCCTGGGAAGCCCATAGAGCTTATCACTCTTTTAAAGGAATAGAACACTGTAACTTCCACAATAAGGTTTCATATTATTTTCAAATTAGTTTTTTTTTTTTCCTCAGTTTGTGTGTGTTTGTGAAGCAAATGTATTTGAATATGTTAATTTTTATTTTCTTTGGAGGGTCCTTATACAGAAACTTTTTCTCCATCTTCAAAGTCGATGACATATGCCCCATTCCCTTCTTTTCTAGGACTGTTTTGTACAATTTCCTGTAAACAGCAGTAGGCAACTTCAGTTTATTCTGGCTGGTTGGTTCACTATTCTTGCAGTACTTACAATGGACATTTCTCAGGAAAGCTAATCTCTTTTTTATTTTGGTCCTATTCTCATCAGCACCAATCCAGTGCTTTGAAATGAACTGAAATGCTGTACTGTTTGAAGGGATGATGATTAAGCCTTAAACTGGGTCCAGGGATGAGCCGAGGAGGAAAAAGCCCTCATAAATCTGGATTTTTTTATCCTGAGAAGTGAAAAGCAATAAGCAGTACTCTATAAAGAAAGGAAACGATAATTACAAGCTTTTCCCCTGACCACTGTACTCTGTCCTTGGTTTAAAGCAAAGCAGAAGCCAACCAATTATTTAGTCCTCTTGTATATTTAAGGGTAGAATTTGATTATATATTTATATATGACATCAAGAAATAGAGATCTTGATTCAAGTATGACCCTGTCTTTTCTTCTCTTTTCATTTATTATAAGTAGTTTCATATTGTTGTTTTATATCAGTTTGTATCCATGATCTTTTTTTCATCCTGTGTGTTATGCATCTGATAAACTCCATTTCGTCCCATTTCTTTCCATTTTTTCTTCTATAGATAATTTTGCATTTCCATTTTTTCTTCTACAGATAATTTTGCAGAATCCCAGGAATTTTTTTTCTCCAGCTAAAATGCTACCACCTGTAGCATTATTTCTAATGTCGATTTGAACTCCCTTGTCCTAGCATAGCCTGTGAAGGTTGAATTCTTAAGTGTAGCTATAGAAAATGAGTGACTGGTGTTCAGCCAAGCTCAGTCTATGTCTTTGCATGAATAAAAATAATTAGGTGAAAGTGAAAAATTCAATTAGCTATTGTTTTGTCTGTCTAGTCCCCCAAAATGTACATGAATATTTTAGGAAATTTTCTTAAGTTGAATTCACTGAGTGTATATATTTCATGTATGTTGATGGCTAACTTTTTATTATGTAGCTATATAGTCAAAAGTTTTCAGTGAAAAACAGTTTCAATTTTTTAAAAAGCAGCCATTTTGGAAACGAGGTCAGTGGGTGTCTTGTTTTAGAGGGGGAGGGTTGGGAGAACATTGGAGTAAGAGGAAGTCCTATGTCAAAGGGCTCTGTGCACATTTTCCTGAACCACCTCAGCTTAGCGCAAATGTCATCTGTTATTTTAACTGATTGTAGTAGCTGCATTTTGCCTTTTCTCACATTACATCATGAAATCAATAACTTATAAGTATGACAAATCTTTACATCCCACAGTTTGCTCTTCCTTCTCCCCAAGTCCTAACAGGATCCTTTTCATCCTTTCTCAAGACCTTAAAAGCTACCAGATTATTGTGGAAAAGCTAAACACATTTTGAGAGACTACTTACCATTAGCCAGAGGGGAGGTCCTGAGTCATCCAAATGTTTCCTAGCTGGAAAAGAAGCATGAAAAAAGGTTCTGCCCACCTCTGTATATGCTGTAGCATCCAGGTAAATCAGGGAAACATATTTTATGACACCCAGTGAAGAAATGAAAGGGTAAACGAAATGCAATGTATTTCTGTGCCTTCATTTTCAGAGGATACAGGGACTTCATTTTTCTTCTCTTCCTCCAGCTTGTGTATTTCAGTTTTGTACTGAATTGTTCCTTGGATTCATAAAATATTAAAGGACTATATAAACAAAGACTTAGAGATCAAAGGCAAGTTACGTAACATGGCCTCTGTCAGGTGCATTCATAAAGCTGGCTCTATCGAAGAACAGTGTTAAATTAATAAGCACTGGTTTCTCACCATGTTCTAATTTTATACTAAATGCAGTGATTGCAAGAACACTGAACAGGAAACATTTAAGGATTTTGTCTGGGCAAATATTGACCTTAAAATTCTGATCTCTGACAATGTCAAGCATATTCTGTGGAAAATTGTGAAGTAAAATTTTGAAAATAAAGGACAACTTAAGTGTTTAAATATTTATGAATTGTCTTAGTATTTTTAGAGGAAAAAAGTTACGTTGTTTATTTTTCAGAATGGGATATGATTACCATACCAAAATCCACAGAATGTGAAAAAGTAAAGTATCAAGAAAGACTCAGTTGTTTTCATCCCAAAGATGTACGTAATAAATATGGATATATTCATAAAATATACATGGAAGGATATATAAGGAACTAGAAACTGGTTGCCTTTGAGGAAAAGAATTGACGACCTAACAGTCAGGGAGACTTTGTACAATTTAAGCTATTATATTTTAATTTTTTTCTTGGTACAGGTATAGCTTTTTTAAAAAAGAAGAATAAAGCTTTACAAATACAAATATTTTACTGTAAGTCTCTATTTATATAAAATTAAAAGTAGGTGCCTGATCAGTAGATTTTGTTACCGAAACAAACTTGAATTTGCTTGCCTGTCACAAAGCAAAACCAATTTACTGACAAGTCCTGTTGAAGGAAAACACAGCATTTATTTGCAAGGCGCTAAGCGAGAAGAGGGCTTCCCTGATGGCTCAGATGGCAAAGAATCTGCCTACAATGCAGGAGACCCAAGTTTGATCCCTGGGTCTGGAAGATCCCCTGGAGAAGGAAATGGCAACCCACTCCAGTATTCTTGCCTTGAGAATTCCATGGACAGAGGAGCCTGGTGGGCTACAGTGCATGAGGTTGCAGAGTTGGACATGACTGAACGACTAATACCAACTAACACTAAAGCTGGGAGAACAGGCAGTTCATGTTCAGAAGATATGACATCCTGATGGCTTTCAGGGAAAAGTTTTTAAAGGCAACATTTAGGGTGAGGATGCATGACTTTCTTCTGATTGATTGGTGTTGAGGTACCAGGGTGATGTTTCAGGGATCTTAATCAACTTTCTGGTTCCTGTTAGGCTGGGTTCTACATGCTTGTGGTTAGCATGTGGTCACTATCCTCTACCTGTGTTGGGAGGGTGAAGGTGTCTTAGTTTCTGCAGAACTACTCAAAGATATGCTTCAGATTCTTATGTATACTCCTTGAGGAGAAACTAGGATTCCGTTTTATTGCTGAACCATTATTATTACTTTTCTTGCTTAACTGCTTTTTTTCATTTCTGTCTCACCTCACTTCCCTTGTCAGTAACTGCTTGGGTCTGCTCTTTGGAACTCAAGAAAGGCTAAAGCCTTTTTCTACAAACAAGAAACAGGGGACACAGAGGGATTTTTGCATCCTGGAGGGCACTTCTCAGTTTTGATCCCCCCTTGTGGCTCAGCTGGTAAAGAAACTGCCTGCAATTCGGGAGACCTGGGTTCGATCCTTGGGTTGGGAAGACCCCCTGGAGAAGGGAAAGGCTACTCACTCTGGTATTCTGGCCTGGAGAATTCAATGGACAGTATAGTCCATGGGGTCGCAAAGAGTCAAACACTACTGAGTGACTTTCACTTTCACTTTTCTTTGAAAACTCCTCAGTCCTGAGGGGCACAGGAGTGGGACTAGAAAGGGTATGATGTTTTAGATGGAGAGGTTAATCATAAACTACGTAGAGTAACTCAGTTTTATGGGGACTCAGTTTCAATTCTACCCTATACCCATAAAGAGATCAAACTAGTCAATCCTACAGTAAATAAACCCCAAATAGTCATTGGAAGGACTGATGCTGAAACTGAAGCTCCAATACTTTTGGCCACCTGATGCGAAGAGTCGACTCAAGATAAAAGGAAAGGGGACGACAGAAGATGAGATGGTTAAATAGCATCACGAACTCAATGGACATGAATTTGAGCAAACTGTAGGAGATAGGGAAGGACGGGGAGCTTGGTGTGCTTTATGACTTTGTCGAAACAAGTCAGACAAACTTAGTGACTGAACAACAACATAATCATGCTATCCCTTGTTTTTTTTACCTGGTAACATTTGCTGGTTTGTAACCTCTTCAGAATTCCCCAAATATTTTCACTAGCTCTTCTGATTTTCTTGCCTTACTTCATATGTGATTATCATACTAAACTGCAGTGTTTTTTTTCCTCCCTAATACCACACACAAAAAATACAAAGTCAGCTGATACAAAGCTGTAGTAGTTCCTAAGGAAGGTCTATTTGCTACTTTAACCCTTTTCTTTCTTTCATACTGGGCCAAGCTGTAACAGAATTATAAAGCTCAGGCTTTCAGAACAGAGACAATTCTGATACTCTTGTGTTTCTCTTAATAGCCATGCGGGGCTCCATCAACATTCTGTTTGATGTTACCCTCCTCTTATCCCATGGAGCCCAAGCCAGAAGGTTCAGTAGCTGAGTATGAGGATAAATTAAAGCACCACCTGAAACTGAATGGAAGGTGTGGGCAGGAAGTGGGCCTACAAGGTATTAGGAGATTTGTCCGTCACACTTGACCACAAATCCCCCTAGGCTACCCTGGTGGCTCAGAAGGTAGAATCTGTCTTCAATTCTGGAGACCCAGATTCAATCCCTGGATTGGGAAGATGCCCTGGAAAAGGAAATGGCAAACCACTCCAGTACTTTTGCCTGGAGAATTCCATGCACAGAGAAGCCTGGTGGTCCACAGTCCATGTCACAAAGAGCCGGACATGATCGAACAACTAATACTTCACTTCACTTCTCCTCTGCTAAGGTATATCACTGCTTTTCATGCAAAAAGACAACCACATAAGAAAAACAAACAAATTGCTCTCTTAGTATTTGGTGTATTGGACTTGTAGACATACCCTGGTACTCCTTTTTTGTTAATTCTCATAGGGCTGAATTTTTCCCAATGGGAGTTACTTGAAATGAACAACATTTCTTCAAAATCGGTTCATGAAATCATTTTATGTCAAAAAAGGCTTCATATATAGTGACCGGGTGGGAGTTGGCGGACCACTGAAATGATGAACAACCCTATTCAGTTCTCCCTATTGTGCCTGCTAGAGAATAAGAAACCTTAACTAACAAGGAGAGAGGAACTTCATTTACCTTTGTGCATTCTTCCTTCCAAGCTAGTATTTAACCTCAGGAGGGAATTACTTTTACGTGACTGTTTAATATTTAATTGGCAATGTCACAGGGCCTTGTCATATTTAAAGGCAATGCAACACAATGGTTAAGAATGAAGACTTGGCATGAAACAGACCTAAATTCAAATTCTGGCTCTGCCATTTGCCAGACATGCTGTGCTGGGAAAGTTACTTAACCTCTTTAATCATCACTTTGTTCATTTGTAAACTACATTTTGTTGCAAGGAGTTATTCTTTTTTAAATGTATTAAGTGCTTACCACAAGCCTATAATATAAAAGGAATTTAGTAAACAGTTATTGTTATAATTCCTGAAAGATTCTTTACACTTAGCAACCACATAGAAATATCAAGGCAAGTACGTAAGAACTGACACCAGGCCATCTCCCACTCCTCTGCCCTGCCCCTCACTCCTGAACCCATTCCTCTCAGGCAAACCAGCATTCCATGGACACCACACTTGAAACGACCAATGACATTCAGATTGCTAAATGCAGTGGCCAGTTTTCAGTACTCATTTCAGGTAATGAAGATGCATTTGAAATAGTTAATCTTGCATTTTGCTGATAGCTCTTTCTCATTTTTATAATCTCTAAACATTGGACTGCTCCAGAGTTCAGTCCTCTACCTGTGTTGGGAGGGTGACCTTTTCTCTGTCCATAATTGCTCCCCTAATAACTTCATCCAATCTTGCAGCTTGCATATTACATATAAGCTACTGATTCCACATTTATATCCCCAGTCCAGGCCTTCTGCCTGAACTCCCGATTTGTAGATATAAGTGACTGTTTGATCTCTACCCGGATGTCTTAAACACCATCTCAAACTCAGCATATTTAAAATGGAATTCCCCAGTCTTTTCACAATCTGTTGTTCTTAAAGCCTTCCTCATTTCAATAAATGACAACTCCCTCATTCAGTTGCTCGGCTGCAAACTTTGGAATCACTCTTGACTCCTCTCCTCCTTTCTCCCACTCATACCCAAACGGTGAAGAAATCCTCTTGACTTAACCTTCAAAATATCTCCAGAACTAACCACATATCAACACTTTCTCTTCTGTAACTCTGGCCCCTCCCACATTTCATTGTGATTATTGTTGAAAATTTCTGAACCAGTCTTCTTTCTTCCACCACTGCATTTCCAGACTTCTGCTTTCTAAGAGCAACCAACGTAATTCAACTATAATATACTTTACACCCTGTCAATCTTCTGCTCATGGACTTCCCTGGTGGCTCAGACGGTAAAGCATCTGCCTACAATGTGGGAGACCTGGGTTCAGTCCCTGGGTTGGGAAGATCTCCTGGAGAAGGAAATGGCAACCCACTCCAGTATTCTTGCCTAGAAAATCCCATGGATGGAGGAGCCTGGTAGGCTACAGTCCATGGGGTCGCAAAGAGTCAGACACGACTGAGCAACTTCACTCACTCAATCTTCTGCTCAGAATGCTCCACTGACTTCTAGCCTCACCTAGAATGAAAGGCAGACAAACCCTATACTATACAATATGTCCTCATTTCCTGTACTCTCTGCCTTGCCCCCTGCTCCAGCCACACTGCCCTCCTTGTTTTTCCTTGAATATGCTAGATGTCCTCTCAGATGAGGGTTTCTGCATTTATGTCTCTTCCTAGAATGCTCTTCTGTTGGATATTCACATGTCCAGTGTCTCATGTCCTTTAAATCTTTGTTCAAATGTCTTGTCCAGTGTAGTTATTCTAAACAACTTATTTAAATTTACAGTTTCTCTTTGCTTTGTGCCTTGGCTCCCTTCTTGCTTTATTTTTCTTCATAGTGCTTCCACCATTAAAATTATTATATATTTTACTTCTCTTGTTTATTTTCTGTCTTTTCTACCTAAATGAAGTCTGTGAAGTGAGGGATTATTTTATGACTTGTTTACTGCTATATCTCCTGTGCAGTATCTGACATTCAATAGGTACTACTAAATAAAACTAAATCACTACTTAATAAATATTTGTTTTAATGCACAGGGGAATAAACAGCATTTGAGAAAATAAAAGCATCCTGTGCAGGGATCTGAATTCTGGTTTTGACTGGGCGTTCTATGAACTGTGTCTCCACTGTGGGCTAGTAGTTCCACCTCTGAGCCTTATTTTCCTAATCTTTAAAACCTATTTAAAAAATAAGATTATTTCAGGGGGTGCAGTCCCCTGTCTGCACAAAAAGGAATTTAATTCCTTCTTATTCCCCACTTCCCCAATATACTCACAAGCAAAGATTTATGTCAATCTTACTTCAAGAAAATTAGATTCCCTATGGAACAATTTTTTTCTTTTTAACTGCCACTGAAATAAATTGCCAGTTAGATAAATACTGTATTTAGAGATGGGATGCATTAAAGAGACCTTGGCAGAATTAGGATCCCCCATATCTTAGGATGTATGGAAAGGAAAGGGAAAGAGACATTAGATGCCTCTCTTTCTGTCCTTGCCCTCATATTAAAGTTCAGGTTAAGGAACAAGAAATGAAAAGGATTTTGCATTTTTCATGTTTAGTCAGGATCATGTGGTTTGCATAGTCGTAATACAATTCAAATGACCATTTTTGAAGTTTTAATATTCAGTGCCCTTTGTCCCGGCTAGGCAAAATAACAGCTGATGTTTTGCACTTTGTAAATACATTGCAGTGTGCAAACCAAGGAATGTCCTAAAGCTTTTAAATATTTTAAAGGTATATTTATTGAACTATTAGATACGTTTTAAGATTAAAAAATTTTTTTACATCCATAAGGATGATAAGACAACATAGTAAAATCATATTGGTTCAAATTTCCCTGATTCAATTTTCTAATGACTAACTTTAGGGTTTATCTCCTGTGCTGGTTACTTTTTAGTAGATTCCCAATGGATTCTTTTAATTTGGCTAATGTATAACTTGATCAGGTCCTGAATTGGCATTTACTTAAGAAAGGCTGCCTTGAAAAATAGTGCAAATAATTTGTGCAAGTTAAGCTTGGAAAAGCAAAATCTTAAAAATATTAAGCAAAACAAACTTTAGAAGTGACTCGTCACATACAAATATTTCAGACATTGAGATATTTTAAAGCCCATGTTAAAGGGATTCTAGTTCTAGATCCAATTTCCTTACGTTTCAATCCAAAAAGCATCTTCAGTGTAAGCTCTTGACTGGTCTGTCTCATATTTTTTCACACATCTCTCCTGAGCTTGGCATTTATCCTTTTTGCCCCTCCTGTCCTTTACCACGGAGAAGGCAATGGCATCCCACTCCAGTACTCTTCCCTGGAAAATCCCACGGACAGAGGAGCCTGGTGGGCTGCAGTTCATGGGGTCGAGAAGAGTCGGACACGACTGAGCGACTTCACTTTCACTTTTCACTTTCATACATTGGAGAAGGAAATGGCAACCCACTCTAGTGTTCTTGCCTGGAGAATCCCAGGGACGGGGGAGCCTGGTGGGCTGCCGTCTGTGGGGTCGCACAGAGTTGGACACGACTGAAGCGACTTAGCAGCAGCAGCAGCAGCAGCAGTCCTTTACCATTAAGTTTGCCATCCTCACGAAGCTTCCTTGTATTTGTGTTCCTACATAAGTGTGTTTGTTGATGACCCGTTCCTGCCCTATACAGTATATACTGAGAGAGAGAGAGAGCAATATAGAATCTCCCCACCACCTCCTAGTGGGGCATTCTAAAAGGTTTCCAGGCATGAGAGTGAGATAACCATTTCTGCATGGTGGTGTAATATCTATCCTGTCTGGGGCCATAGAGAGCAATGTGAGAAAGTATAAAAACAGGTATGGTAGCATAGATGTGCAAGAAATAGTTGAGTGTTTAAATGACATACTGCTATTTCACAGATTTGCAATATTTTTTATTCTACCAGTAAGGAAATTGAATAGACCAGGCATTAGTATTTTCATCGTTAACTTTGTAACACAGCAGAAAGAAGTATCTAACAGTTTGTAATGCAACAATAAAGTAAGAAAACCCCAAAGCAGTCTTTCAGAGCTCATCATCAGGTGATCATCTCTTCCTCAACTTCTCTCACATCTCCCTGGAACAATAATACAATAAAACATTTGCATTTCATTGGCATTTATATGCCAACCTCTATTTTCTCTCCACTCATCTTCCTGAGCCTGTCAGTCTGGTCAGGTGCCATTCCCATACATTCCCATAGTACTCCGTTCTTACCTCTCTCCTAGAATGTATGACACCATTTTCAAGTTCACATTCCCTTATTTACGACTCCAAAATCCAAAAAACTCCGAAAGCCAAAAGTTTGTTTTAAAACTGGTGCTAAAACATATTAACAGCAAAATCCGATGTGAACAGACATGAGGCTATTTGTAATGTTGTTCTATTAGGGAAATGTTGCTATATTTGTTTATTGGGAGGCTGTCCCAGGCTCCAGCAGAAGCCATTTCTGGTTATATGTAAGTATTATCTTACCTTCCTAAAAAATCCACAAATAGTGTTGTTTCTGAGACACTTGTGGCCCAAATTCTTTGGATAAAGACACACAGAGCTGCATGTTGCCTGATTGCTAGTCTGTGTCCCCTACCAGAGGGTGAGGTCTCCGGCGTCAGCTCTGATTCCTTACACCTGCTTGGCATGTTAGTGGGTCTCAACAAATGTTGAACCAACGATTAAGCAAATATTCACTATCGATTTAGCATATTTAAATGTATCAACTTTCTCTGTTATATTTTATTTATCTATTTACATATTCATTCATCCACTCACTCATTCATTCACAGAGGACAGAAAGCTTTATTCATTCACACTGCTCCAGAGAAAGGCAGGATCAGTTTAATATGCAGTCCTCTTGGGTTTCTGCCAATTCTCTCTGAATGCGTTTCAGCTCAACCCTGCTTCTCTTTCTCCTCAGCTGCTACCCTCTCCTCTCCTGCCCAGTGTTTCAGGTAATTGTAGACTTGGCTTCATAGGTCAAGCCCAGGAACAGAGCAGAGTAGTGGCCGAGCTTGATGAGGGAGAGACATGCGTTGGCAGCACCATCTTGTCTGTGCTCTGTTCTTAATTTTTTTTTTTTTCATGTGTGTTTAAATTTTATTTTATTTTTAAACTTTACATAATTGTATTAGTTTTGCCAAATATCAAAATGAATCCGCCACAGGTATACATGTGTTCCCCATCCTGAACCCTCCTCCCTCCTCCCTCCCCATTCCATCCCTCTGGGTCGTCCCAGTGCACCAGCCCCAAGCATCCAGTATCGTGCATCGAACCTGGACTGGCAACTCATTTCATACATGATATTTTACATGTTTCAATGCCATTCTCCCAAATCTTCCCACCCTCTCCCTCTCCCACAGAGTCCATAAGACTGTTCTATACATCAGTGTCTCTTTTGCTGTCTCATACACAGGGTTATTGTTACCATCTTTCTAAATTCCATATATATGCGTTAGTATACTGTATTGGTGTTTTTCTTTCTGGCTTACTTCACTCTGTATAATAGGCTCCAGTTTCATCCACCTCATTAGAACTGATTCAAATGTATTCTTTTTAATGGCTGAGTAATACTCCATTGTGTATATGTACCACAGCTTTCTTATCCATTCATCTGCTGATGGACATCTAGGTTGCTTCCATGTCCTGGCTATTATAATTTTTTTAAGTTACTATTTCGAGAAAGAAGAGTGAGAACTAACAGTCCTTTTTGAAAATTTCTTTTTCTAACTGAAAACAAATATTTGGCCAGATTCAAAAATCTGCAACAGAACCAACAATAATATGTTTCCGAGTTTTTAGATTTGTGTTTTATTACCTAGATAAGACTAATGTTACGAATACCAGTGACGCAAAGGTCAAAGGAAACAACTTTCTTTAAAATGTTATGGCAATCTTACTAGTTAGAAAGTTGAAAAAATGATCATAATGTTGGCAAGGATATAGTGAAATAGACATTCTCAAACAATGCTAGCCGGAGTATGGGGTGTTACAGCCTGTCTAGAAAGCACTTTACAATAAAAATCAAGAAGGTTAAGTTTACATCAGGGCTTCCCTGGTGGTTCAATGATAATGAATCTGCCTGCCAATGCAGGAGATCTGGGTTCGATCCCTGGTCCAGGAAGATCCCACATGCTGCAGAGCAACTAAACCCAGGTGCCACAACTATTGAGCCTGTGCTCTAGAGTCCGAGAGCCTTAATTATTGAGCCCACGTGCTGCAACTACTGAAGTCTGCATGCCTAGAGACTGTGCTCCGAACATGAGAAGGCATCTCAGTGAGGAGCCTGCATATTACAACAAAAAGTAGTTCCTGCTCATCGCTGCAATTAGAGAAAACCCTATGTAGCAAGGAAGACCCAGCACAGCTAAAAAAGAAAGTTTATATCCACAGTAGAATGAAGGATAATATTTAGCACATATTATTTAAGAAATTTTGTGTTCTTAAGGCGTGTCGGATTTGTTATTTCTTTAGGAGGTTTCAAAATGTGTTTCTTTTTCTGAAAGCAGCCAATATTGAGTTTTATAAGGCCTGCTCTATTAATATTTTTTATATGAAAAGCTTTTAAGACTTTGTTTTGTTTAAACATTCTTTTAGAAAGTTACAGTTCCATCTTGTCTTAACACATTGTGTAAGTATGTGATGGGATAGTTTATAAAGGTCTCATAGATAATATGCTTTGTTGGTTTTGGCTAATAATTATATTAATACAGTACATAGTAATTTTTGAACAGCTTATCAAAACAGTGTGGACAATGCATAGTAAACGCCACATTATATTAAACAAAGTACAGATAGAAAAACAGAAGGCACTCTATGTACACTAAATATGAAGGGTTTTAATATGGAAATTAGAGGCGTCCACAATCATTGGAAGGATTGAGAAAGATCAGGGAAATTGGTCCAGTTGGTGGTTGGCTTTGAGAAAACTTTCTTGGAAGATTTTGTGGCTCTCAAGAGTTTCCTGAAAGCTCCCACAAGCTATGTAAGCTTTGAGTACCAAATCAAGTAATTCGCCAGCAAGCACCATTAGCTATCTCAGTTGTCTACGGGACCAAAGAAGGTAATTTGCAGGAACTCATCCAGAAGCTACTGTGAAGTTCATGTCCACTATCAGCCCACACATCTATCTGTCATTGCCCTTGGAGAGTAATAGCTTCTGTTCCTCGCCATTCCGATGTCACATAAGTACCTGTAGCTGGCAGACTCTAACCAGAACCATCTAGGAAGGGGAATTCTGGGAGCAATGCTTCTCAGTTTCTCCTCTGAGATTCACAGATCACAGGGGAAAGTATGATGCCAAATAGACAAGTCATGTTTGTTTTGGTGTTGATGACTATGGCATGATTATTTTTTTTACTAACTTTCTATGCTGTCTGTCTTGGTTCAATCAAATTCACTGTTACTACTTGACTAAGACCCAGAAATCTCTCAGCAAGCAAGTAAGCAAAAGTACAACTGAATTCATCCTTTACTGTTTGATTTTTTTCAGTATTCAAATGTTTTATTATAGTTTGTTTTTTAAAATCAATATACCAACTATGAAAATACAGTTCATTTGATTAATATATCTCTTAGGTAGAGTGAGTATAAAATTTATTATTTAAACTAGGAAACTTTTAATACTGAAAGGAAATTTCCATTAACAATTATACTGGGACAACAAGCATAAACCTGGATTGTCAAGGACAAATGCAGAGATCTGGTGACTCTTTTTTTTTAATTGAAGTATACTTTATTCACAATATTAGTTTCATGTGTACAAAATAATGATTCAAAATGTATACAGGTTATATTCTATTTAAAGTTGTTATAAAATATTGACTATATTCCCAATACAACATACAATTGAATTTATCTTTGACCCATCATCCTGACTGTTCAGAATTATTACTACTTGATTCTTTGTTCCAAAAAGCTGAGGCTCAAGAAGCTGAAACAACATATTTAATATTATCATTAATCTTCTTGTGTAAGACGAAATACAAATAAGAAAGCAAGATTTTCACTGATATATTTTCTAGAAGGAATTTTTCTATCCAGGACTTGTACTTGGAAAAGAATCTCAAATATTCTTCATTTTCAACTGTAGAAAAGACAATTTTTGGCAAGGTTTTAATGTAAATTTCCAACCTCCATGTACTCAATCTCAAATTTAGTAACATAAAATTTTTTTAATGTATTTTGAATACTTAGTGTTTTTCTAATTCTTTAAACTTTATACATGTTTTATTTTGGCTCAAAGATAACATATACATTGTACATGAGTTTGTAGCTTTTTCTATATTTTGAGGAAATTTTGAAAGACTAAAATTCTGCTTTATAAAACAAACTCTCAAGATATGAATAATACCAAAGAGGGCCTTTCCATAAAATACTCATGGCCTAAACTGAATAAAATGACCAAAATTTCATTAAAATTGGAATGTCAGTGCGCAAATACTATTAAAATGATTAGAGTTATGATATAATAGAATATCTATAATTCTACTTTGCATTATAATTTGTAATTTTGTAAATATTTTTGGCTCAAAAAAGGGATAATATTGTTTTTTATATTATCTAAGTCACTCTCTCCTGATATTCAATTTATTGAATATATTATCATTTTATTTCACCTGATAAATTTTATCTGATGTCAATTAAAAAGTTTAACTATTTTTATCCATGTACAAGTTATTAGTAATTGTGTATAAAAATAAGTTTTCCCAATCATCATTAATTATTCCAGCATTTTACTCCTGAAACAATAAATATCCATTTGTATTTCAAATAACATTGAAGTAGATATTAACCAGTGAGGCAGAAAACTGGAGTGAATGAAATGGACTAAAGAAATAGGCTTAAATAAAAGAGATATTGGCTATAACTCTATTGCCATTATTTAAACAAGAGTTAGTGAGATCCTCAACTAGGAAAGAGACCAAAGAAACAGAAAGAAGTGACAATTGCAAAATGTAACAGGGAGGGTTATGGTTGGATGGCATCACTGACGGGATGGACTTGAGTTTGAGTAGACACCGGGAGTTGGTGACGGACGGGGGAGCCTGGTGTGCTGCAGTCCATGGGGTCGCAGAATCGGACACGACTGAGCGACTGAACTGAACTGAACAGGGAGGGAGAATGGACAGGTTTTGGTAACTGGCTGAATATAAGGGCAAGAGAGATGATCATTTTATTTATTTAAGATTTTTTTCTTTATGTAGACCTTTTATTAAAGTTATTGGCTTATTTAATAGGCTGTGTAGGGTTTTAGTTGTGACACACAGGATCTTTAGCCACAGTGCACAGACTTTCTAGCTGTGGCTTAGTTGCTTCATTGCATATAAAAGGGATCTTAGTCCCTTATCATGGATTGAACCCATGTCCCCTGCATTGCAAGGTAAATTCTTAACCACTGGACCACCAGGGAAGTCCCAATATGGACCATTTTTAAAGTCTTTATTGAATATTGTTGCAATATTTCTTCTGTTTTATGCTTTCATTTGGAACCAGTCCGTTGTTCCATGTCCAGTTCTAACTGTTGCTTCCTGACCTGCATACAAATTTCTCAAGAGGCAGATCAGGTGGTCTGGTATTCCCATCTCTTTCAGAATTTTCCACAGTTTATTGTGATCCACACAGTCAAAGGCTTTGGCATAGTCAATAAAGCAGAAATAGATGTTTTTCTGGAACTCTCTTGCTTTTTCCATGATCCAGCGGATGTTGACAATTTGATCTCTGGTTCCTCTGCCTTTTCTAAAACCAGCTTGAACATCAGGAAGTTCACGGTTCACGTATTGCTGAAGCCTGGCTTGGAGAATTTTGAGCATTACTTTACTAGCGTGTGAGATGAGTGCAATTTTGCACGAGTTTGAGCATTCTTTGGCATTGCCTTTCTTTGGGAAGGAGTTCGTCAAGGCGGTATTGTCACCCTGTTTATTTAACTTATATGCAGAGTACATCATGAGAAACGCTGGACTGGAAGAAACACAAGCTGGAATCAAGATTTCCGGGAGAAATATCAATAACCTCAGATATGCAGATGACACCACCCTTATGGCAGAAAGTGAAGAGGAACTCAAAAGCCTCTTGATGAAAGTGAAATGGAGAGTGAAAAAGTTGGCTTAAAGCTCAACATTCAGAAAACGAAGATCATGGCATCCGGTCCCATCACTTCATGGGAAATAGATGGAGAAACAGTGGAAACAGTGTCAGACTTTATTTTTCTGGGCTCCAAAATCACTACAGATGGTGACTGCAGCCATGAAATTAAAAGACGCTTACTCCTTGGAAGGAAAGTTATGACCAACCTAGATAGCATATTCAAAAGCAGAGACATTACTCTGCCAACAAAGGTTCATCTAGTCAAGGCTATGGTTTTTCCTGTGGTCATGTATGGATGTGAGAGTTGGACTGTGAGGAAGGCTGAGTGCTGCAGAATTGATGCTTTTGAAGTGTGGTGTTGGAGAAGACTCTTGAGAGTCCCTTGGACTGCAAGGAGATCCAACCAGTCCATTCTCAAGGAGATCAGCCCTGGGATTTCTTTGGAAGGAATGATGCTAAAGCTGAAAGTCCAGTACTTTGGCCACCTCATGCAAAGAGTTGACTCATTGGAAAAGACTCTGATGCTGGGAGGGACTGGGGGCAAGAGGAGAAGGGGACAACAGAGGATGAGATGGCTGGATGGCATCACTGACTCAATGGACGTGAGTCTGAGTGAACTCTGGGAGTTGGTGATGGACAGGGAGGCCTGGCGTACTGCGATTCATGGGATCGCAAAGAGTCGGACACGACTGAGCAACTGATCTGATCTGATGCTTTCGTTTTTGGTCAGTAGGCATGTGGAATCAACTCCCTGACCAGTGATTGGACCCACACCTCTTGCTTGGGAAGGTGAACCTTTAACCACTGGACCACCAGGAAAGTGTCAGATATTTTAGGTAGAAGATAATATGGGGTTCCTAGGTGGTGCTAGTGGTAAAGAATCTGCCTACCAATGCGGGAGACATAAGAGATGCGAGTTTGATCCCTGAGTCAGGAAGATCCCCTGGAGGAGGAAATGGCAACCCACTCCAGTATTCTTGCCTGGAGAATCCCCATGGATGGAGAAGCCTAGGGGCTACAGTCATTGGGTTGCAAAGAGTTGGACACAACTGAAGAGACTTAGCATGCAATATTGCTGTGAGAGAAAGATGTTGGGCTGGTAATACAGAGTACAGAGAAGACCAAAGACAACCATTTGAGGAATACCTACCCTCAAAGAGTGTGTAGGAAGGAATGAGCAGAGAAAGATAGAGGAGGAAGAAAAAGACAGTCTCACAAAGCCATAGGCAAGAGTTTAAGGAGATAGTGAGTAGCAATATTCATTGTTGCAGAACAGACTCTGGATTTTGTGACTGGGAAGTATTCTGTGACCTTTAAGAGTAAGGGGCTTCCCAGGCAGAGCTAGTGGTAAAAAATCCACCTGCCATTTCAAGAGACATAAGAGACGTGGGTTTGATCCCTGGGTCAGGAAGATCCCCTAGAGAAAGCAATGGCAACCCACTCCAGTATTCTTGCCTGGAGAATCCCATGGACAGAGAAGCCTGGCAGGCTATGGTCCATAGGTTTGCAAAGAGACGGATGCAGCTGAAGTGACTTAGCATGCATACGTTTAAGAGCACAGGGTTCCATAGAGGAATAAGAATAGAAACTAAATTTAAAAGCATTAAAGAATGAATGAGCGATAAGAAAATAGAGTATTTTTTTAAAAAAGAATATATAACCAAGCCACTTAAAGACATGGAAGTCTCTTAAATGAATATTACTAAGTGACAGAAGCAAATTTGAAAAAGTTACATACTATATATCATTCCAACTATGTGACATTCTGGAAAAGGCAAAATTATGGAGATGGTAAAGGCAAAATTATGGAGATCAGTTGTTTCCAATGGTCAGAGGAGAGACAGGAATGTATAGGTGGAGTGCAAAGAATTTTTAGGGCAATGTATGATATGTATTCGGTATGATACTTTAATAATAAACATATGTAATTATATACTTGCCCAAACTCATAGAATGTAAAACATCGAGTGATTGTAATGTAAACTATGGATTTAAGTGATAATGGTGTGTCCGTGTAGCTCATCCATTGTAACAGATGTACCACTGTGATGTGGGATGTTGACTAGAGAAGAGTTCTATGCATATGTGGGAGCAAGGGGCACATGGGTATGCTCTGTACTTCCCACTCAGTTTTCCTGTGAACCTAAAACTATTCTAAAAAATAAAGTTTATTTTTTGAAATGAATATATAACCACTTTTCATTAATATAAGCTTCTGGATTCTATTCATGTATATAGCTCTTATTGTACTATTTTACAGTCCTTACAACTTTCAACAAAATATTGCAATTTATTTTTGTCCCCAATAAAGTAAGTGTTGGTCTCTCAGTTGTGTCCAACTCTTTGAGAGCCTGTGGACTGTAGCCTGCCAGGCTCCTTTGTCCATGGAATTCTGTAGACAAGAATACTGGAGAATTTTCCAACCCAAGGATCAAACCCAGGTCTTCAGCATTGTGGGCAGATGCTTTACCATCTGAGCTACCAGGGAAGCCAAATATATGATAGATATGTCGAATTTGTTACATTTCAGAAGGACAGAGTGGTGCTGAATTTTATACTAAGTATTATAAATGCATAAAGAAGTATTAGATCTGTCTTTAAGTGTTTATTACATGTTCCGGTTATCTTATTGCTGTGTTAATAAACCACCCCAAAATCTGGTAGGTTAAAACAATAATTATTATATTTCACTTTTCTGGTTGTTAACAGTGCTGGGCACTTCTCAGTTGTGATCTTTCAGAGAGTTGCAGTAAGTTGACAGCTGAGGTTGGAATCCCATGAAAGCTCTTTTACTCATGTCTCATTGCTTGGCTGAGATATCTACAACAGCTGGTGACTGGTGGATCCTTTCTCTCTGTCTTTTCCCCATGTGGCCACTTTTCCCCATGTGGCTTCACGCCACATGACAATTTAAGGAGCAAGCATTCCAAGAGACCCAAGCAAAAGCTTGAAGTCCTGGGAGCTAGACGTGGGAAGTCATGCAGCAATCAGATCAGATCAGTCGCTCAGTCATGTCCGACTCTTTGGGACCCCATGAATCACAGCACACCAGGCCTCCCTGTCCATCACCAACTCCTGGAGTTTACTCAAACTCATGTCCATCGAGTCAGTGATGCCATCCAGCTATCTCATCCTCTGTCGTCCCCTTCTTCTCTGCCCCAAATCCCTCCCAGTATCAGGGTCTTTTCCAGTGAGTCAACTCTTCGCATGAGGTGGTCAAAGTACTGGAGTTTCAGCTTTAGCATCATTCCTTCCAAAGAAACCCAAGGGCTGATCTCCTTGAGAATGGACTGGTTGGATCTCCTTGCAGTCCAAGGGACTCTCAAGAGTCTTCTCCAACACCACACTTCAAAAGCATCAATTCTGCAGCACTCAGCCTTCCTCACAGTCCAACTCTCACATCCATACATGACCACAGGAAAAACCATAGCCTTGACTAGATGAACCTTTGTTGGCAAAATAGTGTCTCTGCTTTTGAATATGCTATCTAGGTTGGTCATAACTTTCCTTCCAAGGAGTAAGCGTCTTTTAATTTCATGGCTGCAGTCACCATCTGTAGTGATTTTGGAGCCCAGAAAAGGCCTAGAGGTCCTCCCAAAGACATTACATTTTTCTAGCAAGGTTTCTCAAGAGACTGAGGACCTAATGCCCGCACTGCTGTTTGAGACTCCTAATCAAGCTAGTGATGCAAATTATGTGGCCTCCAGATAATTAGTCCAGAGCATCTCTGAAATCACAAAGTTCAGAATATAAGTTCCAGATTATTTTTGGCCAAGATATCCTCTGTCTTATATTCTCAAGGCTGCCTGTTTTTCTGACTCTCTCCTACTCCATTGGCCCCTAGAGTCCACTGTTCTCTACACTTCCAGCAGCATAATGGCAAATCTGCTATTTAATTCTGAATCTGTAGTTAATTATCATTTCAGCAAGTTTGAAACATTTTAACACCTAATGGCCAGGAAAAATCTTGTTTTCTTTTATTTCCTGTGTGTGTTAGTCACTTAGTCGTGTCCAGCTCTTTGCGATCCCATGGACTGTAGCCTGCCAGGCTTCTCTGTCCATGGAATTCTCCAGACAAGAATACTGGTGTGGGTTGCCATTTCCTTCTCCATTTATTTCCTTTATTTAGTTAATTTTCTTTTCATGTCTTTTCTTCTTTTATTACATTTTGGTAAGATTTCTTATGTCTTTTATTTTTATTATTTCTCTTTTGTACTCTCCTTTGAAATGACATTTATAAGCAAGGTTAAATATATGTTACATTACTTTAATTTGATAAAACATATAATCAACCTCTGCCTTAGAAAGTATTTTGAATGCCTTATAAACTTTGCCTTTGCTGCACACACAGACAGAATGGAGTGATATTTTAAGATTTCCTGTGACTAGAAAGGTATGGAAAGTTTGACTGATTTATATTGTGTTCTGACTTCCTGAGGCAGTTTTCCTAATGCTATTCCATTTAACTCATATCCTAAAACAAAGCTTGTTAGTTTTTTTTTTTAATCAAAATTTAATCTAGAACTGAGTGTTTCAGTTTTGTTCTTTGTCTCTTAAGCTTAATTTCCATGGAGTTTTGTAGTAGTAGCAATTTTACAATATTTCTCCTGTTGGTGGGATGATTCTCAAAGCATTTGAGAAAAGGAATTCCCAGTTTAATTTTCAAAATTACTTTTAAAAATAAATAACTTGATTATTTAGCATATAGTTGTTGTTCTATAACTGCTTTTATTTCTGTACCACAAAACTTAAGATTTTATCTGTTTTCTACTTTGCATGTGAGAATCACATTCTTTGCAATAAAAATGTTTGTTCTTTGGGGCAGGAATTTTATAGTTTTACAGGTTATTTTTTTTTTAAATATCCCTAAATCCTGTACCATAATGTTCAACTGTTTGTAGAGACTTCTTGATATATCAATGTTTGTTGTATTCTTTCAGTTTAATTCTATAACTAAGTTTCACTCTCCTTAATCACAATCTATAGAAGCAAAATAGACTTTCCTAAGGCTTAATTTTGTCTTAAATAGCATTACTGGTTATTTGTACATCAGATCAGATCAGATCAGATCAGTCACTCAGTCGTGTCCGACTCTTTGCGACCCCATGAATTGCAGCACGCCAGGCCTCCCTGTCCATCACCAACTCCCAGAGTTCACTCAGACTCACGTCCATTGAGTCAGTGATGCCATCCAGCCATCTCATCCTCTGTCGTCCCCTTCTCCTCTTGCCCCCAATCCCTCCCAGCATCAGAATCTTTTCCAATGAGTCAACTCTTTGCATGAGGTGGCCAAAGTACTGGAGTTTCAGCTTTAGCATCATTCCTTCCAAAGAAATCCCAGGGCCGATCTCCTTGAGAATGGACTGGTTGGATCTCCTTGCAGTCCAAGGGACTCTCAAGAGTCTTCTCCAACACCACACTTCAAAAGCATCAATTCTGCAGCACTCAGCCTTCCTCACAGTCCAACTCTCACATCCATACATGACCACAGGAAAAACCATAGCCTTGACTAGATGAACCTTTGTTGGCAGAGTAATGTCTCTGCTTTTGAATATGCTATCTAGGTTGGTCATAACTTTCCTTCCAAGGAGTAAGCGTCTTTTAATTTCATGGCTGCAGTCACCATCTGTAGTGATTTTGGAGCCCAGAAAAATAAAGTCTGACACTGTTTCCACTGTTTCTCCATCTATTTCCCATGAAGTGATGGGACCGGATGCCATGATCTTCGTTTTCTGAATGTTGAGCTTTAAGCCAACTTTTTCACTCTCCATTTCACTTTCATCAAGAGGCTTTTGAGTTCCTCTTCACTTTCTGCCATAAGGGTGGTGTCATCTGCATATCTGAGGTTATTGATATTTCTCCCGGAAATCTTGATTCCAGCTTGTGCTTCTTCCAGTCCAGCGTTTCTCATGATGTACTCTGCATATAAGTTAAATAAGCAGGGTGACAATATACAACCTTGACGTACTCCTTTCCCTATTTGGAACCAGTCTGTTGTTCCATGTCCAGTTCTAACTGTTGCTTCCTGACCTGCATACAGATTTCTCAAGAGGCGTATTAGGTGGTCTGGTATTCCCATCTCTTTCAGAATTTTCCACAGTTTATTGTGATCCACATAGTCAAAGGTTTTGGCATAGTCAATAAAGCAGAAATAGATGTTTTTCTGGAACTCTCTTGCTTTTTCCATGATCCAGCAGATGTTGGCAATTTGATCTCTGGTTCCTCTGCCTTTTCTAAAACCAGCTTGAACATCAGGAAGTTCACGGTTCACATATTGCTGAAGCCTGGCCTGGAGAATTTTGAGCATTACTTTACTAGCATGTGAGATGAGTGCAATTGTGCGCTAGTCTGAGCATTCTTTGGCATTGCCCCTCTTTGGGATTGGAATGAAAACTGACCTTTTCCAGTCCTGTGGCCACTGCTGAGTTTTCCAAATGTGCTGACATATTGAGTGCAGCACGGTCTTTCTAATTTGAATCTTTCCCCTAATAACTAAAACAGAAATGAGATCATTTAATCTTTCTGGAAAGATCTCTCTGTCATGTATTTTTTCCTGTCTCTTTATTCATACAGTATGGAGGTTCTGACTCTGGAACCAAACTGCTTGGGTTCAAATCCTAGTTGTACCACTTACTAACTGTATATTCTTGGGGAAAACTTTCTGTGTCTCAGTTTCCTCAATTTCAAAAGGGGCTCACAATAGTAATAACTGCTTAATAGGGCTGTTGGACTTCCGTTGTGGCTCAGATTTAAAGGATTCGCCTTCAATGTGGGAGATTTAGGTTCTATTTAGGGGTTGGGAAGATCCCATGGAGGAGGGCACAACAACCCACTCCAGTATTCTTGACTGGAGAATCCCTGAGGACAGAGGAGCCTGACGGGCTACAGTCCATGGAGTTGCAAAGAGTCGAACACAACTGAGCGACTAAGCAAGCACGCGCACACACACACATAGACACACAATAGTTGTGTTGTGGGAATTAAATAAACTTGCTCACGAAAGCAATAGAACAATTTTTAGAACATGGTTGCTGCTGCTAAGTCACTTCAGTCGTGTCCGACTCTGTGTGACCCCATAGACGTCAGCCCACGAGGCTCCCCCATCCCTGGGATTCTCCAGGCAAGAACACTGGAGTGGGTTGCCATTTCGTTCTCCAATGCAGGAAAGTGAAAAGTGAAAGTGAAACCACTCAGTCGTGTCTGACTCTTCGAGATCCCATGGACTGCAGCCCACCAGGCTCCTCCGTCCACGGGATTTTCCAGGCAAGAGTACTGGAGTGGGGTGCCATTGCCTTCTTCATTTAGAACATGGTAATTATGCAATAAATGTTAGCTGTTGGTATTGTTTATTTAGATTTAATAGCTTTCATGTGTGCTAAGTTGT
Organism: Bubalus bubalis; assembly: GCF_019923935.1. Classification (NCBI taxonomy): domain Eukaryota; kingdom Metazoa; phylum Chordata; class Mammalia; order Artiodactyla; family Bovidae; genus Bubalus; species Bubalus bubalis. The sequence continues at coordinate 42,218,371 of NC_059162.1, read as the reverse complement.
TTCGGTCCTGTCCGATTCTTAGCGACCCTATGGACAGTAGCCTGCCAGGCTCCTCTGTCCATGGGATACTCCAGACAAGAATACTGACATGGATTGCCATGCCCTCTTCCAGGGGATCTTCCCAACCCAGGGATCAAACCAGTGTCTCTCATGTCTACTGCACTGGCCAGTGGGTTCTTTACCACTATCACCAGCTGCTGCTGCTACCGCCGCTGCTGCTGCTAAGTCCCTTCAGTTGTGTCCGACTCTGTGTGACCCCTAGACGGCAGCCCACCAGGCTCCCGCGTCCCTGGGATTCTCCAGGCAAGAACACTGGAGCGGGTTGCCATTTCCTTCTCCAATGAATGAAAGTGAAGAGTGAAAGGGAAGTCGCTCAGTCGTGTCCGACTCTTAGCGACCCCATGGACTACAGCCTACCAGGCTCCTCCATCCATGGGATTTTCCAGGCAAGAGTACTGGAGTGGGGTGCCATTGCCTTCTCCTATCACCAGCTGGGAAGCCCTTAATATTTTTCATTCTTTGCTAATTGTATCTTCTTTAAAAAAAAAAAAAAAGACGAATTTATTTATTTTTAATTGAAAGATAATTGTTTTATATAATTTTGTTGTTTTCTGTCAAGCATCAACAGAATCAGCCATAGGTATACATATGTCCCCTCCCTCTTGAACCTCCCTCCCATCTCCCTCCCCATCAGATCCCTATAGTTCCCTGAATCATACAGCAAATTCCCATTGGCCATCTATTTTACGTATGGTATTGTAAGTTTCCATCCATCTCTCCTCCATCCATCTCATCCTCTCCCTCTTTCCCTCCTGCCGAGTTCATAAGTCTGTTCTCTATGTCTTTTTCTCCTTTGCTGCCATGCAAATAAATTAATCAGTGCCATCTTTCTAGATTCCATATATGTTAGTATATGATATTTATCTTTCTCCTTCTGACTTACTTCACTCTGTATAATAGGCTCTAGGCTTGTTCACCTCATTAGAACTGATTTAAATGCTTCCTTCTATGGCTGAGCAATATTCCACTGTATATATGTATGTACCACAGCTTTTTTACCCATTCATCTGTTGATAGACATCTAGGTTGCTTCCATGTTCTAGCTATTGTAAATAGTGCTGCAATGAACATTGGGGTACATGTGTCTTTCAGTTTTGGTTTCTTCTGAGTATATGCCTGGTAGTGAGATTGATGGGTCGTATTATGGTTTTATTCCTATATTTTTAAGGAATTTCCATACCATCTTCCATAGTGGCTGTATCAATTTACATTCACACCAGCAATGCAAGAGTTCCCTTTTCTCCACACCCTGTCCAGCATTTATTGTTTGTAGACTTTTTAATGATGGCCATTCTGACTGGTGTGAGGTGATATCTCACTGTAGTTTTGATTTGCATTTCTCTAATAATGAGCAATATTGAGCATCTTTTCATGTGTTTGTTAGCCATCTGTATGTCTTCTTTGGAGAAATGTCTGTTTAGATCTTCTTAATGGTTTTACTAAATGCCTACTGAAGCAATCACATTTTGAAAATCACATAAGTAGGTAGCTTTCATCAATAAGCTTGTTTCTAAACTGATTTCTGGAGATAAAAAAGAAGCCCGCAAGGAAGTGGGGGTGGGAGGTGGTGGGAGGGGAGGAAAATTTTGGTTTTCAGTACCAGCATTTAATCCTTTCACCTTTCTTCAATAAAACTGCTGTGGACTACATGTTTGTATTCTGTTATACATTGAAGCGTAATCCCCTAGGCTGGAGGAGGGTAGGATAACCCACTCCAGTATTCTTGCCTGAAGAATCCCCATGGACAGAGGAGCCTGGCGGGCTATAGTCATAGCGTTGCAAAGAGTCAGACACAACTGAGAAGATAAGTACAGCACAGCACAGCACAATCCCTTAACATATGAGGGTGGAGGCCACATTAATGTGATTAGTGATTTCACAAGGAGAGAGGACACATGCACAAGTGATGCGAGCCTGGAAAAGCCAATGAAATCTCTGAGCAACTGACTTTTGCATGAGTTGAGTCTTGAAGGTTGAATAAAACTTACTAGACAAGAAAAATAGAAAAATCACTCCACAGAAAAGTAAGCACATGCAAAGGCATAGAGTCATGGAATGGCCTGGAAGTCTGAGGAACTGTGAGAAGTCCAGGCCATGTGAAGCTTAAAACACACCATATGTAAAGAAGGCTTAAGATAGTGGAGACATATTAGGGAGGATTTCTTTTTACTTGTATATCAAGTCAAAGACGGAGAAGGCAATGGCACCCCACTCCAGTACTCTTGTCTGGAAAATCCCATGGATGGAGGAGCCTGGTAGGCTGCAGTCCATGGGGTGGCTAAAAGTCAGACATGACTGAGTGGTTTCACTTTCACTTTTCACTTTCATGCATTGGAGAAGGAAATGGCAACCCACTCCAGTGTTCTTGCCTGGAGAATCCCATGGACGGAGAAGCCTGGTGGGCTGCAGTCCATGGGGTCGCACAGAGCCGGACACAACTGAAGCAACTTAGCAGCAGCAGCAGCAGCAGCAGCAGCAGCAAGTCAAAGAGTTTATATTATTCTGTGAGAGCCAGAGCAAAAATTTTTCTAGTAGTGATTTTTTAACAAAAAGATGACATGACCAGGAAGTGAGATAGTTAGAGTCAGAAGGTAGTAGTAGTAATAGTCACTCAGTTGTGTCTGAATCTTGGCAACCCCATGGACTGTAGCCCACCAGGCTCCTCTGTCCATGGAATTCTCTAGGCAAGAATACTGGAGTGGGTGGCCCTTCCTTTCTCCAGGGGATCATCCCAGCTCAGAGACCAAACCCTGGTCTTCTGCACTACAGGCAGATTCTTTACCTTCTGAGACACCAGGATCAGAAAAATGTCAGCTCCAGTACTGTACTAGCCATGTTTCCTAAGATCAGTTATTTAATCTCCCTTAATTTCCTCACTTAACCTCCCTTAATTTCCTCACTTAGAAATACGAAGGTAATACATCGCTGCTGCATGTTGTATTAGAGATAATATATTTTAGATGCTTGACATTGTATTTGGTGTATAATTGTTTTGAAGGTTCTTCTCCCTTTTTAATGCAGAAAGGAATCCCTGAGGGCAGTGAAGGAGGACACTGCAATAGAATAGGAGTACTGGGACTCGTGAGGGGGGCAATGTCACTGACCTCCACGGTACAGCCTTTAGCACAGAATTGGGAGTGGTGAATAAAGGTGAGATTTTAAAGATCTTTCTCTTCCGAGGTAAACATTTTGTGGCTCTTGGAAGTAGCCCAGTGAGAGAAAGAGAAACTGACAATTAAGATGTTTCATTTAGGAAGCCTGAGACATCTTTCATATTTTAAGCACTGTCCTAGGTGCTGTGGATGAATAACATATATTTCCTTCCTTGAGGTTTTCCAAAATCTATCAGTGAGACAGATACTTGTATGAATAGACACAGTATAAAGATTTATATTCTAGGTAGGATTTTTGTAACAGCATCATCTTTTATCTATTTTCCAAGTGGGAAGAATAATTTATTTTGGACACTTTACTGAACCAATTTTAAATTATGTGAGCATTTTCAGGTCTCAGAATGTATTCTTACTAATTGTAGTCACCATGTATTCTCAGCACTAAATTTCTCAGATCAGTTTTTTATCCATTATGTATAATAGCTCAAACAACGCCAGTACAATTTTTTTAAAGTTCAAAATATAATTAGAGGCATCTCATTAAGATTTAAGATAAGCACTTTGAGTCCTTGCATGCAAGGTCTTGTAATCGCAAATATCAACTCTTTAAATTACATGATTGCCAAGAACTGGAAAGAACCGTTAAGAAGAATAACAAAAATAAAAAAGCTAAAGTATAGTGACACATAAAGAAATGAGACATTTCCAGAAAAGCCATTCATTGTTTTCATTATTAATTTTCTTCCTTTTAGACTGACTAACAAATAGCATTTTCAGTCAAAACTGTACCTTTTAGAACTCCCTGTATGGTGTTGTTTATTTCACCACTCCATATGTATCCTGAGCATAATTCTTAATATTAACCCTTTTGAGGCTGCCAGTGGTTTCAGTTTCTTACCTTCTTTTGTCTGGCACCCAGAAAAGTCTATCACTTTCTCTAAATTTGTCATCTTTTCTACTATGTTACTGACCCATCTTAATATATCATGTTTTCTTAATCTTTATAGTCAGAATTAAATAAAGAATTCATATTTGGATCTTTTAGCATTCATCCGAACTTCTATTTCTGTTGGAGAGTTTTTAAAGCATGTAATGGTGGAGTTAGAAGAAGAGAGAGATCAGATGATTCATAGTACCCAGGAGAGGAGTTTCCATTAAGAAGAATATAGGGACAGATAGCACACAGTAAAAGGAGGAAAGGAGGAAGTGGAGGCCTAGAAATCAATGTCATAAAGGCACAGAAGTAGAGTGGTAAATGTGTGTATTTCTTTTAGAAGATGAGAGAATTGGAGGATGCATGCCAGTGGAAGGATGGAGGTAAAGGACTGGCAGTCAATTGCCATGGAAATCCATAAAGAAAGCAGGTAGAACAATTGTTTTCTCAAGGGAAAAATTTAACCTCTAAAGGGTCAGATGAGGTTTCTGGTATGAAAGAAAATACTCTGTAAAGATGGATGCTGGTTATATTTAAATAAAAAAGAAAAATTTTGACTTCTAGCTTATTAAGTTCTATGCTTTTGGAGCACATTAGATTACCTAACCTGCTTCTTCATTTATATCTGCCTGAAGAGATTTGGTGTTTTTCTTCTAATTCAAACCAATTCAACAAACATTTATTGAGTGTCTGAATGTGCCATATAGAAAAGATGAAGATCAGCCTCAAGAAGCTTACCTCTTATGAGTAGAAGCAACGTTGTGGGAGGAGGAATTAGAACAAATGTCCAGGTAGGTAGATGGTTTTCAGGTAAAAATGTAAGAGCAGCACGGAGGAAGTGATGTGAGGATTTGTTTAGAACGTGTTTGTGGAGCTGATTAAAGTCAATTCATACTCAAGTGGAAATCTCCTGAGATAGGAAAAGGCATTTTAGAGGTAGGCAAAAGCACGTTTCTCTCTGCCACTAGTACTTCTTCCCCCACTAGTACTTCTGAACTACAAGGACTGCTGAGTCATAAATTCCTAGGTTGTGTGAGAAGACAGGAATAGGATTTATTTAGGACTATATTTATATAGACCTAGGATACTCTAACTAATGAGACAATAATGCTCTTCTCCATTATATATATGGTGGTGGTTTAGTTGCTAAGTCGTATCCGGCCCTTGCGACCCTATGGACTCCTCTGTCAGGCTCCTCTGATTCTCCAGGCAAGAATTCTGCAGTGGGTTGTTATTTCCTTCTCCAGGGGATCTTCCCAATCCAGGAATCGAATATGGGTCTCCTGCATTGCAGGCAGATTCTTTACAGACTAAGCTACGAGGAAAGCCCGTTATATACAATTTCTAATTTTTCCAAGATTGCTGTTTTGGTATATGTTTAAAAGAAAATATACATAAAAAAAGTCTTTTCCTTTTCTTTTTCTTTTTTTTTATTTTTCTCTTTTTTAATGTATGTTAAGAACTTACAGCTAAAAGCCAAATAATAATTATCATAATTATAGTTAACTTTTACTGATGCTGTACTGTGTTCTAGGAGATTTGATAAATCCTCTATGTAGACTATTTCACTGAATCCTCACAACAACCATTTGGGGAATATACTATTATTGCTCTTATTATTATTATTGATAAATTGAGACTTAGAGAATTTAATTAACTTACCACATGGCTAGGACGTGATTAAGCTAGGACTGCAGGACTGGGCAGTCTGACTATAGAGCTCAAACAAAGTCTTTGTCTTGACATCATGAGGCAGAAAATCTTTGGCATATGTCAAGACAGATGTGTTGGTAAGGGCCCTTGCTCCTTGCAGTGCTCTTTAAACCTTGGACTCATTCATTTATTCAGTCAATATTTATTGAGTACCTATTATGTGCCAACACTGTGGTAGGCATTGAGGATCAGAAGTGAATACTACAGAAGTTATCTCTATCTTCATGGAGTTACCACTGTAAAGAAGAAAATGGAAACAAGTGACTAATCATAATCAAGTACAATAAGAATTGCAAGAAGGAACTAAAGTAATGTGGCGAGTTTGACAGAAGCCTATCATATTTGGGAATTTGGGAATCCATCTCTGAAGAAGTGAGAATTACACTGAGATCTGGTGCATGCAAGAACAGACAAAAATTACCTAGGTAAACTGGAAGAGAGGAGAGTTTCACACAAGGTGAATACCAGGGTGAGGTGGACATACCAATGTCCTCCTGTAAGGAAGGACTTGATTCTCCAGCCTTCGGCAGTGCTGACAACCTCTTCAGGCATTGCTTCAGTTGCAGGGAGAATGTGACCCTTGCCTGAGGTCACGTTTTCCCTGTACATGCAGGCCAACTCTGCTGGGCCATTTCTGTTTCATAGCTACCTGCACAGTTGGCTGAGGCTGTCAGGCTTGCATCACAGCTTGATTTTGCTGTCTTCTCAATCCTGCTCCCACCCCCTCCCTTCCATGGGTGTTGATCTCAAGAACACTCCCTAATAAACATCCTAAACACTAAACCCTGCCTGAGTCTACTTCCTGGAGAACCCAAATTGAATGACAACATAAAAAGCTTTGCCAAATCAAGGCATTCAGAATGACTGTAGTTTGAGAGACAGAGATGAGCTGTGGTCGAAAAGGTAGACAGGGGTCAGATTCTGAGCTCCTGATAAAGCATGCTAAGGAGTTTTCCTAAAGGCAGCAGCCAAAAGGAAGCCATAGCAGGATATTAAGCAGGAATGACATCAGTAAATTTGTAGTTTTGAAATTTGCAATGCATGACAGTGGTGCTTTGAATATCAAATTCATATCTTTCAAAAAAAAAAAACCCAACTTTTTCCTTCTTTCAGATAGTAATGGTAAAATAAAGGTACCAAATTGTTTTTCCTATCCTTGAATTATTGCTTTTCATTCCTTTCCCCTTATCAATAAAAACTACTAAATCTGCTCCATGGTTCATGCAGTTATAATCCTATGAAATATTACATAATATTAACTTCTTGAAAGACTTCCTCACTGATCAATGTAAAGAAATAGAAGAAAATAATAGAATGGGAAAGATTAGATATCCCTTCAAGAAAACTAGAGATACCAAGGGACTATTTCATGCAAAGATGGGCTCAATAAAGAACAGAAATGATATGAACCTAACAGAAGCAGAAGACACTAAGCAGAGGTGGCAAGAATACACAGAAGAACTATACAAAAAAGATCTTCATGACCCAGGTAACCACGATCAGATGAACGTGGTGATCACTCACCTGGAACCACACATCCTAGAATGTGAAGTCAAGTGAGCCTTAGGAAGCATCACTATGAAAAAAGCTAGTGGAGGTGATGGAATTCCAGTTGAGCTATTTCAAATCCTGAAAGATGATGCTGTGAAAGTGCTGCACTCAGTACATCAGCATATTTGGAAAAGTCAGCAGTGGCCACAGGACTGGAAAATGTCAGTTTTCATTCCAATCCCAAAGAAAGGCAATGCCAAAGAATGCTCAAACTACCGCACAATTGCACTCATCTCACACGCTAGCAAAGTAATGCTCAAAATTCTCCAAGCCAGGCTTCAACAGTACGTGAACCGTGAACTTCCAGATGTTCAAGCTGGTTTTAGAAAAGGCAGAGGAACCAGAGATCAAATTAACAACATCCACTGGATCATCGAAAAAGCAAGAGAGTTCAGAAAAGCATTTACTTCTGCTTTATTGACTATGCCAAAGCCTTTGACTGTGTGCATCACAACAAACTCTGGAAAATTCTGAAAGAGATGGGAATACCAGACCACCTGACCTGCCTCCTGAGAAATCTGTATACAGGTTAAGAATTAACAGTTAGAACTGGACATGGAACAATAAACTGCTTCCAAACCAGGAAAGGAGTATGTCAAGGCTATATATTGTCACCCTGCTTATTTAACTTAAATGCAGAGTATATCATGCAAAATGCCAGGCTAGATGAATGAAGCACAAGCTGGAATCAAGATTGCTGGGAGAAATATCAATAACCTCAGATATGAACATGACACCACCCTTTTGGCAGAAAATGAAGAACTAAAGAGCCTCTTGATGAAAGTGAAAGAAGAAAGTGAAAAAGTTGGCTTAAAACTCAACATTCAGAAAACTAAGATCATGGCATCCAATCTCATCACTTCATGGCAAATAGATGGGGAAACAATGGAAACAGAGAGAAACTTTATTTTGGGGGGCTCCGAAATCACTGCAGATGGTGACTGCAGCCATGAAATTGAAAGATGCTTGATCCCTGGAAGAAAAGCTATGACCAACCTAGATGGCATATTAAAAAGCAGAGTTATTACTTTGCCAACAAAGATCTGTCTAGTCAAAGCTATGGTTTTTCTAGTAGTCGTGTATGGATGTGAGAGTTGGACTATAAAGAAAGCTGAGCACTGAAGAATTGTTGCTTTTGAACTGTGGTGTTGGAGAAGACTCTTGAGAGTCTCTTGGACTTCAAGGAGATCCAACCAGTCCATCCTAAAGGAAATCAGTTCTGAATTTTCACTGGAAGCATTGATACTGAAGCTGAAACTCCAATACTTTGGCTACCTGATGTGAAGAACCAACTCATTGGAAAAGACCCTGATGCTGGGAAAGATTGAAGGCAGGAGGAGAAGGGGACGACACAGGATGAGATGGTTGGATGGCATCACCGACTCAAAGGACATGAGTTTGAACAAGCTTCGGGAGTTGGTGATGGACAGGGAAGCCTGGCATGCTGCAGTCCATGGGGTTACAAAGAGACATGGCTGAGGGATTGAACTGAACTGAACTGAAAGACTGTAGGAAATAGTGTTATGTGAGGACTTGGATAGTTATTTGTTCTGTGGCCATGAAAGCAAACTGTTCAGTGTTTCTGGAAAGGCTTAAAGTAATAAGTCACCAGATACATGACCTCCAGATGCAGCATTGCAGAAAGACCTGTCCTCCTGCCAATTATATGTCTGCATCCTGCTTTCTAATTCTGAATTTTCACCTCAATCCCCAGATATGTTTAATATATAGTAGCTATATTATCAGTTTATGCAAAGAGGAATATCATGACAGTCAAGATTGGATTTTTTTAAAAAAAGCTTTATTCAGGTAGCTGCATAGATTTAAAGTATACAATTTTGGTAAGTCTTAATTTAACCTATGTATGCATTTGTGAAGGCATCATTGCAGTCAAAGTAACAGATATTTCTAGTACCTCAAAACTTTCTTTGTGTCCCTTAGTAATCCCTTCCTCTCCTCCTTTCTCCACTCTCTTCTTCAGGCTGTAACACTGATCCACTTTCCGTCATGCAGATTACATTGCCTAGAATTGTATACAAACACAGTCATACGGCATGCACTCCTTTTGTCTGACTTCTTTCACTCAGCATAATTATTTGGAAAACTAGATGTAAAATGTTCAATTAAATAATATTTTATATGTGATCTAACTTGTTAGATATAAAAAACTTTGTATTTAAATTACATGATAACATATGGATTGTAAATATTGACAGTGAAAGTAATGTTCAACTTTTTAAGTATAACTGTTCATTGTGCCTTAGATTAAAACTTTGCTTCTAACCAAAGCCATTGTACTTTGAAGTTATAAACAAAAAGCACCTGATCTGTGAAGTTGACCAGCAAGTCTGTATTATGGGAATATAAATAAGACATTTGGTAGAAGACTCTCCTCTCACCAAATTAGGTGGCCAAATAATCTGGAAAACAAAGCTGAAGAGTAGTTGCTATGAGGTGCTGAACAAAAAGACAGATGGGGCATATGTTGAATTCCTCTAATAGGCTTGGTTAGACTGGAGACTGCCCCCCTCAATACACAAGCCCCTGTGTACACACACACTCATTTATACATGCATACACAAACAGCACCACACTTTTTTCTTCCACAAATTGCTTTTAGTCTAGAAAAGAAAGTGAAAGTGTTAGTCTCTCAGTCATGCCTGATTCTTTGTGGTGACCCCGTAACAGCCCACTGTCCATTGGATTCTCTTCTGTCCATGGGATTCTCCAGGCAAGAATACCGGAGTGGGTAGCCGTTCCCTTCTCCAGGGTATTCCCAACCCAGGGATTGAACCCAGGTCTTCTGCATTGTGGGCAGATTCTTTACCATTTGAGCCACCAGGGAAGCCCTTTAGCCCAGAGTAGTTCAGCAATTGCTCCATATTACCATTTAGTCTTCTATGTACATCTAAAAAGGATTAAAACTGAAAATCATTTAAAAATATCATTATATCCCAACCTCAGAACTATTTGTGCATATAAAAACACAAACCCAAGAATATCACAAAATCACATCTTTTAATTTTTTAAAAAAGACTTTTTCACATACAGCACCAACCTATATACATAGGAAGCACTCAGTGTATATTTTTCAACTGAACAACAAAGGATTCTGCTCTGTGACTGCATCTTCCCTGGTGTCAAGTCACCTCATTTTGGCACACCTGAAAAGCCAATGTTTTCATTTTCTTCAAGGTAACATATGTTTAATCTGATTGTCATTTTTGTAAAGTTTATTAATATGCTGATCTTTTAATGTGTGTGCCTTTATATTGCAATCATTTTCTTTGGTTCCACATGTGTGCTCAGTCACTCAGCTGTGTCCGACTCTTTGCCACCTCATGGACTGTAGCCTGCCAGGCTCCTCTGTCCATGGAATTCTCCAGGCAAGAATACTAGAGTATGTTGCCATTTCCTACTCTAGGGGATCTTCCCAACCCAAGGATTGAATCTGCTTCCCTTGCATCTCCTGCAATGGCAGGCATATTCCTTATCACCATGCCACCTGGGAAGCCCCCATCCACATAGCCTACATCTTTTTAATTATTTTGGAGAAAGGATGGGTGACTATTTTCCATGTCTTAGTTCCTGGCTTATTATTTTGTATGTTTAACTATCATACCCTAGGGGAGGATGATTTTTATTTCACAGTTCCATAAAGCCTAGTACCATATACCTTATAATAAGTCCCAGTGGATTAAACCTGATCCATATTATCTTCCTGTCAAGTATGATATGTGTACATGTTGCCATTGTTCCTCCATTAAGCATAAGTCATTGTTTGCTTTTGTATGTGTTAACTCCCTCACATCACAAGAATGGAATCCTGTTATCTTGGACAGTCTGGGAATATTTATGGCAGCTGGGAATTTTGTACGTGTTACAGCATGAGTTGTCTTTTTCTTGTCAATATTTTGTCTAGTTTTCATACTGTGACAATGTTTTTAAAGATCTTTTCTGTGTATTTTATCTTGGATCTTATAGTTTTTCATTCTAAAAGCTTTAACTCTTTAGTTTATAAACCAGAGAACCCCATTTGTCATCAACCTCTGGGTGTATGCACTTCCATGGAAAATTCCCATTTATTTGAGAAATGTTCAAGGATTCTTTGAAACTCTAGGGTGGAAAATAATAAAAAGTGAAAGGAACTTTAGGTTTCTGAATAAACGAGTATGTCATCTGGCTTACCTAAACAGGATATGAGTAGTACTGATTTTGTTCTAAGGCCTCTAATACTAATTTTATTTGCAAGCAAAGAAATTGAAAGACAGAAGATTGAAAAGTCACTTCTTCCTGGGATTTCCTCTTAGAGTTTTCTCATAGGTTGTAACTAAGATATGATAGAGCTTAGTTTCAAAAAATGATAACAACAAAGGACAGTTTTTAAGTATCAGTTAAACCAAGGTAATGATACAGCTCATGTCAGGTGTTTGTTTCTCTTTTTTCTTTCAGTACTTCAAAGGAGGTCCTACGTGACTCTTTCTTTTATGTCAACCACGGCAGAGGTTCCAGGGCATGTTGATGGCTCCTTTCACCTCCTCTACGCAGCTGGAATGGGCTGCAGAAGAGCAACAGCATGGTTCAGGGTTATCCCCTCCAAGTCCACATGCCTCTTCACTTCTACTGAATTCTTTTCCTTCCTGCTGTACATCCTATTCATATTCAATAACTCCTGATAGAAAAACTGATGTCAGTAGTGTGTATATAAACTGAATTTCCCAGCTTTGCTTGGAACATGGTGCTCACTAGAGAAATGGAAAATCAATTTAAAACAATAAATAGGGAAAACAGAAAGGGTAAACAAAGCGTGGAAGGGTGCGGCTTGTTCTGATGAGTGACTAAGTATGCAGCTTCCTGTTGTTGCTGTTCAGTCGCTAAGTCCTGTCCAACTCTGCGACCTCATGGACTGCAGTATGCCAGGTTCCTCTATCCTCCACTTTCTCCTGGAGTTTGCTTAGATCCATGTTCACTGAGTGATGCTTTCTAACCATCTCATCCTCTGCTGCCCCCTTCTCCTTGTGCCTTCAATCTCCCCACTTCAGGGTCTTTTCCAGTGAGTCAGCTCTTCACATGAGGTGGCCAAAGAATTGGAGTTTCAGCAACATTCCTTCCAATGAATATTCAGAATTGATTTCCTTTAGGGATTGGCTGGTTGGATCTCCTTGCAGTCCAAGGTACTCTCAAGAGTCTTCTCCAACACCACAGTTCAAAAGCATCAGTTCTTCGGTGCTCAGCCTTCTTTACGGTCCAGCTCACACAATCATACATTACTACTGGAAAAACCATAACTTTGACTATTAAAAACTTTTGGTAGCAAAGTGATGTCTCTGGTTTTTAATACATAGCCTAGGTTTGTCATAGCTTTCCTTCCAAGGAGCAAGGGTCTTTTAATTTCATGGCTGTAGTCATGATCTACAGTGATTTTGGAGCTCCAAAAAAGAAAAGAAAATCTGTCACTGCTTCCATTTTTTCCTCTTCTCTTTGCCGTGAAGTGATAGGACCTGATGCCATGATCTTAGGGTATTTAAATGTTGAGTTCAAGCCAACTTTTTCACTTTCCTCTTTCACCTTCATTAAGAGAATGCAGAGTTCTAAAGAATAGCAAGAAGAGATAAGAAAGCCTTCCTCAGCAATCAATGCAAAGAAATAGAGGAAAACAATAGAATGGGAAAGACTAGAGATCTCTTCAAGAAAATTAGAGATACCAAGGGAACATTTCATGCAAAGATGGGCTCCATAAAGGACAGAAATGGTATGGACCTAACAGAAGCAGAAGATATTAAGAAGAGGTGGCAAGAATACACAGAAGAACTGTACAAAAAAGATTTTCATGACCCAGATAATCACGATGGTGTGATCACTCATCTAGAGCCAGACGTCCTGGAATGTGAAGTCAAGTGGGCCTTAGAAAGCATCACTACGAACAAAGCTAGTGGAGGTGATGGAATTCCAGTTGAGCCTTTTCAAATCCTGAAAGATGATGCTATGAAAGTGCTGCACTCAATATGCCAGCACATTTGGAAAACTCAGCAGTGGCCACAGGACTAGAAAAGGTCAGTTTTCATTTCAATCCCAAAGAAAGGCAATGCCAAAGAATGCTCAAACTACCGCACAGTTGCACTCATCTCACATGTTAGTAAAGTAATGCTCAAAATTCTCCAAGCCAGGCTTCAGCAATATGCGAACCATGAACTTCCAGATGTTCAAGCTGGATTTAGAAAAGGCAGAGGAACCAGAGATCAAATTGCCAACATCCACTGGATCATGGAAAAAGCAAGAGAGTTCCAGAAAACATCTATTTCTGCTTTATTGACTATGCCAAAGCCTTTGACTGTGTGGATCACAATGAACTGTGGAAAATTCTGAAAGAGATGGGAATACCAGATTACCTGATCTGCCTCTTGAGAAATCTGTATGCAGGTCAGGAAGCAACAGTTAGAACTGGACATGGAAAAACAGACTGGTTCCAAATAGGAAAAGGAGTACATCAAGGCTGTATATTGTCACCCTGCTTATTTAACTTATATGCAGAGTACCTCATGAGAAACGCTGGGCTGGAAGAAGCACAAGCTGGAATCAAGATTGCCAGGAGAAATATCAATAACCTCAGATATGCAGATGACACCACCCTTATGGCAGAAAATGAAGAGGAACTCAAAAGCCTCTTGATGAAAGTGAAAGAGGAGAGTGAAACAGTTGGCTTAAAGCTCAACATTCAGAAAACAAAGATCATGGCATCCGGTCCCATCACTTCATGGGAAATAGATGGGGAAACAGTGTCAGACTTTATTTTTGGGGGCTCCAAAATCACTGCAGATGGTGACTGCAGCCATGAAATTAAAAGACACTTACTCCTTGGAAGCAAAGTTATGACCAACCTAGATAGCGTATTCAAAAGCAGAGACATTACTCTGCCAACAAAGGTTCATCTAGTCAAGGCTATGGTTTTTCCTGTGGTCATGTATGGATGTGAGAGTTGGACTGTGAAGAAGGCTGAGCGCTGCAGAATTGATGCTTTTGAAGTGTGGTGTTGGAGAAGACTCTTGAGAGTCCCTTGGACTGCAAGGAGATGCAACCAGTCCATTCTGAAGGAGATCAGCCCTGGGATTTCTTTGGAGGGAATGATGCTAAAGCTGAAACTCCAGTACTTTGGCCACCTCATGGGAAGAGTTGACTCATTGGAAAAGCCTCTGATGCTGGGAGGGATGGGGGGCAGGAGGAGAAGGGGACGACAGAGGATGAGATGGGTGGATGGCATCACTGACTCGATGGACGTGAGTGTGAGTGAACTCCGGGAGTTGGTGATGGACAGGGAGGCCTGGCATGCTGCGATTCATGGGGTCACGAAGAGTCGGACACTACTGAGCGACTGAACTGAACTGAACTGAAGAGGAACAGCTTCCCAAGAGTGCTTTAAAGAATGATTTTTAAAAGCCATTCTTTCCTATCAGCTCCCAAGTGGAAAGCATGCCAATTTGTTAGAACAAAAGGCTGATAATTAGGTAAATCACAAATATATGTGATTTATTTTTAAAATGCAAATGAAATTACGTTACTCTACTAATCATAGGTCTCTGAAATAGGCATCTTCTGCTAAATTTGAAATAAGCAACTTAAACTCATTCATACCTAGGCAGATCCTTTATCTATAAATTAGATCCATATGCTTGTGTAAAATAATGAATTTCTTTCATTAGCTGTCATTTAAATTTATTGTAGGATAACACCTCTTATGATTTTTAAATATTTAATGTGCTTTAGGTACTCATGAAACCAATAAGTTTGCTGTTGCTCTGTGTCTCTTTCCAAGTTAAGTGTACATTCCTGGAGAACAAACCACATTTTACTCTACCGTTGCCTATAGTTCTCAACCCTGTGCTATGCACTTAATGTTTCTTAAGTACTACATTGACTGAGGAGTTGACATAAGTTGCCACGAGATGACAAATCTCAGCTATCATATGGGTAGAAATTCATACTCAGTGGAAAGAGTAAGAGGAACCCTGAAATGAACTCCTTGCTCAGGAACATATTAATAACATCACCTTGAGTGAGCCACCTGACTTTTCTGATCTTCAGTTTCTTTAACAAAATGAAGATAATAATAAGTTAGTTGGGATTCTTGCAAAGATTAGAGGTAAATGATTTAATATGTCTTGCCTGGGGCTGCCCGCACAGCCCTGAGTTCATGATGTTATTATTCCCGCTTCAAAGATGAGAAGATTGAGGGGTCAGTGTTGACTTAACTCTCTAACCATCACATCACCATTAGGGTCTGGTTTCAAACCCAGCTTCGTTTGACTTTGTGTGCAGTACTTAGAGATTCCCTATATTGCTGTTGCACTTAAATAAATATGAGATGGTTTAAAATGAAGGCAAGGTAACAAACTAGAATATAATTTTTCAAGTTTTTTGACCATGACCCTCAGTATTGCATTGTAGACCCTGAAGACACACAAGCATACACAAGAGCTGGGCTTCCCAGGTGGTGCTAGTGTAAAGAACCTGGCTGCCAATGCAGGAAACATAAGAAACACAGTTCGATCCCTGGGTCAGGAAGATCCCCTGGCGGAGGGCATGGCAACCCACTCCAGTATTCTTGCCTGGAGAATCCCATGGACAGAGGAGCCTGGCAGGCCACAGTCCATGGGGTCACAGAAGTCGGACATGACTAAAGCGCCCTAGCCGCATACCCAACAGTTGAACTGTGCTGCGTGTGCTGCACTCAAATACTTTCTACTCTATTTCATGTTTTAAAAATATTCTTGTTATAGTGAGCTGAGCAGCTTTCTGGGGAGGTGTCATGGGGGTGTTCTTGACATGAGATCTCAAGCACAAGCCACCTGGCAGCAAAGACCCCTCCCACTGCAAAAGGGAAGGCACTCTCCTTTCTCTCCATGGCCTCAGTGCGTCATCTGGTCATGGACCTCGCCCTAGTGGTCTTGCTGGGCCATGGAGTTCTGAGCACTGTCCCCCACATGCCCACAGGCCTGGACTGGCCCTGTTGTCATGACTGGCAGGCTAGGTAGATCTGGAGACTATGGGATGGCCCCCTGTTTTGAGGAGTCAGTACCTTTCCCAGGGATGCTTGCTTGCGGGGCTTTACACAGGACAGGGAGAAACCAAGACTAGTGGAAGAGTGTTTCCTCCAAGGCCACAGGGCAGGTATGGAGAGGCTTAAAACAGCTCCTATACAAATTGAGAGGTTGCTTCAGGAAAGGGGAAAATTTGAGGGAGATGTGATTACTGGACTTGTGAACAATGGGGAAAATTTCACAGTAAGTGGGAGAAATTCAGCTCCTGACCAGACCTTGGAACTAGAAAATTAAATTGTACTGCCCAACCTGAAGCAAGAGTACCTGACTGCTATTTTCAAATCCCAGAGAGCTGTTAGAGCTAATGTTTAGAAAGGAATGAAGGATTTATTCTAAGGAGCTCATCCTTTTGGGGGCAGGAAGCATGATGAATATGGATGTGGGGAATAATATTGCAGAGAAACAAAATGTCTTTCTCAATCATGACGCATAGGTGCATCACATTAAAACTGAATCGCCACTGTTGATAGCGCTATCCATTAAGTGCTATTCATAGCAAGCATTTCTCCTCTCGGCTTAAGTGTACGAGGGCTGGGGATTGGCTTTCTCTCTTAGCCGTGTCTTTGTGCTCATTCAAAATATTTCGAGTACTTTGACCTTTACAAAAAGGAAAGGCTGACAGTAAACATCCCTGCGTTGTTACTAATTTTGATCCTGCTAATTTCTGGCTTATAGACAGAAATAATACTGAGATTTTCCAAGAAGCTGCTTGTTATGACCCACTAAATTGATCTGATGCCTCATCATGAACTACACCTTGAGAAATAGGAGATTGTTATATTCATTTATGTAAGAACTAATGATAGGTATAATGAAAGTGGTAGCAGTGACGATGAGTGAAATAGATGCAATAATTGTTTGGGAAGTAGAATCAACATGTCCCTAACATTGTTTGAGGGGAACAGAGAGTGAGGAATTTGCCAGGTTGGATGACCTCATTCATTGGATAGGGAGCACTGAAGGAAGAGCTCCTTTGAAGGAGAATAAAATCTGCTTTGTAAATACTGAGTGTGTGATGCCCAGGGACATCTAGACAGAATGGTCCAGTAAGCAGTTAGAAGTGTGAGTTGGAGATGAGAAGAATCTGGGCTGGAAATACAGATTCATGCAAGTAGATGACAGTTGATGTTATGACAATAGGCTTGACTATTAATAGTTAGGAGACCAGTGGAGAAGTGTGGAACTTTGAGGATTAGCTGAAGGAAAGGCAGAGGGAGAAGATAGAGAGAGGAAACTGAGAGATCTCAGAGAGATAGAAGGTAGAGGAGAAGGCTCTTTGCATAATACCCTTTAGTTACCTGTACTCAAGTTACTGTGCCTTGTCAGTACCACCAAGGTGCGGTGGAGTGTGAATGGAAGAAGGTGATTTGGCTGCATGGTTTGCTGAAGAGTTATGGAACAAAAGCAAGAGGCAGTCCCAAGATAACCTTCTCCTTGGCTGACAGATTTCTTCCCCTATCAAATGAGAGTGTTGAGCTAGATGATCTCTGTGGTGTTTAATTTGGAGGAGTGGGTGAATGACTAGAGAGTATGAGAAGATATGAATATTTACCCATTCATTCAGCAAATATTTATTGAGTTTCTGTAATGTTCAGTTTCTGTTTTAGTCACAGGGACATGATGACAGATTATAAAAGCTGACGTTGCAGTGATGGAAACAGACTATAAACAAGTAAACATGTAAGTTATAGTGTATTATATTGTCACAGATACTGCTAAGAACTATGAAGAAAAATAAAATGGGGAGGAGAAAGATAGAATAATGTGGGCAGACTTTAAGAGGCTGATAGAGCTGAATGAAGTAAGAATGCTTTAGTGTGAGAGATCTGGAACAAAAGAGCATTCCTATAAAGGAGGACAGCAAGTGCAAAGATCTCGGAATGACTTTTTGTTAAAAAGAAAATAAACATACATCTATATATCACCACCAACACATATTTGGAAGAATATATGCCAAAATATTAAAAAAATAAATAAAAAATAAATATAAAGTAGAAATAATAATGTAGTAGAATGTTAGAAAAGTATCCTACTAGGGTCCATCTCTTGGTCTTTTCACATATTCTTAGTCCAGTGCAATTTGCATTTGGGAAATCGAGTGGGATATTTTACTAATCGTGCAGCCAAACATGCAAGTCAGCCAAGATCAGCAGTGTGTCAGTCGTGAGGCAATGTTTTTAAAAAGAAACTCCCAGAAATCTCATCGCCTCAAACTCAGGTCAGAGCACCATGTACTATAACCCTCAGCTTTCTAGGATTTCTAAGAGGGCAGATTCTCTCCTCTAGAGAATTAAAGCTGATTTTGGCATCACCACCCCAGTGTCTCTGCCTCCACCACTGCCTGTCGGATTGCACAATCCCAAGCCTGCTCCGATTTACAAAATTCCATCCCCTTGTCTGCATCATCCTACTTTTAGTATTTATCATTTTTGCTTTATCTGACATCAAATAATCCAATCCCTTTAGATAGGCCTCAAACCTAAGATTCACCCTCCTGTTCCTGCCTCCTCCTCCTTGAGCTGAGCCTGGTGCCTACTGAGTGCTTATTTTGTTAGAAATACTGTCTGTCTTGGTAGGGTGGGTGCTTACAGAGGTATATACTCTTTTTCAGTACTTATCAAACTATACACTTAGATACCACAATTTTAAAATACCTCAAATTGAAACATGGTATTCTGCTAGGTACTTTTTGCATAACTGTTTTTTTGCCTTCAAGAAGCCTATAATCTAAAGAAAGTATAATAGCAAACAACAGCAGATAACCTCTAAGTGCTAAGTGAAAGGGTGAAATTGTTAGTTGCTCAGTCATGTCTGACTCTTTGAGAACCCATGGACCGTAACCCACCAGGCTCCTCTGTCCATGGGATTCTCCAGGCATGAATACTGGAGTGGGTAGCCATTCCTTTCTCCAGGGGATCTTCCTGGCCCAGGGATTGAACCTGGGTCTCCTGCGTTGTGGGCAGATTCTTTACTGTCTGAACCACCAGGGAAGCCCAAGTGCTAAGTGAATAGTCCCCAAATAAATCTTTTAGGAATTGAATTGTAAAAAAAACAAAAACAAACAAAAAAAAACCTTTAGAGAAGAGGTTGTTTGACTTAAGCCTCTTCTCTTGAAGAAAGAGAGAGGAGGAAGATTCTAGGCAAGAGAAATAGTGCGAGCAAAGGTGCAGATGTGAGAATGATAAGAACTTTGGGGAGACAGTGAGTAGACCAGCCTGGAATTATTTTGAGAAACAATGAAAAACAATATTGAGAGGGACCCAGTTCATCAAGGCTCTTTACTGCCAGGATAAGTTTAGAAAGTACTGTATGGGCAGCAAAGAGCTATCGAAAGTGGTTGAGCAGAAGAAGGATGTAATCTGTATTTTTTTTTTTTTTTAAGGAAATCTGCCCTTCACCCAGCATTCCACTGCAGAGTGTTTGGTTTATGTGACTCACAGTTTGAGGCATTGAGTGTTTTCAATTTGGGGCATTTCCAATGGCTCAGCAGGTAAAGAATCTTCCTGCAATGCAGGAGACACAGGAGACATGGGTTCAATCCCTGGGTCGGGAAGATCTCCTGGAGGAGTAAATGGCAACCCACTCCAATATTCTTCCCTGAAAAACCCTATGGACAGAGGAGCCTGGCAGGCTGCAGTCCATGTGGTCCCAAAGAGTCTGACATGACTGAACGACTAAGTACACATGTGTTTTCAATGTATCCTACTTAACAAGGTCTTATGGGACATGGGTTATGGAAAAATGTCCCCTCTCTGGGTAATCAGATTTTCATGCAGCCACGGCCCTCTTTTCATTTCATTCCAGACCTTTTTCTATTTTTATTCTGAGTCTATCTCAGTTGCATCTTCACATTCTCTTCCTGACATGAGTTTTCCTTCCATCTTTAAAATGTGATGGGACTTGTGTCAAGTACCCTTCAGGCTCATCTAATATTCAAATTACCTTTTCCCAAGGCATTCCCGGGCTTCTCAGGTGGTGCAGTTGGTAAAGAATTCAACTGCTAATGCACCAAATGCAAGAGACTTGGATTCAATCCCTGGGTTGGGCGGATCCCCTGGAGTAGGAAATGGCAATCCTCTCCACTATTCTTGCCTGGAAAATTCCATGGACAGAGGAGCCTGTTGGGCTACAGTGCTTGAGGTTGCATTTCTGATGGCAGAGAAGGAAGTAACCTCCTCAGTCCTTATTTTTCTTAACTCTTTTACTATATTGATACTGTTGGCCTCTCCCTTTTTAAAAAGAATTGTGTTCTTCCTTGGCTCCGTTACAGGCATGATGCTAGTAATTCTTCTCTGTCACTCACTAGTTTTTCTAATATTCTGACATCCTTAAAATAAACCATTTCTCAAGTCTCTGTCATCATCCTTCTCATCTTATACACTTTCTACCAGGCCATCTTATCCACACCTACATCTTTGACTATCTTCTCTGTGCAGGAGGTTCTGAACATGGATCTTCAAATGACTGATGTTTGTTTCATAACAAATGCCCAGCTAGCGAGTCAGATGCTAGCTAGTCCATCATCTCACATGTCCTGAAATAAACCCAAACATTGTGTTAGTCCTCTACTCAAAATCTTTTAGTGATTCCCATTCACTTGAAGAAATAAGCCAAATGCTTTTCCCCTGAATTTGAAGCTCTCTGTGTATTGAATCCAATTTACCTCTCCAAGTCTGTCTCTTCTCTCTCTTTCCAGTACTAGTGATCTGTTCAGACTCAAGTACTTGCTGTTTCCTGGGCATTTCTCACACTCTCTTACTCTCATGCTTTTGTTTATACTGCCTGCCATGGTTAGATACTCCAATTGAAACGCCTTCATTTGACACCATCCAGCTCAAATTTATGTCATACCAGTTCCAAAATGAGAGAAAAGGGCCTTTTCAACAGACTGGGTAACTCCACATGTACTTTGCATACACTTAAGAGCCAAGTGCAGTGCCTAGTACAAACTGAGTTTTCAATCAACGAAGGTAGAAATATCTGAATGTAAATATACCTTCTTATGATCTCC
This sequence comes from Bubalus bubalis, assembly GCF_019923935.1. Lineage (NCBI taxonomy): Eukaryota > Metazoa > Chordata > Mammalia > Artiodactyla > Bovidae > Bubalus > Bubalus bubalis. The sequence goes on along the minus strand of NC_059162.1, from coordinate 42,196,894 downwards.
AACTGACCACCAGCATTTCTTTTAATAGGATAGTTTTCTTAACTTTTAAAATTATTTTTTAAGTTCATGAATACTTTTCCATCATAAAAATAACATCAAACACTTAATAAAATGCTAAAGGCTTCTTCACCATTTCCAATCTAATTTTCCAAAAAGGGGATTACTGGTCAGCCACATTGTGTGTATCTACTTATATCTATTTCCATGTGTTCATGTCCCTATTCAAATACATTTGTAAATGGTGAATCCACATGTGCTCTGTGATGAAAATGCTGAATTTTAAAAAGCTGTTTACATATGATATAAAATAATCATAATCTGCATCATTCTTTTAACCATTTTAAATGTGCAAGTGTACCCAATAATACTGTCACATTTATTGGACATTTACTTTGCAAGTCACTATTTTAAGTGCTTCAGGTAAGGAATTCTTACAATCATGAGGTAGCTGCTATTGTTATCCTCTTTACAGAGATGAGGAATTGTAGCCCCTTCAAGGTTTGCTAACTTATCTGGAATTATACTTCTAGCTCACAGTGGAAAAAATGGAGTTCTGACCCAGGAAGTCTGGCTGCAGCACGTGCACCCTTAATATTTCACTCTGCCTGTGCATGATTCCATCCACTGTGGCATGAAGCTATTCACTGCGCATATTCCTGTTAAGCAACTCAGTGCTTGTAATTATATCCTCATGGTTTCTCCTCCAGCATGGTGGTAGGTGCTCCATCTCTGGGCTCAAACCTTCCCAACTGATCACACTGTTCAGATGACTACTTGGTACTAGTGCATATCATACTAGAGGGAGAGAAGGTCAAAATTAAACAGCAATTGGCTTATGCTGATCCTTACAACCAATACAAGCTCTATAAGAGCAAGACAACATTTCTTTCTTGCCCACCACCATATTCCCCATGCCCAACATGTAGTGATCAGGCAACAAATATGTTGAGACGAATAGAATTGTACACAGTTGACCAGTGAGCTCTTGAGTGTGTTCTCCATACCTAAAATTGAGGGCTAGTTGTGAAAGCCATGGATGGAAGAAAGGACTGAAGAGAAAGAGCTAAGCTAGTCTTTTATTTTCCATGTTTTTATCAAGTGTGTTCCAGGTGGCACAGTGGTAAAGAATTTGCCTGTGAGTACAGGAGACACAAGAGATGTGGGTTTGATCCTTGGGTTGGGAAGATATCCAGGAGAAGGAAATGGCAATCCAGTCCAGTACTCTTGCTTGGAAAATTCCATGGACAGAGGAGCCTGGCAGGCCACAGTCCATGGGGTTGCAAAGAGTCAGACACGACTGAGTGACTGAGCACACTCATATGATAAAAGGATAAAATAAAGAGGTGTATAATGAAAAATAGCAATCCACCCCCTGCTCCACCTTTCCCATCACCAGTTACTTTGCCAGGGCCATCAGTTGAAACTTTTTCTATTTTTAGTTCTTCTTGTGGTTAGCTCATATCTTTAAATTTGCCTGTCATTACTTCTTCATAAACTTCAGACACTATCTTTACTTTCCTGCTGAAAAATATGGGGATTTATAAAATATGAATATGTGGTAGGCCTGGGGTAGTGAGAAGTTAGCCTGCTTCTTGTTGAAGGATGTACCAGAGTTCCCGGTGCATAGTTCTATCAAGGCAATTGTCATACCCTCAGAAATCAATTTTCTTGTTGGTTCCCTCATGAGAAGCTGAGTAATTTGAAGACAACAGTCGTATCCTAATTTTGTGTCCCCCAGACATACCAATGCCTTCTAGGGAGCAGAGAAGCTCCTTGCAGCTAGTTATTGAATGAATTAACGGATGACTCATTGATAAAGCTACTGAATGAATCAGTGACTGTTGACAGAGTTACTGAAAGCTGATGAGTCATAAAAAAGGGAAGATCTTAACAGCTCATCATTCAAGAAACAAGGGAGCAACCGGTTTCGTGGTTGATGGACCAAATCTTCCCGTCACCCAAACAGCCAAAACTTGATATGGCCAAGTACCATCTTCAGTGAACATGGATACATTGCATCCATTTCTCAGTAATGGGATGAGTTCTCATCATTTCTAAATGAGTAATAAGATGTTTAAGTACAAGATTTATCATTACTATCATGGCATCATTCACAAAAACAGAGAAGTCACAAGGAAGGAAACCTTAGGAAAGATGATGGATTAGTTTTGGATAATATGAGACTGCATTGCTAGCTGGGCATCTGAGCTGATTCTGGGAAATATGAGGGCAAGAGGAGAAGGGGACGACAGAGGATGAGATGTTTGGATGGCATCACTTACTCAATGGACATGAGTTTGAGGAAACTCTGGGAGGTGGTGAAGGATAAGGAAACTTGGTGTGCTGCAGTCCATGGGGTCGCAAAGAGTCAGACATGACTGAGCAACTCAACAACAACTTTCTCATATTTCATAGTCTAGAATTAGAACCTAAGAATTATACAAACCTGTTTACAATTTTAGAAAGAGTCTGTAAGTTCCTCTCCAAACTTGATCTTTATTTTCTGTCTCAGTAAATGACATCTTCATTGACTAAGTAATCCACATTGAAATTTGTTTTCTTGACCTCTCGCTTCTCCTGTATGTATATACTCTGTGACCAGGGCCTATTCTGTTTTCTTCATGTTCCTTGCATCTGTCTCTCCTACCAGCCCCTTTGTAACTCCCATACATGAGGCAAGTTCTCATCATCTTTTTTTCAAGACTTTGCAATATCCTCCTGCTTCAATCTCCCTCCGTAATCCCTCTGCCAATAATCACTCTGCCACATGCTACCAGAGTGGTCTTTTGAAAACAAACCTCACAAGGATATTTTTTAAACATACCCAGGTGGTTTGTTGCTCAACAGCTCCCTTAGCCTAAAATAACTTCCACTTCCTTTCTCCCATCCTCTCCTTGGGGCAGGCTATCCTAGAGCTTAACATTGACTTGACTATTCAATCCTGATTTGTCCAGAACAATCCCAATTTAACTTGTTGTCTCTGCTTATTTACTGATAACTACCCCTTCAGTTCAGTTCAGTCACACAGTTGTGTCCATCTCTTTGCGACCCCATGAACTGCAACATGCCAGGCCTCCCTGTCCATCACCAACTCCTGGAGTTTACCCAAACCCATGTCCATTGAGTCAGTGATGTCATCCAACCATCTCATCCTCTGTCATCCCCTTCTCCTCCTGCCCTCAATCTTTGCCAGCATCAGGGTCTTTTCAAATGAGTCAGCTCTTCGCATCAGGTGGCCAAAGTATTGGAATTTCAGCCTCAACATGAGTCCTTCCAATGAACACTCAGGACTGATCTCCTTTAGGATGGACTGGTTGGATCTCGTTGCAGTCCAAGGGACTCTCAAGAGTCTTCTCCAACACCACAGTTCAAAAGCATCAATTCTTCTGTGCTCAGCTTTTTTTATAGTCCAACTCTCACACCCATACATGACTACTGGAAAAACCATAGCCTTGACCAGACAGACCTTTGCTGACAAAGTAATGTCTTTGCTTTTGAATATGCTGTCTAGGTTGGTCATAACTTTCCTCCCAAGGAGTAAACGTCTTTTAATTTCATGGCTGCAATCACCATCTGCAGTGATTTTGGAGCCCAGGAAAATAAAGTCAGCCACTGTTTCCCCATCTATTTGGCCATCCTCAAAAGTTTTCCATTATGTAAGTTTGTTGGGGTTGCTGTAGCAAAATTCCAGAGATTGAGGTTTGCTCAAAGAATAGTTTTCTTATAGTTCTGAAAATTGGAAGTCCAAGATCAAGATGTTGGCAGGTTTGGTTTTTCCTAAGCCCTCTCTCTTTGGTTTGCAGATGGCCTCCTGTGCCATCATGTGGTCTCCTCTGTGTGAATGTTGATCCCTGGTGTCTTGCCCTGTGTCCTAATCTTATAGGAACATCAGTCCCACCCTAAGGGCCTCATTTTAACTTAATTACCTCTCTAAAGGCCTCCTCTCCAACTACAGTCACATTCTGAGTTACAAATTCAGCATATGAATTTTGGGGGGACACCATTCAGTCTGTAGTATCCCGACTGGGTGTTGCAAAGTAACTCTACCTAAAATAAGTCTACTGCAGACCCCTGTCATAGCTCCTAAAGCTAAATAAAAGAGGATGAGGTGGAAATGGTGCTAAAAGTCAGGGAGGGCAGTAGTATCATATCTCTCTGGCAATTCCTGATGCACCTCAATAGCCGAGGGACATGGAGAGCAGGATTGAAGGAGAGGATTGATAAGAGATAGGTAATTAAAAGTTGGTATTCAGGATTGAGCTCTAGTCCTTGGTGGTGGATGGAGAGTTAGAAAAGAAAAGTGAGACACAAGTACAAAAATTCAGGGAATGCTAAAGTTCAGAAGCTCCCTGCACCCAGGCCTACTTCTAGGTATACCGGATATGCAGGCTGTCTGCATTGAGACTCAGACCCAGGCTTCATGTTAACAATTGGATTGGTGCTCCTAGTTTATACTACCTGCCTTAGTTGATTTTGGAATCAAGAGTAATTCTTACCTCTGGGGACCAAGAATCAGCATAGTCAGAGGTTGCTCCTAATTCTAGGAAATTCAAGTCTGTTGAATCACTTAAAAATATAAGTGGTACTTTCCACACCATAGAAAGTAATCATGTTTACTGCATTGAAATATATCAATATACAATAATTCCATAAAAGCTAAACTCTTCCTTCCAAGATTCACTAAAAGTCAAAACATTATTTCAGTGAAATTTTGCTCAGAGAAGTGAGAACAATTGCTTTATTCTTTGTGAACTCTAACTTTTATCAATGATATGATTAGATGATTTTGCAGTTTTACATTTTGGGGAGAATAAGTGAGTGAAAGTCACTCAGTCTTGTCTGACTCTTTGAGACCCCATGGACTATACAGTCCATGGATTTCTCTGGGCCAGGATACTGGAGTGGGTAGCTGTTCCCTTCTCCAGGGGATCTTCCCAACCCAGGGACTGAACCCAGGTCTCCTGCATTGCAGGTGGATTCTTTACCAGCTGAGCTACTAGGGAAGCCCTTTTATAATTAAGGTTTATAACAAACAATATATCTTGGATTTGTTTTAAAATCACCCAGTTTATATAATGGGCATTATGTCTTTGGACTCCCTCAGTGGATAAGGCTTATGAGAGGCAGAGTGCACATTCTTGTTACAGAAGCTCAGAGGGTCTGATCCTTTCTTCCTCCATGCCCTGGCATCAGAGCTGCTGTTCTGTGACAGTGGTTTCATTCAGTCCCGTGGACTCCAGCTCCATATCACAGAAACTGTTTAGACATTCTTTGTAGCCAGCATCCAAAGGTAGCCAATCCATACAGCTCCTGTAGCATATCGTCAGCTGCGATTTTTGCTGTCTAAGCTTCCTTGGCCGATTTTTAAAAATTGAGGTATAATCAGCATAAAACAATGTATTTGCTCAGATGTGCATCATGATTCAATATTGTTTACACTCCAAAACAATCACCATGATAAGTCTAGTTAACATCTACTACCTTGCATAGTTACAAAAAAAAAAAAAATGTTTTTCCTCTGATGAGAACTTTTAAGATCTACTCCTTCCTTAGCAACTTTCAAATATGCAATGGAGTTTCATTAGCTAGAGTCACCATACTGCATATTACATCCCTGTGACATCTATTCTGTGAAGTTTTTATCTTTTTGAGCCCTTTCCCTCTTTTCTCCTGTATCTGTAAGCTTGGGTGTTTTGTTTTCCTATTTTTTTTTTTTTTTGATTGCACACATAAAGGAGATCATATAGTATTTATCTCTGTATGATTTATCTCACTTACCATAATACCTTTGAGGTCCACCCATGATGTTGAAAATAGCAAAATTTCCTTCTTTTTTATGACTGAATAATATTCCTATAAATCGGTTCAGTTCAGTTCAGTCGCTCAGTAATGTCCGACTCTTTGCGACCCCATGAATCGCAGCACGCCAGGCCTCCCTGTCCATTACTAACTCCTGGAGTTCACTCAAACTCATGTCCATCGAGTCGGTGATGCCATCCAGCCATCTCATCCTCTGTTGTCCCCTTCTCCTCCTGCCTCCAATCCCTCCCAGCATCAGAGTCTTTTCCACTGAGTCAACTCTTCGCATGAGGTGGCCAAAGTATTGGAATTTCAGCTTCAGCATCAGTCCTTCTAATGAACACCCAGAACTGATCTCCTTTAGGATGGACTGGTTGGATCTCCTTGCAGTCCAAGGAACTCTCAAGAGTCTTCTCCAACACCACAGTTCAAAAGCATCAATTCTTTGGTGCTCAGCCTTCTTCACAGTCCCACTCTCACATCCACACATGACCACTGGAAAAATCATAGCCTATGTATACATAAACTCCATTTTCTTTATTCATTTGTCCCTTGATGGAAATTAAATTGTTTCCATGTCTTGGCTATTGCAAATAATGCTGCAATTAGCATGGGGATGCACATATCTTTTTTATTTAGTGTTTTTGGTTTTTTAAGATAAATACCAGAAGTGGAGTTGTGGAGTGAACCTCCATACTGTTTTCCACAGTGGCTGCACCAATTTATATTCTCACCAACAGTACACAAGTCTTCTCTTCTCTCAACATTATTGTCAACATTTTTCATTGTCTTTTTGATAATAGCCATTTTCATAGGTATGACGTATCATCTCACTGTGGTCTTGATTTACATTTCTCTAATGATTAGTGATTTTGAGCATTTTTCATGTACTTATTGGTCATATGTATGTCTTCTTTGGAAAAATGTTTACTCAGGTCCATTTTTTAATTGGGTTGTTTCTTTGCTACTGAGTTGTACGAATTCTTTATATATTTGGGATATTAAGATCCTATCAGATATATAATTTGCAAGAATGCTCTCCAATTCAGTAGGTTGCCTTTTCATTTTATTAATAGTTCATCATTGTATTTCAAATGCGTTTTTTAAATACTTAATTTAGTAGAGTTAGTTTCTCTTGCCTTTATAAATAATACTTAATACAGTATTTTCTTTTATTTTAATAATTTTAAAAATTATTGACTGTAGTCTGGGGGTCCCATCATAATTATGTGTCATTAATTGATTATAGAAAATAAATATTGTTAAATGGAATAGCATTTATTAATCCAAGCTCTTAACCCTATGTACAGCTAGAGGCTGTACAATGGTAAATGCTTCCTTAATTACAGCTGTAAGATACACATTGCCTTTTCATCATCAAGAAATGATTTATGTTTTGTTCAGGTATTGAGCTTATACTTTAATTGATATTGCCAAATATAGATTTCACTATTGAATAACCAAATATTTAATCAATTGGAATGCTTTAGCCCTTAAATACAAGATAAACAGGGACACATTAAACAGTTGTCATTATTGCCACAGGATGACTTTCTTAATTCAAAGAGTCTGGATATTACCGCAAATTTTGAGAAAGTGCATTCAAGTGCCCATGACCACAGTGTTTGTATTTAGCCCTTCAGTGAATCATATTTTACCCATAGCACTTATTGAATGCCTGCCATGTGCTGGGCTCTGGATGAAGTGCTGGGTACAAAGATGAATAAGACTCCTCATACAATGCCGGGCAGTAGCAAAAGACCCTCGATTAGTGCTTTTTGAATTAAGGACATAATCCCTGCCTCTAAGATCTCTATTCTGTGGGAAAGATGGACACTTAATTGTGACATTCCATGCTGTGTCAGTGCCCAGAACTGTGTTTGAGTGAGAGCTGGTGTGCAGAGGAACTGCTGACACATTTCAGATGTCTTCGTGAGTTCTTATCATGGTGTTGCGGTCACACTGTCCTGTCCAATAACACCTCCTGGCTCAGAATCATTATTCAGCCCTCCTTTTCCAGGCCCTCCTAGTTAAGCTTGTGACACTGTGCTTGAACTCCTATTAATAGGCCTAGTCAGCCCCTCAGCAGATTGAATCTTAACATCAAACAGTCAGACTCCCCAACAATGACTTCTTGGCGCAATGCCAGTCCTCAAGCATCAAAGCCATGTTCCTTGCAAATCAGCTCCACGTGATGATAAATAAAGGCATTGGGATTCCAAACCAATTATCCCCTGGTGAAAGGCATATTCCTCAAGGGCACACTGGACTTTATTTAAAAAACAGTAACATCTCTGGCGCTAGCCCTGAAATGTCAGCAACGGTCACAACAAGCTGATGAGAGCAATAACAAGAAAAGGGTTTATAGCTCATGTCCCCCACATTGCATCCATTTTATTGAGAAATTCAAGAAAAATCCTGTCTAGGCACACTTTAAAATCTCTGGCTTGAGCCCCTACCAGGAAAACTATTGGAACCCCATCTTGCCTGGAACTGAATAATGGAGTAGATGCATGTGCTTTTAAATTCTGATCTTAGCACTGGTGTTAGCTGTGTGATCTTAGGAAAAGCATTCTCTAAGTCTCAATCTCCATATCTGTAAAATGAGGGATAGTAAGATCTACCTTAAGTCTGTTTTATGGATACAATAGCACGTCAAGAGCCCAATCATATTAATGTTAATTAGAACTACTACATCAAGCATATTCTAAGCATTTTACAAGCAGTATTTTAGTCCTCATATCAACCCTAGGAGGTTTGTTTAGTCACAATACATAACAAAATGGAGACTTAGATTAATTACCCAGTATCCCAGATAGTGGGGCTTCCCATGTGATGCTAGTGGTAAAGAACCTGCCTGCCAGTGCAGGAGACGTAAGAGACACAGATTCTATCCCTGGGTCTGGAAGATCCCCTTGAAGAGGGCGTGCAACTCACTCCAGTATTCTTGTCTGGAGTACCCTATAGAGGAGCCTGGTGGGCTACAGTTCGTAGGGTCACAAAGAGTTGGACACAACTGAAGCGATTTAGCAAGCACACATGCCCTCCAGATAGTGAGAGAGAGAGAGGGAGAGGATTCAAACTCAGTCTGGCTGCCTCCTATGACCAAGCTCTTAACCCACCCTAGTGATGCTTCCCTCCGCCAGCCATCAAGGTCCTCCTCTTTGCTGCCTTGTTCCTCTGTTGCTCCCATGACTCCCTGTGTCTCTCTGTTGACCTCAGCAGGACAGGACAGTCATCATCACTGTATTTACCAGATTCATTGGAAAATCTTGCCTCATGAGTCAAATTCGTATGGTAGATATGCAACAAAGGACCTCCTTAGGGACCTTCATTGAAGTCACTCAGTTTGAAACACAATATTATTTTTGACCCAAACAACACAGTACTTTCCAGTCATTAGCAGCTAAGCCATTAACTAAGCATATTGCTGGTAAAGAATCTGCCTGCAATGTGGGAGACCTGGGTTTGATCCCTGGGTTGGGAAGATCCCCTGGAGAAGGGAATGGCTACCCACTCCAGTATTCTGATCTAGAGAATTCCATGGACTGTATAGTCCATGGGGTCGCAAAGAGTCGGACACGACTGAGTGAATTTCACTTTCATTTTCACGCATATTGCAAAAAAACTGCTGGCTTTGGAGGTTTTGGAAACTTGTATTTAAGCCTCAGATCAGGGATTATGAGTTGTGTAAATTTAATCAGGCGCTTAATCTCTCTGAGCCTCTTCTATTCTGAGTTAATATATGTGGCTGGCTATTCTCTTGTTTTTCCTACAAACACATTTGCCCTCTCCTCTGCTTTCTCTGTGCCCTAAGGATTTGCTGTCTCCTACTAACTGCACTGCCAGGGCTCTCTTGCCATCTGGCCTTTGTTTCAGTAGATCGGAAGGTGGGAAGAAGTATAGAGATTATTCTGCCTTCTCTCACAGCTTCCGTACTACATCTTTGGCATCAGCTGGGTGACCACTCTCCCTGGGCTCTTAACTTTGCCTGGGGCTCTGGTAACATTGTTTTCATCTTTTAGCCCTTAGGTTTTAGGGGAAATAATGGATTTCTCCTCTTGCTAGTTTCTGACTGCCTCAACATCACTTGTTTGCTCTATACCTTGTCTACAACCTCTGTAAATAGTCCCTTCATTAAATTCTTTTCATTGAATCTTCTCAGGAAATTCTGTTTGTTTGTTTTTTTTTTTGTTTATTTGTTTTTGCTCCAAACCTGATGGGTACAGTATACAAAAAGATTTGAAAACTATGAAACACAATCTATAAAAAAATGTCATCACATTAGTGGTGTTTATTATTATTTAGCCACATTTTCACCATCAATGATATATTCTGAAGTTTGTAAAACTTACCTGATTTATCAAAAGATTGTTCCAGCCCAGAAATTAAAAACTGAGACTCATATGATAAAGATAATCAGGGTTATGTTTATTGAGGTGCACCTGGACCTAATTTGCTTCCTTTTTACTTTATTTCAATTAAAAAAAAAAAAGTTTTGGCTGCACAGTGCCGCACGTGGGATCTTAGTTCCCTGACCAGAGATCAAACTTTCATCCCTTGTACTGGCAGGCCAGAGTCTTAAACACTGGACCACCAGGGAAATCCCTGCTTCCTCTTTAACAGTTATCAGAATGAAAAGGTTTCCAATCATAATTAAAGACACCATCCTCAAGGAATGGGTGCCTAAAAGTAGAATAAGTAGGTATTGTTTTTGTACAGATGTAAATATATGTATCTATACACGCATATATACATAAATTGGCCTTTTTTAACGCAGGTACTATGGCAACTGCTCCCAAAGGCAGCTATAACCGTGACTCATTTTATTTCTGCTCTAAGTATCTTACTTTGGAAACTGGGATTTATAAGCATTATGGAGTTTATTTGAAAATCAACAATTTTACATAAAAATGCCAGTCTATTTACATATTCTTTTATAAAATAATGGTTTTTTAAGAGAATACAGTTTTTCTCAATATGTTAAAAAAAAGTTATGCTTTTTGCATATATATTTGAACTCTGTTTTTATGCCATGAGAAGTGAACTTCTGAATGACTAAGGAAAAGCACAATGAATTCTCACTTTTGTTGGTCTCAACAAACGTATTTTTAAAGGTCTAATAATTATTTATTACATTCCTTGATCTATTTATATGAGTAAGTATATTAGGATTCTTTGGTCACAAGCAACAGAAGTCAATTTAGGCATATTTAAGTAAAAGGGAATTTTACTGGAAGAATATAAGTGGTAATTCAATTAAACTTGGGGATCTAGATGGCAAGAAAGAATGGGTGATTTCTTCAGGGCTCCACCATCAGAAAGTCTTGACTACAAATGTTTTCTGATCTTGAGTCACCCTGATCAAGATTCAGATTGCAGCAGCCTGGCCTGGCTCAGGTCCCAGGCATGCTGGTTGGCCAAGGGAGCTGGGTTGATTGATCGGCAGTCCCCACATGTGGAATGAAGTGGGTGGTTTGCCAAAGGAAAAGTGGGGTGCTAGAATCTGGGGAAGGGGGATGAAACTTTAAGCCAGCAAAAAGAACATCTTCCAGCACAAAAATCTTTGGAGCATTTTATGACATATTAAGATATTAGATGTGGTATATTTTCTTCCTTAAAATAACTTTACCAATTTGGACACTGGAACATTAAAGGTGCTGAAGTTGAATTCCAGTACTTTGCCCACCTGATGCAAAGAGCTAACTCTTTAGAAAAGACCCTGATGCTGAGAAAGATAGAAAGCAACAGAAAAAAGAGGCAGCAGAGGATGAGCTAGTTAGATAGCATCACCAACTCAATGGATATGAATTTGAGCAAACTCCAGAAGATGGAGGAGGACAGAGGAGCCTGGTGTGCTACAGCTCATGGAGTTGCAAAAAGTTGGACACAACTTAGCGACTGAACTACAATAATGACATTAAGAATATGACATGGATCTAGAGTTGAAAGGAGACCATAGAAGTGGTTCTTGAAATTCTCATAGAAACTACAGTTCCTTTAATGGGCCTGCCTTCCTGAGGACTGTGCAGCAAGAATCTCTTTTCCTGTACCTTCCTCAGTGACTCAGTTAACACATCTTCAATAAGGGGTAGCAAAGGTCTCCTGGTCACAGTGAAAACAAAACAACATTGACAGTAGCAAAGATTTGTTTTGCATTTCAGGAGCTTTTCAGTTGACAAAACAAATAGGAGAGAAGTCTTTAAAAAATTGTCATAAACTTTAGGGTAAATGTGCTATGCAGACCCATGCTTTTTCAAATCCATGTCTTTTCCATGAAATTCTGAAATGAATATAAAATATTTGCTGATGAGGGCACAGATAGTGTCCACATTATTTGGGGCCATCTTCTGTGCCAAATAAGCCCTTGATACATGATTTTGAAATAAATGGAGCAAAGACTGAGTATACCTATTATTAATAAAAGATCTCATGACTAACCATTGTTTGTAGAAAATTTCTTTTAAAATGAATAGCTTTTATTTTGAGAGTATGCAGAACTTCTGAAAACTTTGGAGAAAAATAAAATATAGTTCAACTATTTCCTCTTTTCAATTTAGATTGATCAGTTTCAACTATTTCTAAGGTGCTATATAATTTACTTACTTGTTATGGTTGTCATCTATCTCCCCTTCTTAGAAGGTGAAATGCCTGGGGATAGAGATCTTTATCTGATTTATTTACTGCTGGCCTTCTAAATATTCAATAAATATTTTTAATGAATTAATAGTACATAATTTGCTGATTATATTGATGGTTAATTTGATGTCTTCTCTATTAGAATGGGGCTTCCCAGGCGACGCTAGTGGTAAAGATCCCACTTGCCAGTGAAGGAGACATAGGAGACTGTGGTTTGATCTCTGGGTTGGAAAGATCTCCTGGAGGAAAGCATGGTTACCCACTGTAGTATTCTTGCCTGGAGAATCCCATGGACAGAGGAGCCTGGCAGACTACAGTCCATAGGGTTGCAAAGAGTATGACACGACTGAAGTGACTGACCATGCACCTACTAGAATATAATCTCCACAAGGGCAGGAATCTTTTTCTACTTTATTTGTGATGTATATCCCCAGTACCTTGGACTGGACATGGTCTTTTTTTTTTTTTTTTCTCTCTCTTTGGCCATGCCTTGTGGCTTGCAGGACCTTAATTCCCCAACCAGGGATTGAACCCAGACCCAAGACAGTGGAAGCACTGCATCCTAACAACTGGACTGCCAGGAAATCCCCAGACATGGTGCACTCTTAGTCTTAAATAAATATTTGATGAATGGATGAATGAATGAATACAATATTTTAATAAAAGTCGTCCTATTTCTTTCAGGATTTGAAAGAGCTCAACTGGAATTCCATCACCTCCACTAGCTTTGTTCGTAGAGATGCTTTCTAAGGCCCACTTGACTTCACATTCCAGGATGTCTGGCTCTAGGTCAGTGATCACACCATCGTGATTATCTGGGTCGTGAAGATCTTTTTTGTATAGTTCTTCTGTGTATTCTTGCCACCTCTTCTTAATATCTTCTGCCTCTGTTAGGTCCATACTATTTCTGTCCTTTGTTGTGCCCATCTTTGCATGAAATGTTCCCTTGGTATCTCTGATTTTCTTGAAGAGATCTCTAGTCTTTCCCATTCTGTGGTTTTCCTCTATTTCTTTGCACTGATAACTGAGGAAGGCTTTCTTATCTCTTCTTGCTATTCTTTGGAACTCTGCATTCAGATGTTTATATCTTTCCTTTTCTCCTTTGCTTTTTGCTTCTCTTCTTTCACAGCTATTTGTAAGGCCTCCCCAGACAGCCATTTTGCTTTTTTGCATTTCTTTTCCTTGGGGATGGTCTTGATCCCTGTCTCCTGTACAATGTCATGAACCTCATTCCATAGTTCATCAGGCACTCTATCTATCAGATCTAGGCCCTTAAATCTATTTCTCACTTCCACTGTATAATCATAAGGGATTTGATTTAGGTCATACCTGAATGGTCTAGTGGTTTTGCCTACTTTCTTCAATTTAAGTCTGAATTTGGTAATAAGGAGTTCATGATCTGAGCCACAGTCAGCTCCTGGTCTTGTTTTTGTTGACCGTATAGACCTTCTCCATCTTTGGCTGCAAAGAATATAATCAATCTGATTTTGATGTTGACCATCTGGTGATATCCATGTGTAGAGTCTTCTCTCGTGTTGTTGGAAGAGGGTCTTTGCTATGACCAGTGCATTTTCTTGGCAAAACTCTATTAGTCTTTGCCCTGCTTCATTCCATATTCCAAGGCCAAATTTGCCTGTTACTCCAGGTGTTTCTTGACTTCCTACTTTTGCATTCCTGTCCCAAATCCTGAAAGATGATGCGGTGAAAGTGCTGCACTTAATATGTCAGCAAATTTGGAAAACTCAGCAGTGGCCAAAGGACTAGAAAAGGTCAGTTTTCATTCCAATCCCAAAGAAAGGCAATGCCAAAGAATGCTCAAACTACCGCACATTTGCACTCATCTCACACGATAGTAAAGTAATGCTCAAAATTCTCCAAGCCAGGCTTCAGCAATACATGAATCGTGAACTTCCTGATGTTCAAGCTGGTTTTAGAAAAGGCAGAGGAACCAGAGATCAAATTGCCAACATCTGCTGGATCATGGAAAAAGCAAGAGAGTTCCAGAAAAGCATCTATTTCTGCTTTATTGACTATGCCAAAGCCTTTGACTGTGTGGATCACAATAAACTGTGGAAAATTCTGAAAGAGATGGGAATACCAGACCACCTGACCTGCCTCTTGAGAAATCTGTATGCAGGTCAAGAAGCAACAGTTAGAACTGGACATGGAACAACAGACTGGTTCCAAATAGGGAAAGGAGTTCGTCAAGGCTGTATATTGTCACCCTGTTTATTTAACTTATATGCAGAGTACATCATGAGAAACACTGGACTGGAAGAAGCACAAGCAGGAATCAAGATTTCCGGGAGAAATATCAATAACCTCAGATATGCAGATGACACCACCCTTATGGCAGAAAGTGAAGAGGAACTCAAAAGCCTCTTGATGAAAGTGAAAGTGGAGAGTGAAAAAGTTGGCTTAAAGCTCAACATTCAGAAAACAAACATCATGGCATCCGGTCCCATCACTTCATGGGAAATAGACGGGGAAACAGTGGAAACAGTGTCAGACTTTATTTTTCTGGGCTCCAAAATCGCTGCAGATGGTGACTGCAGCCATGAAATTAAAAGACGCTTACTCCTTGGAAGGAAAGTTATGACCAACCTAGATAGCATATTCAAAAGCAGAGACATTATTTTGCCAACAAAGGTTCATCTAGTCAAGGCTATGGTTTTTCCTGTAGTCATGTATGGATGTGAGAGTTGGACTGTGAAGAAGGCTGAGCGCCGAAGAATTGATGCTTTTGAACTGTGGTGTTGGAGAAGACTCTTGAGAGTCCCTTGGACTGCAAGGAGATGCAACCAGTCCATTCTGAAGGAGATCAGTTCTGGGATTTCTTTGGAAGGAATGATGCTAAAGCTGAAACTCCAGTCCTTTGGCCACCTCATGCGAAGAGTTGACTCATTGGAAAAGACTCTGATGCTGGGAGGGATTGGGGGCAGGAGGAGAAGGGGACGACAGAGGATGAGATGGGTGGATGGCATCACTGACTCGATGGACGTGAGTTTGAGTGAACTCCGGGAGTTGGTGATGGACAGGGAGGCCTGGTGTGCTGGGATTCATGGGGTCGCAAAGAGTCGGACACGACTGAGCGACTGAACTGAACTGATCCTACTTCTAGTGTTAGTTGCTCAGTCATGTCTGACTCTTTGGGACTCCAGAGACTGTGGCCCACCAGGCTCCTCTGTCCATGGAATTATCTGGGCAAGAATATTGGAGTGGGTAGCCATTCCCTTTTCCAGGGGATCTTCACACCACCCTTTGATTATAGAAACATTTTTAGAAGTTATTTAGAATGCTGCTAAATTGAAGCTTTAACATAATATTTCCTTACTGAAGATAGGTTTTTAGAAAAAAATAAGATGATTGACATATAACGCTTTGTGAGTTGAAGTGTACAGTGTGTTGGCTTGGTCCATTTGTATATTGCAACAGGCTTGCTTACCACACTAGTGTTAGCTAACACCTTCATCACATCACATTATTATAATTTCTTTTTTGTGGTGAGAACATTTGAGATCTAGTCTCTTAGCAACTCTGAGGTTTATAATACAGTATTGCTAACTATACTGTGATTAGGTTTCCAAGACTTTCATCTTCATGTTGCCAGTTTGTATTCTTTAACAACAACTTCTCAATTCCCCCACCCACCAGTCCTGGTAACCATCATTCTACTCTTCATGTCTACAAGTTCAGCTAAAGATAACCTTTAAAAAGACGGGACACACAGTTTTGAGGGCATTAAACCACTGTGGCCCCCTTTGCCTGACAAGGCAATAGAACTATTCTCTTCTAACCTCTTACTATTCTAAACTGTTCTTTCCTCCCCCAAAGAATATCTACTATAGGACCACATTCTCTGCCATTTGCAGAATTTGCACAAGATTTGAGCTATGTTAGAACCTATTCCCTGGACAAGGAAATGGCAACCCACTCCAGTGTTCTTGCCTGGAGAATCCCAGGGACGGGGGAGCCTGGTGGGCTGCCGTCTATGGGGTCGCACAGAGTCGGACATGACTGAAGCGACTTAGCAGCAGCAGCAACAGAACCTATTCCCACCCCTAATTCCAAGAACAATTCCAAGAGGCTGGCTGTCCTTACTTTCTCAAGTTGATAGTTCAAAAAGTTTACAATATTTAATAAAACTTTAAAGGTTTCCTCTAAAACTGCATTTTAATATAGTACCTGCTTAAGCTTAATCCTTATTAAAAATTAAAGTCAGTGGTGCTCACATTCCAAGATTAGTTAATGCTGAGGATTATACATTTATTTGGCTGAGGAAAATACAGAAGGTATTAAAGAGTCAGAACAAAGAAAACCATTCTCTACCAACTAGTTTCTTTTTCTGTCTCCATAGGCAAAAATACCACCTAAGTATTATTTGGGGCCCTGTTTCTGATATAATTAATAAAAGGCTGGTTGTTGGGCTCTTCCTAGGATGCTCAGAACATCTAACACCAGTATTAAGATTGGGAATAATTTTCTCCTTTGCAGAATATCTACTTCAGAGGAAAAAACAAAGGCATATTATTAGACTTTTTCTTATAGCTGTAGTCATTTTATAAGCAAGAAATCAAAAATAAAGCTTTTTTTAATGTTACCTAATTATGAGAACATTATATATCTTTGTGAACGAATTCTAGTATTGAAAAAACTGACAGATCTTATTTGAAACGCACTTGTGTTGTTTCAATGTATATGTGATTACGTGATATGGGTTAGAGGTTTTATTCACTTGCACAACTAGCAGTTTTTGACACCTTCTGTGTGCCAGGGTTTGTGCCAGAGATCACAATAAATAGCGTGAGAAAGTTTCTTGCTTCACAGAGATTACAATCTAGTAGGAATATCCATTATGCAAAATTACTACACAGAGATTCAATCAATTGTGACTTAATATATGCTAAAAATGAAAATACAAGTGAAATGCTAACATGTAACTTGGGGTCTTGACCCAGTCAAGAAGGTCAAGGAAGATGTCCAGAGATGAGACGCTCCCAAAGGATAAGAAGGAGTTAGCCTGGTGCAATGAAATGTGTGTGTGGCAGGTTGGAAAGAATATTTCTTGCAACAAAAACAGCGTTTGTGAAGGCCTTGAGGTGTTCCGGAAGCAGACACATTTCCAAAAGCAGGGAAGTCCCCTATGACTGAGGAATAAAAAGTAGGGAGGGAGGAAACACAGAAATGGAGAGGTTGGCAAAGGGCCTTGGAAGCCTTGTTAAATATTTGGACTTCACTCTAAGGAAAATAAGAAGCCTTTGAAGGATTTGTTTTTAAAATATAATTACCTTTCCAAAAACTCCTTCTGTTGGAGGATTGACACTGCCCAACTTTAAGACTTACTTCCTTGGTGGCTCAGCAGTAAAGAATCTGTCTGCAATGCAGAAGATGCAGGTTCAATCCCTGGGTTGGGAAGAGCCACTGGAGGAGGAAATGGCAACTCATGCCAGTGTTCTTGCCTGGAGAATCCCATGGGTAGGGAGAGAGGAGCCTGGCAGGTTAAAGTCCATGGGGTTGCAAAAGAGTCAGATACCACTTAGTGACTAAACAACAACAACAATACAAAGTTATAGTAATCAAGATAGTGTGGTATTGGCAAAAGAATAGACAAATAGATCAATGGAACAGAAATGGGCCCACATAAATACAGCCAACTGATACTTGACAAAGTAGTAAAGGTAACACAATGGAGCAAAGACAGTCTTTTTAACAAATGGTGCTGGAACAACTGAACATCCACATGCAAAGTAATGAATCAAGACACAGACCTCACTCCCTTCACAGCAATTAACTTGAAATAGATCATAGACGTAAACTTTAAGTTCAAAACTGTAAAACTCTTAGAAGATAACATGGAAAAAATCTAGGCGACTTTTTAGATACAAAGACTTTTTTAGATACAACACCAAAGGCAAGAGAGAACATTGCTAAGCTAGACTTCATTAAAATTAAAACTACTTGACACTGTCAAGGAGATGAGGAGATAAGCCACAGACTAGGAAAAAATATTTCAAAAGACAATTCTAATAAAGGACAATCATCCAAAATATGGGCTTCCCTTGTGGCTTAACTGGTAAAGAATCTGCCTGCAATGTGGGAGACCTGGGTTGAATCCCTGGGTTGGGAAGATCCCCTGGGGAAGGGAGAGTCTACCCACTCCAGTGTTCTGGCCTGGAGAATTCCATGGACTCTATAGTCCATGGGGTCTCAAAAAGTCAGACACGACTGAGTGATTTTCACGTCACTTCACCCAAAATATACAAAGAACTCTTAAAACTCAGTGATACGAAAATGAACAACTCACCTGAAAAATAGGTCTGGGTCAAAGACCTGAACAGATATCTCACCAAAAAAGACATACAGATGGCAACTAAGCATGTGAAAAGATATTTAACATCATTTATCATTAGGGAATTGTAAATCAAAACAACAGTGAGATACTTCTGTACATCTATTAGAACAACCAAAATCCAAAACACTGATAGCATCAAATGTTGATGAGAATATGAGGCAATAGGAACTCTCATTCATTGCTGGTGAGAATGAAAAACAATTTGGTAGTCTCCTACAAAACTAAACTTACTTTTACCATGTAATCCAAAAATTGTGCTCCTTGGTACTTATCCAAATGAACTGTTATGTCCACATAAAAATATGTACACAGATATCTGTAGGAGATTTATTTATAATTGCCAAAAATTTGGAAGCAACCAGAATGTCCCTAAATTGGTGAATGGATAAATTACTGGTACATCCAAACAATGGATATTATTCAGCACTAAAAATACATGAGCAATCAAACCCTTAAAAGTAAAGGAAGAATCTCAAACTCATATTACTAAGTCAAAGAGGCCAATCTGAAAGGCTACACACTGTATGATCTCAACTTTACGACATTCTGGAGAAGGCAAAATTATGAAGACAGTTAAAAAAACTAGTCGAGGGTTTCCCTGGTGGCTCAGTGGTAAAGAATCTGGCTGCCAATGCAGGAGACACGGGTTCAATCCCTGATCTGGGAAGATCCCACGTGCCATGGAGCAACAAAGCCCGTGCACCATAACTGCTGAACCAGTGCTCTAGAGCCCATTGAATCTTGCTGCCCTAGAGCCCACGCTCTGCAACAAGAGAAGCCACAGCAATGAGAAGCCCATGCGGTACAATGAACAGCAGGCCCCAGCTTGCTGCAACTAGAGAAAGCTCACACACAGCAACGAAAACCCAGCACAGCCAAAATAAATAAAATTATTTATAAAAAAATAAAGACTAATGATTATCAAGGGTTAGTAGAAAGGGGATGATGAATAGGAGGAATACAGAGGACTTGCACAGCAGTGAAGCTATCCTATATGATACTATGCGTGTGTGCATGCGTGCTGTCACTTCAGTGGTGTCCAACTCTTTGCAAACCCATGGGCTGTAACCTGCCAGGCTCCTCTTTCCATAGGATTTTCCAGCCAAGAGTATTGCAGTGTGTTGCCATGCCCTCCTCCAGAGGATCTTCCTGACCCAGAGATTGAACCCACCTTTCTTATGTCTCCTGCTTTGGCAAGCAGGTTCTCTACCACTAGCTCCACCTGGGAAGCCCATGTGATACTATAATGGTGGATATATCTTTATATATAGTTGTCAATACCAGAGAAAGTACACCACCAAGAGTGAATCTTAATGTAAACTATGGACTTGGGTGATGATGATACATCAGTATTGGTTCATTGATTGTAAAAGATTCTATTCTGGTGAGAGATGTTGATAGCAAGGGAGGTGGTACAATGTGCCAGAATGAGGGGTGTATGGAAACTCCTTGCACCACCCACTCAA
Source organism: Bubalus bubalis (assembly GCF_019923935.1). Taxonomy (NCBI): domain Eukaryota; kingdom Metazoa; phylum Chordata; class Mammalia; order Artiodactyla; family Bovidae; genus Bubalus; species Bubalus bubalis. Next base: position 42,176,638 of record NC_059162.1, on the reverse strand, counting down.
TTTTGCTGTGAATTTGACCGTTCTAAAAAAATAAAAATTTTTAAATAAAAAAGTGAAATTGCCAAGTAAAAGAAAAAAAAGTAGGCTCTGTCTGGGAGAATGGACTAGAGATGAGCAAGAGTGGAAGCTGAAGAAGCGTGACAGCGATCCAGCAAATGAAAGGTGATGACAGCTGACTCAGGGGAGACACTGGAGCAGGAGGGAAGTGGACGACTCAAATGTGTTTTGGTGACGGGATGCCAGGACTTGCTGAGGGATTGGATCTGATGCAAAAGGAAATGAACGACCAAGGATGACACCCACCAAGGATGACACCCGATAACTAGTGGTACTATTAATTGAGAACTGGAGGATGGGAGGGAGTTGGGGATGGCTGTGGGGGTCAGGGGGGTTTTGAAGGAAAAGGCAACTAAGTTCCACTTTAGTTACATTGAGCCTGAGATATTCAGTTGGAGGCACTGAGTAGGTTATCTTTGCTTGTTTTTACTTTGTGGCAACAGAAGTTTCACTCACTAATGGCGGTTTCTCAAAAATGACCTTTCCTGATTTGGACGTTTAGCTTCTCATTTGCATAACTGAAGGGCCCATTTTGCTGGTTTTTCAAGAATAAAAGAAAAAGCTGACTCATATATTTGTTGTTCAGTCGCTAAGTCTAGTCCAACTCTGCAACTCAAATACGTACTGTCAAATACTCCAGAAAATTGCTTGCAGTTTTGAAATGAGTTTTTCCCTCTCTGTTTCCATTTCTGCAGAGGTTTCAGTGATTTGAGGCCAAGTTTCAGACAGCTCAGGCTCTAGTAGTCTCTGCTGCTGCTAAGTCGCATCAGTCGTGTCCAACTCTGTGCGACCCCATAGACGGCAGCCCATCAGGCTCCTCTGTCCCTGGGATTCTCCAGGCAAGAATACCAGAGTGGGTTGCCATTTCCTTCTCCAATGCATGAAAGTGAAAAGTGAAAGTGAAGTCACTTAGTCGTGTCCGACTCTTAGCGACCCCACAGACTGTAGCCTACCAGGCTCCTCCGTCCATGGGATTTCCCAGGCAAGAGTACTGGAGTGGGGTGCCACTGCCTTAGAAGCAAATCTCTCACAGCGTAGGTGCATGAGAACACAAGCTCAGCTGAGGATATGGAATCACACACTGATGAGAAGACTTACTGTGCTAGACAGTATATACTTGTTTATTTCTCAGTCGTCTCGACTAGACTGTGAGTATGCTATTGCCAGGGATTTGATATCCTTAGCATTAGCATATATACAATATTGGATACTTGTGTATTCGGTTAGCATATAGGCCAACTTTGAGCCACTGGGTTTTTCATTTACAGATTCAAGGCTGTATTACCTGAAGTCACACCAGTGGTTAAAAACTATAACCAAACAACCCATTTTGTTTGTTTGTTTAAAATTTTTTTAATTATGAAAGTATAATAACACATTTACATGAGACTCAGAAAGTACAGAACAAAGTTACAAAATTTCCACTATATAATCCACTATATAATTTGCATTTTTATATGCAAAAAACAACTAGTTAAGACCGATTTCTTTCACTGGATTGACTAAATTTAGTAATTTAGTAGTAACTTAGCAGAAACCCTTTCTTACAAGGGTGATACCAGGTCAGTGTTAGGTGCAGTTAAAGGTTTAGAGGTTCTGATGCTTTCTTTTTGGCCTTTTATGAGAATTGTTTTCTTTTTTTCAAATCAGAAAGTGTTCACTTTCTAAAAAAATAAAAAAGCTTGTTTGGTGTTTAAGGAGAAATATCACTATTTTTCTGTGATTTTTTTTTTTTTTTTTTTTGGTTCATTCACTCAATAAAATTCTGAGTGACAGCTGTCTCTGAAACTCTTCTGGGCCCATCAACAAAAAATTTCACTTTTAGAGTTTACACTCTGGTAGGAGGAGACATGCAAATCATGTGTAGGGTGTTAATTGAAATACTATAAAGAAAAAATGCAACACAACCTTTAGGCTTAAAAAGAAAAAACAAGTAGGTTTAAGAAGATGAAGTGTAGAGAAAATTGTGCGTTTGTAGATAGAGGACAGTCTGACTTCTCTGAGGAAACAACGTTTGATCTAAGATCTGAATGAAGTGAGGATGGGAGCTGTTTGAGGATAGTAAGAACATTCCAGGAAGAACAGCAAGTGCAAAAGTCAAGGGTTGAGGGATTGGCACATAATTAATTTCTAATGTATGTAAATAGCAAGCTTTAATTGTTTTCCTTTTTATTACTTAGTTTACGTTCATATCTAATACAAGTATAAACATACATATACTTATGTATGTCTAATATATGCATAACATATAATAACATATAAATATTTAAATTACCTAAGTAATACACTTTTATTTCAAATAAGGAGGACACCAGGAGAGTAATTACCACATTACCTTTCCAAATTCCTCAGTTTTCAGCAATTTGAATTTAATGATAGGGAGAAGACTCCAGTGGTTGAAAATCCTTGACTCAATTGTGGAAACATATACAAGTCATTTTTTATCTGTTTATCCTTTTGTCTCTCTGTTCAATTATCAACTTCTCTCCTGCCACAGAAAAGAGATTTTTAAAATTATAAACAATGCAACATATAAGAATTAGGATGGACTGAGGGTGAAATAACCTGTGAAGACAGTGTACTAAGCCATCTGAATCCAAACAATGCTTAAGGGCTCTGGGTACAGATGTTAAGATCCCTTAAGCTCTTGAGAGACATTGGTTTACCTCACATATATGAGAGCTGGTTTTTTCCCCATTCCTTTATTTTAGTCAGCCATCTCCTGAACAATACTTGGTTACCCTCATTCATGTAATTTATGCAATTTTAAAGAATTTAGGATGAATTTACTTTTAAAATCCTTTCTAATTTAGATGTCTCGTTAATCTAATTCAGCCTTTTCTAGGTAAGAAGGATCAATGTGATTTTGCAATGCTGATATTAACAAATGTTCAGGAAATATATTATTTGTAATTTATGTAAATAAAATGTACATCATTATGAAAAATGTACTGGACAGACTTTTCTCAAAACGAGAGGGTATAATTAAGATAGTTTGACTTAAAATATATAGAAAAAAACTTGGAGTGTCCCAGGATACCTCAGAAAGGAAGGTTAGCATCCTTCAATGAAGTTAGAGCAATGGAACAAAGAGAGACTAAAGTTACTGTCTCTAGGAACAGGAACCACAGACAGAGGCAACTTGGAAACTTTTTTTGAAATTTTTCAATTAAAAAATTTTTTTACTAGACTATATTTCAGAGCAAAATTGAATGGGATGTATAGAAGTCGCCCATATGTGCTCTGCCTCCATGTGCATTGCCTCTCCCATTAGCAACACCCTCCAGCTGAGTGGTACATTTGCTACAGCTCTACCTCTTCTGACACATCATTATCAACCATAGTTCAGAGTTTACAGTAAGGCTTACTTTTGATGTTGTACATTCTATGGGTTTGGACAATTGTTTAATGTATGACATATATTCATCATTATAGCACCATGTAGAAGAGTTTCATTGCCTTAAAACTCCTCTGCGTCCTGCCTGTCCAGCCCTCCCACCCGCTTAAACCCTGACGACCCCTGATCTTTGACTGTCACCATAACTTCCCAGAATGTCATGTGGTTGGAATCACACAGCGATTCTATTCTCTATTCTCTTAGTGATAATGCGTTTTAGCTTCCTTCATGTCTTTTCATGGGCCAATAGTTCTATATCACTGTTAATTTGAAACTGAAATAAAAAATCAAAATAACACTGATTTATAATCTAGCCATTTTCAAATGATCCTTTCCATGTGACATAATTCTGGATTAATCTGAGACATTTTTATTCAGTAACTCATCATCAATATTTATTGAGCATCTCTATGTGTCAGGCACTATGCTAGGTACTAGTATATACAGGGCAGTAGAAGAGATAGACAAAATATTTGTCTTAATGGAACTTACATTCCAATTGGAGGCTCAGACAATAAATAAGTAAGCAATATAGAATAACAAATACTCATTGAGTTTTTTTTTTCCTTCCTTTCATTTCTTTCTTTTTTCCTTCATCTCTTCAACATTTTCATTATTTTTCAAGCATTGGTAAGGAGATAAAAGTCTATAATTTATCATCTGACCCTGCTATAGACTCTGTGAGACCTCTGACAACTCACTTTTCTCCCTAGGCATTTTCCCTGGCCTGTAAAATAAGAATGGCAATCCCTGCTTACTACTTAGATGGGAGGAACTAACAGAAGTTGTTAACTTTGCTTTAAAAGCACAGTAATACCTGCAATTTGCCAGCCAGAGTTGTGAAATTAAAATGCCTTTGGATTTCTTATCAATTTAAACTTCATATTTAGATACACACAATTCAGTTCAATCTTCTTAAAAATAAACACATAAATGTGGCAGCAATCACTGTTTTTTCCTCCTCATGGCCTAGTCTGCTGTGCAATGCAGAACAAGATGCTGTCTTTATGTTTCATCTCAGCAATGCACAATGGAGAGAGAAAATCATAGCCTAGAGTGCCCTTAATTACCTCTGCAATTCATGTGAATAATTGGATCTTTTTTAAGCTTGTGAAAATGACATAATAAAAGAAAATACAAATGTAAAACACAGCTAATTTCAAACCTGTAAGGCGGATTTGGAAACTTTAAAAACAGAGTTGCATAACGTATTTGTTGGTGAATCTGTCTTCATTTTGTTTCTAAAATAGCTGGAGAAATGATTCATGAGAAAGATCAACTGTTGAGTGGATTTTCAAAGCTGGAAACTTCTTTGATTTTGTTTATACGAAGCAAAATTCCTTCTGAAATTTTTATTTACTGTGAAGTTATATGTATTTATATAAATATATATTGCTGTTGTTGTTCAGTCACGTCCAACTATTTGTGACCCCATGGACTGCAGCATGCCAGGCTTCCCTGTCCTTCACTAACTCCCAGAGTTTGCTTATATCAGCACAAGAGAAGACTCTATACCTGGACATCACCAGATGGTCAACATCGAAATCAGATTGATTATATTCTTTGCAGCCAAAGAGGGAGAAGATCTATACAGTCAGCAAAAACAAAACCAGGAGCTGACTGTGGCTCAGATCATGAACTCCTTATTGCCAAATTCAGACTGAAATTGAAGAAAGTAGGGAAAACCACTAGACCATTCAGGTATGACCTAAATCAAATCCCTTATGTTTATACAGTGGAAGTGAGAAATAGATTTAAGGGCCTAGATCTGATAGATAGAGTGCCTGATGAACTATGGAATGAGGTTCGTGACATTGTACAGGAGACAGGGATCAAGACCATTCCCATGGAAAAGAAATGCAAAAAAGCAAAATGGCTGTCTGGGGAGGCCTTACAAATGGCTGTAAAAAGAAGAGAAGTGAAAAGCAAAGGAGAAAAGGAAAGATATAAGCATCTGAATGCAGAGTTCCAAAGAATAGCAAGAAGAGATAAGAAAGCCGTCCTCAGCGATCAATGCAAAGAAATAGAGGAAAACCACAGAATGGGAAAGACTAGAGATCTCTTCAAGAAAATCAGAGATACCAAAGGAATATTTCATGCAAAGATGAACTCGATAAAGGACAGAAATGGTATGGACCTAAAAGAAGCAGAAGATATTAAGAAGAGATGGCAAGAATACACAGAAGAACTATACAAAAAAAATCTTCACGACCCAGATAATCACGATGGTGTGATCACTGACCTAGAGCCAGACATCCTGGAATGTGAAGTCAAGTGGGCCTTAGAAAGCATCACTACGAACAAAGCTAGTGGAGGTGATGGAATTCCAGTTGAGCTATTCCAAATCCTGAAAGATGATGTTGTCAAAGTGCTGCACTCAATATGCCAGCACATTTGGAAAACTCAGCAGTGGCCACAGGACTGGAAAAGGTCCATTTTCATTCCAATCCAAAAGAAAGGCAATGTCAAAGAATGCTCAAACTACCTCACAATTGCACTCATCTCACATGCTAGTAAAGTAATGCTCAAAATTCTCCAAGCCAGGCTTCAGCAATATGTGAACTGTGAACTTCCTGATATTCAAGCTGGTTTTAGAAAAGGCAGAGGAACCAGAGATCAAATTGCCAACATCCGCTGGATCATGGAAAAAGCAAGAGAGTTCCAGAAAAGCATCTATTTCTGCTTTATTGATTATGCCAAAGCCTTTGACTGTGTGAATCACAATAAACTGTGGAAAATTCTTCAAGAGATGGGAATACCAGACCACCTGATTTGCTTCTTGAGAAATTTGTATGCAGATCAGGAAGCAACAGTTAGAACTGGACATGGAACGATAGACTGGTTCCAAATAGGGAAAGGAGTTCGTCAAGGCTGTATATTTCACCCTGTTTATTTAACTTATATGCAGAGTACATCATGAGAAATGCTGGACTGGAAGAAACACAAGCTGGAATCAAGATTGCCAGGAGAAATATCAATAACCTCAGATATACAGATGACACCACCCTTATGGCAGAAAGTGAAGAGGAACTCAAAAGCCTCTTGATGAAAGTGAAAGTGGAGAGTGAAAAAGTTGGCTTAAAGCTCAACATTCAGAAAACGAAGATCATGGCATCCGGTCCCACCACTTCATGGGAAATAGATGGGGAAACAGTGGAAACAGTATCAGACTTTATTTTTCTGGGCTCCAAAATCGCTGCAGATGGTGACTGCAGCCATGAAATTAAAAGACGCTTACTCCTTGGAAGGAAAGTTATGACCAACCTAGAGAGCATATTCAAAAGCAGAGACATTACTTTGCCAACAAAGGTTCATCTAGTCAAGGCTATGGTTTTTCCTGTGGTCATGTATGGATTGAGAGTTGGACTGTGAAGAAGGCTGAGCGCCAAAGAATTGATGCTTTTGAACTGTGGTGTTGGAGAAGACTCTTGAGAATCCCTTGGACTCCAAGGAGATCCAACCAGTCCATTCTGAAGGAGCTCAGCCCTGGGATTTCTTTGGAAGGAATGATGCTAAAGCTGAAACTCCAGTACTTTGGCCACCTCATGCGAAGAGTTGACTCATTGGAAAAGACTCTGATGCTGGGAGGGATTGGGAGCAGGAGGAGAAGGGGACGACAGAGGATGAGATGGCTGGATGGCATCACTGACCCGATGGACGTGAGTCTGAGTGAACTCCAGGAGTTGGTGATGGACAGGGAGGCCTGGCGTGCTGCGATTCATGGGGTCGCAAAGAGTCGGACACGACTGAGCGACTGATCTGATCTGATATATGTACATATATTTAACTTATACATAAATATATATAAAGTCATTTTTGTTGGTCTTCATTTAAAAACTTCATTCTGAATACTCAGATTTTGCTCACATATTACTTTACAGATGTGTAATCCTTCAACTGGACAGAGATTACTCTCCTTCAGGAGAAGACAGTCTTACTGAAGGCTAGTGCAGCTTCTCTGCATTTCTGATGCCTCTTAAGATCTTCCAGCCTTGTTCAGTTAAGCGACCCACCAGTCACATGTTTGCCAAGAGCTGCTTCCTGCATTTGTACCCTATGCCCTGGCTGCCTGGTGCTCTCCCCACCACTGGACAAGCAAGGTTCTATGAAGATGTAGGAGAGGCCCAGCCAGGCTTTGCAGTTGAAGTCCTAAACTGGAAGAATAGAGGTAGTAATGGAAGAAGATTATTTTGGGAGACCCAGGACCCAAGAAGGCAAGTAATGAAGTGCTAGTGGTGGAAAGGACCTTAGAGGTCCCGAGAGTGGGGGAGTCTTGCCTTAGGCCACCGATTGAGTCCCTTGGATCGGTCCCATGATGCCTACTTCAGAACTCCTCTCACTGGGCCTACCGTTCTCAGGGCAGAGCTCTTCTTATGCCTTCCTGATGCTGGGCCAGGGAGCCTGAGCCTGCCATGGTGCACTGGTATCCAAAGCCAACATCTCAGACAGGCCAATCCTTGCCACCCAGAGCAACAATTCAAGGCCATATCATCCTGCCTTCATGCTCAGCATGTTACTTGTTGCTTTCTGATATCTTAACTTATTTACTTATTTCTTTGCTATTAGTCTTCAGCATAAGAATATTAACTCCATGGTACAAGGGAACTTACCCGTCTTTCTCAAGGCTGCAGTGCCAATTCCTAGAAGAATGTCTATTTGTTTACAGTAGGGGCTTGGTTACTAATTATTGAATAAATAAATGAAGGCCCAGGGACTTCCCTGGTGGTCCAGTGGCTAAGACTTCATGCTTTCAATGTACAAAGTGGTGCGTCTGGGTTGGAGTCCTGGGAGGAAAACTAGATCCCACATGCCGCAACTAAGACCTGATGTGGCCAAATAAATAGTAAAAAGTAAAATAAAAAACATTTATAAATAAATAAACGAAGATCTATTTTTATCTCTGTGACTCCAGAATTGCTTTAGTTTAGTTTCTGATTGATACTTAACCATCAGTGGTTTGGAACATCACAGCTCTTAGCTTTTCCTGGTATGCATTTATTGACCTATAAACATAGACATGGGATGATTCTTTAAGGGATTCTCTGTTAGCCTTTTGTAATGTAAGCAACCCTTCCCTCCCATGGAGACTACCTGTCCAACCTCAAAACAGAGAACAAACAGATCTTATGCATTTAGAAAAACAATTCTGATGGTAGTGAAGCCAGTTAGGAGGAAGGTGTTATAAACAGGAGGTAAGAATCTAACAATGACATTTGAAGGATGATGAAGAAATGAATTCAGATGCCTGATCAGAGGACGACAGGCTTCCCTGGTGGATCATATGGTAAAGAAACTGCCTGCAATGTGGGAGATGTGGGTTCGATCCCTGGGTTGGAAAGATCCTCTGGAGAAGAAAATGGCAACCCACTCCAGTATTCTTACCTGGAGAATTCCAATTCCTTGGACAGAGGAGCCTGGCAGGCTATAGTCCATGGGGTTGCAAAGAGTCAGACACGACTGAGTGATCAACATTTTCACTTTTGAAGACAACAGTCTTCACAGTAAATTTCACATAGAGGGTGAGAGAAAGGGAGCAGTCAGGATGGACTCAATATTCTAGCTTGTCTGATGAGATGAATTCTTGCTATTAACTGATATGCATGACACAGAGTAGGTTGGGTTTTTCTGAAAAAAGAATGGTGAAAATGAGATAGTTGGGCCTTGGATATTTTTATGCTGAGGTGGGAATGAGCTGTTCAAAAAGGGGTTTCCAATAAATATTTGAGACTCGAATATATAGCTTAGGAGAAAGGGAGACTAGAAATGTACAGTTCAGATTTGTCTACATGTGATAGATCAAGCCAGCCTTAGAAGTAGATGAGAATAAAACAAAAAAGTATGAATGAATAAGATGGTAGACCAAGGATATAACACTTGAAGAGGCAACAGGCACAGTAGGGAAAAACTGGGACTTTGGACACATTACTCAATCATTCTGTGCCTCAGTTCCTCCATCTGTAAAATGGGTTGTTTAATAGAACAAAATGCTTATTTAGTACAGTGCCTGGAACATAATACAGATTATATAATTATTTCCTATTTTGGGGGATAAGCATATTCCAGGTGGTACTAGTGGTAAAGAACCTGCCTGCCAATTCAGGAGACGTAAGAGACCCAAAGTTTTGATTCATGTGCTGGGAAGACCCCCTGGAGAAGGAAATTGCAACCTGCTCCAGTATTCTTGCCTGGAAGATCCCATGGACAGAAGAGCCTGGCGGGCTACAGTCCATGGGATCACAAAGTCGGACATGACTGAAGCAACTTAGCACACAGTACTATTTAAGGTAATATAGAAAAAGAGAAGGCAGTTAAGAGTTCTGGGAAAGAGAAATCTGAGTCAGAAGAGAACAAGAGAGAGCAGCGCTATAAAAGTAGTTTCAACAAGGGGGAGCCAACTGTGAAAAACGTTATAGTAAGTTCCCGTAATTGGGGATTCCTGAGAAGCCTTTGTCTCTGTTGGTTAGAGTCACTTGTGTTCTTAGAAAGGGAGAACGACTGCAGCAGAAGTCTTACTGCTAGGATTTAAGAGCAAATCAAAAATGACCTCTCTTCAGAGATAGTAAATTGGACACTTTCACTTCCTTCCTCTCCTGACACCTCATTGACATTATAGTAACGGGATTTTTTTTTTTTTTCTCATAAACAAAGAGAAACAAATGACAAGAGATGACAATAACAGAATTCTGGAAACTGAAAACCAGAGAATGTATGCTAATTTACTTAATACAATTAATAAAACTGAAAACTAAGCCACAGGGGAAACCCCAAAAGAAGTTGAGTTATGGTATAGAACTCCAGAAAAACCCAGAATTGGGGATTTTAGGTATCTCTGAAAGTGGGGTTGAAAGTTAAGATGAAAACAGAAAATTCTGCTTTAGAAGCAATTCAGTTCAGTTCAGTTGCTCAGTCGTGTCCCACTCTTTGCAACCCCATGGACTGCAGCACGCCAGGCTTCCCTGTCCATCACCAACTCCTGGAGCTTGCTCAAACTTATGTCCATCAAGTCGGTGATGCCATCCAACCATCTCATCCTCTATTGTCCTTTCTCCTCCTGCTTTCAATCTTTCCCAGCATCAGGGTCTTTTACAATGAGTTGGTTCTTCACATCAGGTGACCAAAATATTGGAGTTTCAGCTTCAGCATCCGTCCTTCCAGTGAATATTCAGGACTGATTTCCTTTAGGATGGACTGGTTGCATCTCCTTGCAGTTCAACAGACTCTCAAGAGTCTGCTCCAACACCACAGTTCAAAAGCATCAATTCTTCAGTGCCCAGCTCTCACATCCATACATGACTACTGGGAAAACCTTAGCTTTGACTAGATGGACCTTTGTTGGCAAAGTAATGTCTCTGCTTTTTAGCATGCTTTTCTTCCAAGGAGCAAGCATCTTTTAATTTCATGGCTGCAGTCACCATCTTCAGTTATTTTGGAGCCTCCCAAAATAAAATATCTCATTGTTTCCATTGTTTCCCCATCTATTTGCCATGAAGTGATGGGACCAGATGCTATGATCTTTGTTTTCTGAATGTTGAGTTTTAAGCCAACTTTTCCACTCTCCTCTTTCACTTTCAATTAAGAGGCTTTTTAGTTCTTCTTCGCTTTCTGCCATAAGGGTGGTGTCATCTGCATATCTGAGGTTATTGATATTTCTCCCTGCAATCTTGATTCCAGCTTGTGCTTCATCCAGTTCAGCATTTCACATGATGTACTCTGAATATAAGTTAAATAAGCAGGGTGACAGTATACAGCCTTGATGTATTCCTTTCCCTATTTGGAACCAGTCTGTTGTTTCATGTCCAGTTCTAACTGTTGCTTCTTGACCTGCATACAGATTTCTCAGAAGGCAGGTCAGATAGTCTCTTGAAGAATTTTCCACAGTTTGTTGTGATCCACACAGCCAAAGGCTTTGGCACAGTCAATCAAGCAGAGTAGATGATTTTATGGAACGCTCTTGCTTTTTCAATGGTCCAACAGATGTTGGCAATCTGATTTCTGGTCTCTTGCCTTTTCTAAATCCAGATTGAACATCTGGAAGTTCACTGTTCATGTACTGTTTAAGCCTGGTTTGGAGAATTTTGAACATTACTTTTTGAGCATGTGAGATGAGTGCAGTTGTGCGGTAGTTTGAACATTCTTTGGCATTGACTTTCTTAGGGACTGGAATGACACCTGACCTTTTCCAGAAGCAGTTAGACTCTTATAAATCAACTATATAAATATATATATATATACACACACACACATATATATATATATAGACCCTGGTTCGATCCCTGGGTTGGGAAGATCCCCTGGAGAAGGAAATGGCAACTCAATCCAGTATTCTTGCCTAGAGAATCCCATGAACAGGGGAGCCTGGCAGGCTACAGTCCATGAGATTAAAAGAGTCACACACAACTTAGTGACTAAACCAACTAGCAAATGCATAACTAATATATAAAAAATTAAAAGCTGAAAAGAAACTTAAAGAAAAAAAGAAGCGTTTATCATCACCTCCTCACCTTGTACTGCCTCACCATGACTTTTCCTAACCCTGTATAGCCAGAAAGACTGTCTCCTCACTCTTGGGGCAGAAGCTGTGGGGTATTTTATTGAAGTCTAGTTGATTTATAATGTTGCGTTAGTTTCAGATGTACAGCAAAGTTATTGTCATTCATATACATATATTCATTCATTTTCAGCTCATTTGCTCATATAGGTCATCAGACTATGGCATAGAGTTTCCTCTGCTCTAGAGTAGATCCTTGTTATTACCGAATGACCTTGACCAAGGAACACCACAGTACAAATGGATGGATTAAGCGAAAGTCTCTGTTGAACAGTGAGATAACAGATTCTCTCTCTGTTTTTCCAGGATGCTGTAACCAAGTTTATGTATTCTAGTAAAGAGGGTGAAAGACTTTTTCCTCTCGATAAATATGTACCCCAGGAGAAAAAAGCCTAAAGCTACTGACAGGGGTCTCCCAGTGAAATGGCTCAGCCAGGTTATCTTCCAGTGCTGCCTACCACTTAGCAAGCTCAGCTCATCCACACAGTGCCCTCATGGTCTTTGTATGTGTCTAAAATCTTAACAAGGACAAATGGTACCCTGGGCATTTCTATTTCTCTTCTTTTTCCATGTAGTGTCTGCAATATGGTGTGAATGCTAAGAGCAAGAAAGAGCAAGCACCAGGAGGAAGCCATATTCTTGTTACGACCTAGCCTTGGAAGTCCCTCAGCATCATTTGTACCTCATTCTCGTTAAAAAGGGCCACCAGGTTCAGTTGGAGGCAACAGAGACTGCACGCTTGGTGGGGAGGTATAAATTGTTCCATTGTGGGAAGGCCCTGTGGGGTGGGACAGGACAAAGCAATAAACACAGCAGACACACAAGGATAGGGAGTCAGGATGGGATCACAATTCTTAGCGACACTGGATGCTAGAAGATGATGCAACAGTGCCTTAAACATTATCAAACAAAACAGCTTTTGACGCAGAATTTTATACTCAGCCAAGCTTTGACTAAAGAGTTAAGACAGAATATTTGTGTATATTCAACTTCTCAAGGATTTTATCTTCCATATACCTTTAACCAGGAAACTCCTGGCAGCTGTGCTCCATCAATATGAAGGCATAAAGAATGAAGCAGAGCCAGGAATTGAGGCCCCAAATAGGAGAGAAGGGGAGGACAACCCAGGACAATAACCAGGCAGCAGTTGAGGCTAGAGAGAAGAATAGGGGACTCAGGAGTGATGTCCCCATTAATCTGCTGTATTTTCTCAGGTGTTTGCATGCCCTGAGAGTAAGGGATCAGATCAGATCAGTCGCTCAGTCATGTCCGACTCTTTGCGACCCCATGAATCGCAGCATGCCAGGCCTCCCTGTCCATCACCAACTCCCGGAGTTCACTCAGACTCACGTCCATCGGGTCAGTGATGCCATCCAGCCATCTCATCCTCTATCGTCCCCTTCTCCTCTTGCCCCCAATCCCTCCCAATGTCAGAGTCTTTTCCAATGGGTCAACTCTTCGCATGAGGTGGCCAAAGTACCGGAGTTTCAGCTTTAGCATCATTCCTTCCAAAGAAATCCCAGGGCTGATCTCCCTGAGAATGGACTGGTTGGATCCCCTTGCAGTCCAAGGGACTCTCAAGAGTCTTCTCCAACACCACAGTTCAAAAGCATCAATTCTTTGGCGCTCAGCCTTCTTCACAGTCCAACTCTCACATCCATACATGACCACAGGAAAAACCATAGTCTTGACTAGACGAACCTTTGTTGGCAAAGTAATGTCTCTGCTTTTGAATATGCTCTCTAGGTTGGTCATAACTTTCCTTCCAAGGAGTAAGCGTCTTTTAATTTCATGGTCGGAGAAGGCAATGGCACCCCACTCCAGTACTCTTGCCTGGAAAATCCCATGGACGGAGGGCCTGGTTGGCTGTAGTCCATGGGGTCGCTAAGAGTCAGACACGACTGAGTGACTTCACTTTCACTTTTCACTTTCATGCATTGGAAAAGAAAATGGCAACCCACTCCAGTGTTCTTGCCTGGAGAATCCCAGGGACGGGGAAGGCTGGTGGGCTGCCGTCTATAGGGTCGCACAGAGTCAGACAGGACTGAAGTGACTTAGCAGCAGCAGCAGCCATTTTATGGCTGCAGTCACCATCTGCAGTGATTTTGAAGCCCAGAAAAATAAAGTCTGACACTGTTTCCACTGTTTCCCCATCTATTTTCCATGAAGTGGTGGGACCGGATGCCATGATCTTCGTTTTCTGAATGTTGAGCTTTAAGCCAACTTTTTCACTCTCCTCTTTCACTTTCATTAAGAGGCTTTTGAGTTCCTCTTCACTTTCTGCCATAAGGGTGGTGTCATCTGCATATCTGAGGTTATTGATATTTCTCCCGGCAATCTTGATTCCAGCTTGTGTTTCTTCTAGTCCAGCGTTCCTCATGATGTACTCTGCATATAGGTTAAATAAACAGGGTGAGGGAATGAATTAGTAATAAGTGTATAAGAGACTGAGCAAAGAAAATGACAACATTCAAGCCTAGGGAAAACCAAAAGGTATACTTGAAGGTAAACATATCATAGTACATACCTAACTAAGCTGTGAGTAAAATCTGCAGAGTCGCAATAATATAAAAATTAATATTTGATCTGTGTTTTGGGGACAGGAAACTGGAAAGGAGTTGAGGGAGCAGCGTGTTTGAGAGCTAAATCCTAATATTCAAAGGATAAAGTCAACACACAATTTTTAAAATAGAAAAAAAATCCAAAAATCAACATAGGTATGTTATTAGAGAACATGGAAGCAAATTGTTTGTTATTTAGTTGCTAAGTCATGTCTGACTCTTTGCAGTCCCATAGACTAGCCCCCCAGGCTCCTCTGTCCATAGGATTTCCAGGCCAGAATACTGCAGTGGGCTGCGATTCCCTTCTCCAGGGGGTCTTCCCAATCTAGAGATGGAATCCTTGTCTCCTGTGTCTCCTGCACTGGCAGGTGGATTCTTTACCACTGACACCACCAGGGGAGGGCATGGAAGCAAATATACAAAGGAAAAGTGAAAGAGGCAAAAGTAGTTATCACTGAGGAGAAAGAATGGGGAGGGGGGAGAATTATTTCATACATTAATAACTTTTTTTTGGTCTGTTTCTGTTTTTTTGGGGGGGGGGGGATGGGGAAGGCTGGGCCACGCCTCATGCAGGATCTTCCTGGACCAGGGATTGAACCAATACCACCTGAAGTGGAAACACAATGTCTTAACTGTTGGACCACCAAGGAAGTCCTTAAATTAACAACTTTTATAGAAATATTTCATTTGAAAATTACATGCACATCTTGATTAAAATAAAAATTACTGTCTAAAAAATCATGAATGGAAATTTCTGTCAAAGCATGAAGGTTTGTACGTGTTTTCTCCCTTTTTCAATCCTACCAGATGCAGTAAGATAAACTTATTAGGACAAAGAGAATGGAAGAAGAAACAAGAGCAAGGCAGGAGCTTACAAAATAGCAGGCACTCATTGACAAAAAGAGCACAAAATCAGATTTGAAAATGAATAGAATAAAAGACATCACAACAAACTGCTAATTTTAAAAAGCCAGCAGACATTATGATGTCAAAAAAATAGCAGTGTTTTTATTAACTGCCTTAGGAATTTTTTGATACTGGCTTTTTTTTTTTTTTTTTAATCTTTGGCTATATTGCCTCCCATCTACTCTTCATGTGATAAAATGTTAAATCTATCATTAGAATAGAAAGGCAATTTAGTCTTCCCTCTAGCATACAGCTCAAAGGAAGTTCTTAAATTGATGAGTTAGAAGAACTTCTTTTAGCCTTGACATGACTATTGATAGTGTCATATAAGCTTTTAGGACTGTTGCCAAATTTAGGAAAGTAGTTGCCTATTTTTTCATATATAAACTGTAAGACTTTAAAACATTTCAAGTTTTCTTGTGTTTTGACTAATTGCAAATGTACTTAGATGGAGATGATCATAAACCATTTGCTGTTAGTATCTTTATGTCACAGTAACATATCTTGAACTTTATAACATTTTTGTCCATGTTGTTTTGTGTGTCAAATCAGCAGGAAACTTACCTTTTTCTAATTTTTATGATTATTTACCCTTCATTATATGGATTATCAACAATCCAAAAACATATTCATTGCTTCTATTCAAAACATGTATCTTCTTCTTAATAACATATTATGGTCTTGGTGTGATCTGATACTACTTCTTTCTCAGCATCAGAAAAATTTCTGTTTATTTAATTGCCCATTTTATTGTTTTTGTTTCATATTCTATTAAGTTTTAATATGAATTTTCAATCAATAAATAAATGACAGAATAAAGTATCTTTTATATATGCCCAAGTGAGGAGTCTGTAATTTCTCATATATTTTATTGACATAGTCCTAAACTTATTTCCAAATTGCAATAGTTATTTATACCCTACAAATACTGGACATATACACAAATTCTGATCAATCTTTTTTGGGTGAATTCCATCAAAAGCAGAAAAAAAGTATATGATGTGTTTAATAATTATATATACTAAGTCATCAAGTATATTCTGGAAAGAAGAGAACTTCTGTTTTCATGAGGGATCAGTGAGAATCAAATGTTCTGGTTATATGTTACACATGACATCTTGGAAAGTATTTCCCCAGACTAGTTTCTAGCTTACAGTCATGTGACACTGGCCTTGCATTTTATATCATGACAGCATGAGTAGCCATTGAGGGCAGTAGAAATTCTGAAAATCAGTTCTACACTTGGGTAGCTAGTAATAACTTGGAAGTAACTGTGATCTTGCTCAAATGCATGCCTGCTAAGTCACTTTGCTTGTGTCTGACTCTTTGTGACCCTATGGACTGTAGCCCGCCAGGCTCTTCTGTCCTGGGGATTCTCCAGGCAGGTATACTGGAATGGGTTGCCATGCCGTCCTCTAGGGGATCTTCCCAACCCACATACTGAACCCACATCTCTTATGTCTCCAGCACTGGGCATTGGCAGGTGTGTTCTTTACAACTAGCCATCTGGGAAGCCCCGATTTCACTCACATATCCTTCTACATTGAATCTAAATGTAGACCCCTGTCCTTTACTCAAACTAAATGCAGCTCAACTTCCCCTCAGCCAGATCCCAAAAATGCCTACAGTAACTCCAAAAGCACCCCTACCCATCAGGAAATGAAACAGATGAGACTTCCTAATGGAATGAAACAAGAAACTTAGCCATGGGTAAAATGGCTTACTTTTCATGGACATATTGCTAGGACTCCTTTCAAGGAAGCAGGACCTTGGAAGCAGGACAGGAGAGTTTGAGCTATGTTAGCTTCAGGGTTAATTGCCTCTGACAATACCAATTAAATTTTGGAAAACAAATTAATGTGTGTAAATGGCTTGTCAGACTACAGAAAGTTGAACCTTGTGTTAGAAGCAGGGCAATTCTAGAGGCAAGTTAAATCACCACCATGGGTAGATACGTGCTAAGTCCCTTCAGTCATGGCAGACTCTTTGTGACCCCATGGACTGTAGCCCACCAGGCTCTTCTGTCCATGGGATTCTCCAGGCAAGAATACTGGAGTGGGTTGCCATGTCCTCCTCCAGGGGATCTTCCCAACCCAGGGATTGAACCCAGGTCTCTTACATCTCCTGCATTTGCAGGCAGGTTCTTTACCACTAGCGCCACCTGAGAAGCCCAAATTACCACTACAGATCCTCAAATAATGTGAAGAGATGGAAGCTATAGGTATTTCTGAAAATTGGTGTAAATGATGATCTGAAAATAAGAGGAGTGAGTGTGAAACATCTACTAGAGAAAAGATGCTCCATATATCACCTCCCATCTGCCTCTCTCTAGCCTTGCTAGACTCATTGCTTTCAACCTCTTACTTCTCATTCATTTTCCTTTTAGGTTTTTAAATAAAATTACTTTTTAAATTGAATTAAAATTAGCAGCCATATCTCCAGCCCACTATTTCCAACTTGTATGACAGGACAAGTACCAATACCCCCATTTCAGCAGATGACCGCAAGTTTCCTGGAGCCTAAATCAGAGAGTCTTTGGGACACGTGGCAGAGCTTCGAGTATGTGTGTGGGGATCCCCATTATTGTGATTCAGTTCAAATCTAAATACTGAGTACGAAGAGTCCCCCTACTTCTCTCTCCTGCTCTTCCTTGATTCACCTGGGAAAATGCTAGAAAGCAGACAAGGTGAAATTGACCAGCTTAGGAATAGAGATCTCCAGGTGCTTACTTTTGTGACCCTCCAACAAAAGAACACAGTCTGATTACCCAGCATCTTTCCATTAACAAGCTCCCCGCAAGGAGTTTAAATTAGCTTTCAGTGACTCTGTCTGAAATATGAATAGATAGCCAGAGATTACCTGCCAGTGGGAAAAGCCTCTGACACAAAGGGCTGAGACCAAAACAAACAGGAAAATGAGAAATAAATGCTTTGGTATTCTAAAAAAAAAAAAAAGAAAGAAAAAAAAAAGAAAATAGGAAAACTACCATCAACAGCACAGGGTTATATAAAACTGAAGTACTCATAAAAGAAAAAGATAGCATTTAGAATTAAAGGCCTGATAAAAGCAAGGGAAATGTTAACTGAAGAGTTAAAAGATTAAGTTGAGAAAACTCCCAGAAATTAGAAAACAAGGCAAACATGTAAAAAAATAGAAAATGTTGTTGTTTAGTCACTTAGCCGTGTCTGACTCTTTGCAACCCCATGGACTGCAGCACTCCAGGCTTCCCTTTGCTCAAACTCATGTCCATTGAGTCAGTGATGCCATCAAACCATCTCATCCTCTGTTGCCCCCTTCTCCTCCTTCCCTCATTCTTTCTCAGCATCAGGGTCTTTTTCATTGAGCTGGCTCTTTGCATCAGGCCAAAGTACTGAAGTTTAAATATGAGGAAATTAAAAGATCAGTCCAAATGGGCCATAATCTGAAGAGTGGAAGTTCTAGAAAGAGAGAATAGAGAAAATAAAGTTATCCAAAAAATAATTTCAGATGACGTCCTAGGAAAACACTTGGAAAAATCAAAGTATATTGTTGTATAATTCTGGAACACTATGGAGAAAGAGAAAATTCTAAAAACAACCAAAGAAGACTAAATGTAGTCACATGAGGTTTTGATCAGAATAGATTTAAACGTTTTACCAGTAGTACTAGAAATTAAAGGACAAGGGAATAATGCCTTCAAAATTCTCAGGGAAAATTACTTACACTCTATTGTTCTGTATTCAGCCAAAATATTAGTCAAGTGTAAAAGTAGAATTTTTAAAATTGCAGGCATGCAAGAATTTAGAAAGCTTATAACACAAGCACATTTCTTAAGGGTAAGTAAATTCAACATACTCCTTCAACATAGCAGAAAATCTATAGATACTGTATAAAATTGATAATCAAGAAGCAGAAGTATAAAATAGTGGACTTAGAGAGCTCATATAGCCACTAGAAGAAAGATCAATAAGATTCTAAAGTGGTTGGAAAGATTAGAGGGTCATGGAGGAGGACTAATGCTCTTCCCTGTGAGTTTTCTAATTTTTTTTAAATGTGCATGTATTAATTTTATTAAAATAATTTTGTATTATAATCAAAAAGGAAAGTGAATGGAAAGATGGAAAGTGAGGTAATAAAAGCAATGAATCTTATAAAGATAGAGGTGGTGGGAGGGTGAAGTATTTACTGTAATACTCTTTACACACATGAAGCTCTTTAACCCTCACACTCCTGAAAGAAATACCATTATACCATTTTAGAGATGAGGAAACTAAGGCTCCAGGAAGTTAAAGGAATTTGCCCGAAGTCACACAGCTAGGAACTGGCAGAATTAAGGTTGAACCCAAGTCTGTCTGGTTCCAAAGCTCAGTCATATTTCATTACATAGTTCTGAATATTGGCAAACAGAAGAGAAAGATACTGGGACCTAATATGAAGGGAAGACAATAAGTTTTGAGTAGAGGAAACACATGAATATTAAGGTAAGTTGAAAGTGAAAAGTCGTCAGAGGGCAATAATTGAAAGTACAGAAGAGAGAAGGAATAATTTATTCAAGTTTTAGATAGTTGGGCTTCCCAGGTGGCATCTTGGTAAAGAATCTGCCTTTCAATGCAGGAGACATGAGAGATGCAGGTTCAACCCCTGGGTCGGGAAGATCCCTTGGAGTAGAAAATGGCAACCCACTCCAGTATTCTTGCCTGGAAAAGTCCATGGACATAGAAGCCTGGCGGACTATAATCCATGGGATCAAAAAGAGTTGCACACAACTAAATACACACATACTGATGGCCTGTGCAGGATTTTACCTTAGAAAATTAGGGGAAAGCAGCATGGTGATATAGGCAGGAGTAGAGTTGTGGAAAGGAGGTAAGTGTGGGTGAAATTGTTATTAAACTAGAATTTATAAGTCTGATATTCTTTTTCTCTATGAAGTAAGAGTTTAGTTATTCTCCTAGGACCAAATGAACAAGGAAAGGGTTGGATCTTTGCAGGAGACTAGGGGGAAGAGTGAAGTTGGAAAATGACTGGAGCCTTTAGGAAAGCGAGTAGGGTTGCCAGATTCAGCAAATAAAAATACCACTCGCTCAGTGAAATCTGAATTGCAGATTAAAACGACATGATTGTTTCAGTATATGTCTCAAATATTGCATGATATTTTATCTGACAGCCCTTAAAGAGAAACATTAAAGCATGCATGTGCTTAGTCGCTCAGTTATGTCTGACTCTTTTCAACCCCATGGACTGTAGTCCACCAGGCTCCTCTGTCTATGGGGATCTCCAGGCAAGGATCTTCCCAACCCAGGACTGAACCCAGCTCTCCCAAAACATGCATAAAGAACAGCAAAGCTGCTTTGAAATAAGAAGTCTGGAATGGATTCACCTCAATGTAATGGGCATCAGATGGTAAGCTCAGTGTGCGGGGAAGAAGGTAGGAACACTGGGCTTATCTTCCAGGCAACAGTTGAAAGGGAGCTGGGCTAACAGCCAGGAGATAGCTTGAGGGGACAGTTCTTGGGGCCTCTCATGAGAATGATGGGAAGAGACAAATGTGGGAACCAAACTGGCAGGGAAGCCGTTGCGGCAAATCACTGTGACTGCTTTCTAATTTTACCTGAGTGCTCACCTACATTTTATATCTCATAGCTGTGCACTAAGGATGAATATTGCTAAGTAATCATCTGCAAAGTATTTGAGCTCTTCTAAATATTGAATCAGTATTGAATGTTGTCCTCCAACAGTATTCACGAAAAAAGGACTGACTTCCCCCACATAATTCTTTGACATGGTTGAGGTTTATTGTGGTGGTTTGGGGTAGCGGTTAAGAAATCAGCAGCTTGTCTATGGTCAACGCCCACGCTAACCAAGTTGCTTAATTTGTTTGAGACTCAGTTTCCTTGTTTGTAAAATTAGGATTTTAATAGTACCTATCCTGGAACTTTCCTATGGTCCAGTGGTTAAGACACCGATTCCAATGCAGGGGGCTCGAGTTCCATCCCTGGTTGGCAATTAAGATCCCACATGCAGCATGGCACAGCCCCGCTGCCCCCACAAAAACAAAAACAAAAACAAAAAACACAACCCAAATCCAAACAAAAACAAACAAAAAAACATAGTACCTAACTTGTGTTAGGATCATGATAAGTAAAGGTAAGGTAAGGATAAAACGTGTTAATATGTGTGAAGCTTGATAGTCAGGAAATAAGTGGTTTTAAAGGACTTTCATTGTCAGATAGTTGTATACATACAGAACCCCCAAACTGTTTACTGAAGGCATTTGAGTTTTCAAACCTAGCTCAGCGACTCATTAGCTGGAAAATACAGTGGTTTAAACTGTGTGACATTTCCTTCATCAACAAAATGACCAACAACATTTGCTTCACAGAGCAGTAAATTAGATAATCTACCACATGCCTGATATAGTCTGGGTGTACCATTTACTTTAATTCTTTTCCCTTTAAAGAACTCATAAATTAGTAGATGGGGTGAAGTTTGCCAAGTCCACACATTATGTTGTGCTGAGCAAACTCAATATATCATCCCTTTTAAGAGAAATACATCCTCAAACCCAATCAGAGTTTATTCTAGAGGACCGTTATCTTGGTTTCTATGTCTTACGAAGTTACTGTTGTTGAGCTTGAGGGTGTGTGCTGGGCCCAAGGCTGTTGATGAGAGCTTTTGGGGAAACTATATACTAACTGTCATTTGATTTTTTTTTTTTTTTTTTTTTCCTTTGCAAAGTCATAAGATCCCAGAAGCCAGGAGTTGTTGTTTATTCATTCAGCCTCCTTCTGAGTCATTCAGGTACAGGGTGTGTCTGTACTGTGTTAAGTGAAACTTCACAACGGAGAAGTTTTGCGTTCACATCTGCCTGGATGGGAAGCCAGTGAGACCAGAGATTGGGTGGAAACTGTCTTGCAAAGCTACACGCAGAAGGGCAGGGCAGAAGGGCCCTCAGTTTACCACGTAGGCGAAGCTGACCAAGGCCGACTCTCAAGTCTCACATTCTGAAGCAGCATGCAAGCGAAACGAAAGAGTGGGCGAGCTGTGAGCACTGAGGCTGGGCCTCCGAAGTAGAAAGACAGACAAGGGCGCCGGCCCCAGGCTGGGCAGCTGCCGGTCCTAGGGTGGTCCGCGCCGGGCAGCCCTTTCTCTTTGGAAACTCCTGAGCTGCCCAAGCTGTTTAAACTCTCAGGCCCCAGCAGCTGCCCACCCCCTCACAGACCTCACCACTGGCTAGAATCTGGGACACAAGGCCTGATTTTGCGCCCAGTTGAGTGAGGGGAACCCCCGCACAACACCTCGCCCCCAGCTGGCCCATTTCACTGTGCGCCCCGCGAAAGCCACTTTCTGCCCCTCAGACCGCAAGTTTTGAGGCAGCAGAAGGATAAAGGTGAGGGAGGGAAGTGAGCTGAAGTGGAGGAACCTCCCAGGCCATTCTTCTACCCGGGCTGCATGTCTCCTCCATCCTTCTGGCAGCCCCTTCCCAGCATCTCGTCCCCAGGAACACGACCTGGACTCGCGGGGTCGCGGAGCTGGTTTCTCCCTGCCTCCGCAGAAGCGCCTGGGGTCCGGGTGGGGGTGGGGGTGGGGGCCCGGAGCGCCTGGCCACAATCTTCGGACTCCGAACCCCCACGGGCTGCGGGGTTAGGGGACCAGAAAGGCGCACTAGATTGGCCAGGCCGTCCTCTGTCTCCTAAGACTCTTCTTGAGAAAAGTTTCCAAAAGCGCGTCACCTCCCTTCTTTTCTAAGGCTGGGGAAAACCGTCTCCACCGCCAGGGAGCGGCGGATAGCAGGGCGAGGGCCGTGATTTATACATTTAGTCCAGGGGGCACCAGGCTCCGCCCCCTTTCTTTCTTTCTTTTTTTTTTCCCCCTTCTTTTTTTGGTTCCCTTGGGGAGGAGGGGCTCTTTTTTGTCTGTGTGTTTCTGCCGCAGATCTTTCCTGGACAGTGAGTCTCAGCTGCACAGATCCGGCGGCCCCCAGGCGCGAGCAGAGGGGCATGGGGGTTTGAGGCACTCACTCCTCCTCATCTCTTCCTAAAGAAGCCACTCAGCCTCAGCGGGGCGCTCGGCGACTTCAGCTAACCGGTCTGCCCGGCCACTGCAAGAGCGTTGGCCATTGGAGTGTGCGGCTGCGGAGGGAGGGGATCCCGACTCGAGTAAATTGAGAGCTCGACGCAGTCAGTCCCGGGCAGCAGCAAGATGCCGAGCGCGCAGTGCAGACCCGGAGCTCCGCGAACGCAGCTGCGTCCCGCCTGAGCCAGGTAGGGAGTGAGCGCTGGGCAGGCGCGGACCCGGGCGCGCGGGGGAGCATCGCGGCCGGAGGTCTTCAGAGGCAGAAACAAAATTTTCAAACCGGAGAGAAGCAAAGCAAACACTTAAACCATCCATCTCTGGGTGCTGAGAACAAGCATCTCTGGGCTACTCAGGCGCCCAACCGGATCGGATTGTTCTGGGCTCACTAAAAAGTTTGGAAAAGTGTTAAGTCCTCTTTGTAGAACCATCTGGGGTTGGGGGATAGAGGAAGCTGCGGTGGGTCTGCGGAGTGGGAGGGAAGGCGCTTATTTTGGGAAATCCTATAGACAAAGACTGCGGGAGATGAGGTAAGGGCTTAAACTTGCCCTGAGAGCGAGCCGGGTGTGGAATTAGATGGGGGGAAATGCGCAGCTACTGGGCGCCGAACAGCCTCTGGGTCCCGGGAATTGCTGTAGTCTTGAGAATTCCACTTTTATCGCATTTGCTACCGTGAATGTCACCCTGAAACATTTAAACAACTTACGGGTAGACTGCTCACACGTGCCATGTTTCATCCCCTCGACACTTTGTAGGTCTCTGAGACGAGGCAACGTATTGGGGGAGGGCAGTAAATAAAACTGACTTAGCAACGAACCGCCAGGCTTCTGTTTGTATGAGTTTCTGGAGAGTAATTTTGCATTCGGAATTTGAAATGCAGTAGCGTGTATTTTTAGCGTTTGTAATTTAATTTTTTGTATGCGTGTTTGGGCTATATCCACAGTAACTAAAAATACTCCTTTTGCAATCAATGGGTGTACGAAACTTCTGGGATTTATTGGAATAGCTTATGAATGATTTTTACTGAGTACTTTTATAGTTTCTTGCACTGACTTGCGCGGAAAAAAAAAGAAGAAGAATGAAAAGGCAGTTGCTTCACGGAGGCGCTAAAGCTTTCCTGTTTACCGCAGGGCCAGGGCGGGCTTGGCTGCCCACACTGTGCTGCGCCTTCGGACCCTAAGCACACCTGCTCCTAGAGATTATTAATAGAGCCTAAAAAGTGACTTACGCTTTCAAATGATTTTCGTGCAAATCTAACTTCTTGCATGGCAATTAGGAGGTGGTTTTAGCTGGGTAGTGCCGGAGCACAGAGGTGTGAGTCTCACATTGGTGATTTGGTCTCTTCGAAGGTGTGACTAGGAGCTAGTGGTGAGCCCGCCGCGAAGCTGGTGAAGGCTTTAGTTTTTCTACTGGAGCTGGAAACCTGGTGGGAGTGGGGACAGCGTTGGGAGAGGTGGAGGTGTGTGTGTGTGTGTGTGTAATGAGGAAGCAGGAGTGGAATTAAATGGGGCTCACACCTCCAGTTTTCCCATTTCCATTTGAGTGTATGTAACCATAGGGGACGTTTTCGTCTTGTCGAATCGGAGTTTTCAGTTTGGGTAATTTTTTTTTTTTTCTCCTTTCTTTCTCTCTCTCACCCTTCTTCCTTTTTTCCCCCAAGAAATGAGAGTTTGATGTTTTAAAAAAAAATCCTTCCCCCTGCACTCTCCCCAAGTTTCCTTAAAACAAATCAACAATAAGAAAACTGGAGCAATGCCTTCGCTAGAATGAATTACGCCAGTGTGCTGTGGCTTTTTCCCTGACTCTCTGCTGTTTGTGATTTGTTTAAGGCTGTGGTTTCCGAGGCCCTCTCCAGCTAAAAACCTTCACAAAAAAAGCCTGGATCTCTCTCCTTGAACCACCCCGGCTGCCTGTGAAAGCTCGCTCCGCCTCGCCCTCTAGCGTTCATCTGGAGAAGCGCCGCCCCGGGTGTCGGGACCGTGCGCATCATGGGGTCCACCCGTATCCCGCTGGTCAAGGCCCTCCACAGCCCTGTCTCGGACTATGTCAACTACGACATCATCGTCCGGCATTATAACTACACGGGAAAGCTGAAGATCAGCGCGGACAAGGACAATGGCATTAAACTGATCTCAGTGGTGTTCATTCTCATCTGCTGCTTTATTATCCTAGAGAACATCTTTGTTTTGCTGACCATCTGGAAAACCAAGAAGTTCCACCGACCCATGTACTATTTTATCGGCAATCTGGCCCTCTCAGACCTGTTGGCGGGAGTGGCCTACACAGCCAACCTGCTCTTGTCTGGGGCCACCACCTACAAGCTAACCCCCGCCCAGTGGTTTCTGCGGGAAGGGAGTATGTTTGTGGCCCTCTCGGCCTCCGTGTTCAGCCTGCTGGCCATCGCCATTGAGCGCTACATCACCATGCTGAAGATGAAACTCCACAATGGGAGCAACAGGTTCCGCTCCTTCCTGCTCATCAGTGCCTGCTGGGTCATCTCCCTCATCCTGGGGGGCCTGCCTATCATGGGCTGGAACTGCATCAGCACGCTGCCCAGCTGTTCTACCGTGCTGCCGCTCTACCACAAGCACTATATCCTCTTCTGCACCACGGTCTTCACTCTGCTCCTGCTCTCCATTGTCATCCTGTACTGCAGGATCTACTCCTTGGTCAGGACTCGCAGCCGCCGTCTGACCTTCCGCAAGAACATTTCCAAGGCCAGCCGCAGCTCTGAGAAGTCGCTGGCACTGCTCAAGACCGTGATTATTGTCCTGGGCGTCTTCATCGCCTGCTGGGCGCCACTCTTCATCCTGCTCCTGCTCGACGTGGGCTGCAAGGTGAAGACCTGTGACATCCTCTTCAGAACGGAGTACTTCCTGGTGTTGGCTGTGCTCAACTCCGGCACCAACCCCATCATTTACACTTTGTCCAACAAGGAGATGCGTCGGGCCTTCGTCCGGATCATGTCCTGCTGCAAGTGCCCCAGCAGAGACTCCGCGAGTAAATTCACACGACCCATCATCGCGGGCATGGAATTCAGCCGCAGTAAGTCAGACAACTCCTCCCACCCCCAGAAGGACGATGGGGACAACCCAGAGACCATTATGTCTTCTGGAAACGTCAACTCTTCTTCCTAAAAGGGGAAACTGCCGACCCATGGGGAGTGTTCTTGCATGGTCACCCACCACCCCAGTGTCTGGGGAGAAAAAATAAAAACCAACCAAGCCTCTGTGCCTCCACTGCTGCCAGGGAGGAGCTGTCCGAAGCCAGAGGGAGGGAGAAAGAGCACAGAACAGTCTGGTAGTGCCTGGAGTTGGTGGGTAGACTTAGTTCCTGTGAACAATGCACTGGGAAGGGTGGAGATCAGGTCCTCGCCTGGAATCTATTTCCTCCCCTTACCGGAGCTTTGATTTTGCACTGAGCCAAAGGTCTAGCATTGTCAAGCTCCTGAAGGGTTCGTTTGGCCCCTCCTCAAAGACTAATGTCCCTGTGTGAAAGCATCTCTGATGGGAGCTTTGAGGAGATGTTTTCTTTCACTTTAGTTTCCAAGGCAAGTGAGTGTGTGCACTTCTGCTTCGCTAGGTATGCTCTACATACCTACTATGCTAGGCATCCCACCCTCCCTTCCCCTTCACACCCCTCCTCAGAATACCTTTACTTTATATTTTAACTACCTGGCACTCAGAGCTGGGAGTGTGGCACAGTCCAATCTTGAGCATATGTAGCAGGTAGGCTGCATCCAGCAGGTAGACTGTGGTGGAGATGGTTTGGAGCTGGAAAGCAATTTTACTTGCTGTGTGGCCAAAGTTTCCACGTAAGCTGGATGAGTGTTTTTGAATTTAATTGCAGTCACTTTAAAAAAAAAAAGAAAACTAAAAATCTTTGCAATGAAATGTGTTGCAGTATTATATCCATCGTGGCTGAAATCTGCATAAGGAAGTCCAATTTATTTAAATGACATCAGCCAGTATCCTTAGTGTCATAGGAGAAACAAGCAAAAGAAGGTGAAAACTGACTCGGGGTTGGGGGGTGACTTTGTAAACCAAGAGAGTTTTTTGTTTTTTTTTTAATTAGTTTATCTAACAATACAACATCTGTCGTTGGCACTTTTGTTGATGTTTCTTTCAGAGTGTTGTGGGAATCATTTCAACCAACAGGATGGCAGTATTTTGTTGTGTTAAAAGTACTTTGTGTAATCTTTGAATGTATTTCAGCATTTTATTGGATTTTCCTAACCTGTGTTAACACCATTGAATGTGTATTTCTTCAGAAAATACCATCCTCTTGTGCCCTTAAAAAGCATTACTTTAACTGATAGGGAACATGACAAGGTTTTCAGTACATTAAATAGTTAATTGAAGATGTGTATAAATGTCACAAAGAATAAAAAAAAAATATTGGTGTCTGTTTAGTATGGTTTCCAGTGCAATTAAATCAAGAAATGTCTTTTTTTTAAAATAGTATTTAATAGGTTTCTGACAATGTGGATCGTTTTGCACATAGCTTTATCAACTTTTAAACATTAATAAACTGATTTTTTAAGGATTCTTTGGTAAAGAGCATTTTTAAAAAATAATTAGTAAGACATTCTATCTGACTATGTGCCTCTTTAGAGTTAAAGTTAAAGGCAAATTTCTGTTATTCTTCATGGGATTTTATCTTGATAAACTAGAGAGTGGAAAAAAAAAGTGTGGTTTGTTTAAAAACCACTCTTTTTCAGGAGGAGAAACTTCAATAAGTTAACACTGAAGAGTAGTAAAGAATGAGATGAAAACCACCAACCTCTAAATACCACATTGACAAGTAAATGTAATTGTTTGAGTTAAATGACATTCAAGCCCAACTAAATTAAGTATCAGTGGTCCAGTGGTTAAAATTTGCCTTCCAATGCAGGGAGTGTGGGTTCAATCCCTGGTCGGGAAGCTAAGATCCCACATGCCTCTTGGCTGAAAAACAGAAAACAAGAAGCAATAGTGTAATAAATTTGTCTAAAAACATGGGTTTTAAAATAAATGATGTACAACAATGTCATTGTTAAGTTAAATTATGGCACTTTGGTCAGTTCACACCCATCCACAGAAGTTTATATTCTTGGCTTGCCACCAGCATACTTGGGAGGTGGTGGTATGGCTGTGGAAGATACTGTTAAATTGCTTATTTCTTTCAGAAGACTGTCTTGGCTTCTCCCAGTCTACCAGCTGAACAATATAAAACTATTCAATAGCGAGAAAGTAACAACTTGTAGAATCTTGGCTGAATAGCATACACTTTTTATTTGAAAAATTTTGATTCATACTGTCTGAAAGCTTTACCATCCATAGTCATTAATTTCTCCAACTATAAAACGGCAAGCCTCACAGAATTTTTTAATTCTTGTTTTGATATTATTGTCATCTTCATTGGGGATTATATCAAAGTATTTTGGCATGTTTGGCTCTTCAGTGCTATTGTTAGCTTTCAGAATTTGTGCTTTCAAGTGTCATTGAATATGCACAGGACACAGTTGGGACATGAAGATAAAGCCTCACCTAATAGAGTAGATGTCATTTCTGGGTAAGGTTAACTGTGGGAAACAGAAGCGTGCTCACTAAGGAAACCTTAGGTCACAACCTCCAGTTTCCTGAGGGAAATGCCAAAAATGCTCCGAAGACAAAAGACTGGAAACAAACTGGAATGTCTCTATCCATCTGTCTGCTGAAGCGGAAGGAATGAGTTCATGTAACACTCACTTCCCAGACCTTTCAGTACAGAATCAAACATAATGGAAAACCGTGTCCATTTTGGGTTTCTATGGAAGATAAAGTGGTTGTACCCTTGGACTTATCTTTATAAGCACAGCAGTGACTCAAACGATGTGGGGAAGTTGAGGTGGAGTCAGGGAGCTCATTAGTGACAGGGAGCCCAGTTGTGCGTGCCCACCTGTGAGCACATTACTCAGTGAGTTAATGTGCGTTCTTCGGAAATTCCAGACAGTGCAGTTCATTCTGAGACAACTGGGTAGTCATGGACTGTGGTTTTCCTGGTAGATGTGGGTCAGATCCCTAGTTCTAGCTAAGAGCAATGGCTAAGATGAAGGAATTCTAGGCTGCATCTCAACCAGAAATATCTGGTTTTAATTCAGTATATTTTGAGAATTGAGGATGAAAGAAAAGAAAGAAAGAAAAAAAGAGGAACCCTCAGTACCTATATGTTTACACTAAAATAAACTCCATAAAGTTTTGATTAAAAAAAAAAAACATGTAGAGATTTTAAGAGGAAGAAAACAGACAACCAGCACAATACTTTATGGCTCATAAATATTCCAGGGAAGATCCCCTGGAGAAGGAAATGGCAACCCATTCCAGTGTTCTTGCCTGGAAAATCCCATGGATGGAGGAGCCTGGTAGGTTACAGTCCTTGGGGTCGTAAAGAGTCGGACACAACTGAGCAACTTCACTTCGCTTCATAAATATTTAGGAAAATTACAAAATGACATCAAATAATGCTTTCTTCCTCACAACTTTAAGTGTGATTATAATTTTACAGAATATTCAAATAAAAATCTTACAAAAGCCAACATTTGTTCTTCCTTTGTAGTCTCTTAATAAGTAGAAAAATTTAATTCTGTAAAAAAGTTGATTTAGTGATGTTATAAATTCAAAAGTGTAAAGGATAGGAGTTTTGCATTTATGCTAATTAGATATTATATTCTATTGTAATAATATCATCACTACAGTTGTAATTATGGGGTCTTTAGTTTTTTTCCCTAATGTAAAAAGAGTTCTAAAGATTTTATGGTCTTTATTTTCAAATTAGGTTAATTTCCCCTTGGTACATGGTGTATGTTAAAAATACATCCAGTGCAATACTTTTCCTAGTGCTTTTAACCTAGTCTACAGGTTTTGCATGATTTTGACTCTTCATGCCTCCATATCCCACTGAGACCTCTTAGGTTTTCTAAGCAACTACAAATGTAGCTCTTTGTGGGAAATACCACTCTGAAATAACATTTTCAGAAAGATTACAGACCCTGTTGGTGAAATCATACAAAGTGAGAACTTGAAATTCAAGTAATTCTAAATATTAGCAATTCCTTTTTCAACTGAGAAACAAAGGATAATATTTGAATAACACATTAAAAAATACTCTACCTACAAATCTGTTAAAGATTTGATCTTGTAAATAGTCACTGGTTTAAAAACATTAATCTCTGATTAGGAACTATTATTTACCCATACCCATAGTATTTGCAATAGTGAGTTTCTATAATCTCAGTATAGTGTCCAATTATTATTATTTTTTTATACTGGTTGCTCCATTCTCTTCTGGAAAAATGTTTTCTGTGGACAACTAATTAGATCAAATTAGATTGATCTCATTCGTTTCCCAACACATGAGATCGAACTAGATTTGTCTATGCTTTCTCAAAATAGATTGTAAAGATCTTGAGGGAGAATCACAAATAACCAAAAGAAACCTTTATAGGAACTATTATTCTTTCCCTTTGGACACAGTGAGCTCTTGATGATGAGAAATCATAATAAATTGTGTAATTTCCTCCAGCCTTCCTTCCTGCTTTTTTGATGTGTGCTTGGTCACAAGGAAAGGGACTCAAAATACTTTTTGATATACACCATTGCCTTCACTTTAGTTCTAACTGAAACTACAGACTACTCAAGCAAGCATGGCTTTCTTGAATAACTGAAAGTCTTTAGATTGTCTGCAGAGAAAAAGAATTTTTAACCAGTGGTCAAAGAGCTAGGAAAGATAAGAGGAAGATAACAGTGAGAGATGGTTAGGGTTATACCTGTATTTAATTCAGTCTTTTCACAATCTTTGACAAGAGCCAGGACCTAGAGCAAACTTGGTTCATGTTAAAGATATCTGCCCTAATACCGCCTATCTCTTACTCCTCCTGCTTTCTGCTCAGATTCTTCAGACTCCCAAGGGATTCCTGTTTTTTTTCCATACTCTCTTTGAGGATTGAAGGATTTACAAATCAGATTTAACTCTGGGTATAATCATTAGTAAAAGCCAAGTATAAACTGCAAATTTGAAAGAACAGGAATTGCTGCATTTGTTTTATTGAACCACTGGCATGTGCCCAAACAGCTTCTGTATTAATTAATGATGGATAAGCACATTGTGATAAATTCACAGAATGGAATATTCTGTGAATATTCAGCAATTAAAAAAAGAACTATTACTGCTATTTTCAGCATTCTGTACAAATCTCAAAACCACTACATTGAGCAAAAGAAGCCATCCACCAAAGAGAACATACTGCGTGATTCCATTTATGCGAAATTTAAGAACAGACAAAACTAATCAATGGAGATAGAAGTCATCAGAACAGTGGTTGCTTGGGGGACGAGGACAAATTGAAAAGGAACATGAGGACACTTTCTAGGTTGTTAGCAATGTTCTCTTTATTAATTTTTTAAAGTGTTGGTTACTTGGTGTATGGATTTGTCTAAACCTATCCAACCATATTCTTAAGATCTGTGGAATTAAAAAAAGAGTCACCTTGGTAAACTACTTTTGAGTATGCTGCTGCTGCTAAATCGCTTCAGTCGTGTCCGACTCTGTGCGACCACATAGACGGCAGCCCACCAGGCTCCCCCGTCCCTGGGATTCTCCAGGCAAGAACACTGGAGTGGGTTGCCATTTCCTTCTCCAGTGCGTGAAAGTGAAAAGTGAAAGTGAAGTCGCTCAGTCGTGTCCGACTCTTAGCGACCCCATGGACTGGCAGCCCACCAGGTTCCTCCGTCCATGGGATTTTCCAGGCAAGGGCTATGCAACTGGCACTTTCTCTGTGAAATTATAAAGCAAGTTTTCAAAGAGTTCAGTAGATGTGGCAAAAGTCCCACAAAAGGAACACATGCTTTTTTAGTATCCTCCAAGGCCCCAGAACCAAAACATTAAAATGCTAAGTGACCTGATGATATTCTCTTTGCTTCTATAGGATGAGAATTTGGCCTGGTATTGGTATTTGTAATCTCTGAAGAATTTCTATGTCTTGAAAGAGTCTAGAGTTATAACTGAAACTCTCACAATGAAAGTTTATTAACAGTCAGATTTCAGTTTTAGGTGCATTGTAAACCACCTAATGAAGAATGGACTTTTACACAAAGGCAAGGATTCTGAAACATGTTAGTGGTGACAGACATACTGGAGTGTGCCAAACCACCTGACCAAACCTGTAAAAGATGGTCAGTCACATCACACTTGTCTTGGGTGCAAGATCTGCATTGTTAGAAGTATTGGTAGTAGGCAGAGACACAAAAGAAATAGATAATATCATACTCTGTCTCCCTCTCTCTCTATATATATATACATGCATATATATACACATATGTGTATTATTAAAGCATAGTTGATTTAAAGGAAATCAACCCTGAATACTCATTGGAAGGACTGATGCTGATGCTAAAGCTCCAATGCTTTGGTCACCTGATACAAAGAGCTGACTCATTGGAAAAGACTGATGCTAGGAAAGATTGAAAACAGGAGGAAAAGGGGACAACAGAGGATGAGATGGTTGGATGGCATCACCGACTCAATGGATATGAATTTAAGCAAGCTCTGGGAGATGCTGAAGGACAAGGGAAGCCTGGCGTGCCGCAGTCCATGGGATCACAGTCGGACACGACTTAGCAACTGAACAGCAAGTGTTCTCTCTCTCTCTCTCTCTATATATATATACACATATATATTATTAAAGTATAATTAATTTACAATGTTGTATTCATTTCTGCTGTACAGCAAACTGATTCAGTTATACACATATATATATGTACATACATTAAAAAATGTTATTTAAAAATACAAAGGATATTGAATAGAGTTCCCTGTGCTGTATAATAGGACCTAGTTGTTTATCCACTAAGCTTATGCTTTTGAGGGCTTTATAAGCTTGCTGCAGCTAGTTAGCTTGTTCTCCTGTGCTTTGTGCTGTCTGAGGACTCTTTCCTTCACCTGCTCTGGGAGTAGCTAGGCAGATGCTGCTTCAGGCACTGCAGTGCTCCTGGGCCAGGCTGATCTGACACATGGAAGAATGGGAATAGGGAAGAAGAGACAGTGCTTCCAGTGCTGACTGGAGTAGGGAAGGTAAGTAGTTGCTCATCTACTTCACTAGAGCTCAAATCCTATTATTGCTCACTTTTCTGCTGCTTTGTTGAAACAAGGGCAGAAAGAACAACCCTAGAGGAAGCACTGATGGGGCTTCTGTTTCCTGGTCCCACCCTTCTTGATGGGCGCACCCACCCATGCACCTGTACCTTCAACAAGAATGCCTGCCCTAGGCTGTGTGCCATGGGGACCAGGCAAATGATGAACAAGATCCCTTCCTTCATAGAGCTTACAGGAGCCATTCCTCCAACTATAGTGCCTCGATGGTTCCTTCGCTATGGGAGAAGAGATACAGCTGATACAAGCAAGAAACAGTTATTCTTTCCAAGAGCTTTCCAATGTTGTATACTTCCCTGAATGTATTCAGTTTTCAAGTAGTGTTAAATAATTTAATTTAATAAATATGATCAATGTTGGCAAATTTGGTCTTTGGCTTTTATTTCACCAACACCTCTAAATAACTTAAAACTAAAAAATGGGAAACTAACTCATAGATTCCGACTAGAGAGAAAGAAGTCCTTTATGTTATTGGACTCTGTTATAAATATTGGTATTGGTATTCAGTTTTTAATTCCAGTTTTTCTGATATATATTTGACATAGCACTATAAATTTAAGGTGTAGAACATAATGATTTGACTTACATTTGTCATGAAATAAGTATCACAGTAAGTTTAGAGAACATCATTTCATGTAGATATAAAATTAAAGACAGAAAAAAATTCCTTATGGTGAGACATCTTAGGACTTCGTTAACAACTTTCTCAACAACTTTCCTAACAACTTTCCTATATAACATATACCAATGTTAATTACATTCATCATGGTGTACATTACATCCCTTGTATTCAGTTTTTCAAATTGTTCTAGGTCCCATGTGAAATCAAAGCATTCAACATTATTTTAGTTTCTATCTCACTTCACTTCGTGCTTTTTTTCTAGAACCCTGCTGTGACCTATGTTGGGTGGAGGCACTTTGGTGAAATGGGCAAATGAAGTCTACATTTGAATAAGTCTTAGGTGGTGTATTTAACCTGGATGCAAAAGAGAGAAAAATGCATAACTCAAGAGGAAACATGACGCACATCCTTAATTATCAATATCGTGAGCAAATTCATCTAAAGTGAACAATCACAAATCCTCTCAAGGACTAGAGAAAGAACCCTAAGTAGGTCTTTTGCGTGTTGTATGTTTCGATGACTACTGATGCCGGGGAGCTGGGGCTAGCTCTCAAGGACTCCACATCCCAGTATCACATACCAATCCCACTGCACCTGCCAGTGGCTCAGATGCCTACTCACCAAGACCGGATCTACCCCTCAAAGGACTACTGGTGGCAGGACTGGGTGGTGTCATTCTTTTGTACAAAGGAAAGCATCTTTCTAATTTCAGGGTTCCTTTTGTGCCTGTCTAGACACTTCAGAGAAAAACAAATTTAAGTTACCAGTAAAAATGTTCTAAAATAAGAGGAGAGTGGTGCTAAATCACTTGAAAGGTATTAACTATCATATGCCTCGAGATTCTTCACTCACAGCTTCTGCAGGTTTTTGCGGCACCAGAAAGAGTGGTTAGGTCTCACATGCTGTTCTGCTTCAGCTAGCTTCAGTGGCCACCTACAGAAATAGTTCTTGGTTTCTCTTCCTTGTCTAGATGCTGGTTAGGGCAGCGTTTAGAAAAACACGGATTTTCATATTCCCCATTCACACGTGTAGTGCAAATTTAGGATATTAAAGAATTACCTAGATTATTCAATGTATAAAATCCTTTACTTCAGTTATTTGAGTATTTTCTGTCCATACTGCCCCCAACTAAATTATTATACTATCAAAAGCACTAAGTAGGAGTTGCAAAATTACAAGGGATTTAGAAGACATACCTGAAGGACCTCCTAATTTAAAGGGACAAAATGACCCCTATAACTGCAAAGTTTGAAAAGCAGTTTTATATACATGATCTCATTTTATATATTCATTTTATCAGGTTTTACTTTTTAAAATTATGCTTATACAGTGTTTTTTGCATAATTAGCTATTTTTGAATTGTGATCCTAAGTAGCCAAAATTGAAATGGGTTGAAGTAATTTAAATATTTGTAGGTTATTTGTGTCAAATAGATTTCCATTCTCTTTTCACTTTCTAGAAAATTCAATACAAGCAGTTTAGTTACTGAACTTGTTACCAGAGGAAAAGTAAAAGAGATGTCTGGGGGAAAAAAAAAAAGAGAGAGAGAGATGTCTGTATTATACTATCCTTCCCTTAAATGTGATCTACAGGGACAGGAGCTATGCCATGGAACCTGGAAGATAAGCAGATTTAGATTTCTGGGGTTGTTTATTTGGTATCTTTCTATATTCATCAGGCTTTCTAGTAGATTTGTAAATAGGTCAGTGTTGGATATTCTCACAAAGTCTAGGATAAATACTAGTGAAGACACTGGAGTGTAAATTTGAAGTATGTGTTAATACCTAACCCACACAGCAACTAATTCCTAGCAGTATGGGATTTTGGTTGCCTAAGTACACATCAGATTTCCAGTAAAGGGAAAAAATACTGTTTAATCTTCTGTTTGTCTTCTCACACAAAACAAAACAAAACAAGGAATGAATTAACTAACTCCTCCCTAAAGGAAAAAAGTTAGAATAAATGTGTTAACACAGTGTTCAACACTGGAAACCTAAAGTATTTTTAAATTAAGGCATCAGTTCAGTTCTGTTCAGTTCAGTCGCTCAGGCATGTCCGACTCTTTGCCACCCCATGAATTGTAGCACGCCAGGCCTCCCTGTCCATCACCAACTCCTGGAGTTCACTCAAACTCATGTCCATCAAGTTGGTGATGCCATCCAGCCATCTCATCCTCTGTCATCCCCTTCTCCTCCTGTCCCAAATCCCTCCCAGCATCAGAGTCTTTTCCAATGAGTCAACTCTTCATATGAGGTGGTCAAAGTATTGGAGTTTCAGCTTTAGCATCATTCCTTCCAAAGAAATCCCAGGGCTGATCTCCTTCAGAATGGACTGGTTGGATCTCCTTGCAGTTCAAGGGACTCTCAAGAGTCTTCTCCAACACCACAGTTCAAAAGCATCAATTCTTCGGGGCTCAGCTTTCTTCACAGTCCCACTCTCACATCCATACATGACCACTGGAAAAACCATAGCCTTGACTAGATGGACCTTTGTTGGCAAAGTAATGTCTCTGCTTTTCAATATGCTATCTAGGTTGGTTATAACTTTCCTTCCAAGGAGAAAGCGTCTTTTAATTTCATGGCTGCAATCACCATCTGCAGTGATTTTTGGAGCCCCCCAAAATAAAGTCTGTCTCTGTTTCCACTGTTTCCCCATTTATTTGCCATGGAGTGATGGGACCAGATGTCATGATCTTAGTTTTCTGAAGGTTGAGCTTTAAGCCCACTATTTCACTTTCCTCTTTCACTTTCATCAAGAGGCTTTTTGACATATAGTTTTATTTGCGCTTTAAAATAGACTTCCCTGATTCATAGAAAGGTGGCATTTTGGAATTGCTATATGATTTTATCAGAGTCTTAAAAGAAATAAATATTTATACATAATTTTGCCTAACAGAATAAACCTATGGAGAACTTGGAGAAATTAAACACTGAAAAAAAAAAAAAAAACCAACAAAGTACACAAGAGATGAATTTCACTGAAAAACCACTAAATAACTGAATGTCAGTTCCTTCCCTGGTGAGGACAGTTTTCAGGCCACCACAACTGCCCTGCGTCATGTCACAGTTGAGTCTGGCATTGTGGGTGAAATTATTAGGTGGTTTGCAGAATTTTGACTCATACAGAATTGTGTTCCAGTGTTACCACAGTAAATTCACTTTAAATTTTGTATTTCATTATTAATTAAGAATGCACTGGAGACTAGCAGGAAACTTCCATTTGGAATAAAGTAATCAGAACATATTCTTATTGTTGAAAGTGCTTTAACTTCCTCCCTATTTCCACTTAAATATATCTGAAGGAAAAAGAACAATTTGTATTTCGTACAAAAGAAGTCTAAGATATCAGGGATTTCTATAGATTCTCTGCCTTATAAGCTCCACTCTTTGTATGTCATTCCATGAACTTTCCTGTAACTTAGAGGAGGTCCACAGCTTTAACCCTTAGTTCAGAGGGTTGTAACACGCTGCCTAAAGCAAATAAAAGTTGGCAGCATCATTTCCCTTGTTGAATTCTTTTTCCGGCAAACTTAAGGAGGGGTATAAATTGAGGGTGTAACTTTGTTTCCTGTATTTTTGAACCAGGAGGATATCCCTGGGATTGGTGGCTGCCTACTTGAATAACATTTTCCATGAACACTATTCATACCTCATGACTTTCACTAGGAAGCATTAGCAGCTGCTCGAAACACAGTTCTGCTTTTCACTTAATCTAAAAAGAGATTGAAGAGGCCTTGGCCAAGTTAGGAAAAGGATAACAAAGCATAGATTCTTTAATGGGATGTATCCTACTAACATAAAATTTAAGTGTACTAGAGCCCATTCCCACAAGCAAGACCTGATTCCAGGGCTGGCACTCAGGCTGATGACCATCACACACTGAGAAACAGGGCTATGGAGAAACAAACCTAATTCCACCTAAATGAGTCAAGTATGGGCTTGGGGAATGTGAGGATCTGTCTGTTAAACTTTGCTAAGATCAGGATCTTTGTGATTTACAGTATTCTCCATGGAATTGGGATTATCTTTATGGAAGAGAATTGTAGGATCTAGAAAGCATTTAGTTTTGTGAAGCTCTGTTTGAATTCCTTAAGTAGGGTGAAATATTCCTTTATATTGCTGAAACATCTCCATATGCTGCAGGGTTGGGGGAACTCAGTGCAGCAGTGCACGAATGGGACCTTTTGAAGGAGGTCACCTTTATCTTCATTAGCTCCACCATAGTTTGGCCTCAGGTCAAACAACAGGGAGGGAAGTCAGTCCTGCCCATCAACAGAAAATTGGATTAAAGATTTACTGAGCATCAGAATAAGACCCATTTTCCCCCCTCAATTATTCTTTCCTGTCAGGAAGCTTCCAAAGCTTCTTATCCTTATCCATCAGAGGGCCAACAGAATGAAAATCACAATCACAGAAAACTAATCAAACTGATCACATGGACCACAGCCTTGTCTATTTCAATGAAACTATGAGCCATGTCATGTAGGGCCTCCTAAGACAGACAGGTCATGGAGGAGAATTCTGACAAAAAGTGGTCCACTGGAGAAGGGAATGGCAAACCACTTCAGTATTCTTGAGAACCCCATGAACAGTATGAAAAGGCAAAAAGATAGAACACTGAAAGATGAATTCCCCAGGTTGGCAGGTGCCCAATATGCTACTGGAGATCAGTGAAGAAATAACTCCAGAAAGAATGAAGACATGGAGCCAAAGCAAAAACAACACCCAGTTGTGGATGTGACTCGTGATGGAAGTAAAGTCTGATGCAGTAAAGAGCACTATTGCATAGGAACCTTGGATGTTAGGTCCATGAATCAAGGTAAATTGGAAGTGATCAAACAAGAGATGGCAAGAGTGAACATCAACACTTTAAGAATCAGCGAACTAAAATGGACTGGAATGGGAGAATTTAATTCAGATGACCATTATATCTACTACTGTGAGCAAGAATCCCTTAGAAGAACTGGAGTAGCACTCAAAGTCAACAAAAGACTTTGAAATGCAATATTTGGATGCAACCTCAAAAATGACAGAATGATCTCTGTTCGTTTCCAAGGTAAACCATTCAATATCACAGTAATCCAAGTCAATGCCCCAGCTGTTAGGGGAAGCACACTGAATGAAACCGCCCACCCTGGTCAGGCACCATAGTAACCATTTGCATGAGTTGTTTGATGACAGGAGATGCTGATAAGGAATACGGAACTAATAAGCCACCACCAACTGGAAGAGTTCAGGAAAGGTTGAAAGGAGACAGCACGTGTCTGTCTACTTCCCAGAATCCCTCTCACTAGCATCCATCTTGACTGAGTGATGCATGCGCCACTAGGAAAGACTCTAAATTAGAATAATTGGCCAAAGATAACCCAGAAACTAATCCCATCCACCATAAAACCCAAGACTGAGGCAGAGCAGTTCTCCTGGGTTCCCTTACCCTACTGCTCTCCACCTGAGTGCCCTTTCCCAATAAAATCTCTTGCTTTGTCAGCACCTGTGTCTCCTCGGACAATTCATTTCCAAGTGTTAGACAAGAGCCCAGTTTTGGGCCCTGGAAGGGGTCTACCTTCCTGCAACGCAACAAGTAATGCTGAAGAAGCTGAAGTTGAATGGTTCTATGAAGACCTACAAGACCTTCTAGAACTAACAGCCAAAAAAGATGTCCTTCTCATTATAGGAGACTGGAATGCAAAAGTAGAAAGTCAAGAGATACCTGGAGTAACAGGCAAATCTGGCCTTGGAGTACAGAATGAAGCAGGGCCAAGGCTAATAGAGCTTTGCCAAGAGAATGCACTGGTCATAGCAAATACCCTCTTCCAACAAAACAAAAGAAGACTCTACATATGGACATCACCAGATGGTCAATACTGAAATCAGATTGATTATATTCTTTGGAGCCAAAGATGGAGAAGCTCTATACAGTCAGCAAAAACAAGACCAGGAGCTGACTGTGGCCCCGATCATGAACTCCTTATTACCAAATTCAGACTTAAACTGAAGAAAGTGGAGAAAACCACTAGACCATTCAGGTGTGACCTAAATCAAATCCCTTATGATTATACAATGGACGTGAGAAATAGATTCAAGGGATTAGATGTAATAGACAGAGTGCCTGAAGAATTATGGATGGAGGTTTGTGACATTGTACAGGAGGTAGTGATCAAGACTATTAGCAAGAAAAAGAAATGCACAAAGGCAAAATGGCTGTCTGAGGAGGCCTTACAAATAGCTGAGCAAAGAAGAGAAGTGAAAGGCAAAGGAGAAAAGGAAATATATACCCATTTCAATGCAGAGTTCCAAAGAATAGCATGGAGAGATAAGAAAGCCTTCTTCAGTGATCAATGTAGAGAAATAGAGGAAAACAAAAGAATGGGAAAGTCTAGAGATCTCTTCAAGAAAATTAGAGATACCAAGGGAACATATCGTGCAAAGATGGGCACAATGAAGAACAGAAATGTTACGGAAATACAGAAGCAGAAGGTATTAAGAAGAGGTAGCAAGAACGCACAGAAGAACTATACAAAAATAGATCTTCATGACTCAGATAACCATGATGGTGTGATCACTCACCTAGAGCCACACATCCTTGAATGAAGTCAAGTGGACCTTAGGAAGCATCACTATGAACAAAGCTAGTGGAGGTGATGGAATTCCAGTTGTGCTATTTCAAATCCTAAAAGATGATGCTAACAATAACCCTGTGTGCAAGACAGCAAAAGAGACACTGATGTATAGAACAGTCTTATGGACTCTGTGGGAGAAGGAGAGGGTGGGAAGATTTGGGAGAATGGCATTGAAACATGTAAAATATCATGTATGAAACGAGTTGCCCGTCCAGGTTTGATGCACGATACTGGATGCTTGGGGCTGGTGCACTGGGACGACCCAGAGGGATGGAATGGGGAGGGAGGAGGGAGGAGGGTTCAGGATGGGGAACACATGTATACCTGTGGCGGATTCATTTTGATATTTGGCAAAACTAATACAATTATGTAAAGTTTAAAAACAAAATAAAATTAAAAAATAAATAAATAAAATACAATTTCCAAAAAAAAAAAGATGATGCTGTAAAAGTGCTGCACTCAATATGCCAGCACATTTGGAAAACTCAGCAGTGGCCTCAGGACTGGAAAAGGTCAGTTCTCATTCCAATCCCAAAGAAAGGCAATGCCAAAGAATGCTCAAACTACTGCACAATTGCAGTCATCTCACAGGCTAGCAAAGTAATGCTCAAAATTCTCCAAGCCTGGCTTCAACAGTACATGAATCATGAAGTTCCAGATGTTCAAGCTGGATTTATAAAAGGCAGAGGAACCAGGGTTCAAATTGTTAACATCTGTTGGATGAAAAACATCGACTTCTGCTTTATTGACTATGCCAAATTGATTATATTGAATACTGAAAATTCTTAAAGAGATGGGAATACCAGACCACTTGACCTGCCTCCTGAGTAATCTGTATGCAGGTCAAGAAGCAACAGTTATAACTGGACATGGAACAACAGACTAGATCCAAACTGGGAAAGGAGTACATCAAGGCTGTTTATTGTCACCCTGCTTGTTTAACTTATATGCAGAGTATAACGTGCAAAATGCCAGGCTGGATGAAGCACAAAGTGTTAGAAAG